>NC_058128.1:20063486-21508486 GCF_914725855.1 Thunnus albacares | reverse complement strand
AGGACTCAAGTCCCCATCAACACACGAGCCTAAAATATGACAGCAAAATTGAAGGCTGGCAGAGAATGAGAGAAAAAAACACATGAAGTAAACAGACTTTAAAGGCTGACATTGAAGGGATGTGACATCATTTTACACTGAAACCAAGCAGATGAATTTCTTTTAAAGTTGGCGTCTGTTGTAGGACAGAATGACCCTCCACCTCTTCTTAATAGAAACTCTGGGGCATATTGCACATAGTTTTTGTATGTGTCTGTATGCCCTAAATGCAGCCTTCTACTTTTCTCACAGAATGAGTGTTATGAATATTAACCTACAGGTTAATTGTTTGCTCCTGTTTGCCTACAAGAACTTCACATACAAAGCCACTGCTTTGCCTGTGTGAAGCTCACAGCTCATTAGCACATAGTATACAGTCAGGTAATGTGGTAAAAGACTAATGAGGTACATTAGCAACTATCAGCACTTGAAAGCTCACAATATTCTACTTAAATTGCCCATTATGTGGCTTCCCAATTTCCCATACTGCTTGAAATATCATACACAATGTACCTTATATTAGCACTACTATACTAGCACTGTACACGACATATTTAGGAAATTACTGCAGCCTGTATACATACACAAACATCCAAACTGGTCTGAAGTTGAAGAGGTTAAATTCTTATTGTTCAGTGTTAACACATATAGCTTACATGTAACTTTTCCAATATGTTATAAGTGGCACAACATAGGCACAGTGCTTATCTAAATGCTAATGTCAGCATGCTAACATGCTTACAGTGACCATGCTAAGATGCTGATATTTGGATAGACTGTACTATTTACTATGTTGTCCATCTTAGTTTAGCATGTTAGCATGCTAACAGTAAACACAAAGCTGAGGTGGATGGGAAAGCCATTAGTGATATCCTGATTTTTATTCCCTGGTATTGACCAGGACATATGACATCATCCCTTCAGTTACTGGACTTTTCTCAGGCTTGACACAGCTCCTCTAAAGTCACACCTGATTATACTTGTGACCCAGTTATTAGCAAATTGACTTTGGGATGTCAATTTGCAATAGTAATTGCCTTGATACTTGCAATATCATCATAATCAATTCAGACAATGGAAAAAACAATGAAACTAAGTTTTCTTGTAAATCCCTGTATCAGAAATATGGCCTCTCTTTGTATAAGTCCCAGTATAAAGCATTAGAATGTATGTGCAGTCAGCGTGTGTTTAGCACAGTGCACAGCAGCACGTCACATATGACCGTCCACCACCATCTGTCCTTGTCACCTCCTCATTCTCTCAAGCTGCCCTTTGACCCCGAGCAGGAAATATGGCTCCCCAAGATCCCCGCTCTCCACTGACACTAAACTGATAGCCAGACAAATCGCTGTCCACTGCAGTCAATCAGAAACCGTTAGTGGCGCTCACTTCTGGGGAATTTGCCACACAAATAAAGCATTGACCACATCCTCATAAGTCATCGACTTCCCTGTAATTCTGTTGCACGAGGATAGGAGGGATTTATTGCCGCCATGCGTCTGATAAGAAATTAACGAGGGTGAAAAAGCAACTGCAGGCCCCCATACTTCCTGAGTGATCAAAGGAGCAGAAGATGACTGCTCTGATGAGTCAGAGGACGCCTTCATCCTCACCAAGCAGCACACTCAGCGTTTCCATGTATCTGTCAGCCGTGCTTTTCCTTTTTGGGTAGATTTGTCTCATTAAATAGTGCTGTGGAAGAGTCTGTGCTGATAACAAAGGAATCACACACACATGCTCTTGTACATGCTATAACTTTATGAGAATCTCTTGTCTATATGTATTCAGTTCCTCTCAGCCCTGAGGGAAAACTAATGTCACTTCTGTTCTAATTTAAGATAAGGTGTTAATCATGATTTAAATTTGCTTAATGTAAAACAAAAACCTGTCTGGTTCACTTCACACCATCAATTTGACCATTGACAGAAATTTCTGTACACCTTTTACATTTGAGGCTCAAGCACACACACACACAGTACACACATGTTTTCAACAATATGGCAACCAGTCCTCTGCGTCCTGTGATGTGTCGCACAGTGTTGGTGGTGGGTGTGGACGCCTACTGTCCACATGTTTTATGAGTCTAGCTGACAGTAAGTGTAAACACATACTGTTGTAATGTTGTTATGGAGGTTGAGACATACGAACAGATTGATACCGGCTGAGGTAAAAGCAAACTTGTTTAGTTCCAGTCTAACCTCTCATGACTTTCTCGTTTGTCTTATCTTGAAACTGTCTTCCAGTTTGCACTGCTGAGAAGATAAATGTTTCGCTAGCTGATAATGATATCGAAAAGTTCATATGCCAGTACACAAGTGAGCTCTTTCTATGGCAATACTCACACATTACACTGTCAGGTGAGATTAGCTTTAAGTTTTGTGACAGTTCCTATAATGTTGGCCGGTAACAGAGTTTAATGTTACAAGTCTGAAATATAGCATTAAAAAGGAAAAAATAGAAAATAATGAGTAACAAGTCATATAAGAGTAAGATTGGTGTTGTTCCATAGTTTTCTTATTGTCAACAAATCCCATGAATAGATTCAAAAATCAACAATGGGATTATATGTTTCTCAGTACTTGAAGACTGTGGCAGTCCATTCCTTCCTACTGAAGTCGTAAATCTTTAAAAATGCTTATCTTCAATAGTTTTTTGTTTTTTTTAAAGGCTCAGTAATTTCCTAACACAGCAGGGCACTATGGTTTTTATTAAATGTTACAAAAACATTACCAACATAATGCAGGATGCTCTGGTTTTGTTTTGGGCGTCTAGGTCGGGTGGTTGGGGTTTTTTTTCCTCCTTTCTTTCTTTTTTTCTACTGTGTTATTTTCTACAAGTCTTAAAAAGAGAATGGTGTCTGTATTAGAGTTGTATATTCACTAATTATCTTTATATTGAATTTGTATATTCATCAATAATTCTTATTAGTATATTCACTAATGATTTGTGCATGCTAGACTCCACTCTCAAAAAATGTTTAAACAAAAATGTTACAAAAACATGCTATTTTCAGCTGCAGATTGATCCACATTCAGTGCTGTGGTGAGTATTTTCCACAGCAGGATGGTGTGTGTGTGTGTGTGTGTGATTGAGTCAAAGTAAACTACAGCGTGTGTGTGTTCATGGTAACAGTGTGACTCACTGATGTGTTTTTAATAGTTTTTAGACAACAATGGAGCTCTATGGCTAAGATGAATACGTTTCAGGCTTTGGATACCCACCAAATATTTGTTAAGGTGTGTGCGGACGATAATGCAAGGTGAATTTCAGACATGTGTGTGATTGTTCCAGAATGCGTTTGAGTTGAGGGAAACTCTGGGTTTTCCTCAGTTTTCATTTCAGCTACATGTACATACCGGTTCTCTTCTGACCCAGTTTTTAGCCTATATTAGTTTACATTTTGGCAGATTGGTGCCATTACAAGTATTGTGAATTAGCTAGTAGAAGTTCCTGTTTGCAATGTAGGCATGAATTTACAGACAACTATCACTGGATTACTTTTATACTGCATAACATTTATTTGCAGTGGACATAGATAAGATAATGATATCTTCAGGAAGTGTCAGTCACACTGAATCATATAAACATGTGTTTGGTGACTGTATTTAGATTTGACTGAGTCATGACTATGAAAAGGAGTACAATTTTTGGCTTTGTCCATGATTATTTCTCATTTCCCCTGATGATTAAAACACTGTCCAGAACAAGTTCAGTTACAGAGGAGCAAAGTGAATATTTCATTCCCCAGCTCACCCTGGAATGTTAATCTCATTTGAATGGGGATAAAGGTCTGCATTAATATAGCAGGCAGGTAGGTCATTAAAAAATAAACCAAAAAACTAGGCATACCACCAGTACATCATTCTATTTAATCCAAGTGAAAGTTATACTGCTGTACTCCCCTTCTATCTCCAGCTCTTCATCCTCTCAGTGTGCACCGGCCTGATTCACGTTTGACAAAAGCAAAGACGAAAGAGTGGACAAGCGGCTTCTTTATTACATTACCCGGCTCGGCTCCACTCAGTCCCTTTTGCTTCATCGAGAACTGTGGTGAAATATCGATCGGAGCGAGGCCTCAGCTGACCGCTGCACAGATAACGGTAACTATATGATGGATCTTTCAATAGGATCCCTGAAGAGGACCTTTAACAACAGATCTCTGCTGTCTTCCAGCCAGAACTAAGTGCCAGCAACGGCCTCGGGGATGTTAACTCTTATCTGTGATGTATCAAGCTGTATCTGTGACTGCGAGCAAAGTGCTATAGCCTGTGTTCCAGCTCCCCAGGATTATATTCTTGCTGAGTGTTCAGGCTGCAGATGGGTTCCTCAGATCTGCCTTTTTCCTCCCTCCTCTACTTCCTCTCTCCTCCTTCCTCTACCTGTCAAACTCTGCGAGCTCCTGCACTCCCAGCCAACACAAACGCCTGGTTGGTATTGATGGATAGAGACAGCTGTAGTGGAAATACAAAGTGTTTGAGCATACACACACACACGCGGACTGTTTATAGAGGGTGCAACCAGAGCTAGGGGAGCAGATTAACGACTTTACTTCCCAATTAGCCCACTCAGCAGGAGAGGAAATGGCTCTAACTGGCCTTCTGCTTCTTTTCTTCTTTGTGTTTGCCATCCACATGCGTATGTGAGCGTGTTTGTGTGTGTGTGTGTGTCGGCTTTCTCTGATCTAATTCTAAAGTGCCCAGCACTGCTCTCTGACAGCTGCCCGCTGGCCATTGGTTGTCACATGTTGCCTTCATTTCCTGTTCATGTAAAAGCTCTTCAGAGCTTGACACAGGTCTGGGAGCCTGCAGGGGGTTTGAAGTGTGTGTCTGCCCCATGACTTACAGTAACAAAGCAGTGTTGGTAGTTTTAGTTGCTTGATCAAGTGCAGTTGACCGGTGGCAGAAAGAAAGAAGTTTGCCTGCAGAGAATTGTCACCTAACTCAGCAGTTCCCCTCAGCTCTCTGTAGC
Organism: Thunnus albacares; assembly: GCF_914725855.1. Classification (NCBI taxonomy): domain Eukaryota; kingdom Metazoa; phylum Chordata; class Actinopteri; order Scombriformes; family Scombridae; genus Thunnus; species Thunnus albacares. The sequence continues at coordinate 21,503,479 of NC_058128.1, read as the reverse complement.
CTTTAAGCAACTTTCAGCTTATTGTTTCAATTTACTGTTTTCAATGCTCTCATTATTTCCAGCAGTAGCAGCACATAGTTGTTTTCAGCTGGAGTTGGTGGAGACCAAACAGAGCTAGAAGGAGTGTGAATACTGGACTATTCACCAGGTGGGCAGAGGCACCATTCCATATCGATGCTAATGTTGCTTCATGTCAGTTGAAGGTAGTTGGCTAATAAGCTCACCATATAAACTTTATGGTGATATGTCAATTTTGTGTTTACAGTTTGTTTCTGCTTCCCCCAAACAGCTCCCCACCCTCCCCATAAAAACAATCAATGCTGCTTTAAGTATACTGATTCATATCATACTCCTCCACGAAGCTCACAGGTTACAGAACAACAGCAGGTGAAGGGCGTATATCTTTGTACATGCATCAATACAGCTCTGGCTATGAGACAACTAGCTGCACCTGCTGCAGTAAACACTAGCTCTAGCTAGAGTCTGAAAACTCATGAAGCTAATGAGCCAAGCTTGCAGAGAGTAAATAAGGGGTGTTGAAACAAGCATCAAAATTGTATGAGAGAGAGAGTGATGAGGGACAAGGACAAATACAATGATGGGATACATTAACGCCATTCATTTGAAGGACAGACACAGCTACATTAAAATACAGCTATTGGCCTGCTGTTAACACTCTGGGTGATCGCTATCAGACTAGCCACAACAACCCGGAAATTCGGTTCCTACTGCTACAGTAACTTGATGCGATCCATTTGAAGGAGTTGAGTGAACCTAATAACTTGAGAGCAGAAATTATTAATCTGAGGGAACAAATTGCTACTTTATGCACACTAATTATCAAAAATTGTACCCTTGTTACTAGGTGGGCTCTGTACTTTTCAGCCTCTCCGCCTCCTTTGATAATTAATCAAACAAAAACCAAATGAAAGAGTCTTACAAAGTCAGTGTTAGAGCCACGGTGCTTTAATTGATTTCCTGACAGATTTGTTGGTGGGTTTGTGCCTCAGCTGTGTGGTGAATCTATAGAATTTATATTTCTCAGTGAATAGTGCAAAACACTAGCTGCCACACTGAAGTTTCATATGATTTTTTCCTTTGGAGTATAAACTCAAAAACCAACCAGATTTAACCGATATTGCATAAGCTTCACAAAGTTGCACACCACAGAGCTAAGAATAAGCCTGAATCATTTAACAGTACTGCTTTGTTTCTGCTGAACTCTCCCCTCCCTCTTCTCTGTGGGTATTCGCCTACCTCAAGAGGATCCCAGCCCCTGTGCTGTCTGCTTGACAGTACTCTGTCAAGCCCCAGCCTCGTCTTCCTCCCCTTTGTTGCCATAGAAACCGGCGGCCATGGAAAAGTACAAGCGAGTGGATTGTCTGGGAAAAGGATAGTCGGCCACGCTGCACTACGAGACAGCTGCCAAAAAAGAGAAAAAGAAATGTGTTTGAGGATGGTTTGTGTTATCTGAGAGACCAAAGCAAATGTTGTTTTACGCTTCTGAGATTTGGTTTATGAGATGGTGTCAGACCCCAATATTTCTGGTGGTTTTAGCACATTGAGGCGTGAAGTAATAACAGTGAAATGTAGATTCATTAGTCACGCAACTTCCCTTAAGTCACAAACAATAAAAAAAAGAAAAACACCCATGACTATTTGCCTTTTCTCACAAAAAGATCCAGGAACTGAAGGGCAGCAATGACATGTTCAGGAACTACAAAAGTAAGTCGAACTAAGAGGATGCCAGCTCTTGATTCTTGAAAACTTGAAGGTTCCGCGTCTTAAATTTCCTCTCAATGGTTTATGAAAAATAAAACTGCTAATATTAATCAGTTTTAGGGGGAGGAAGGAACCAAAATCAGAGCTGGTGGTCCAGAGAGGGAAAAAAATCTTGGAAGAAGTTTAGAAAAAAATTCAGTTCAACTGTGGTAGAAAATGGAGACATAGACGCTGGACTTATTCAGATCAGTCACCTTCCACCAGTATGACTGCCAATCAGAGTAGCTCAGTGGCACAGACAGTGCAAGTTCACTTGTAGGTGAGAGAGACACAGCAAAAGGACTCACTAATTCTGCTAATGGATTTTACTGAAAAAAGGCAATAAAGAAAAAGAAAAAAGAAATGAATATTCCTTTGTTATTCTGACAGTATTTTTTGATGCACCATGATTAGAGATTTTAATTCTTATGCAGAAGATAGTGGTCACTGTGAACATAAAGCCACCCAGACACTATGAAATAATCACATAAAACAATTCACATTATTTAGAAATGACATCATAATTTTATGTAACCATCAAACTGTGAAATAATCCAATACATTTTTATAACTCAGCTCATCATAACAGTTAACGATGTTTTTTAAGTGGCTTTTCCCAATGCCGCTTTTCAGCATAAAGTCTGAACAGAGCAAGCTATGATTAGCATTATAACAAAATCTGTCATTGGAAAACCTAAAAACCTACCAGTTGAATGTTCCAGTCAGTGTTTCATGTGTGAATTTAGAAAAAAGACTCCAGATGAGACTGTATGTATGAGAAAATACACTTTTTCCTGGGTCACTGTGACTAATTTTCACGTTGTCCTCATTAAAATGCATCTTCCAGACTATAACATGTCTGACTATTGTTGTAAATGTCCACATTTTCATAAAGCATTCAGCAAACCAAAGCAAGACACTTCTGTCTGCTAAAATATTAAAACAGAATTTAGTTGTTTTCACAGCAGCATTTTGAAATGTCATAGGAGGAAAATCACAGGTGTAATTAATAATAATCTTAATGATGCTGCTATAATGGATACTGATTCACTGGTGTGACTTATTAAGACACTGCAAGTGAGTCATCATTAATGTTATTAGTTCCACCTATGGTTTTACTCCTGTGACAAATCAAACTGTCTCCTATGAAATAGTCCTATTAAAAGTATCAAAGCTTTGTACACCAACACAGGTGCTTTCAGTTATTTCAGCTAATTAGATCTCTTTAGATTCTCACAACTCTTTGGGTGGGTAAGTGCAACTTGTCCTCTGGAGTTCTGAGACTAATCTTGTGTGTAGCTGTGTCCAGTGTTAATGTGATAAGGGGTCTAATCAGCAAAAGTAACCAGAAACACCTGTGTAGATGGAGTTTTATTGTTTAATTTAAGGCAGCCGCCGACTCATACCATGTTCTTTGAAAAACAATGTGAAGAAAAAATAGAAAAATTAATACAAATTAATAATCCATGTAAGGTATTGCAGGAAAAGATTAAACTTGCTGATATTGTCCATCACAATTAACTCAAATCACTTCCCACGGTTAGGGTTAGGGTTACGTTAGGGTTAGGGTTAGGGCTTGCGTTTTAGCTAGCATTCACTAACAACAACTTACCCCAGATGTCTTAACTTACTTGCCAGAAGACAGTAGTGGAAGGCATATTCAGATCCTTTAACCACTTAAATAATTAAGTATCAATAGGACACTGTAAAATTACTCCATTACGAGTAAAAGTCTTGCATTCAAAATTTGCTCTAGAAAATGGACAGAAGTATTGTCATCAAAATGTACTTAAAGTATCAAAAGTAAAAGTTGTCATTATACAGCTGAATGCCCCCTGTGTTATATTATGAATTAAATTATTATGTTATTATATATTATGTTATTAACGTAATTAATATAAATGTTGTCATGCTTGGTTATGAGAATGGTTTTGGTTGCTTAAATTGTTTGGTTTACTTGGACAAAATTAAATGTATTGTGCACTGGATGTTTAGCTACCAAGAATACATTAAAAAGCAGCAACAACTCTGATCACTATATTCACTTACTGAAAATGACAACACGACACTTCCAACATGTCACAGCAGGATGGACACAGCTGCAGCTAATAAAAGAATTATAGGTAAGTTTGTATCAAGTGTGCCAATTAACAAGCCCAGACAATAGTACTTGCCATGCTTGCTAATTAACTTGTACCTTATCCATAATTAATTATATTAGCCACAGCTGTGTTTTCATGCTGTGCCACCTCTGTGAAATGACTCCCTGGAGAAGGAAATGTAAGAATTGATAGAATTAAGCAGATTGTATGGTTTATTTATATGGCTTTTATACAATGGGAACCTCACTGGGGTATAAATCTGGAGAAACATGTTGGTGATGTGAAGTTATCATCAATCACTGCATTGGATTGTGTCACGAGTCAATGATTTCCAAAATTCCTTGAGTGGTTGCCAAAGTACGTGGCACCAATTACATGCTCAACATTAACATACCCATAAAGCTACAAATTCATGAGAGGCCAGAGACTGCCTACTATTCTGTATCTGTATGTGTGAATGCACCATAAGGCTACAGCCAGCAGCCAGTTAGTTTAGCTTAGCATGAAGACTGAAAATGGGTTGTCTGAAGATCCATCTACTGGCACCTCTAAAGCTCAGTGATAAACTTGTTTTCTCTCGTTTCATACACAAACAAAAGTGTAAAAATGTCAGTTTGCTATTTTTCAGACAGAGCCAGGCTAGCTGTTCCCTGCTTGTGCTCAGCTATGCTATCTGATTGCAACTGTATATTAAACAGATAGTTAAGTGGTATTGGTCTTCTTATCTATGGCTGGGCAATATATCAAATTAATTTGATTGATTAAAATGTTTGTTTTTGTATAAAATTTCAACACTGAAAATACTGTAGTTATTACAACATGCACAGAAACATTAGTTTTAGTCAAAAAGTACAGTAGATGATAGCTGCTACATCGACAGTCACGACAGTCCTGTAAAAAGCAACATATAAATTTATAGTATAGTTACACTATATGCCCAACTGTCACAGTTCACAGGACAGTCGTGACTCCAGGTGGCTAGCTGCTCTGGCTCTCTTGTGGTGAATTTAACTGTTGCATCTAAGACAGACAGGGACAGACTGAAAGAAAGACTGCTATCTGAGCTCTCGTTAAGCAGTGTGTGAATTCTACTTCTTTCAGTCTGTCCGTACCTGCTCTGTAGCTGACGCTAGCTAGCCAGTTGTCTGCAGATATAAGGCTGATGTCCAGGCAACAAACACAAACAGCAGGTTTTCTGCTCTATATGTGCTGAAACTGATTATTAATGTGGATGGATGCTCTGTTTAGTTTAATCAGTCAAAAGCTGTATGGGATAACCTGTACATTTTGAATATGCAGCCTTGCAGGTGGTGCAGGACTTTTATTATTCTTGCTCAACTGGCATGTACATACAATTCATGCTTCCCGGGTCCACGTGGCCGGGAGAGTCCGCGTGACATAAATTTCGTCATCCATCCATGTCCCCGTGCAGCCTAAAATTTGTGTATGCATAGCAAGCACGCCAACTGTACACATACTAGAAAAGCAAACAGAAATTCCTGTCTGGTCTACTGTATGTATTCACTGTATTCCTTTTCTCATTAAGCTGTCGCTTTTCTTTTTCCCACTTTTTGTTGTTGTTCAGCAACATACAGGAACTCTTCAGCTGCATTCAGACTAAAAACAGCACTGTGTAAAACAATACAAGGTGCTGTGCTGGTGTGGATGTGTTGTTTAAAGTGCCAGTGAGACAATGAAATATGATGCAGCAAGTGCAGTTGGAGTAAAATCCACTTTTAAAGGCGGTTCAGAAAAACACTGCACAGCGGTATGTCATATTCACAGACTGGATTTTACAACTCTGGTAAGTTATCACACTGCAACCCTGTGTACCAGTGCGCACTGGAATGCATCTGTGTCCGCAGACCCTTGAAATATGTATGGAACAGTGCATGTGTCTGCGTGCAAGTCCACAGCTGACCGCAGAAAGCATGAATTGGCCTTGAGTCTTGAAATTGATCATGATGTTTCAGTCATGTTTCAATTTCTGTGTATGTTGCAGGGAGAGAAAAATATTACAGTTGTGAATCACGCTGAGCTTGAAAAAAAAAAAAAAAAAAAGATGACATTTTTTGGCCAGCCATGATCTCATCTAACTCTCCACCGGAAAGAGAATAATTGTTTCCCAAAATGTCCAACTACTATTTTAACATGGGGCGCAGTTTAATACACACCCAGGGTGTTGCTTGAGAAGTGTCAACCTGTCATGTCAACCTTCACAGCTTATACAAAGGTTTCAAACTCAGCCATGAAAACTTTTGTAACACAGCAGTAGCCATCACAGTAGTCCCACTTTCATACATGTGTCCTTGCACTGCAGGCTGCTGATTTTTGGAAGATACTCAGTCTAATCAAACCTTAAGCAACCTGTCAGTGATCTCAATGAGCTGAGGTCTTGCTGAAAAGAAAGCAAAGGTTTTTTTTTTTTCTTCACAGGAGTGAAGTGAAAGTGCAGCATTAGTGAAGCAAGCATGTAGCCTAAAGTGGATTTTCATGTTTACATCATGTTGTTTCTGAGCATTAGTAAAGCAGTTAATTCAAATTATATAAAAACACATTATCCAAATGACTGTTATGACTATTTATGATTACTGCTAAGCTCAATCTAATTATTGATAATAAGTAAATCAGCTCCTTTTTTAAGTTTTACAGCAGGTACCAGACTGGAGCTAGGTGTTACAAGTTCTTTTGATTTATAAAAGCATATAGATAATGACAGAAAAGTCTCATCAGTGGCTCACAAGCTACACATTTGTTATGCACACCACACAAGTCTATTTAGGGCATCTTCAGAGCGATTTGATCATCAATAATAAATGGCTTGCCCCTGTTTCAGAGTTGGCTGGTTTAATCTTGATCACACGTTCGCAGTAAGGAGTGCGGCGGTAGTCTGAAAGCTAATTTACCAAACACTAACAGCACCATATATACTGTAGTATTGCCCAGAGCGCACACAAACAGCAATCCTCTGTGGAGCTGTATTTACGAGTGTGTGAAGCTGTGATGTAACTGTCAGTTGTCCTATTTTTTTTTATAATGAGCGCCTTCCTTTTACACATCTCTCCTACATGATCACAGAAATAAAGAAAACGGTGTTGATGCCGGAACCGAAGCTTGTTCTGACCTTTAAGTCTCTCCAGCTAAAGGAACCAATCATAAACAATAGACATCACGTCCAAATATTTCCAGCAGCATAAGTGATGTTTTATGTCTTCTGCTAAAATAAATGCCAGGTTTTGGTGTCCTGGAACCAGCGTGGAAGGGGGATATGCGGTTGGTTAATTAATTTTTGGGTGGACGCCTCACTATCACTCCCCATTTTAACATATTGCATAACCAACACTACTGTAAGTTTTTTTCTGGGGTGTAAATATTCAAGATTTAAAAGGTTTTATTTGTCATACAATATGTACAGGGAAATGTCAAGTAGCATACTGTGCTAAAAAGGCTAGAGTGCAATAAATAGTATTAATTGGAAAAGCAGTAAAGTAAAAATAAAGCATTTGATATTGTTGATATTGTGCACCTTCCTAAATATAATGTGTGTTTACTTTAGATTTTTTGGGCCACTACAGGTGAGCAGAGCAAGCTGTAAACACAACATTGACATATTATCACCTTTTAAAGTAATGTGGTGTAATTGTTAGTTAATATTTGCTAATTGCCTCAACATTGAGCAGTAGGGTTGGGCCAATGTAAAAAAATTTTAAACCGGTTTAATATTAAGCCAAATACAGGACCAGACCAGTAATACTGAATTTTACCTCTAGATGTCACATGTGACTCAGCCGCTCCTGAGTGGAATATAAGTGTCACCCTAAAAAAAACATGCTGTGCCCGAAATTTTATACGTATGTCCGAAACCTTACCATGATACCAACAGCATGTGAATTGCATACTATTTATGGGGAAATATTACAGTATGCAAGCGCTGAACACTACTCCAGCATAAATATCCCACAATGCAATGCAGTAGTGATGACAACAACAACATCTTAAAAGACAGCGGCGGACAGTGACCAAGGCAGCTCTGGCGTAATGTCAATAACGCTTCAATTTACAGCATTTCCCATACATAGGCTCTTACTTGGGCAGCACACCCAGGTAGATCAAGACCTGACAGTAACATTAGCATTCATTTACAGTCATGTTTGTGTCCATCTGACAAGTGTGAATCAGATATTCATTCTCCTTTAGCTTAGTTTTGGTCTCCTGAGGGAAATATCTTGGCTCCTTAGCCGCTACATGCTCCACTATGTTCAGCAGCTAGTTGCTAACGTTGTCTTGCTTCCGCTTGGTGCTGGGCAGGTAGTGTACAGTTGATTTTATCAGAGCTTTTTATCTGAAAACAGCTGCCTGCTGAACAAAAACAGTAAAGGTGCAAGCCTTAAAACCAAAACCATGGACAAGACGCTAAAATGCTCCATAGAGCTGAGCGAACTGCAGAATTGAGTGATCATTCTCTGTGGTTTTGTCACTCTAAAGTGATCCCTTTAAAATGACATCATTTGATCCATTGTTAATATAAGAATATGTATTAGTGCAGTTTTAATCAAATTAACACATACTAACTGACACCAATGGCCAAAACATGATGAAGCTACTATTTGTAGTCTGAAGTTTGCACTGTCCTTGATGTACAGAGAGTGGGAGGAATGTTTTTCCCTGTTACACCTTAGCACATTTATCTGGTCCTGATAGTTATTGAAAACTGAGGTGAAGACTGTAGTTACACAAAAAAAGAAATAAGAAATTGCATCTTTTCATGATGAAATAACTCTTGCATTTAATGTAGTGTAATGGAATGCATTTAATGTCACAGGCGAAGGATACAGAAGAGTGTAAAAATCACTTAAAGTAGACTTTTGAAGAACATCAACTAATGCCAAAAAACGCCAACTATGATGCTCTAAATGATGAATCAATCAATAATGATCAATAATATCTTAATGAAGGTAAAGATGATAATATTTAAATTTTAAAAAATCTATATACAATGAATACACTGCAGCAGGTGAATGTTTTGAGAAACTTGTTAACAGTCTAACATCTTTTATGAATGAGCTTCCAGACCTTACCGTATGTGTAGTCAGACATTTTGCATTGATATACATGCAGAAAAGACTTCAGAGGAGACGATGAATTATGCATACAGGATGTGTGCGCTGACTGCGCTGCAGACTACATCTCAGTGTGTCTCATACTCCCAAATGTTTCATATTTTGTGAGAAAATGCCCTTACCATTTAGAGTCATCACTGTTGCAAAAGGTTACAGGATATGGAAAAAAAAGAAGATCTATCAGCATGAGGCCAGAGGGTTTGTGATTTAAGGATGTAAATTGTGAGCTGGAGTTCTGTGTTTTGCTAAGGAACTTAAGTGCTTTTGTTGAAAGATTTTGGACGCATGAATATACAAATGACTGCTTCAGCCTGGTCGAGGGTGGATAAATTGGTGTTTTATCATGGATTACTCCCAGCATGCATTCAAAAATGTTGATTAGGAAGGAAAGGGGATTGTCTTGAAATGTCAGCTGTGATAAGTGATGTTTGAAATCTGCTCGGGGAAAGAGCCTCTTCCTTTCATCACTGTTTTATCCTGAAACACACAAGAACATCCTTTATGTTAAGGTAAGGAGATACTGCTGTCCCACAGTTCATTGCTCCCACAATATTTAACAGATGATACACAAATTGAGTATTTGTTACAACAGATGTTACATGGCAAGTGTAAGTTAGTTTTTTTTCTAATTTTCTCCTTCATATTTTCCCTCCATCTGTCCTCATGACATTTTCATTAAAGCCAAAAAAAAAATGATGAGTGGTGAGCAGTGAAAGGGCTTCATTTTCTCACAATTTAGATTTTCAGTCCCTGTGTCATTGTTGAACATTGTAGGGTCTGAGGAGCTGAACTGAGCTTTCATAGGTTTTTCATGTTAGCTGAAACATTTTAACAAATGTCACTGTTTCCCCACTAAGACCCTAAACATCATGTCATATTGTCCACATAAGGACAGATATCAGTTGTACATAAGTAGACATTTTCATATTTTGCTTTGGCATTCAAGGCAGTAGTTTGGTTAGTCAGTCTATGTCGACCAAGAGAAGTCAAAACATTGCAACTAAAGAAAACAAATGCATGCATTCATTTACATTTTTGTGCTACATTTGGATGTAAACCAAGCTAGTGAACTGACTTGGCTCCATTCATTCACAGTGCCTGTGTTGACTCACTTGAAATGACTTTGGCAGGCATCAGTGTTGCCTTTATCCATTTTCCTACCTTTGGTCTTGAATCTACAACGCATCTCATCGTGGGTTGGTGTCATTATAATCTGTTCAGCACAGCTCACTAGTTTCCTCCATTTTGCATGAACAGTAAATCGAGCATGCAATAGATATAGTATAGATATCTATTGCATATAATAGAGGGAGACATTGCATTTTACAATTATGTCCCACTGGAGGACAACGCCCAGCCAGATTGAAAATGTAATTGTTTCCCACACGGCAGTTTGAATTTCACACCTGAACACGCTGTAAAAATGACATATTATCATCTTAAAAAGTCAATATGGCAAATTCGTTAGAAAACTGTTTCTGGAGCACCCCATTGGCCGAATGGTGACTGCACCTACCACATAACTGCGATGTCTCTTGTTCGATTCCAGCCAGGGAGCCATCTCTCTCTCCGCTTGTTTCCTGTCTGCCACTCAACTCCACTAAAAGCAAAAATACCAAAGAATATCCTTTAAAAGAAAACAGTTTCTTATTTACACATCTAACGGAACACGGAGCAACATTAACATTCATTTAGAGTCGTGTTTTTGGCTACCTGATGCTTTTATCTCTATTTTGGTCTTCAACTCCTGAGGGAAATATCTGACTCTTTAGCTGCTAAATGCTCCACTATGTTCACCGGCTAGCTGCTATCTGTGTCTGTCTGCTGTTCGGTGCCTGCTGCAGAGTCTCTGTGCAATGTGGAAGGTGACAAAGCCACAAAGTCATTTTATCCATTGTTCTCATAAGAATATTTATTAGTGCAGCTTTAAGTTGCGTTCACTGCCTCTGTATTTTTCCCCGTTTTATAATCACTGCCGATGTTCTGCACAGGTGGCTTTAATTTTCACTGTCATCCTTGTTTCTCTTCACGCTGGACAGACAGCTTCAGCTTGCCATCCGACCATTAAGTCCAATTAAAGACTTAATGACTCTGAGGTACAATTTATTGCTATAACTAACCAGTTAGCTTGGTGGAGAGCTACATAAAAAAAAGAGGCAAAATCAAATTATTCAGCGTTTACTAAGCTGATTTCTCTTTCTTTTCAGCTACAACTCAATCTACAGTGGCAGCAGTCCTCATAGTGACAACCACAACATTTAAATTTACACAGTCTGATTTTCACTCCCACTGTGCAGTCTTCAGAACATTCATAAATGTGACAGTAACGTTCCTGAGATAAAAAAAAAAAATGCCTGTACCTGTCTACGAGAGACCGAACGACAGGATATTAAGAGGTACGGGGTAAGCGAGCAAAAGGGAGAGATGAGGAGAGCGAGGGAAATACCAGAGGGGCGGGGGCACGGGATGACAGAAAGAGGAAGTGATGAAGTGTGTTGGATTACAGGGTGACATTGAAAGAAGCCTCTCTGTCCCTTTTTACTTCATCCCTTTCTTCCACTAGTCGCCCACACTGTGCTCTTCCCACTCATCTTCCCACTCTCAGCCAACCTCCCCCCACCCGGGTCCCGGCCGCCTGGTGGCATCGCACGAGTGCCCATCAGCACTCCGGAGTGTCACAAACATTTTCCCAAGGCGACGTGAATGAGATCATTGTCCTTTGCCACAACACTGCGCGGCAGGATCCACGGCGGAAGGGGGGGGGGGGAGTGAAAGTGAGTGGGGGGAGGGGAGGAAAAGAGAAGGTGAAATGAAATGAGAAGAGAGCTGACAGAAGACAAGGAGAGAGGAGGAAAAGAGAAGAAAGGAGAGGAAATGAAAGGAGAGGAGAGACCAGGAGAGGGGAGGAAATGAGAAAATCAGAGAGGAGAGAAAGAGGGTAAAGGGAGAAAAATTACATGGTTGACAGAAGGGATAAGAGTGCAGGGAGGGAGATAAATAGAGGAATAAGGGGTGAAAGTAGAGAGGGGTGGAATAAAGAGGAAAATGAAGGACGGGAGAGAAGGATAGAAGGTGAGGAAATGAAACAAGAAGAGAGATGAGGAGGGGGGAGGAGAGAAGTAGAATTAAGGAAAGGAAATGAGAAATAAAAAGAGGAAATGAAAGGAAGTGAGGAACGAAAAAAAAAAGGTAAAAGTGGAAGATAGGAGGGGAAAGGAAAACAGAGGAAAGGAGAGAAATCAAAGAGATTACAGGTGAGAAAACAAAAGGATGCAATTGTGGGAGAAGATAAGGAGGTGATGAAAGACGAGGAGACAAAAGGAGAGACAAGAAATGAAGAGATGAAAAATGAAAACACGTTATCTTGAGGTGGAAAGAAAAGCAAAGGAGGGGAGTGAGAGCGAGAGTGAAGGTTAAAGGACAGAGAGGGAAATAGCAAGAAGGAAGGAAAGACTAGAGATTAGGAGAGAATTAGAGTGAGGAGGAGGTGAAACAGGATGAAACGAAAAGATGATGAAGGCCAGGAAGGGAAAAAAAAAGTAAAAGAGAAAAAGAACTTAGATCCCAGGGGAAAAAATGAAAGAAAATCAGAACCAAACCATTGTTTGGTTCAGGATGCAAACTTAAAGACCTTGAGCTCCGTTCACATGTTCCAATCAAACAGTGGATTTCACATGGATTTTCATTCATCTTTCAGTCTGTAATGTTTACACCCTTAAACATGCAGGGCTGAAAACAACCCAATCTGGGTAGTTTTCAACTACACCGCTGGGTAACTAATGGACCAACCACATGCTGGGTTAATCTAACACAGTTAAATGGGTTGCTCATTTAACCCAGCGAGAGTATTATGTGAATAATATGTGTTGAATATTCTATCCAAATGTTAGTTCATATTAACTGCAATGTCGAGTTCATTCTACCTCATTAATAAGTTATTATCCTTACAATTAGAAGATTACAATTACAGTTAAATTACTTTGATATACTGGCCTGTTACAAAATACATCCGAGATTTGGTAATGTAAGTCATACATATATGCAATAAACAACACACTTTTAAACAATGTTGGTATTTTAGAAAAATATTTCAGTATTTCAATTGATAAACACTAACATTTGAATCAACAACAGCAACAGCATGATTGCTACATGATAACATGCCCATAACCATCAGTGTCAGGTAATGTAACTATTCTATTCTATAAAAATAATCTGTTACTTCCCATGCAGGAGCACACTGCTGGTAGCTGATGTCAGACATATAAAGTGCACTGAAGCACATTACAAGCAGCTAATCAACAAAGGCCACTGATTGAAATGAGTAACCCCACAAGCAGTCTGGGGCAAAAAAACAACCTGTTCTTGACTTTTAAGCTGCCGTTACAAAATGCCAATAACCAGAGATACATTGAACTAGTCTGAGCCAATGGGCAGCAAAAGAAAAAGGATCAAGTCCTCTAGTCTCTACTTGCAAGTATTGCTTTATGTAGAAATTTCACAGGTGTGGATTCACTTCCTACCATTTCATAGACCGCTTTCTGGATAAACTTCCATGCAGGAGCACAGTGCTTGGGGTAGTTAATGTCAAAGATATAAAATGCCTCGAAACACACATCAACTGCCCCAAGCAGTGTGCTTTGCCCCAAAGCCTGTCATGCCAGAATGAGAAATGCCTAAGAGGAGCACTGATGGTCATCTTCCACCTCAGCCTGCTGGAGGTATTTATTCATCCTAAGAAAGCAAGAAAAAAAGAGAGAAATAAAAGGAAGTAGAGATTATGTGTTAGCAGTATAATAGAATAGTCTGAGTGTAACAATATCAGTATTGAATAAAAAAAGGAAGCCAAGTGGAATCTAGTTAGAGATCTGTCCTCCTTCCTTAAAATCACTGGTGTGGCAACATTTTGCTTTCCAAATTTCATAGGAGGCCAAAAAATGTGCATGTTGTAGACAAAAACAACAACAGTGCCATCTGTGCCACTCAGCACTATAAACACATTTAACTGGCCAACTTATTTGGAACACCAGTTTTCCGCAAAGAATAAAAGAGCCATCACATGTTTAACCAAACCTGCAGCCCCTGTTCTGAATCTGATTATCCTCACCGTTTTGTGACTGGCAATTCATGTGCAGCTTTTAGATTATGGCTCGAGGGAGTAAAGTGTAAATGCAGGCAGTGCAATGTGACCGGATCTACCTCACTGACTGAACTGTCAGTCACACTCAGCCAGGTGTGTATACAGTTTGAACAGCTAGCGCATACTTGTGAGAAGGTATCTTCCCACAAGTTGGAGAATGTCAATAGATCACCAGTTACTTTTGACATCTGGTGTCATTGGTCCGACTTAGACAAGATCTGATCACAGTGCGGACAGACTGCAGATAAAACAAACTAACAGATATAAATGCAAAGGACATGATTGGATGTCATTATCTGGATAATGCAACTATATACAGATCACATTTTTACAAGCGACCTGATTGACTCTTTCTGGATTATATTTATCTCTCCAGCAGTGTTTCCCCTATATGCAGCAGCACTGCTAAATGATGAACACCTCTGCTGAAATTTCACATTGTACATAATGACCACGATGAACGCACGTGCACTTTCTCCACTCCGAGCAGCTGGGTGGATCTAGTGGTGCTGCAGCCTCTCCTCTGCTCTCTGTGTTGGTGTTTGACCGCAGACCACAGCTGGAAAGTGAGAAATATACACAAATGATATTATAATTTATTCCAGTACATGCAGCTCAAAGTAGTACCCGTCAATCTTTGGTCAGCGTCATAGCGTCTCATCTAGGGGTGGAGCCGAATCCAAATACGGTATTTGGAAAAAAAGCAAAAATAGTGAGTTTTTACGAATATTTATTTCCTACAAATACTTTAAAAATGATTTGTTTTTGGGAAGAAAAAAAAAGATGTCAAATAACAGCAAGCAGGTCGGGACTCTGTTCCACTCTGCTGTCTAACCCTGTATGAAGGATGTATAAACAGCTGCAGGTCTATGGGTCTGACAGAGCTGAGCTTTGGTTGAGTGGTCAGTACAGTTGTCTGTGGTCTAGGAGGCCGGGGTTTGAGACCCTATGTGGGAGCCCTCCCTGCAAAACAGTTTGCAAATTATTTTTTATTATTTATTTTAACACCTTAATATCCTAAAATTAGAATAATTATACTATGACAAAAACAGCATTGTTACAGCTATTTCCACTTTTATTCAAATACAAATAATTTTGCTGCCCCAACAAACACTGGGCTCTACGTCAGCATGAGGTTGACCTTTCAGTTCTTTATGGAAACATCTTGACAACTGTTGGATGGATTGCTGTGAAAAATACACGTTGATGGTTCCCAGAGGATGAATTATAATAACTTTGATCTCCTGACTTTTTATATAGCGCCATTATCAGATCAAACTCTCATTTTGTCTAGTACTTTGGTTTATGACCTAATAGCTAGGCTGAGAAAACACAACCACCATCTACATTACATCCCACACATTAGATGTAGCGGTAAACAATAAAGAGCTGAGTCTACTTCCCTGACCTTCTGTGAGTCTCTGCCAGTGAAACACTCATTGTTTCCAAATTATCAGATGACTGACTGAAAGTCAAACACATGACTTGTTCACTTTGAAATGCTTTGAGATGGTGCCAATGTTGAGTGATACAATTAAGCTCCTCCCCTAAATAATCCGCTTCTTCCTCGAGCGAATTTTAACTTCAGACCGCATGACTCTTAATTTAATTTGTGTCGTAATGAGATGTTACTGATCCCCACTACTGAGCCACTCTGGACTTTCCAGAAATCATCTGTCTGTCAAACAGTGTGGGTATATGGTGACATCATCTTCGTTGGATTTTCTGTTAATGCACTTAAGAGTTTCTGTAGTCTTCATCAGTTTTCTACCTGGAGAGAGTACAGCAGAGAATTTGGCATAATATCCCAGCACCCTTTGCAATTTCTCTTGTGTTGTTTCTAAATGAAATTGTAAGTTTGGGTAAAAGGATATTTTCAATATGGAGGTAGACCGATGTATGAACATCATTAACTTAGGAGTGAGGTTTTTGTCATTGTTTACTCATAAGAATATTCTAGTATGCCTGGGTGATAAATTACCACAGTATACCTTTCTTTCTGGGTCCAGGCTTGAACACTGTGTTTCTTGTTTGTTTGTTTTTTTACTTAATTTTTTATTGTTTTTATATGCAAAATAATAAGAGATCATCATCTTTGTCAATTTCCATGTAGTCTACAGTGTTGCTTCCATCCTTTGGGATAATGTCCATTTCTCCCACTTTTTCTCCATTTGGGTTTCTTGCAGTCTCACAATGTGTGTCACTTTTCCCATCAAATAGATTTCTTCAAATATATGTGTCCACTGACCCAGAGTTGGAGGGTCAGCTTTACCCCATTTCCATGTAATAGCCTTTTTACAAGCCATTATTAATATTTAAACCAGATATTCATCTTTTTGCTGTAGGACCATTTGAAAAATTACAAAAGTAAAGCAGAGAGATGTCCATAGGAATATTCTACCTTAATATTCTTTCTATTGCTGTACATACTGTTTCCCAGAATTTGGTTATTTTGGAGCATTTCCTGAATACATGACCAACCAATACATGATCAACATTTACAGATCCACATTCACTCCAACACAGAATATTTTATTCAAGTGTTTGCTCTTTACCGTAGACATAATAAAGAATCTGATTAAATTCTTCCAGGAAACTTCCCTCCATCTTTGCAAACTAGTGGTTTGGTGATTCTTCCACATATTTGGCCAATCCCCATTTGATATTACAATAATGAGTTCCTTTTCCCATTTTCCCTTTATACGTGTCATTGAGTGTCTATTATTAAACACTGTGTTTCTAATCAGCTCTTATTTGCATAAGATGCATAACTTCCTGTGCACTGATGATTTCTCCCAGGAAAGGCCTACCAGACACAGAGTAAAGGTCTGGTCACATTAGAAAGTGGCATCCGTAAGTTCATCCGTATGTCTTCATGAAATAGGCATTTCTAGAGTTTTGGTGACACAGGAACTACTCACAGTGGTTAACTACTATGGCCGGCAAACTAACAGCTAAACACGCTAGCAAGCCGGAAACCAGTGTGTGCCCCTCATATAGTGTGGTTACATGAGTCACAAAGTTACAAAGCCTTTTTTTGAAAAATAACTGGCAAGCACTGAAATGCCAAGAAGGCCATTTAACATCACTTACTGCTGTTCTAAAGGTATATTCAAAGACTCAAACAGACAGACCAGACAGAAAAATATTCTGCCTGATGCACGATTAAGATATTTTAAAATCAAGAATATGCTAGTCACAACAGCTCTCTGAACTGATTTCTATTTTCTTTGTAGTGTCCCCCTGCCATTTTGTTTTCATAATTGCACATTTAATTCAATAAAAAGTTATTGAAGAGAGGGAAACAACTCTCAGTCACTAATGGGACAATAAGCTCACACAGTTTATTAAAAGACACAATTTTGTACTTTGATTTCTGTCTCATAACTGCCTAAAACCCTTCCTCTTTTATGGAGCAGTTTACTCTCCACCAGAGGAAGGTTAAATAAACTTAATAGTGCAACACACCACACACCACTGGAGGGGAAAACACAATATACAACCAAGGGCTGCAACGCTACCAAAGTGCTGTGGCTAGCTAAAAACATTAGATTTCAGCATGTCAAAGGATTATTTTAGCACCATATGTCTACCAGAGAGGAAAAAAAAGTAGTTTACAGCATACACTGAAACCCATTACATTGTATATGCTAAGATATAATACATGAATACAAGGACTGACATCACATTTACAGTAGAGATAGAACAGCCGTATAGCAAACTCTGCTATATAACAGGCTGGCAGGACACTTTCCACAGCTGATATGGCGACTACAATTTGTAAACTTAGGCGGGGAAATTAGCATTTCAGCTGAATGCAGGTTAGCTATTATGGAGTTATTATTATAACAAAGGTTCAGGAACAAGACCACACTCCTCTCTCACACTAAATTCAATCACCTGCGCCTCACTAATTCAATCATAAGTGCATAACGTAACCTATATAAACGTGTCTAACCCCTTTCTCTCCCGTTCGTCTCAGTTCTCACGCGACCTACGACACGCTTGCATCGCAAACACTTACCTCCCGCCCGTGCTCAGTGATCCACATTCCTCAGCAACATACCGCACACGACTAGATCCAGCAGTACCAACGAGATATCTCCTTCACCACCACATCCACATGGAACCCTTCTCATCCAGACGCCACGCTTTTGATCAGCTGGGATCCAGACACTCCACACACATCCACGCAATGGCCCACTCCGACGCGGCTCTTTTCCAAGCGATTAACATCTTCAACCAGATGTTTGCTCACCTCTGGCGAGCTCTTGAGGAGACGGTCTTCCCACTCCTATGAAACGATGATAAAGACAAACTTTCCAACTCTATGCAGACTCTACTTCCATCAACTCTCCCGCCGGCAGCTCAAATCTTCCCGCTCTTCTGGGTTCATTGTCTCCCGCCGGGCCGCCGCACGCCGCACACTGATGACGTCAGAACTATAACAGAGCCCAGACTTCTTCAGCCCCGGCTGAAGGCCAGGCTGAACTCCAAATACAAATCCCGTTTCGCCGAACCGACAACAAAGCTAGGTTCTTCTTGCTCCTCTCTGCCTCCACCTCCACCACCGGTCCAGACGGCCGCTCACTTCCGGGTTCCTCGCCCAGCGCCACTGCTTCAGCCCTCTAGCAGGGCCAGGTTGTATCTTCCCCTGGGCCTGCTACCTCCCTCTCTGATCTGTCTTGTGTTTTTCGTCTTTTCTCTCATCCCTGTGTCCGCAGGCTGCACAATCAACCCCCGCACATAGATCCCCTTATCCTTTCCTCCACCGAGCCATAGTGCTCCCTCTGATGGACCCACTCAATTTCCTACTGTTCTATCCCTGTTCCCCTCCCTTCCTCAACACCCAAATGTTTTTTCTGTGTCTTCAGCACCCTCCGTCACCGATCCCCTCGCTCCAGCCGTCATTAACACTGTGCCCGTGAGCACTTTCACTCTGGCCTCCGCCCCTCCACGGCCTATAAAGCCAGGCTATCCAGTTCTGCACAGCCTCCAGTTCCACCACTGCTCCAGCTGACCACTCGCTTGCGGGTTCCCTACCCAGCGCCCCCCGCACTGCCACACCGATAATTCTATCCTGCCACCACTACAGTGCGGCAACAGACTGCCTCAGCCCTAGCTAGGGCCAGTTCGTATTACCCCACATGCCTGCTCCCTACGTCTTAATTGCCTCGTGTTTTTGTTTCATCCCTGCGTCTATGAGCCGCACATCTTACCACTGCATCCCTTCATCCCTCACCCCCCAACCCTCATCCCTTCACCCCTCACCCCTCGACACTCATCCTTCACCCCTCGACCTTCATCCCTCGACCCTCACCCCTCGACCCTCATTCCTTTATCCCTCACCCCTCGACCCTCATTCCTTTATCCCTCACCCCTCGACCCTCATACTTTCAACTCTCGACCTTCATCCCTCACCCCTCAACCCTCAGTCCTTCATCCTTCACCTCTCGACCCTCATCCCTCACCCCTCAACCCTCATCCCGCACCCCTCACCCCTCGACCCTCATCCCTCACCCCTCGACCCTCATCCCTCACCCCTCGACCTTCATCCCTTCACCCCTCACCCCTCAACCCTCATCCCTCATCTCTTCATCCCTCACCCTTCGAACCTCAACCCTCATCCCCTGATCCCTCCCTCGATCCGTCCTTTATGAATCATCCTGGCTCTCCTCCGTCGATATTATTTGTTTACAGCACCCCTTTTCGCTTCCTCCTGCCTTGTTTCACGCACACTTCGGCATGTTATCTGTATGTCCGAACAACATTTTATGCGAAACGTTCACCTCTCACTTCAGACTTCCTGGCCCACTACCAAACTCTCCACACAGGCAACCTGTCTTCCCACATCGACAAAGTCAGTCCACATTCCTAACCGTACTCTGGCCAATTCTTCCGCACTGGAGCCGCTTCAACCGCTTCCAAATAAGAAATCCCAGACCACCTGTTAAAATTAAATAAATAAAATTCTCGACCACTAGTCTTCCCAAGATTCCATACTTACCTCAGCGACATTTAAAGAGCCCATTCTTACTTAGTCCAATGAAGTTAACTTTGGGGGATGAGTAAGTAATGTAAGTAATTCTTCTTGTCCTATTCTAGGAACCACAGGGGGATGACGAAGTAGAAAGCTCATTGAGACATGTCCCCCACCCTGAGTCTCAACCCCTGGGTTCCTAAACACTCCAGCCTCTTTGTGATTCCATTTGGTCCCTGGTCATCCCCATGCCATCGACCCCCTTCATCCCTCTCCTCGACCCCCATCCAGCCCACCATACACTATCCTCATCCAATCCTGAACCCTCTCAACAATCCAAATAAAACTGCTTTTTATACCGTTCAAATGGCGTGGTCTTTGTTAGTGAACTGTGATTTTAAGTCTATTATTAACACTGCATAGCTTTCACTTAAACAGCTGTTCTGTTTTTACTTTCAACCTGCGTATTCTCTGTGACTAGCAGCGTGTCCAGGTATATGTCTCAGTTTTATGGAGGTTTTTGAGCTGCAGGTTGTCCGTGCAGGTCAGGTACTGCATAGTATGCAGCCATGTAACGTTATCCACTTTAGTCTTCTTAACAGCTCGGTTTTATGGTTTGGCAGCTTATAAAAACTGAGTTCTGGGTTCATTACCCTGTTGGTTGTGCATCCCACCACAAAGCAGCTTTTAGGCATTTTTCTGTTGTTTGCTAGCAGACAGAAGTGACAAGGAGGCACCTTCACTCAATGCAAAGTCAGCGGAGAGCGATGATTTGTTTAACCCTTCGGGGTGGGTGGGACTTAATTGCACTCTGTCTCTACAGGTCAACGTTGCAAATTAATGTTTTAAAGTTCAAAATTGGACTTGACACAAAAGGATTTAGTTCGCCCCCATGAACGAATCCACAGATCACACCGCTTTAAATGTTGGTGTGATGGGCCTTCATAGTTCAGGCCCTTAAAAAAAAATGTAAAGGTTAAAAGATCATGAATGTCCATATCAACTCTGTTTTTTTGTTGTTGAATAGAACCTTACACTGTAAGATTTAAACAGGCACAAAGTGACTTTTGTGCTGTTTCAACTGGCATTTATTCATATGAAAATGTCTGTGATTATTGTCATCATGAGAGAGGCCATGAAAAACAAAGGTAGCCAAGGACAAGAAAAGAAAAATCTGTCCTGGGGCTGTTTTCTGTCTCCACATTGTTAAGCCTTGAAAAAGGCACGCAGCAATGTCAAAATGAAGCGTCTCACTTTCAATGCACACACACAAAAAAACCGAACACACCCATATTACAGGCCTACCTGTGTGCAGTGAAAAGCCGCAGCTTTACTACTGTTACATCGGCCCGGGTGCTGACTCACGGTGTGTCGTGGCTCATTCACATTCCAGAAGACTGAACAATGTCTGCGTTTATCCTGGGGATACGCAAAACGGAGAGGAGCCTCCTGCCAGGAAAGGCAATAAAGATTAGCTGTAATTGGAGAGGACTGAGTGGAAAAATGTCAGGTCTGTTTTTGCCTTTCAAGGACAAAGGTTATGTATTCATACAGATTTGGCAAATGTCAGGTCAGCTACTGTTGTCACTGAGTCGGCACAGCCTAAAGGACACATCACCACATGATCTCTTCATGTCTGACTATTATCGAACACGCAGGCACGCACGCACACACACACACACGCAGCTTGACTATTTTGATTCTCGGTTGTCACATAAATATTATCTTCTCAGTAGCCTCAGCTCAGTTTCATAAACTGAACCAGGTCAGCAGAGCAGACAGTAGGAACATGAATAAATAAAACTCATTTTCTCAATGTAGTTGAGGATTGATAGCTTGGACTGTAACTGTAGCTGGTTGGGAGTAGGTGACCACTGCGGTGCATCGGCAAGAATGCAGGGATGCTGGGATGTTAGCATGCGGCCAGCAGACTTTATGTTGATATATTTGATCTCAACTGAACATATAAATATAATATAAACTCATGGCACAGAAAGATACGTTACACAATTCTACTTACATGTTTCTGAACACACACATGCATGGATGGCTTATGAATGGAAAACTATTTATAGTATATCCAGATGCATTTCTCTCTCATCCATTTTCCACCGCAAACTATGACTAAACATAACTGCCAGCACATTCAAGTGTTTGCAGGCAAACTAAAAACAAAGGCGCTGGTTGGCTGAACCCTGCCACCCCACCCACAATCAATGCCCCACTAGGCCATTGATTGACTGATCCTACTACCCAACATTTTCAACAGTCCTCCAAACAAGACAAGACATGCTGTTGGTCCGTGCCTTCCAAAATGACACATTTAAGAGTTTTTTGATATGACGCCACTATGGACAGGATGATATTGCCATTTCAATAGTAATGTTTTCTGATCTTACACTGCTGTGGTTATGGTTTAGTTGGCCTGGCACACATTCCTATCTCTTCTGTTACCTGTAGACATCACTCTAGCTAATCAACCTTCTTCCTTTTAAAACATGTCTGTTGATGTGCATCTCATTAGCTTCCACCATGCACAGATACTGTAGATGGTAAACTGGATGAAAACTAGTCAAATATTGTGACATTAAAGCTACGCCCAAAGGACAGTCCAAACCTTCTGCCTTAACAGCTGTGAGCTCTCTAGACTGAAAATGGAATACACACCAGAAAACATTTGTTTCTCCAGCAAAAGTTGGAGACACTATAAAAACATTATAGAAGCTACCAATCTGTCACCAAGATGAGACATACATGACAGAAGCTACTGTCTGCTCTGAAAAACATGATACAGAATTCTTTCAATGTGTTATCAATGTTACAATTTTTCCATGAAAACTGGAAGAATGCTTGCCAATTTTACCAATCACCTCAGTTTATTTCATGAAAATGATCTAGTACAGAACCATTGATCTAGTGGCAACATCAAGACACAAACTTCCAGACTGCAATATAAAGAACTTTGCTTCCCTAGAAGTTGTCTTCTCAAGGACCACTTACCCACAGGCTATGTATCACTGCAAACATGTTAATGAGCAGAGCTACACTGCATGTAGGTGTTATGGATATTCCATAACTGACCAGGACAACAGAATGTCAAGCTGTACTCTTCTGTTCTCTCAAACAGAAGATAACACATGTTGTTTAATAAACCAGGAGCCTCACAGGCGAACCAAGGCCAGAATGCAGGTCATCATCAGACGCAACAAGACAAACCAAAGATACAGATTTAGGTCATAGGTTTATGATTCGGAACTGACGAACTAGTTTCTATGATTGGCTTAAAGGCTGGTTTTGGACTGTGAGGGTCAGACGAGTTTGGGGACACCGTACGAACAGGAGGTGTCCCTTGAGTCGCTCTCCCTTGCAAGGTTCTTCATTAAAGTTTTCCCAGAATCATCATACGAAGTTTGGTTTGGTCTTCTCTTCTTCAAACTGACAACTGCCAGTGCATCAGCTCCGAAAATCCACAACAATTTGGCGTCACGAACAGGATTTCAACACAACAAAGATGTGGTAAGTGCATAATTTTATTTTATTATTGTGCCTTACCATGTCTGCGTTTGACGAAATCACAAAGAAACTGTGCATCACTTTCACTTTAAAGGTGGTCACAAAGTGAACAAAAAAAAAAAAGCAAAAAGCTGATGGTTAAAGAATCTAAACACATGAAAATGTGTTGAAACTGTGCAGTGATAAGCAGGTGCAAAGCATGTGGTTGTGAAGAGGTAAAAAAAGGCAGAGTTGAGTGAGTCTTAACTCCTGCAGTGCCACAAAAGTGGCTGGGATTTCTGGGCTAGCTTCGGGCTACGTCCGGCACAGGGGGACCCACCTGAGGTTTAAACTATAGAAAAGACGTTTTCGGGGTAGGATTTGGCCTATTTCGTTTAAGCCAAGACCGGGGATCATCCACTCTGTGTCCTGTGAGAAATGTTTTCAGACTTGGGATTCTAAGTCCTAGAGTCGGGCGCCGGTAAAAATTTTTTCAAACAATAAACAGTGTACACAAGACGAAGAGTTGCTTCGTCGGTTTGGCTTCAGATCACTGCTATTGCACCAGGAAGAGAGGTGTAAAAAAAAAAAAGAACTTCGGTGATGCTGGGAAAGTTTTGATGTGTCTGTTTTGTGTTTGATGTGTTTGTTTGTGTGATGTTTTTAATGTAAATGTGTTAAAATGGGCAACAACACGTCTAAAGCAGTGAGTAGAACACAATCTACTACAAAATTAATTCATTCACCAAAACACAAGAGAAAGAACAAATCTGTTTCAGTAGGAAACAAACGCACCAATTCAGAAGTAAAAGGTCAATCTGCCATTGATAAGCTTCCCGAAGCAAACCCCCACACACTCACAGATGCACAATATAGAGCAATGTTTTCTCCACAATCTCCGGCGGGAGTTGTTGGTAGATTGAAAGGATGGGCTTTTGTGTTTCCATTTTCTTCCCTTATGAATCAGTGGACAGATGGCGAATGGCCATACGAAGGAGCGTTTGATAGAGATAAGCTTCAGATTGCTGAGTACAATGTTAACCCAGATTTTGGAAATCCATCTTGGGATA
Organism: Thunnus albacares; assembly: GCF_914725855.1. Lineage (NCBI taxonomy): Eukaryota > Metazoa > Chordata > Actinopteri > Scombriformes > Scombridae > Thunnus > Thunnus albacares. Next base: position 21,478,814 of record NC_058128.1, on the reverse strand, counting down.
GTGCGTATATGAAAGATTGTGTAAATGTGTGGTTAACTGTTGCTCGTCAGAGGTGTGGAGTGAGTCTGGATGAAAAAAGAGTTGATCGTTTTTCTGATGAGTTCAGAGCAGCAGTGGAGAAATGTGTTAAATGTGTGACAGCATGTCACTTGCCTATGTTGGAAGCAGAGTTGCAAACCAGAGCTACAGAAATGATGAAAATTAAACAGAGGCATGGTGAGAATGTGAAGGCCATTTCCAAAGCTATCATATACGGTTGGGCAAAACGGCAAACTGATGCTCCCTCTCCACAAACTTTGTTGACCATTGTATCCAAAGCTGGAGTGCCTTTGCAAGAGTCACACACAAACAAAACAATGATTTCAATTTTTCCACAACTTTCACCTTCAAACCCCTTTTCAGCTGCTAACATGACTGATCAAACCATTTCACAACAAGCAAAGACTGACGATGAATTTCTCTTACTAGCCGCAGCTGTTGAGGGACAAAGACTACAGACTGAAGTAGAAAATAGAGAAGAGCAGATAGCAGTTAGAGAAAGGGAAAGAGTTAAACAGGAAAAGAAAGATAGAACCGACGAAGAAAAAGCTAGGAAAGCTGCAGAAAAAGAAAAGAAAGCTAATTTGTCATTCAAACAGGAAAAAAGCCAGAAAAGAAAGGAAAAGAAAAGACATTTAGCTGCCGTTGCTGAAGAAACAGAGATAGACACTCAGGACAGCTCAGGAGAAAGTGAGGTAGAACTTGAGTTACAAGGAGCCAGAGGTAAGGGGGAGGAGTCTGACACAGACCATAGTGACGACACAGAACCTGCAGTCAGGCCAAAGATGACACAGAGACGAGGTACAACTAGAATGACACATTCACATCTGGAAAGACATACAAGATCGAAAACTAACATTTTAGAGCCCCCTCTAAACATTACATCCACCTCAATAAATGCTCCAAAAATCATGGTTGGCAACACAGCTGTCTGCAAACCATGGACTCCTGCTGAGATAGTTGGAATGACACAAAATGCCCCCAATCCGACCACAAACCCAGATGAATACTGGGGATGGTTAAGATATGTATGCTCTGTGTATAACTGTCTGATACCTGATGTTGAACAATTACTTGCTGGCTCATACAGAACGGAGTGGGATTTGTGCAAAGGTGAATTTCTTTTCCCTGCTCGGACAGAGGATGGCCAGTGGCCTCCTCATAGAACCATGATTGACTGGTTAAATGAAGAAGCAAAAACAGCAATAAGAAAATGTGCACGACAGCGCACTGACTTTAATAAAGTAATTCACTGTGTCCAAGATGCATATGAAACTGTACCTGAGTTTGTTAACAGATTTACACGTACTTGGGATAGCAATGCAGGAATAGGACGAGAAGGAAATGAATATTTTGTTGTTACAACCTTTGTGCAAAATCTAAAACCAAATGTTGCAGCTGCATACAAATTGTCTGTCACCGATTGGCAAACCAAAGACTGGAAAGCAACGGTAAACAAAATGATGGCGCTAGATAGGTGTGAAGTTTTTGCTGAAGACAAATCTGCCTCCTTCCCAAAACAAATGTTACAGCATGCGCGACAGGGGGGTGGACAACAGCATTTCAAAAACAATAACAAGCGAAAACCGGGAAAGTGTCACAAATGTGGGAAAGCGGGACATTGGGCTAATGAGTGTAGAAGTGGTGGTCGTCAGAACAAGCAAAATTACCCATTCCAGGATCACCAAACAAGGAATTTCCAACAAACAGCCCCCCTTGCTTTACAACAACAACAACAACAACCACTACCACCTCCTCCACATGTTGATAATGTGAATCATGGACAATATTACAATCAAGCATAGAGAGGCCATAGAGGGGCAGGATCAGAAAAAACATTTCCCATTCAAGCAGCTGTAATTCGACTTTCAAAAGATCCTTCAGAAGATCCAATAATGCCTGTTGAAGTAAATGGTAGTAGAGTTGACATTATGGTAGATAGTGGGGCCACAATTTCCACTGTTAAAGCTGATGAGCATGTATGTACACCAACACCTAATTTTGTCACCACCGTGGGTGTTTCCGGCGTTCCTGTTGTCGAGCCACTATCACAGAGAGCTAAAATAACTGTTGAAGGTTCAGATGTGCAACATACTTTCCTGATTTCTGAGAAAAGTCCAATTAATCTCATGGGACGAGATTTACTTTGCAAGTTACATGCCACCATTCAATGCACACCTGATGGATTGTTTTTAAGCCTACCTGATGTGAAGGCTGCTCATGCATTTCAGTTTTTGAAAACTATTGCTGATTGTTTGTATTGTTGGTCATTGACTGATTTTAACATGGCTTCCAGTTTCACAGTATCTAGCATTCAAAAAATTGCTCAAATTTCACCAGCATGTGCAACACAGATGTCTGCCATGAGGCCTGTACTACAGTGTCACTGTACAGCAGCATTTAACCCCCCAGAGGTGTACAAACAATTAGCTGATGTGTTTTTGAATACACAAGAGGGGTTGGAGTGTGAACAATGTTTGTTTGTTGGTCCACAGGGATGTGCAATTCCAATTCGGTTATCTGACGCACAGCGCAAATTGGTTAATGATAAAGATTCATTTCCATACATCACTGTAGCTGTCTCTCCTGGCTGTGACCCACAACAGCTTGAAAGCATGGTGGCACAGTGCCAGGCATTGAGAGGAGCTGCGCAGACTCCTCAAACTCAAACAATAACACACTTGGGCCTTGAGCTGTACATGTTATCTTTAACTGAGCACATCCAGCTACCTCAGAGTAGGTTTGTTTTGCAACAACCACCCCTCCCCACACAGTATGGGCCTCCATCAGAGCTTTCAGAGGTTCCATCTATTTTATGGGCTAAACATAAAAACCATGTGGGTTTTGTGAATTCGGCTCCACCTCACGAAGTCACACTCAAACCTGGTGCTAAACTACCAATGGTCAGGCAATACAATTTGCCACACAAGTCAATTGCTGGTATTGAAGGTGTAATTCAGTCTTTACTGGATCAAGGTGTGTTGGTTCAAACAACAAGCCCATGTAACACACCCATTTTACCCATTCCAAAAGCAAACCGCCCAGATGAATGGCGTTTTGTACAAGATTTGCAAGCTATTAATAGCATTGTAGTGCCAACAGCTCCAATTGTGCCAGACACAAATTCGATTTTAGCTTCACTACCATCCAACTCAACACACTACACAGTCATTGATTTGAGTTCAGCTTTTTTCTCAATCCCGTTGCATCCAGATAGCCAGTATCTGTTTGCATTCACATTCAAAGGAAAACAGTACACCTGGCAGCGTTTGCCTCAGGGTTTTGTCGAGAGTCCTACAGTTTACGCAGCAGCAGTGAAACGGGACTTGGATGACCTCCACTTTCCAGGGGGCTCCACTCTCCTACAGTATGCAGATGACCTCCTGATAGCTTCATCATCACAGGAAGCTTGTCGAACGGACTCCATCTTGCTCCTACAGAGACTAGCTGAGTGTGGTCATAGAGCATCACTTGCCAAACTGCAATTTTGTCGGCCTGAGGTGACATACTTGGGTCATGTTTTGAAAAATGGACAGCGCCTGTTGTCACCGGAGAGGTTGAAACTGCTGGTTAACATGCCTCCTCCCACAACCAAGAAACAAATGCTCTCGTTCTTGGGGATGGCGAATTATTGCAGACATTGGATCTTTGAGTATGCTGCTATGGACTCTGTTTTGCGAAACGCCACACTGCAATCAGCTCCTCCCAAGGTGCAGTGGACTGAGGACATGAACAAAGCTTTTCAGGACTTGAAACATGCTCTCACCTTGGCTCCGGCATTGGGGCTGCCGGACTATCATCAGCCGTTCCATCTGCATGTACATGAACGAGATGGCTTTGCTACAGGCATTCTCGTGCAAAAACATGGGTCTCATTACCGTCCAGTTGCGTACTACTCCTCTCGACTAACCCCTGTGGTTCTTGGCATGCCAGGTTGCTTAAGAGCGGTGGCCGCCGTTGCCATCATGATTGAGAAATCTTCTCCAATTGTACTGGCTCATGACTGTGTTGTGCACGTTCCACATGCAGTACTTCACATCTTGAACACATCTGCTACCCAACACATGACAGCTGCACGTCGTTCAGGCTATGAAGCAATCATTCTTCATAGTCCACACATCACTTTAAAACGCTCACCTCCATTGAATCCAGCTACTCTCCTTCCATTGATTGACACAGATGATGAGCATGATTGCATCACAACTATTGACCTGTGTACATCCCCAAGGCCAGACTTGTTGCAGACACCAATACCCAATTCTGATTTGATTTTTTACACTGATGGTTCAGCTAGCAGACCATCTGATAGCACACATCTAGCTGGCTATGCAGTAGTTAACGATTGGGGGGTAGTAGAGGCAAAAGCACTGCCTCCAGGTACCTCTGCTCAAGCAGCAGAACTGTATGCTCTAACTAGAGCGTGTATTCTTGCTTCTGGTAAGGTGGCTACTATTTACACTGACTCAAGATATGCATTTGGTGCTGCTCATGATTTTGGCCAGTTATGGAAGATGAGAGGTTTTGTGTCATCTTCTGGAAAACCACTACAGCATCACACTTTGGTTAATGACCTGTTAGATGCTATTTTGCGCCCATCTCAGCTTGCAATCATCAAATGTGCTGCTCACACGAATGGAACTGATCCTGTTTCACGAGGAAATGCAATGGCTGACACTGCAGCCAAACAAGCGGCACTTTCCTCTCCCTCTTTGGTACTTCAATGTGCCTCCACACAACCTACCAATCCAATTCCAGTTCCTTCCGCTAATGATGTCGTGACAATGCAAAATCACGCTGATGACAGGGAGCGAAGTCTTTGGTTGCGTAAAGGTTGTAAAGTTGACGCGGAGTCTGGCTTGTGGCTCCACCCTGATGGTCGACCGGTTTGCCCTCGAGCTCTCCTTCATGTACTGGCACGTGTGACGCATGGTCCAGCGCATGTTGGAAGAGGGGTGATGAATGATGTTATTCGCTCACAGTGGTTTGCTCCAGGCATTACTCAAGTTTCACAAACACTTGTGGATAGTTGTATGATATGTCAACAGACCAGAAAAAAGAATAGCACAGTGAAACATGACCACTTAGAACCCCCATCAGGTCCTTTTGTAAATATGCAAATAGATTTTGTACATATGCCAAGCTCACAAGGCTTCAAATACTTGCTAGTCATAACCGACAGGTTCTCGAAGTGGGTAGAAGCTTTTGCAACGAAAAAAGAAGATGCAAGAACAGTTGTAAAGTGTCTGCTAAAAGAGGTAATCCCTAGGTACGGAGTGCCGCAGGGAATAGATAGCGACAGAGGTCCAGCTTTTGTGTCAAAAATCACTCAGGGACTGTCAGAAATCTTAGGATTTAAGTGGCAGTTACATGTTCCTTATCATCCACAGAGTTCAGGTCAAGTTGAGAGAATGAATGCAACTATCAAAGACAGATTGACCAAAACAGTCCTAGCCACAGGCCTGAAATGGCCTGATGCACTGCCGATTGTGCTGTACTCCATTCGGAGTGCACCAAGTGCAACTACAGGACTGAGTCCTCACGAGGTGCTGATGGGAAGACCAATGTCCACAGGGACAAGTCCCCCACTGACACCACACAAAGCTACTCTGCTTTGGACGGATGAGTTCATGACTGAGTATGTGAAAAGACTAACAGAGATTTTGAGAAAGTATCATTTACAGGTGGCTGACAGACTCCCCAAACCATCGGAAGAACCAATTCATTCCTTTCGAGAAGGTGACCTGGTATTAATCAAATCTCTGGAAAAAGTGTCTTTGTCTCCTAGGTGGAAAGGTCCATACCAGGTGCTGCTGACTACTAGGACGGCCCTGAAGGTCGAAGGCAGAGCAGAATGGATCCACGCCACAAGGTGCAGACTGGCCCCCCCAACCACTGGCGGAGGAGAGCAGAGCCCTGGCAGGTAACCGGATGGTTACTCCTTTTCTCTCTCCTGTTTAGTAGGTTCGGGCAGGGGACAGGTCAAGTCGGTCCAAATGAGAGAGAGACAGGAGTCTCTCTGATTCCAGGCGAAGGAGAGCGGAAAGGCTTTCCTTCTCATGACACAGTCGGTGCCATGAACCCAGTGCCCCATGGACAGGGGCGCCCTTTGCAGAATGATCCAGAAAATGCAGACCAAGAGCCAGATCTTGGACATACGGACAAATCAATGAGCCCATTGGGACTCTACAACACTGTAAGTCCTGACAAAACAGTGAGATACATTGACAATGCTGCAATGAGAGAGTCTGAAGAAAAAGAGTCAGAAAAGACTGATGGACATATTTTACCAGCTCTCTCCCGAGTTAAACGAATTGTGAATTCTATTGTTTTTAAATGTCCTATTGACAGATGTAAAATGAATGATTGTAATATTGCATATCCAGTTACTTTTTCTCGAGGTAGATGGCGGTGGTCTACATATGATAAAACACTGTTTGAGACGAAGCAGAGTTCATCCACGTCGACGAAGGAGGATGGATTCCACATCACCATGCATCGTATGTGCTAGTAACCTCTCCATGGTGATGGCCCTCTACTGTACGCAAAGTGCATGGGTTGAAGACTTCACTTTGTGATTGATTTGTTTTATTGTTATGATGTAATCAAATGTTTGTATGACTCCCCTTTAAGTTGCTAGGATTTCATCTAGTAAGAGGCAGGAAGTGTCTTGTCTTAGGTTGTTTGCGCATTGACTGGTGACCTCTGTCAATGACCTCCTTTAACGCTTTGGTGTTCTAGGAGATCTTCTTTGAGGATTTGCCTCACTACTGCCCCTGGTGGTTGGAAGACAGAACTCATGGGTCACATGACAGTTGTTTTAAAGGGGTACATAAGAGGGGTTTTTTTATCTAATTTACTGATTGTTTGCTTTTATTGTTATTGCATTATGTGTTTAAATGATTATGTGTTTTGATGATTTTACTTTTGATTTTGTTCAATGCAATTGTTGATTCTTGTATTACTTTTGTGTGAGAATTGTTATCTGTTGTGCGGATGTTGTTTCTACTCTGTTTGTGCCCTTACAGTCCACCAGTCCAGTCATAAATTGGTAATTTGTATTGATCTTTTGATCAATAAGAGGGGATTGTTATGGATATTCCATAACTGACCAGGACAACAGAATGTCAAGCTGTACTCTTCTGTTCTCTCAAACAGAAGATAACACATGTTGTTTAATAAACCAGGAGCCTCACAGGCGAACCAAGGCCAGAATGCAGGTCATCATCAGACGCAACAAGACAAACCAAAGATACAGATTTAGGTCATAGGTTTATGATTCGGAACTGACGAACTAGTTTCTATGATTGGCTTAAAGGCTGGTTTTGGACTGTGAGGGTCAGACGAGTTTGGGGACACCGTACGAACAGGAGGTGTCCCTTGAGTCGCTCTCCCTTGCAAGGTTCTTCATTAAAGTTTTCCCAGAATCATCATACGAAGTTTGGTTTGGTCTTCTCTTCTTCAAACTGACAACTGCCAGTGCATCAGCTCCGAAAATCCACAACAGTAGGAAACACTAAGCTTTTTAGAATTAATTTAGGGCAAAAAAAGTAGCAGAATCTTATTCTTAAAGTTTTACAAATGAAAAATGTTGCATATTACAGTAATTAGGAAGTGTGTGTGTCATGTTTTTCTGTGTAGAAATTTTTAAAGATGGCATAACTGCACAAAACAGTCCCAAAATTGTCATCAATTGAAGTGCAGATTGTGAGATCCTAAAGGGAGCACTTAAACAAGGGATTCTCTCACAATCAGCACCTAAAACAGTGCGGGACACATCAAGCCTATCCAGAGTTTCCGTATATGCGTCATATACGGCCCCATTTACACCTGGAATTAACATGTGATCTGTATCTGGATACAGAATCTGAATAATTATATCCGATCCACGAGCCTTTGCATTTACACCTTGGATTAATAAGTGCTTGTTATCTTCTATCCACATAGTGATTGGATCTTGATATGCAAATTAGCTGGGCGGGGTTAGGGGACTTCCCAGGTCAGGGGAAGCAATGCTGTGGATGGGTGTCATTCATTTTTTTCACGAGGGAAGACTTTCTACTGTAACTGCTGCTGCTACTTGCTAGCAGGAAGAGGAGGTGTTAGGTGACCTTTCAACCTGCTGGGTGGATGTTTTTCTTCAGAACGTGGTCACGCTGTACAGATTACATTTACACTTGAGCTCACATTCATACTGTGAGCCTGACCACCTCCAGATGTGGTCTGGCTCATCTGATCGCAATGTGTTGAGTGCATTTACATCTTGCATTAATGAGTTTTTCTTTCTTCAGATACGCTCTCATATTCAGATATGTTAATGCAAAGTATAAATTCAACAATAAACAAATCAAAAAGTACCACTAAACTAACCAACCACCTTGTTAAAAAATAGGCATTGAAAAATGTATTGCCATATTTAATTGTCTTTATAAGCATTTGTCTTGATTGTCCTAAAAAGCCCATGTTTATGCACCCACGGATTCTGGTGAAAATTTATAACGTTCACTAGACTGTTGCAACTATTTTCCTTCTTGGTATTCTGTGGCAGCCATACAGACAAACAGAAACAGTCTGTGGCTGAACGATCACATCTCGAGCACAGTTCCTGCCTCCAATCAGGCAATTTTTCACACTGAAGTAAACAGTCCTCTCCTCAGACCTCACCATTACTCTTGAACCCACGTGGAGACAGATACGACAGTAATATTAGGAAACAGTGACAATGGCCCTGTGCTAGGATAAGATTCTTTGTCTGAGAAAGGTTTTTGTGAAGATGGGACCTTTTGTTGTTCCTGCAGTCTTTTTTTTATGTTATGCTGTATTGGCTGAATCAGATATTTGTCCAATCTCTTGCCCAGCACAGAACTAACAGCCTCGAGTGTTTAGCTCATGGGCTCTTCAGCAGAGATGTTTTTTGACAGAAGGGGTTTGAATGTGAGCCATCTTGTTGAAGGCAGCCTTGAAAAGAGTCGTAGCCAGAGCAAACTCAAAAAGATGAAATGTACAACAACAAAAAAAAAGAGAGAAAATCCCTTAATTTAGTTTGGAGATGTCAGAGAAATGATGTTTTGCTCTCACCAACAACAACTGGCCCTTTCCAGGAAAATAAAATCTACAGCTGTTGAAAAGGGGAAAAAAATGAACAAAAAAGGCATATCATTCAGTTGCCAAACCAGTCCTGGCCAACTCTCTATTTTCCAGATCAATTTGCCTGCAGAGTGGTGTGCCATCTCCATTTGCATTGTTTTTAACTGCTGTTTGGCTCCTGGGAGAAGATAATCCCAGTGTAACAACAGCGTTATCTCATGCAAAAGAGGAACTGAGCTTTTCACACAAACAAAAGGAGGCTGGCGATTGGCTGAGAGACAGCTGTCCCTGCTGCTGTCGGCCTATCGGTGACCTTGAGGGAGCAAGGAGGAGGTTGAGTTCGACTGCTGTTATCACTGGCAGACACCGTATCACCTGTGTGTGGGGGGAGGCTGCATGTGTGTGTGTGTGTGTTTCGCTGTCTGAGTGCATCTGTCTGCGCATATTTGTATTCAGTCTACAGCTTACACCACCTGCATATTCATACTGATAGGGGAGAGGATTTACTCTGTGTGTATGTGTGTGTGTGTGTTTGTAACAAAAAAACAGCTAAATTTCCCTTCTGGTTGAATGAGAGGACACATCGGTACACATACATACACATTTGGTTGCTGACCTCATGTTTTCCTAACTGCTGACAATGAGAACACTTCTCAGGAAAATAAGCAGAAAGGCAACGTCTACGGTGTTTCATGTACCTGCTGTGCTTACTTAAAGTCTCACAAACAGCCTGAGGACTGCATGCAAATCCACACCCACTCAGCAAATGTATTGAGATGTTTTATATGCAGTTATATGGTGGTTAATGGATTCTTTTATGTAAGTTATCCTCAAGCTGAACACACATTTATGGATTTATTTCAATGGCTCTAACCTTGGATTTTTCAGCTCATCCCCTTGAACCCGTTCAGAGAATTAAGCAAATATTTTTATTTTGGCAAACTTCTTTCAAAATCTGATTTCTGTCTACTATTATAGTGTATTCTGCCATTTCGATTGCTTTTTGAATTTGTTTTCCAGATGTGTGATGTCTAGTCATAGCTTAGCAACCGTAATGTCAGTCTTTGGATTACTCGACATGCTGAAGCAGTGTGCATGATTTGTGCATTTAAAGATTTTTTGAAAGACTGTCTTTTTTTTTTTTTTTTTGATCACTTTTCCAAAACCAAAAACACAAGAGCCAAAGTCAAAGGCAAAAAGTGCAAGGAACAGATCTAGCATTACTTCAAAGGCAAAGGAGCATATCATTAGCTTACTATGTGATTTCGTGGGATTACAGGTCACAAAAAACCTTGTTCAGGACTGACACATCCGCTGCGTGGGAGCCATGGATGTGTGTATATGCTACATCAGAGTTCAGCTTCTGTCCTGCTCTTTATTAAATTTGAGGAAGTTCATGCTTGAGCAGTCCCAGCCAGTGTTACCCGATATAGTGTTACGTTTGCCAAACTCATCTGTTAGTCTTCATCCTCATAACTTTTTTTTGTAAAAGTAAAATACATAGTTTGAAAAAATGAATAATGAAGCATGAATCTAACTTCTATGTTGATTGTCTAAGTATGTTTTTCTATTAAAAGCCTAAAAGAAAAACTACACAAAGACATTTTCTTATAATACTGTTTTATAATCTCACTGTACTATAATTATCTGTGTGGATCATCAGCAGTCAGGATGCTGACATTTTCCTTAGACAAACAGCTTTATAGCCTCAGTCCTTTAGCGTGTTATCATGTGAGCCATTAAGAGCATATTTATGACCCCTTTGCAGGCTTCTCTTTTAAAATGAGTCTGCTGGAGACCATGTTATCAACCAACTAATAGAGATAGCTAATTAACCCATTACCTGGCCTGCTACGTCACATATAATTTGCTTGTGACAGTTGTCATTTCAGCCGGCAAAACTGACAAAACTTGACATCTACCATTGAAATCAAGGACCAATTGTTTCAAAAATGTCAGAATTTCGAGTGGTAAATCTGCAAACTTTTATCGATGTAAACTTCGTGTGTCAAGCTAAACATAAGGGGGTGGGGCTTAGCGAAGGGTCAATTCAGGTGACAACAAATTGTGAGATCTCAACCATTCGATTCAAAGTGCTGAGGTGATCTCAGTAAATGTAATCATTCAGTGTGGAAGGATTTTTCAGCTCTTGGTTGTGTGTATGTAACTCACAGAGAGGTTAGTCATAAAATGTATTATGATAAGTTTTACAATCGACACCTGTGTGTGTGTGTGTGTGTGTGTGTGTGTGTGTGTGTGTGTGTGTGTGTGTGTGTGTGTGTGTGTGTGTGTGTGTGTGTGAGAACTCTCAGTCAAGGTTTTATGGAGTTTTCAGAAGCAGCAGAGACCAAGGTGACTTTTCTGCTCTTATCACCAACTTCCTGCTCTAATCACACAGAGAGGCTGAGCTGAGCCAGCTGACCAGCATTGCCTCTGCCGGGTGGTTTGGCAACAGGTGCTGCTCTGTGTGTGTGTGTGTGTGTGTGTGTGTGTGTGTGTGTGTGTGTGTGTAGAAAGAAAGAGAGGAAGGTGGTCTAGGACTAAAGCCAAAAAGCACAGACAGGGTCAAAGGGCAAGAGGATGTAGGAGCGCCAAATCTACAGACAGTCCACAAACACTGTGTCTGTCTCTTACACACACACACACACACACACACACGCACACACAAACTCCATAAACTCTAGTTTGAGTTATATAAACACTGCCCAGGACTTCTGATGAAGCAGAAATAACCTTGTTTAATTTGCGGAGCACAAATTCACACTTTTTTGGAGGTCATTTTGGTTCAAATCAAAAAATGTCAATGATTTATTTTTTATATGATAGTGAGTCATGAGAGATGTCATGAAAGGCTTTCCTACTAAAATACAATTTGAGTAAAGGCAAGCATGGGCAAGTGGAAGAGCAGCAACATTATGCTAATATGCTTTTACACAATTAAGATAACTTAGCTGACAGATATACTAGAGCTGCAACGATTAGTTGATTAGTTGCCAACTATCAAATTAATCGCCAATGCAATAAATCACCACCAGCAAGCAGCAAAGGCACCGGGTGTCTCTCATTAAGATTACCTTCCTCCTCCCCTGCATCTCCCTTTTTTCTCAGTCTGACATTATCTGGCCAGAAAAACTGTAAGCAATGAGATTATATGTGATACACATCCATGTGAGTCCAACATAAACCACCATGAATCACAGAGATGACCAATCATGACCTTGCCTCTAAGACATGTTTGCATAACTGAAACTCCAATCTGCAACCACACACGTATAAAAACAGTAGAATGGGCAACATGACAAGCTGAACTACTTTCTCAAAAAGACAGCTTGCCTTTTTCCATTCTTTCTTACTATTTGGGTCATTTAGAATATAAAACATTAAGTTTATGTGCTACTGAGCAGATGGTTAAGTGTTCCTGGATTTTTATTTCCCTGTACCACACTACATACGCAGCTTGCTAATGGCTAATTATATAAAGTATAATGGTTTAATAATGCTGAATAGTTAGAATGCAGATCTGAAATATGGGATTATTCATTTTATGTTCCACATTATCCTCTACTGCAGAATGATGAGACTTAGAATAGTGGAACTTTCACTAGTATTCAAACTTTATCAGAAATCTACAGAAAGGCAGAAACAAGTTGGCTCTGATTCTGACGCAAAGCCCGAATAAAGCACCATAAAACAATCTCACACCTATCTATCTTCCGCCCACACAGTTGGGAGAAAACAAAAAAGCGAGTGTGTGAACAATCTGCTCTTCGTTCTCTGTGCTGATGAGCTGTTTCACAGTCTGACGAAACCCATGGAGTCTGGCTGATGCCAGATGTCCCAGAATAGTGGGCTTTTCTTTCTGTACCTGTTATCTCTTTTCCAGGCACTTTGAATAACAAAGTGATCTGGCAGGGAGAAAAAAACCTGCTACATCCACATGTCTGAGTGATCTGTGATTATGGATATGATAGTGATGTGGCTTGATAAGGTTGGCAACTCAGTCCCTATAATCCAAGTAATGAATATCCTGAAGATTATGGCTTTTATATCCATAGCAGTTAACAACGCTCGTGTGCCGTCTGAAAAGTGTTCGAAAACAGAGTAAATATAAAGAATAAAACCATGACAAAGCAGGCTAATGGCCACTCATTCCTGCAAAGGTTGGCATGGCAACCTATCAAGCACACTAAAAGAGATACACCGATACTGCTGGAGGGCATATTTGACCATCAGATTGCTTGGCTGGAATGATTATCTCTATGAAAAATACAGAAAACAACAAATAAATGTCACAACTTCATGGAGCCAGCTGACACTTTAGCATGATGTACTGAAGTGTACCTGTATGTTTACTGATCATAATAATAATAATTGTAATACATTTTATGCACAGAACATTTTGCAAGGTACTCAAAGACACTACATAAGTTAAAATGATCATAGAAAAACAACACAATAAAAGCATTTAACACATCACACACCATGCTGACTTTCAGCACATTATGGACAGTGGATCATTCTCTATGCTACATGATCTTTGTTTAATGGATGAGGTTTATACTTTAGCACAATGATGTGTTTCATGCATCATTTCAAAACATTAGCAAACAGTACGAGTTCAGTACATCATGCAAAGGCTGTAATCAAGGCTGGATTACCAACCAAGCAACTGCCTTGGGGCCCAAAAACAATTAGTCTCACCACACACTAACAGAAAACCTGAGGCCAGGTAGTATCGAGCAGAGGAGTACTGTTTGGTCTCTGTGGCAACTTTATTATGAGCCTGTGTGCACTGTACTTAATGGGAACTTGGAGGAAACTGCTTACCTTCATTCCATAGGAACTAAACAACTCATTTTCGCCCCAGAACCCCTTAACAGGTTAATTTGGCCATTGCTTTAGTAAACTGTAGTCCACTGCTGATCAAAATGGTTTATCGGATGTTTTGCCTAATCAAGTGTTCTATTTAATAAATAGAAATTTACATACTGTAGTTACTCCAAACAAAAATGGAGCAGTCAAGTCTGCCTAATACAAATACTCATTTCACACAAGCATGTCCATATGTGTTGTGTATAGCACTGGAACATCCCTAAACATGTTTTATGCATAGTTAAAGCTGCTCTATTTGATATTTTATAACTAACAATGGGTCAAATAACTATGCATAATGTGAAAGGGCTTGCTAGTAGTGAACCCACAGAGAATTGTCTTCACTTTCCCTCAGCTCTACAGAGCTTTATACCATCTTTAATATGCCCTCAACGTTACTGTTTGGTTCACTCTCACCAGCATTGTTTTCAGCAGCAGCAGGCAGCTGTTTTCAGCAAAAAGCTCTATAAACATACTGAACACAACCTGCCAAGCACCAAACAGCAGCCAGACAAGCTGGCAACTTGCAACTAGCTGGTGAACATAGTGGATTGATTGCTAGCATCAAAACATAATGGAAACTGAATTTTAAAATATGTCCTACCTTGTATGTATGTCTACCTGCTGATGGGAATTAGCTAGTAACCAAATCTCTACATGGTCGCTAACAAATACATTCTGCAAGATACTAATAGTATCTTGATATAAGGGAAATATTCCACAACTAACATGTACCTAGACTGTAAAGAAACATGTTACTCTTATGCACGAGGCCTCTTCTTCTCTTTTAAAGTTAACCAAATTAGCAATAAGCAGGAGTTCAGCCATATATTCTATTATGATATACACAACCATAAACCAAGTTGAGTAAAGTATTTTCTAGTGTTCTAAATAACACACATGAGCTAATAGAAAAGCTGCAAAACAATTCTAAACCACCAGAGGAAAACATGCCCTAACCAGCAGACTCTTATCACGACAGACATTTTGACTTGTCATAGCAGGAAAAGCACAGGTGTAAATAATAACATTAATGAAGACTGAATTACATTTAGATGAGCCAGTTCCAGGGCTGTGCTCACTCACTCACATGGCTTACCGGGACAATTAGCCATCGTTAGTGTTATTATTTACACCTGTGCTTCTCCTGCTTTGACAAGTCAAAATGTCTGCTGTGAAAATGGTCCATTCAGTCCATGCAGAGTATTCGCATTTATCACCTGGACATTAGAAACAAGACAAGCATTGCAGGACAATTAGCTCAACTGCTATATGTGCATGTAATTTTTGATTAATACAACACAAATCAGTACACATACACTTCAAATGAATGCACAGAGATTCAACAGCATATGGCAAACTGACAGCCATTATGCCAGGAATTCACACTTTGAATCTGAACAGTAACAGCATAGCAGCACATCGCCTACTTAGCTTATACCCCGGCATGATGGCGAGTTGAAATCCGGTGAACAGGCCTCTGACTGAGTAGTCACAGTCTAACAACAAACACTGGAAAACTTGACTTTTGTCCAGCCTTCAGAACTGACAGCTGACAGGCATATTGAAAAGAGCTGAACCCTGTCAGCCAATTACAATGTGACTTCAGGGCTCTGAAGTCATTCATTGGTAGTCCTTACATCACAGTAATCAGTCCCATCCAGTTTTTTTGTGATTATTGCAGCCACAAATCCTTGATTTTGCAGTGGCTTTTCTCAAAAATTGCCATGCAATTCGTAATGTTTTATGTGATCTTATTGAGGTAAAATTATGGGAATTGGGAAAAATTACAAGCAAAGGAAAATAATTTGATTTTTAAAAAACTACTACCAATAAAAAGTCATATGTAATCACTTCTTTTGATAAAAAGCACATTGCATATCACATAAACAACTATATTTCAGTGATAATTTTTGTAGTTATTTTCTGATGATGAGAACCATGGACTAGAAGTTATATAAGAAAGTACTGTACTTGAGTTCCATTTATAAGCCTTTATTAAATAAACTTATTAAATAAAATTTGGGCAATCGGGCCACATCACAAGCGGTATGTTGATTTGGTGATTTCATACAGAAAAGTTGCTGTATTTAGCAAAATTGCAAGCTCTCGCAAATGTTGCATTTTCTTGAAATTGCATTAATTATTGCAATCGCAAAAGTTACCTGGAGGGACTGAGTGATGTTACCAGTGAGTGTGTAAACTAAAAAACCACTTCACAGCTTTTAGTGATATGCAGTTTATGGATCGATAACCCTCTGAGGCACTCTTGTACTGTGGTGCCCATAATGTCATTCAGTTTAATCAGACACAATGGGTCCTTGGAAGGTTATTGATTACTAGGAATATCCTGGGATTTATAAACGCATAAATGCAGGACTGTAAAATCAACGAGGCATGACAACTTTCATGTGCTGTTTGAGAGTCAGCATTATGGCATACATACAAATGGCCTGTTTAAGAGCTGGACTGGGTTTTCTCACCATGGAGCCAAGTATCCAGGACACATCTCCCCTGCATGCAGTAGGAGAGTTTCGCAGCTCTGTATCAACAGACTGAAGTCCTGAAGGGAATGTTTGAAAAAGTGATAGCAAAGATGTGACACAGTGCAAAACCAAATATGTGACAAGAGTTTTGTATTACTGAATGTCATTCTTGGGCTTGAAGATTCACTCTGTTCACAGACTTCAACAGTTACTCATCTGACTTTTTAGACAAGATGAGCAAGGGAAACATGTCTATGTGAGGTTGAGAAAGGAAGAAAGAGAAGGTCCTGTATGTCAACATAAGTCCATCATGACTGGTCATAGCTACCAAATGACATAAGCTCGCCAGTGTCTGCCATCCATCCATCCAGAAAGGCTGCTATCAAGCCAATATGGTCAATATGGCCTTTAACTTCCATCTGTCCCAAAGATCATCTTAAAGCTGCTACAGTTTCAGACTTATTTAACATTTAAAGGATTTTGGCCCTTCTTAAATTACTCTGTGTTTCAATTCTGAACACATCTTGCCACCTGAAATGCATCAGGCAACATTTGGAGGTACAATGTCCTAAATTTGAATCCAGCCAGCAGGAACCACTGTAACATGTCAATGGCACCTCAAAACCTCTACCCACCCTTAACCACTGTTGCTCTCCAATTTTGAGTGTCCAATAAATAAACCATCTCTAGCAGTTTGATCATTTCATCTGTACTTTAGATTAATTTGATTTGAGATGTAATTGTATTTGTGATACTTTAAATATCAGTTGATGTGTTGAGTAGTTTTTTATGCAGATTTCTGTTGACTAGCAGCCCATTTTGAGAAACGTTGATGAGGAAATAATGTTTGTTATTTGGATAGATTACTTTTTATCATACGTACATGTTTGTATTGCAGTTTTGAGTCTTATCCTGATTTTGATCTTATTTAGGATTTGATGTTTACATGAATCACAGACAAATCTGGTTATCCATTCAGGTTTCTGATCGTCTGTGTGCAGGTGTGTTTGAATCTCAAACATCGCGGCCACTGAAGTGAGTTCACTCTGCAGTTGAGGATGAGTAGTTGGTATGAACTCTGCTGAATTTGGCTTCTCCATCTGATCACTGGTAATTGACAACAAGAATGACAATACAATACAATTTATGCTTTGCATGACCAAAGTCAAAGTGTAGATTTTCATTACATCACTTTACATCATATATTTTGTTATACTGACAAACTACTGAAATGTATTTTAGTACTACAGATAAACAAAGCAAGAGTTTATCCCAGTTTCTGAAACCAGGATATGTTGTTTACATGCACAAACAGATCATCTGGATACTCCAAAAAATCTATAGCAAGCATGTTAACATACTCAATGCAGTCCTTGCCTTCAGTGTAACTACTTTGAATGCAACAGCATTGTGCAAAAACCTCCTTTTAAAGATAAATAATCTTTAAAATCAAGATCAACAGGTAAGATTGGGATATTGGGAAGAAACTTAACATGAGACTTTGGGGTGAAACAAAGGTGGTGAGGATTTACACAAACCTTAATTATAAGCTCTTCCTAATTATTGATTACAGTCAGATGCACCTGCTGTCACAAGTTCATCTTCTCTTCCTGCAGGTCACAGAGCCATGGTGATGGTGAGGGATAAGTTGGTGGTCGGCTTGCTTGCTAAGACGGGACTACAGAGGCTTGTTGTGTAATGTTTGAAGAGCAGCTGCTGGCGGCTGGTTCAAAGGGAAACACTGCTGTGTAGGAGGGATGTCAACAACAGCTAAGACTGTAACTTTATCACGTCCTCTACTGATCTTTTCCCTAATTTGTAGGACAATTTGAACACAGCACCACCACATGGAAATTAACCATTTTCTTTGTTGTGTTGAAGAGGAAAAACATTTGGTAACACTATTTTAGGTAGCCATTATGTCCTAATGATTCCCTGAAAGTTTCCCAGAAGGAACTGTGTTATTTGGTGCTAATTTTACAGAAAATGGAAAAAAAGTTGTGAGACTTTTACTTTAGTTAGTTTGTAGTGTTGAGTTTAAATAGCTGTCTGGATTCCCTTAAAGGTACAGTTCCATTTAAACCCAAGTAAAAATTTACTCATCATTAATTTATTATAGGAAAGTGTATTCTTTATATACGTATATAAAAATTACACATTTTGTAGGTTACACTAGCTTGGCAGTTACTGGAAATGCACCAATTGAACACTGTTTCTGTATTAACTATAACTTGTGCAAAATTACATGGTTCTTTACACAAGACTTCCTAGAAAATGATAAGGCGTTTATCAACTAGCAAATAAAGTGTTACCATGGATTTCAAATCAGAAGTAGTTAGCATAATGCATGTACAGTATATAGATACTGCTAAACTGGCCAAAAATACATAATAAGAACTAAAAAATCCATCATTTCTTTTTTGTGTTGATGGTAATTAAGTTTTGAGTTGTCACTCTAGATAAGAGCATCTTCTAAATGTCTGCAATCTAATTGAATTTCCATCATGTTCCTGATTGCACCAGTGTGACTATTCTTACTCTTCGATGTCACTGAAGTACAGAAAAGAGAAAAACCATAAAAGTATGCAAGGATTGGGGTAGCAGGGGACTCTAAGGTCAAGATTTTAATATTCAGAGAGACAGGCTGCTTCCTCACAAAGAATTGCTCCTCTCCAGCAGCAGCGAACCCTTCATGTGTCAGAAAGGATGCTGTCATGTGCACCGCATTTAATTGAATTAGCTCGGCTTTAGACAGGAGAGTAGCCGGAGCCGCGTGTGCATTTCACATTACGCGCTGGCAGTTTATCTGAGCGGCAACAACTGGCAGTGAAACCCAATTCTCAACACGGCTTCTACTTTTAGACCAGGAAACAGGAGGTGAAAGGTTCAGCCGTTGTAAAGCATGAAAGGCTAGAGACCGACAGAGCAGCAGCTAGTTAAACAGGTCATTTCAACAACCCCGCTGAACCACAGGGCCCCAATGTTCATCTGTTAGAAGAAGAAAAGAAATCACACAAGACACTGTTGATTTTAGTTGTTTTTTTTAATGGAATGTATCTTTTCGAGGTATGAAAATAGATCTCACGTGGAAATAAGAAATTGGACAGTGGCTACAAAGGGCACAGCTATAACTGTGTGTGTAATGATGGCAACAGGAAGGCATGTCAGAGAAGCATCACACCAGTCGCATTAGATAAAGGGCACAGCTATTACCCTGTGTGGGAGATGACAACAACACAGAGGCATGTGTTGGTTTCGGCGGTGATACACTGGCAAGAGAAGAGGGGAAGCAGTGGAAAACACTCCCACCAGACAGGAAACAACATGAGCCAGAGTGAAATAACAGCGAGACATCCCTGTATTATGAAAAAACCTGTCACATTTCAATAAACGTTGCCCATACTCACAATTTAGTCTGTACTTTTTGTTACGAAAGGTTTTACAGTAAATAACTTGCAGATGAGAGCTGTAATCTTGAGAACATTTATCTGAAGAAGAACTGTTGTAGATTGGTTTAGGTACACGTCAGTAGGTGGAGCCAAAGAGTCCATTTTAGCTCAACTTAGCTAACTGGCAAGCTTGATTTGCAAAGCAGCGACTGTGGCCAAAATTTTTACCTTAAACAGTCATTACAACAACAACAACAAAAAAAAACTTCTGCAACACGATGAATACATTTTTCTCAGCATTATAAAAACTCCAAGCACCAACAAGAAGCCAGACAAGGATGAGAATTCTCTATGCCGTAGTCAAAAAAAATTGCTGAAGCCAGAAAAAAAATGTCAGTGTATTCCCCCAGTGAGCAACTTTCTGGAATGAATGGAGAGTAATGCTGGGGAGCATACTATCCAGCTCTACTAAAGACTGTCACACAAGAAAGTGGCACGGCAAAAAAAATCTGTGCGCCTTCACAAAATATGCAATTTTAGAAGCTTGATTGACTACTCGCGGGGCTTTAACTGGAAAGCTAAACGCATATACTAACATGAGCCAGCCGGAAACATGCTAGCCCTGTGAGGCACACTAGCTAGCTAGCTTGATAACTGTTAGTTAGCTATTAACTTGTTACCTAAAAGGACAATAAGTTCAAACGCTTTATTCAAGAGACAAATTTATACCTTCTCTTGTCTCATAACTGTCTAAAAACCATTCCTCTTTTGTGGAGCACTTTATATTGAGGGTTAAGTGGGTGGTGCACACAGCTAATAAGCTTTGATAGCTTCTCCTGCTCTAGACTCTCTGCCTCTCCGTTCCCTCAAAGTTAAACATTAGCACTGTCAAGACGGTTGGTTATTGCAAATTTGTTTGCCAAAGTTCACCAAAGTTTAACTTGACAGACATGTACAGATCTACATAAGCCAAGCCAATTAATTGATTTTGCCACAAAATTTCACCTTTATAGTTCAAATTATTTGACATTAAACCCTGTTTGTTCCTGACCTTTTAAAATGTAACCAATCCAGATTAAAGCTGACCAAGAAGCTTAAACATGTAGAAAGTATCTCTGAATTCCCAGAAATGTTTTAAAAATGTAAAGGTATCTCTATTTTGTGTCTTTGCTTTTGGATATCAATTTGTAGCAGTTTTGGTTTCCGTATTCCTGGGTTTTACTCTGATGTTATTACACTCTTTATCTCCACCCACTGAGATTTAATGCAACCAGTGAAACTGTCTTTAGAACAGTTCAGCTCCTGAAAATTGTCAATATAATAAAAACTCCACAGTGCATGTTACATACTTACTATATTACTTAGCTCCTTTCTGTAACCACTGAAAACAAACTGAGGACAATAACCTAGCATCTTACTTAGATTTAAGACTTGCAGGCAAGCAAAAGATAACCTTTGTATCTGTTTGCTGCCAAATAAAATGACTAACTGTAGAGTGGAAAATGGTTGATGTACACAATGAAAATACTAAGATGTACTGTAGCTATTAATAAATGAAGCAATTAAACAAATGTAGGTCGAGCAGGTATCTCATCATATCTATCATATATTCTGAGCTTCAACACTGCACAAGAGGGCAAAAATCTATGAGTCTTTGGTTCAGTTGAAAACTGAAAATATGAACAATGACACATTTTATCAATAATGAATTGATCTGATTAACCTACAGCAACCATCCTAACTACATAGAAACTCTTATTCCCAATTGAGTTCCTGTGTAACATGTAGGCTATGAACCTCCAAACAAGTATTTCCTGTTCTACTCTAGCAACAACCGCACTGAACATTCATCAACAACATAACATTTTTTATAGAAAATATATATACACATCTAATAAATAAGGGATAAACCCATCGCACGGTAGAATACAGTTGTTTTCTCACATGCTTTTTGTCCATCAGTCTTTAGTGAAAGAAGTCTCTGTATTGAAAAGGGGACGGGGAGCTGCTCTGTGGAAACCACGACATGGAAGAGGGGTTGTCCTGGAGAATTCAGTTGGGTGGTGAAGCGGCGGGGGAAATGCAGCCCGGGTCGATATTCATCCTCCAGCTGAGTGTCCAATTAACCTGCGGATGCAATCAATTAGACAGACTGTAGACTGATGGTGTCTGACCTGTGAGGCAAAGAAATCTAAAGTCACTTGAAACATGAACTCAATACAAGTAGACCTGAGGCTGTTCATTTCATTTCAACAGTCTGGATGGTGTATCACCCAGACGTTATGGAAAAGCACCTTTTTCACTAACTTTATCTGCAATATTGAACTAAAGATATTTACTTATTCTATTATATAAATATGCAGGTATGAAAGAGAGAGTGAGGATCACTGCTCAGCAGGCCGTAGCCAGGATTTTAGAAGTATTGAAGTCATGAGTCTAATTACCCCTCGGCCACCCCTCAGAAAATTTTAACCGGACATCAGAAATCATCTCTGAAATGTTTTAATTATTTGGTTTAGTCATATTTTATCTATTCAGCTATATTTTATGCAAATTAAATTAAATTAAATCCTTTTTAAGGCCTTCTCCACACTGCAAGGAATCCAGTTTTAGTGGGCAAAGACTTCATCCTTTATTTATTCATTTAACTTATTTTTCTTCTGGACTAAAAATGGTCTAATTAAAAAAATACTAAGTCTTAAAAATACTGGAATCAGCCAGAAAATATCCACCATGTTTTTTTTATTTTCAAAATTATTAAATGTTAACATTGCTTCCTGGAAAAATACCGAAGACATGACCTCAGTCTCCTCCTCAACGGTAGACAGTCCTGCTGCACACTAAGACTCCACTAAACTTAAGTCCTGATCTCAGGGACAAATTTCATTTAAATATCCATCATGGCAAGTTAATTTAGTGTCAAAATGACTTTAAATTCATTCACTAAAATTAGTTTTGATCAAAAGGAAAAGAGTTTTTGACCACGGAATACTTAAAAACAATCTGCTTCTTTGAAAAACTGTGAAAATCCTGAAAGTGGTGAGGGGGGTTGTGTTACAGTATCTCCCTTACAATCAACACCTTGCAGGGACTGGATATATATTGTGAGGCACTTTACTTTACTTCAGGGGGGCGTTCAGGACCACTGTTTGTGTTTGGTGACTTCTGCCTACAATTTATCATAATGAGCGAATAATCACATGCAACCACTTTGTTTACACATGTTTAGTCCACTGATGTTTTGCTGAGTTGAAACGTCAATGTGACAACAAATCACCATGTGCCGCGGTAGAGCCACGTGCATGGAAATTTGCTGTCCAACCAAACACCAGAGCAGCTTGTTTGACTAAACACAACTTTAGCCAGAAATGAAAGAGTGAGATGAGCTGCTGGAGTGTTCAGTTGGACTATAGCTGCTCAAACAGCTCTGGTGTGGAACATATAGCTGAAAACACCTCACTACAACACGGTTTGAGTGTCTAAGTCAATTTAGAAGCGTGTACATAAAGTGAACAATATAAGGGATTCACCTGATTTTTTGCGCGCAATCTGTACGCATTGACGCCTAATTTGGAGTAGCTGCCGCATATTTTACTAGTTATGAAATGTTCATTTTTATATAAGAATCTTGAGACAGGTTCAAACATTGATTCTGTCACTTAACTCTAGTTTTAAACGGATTCAAAAAGCAAATAAATACCTTTCCAGCACTGATTGAAATAATTACACGACGTGCGTAATTTATTCTACTTATCGCATGCGTAAAGCCGTATGTTCTGGGTAAGGAGATGCCCTCTTTGTGTAAAATATTAGACCTGCCTGGGAATGTATATCCAGCACATTTTCCTGCGGAGGATTTCATATAGGCAGGCCTACAGCAGCGCTCCCAAACTTTTCTCTACGCAAAAATAAATCCACATTTTGTTCGATTTTGTCCCCTTCTAGAAGAGCATTCGCTCTGGCTTTCATCTGTAGGTGAGGACTGTAACCTATGATGAAGATAGACGTCCTCACTCATGGCACTGATATCCAGGGAATAAAACAAAAGTATCAAACGGGTCCTTAATTTGGAAGGGGATCCCCAGGTGGTCCCCGGACCTGGGAAGCCCCCCTGTTTCTCCCTCTCTGTTTTAGCTGTCTTACCGCAAATGGCGCACCAGTGTCCGCGGGGCTCGCCGCAGGTCACGCAACGTTTGGGGAGCTGCGGACCGTCTTCTGGCCGGGCATCTGCACGACGAGCAGCTGCTGCTTCTGCCGGGTAGACTTGACGGCCAGGATCGCCTGCCGGTTCTTGTACTGGACCATCTGCAAGGTGATCTCCGCGTTCCAGCCCTCGTCCTGCGGGCACCTGAAGTCGATCTCCTTCCCTTCCATCATGACCACCGTGAAGTAGACGTACTTGCCCTTCCGCTCCACGCAGTCCACCGTCTTCATGTTGGCGAAGTGCAGCTCCTTGACTTTGCCCGTGTCCCCGCCGCCGTGGTGAGACGGGTGGTGCTGCGGGTGGTCGTGCTGCTTGGGCGGCAGCAGCAGCACGCCGTCTTCGGTCAGGACGCAGTGCTTCTTCTTCCACAGCTGCAGCAGACCGTCGCTCCGCTTCTCCAGCAGACCTTCTTTGAACACCTTCCTGCCGTTTTCCAGCATCCTCACCTGAACGTGGCTTCCACCTTGGCTGGCTGTCTGACTGGACGGACGGACAGATGGAGAAATGGTTGGATGGACGGCTGTCTATCCCGGAGCAGGTGAAGGCATGGGATGCTGCTTTGACTGCGGCGGTGTGTAGTATTGGTTGTAAGTGTGGGGAGGCTGCCTGCCTGGCTGCTGGTCACAGTGTGTGTGTGAGGGGGGGTTTGGGGGCGGGAGGGGTCTGGAGAGGTGCACCGCCCCCCTGAGTGGCACCCAGCCTCTTGAGACACTGAAACAATTACAGACTATTAATAATTCCTAATTTGTCATTATAAAAAACTTTTTTTTTAATTTTGGATTTTAAATACATTATAATTTATAATTATTATAATCATTGCGATAGCAAATATTACTAAAATCCTCAATAGAAAATGCACAGTGCACTATAGGTCGTGTTTGGGTGGTTCATTCCCATTTCAGCTTTATAGGAAATAAACAGCTTGTGGACCAAGGTAACACCTGACAGTAATGCTATCCAATACAATAACTGCAACAAATTCTGTATACGTCAAGAAATATCTATTCACTTTTCTACACTTTGTCAGGGTTGTTCATTGACTCTGGTCCTGTTTGTTAGAGGGGTTTGTTGTGTTCAGCTATGGAGAGTAACCAAGTATATATCCACAGAATTTGGAGCTACTTGTGCTTGAGTTTTTCCATTTTATGCTACTTTATTTATGGTTCTCAACATGGGGGTTGGTACCCATCAAGTGGCTCTCAAGATTAATCTGACTGGTCCCAAAATTCACGGCTTCAGGCCTCTAAGAATCCTTCATATGAAATAACCTGACAAAACAAAATCACTTCTTGGATGAACAGGACTTTGTTGTAATGAGGTACTTTTACAATGTGGTGTTGCTATTTTCACTTTAGGATCTAAATACGTCATCCACCATGGTCCTATCAGATTACACTGTATTATCCAATGTTTTTGTTTTGGCTTCCTCAAGCATGTGTCAACAGCTTTGGTATTACTGTGGCTAATGTGTGTGAAAATAATAGGGCAAACCAATCAACAGTCTTTTCACACTAAGGCTTTGGTGTAGTCTTAAATATGATCTGCAATGTAACTGATAAATCCAGTCTATTTATTTTATCATCTGTCATTTCTAGATTTTAGCCTATCTAATGGCTCTCTGGTGGTGGTGGTGGTGTGGTATTTAATGTGGTCATTTCTAATATTGTAAACTATATTCTGTATGCAGGTCAGCAAGTGTCAAATAATGTACAATCTCACAGCAATGGCGCCCTCTGCTGGCACATGGCTGTCCATAAAACTGATTGTCCAAGCTGCTGGTTGAAGGATTGACAGCTTGCAATAAATAGGTTTGATTTATAGACTTTTTGGAAAAATGGAAATGTTTACAATTGTAATTCAGGAGTAAAAAAAAAAAAAAAAGAAAATTGTTCAGCTAAGTGTCGATAGTGTTAGTCTTAGTACATATGAAGAGACAAACTTGATACAAAAAAACCCCAAAACAAAATGAGTCAATATTAGACATGTTTAACCAATTTATTCATGAACATACACATACAGTTATTGAGTACATTAGTATTTTTGTAGCATAGCATTTTGCCTTGACAACAGCTGCTCAAAAGGACCCAACAGAAACCCTGTCACGTCCTTCTCCGATGAACATGATCTGAACACTACCTGCAGAATGAGAAGTACCCTGGCTCTCCACAGTGGACACGATGCTGCCCAACACAACCAACACTTGGCTGTTTTCACAACTTTAAAAAAGGCTTTAAGAATGGACTGGGAGGGAGGCAAGCTACGTTTTCTTCTCGGTCCCCCTCCTGGCTTTAGGTATTGCTCTGACATGCTTCTCTGTGGCCTTCTGGGTACAAAGGAAGGAGGTTAGGGTGGGGAGGGTGGTGGGTCATTGGCCACACAATGGCCTTATCACGCTTCCCCTCCTTCTTTCACAGTGATAATGAACCAAGACCTCAGCAGCTTGGCTGAGGTCCACGCCAGTCACCTGACCAGTCACAAATTGGCGACACAAGAGGTAAATGTCAAACTGATGAGGGGGGGGAAGGGGAGGAGGGGGGGGGCGGGGGTTGGTGGTCTTGGTGAACCTGAACCAAATAACATACTTCAAAACCTGGCTTGGACTCATTGTTCCTCATCATCCGCTGTGCTACACTCTGCCCAACCCTGTCCCTACAAAGCCTCTCTGAACAGGCCAAGTGTGCCTCCCCCGGTAAGAAAAGTAATGCACTTAAAAACCAGATAGCACAAGTTGAACTCTCCACAGAGCAGGGTTACAGCACCACCCCCATACCCCTTAAGGCAGGGGGCATCAAACTAAGTGCTGCTCACAAGGAATACTCAGACAGCTAACCGATGACAGGACGCCACTGGTACACCACACACTAGTACAAAGTGCTATAGAAAAGACGACAGCCACGCCACTGCCAGCCTACGAGGAGCCTGAAGCACGAGGTGGACCCTGAACTGGCCCTCCCGCCAAACTATCTAACCCCCTTCCTCATCTAAAGGAATTCTCTGGAATGTTCAAGAGACTCGACCAGGCCGCGCGGAGGCTCGGGAGTGACCTGTGTTCAATTTAGACGAGTCTGTCCAGTTAAAGAGTGGCGGATTCCCTTATTAGAGAGGTTCACCAATGGTGCCAGCCAGTCTGCTTACTGGAATGTATCAAGAGTGGAAAGTAGTTGAGCACAAGTGGTGCAGGAAGTGGCCAAAAACACCAACTCCGGATCCCACGCTCAGCAAGATTAGATAAACTGGAATGGACACCCGGCTGCAGTTCACCCATCTGTTCTCCGTCGCTAGAGCTGGAAATGCTACAGTGCTTTTACAAGTGCTGAAGGCCCTGCTAAGAATAAAAAAAAATATTCACCCCGGACAACCAGAACTGACCAACCTGGAACTTTGGTAGGAGGAAGAGGAAGGAAGGGGGGGGTATTATTAATTGACGCCGCCGCGATACAGTCTAAACCACAGCTGTTGTCTAAGAGCAAATAACAACAAAAGACTTCACAAGAACCCAAACTAGTTTAGCAGTGAAGAAACAAGTTCATGCTTTTCGAGGGAGGTTTTTTTTCCTGTATTCTATCTATTGTACAGAGAAGGAGGAAGAGAAGGAAAAACAGGTCTAGTAAAATACTATGTATATTGAGCCACACAGCTCCCAGTATATTACCATGAGTTTTTGTAACAAAAATCTTGAAACCTTTTTTTTCTTCAAATTCTCTACCAAGAAAAATACAAAACATTATAAGGCGGTAAGTAACTATTTTTTTTTTTTAATCTTTTTTTTAAATTTTCTTCATTTTTGTTTTTTTAAATTTAGAAGCTGTTAACAGTGCAGTTGATCCTCAAGGCAGCCAGGCCAGGCTTCACTGCTGCTTGCACTCAGCTGGGGGGGCTGCATCCTTCTGCAAGAAAATCACAGGGATGGGGAGGACAGTTGTTAAAACAAACAACACTCCAAATCACTCTCACACACACCTACACCTAAATCATACCAAAATCTGAGCTACACACAGCCAAGCCACCTCAACAAAACCCAAACACTGAACAAGCTTAAGAAGTAAAGTCTGAAAAGTTTCTCACCTCCTGACTATTTTGAACACGTTTAAACAGTCATTGACAGACACGAATGTGGCGACTATGACACATTCAGATTATACACACTACGACAACTATGGTTTGTCGTAGCAGCATCCTTATGAATGCTGTGATTAAGACTTCAGTTTTTGTACAGATGAAATAACAAGATACAACGTGTTTACCAGTGATCTTTAGAGGTGCTGGTGGGCAGATTTTGTTACGGCTGGAAAGAGCCAGGCTAGCCGTTTCCACTCTATGCTAACCAGCTGATAGCTGTAGCTTTATATTAAAAATGTGGATTTTCCCAAATGACGTATTCCTTTAAGTAGTCAAATCAGTGCATTCAGGATGAAGCTAGTGGGCACTTTGGTGTCAAGTGAGGTGAAATAGTACAGACATCACAGGACCTGCCTCGAAAAGAAAGAAAAGAAAAGCGGTTTGAAGTTTTAAGGTGTACAAGCGGTATTAACACTCAGGTGCACACACAGGCTCAGTCATCTACAATAAAGCAACACCAATTCTGGATTTTTGGGGCCGATGGCAATACCTTGAAGTGTCCTCAATCCAATATTCTCTAACAAATACAAACTTAAACATTTTGTGGCTGAAAAACAAACTTGTCAGGGTTCTCTGGAGGACAAACAGTAATAGTGGGTAGATGTTTGTACATCTAACCTCAAACAACATTTTTGTGCTGCTTATTTCTTATTGACTGGCTGAGATAAGCTCAAATCCAAACTTTTTTGGTTTGTTTATACAGAAACGTAATACTGGTATAGAAATTAATGAGATTTAAAAATGCTGATTTATTTGTACTGTATAACACTTAAAGATGATAAACCTACATATTTGGAAAGGACCTTTCAACATCGAGGCAGCTGCCAAAGCTGCTATTTTTTTTGATTTGCTGCTACATAATAATGAACATAAACACTTTCAACTGAGCCTCAAGCCACTCGGCTCAAATCAATTAGCTGCCAAATAGAAAGGAAACACTTGAGTAAATAAGAGATGAAAATGTACAGAAAGATAATTAAGAGCCCGCCACAGTGTGGATAGGGCATCCTTCCAGCAGACATTAGACACTTACAGAGGTGATGACACCCTGCAGCTGTTCAGCCTGCTCTGTGGCCTGCTGCCATCTAACTGTGACTAAGGTCATTTTTGCCATTGTGCGGTACATTTGACTGCTGCTGAACTCTTGAACATTTCAAAGTCAGAAATAATTTAAGCATTTTTTTTTTTCCTGTCTTTGTGTGACATGACTTAAGACTTTTCAAAATGCCAGAAATAACAGCTCTGCTACTGCATCTGTTGAAAAAAAGGCTAGACTTTTGACAGTTTTCCTGTTTTATCTGCAGCAAGCAATCAAGTTTTTCTTGTTTTATCTGCCCCAAGCGATCAAGTTTTAAATGGAAACAGCAGAGGACAGGCCCTTATTGCTGACAATGATGGCACCTTCAGAGAGGTGGAACCCTTTGTTGGCATTTGTTGTTTTTTGGCAATCTGCCAACTACTGGTTGGGCCTTTTTTCAAACAGAAACAGTTATCCAAGGCCATTATTCCGGCATTAAAAGCAGATCTACAGAGAAATGTAGGGATGCACGATACTAGATTTTTTGCCGATATCTGATATGCCGATATTTTCCAACTCATTCTGGCTGATTGCCAATACCGATATATGCACATTTTTCCACCTGGCTGAGGAGACTATTACACATGCAATCACAGATTGTACTAAGTATGATCAAGAAAGACAATATATGTATAAGTGAAGACTGGAGTTCAGCATTAAAACTTTAATGAACCTGCCAAGTGGGAGGAGTAGTAGAGTTTTGAGTTTATTAGACAGACAGGGTTAATGTGTAGGATTTAGTCTCTGGTCCACGCTACGGAGCAGACGGTGGTGGTAATGCACCTAATATGCTGATTGCCAACCGCCATTATAAACCAAAAAGAAGAAGTTTTTTTCAAACGGAGTGGTTCATCCTGTCAGCCGAGGTGTTTCCTATCTGTGCAGCCGAACACAGCAGCTCCTCCACAGAGTTTCACCCTGACGGTCCCGGTGCTTCCTCCGCAGGATCCACTTCACTCAGCTGCCCGACAGACCCGCTGCTTCTTCCCACTTTAACCGCAATAACAAATCAGGGCTCAGTGCTCCGCTGGGATCCACATAGAGAGCCGGGGCTAGCTAGGAGGCTAGCGGAGCGTAAGCTGCAGCATGGCCGGAGGGAAGCACAGCCGGCTAGCCTCCCAGCTAGTCTGCCGGGCAGCTGAGTGAGGTGGAGCCTGCGAAGGCAGCACCGGGACCACCAGGGTGAAAGAGTCCATGGAGGGAAGCACAGCCAGGCAGTGGAGAAGGCGAAAAATCGGCCTGTCATATCAGCAGAAATGTTCATTTCAGGCCGATGCAGATATTTCATTTTAAAGCCTTTCATCGGCCGATACCGATGACATGCCGATATTATCGTGCATCCCTAGAGAGAAGGCAGCTGAACAGAACTAATGTGAACAGGAAGGAGGAGAAAAACCATGGACGAATGGACTAATGATGTTTAAATGGGTATTCAAAAAACAAACATCCATAAACAAAGCACAGAACTCAACATTTATGGCAGACAAATCTTCATCCTGACACAAACTCAAAACTAGCTCCAACATGGTGGAGACAAAAGAAAAGGGAGGGCTGGACTGGCTTCAACATACAGAAATGATACATGTGCAAATGCAGAGCTCACTATGGGTTAAACTTCAAAAAACCAACGACAAACCAGTGGGTTAGTAAAAATCGGGAGGGTGCAGCACGGCGGCAGAGGAAGGTGGGCTCATGTGTGGGGTGGGGGGGTGCAGAGAGACGGATGGAGGATGGGGAAAGAAAAACGGGAGGAGGAAAGCCAAAAACCAAAAGTGAAAGGGTGGGGGGTGAAGGGTGGTGGTGTGATGGTAGTAAGCTGACAATTCACAAGCTGTACCTACCAGGATAGGGTTATTTTTCTACTGTCACCACTTAAACCTAGTGAGGAAAAATTTAAAGAGTAGCTGACAAAAGATGCCAAAGTGACCCGAGATGAAGAAACATTAATGAATAGGAGAAAACAAAAAGCAAAACTAGCAGAATACAGAATGTCAAAGACGTTTTTGTTCAGCAAAGAAGAAGCAGAGGTCATGCTGTTGTGTCACATTTACAAGCTGCTCCAGTCTGCTAGAAAAAAATAAGCCACTAGAGTCAAATTCATCAAGTAACATTTAGCAGAAGCCCTAAACCAGTGTCTGTGCACTGTGAAAATCTCAAAATATGATGTACACAAACAATGTAGACTTAAGTGTGGATCTTCATTTGTCTTATTGGTGCTTACAGATTTCCCCCTGTACGCTGACTTTATTCATAGTTTTTCAGCTACATTACCTCCATCAGGACGGCAGTGAAGCAGAAAAGTGAATCAAAAGAGCCTACAACTCTGTAGGTTCTGTTATTCATTTATTTCAGTGGAATTACACTAAGTCTCTGCAGTTTGCACTAGGGCTGCAAATAATACTTATTTTCACTATCGATTAATCTGATGATAATTTTCACAATTAACTGTTTAATCGATTATATGTTAAATAGTGACAAAATGGCATTCACAATTTGTCAGAGCATATGACATCTTCAATTTGCTTATTTTGTCTGACAGTTGAGAGTATTCAATTAACTGTCATATGACAAATAAAAACAGAAAATCATCTGAATAAAGACCAAAGTATCAATATCTATATTGTATGTCAATATCTACATCTCACTGGTGTCCTCATCCTGGTGTTTAAGACATACTGAATCTGTGATGCTTTAAGGTTAATGTTGAGGTTTTAGTCACAACATGCAGCAGTCAGATTTTATTGACTGGTGTGAAGTATTGTTCAGGTTCAAGAACTGCTGAAGACAATGGTGAAAAGAAGAGAGAATCTACTGGGAGTGTTTGTTCCGTTTTAGTCTAGAAGCCAAATCAAGATCACGACGACAAAATAAAAGCTGAAGCAAACCAAAAGCTGGTGTAGAATGAGATGCATTTGACAGTATGTATTCTGTATGTTGAAATCTGACAAATCATTCAAGACAGCGGTTCTCTACCTGCAGCTCAGGACCCCCAGAGGGCATGTTGAGGTTTTATGCAAATGTTGCTTGCTGTAATATATCAAATAGCGATAAAAAGTCACTCATGAACTGCGGCTATTGACAGCCTCCAGTAAGAGCTGCTCAACCTTTTGCAAAGAGAGTTGTGAGCCAACAAAGTTGAGAACTGCTGAGCAAGGTCTATCTTAGGACACCAGAGATCTTTAGAGAGGAAAGGGAGGTGTGTGTGTGTGTGTGTGCGTGTGTTGGGAGGGGTGATCTCACCTTGGGATCATAGTCGGGGTCGTTTTCCTCGTCAGCCTCCTCCTCACCTTCCTGAACACATAGACGGCAAACTTCAGCCTACAGAGTTTCCTCAACTACCCTCTTGATGACATACAGCACTACAACCTGAAGCTTCTTTTAAATTGTAGTCAGTTATCTCCTGAAATATCTGCTTTTAAAACATGAACTGTAGTCTAAACAGTCTTACCTCGTCGTCCGCCTCCTCTCCCTCTTCATCGTACTGCAAAACACAAACATGAGCATTAGCTATGAGGACAGAGGTCGACCCAGCTCAGTGTGATTCCACCAAAATAGATTTAAAGCTGTAAGATGTCTCAAGTTAAAAATATGTAACTGCAAAGGCAACAGTCACATCTTTTTATAAAATAAAGCCAGTTTGTACTATGGTTACACAAGTGTCTCTCCTAACTCATCACTAGATCATTCCTCATTACACCTTGTGTAGACTTGATATTTCTTTGATTTGCCTTGATAGTAGAAAATAAACTAAGCAGAACACTTCCATGATGGTGTATATAACCCTGTACGGTTCAGTATAGGGTAGTTTACAGCCGATCCTTCAAAAAGGTGAAGATAAAGAGTTGAGATGCTGTTACTCACATCGTCATCGTCGTCCTCAATAGCCTCTCCTGTGAAGTAGAGCACAGCCCGAGGTACGATACGCTCACGGATGAAGTGACCGATTTCAAAGTCAGCAGCCAGGACCGCCTCTGAGTCCTCATCCTGAAGACAAACAGTCAGTTTATTCGAGCAAGTCTTTACTGTCCTATCAAGATGAAACTTTTTAGGTTTTTATTCCATCTTTAGCTGTGATTTCTTGCATTAAGTACTGGTAGTCAGTCTGACTGTTAAAATGGTGTGGATTTATCTACTAAAGTGTAGCTTAGTGTTCTGATTGATAAACGCATGTCTCTACATTCAAAGATGCAGTGGAAAGGATTGGATTATGAGGGTTAAGCTCTTAATACCTAAAAAAATTTTTTTTTTTTTTTTTTTTTTAGCTTCAATGTTGCTTGCTTAGTCATGTGTACTTAATGTTTAGAGAGAGAAACACCTCAGATCTGAAGCCATATTTTTTAGGTTTTTTTTTTTTTTTTTAAATGCACAGTTATGCGACATAAACATTAACGACACCTAATGTAAATCTCAACCAAGTTTTAATTCTGCAGGTTGGTTCTCACACTGGAAAGTGACCAGCTATTCCTGGGTGGAAGGGAAAATGTGGTTGGCTGCTTTGGAAAATGGACACTTTGAGCAGTCTTATAAATGCCCACAGAGACGACTAAAAGTTATGTCACAGCTTGTGTTTGAGATCTAATTAGATTAATAAAACTTAATAGCCTAAGCTCTCATCCTGTATTACTCTAAACATGGAGAGGGACAAAAAACAAATCATGCAAAACAGATTTGATGATTTAGCTGATTCATTGTTTGATAAGACAACAAATGAATGAACAAAATGTCAAGTATGACTCACCAACTCTCCATTTTCTGGGACTGTAAAGGAGAGGAGAACAGATAGTTGAATCATGCACATGTACAATTGATCATTTATTACAATGGAAACTCAACTGGCTACATAAAACTAAAACCTTGTACAGGCGTTATCATTTTGCCTTTGTCCTTACCCTCTGGTGGCGTGAAGAAATTGAAGAAGGAGTCGTTGGGGACTGTTTTGGTGACCGTCCTGACTGTGCCGCGGCCCTTGTGCTTCTGTTTCTTCTTGATTGTTTTCAACGTGACGTTCTTGCCCTTCGTCCACTCAATCGGGCAGCTGTGGTGAAACACAAGGAGGAGGCAGCGGAAGGAGAAACCAAGGTCAGTATCCAGCATTTCACATTTCAAATCTTAATGACAGCTTGGATCTTGGACACAAGATGAACTATGCCAGCGTCTCCCATACACAGGCTCTACTTAGGCACCCTGCCCAGGTAGATAAAATCTGTCTGAGTTGTGTGCTGCAGTAACTGAGTGGGAACTGGAGGGCATCTACCGATAGCCTGCATGTGAAGCGTTTAAGGAACATCAGCAAATTGTAGCATCTACCGATATTCTGCATGTGAAGCCTTTAGGGGATATCTGCAAATTTTATCTACATAAAATAACCTGGCTTACACTCTCCCCCTCTAAACTGCATGAGTCTCTGCATGGACACTGGTCACACACCACCCACCACCACAAGTTAATTCTCAACCTGTGGGAAACACTGAATGCACCTGAAAATTCTCTTCTACTTAGATATAAACTAAGACCACTAAAGAGCAAATGAGTGTGAAAATGAGAAACTCATTTTAAAACAAACAAGTTTTGATTTCATGAAAATCCAATTCTATTTTTGATAGCATTTACTTGCTAATTGCTTTGATTGCAAGTCATTCCATGTATTTACATTCAATAATGATCCATCTATATGTTTAGTTTTCATTGTTAGTGGCGGAAAATAATGGTACCCCATACCAGATTGGCCCCCTGTCACTGATATCCAGTTGCAGTTCAAGAGTTTGTACCGCTTGTGGTCATTTCTAAAAATCAGGTGCTGTACTCACCCTGTGCAGCACATGATCTCTGGTCCATCAAAGGAGAAGGGGTCAGTCTCATCCGGCTCCGACCTCATCTTGTAGGTTTTTGTCAACACTGTGTTTGTGAAGAAGTCGTTGGGCTCAAAGTGGAACTCTAACGTGAAGCTCTGGAGGAGACCAAAAGAGATGATGATTATGCACTGTTTAAAGTTAACAGATGGGTCTCTACCATATAACATGAGTGTCAAGCTGACTCACCATGGGCTGTCCTGGATCTGAGAATTTCACTTTGATATCTTGTAAATGTTTAAGGATGGGTTCATCGTGTTCCTGAGGAGGAGAGAAAGCAACACAGTGTGAGATTACCCAGAATACCAAGAGATGGCATGCATTTTCACTTATGACTGGAAGTATACAACATATTTGCTGATCCCCATCTATGCATAACTTGGCCAGCAGGTGGAAGCAAAGTCTGATTTGTCGTTGCTGGGATCAGCTACTGTCTGTGACCTATTTTCTCTGCCTCTCCAGCAGCTGTGTGGATGAACGTACCTGCAACATGTCACTGAGCAGGTCCACGTTTTTGAAAACCGTTAACCAGAACTCGGGGATGCCTTTGGGGTCTTCCTTCTCCTCGTCCTTCTTCTCTTCCTCTAACTTGGCCTTCTCTTTCATTTCATCCTGTTTGACAGACGTTTTCTCTTTAAAATAAGGCTTGCTCAAATATATATTTTTTTATTTTCATATATCACACCATATGAAATAAAAAGCTTTTCACCACCCACACTTAATTACAGAACCAAGGATTGGGCAATAAAAGAAGGAAAATAGCACAAGTATAAGCTATATGTAATGCCGCAGGGGAAACAATACTTTAGATCACTACAATGATTTGCTGCTCTGCAATCCAGACAACTGATATCAATGGTAGTGATAAACTTTAATCCTTTGCTCTTGATTATGAGCTGCATGCAGTGTTGCCATTTTGGGAACTGAAGCTTTATTTTTTTTCTGGACGTGACAATAAAAGCTACATGCATGAAAAATATGAAAGCAGAAGAAAACTGAAAGTGTTCGGTCGAACAGGAGGCATGCAGGTGTATACGTCACCTGTACCTGCTTACTTACTGTCAGCTCTTCCTCCTCATCTGCCTTCCATTCACATTCCTCATCTGTGGGCTCATAAGCTGCTTTCACTATGTCACTTCTCTGTAAACAAGAGAATACATCAAGTTTATACCTTTGGCACCCAAGTAATGAGACACAATTAAACCCACACTATAAACGCTAATTTGTTAAATCAAGTGCGAGTTGTTTCAATGTGTCTGCCCTGTGATTTTCATTGAAAGGACATGAAGTGGGAACATTGGCTATTCATGGTGAAGTTGCTGTTTCCGTCCTGAGCCTGTTTACATGCAAACAAACGAGGCTTTAATGCTGCATTAGTGACCTGGGACACATGCGGGTCGACCGCTGATGTGAAACAGCCGCTATGTTGACTCCTCGCAACAAATCTGATCAGGATCAAGGTTAAAAGTCTGGTTAACGTGCTTGACGAGACAGGAGCAGCTTTTCATCGCGCACTCCGCTGAAAAACATTGTCAATTCTGCTGCATCATGAGTCTGAAAGTGGAAGAACAATGTAACCGCTGTGACTAACAGAACTGCAAGGTTTTACCATGTATTATAAATTAGAGACTCTGCATTATAATCAGATCAAGGACCAGCCATTTGCTTCAGTTTGTATTATTAAATAGGCCTTTGGATTAAGACAACATCTAAATGCAGTGAATCTAATGGTTAAACCTTCAGAGGGCTTTATTTTGAAAAAAAAAAGAAATATTTAAACATAATTTGTGATAATTAGTGTCATTTTATCCACTGATAAGGATCCTCCTTCACTAGAAATACTTATAGAATCCCTCATATCAATCTGGCTAAAAGCCTCTCTGGAGTCGAGCACTGGGGCTCCTGAAAAAAACATGTAAAGAACCATCCATTAAAGAACCAAAGATACCCTTCATTCATGTATGAATAAGATTTTTTTTTTTAAAATAGCTCAAGTGCTGGCAGTCTTTATGTTAACATTTATCAGCCATAAAAAAAATGGATCATAACGCCTTAAATCTCAAGTTTGCTTCAAAGATCAAGATCAAAGACAGGATGGTGTGTGTTTGTGTGTGTGTGTGGTTGTTTTGACTGGACAAACGGCGGCATATATAAGCATAAACACAGCAGCCTGCTCAAGGCTACCGATGCTGAGGGTTACATGGTTGAATGCATCAGCCACCTTACAGATTTGACAATGTATCATCTGCCTCACGGACACACTCCTCCTAACACTGAACACAGACGATGCATATTATTTAAAATATACAACTATCATAAAGCTTCATGATTCTTGTTCATGTTTTTCTTTAAGTTTATGATTTTTTTTTTAATACAGTTGGATTTGTGAAAAGAAAAACCAGGTGTACAAAATGTACACAGAAAATGTCTTCAGACTTACGCAACACAGAAATGTGCTTCCATTTAGCAAAGTAAGGTAAAAGAAAACAGCACAGCTCCAGAAACACACTTATCAGTGCCAAAAGTCATAATAAAGAACATATATGAATGACGTACTTTGTCGAAGAGGGGCTGGTAGAGGGCTGCGTACTTTCTCTCCAGTTCATGTACTTCTTCGTAGAATTTGGCCTCAATGTGAGCACATTTGACCTGCAGGTTCTTCAGGGCGTTTACACGTCTCTTTACAACCTTTGGTAAACTGTAGGATGACAGACATCGAGAGACAACATGTTACAACAAGCCTAATAAATCCTACCGGAGCTCAAACAACTATTTCCACATTTAAAGACATATTAAGCAGCATTTCTGTGAAAAGCTGAAAACACGTCTGCAAAAGGAACCAGACATACTGATTGGTTAATACAATCAGAGCTCATTGTATTTGTACTGATAAAATTCTACACATTTCTTTCAAAAATAAGGATATTAAAGCAGTAAAATGAAAAAAAACTGCAGTTAGTTCTCATACCAGAGATACAAACCAACACCAAAAAGATCTTTTTCCCCCCCTTTCCCTTAACTTGACAGACTTTTGCAGACTTTTCAAACAATGTGAGATTCAAACAAAGATCATTTTCTTATTTCTGATCATGTGTTTCAATTTGCCTCTAAAACACAGGACAGCCTGCACTGACTGGGGTGACAGTTGTAGCAGAGAGGACCCTGCTTCAGAGCAACACACTGCAGCAGGGGTGTCATGATTCCAATTGAGTCTTGATTTAAACTTTTTTCCCAGCACTTGACAGCTATGTCATTATTAGACTTTCTTGATTAGTAAATAATAAAATCATTGTTTTTATGCCCTGACATGTATCATTTACATTTTCAAATTCTTCTTTAAAAAGACTATATGGTATCAAGTATGATATAACCGCCATATTTATTGAAATGTACTGCACTAAGGTCATATGGTCAAATTTAAAATGAATAACTTATTTCACCAGTCAATTGGGAACAAAGTGTTAAACACAAAAACAAAAAGAAGTCGTCACTAGACAGCAGAAGGTTACTTTACAAACAACCCCTGCAAAAAGCCAGCAGCTGGGAGGATGGCTTGTTTTGGTGAAAATGAGGTTGTAGCTCGTTGTCTACCCTGCTTTTGATTTTGAAGGTTGAAATCAAACGCCCATTTCGATCGATTTTTGATTTAGAATCGAAATCGTGATGCCCCTACTGCAGAGCAGTACTCTCCCCAGAGGATCTCCAATAAGTCAGGGTGGCCTTCCAAGTGCACACTTTAAACTAACTGAAACTATGCGAAGAACAGGCTTTACTGAGATTTGCTTCATTTAACTGCATAGGGAAGAAATGCTGTCTTTTTTGTACACAGATTTATTGGTTTATGCTTGAGAGATTCATGGACTGACTGCTGGTGTGAATGATACAGTGGGTGCATAAACATAACATTCAATAATGCCCCATCAGACATTTTGTCATTTAGATATACATTCCTAAAACAAAAGCTTAACCTTCTGTACCAACAAAAAAAAGGCAACAATTAGTTCAGTCTCTGTTCAGACAGTCTCGTCAATCTTGGACCATGTTTTTGATTTGTGATGCATCAATGTGACTTGTAGCAGAATGTAGTTTAACCATCAGTTAGTTAGATGATGTATACATTATACAGCATAATCCTTCAAACTGATTCACAAGATTGTGTTGTTTAGGACAATCCTAATTTCACAAACATCATATTTTCCTCCACAAGACTTGGAATCAATACACAGCAGATCTGAAACTGGGACACCCGATTTATTTTGCTGACTTTGAAGTAGTGTCCTCCATAGATACTATTGTTCATATTTTATCCCCTACCTATGCATGTACTTATTACTGGTCTGATGTCTTTAATCCTTTAACCCTAATCTGTTCTTGCAGTTGCTGCTTTGAATGTTTTGATGTCAGTTCTCCTGTCCTGAGGTCCAGTCTACACGGGGTACCCATGCAAAATGGAGTTGCAAAGTAAAGATTAAATGAACGAATTAATATATTTTAGTTAGTTTCTGGCTATAATTCAGTTTTAAACAAAAATCAACAACCAGCCAGTTTCAACAATGCACATTTTGTAAAAAGATATTTATAAATGACTTGTCTGAGGCCTCAAACTGTCTTAATGGGGTCGAGGCCTTGAACATCAACCGACTAATTCTTGAGCGGTAATTTTGAGATGTTTAAGTGCTGTCCCCAGGAACTGAGGGCTGTAGAGAGGCTGCACAGTGTCAAGTTCCTCTGCAGTATGGTAAATTAAAACGCCTGCACTATCCTGGCAAGGGAATACATGTTTGGTCCCCCAGTGCTTGGATGCTGTAAGTGGTGAGTTTGTTGGCTGCCAAATACTTGACAAGTTGATCAAAGAGCTGCTTGCTGATGGTTTTGCTGAGAAGAGGAGCAGTGGGTGGCAAAACCCTGCAGCCAAGACACACGACGACACTCGCACAGCATCTCAGAAACTACAATCACTGATGTACCTCCGCTCTGAGGTCATTTTAACATTTTGGATAAGCACTTAGCTAAATGTTTTTTTTAAAAAAAAACAAAAAACTTACAGTGCCTGTTGGACTTTTTCATGCTTTGGTTGAGTGCCTTCCCTCAATTTAATGTAAATATTTTTTGAAATCAAATTAAACACAGATATAAAAAGAATAATAGCTCAAGTATTCATCCATCTACGTAAATACTTAGCACAGGAATTTTTGTCACTTGCTTGTTATCATCCGGGTATTAATAGTGAATGGGGAAAACAAATTTCTACCAGCTGCATGTCAAACGCGAGCCAATCAAATTCAAGCTCAACAATGGCTGTGTATCAAAACAGGCTGCTCTAAACAAACTGAGGCCTGTGAAGCTGCGCCAATTCTTTCTCTTTGAGATGGTTAATTATTAACCTCATGTGGGCTGAGACTGAACAAGCAGTACCATAGTGAATGGTGACTATAGCCTCTGTGTGGGGCTTCATTTGTGTGCCCTCACCTCCAGATTCAGTGGTTTGTGGTTTACTGGGATACTGCTGCTAAACAAGAGCGTCGCTAACCTTCATGTGAACTTGATTTACATAAAAGCATCACAACTCAACAAGGAGTCACCACTTAGAAAACTAATTTGCATGCAAGTACGCAACGACTGCAGCGACAGTATTCAACAACATGGTTTTAAAAATGTTACTGAGCACATTTCAGATTACAAACATATCAATTATCTTTAATATTTACACTATATCTGATTATACAAAAACATAATATTCTTATGGAAATTGTAATTGAAAAAAATAACCAGCCTTTAATGAACAAGTTTATAAAGATGCAGTTAGCTACCTGCTGTGAAAGCATCTTCCCTGCTTTAAGCTCGATACTGCTGCTGATTCTACTCTATGACAACTGTACAAGGTGCAGGCAAAATTCATGCCTTCTAAGATTAAATTATCACCAAAAATAAGTTCTCTCACCTCTCCATGTACCCTGATGGTGAACCGTTCAGCCCATCAAGCCTCTCCTGCAGCGCAGCCAGGATCTGTGGATTCTGCATCATCTGCACAGTCAGCTGACGAGCTGAGGACACAAACACACATATATGGTCAAGAGTGTAATATGAAGGCAGACAAAAATCAATTCAGGAGCATGAAAGGGATTTTTTGCTCATAATTTGATGAGAATTGATCCTAAATTGGAGATTTGATTAAATTAAAGCTCAAATAAACAAATTCATGTTTGGGACAGGAATCACTGACTGCGTAAGAATACCCTTTTTATTTGTTATAGTCAAATGTTACTTGATTCTCCCTGCAGTATCTAAGGCATTCTGAGGGGTATACTGCACATCTAAGCATTGTTTGTTTAGCAGAGTATATGAGCAGGGTGGAGCCGAGCATAAGAGCAGCTCCCTGTTCACAGCATTGTCCACCACCTAATGTTTTATTTGCCTTTATTTAATATGATTGTTTCCTGCGGGTAAACTATAAATAACATCTAGTTAGTAGTGTGCATATTGCCAACGCTCCATAGACACAAGAGGTGGCCATCAGCATAAAAAAAAAAGGTGCTCTGCCTTTGTGCAACCAGACAGGTGACAGATGGTACAATCCAAGTGTCCGACACATTGCTTGCACCTATCAAAGCTCAGTCAGATCGCTGCTGGCGGGTGAGAAGATTAAAGAGATTGGAAGTCACTTTTCTCTGTTGGCACATCCTGGGCATTTTGCTTGTAATGTGTTACCAGCTAAAATAGATCAGCCGTCCGAGACTCTGCATCAAGTCGAATAAATACAGCTATGCTTGTCTGAGTTCACACAACACAAGCCAGTTTCTGGTTGCTTTGATACAGAACGCTTTGTTTGGTAGATAAATCAATGAGGTCAGACACCACCGGGACAGGTACCTTTTTGAGGTGATAATATGAATCTGTGATCTACCCAAACTGTCTCTAACCGCTTTTTTCCCAACCAAGCACTGTACCTGCTGACTATTACAACCTTTCTCACTTTGTCCAAACTAAACATGACTTAAAGGTATACTATGCAGGATTTGTTAGTTGGCGTTTGTAAACACACCATTCAAAGATGGCCCCTCCTCTCCTGCTCGACAGGGAGCGAGCTGAGAGCAGAGGGAGAGAGGGAGCGCAAGAGAGAGAAGCGGTCGAGCAAGCTAGAGAATGAATTTAGAGAGAGAGAGCAGCACTGGTCAGAACAAAGCCGTGAATCAGATAAATATAACGTTATTTTCTGATTTTTTTCACGGCGGTAACGTTCTAAAGCACAAATAAATACACCCACACCTCCGCACAAGGTGCAGTGTTGCCAGGTTTTGTGTGAATGCAGAACTTCATCCTGTCCGCTGTGGCCTCTCTGCTCTGCGTCTGTATAGCTCGGCCCCGCCCTCAGTCAAATAGACACACAGACCTGCAGCTCTTCATATATCTTTGACACAGAGATAGAGAGCAGAGCAGAGGAGAGGAGAGGAGAGAGACCGAGACAGCGATGTAACCTTGTGGCTACACAATGAGTCCCGACCTCACATCCTGCTCACCGTTATTGACTCGGGGCTACACACCCATTCTCAGAGAAACTGAGAATATGAGAATAGCTGATCCACCTTAAAAGTTCTGTCTACCTTAAGTGAGCCTGGGCCAAAGTTGTCACTAACTTCAGTGATAATCCCCTTCACTTCAGCTGGGTGGCAAGAAACAAGACATGGGAACTTGACTTGGGTCTTGAGGAGTAGTAGCATTTATTTATTCACCAACAAATAGCCTGATCTGTACACACACTGCACCGCTACATTCACAGCTACAACGTTACCGCTAACTTCAAACTCGCCATCACACACATGCTCTCTCTCCCTCTACTGCACACTCGCTATGCACACAACCTACACACTGAGCTATTCCTTAAAAAAGGAACTACGCTACATGTATAACACAATTTAGTCTAAAAACATCTTAAAAATACATTTCAAAGAAAAATTCCTCAATGCTTAGGCCTGGCAGGGAGTCCACTTAGGCCCAGTGGGCCACTAGCGGAAACCCTGGACACTAGAATGGAACAGAGCCACTGTAAATGTTATCAGGTCCACCTGTGATTTTCCTGCTATGACTGCCTCTGTTCTCCTTAAATCAGGACACATCAAACTTTATATCAGTGACCTTTTAAGCCTACAGACACTGAGGGTCCACATTTTAGGTGGAATATCACTTTACGCACCTGATGTACTGCTCTATACAAGCCAGTTGTATCTCAACTTTCGTCCACTGCATAGACAGCCTTGCAATTCCCGTGACAAAGCAATCATGTTAACACACAAAACATTCAGAGCCCCTGAAAGGTCACGGTGGCATTTTTCCTGATCTGCTTTTGCATTACCTCGCAATACTTTTTGCATTCCCCTTTATCCACTGGAGTTTGTGTACAGCCAGTCCTCTGGAGTTATAATGCACTGCCAGTTTAGGGTAGTGCTCTCCAGTTAGAGGGGAGAGCTGATGTGACACTGTACATTATGCATTTATTGCTCATACTTTTGAAACGCCAAGCTCCACTCGACTGTGACCACAGCTGTAGCTGCTCTGCTTGGCTGTGATGGTTAAAGCTGTTGATGTGGACATGGTTACTGCTACATTTCTAT
This sequence comes from Thunnus albacares, assembly GCF_914725855.1. Classification (NCBI taxonomy): domain Eukaryota; kingdom Metazoa; phylum Chordata; class Actinopteri; order Scombriformes; family Scombridae; genus Thunnus; species Thunnus albacares. Next base: position 21,435,085 of record NC_058128.1, on the reverse strand, counting down.
GGTGGTACAGAAATGGCTAAAGTAGCTGTACTGTGGCTACTCTTTACTGCTGTTAACATCAGCCGAGAAAGCACTGTAAAGGCAGTCACTCCTGATTTGTAGCTGGTGCATCCATCAGACACAGCAGGTATGTTCTCATACACCTCAGGAGTTCAAGAATATATGACTATAGCCATCCTGTGGCTATAGTTATAATCACTGCTACAGCAGCTGCCAGTCATAATACAGTGTAGAGAACTAGGTTAATAACCTCTGCAGGTTAGCCTAACATTAGCTGCAATGATATAGAATTGTGGCTGAGTCAGGCACAGCTGAGTGTGCACCCACTCGCATGTGATATAGCACATTTTCTGTGAATTCAATGAATAAATAGTTTCTGGTCCGTGTCAGACTTTCCATACCCAAACCGCGTCCATATGGCAAAAGTAGCCCCGAATTTTAGGTACAAGCTCTTCGTTTTGTCTCAGAATGAGCCCTCTATCAAGTCTGGCTTTAAAAAGTCTATTCAAACTTGCTATAAATAGAAGGGGCCAAACAGACATCTATATCTATCCACAATGAGCCGGGAGTAGACTAATACATGAGGAGACTGTCTGAATCATTTATTGAGCATCAAAGGATGCATAAACAACATCAACATCCCAAAATAAAATGGATTAGTGCCTCCAAGCTCTTAACTACAATTCAAAATCATGTCATGCAAATAACTCTGCTCAGTTTAAATACCAAGCAGAGGCACACAGACTGTTCTGCTACGGAAATTACATTTTTATACACCTGAATGAACAAAAACATTCTGATAACTATACTCATATTGCTACCAATTACACTGTCAAAACCTGTACTGTAGAATTTTTTGCAGACAGGCCTACCTTTGCTGTTTTCATCTTCTCCCGTCTCCTCCTCTTCCACTTCCTCCACATCCTCCATATCTGCCGGGTCCATCTCAGCCTGGTCTTTGCTGCTCAAGGAGACATTTTATTAGGAAAAAAATTAATACAATAAAGTAGCCAGCTGGACTTAAATGAGTAGTCAGCTGTTTGGCCGGCAGCCAGCACTTATGGACAGCCCTGACACCTGAAGTTATATAATGGAAAGTGTATCTGTCAGTGCCGTTGAGTACAATAATGAAAACGAGTGACAGCTGCAGCTCTACTTCAGCACCTTGCTCAAGAGCACATTTGATGGTAACTGAGGGTATGAGGAGTTTAGTTCCATCATATTCCCTGCCCAGACAATATACAATTCTCTGCTACTTAAACAATAGGATGTAACTGTAGCTCTAAAAAACAGCAGCAATCAAAACTGAAGTCTTTTTTTCCCCATGACGCTGTTCCAAGCACTGAAACATGACACCCTGTTTTAAGATGCAGTGCAGGAGAGGCTCAGTACTGAATACAACAGAGCTTCACCAGCACGGCATCTCATCCTCCTGTCAGTCTGCAGCATGAGGTGAAAATCAATGGCCAACAATGGAAGAGTATGTGTGTGAGGTGGACAGCATCCATCTCTCTGTTGTGTGACCACTGAAGCGCCACTCCCATTGGACTGATGTTAAGTTCCATCAGTCAAATGTTGTGAGGGGTATGTGTGTGTTTGGTCAAAGCGATGTTGCAACATGATCTTGGGTGTGGCATCCCAGACAGCCCTGACCTTAGTAAACAACTGTTTCCATTAAGGATCATAGAGGAGAGCCTGCTGCTTTGCCTCTATGGTCCCAAACTTTAAATCATGCTGTACTTCTGGCCACGCCCCTATCAGTGATGTCAAAGCAGGTGTTTGCCCTTTAACTGTCAAAGACCTTCAAGGACCACAGACATATCACCAAAGAGGAGAAGGGACAAGTCTTTTAGAGGCCAAATGTTTGGTCACCGGTCGCAGAGATATACTTACTTGTCAATGTCTGCCATCTTAGCTGAGTCTCAAGTGACGCTAAAAAGAGAAGAGAGAAAGTAATCAGTTTAGAAATACTGGAGGACACAAACTCATACATTTTTAACTGACATTTGAAAGTCATCAGATCTGGGTCAAAACAACATTTGCGAATAACTCTGGATGCTAATTTCAAGCTACTTAAAAGTACTACAGGGATGATGTTTGAGTTGGAAACACATAGTAAACTTCATTTAAAAACAGCCAGAGCTGTAGCCTACTACAACAGCTGATAGTAGGATATGAGGTGATACATTCCCATTCTGTGCCAGCACATCCCCAGCTTTACCACAACAGAACAAATACTTTACATGATTTCTATTACATAACCTAGATTTTACATATAGGCTTAAAAATCTCTCTCTCGATCATTTTGATGGAAATAAAATTAAAATGAGCATTACAAGTAATCCCACTCCTGCAAAATACTGCTGTGTGTGCACTACCCCCATCCAAGAGGAAATGCATAAAAAATGCATATAAAAAAGGGGCCCTGCTATGCACCAGTCAACAACACTTCACTGACAGCCTGAATCCAATGTAAGATCAAAGCTGAACCTTTTCTTCTTTAAAACCCCAACTCACAGCTGTACAAGATACTCACTGACATTGTTTCAACACCCAGTGCTGTTATATTGGCAAAATATTGGCATATCAGTAATGAAACATTTTTTATGTATGCTGCACCTGAAGAAAAAAAACAGTCCACCTAGCACTATAAAGTAGCTAGTAGTACTACTATACTACAAGTTACTACTAGCTATTAAGTAGTATACGCTCAGTTTTGCCACAATGAAGCCTAACTCAGTTACCATGCAGATGTCTCCCCTCATTTCTGCATTTAAGTGTATATATTTTTCACTATTTTGGAGACATGAACAATGGTGTTACAGTAGAAAATGGTTCAGTGTCATTGTTCCTTTTTGAACAATCTTTGACTAACCAAGTAAATCAACTGCAGAAGTGACTAACCATTTAATGTTGGTGTTTGCCAATCCTTTGCAGGTGACCCAAAAACTAAAGTTCTGGCCAACATTACTTGCCAAAACCAAGATTAAGCTACATGGGGCAAGCAGAATCACATCAGTTTTCTCCACAACAAGCACACAGTGAGCCATATGTATATAACCATATATTTAGTTTTGATTTGAGTCTTTAAACTCTACAATCTAATAACTCCCCCAAATAAAAAGGTGTACCCTGAATGAATTATTAGGTTTTGAATCATGGTGACTTCATTGTTCTCAGTTTGACATGCTTTGACACAAACTTCCTGTTTTCAGTGGACAAAGAGCATTTTTATGAAACAATCATCCAGGATTTGGAAAAGTGAGGCCACACCTCACCCCCTTTCAGATTCGTCGTCCCTTGAGAGAGATGGATTACCACAGTGTTATTTCCAGAGGGGCAGACAGGGGAGACCTGCATTGACAGTTAGTATCCATAAGACAGTGAGGCAACAGATCACGACCTGGAAGTGACACCAGTGTCAAAATTCACAATCGCTAAGGTGGCTGTAACTCAAGCCCAAAGCCTAGTGGTGGTGTATTATGGACAGGGGAGAAATCTGCTTGTCATATGTAACAGAGCCATGTGTGCAGTTCATTTGAGGTGGAGGAGATTTTCAATACTGATGCCGGATCAGAACAGACCCACTGAGGATCTGTGGCTGTGACAGATCGCCTGTAAGGCAACCTTTTTCAAATATCAGTAGCCTCTATCTCTTAGACATTAGGTCACTGTTGATTGATGTTGAAGTTATGGACAGGCTCATTATGAAAAGGCTCATCATACTTTTTAAGAAACTGTTAAATGTTTGGGTTCCTTCTGCCCCACCAGTCTCTTGCTGCCTCAGCAAACCACCCTGTGAATCACTCTCTCCACACTGGCCCAGCAACAGAGCACTGACCAAAGACTAAATCAAACCCTGGACTGAGTACAAGGAAGACGATTGCAGCCATGAAGAAAACATAGCAACACACTGTGCTGAAAGAGCATCTGTCCCTCTGTACCCACTTGACCTCTTGCAGGCAGCAGCACAATTAAAGACTAATTAAGCACATATTGCCTGGTACCAAAATATAAAAACACCACCTTGCCCATCTTGTACTGGAATGTGCATTCAATATTTAACATTTAAAACTACATATTTCTTATAATTATCTAAACCTTGATAATTGTGCAGACTTAGTCTAATTTAAGTTTTTGACTTTCCACCTTTAGTCACGAAGTCCTATAGCTTTTCAGAATTGGGAACAAATCACAGCTCAGCCAACCGTCTTGTTCACACCCATGTGTTTTATGGGTGGAACACTGAAGGATGGGACAACTAATTAGCCAGTATTAGACAATCTTCCAAGCTAGCAACTGACTGCCTAAGGCAAGACTTATTGTACTATTTGATGGGGACACAAATGCAAACACCACAGGGAATTGAATGTTGCCATACCACATATCTTACGTCTGTTTTACATTTTTTTCCTCATTTGGTCGTCTGAAACCTGGCACCGCCTGAAAGCCTGGTCTGTCCAAAATCACCGGCTGAAAACCTGAATGCGAGTACAGACTACTGCAAAAGTTCCTAATCCTGGTCTTTGACGGCCACCCTCCTGCTGGTTTTCCATCCTGTCAAGTAGTTAACTGCATTCACCTGCCATCCCAGGGGTAATTCAGTCCCTTATTAGACAGCTACAGCTTGGGGTCTCAGATGATTGGAAAAAAATCAGCCACTGACATTCAAACGTTTTCACAGAGGGATAATAGTTTGTACCTAAACCATGAGGCAGCCTTAAGGTTGTTTAAGATAAAGAGCAGGAAGGAAATTCTTTCAGTTAGGCCAAGCTTTTAGCAACCCTACTCTATACATTCGCTGGCCTACATTCAGCTAATACTGCAAGATGATTCAACTACAGAGTTGATGCAATAATAACATACCTAAATTAAAATGTCTCTACATGTGGAGTAAGATGACACCCACCACCCCAGACATCTTGCATTTGTTCTAATACCAAATTATTGATGGCAAAGTACTGTGGAAAAGCTCTTAGCAGCGGTACATATTTTTCAAATATACTCTGCAAAATGTGATGACAGGGCCTTTCAAGTTGGGCTCAATACCTGCTTTCTAGTGGACCGAAATAGTTGCAGGTAGACAATGCAATGTGGACAAACTGCTCTACTGGGAGAGCAGGCTCCAGCATTTCCAATGCATTTGTGTGGTGTAGCACTGCATAAGTTCCTGGGATGCCTGTACATAGTTAAATAACTATGGAATATTTTATCCTTGTCATTTCCATATCCTTGCCTTACTATGTGTATATACTGTGTAACTGTATGCCATGTATGTCCTATGTACCCCCCTCCTCTCCTCCTCCTCCTCCTCCTCCTCCTCCTCCTCCTCTCCTCTCCTCTCCCCCTGCATATGTGCCTGCACAATGTGTGATGACAAACTTGAATTGAATTTCAACAATAGAAATCTTAAGCACCATCTCCTGAAGAAAACATCCACATCTCATCTGTTCCAAGTGATGACTCATGATATGAGACATCTGACAAATTTGGCAACCACAACAGCCTTAATAGGTCATGCAGAGTTTGGAATGTAGCTGCCATGTGCATACACAAAAGGCTTAAACTAAACAACTAATCTCTGTCACAAAAAAAAACATCAAATACCAAAAAAGCCAGTGGACAACACGTGTTTTCTCAGATTTTAACATCATCAACTACACATGTAGAAGTGGTCCAGCAGACTGACCAAAGTCCTTCCTGGGGACAAGCTTTTTCCTCCTAATCCTGCCCAGCGACCACGTGTTGCATGCTCCAGTATAGCAAACCATCAATGACTGACAAAAAGCCTGTCTGCCTGTTCACTCTGAAGCCACATTTTCCACATCATGAGGACCAAGCAAGACAGCCAACCTGTTGAAACGTTAACCGACAACTTCCCTCACAAACAAGCCGACCCCTGCTAGTAAACTGGCTAACTTTAGCCGGCCTGCCCGGTCTTGACAGTGCACTAGCTTATGTGCTGCTAGCTTCATGCGCACTACTTCGGCTGAGCAAGTGGGAGGAACAGCTCCGGCAGACACGGGGCCGTGGATACAAAATGTGGGCCAGTTAGGAAGTGGTGCCAACGCTCCGGTACCATGTTTAAACCAGCCTCCATCACATAATATTACTGGCTGTGCAGCTAAACCAACCACCGTGTGTTGTATCCTTTAAGCCTACAGTTGCGTCCACAGTTCCCCACCCTGGTAACATCCTCCAAAAAATAAGGTCAAGTCCAAAAAATACAAGATACAAGACACGTGTCAACAAATGACGAAAACGCCGACAATTACAGGAATTATCCGACAGTTTGTTGTTTCTGTCAATGCAGTGGTTGTCAAAGCTTACCAAGGCAAACGGGAATACATATATAATCGCTGTTTTGTTATTTTTTTTAAATCGCGTGTACCGTTAACACACACACATCATGGTGGAGCCTGTCTCAATGGCTGCTGCCGCTGTCTGACTTGACTAGCATTAGCAAAGCAGAGTCGTCTTCCTCTGCCGCGGTTTATTATATCAGCAGAAATGATATTTAAGTTCAGGAGACGACGCACAAGTTCAGGGACGTTGGTGCCGACGAAGCCGTTCCCAAGTCCTGTCCCTTACCTTCGCTCTCTGGCCGGAGGCTGGGCTGGTTAGGCGGCGCTGCGCAGTGTCGCGGTCCCGGGGAAGAAAGAGACTCCGCTCCGATGGCGGTAAAAGGGAGAGAGATCCCGCCGCTTGCGCTCATATACATCCGACGTCATCACGTAAACCGGCAGTCACCGGGGCAACGCTGCTCATGGGAGGGGCGGCGGCGAGGGTCCCCCTAGGGGGAGCAGGGGATGAGGGATTATCATCATCACCATCATCTTCATCTTCTCCTTCTCATCTGTGTGGCACTCCTCTTCACCACCTCATTCCTACTCAATGATCATAAAATAATACGTTTAATTTGTACCACACTTTTCATTCCTAGTGAAACTCAAAGTGCTACAGTATTAATAACATAGAACACACAACATAAAGATAACAAGACTTAAGATGAAAAATATCTGTATCTTATCTGTATCATGTTCTTCCTCTTCCTCCCCTTCCTCCTCATTATATTTTTTTATTAATCAGCCTTTTCCTCATCATTTTCATTCATAATCATCTTCCTCAGCATCATGATCATCTCACCATTGCAACTACAACAACAGCAGAATCTTCCTCAAGCAGTATAGTCTTCTACATCTTCATCATCATCACCAGCTGGAAGAGGAGCTCATCATCATCATCATCATCATCATCGTGACCCTCCTGGGTATAGCCATCATCCTCATCTTCACCTTTATCTGCAACAGCTGCGTCATTTACATCACAATCCTCACAATATTCATCAGAAAACGTCATTAAAATGACATCATTACCATCTTCATCATTGTCACCATCATCATCAAGGACAATTTATTGGTCATTAGAAGAAACTCCCTTTAAACTTCAGTTTAAGTCATTTGAAAATCAGATACAGCCTTTACCTACACAATCTGAAGACTCTCACAGTACTTCACTGAAGCGTTATCACAATTACTGACGTTGGAAAAAGCAGTCTGAACAAAAATAGCGCAACGTCCATTAATTTTTCAGAGCTTTCAGTCACATCCTGTAGCCTTCATCTACAGATGGATATCACAATGACAATAAATTAAATATTCAAATCCAAAATGCCATTTTTGTAGCTGCACAACTGCATCTAAATATTCAAGATGTCTTGTGCAACATTTGATTTCATTTCCCTGTAATTCAGCCTGACATTAATCATAATAAACAGAGCTTGTTTATGCAACATGAGATTGTAATAGCTGACCTGCCAAAGGGTTCATGGGATTTAAGAAGTTAAAGGTCAACCAGGGTGTATTTTGCATTTTGTATATGCAGTGTTAGCAAGGATGAATGTCCTGGCAGACTGAGAGAAGCTGCTTTACCTCTCATGCTGATGATAGACACTAGAATTATTGAATTGGCACTTGCTTTAATACCTGGTGGTGTGATCACACCTACAGCTCACTGTCTTCTTTCATTTGTTGTGTTTTATTCTGTTTGTTAGCACAATTACACCAGAACTAAGGCTTTTATATATTTTAAAACCACATATGTAGCCTCATTACAGAAGTCATTTTATTGTGATAGAGCCCTATAATTTAATCCAAGTATAGACATGTGTGCAATTTGTGCTGTATTCTTCCTTCTATGGTGTTCATATCAGCTAAGAAACAGATACAGTTAAAGCTCCAGTCTAGACTTCACAGCATGAGCACCTGCTGGCTATCAGTCGTCAACATCCTTCTCCTGACACCCATGAACACTTGTGTTTTGAAGTCATGACCTATAGTTGTTGAAGATGAAATTCTCTCCAAAAATCATTTTCAGCTGTGTCACAGCCGTCACATGGTGCCACCGGAGTTAAAATAGCATTTTTCTCACCTGTCAAAACTGACAAATCTAAAGAAGTAAATGCTCCAGTGAGTGAATAAACTGCTCTGAACATACTCAGATGTGATTGCACCCTTAGAACATGGTCCTACTGATCAAGAGTAATCATCTGTGTTCAGCATCCCACCAAGATTATATGAGAGAAATATTCTACAGGAATTTGTTAATAAATGTAGAAGACTCCATCATATACATGACAGATAAAGTTCTCAATGTTGGGGTATCTCAAAGTACAGATAGACTCATAGACAATCTTTTGCTTTGGATGCCAGAGGCCAAAACTGTGGATTTCAGTGTGATTCATCCATCAGGCAGCACCAGCCTGAGCGTTACTAACACCAGGCACACTGCTCAGCGTCAACTCTCTCTGAGCGATATCTGGCACAGGCCCAAAGGTCAGAACTGTCATCCAACACTTTCCCACAAGAGGAAGCCTTCCCACGTGTGGCTTCCATGTCAGAAACTCATAAGTGAATATTTCCCTGAGTCATGCCGGCCAGTAGCACAGGAATAGACAGTGCACCAGATTACTGGAGGTGTTCAGGGATGGTTTTTCTAGCCCTGCAAGGTTTCACAATACAGTCTCACCTGAGAGCTGCCAGGTACAGTATAATCAGTGTGAAACTGGTGGCTGGTGAGGAAATTCACTGGGAAAACTGGGAGGTTGGTCAAGGGCACCTTGAGAGGAGTTGCTAAAGAAGCTTGAAAGGCCCTTTTTTAAAGTTTGCTTACATAAATTAACGTTTTTAATTTCCCTGCTTTAAAAAGACATGACATTTACATTGAATAGTCATTAAAAACAGAAGACCCTCGATGTCATATCAATAAAGCATAAAATGAAGTTAGTGTTCACAATGGCTTTTACTAAACAGGAATAATGTCACACCATTTTTAACTGTTCATCTGGGAATTTGCACCAGACAAATTAAAAATCTGACATTTTCTCTGACATATACAGTTAATAAATGTTTAGTGTGTTGTTTTTCATCAGCTGGCAAGACACGATATTGTAGCATTTTATATTTCTTTTCTTTTCTCTATAGCTTCTACGTTCCAACCATCCGATGGAGGAGGGGATATCTCTTTGGATTTCCTATAACAAGGTTTCTTCCTCTACTTTTTCACTGAGTTTTGAGGGAGTTTTTCCCTTTCTTTCAGAGTCTGATGTGGGTTGAGAGCAATTGCTGCTATTAGTCTGTAGCCTTATACATTTTAGTTATACAAATACACTTGAAGTGGCAATAGTGAATTGACCTGCAGTCGTTTCAAGAAATATTTTCCACTGGTCGATGTAAACAGTCAATAGTTTGCTGTGGGACAAATACTGTATCAAAGAGGAAGTAAATATATGAAGGACAGTCAGCATGAGCAGTGACATCCACCATAGAAGAACAGAAAAAGCAGCACTCTTAACACTGTCAACAGAAAATACAAGACAAAAGATTTCACAATAATGTGGACATTGTTTTAGTGACAGATAATCTCCAGTAATTACAGAGTAACTCTGCATCTGCTGACCTCCAGTGGTTTAACTTCACACCTTACTGCAGTGATGTAGAAGCGTACTCCAGGGTGTGTCAGTACACCGTGACATCCCTGCTGGGTGTGGTTACATGTGCGATAGAGCACATTACCGACCATGCCAGTCAGAGTTTAAACAGACCTGAAACTTATAACCAGTTATTAAAATGTAGATGGATAGAAAATGTTTTTTTCTGCTTTCTGATGATGAGTGATTTCCCACATTTTCACTTCTCTACCTTTTAAAGGAACTTTTCTTCACTACAACTCAAGCCCTGTACAGTCTTATTAACTCATTTTACTCACATTTTTAGCAAGCATAGGAACCCCATACAATAATTTCCTCTTAATCTAGAGACTTATTATCACTGATATCAGGTTATAACTAAATCATCACCCTGATCAGTCCCTGTATCAATCTCTGTCAATGAATCCCATGTGAGAACTTGTATCTTATATGCTATGTTTTATTCCAAAACAATACACACCATATAAACCATGGAGAATTGTTGAATACAAAGCAGAAGAAAAAAATAGATTTTGTGAGCAAAACTAACTTTTTGCAGTATCCACTTATTTTTACACCAGCAATCATTTTGTGAGAGCAGACGTCAGTTCATTTTTCAAGTTCTGGACTCATTTCGGAGTCCAATGTTTCAAATAATGAGGAGCTCCTTCTCTAAACAAAATCCTCACCACTGACTTTGCATTAATGGAGCCTGGGCTGCTCAGCATGTCTCTCAGCAGGATATCTGACAGAATTTTAAAAGGAACTGGATCCTGTGAGCATCTAGTCTAGGTGATGCAACGTGTGCACCAAACAGAAGAACAGGGCAGTGTCAAAAGATAAGAGACAAAAGAGTCTTGAATGTGAAGCAGGTGCATGCTGAAACACAGTACATGCCAACCCTTAAAATGTCAAGGTTGGTTTGTGTTTTGTGCTGCTGTTGAGAACTATTCTTTGGTCTGAATCCTCCAGCTGGGGAAAAGTAAATGAGAAACCCTCTCCTCAGGCTGAACACTACTGTCAGTGAGCAGCATAGTTAAGTGAGTGCTACAGGTGTTTGTGGCCAATAAAACTGCAGGAAAACCTTGGTATGTATTGTATATGTTTTAACTTCTGTCAGAGGTTTTGTGTCGTCCCCGTTGCTTAGCGTGCTTGTCAGCAGGATATTGACAAACCTACAATGGATTTTTCATGACATCTGTCAGACAAATCGACCTCACACCAAAGTATAACTGATCTGATTTAGGTGCTGATCCTGCTCTGAGATGTAAACTATAAAATTATGTAACAAGAGACTAACACATATTGAGAATAGAATTGAAAAATAGATTCTGCAGTGATATTACAGGATCTGGAAATTAACTGAAACACTCAAATGCTATATTATTTTTGGATCCAAGCTTTTGGCCATGTACATAAAAAGCAACAATCGACTGATTTCTCTATATGGTGCTTCAAACCATTTGCAGTGGTTTGAGTGTGCTGTTTGAGATGCTGCCTTATTCTGCACTGCTCCAACAGAGCTGCTCTAATTACACAGTTAATGTGAGCAGAAATGTTTCTGTCCACAGACGGCTGCTGCCTCTTTTTTTTCTTTAGAGGATGGCATTTTTGTGACGTTTGAGTTCTTTGGAAAGCTAAAATTACACTGACAAAACACATTTAGGATAAAAATATATATTTTTAGCCTGCATGGTTCTAGGGATGGCAATGTTGATCTGTCAGTGGGTCCACCACTTTGGTCCAGACTGAAGTACCTCAGCAGCCATTGGATGGATTGCCATGAAATGTTGTACAGACATTCACAGTCCCCAGAGGATGAATCCTACTGATTTGGAAGATCTGACTTTTTCTCTAGTGCCACACTGAGGTTCACATTTATGGTTTTGAATGAAATGTCTAAACGTCTATTGGATTGGATTGGACTACCATGAAATTTGGCACATGTATTCCTGCCCCCCTAAGGATGAATTGTAATAATGTTACCATCTGACTTTTGTTCTGCAATGCAAAAGACACTATTCCTTTTAATAATTAAGGTTTTAAACACGACTAAGTTGACATGTGAGGCTGTACTTAGGCAGAGTAGTGCTTTTCTGTCAACATGTTAACATGCTGATGTTAAACGGCTGTAATGATTAATGAATGAATAATTCATGATTTTGAGTTAGATTTTAATCCACACATAAACAATGTTACAAAGATTGCCTTTTATTACCTAAGAAATATTGCAAGAGTTTGACCCTACCTTACACTGGAAGATGCCAAAGAGATGACTCATGCCTTTGTATTTTCTCGCCTGGATTATTGTAATGCACTTTATTCAGGATTACCGAAAAAAAACCATTGATAGGCTGCAGCTCGTACAGAATACAGCAGCCAGGGTTTTAACAAGAACCAGGAAAAGAGATCACATTACTCCAGTTTTAGCATCATTACAATGGCTGCCTGTGTCTCTGAGGATTGATTTTAAAATTCTTTTACTTGTTTATAAGGTTCTTAATGGTTTAGCACCTTCATACATTTCTGACTGCTTATCCAAGTATGTTCCCAACCATCTCCTTAGGTCATGTAGGGCAGACTTGCTAATGTTCCAAAAATGAACTACAAAAAGTATGTTGAAGCAGACTTCTGTTTTTATGCACCAATGGTTTGGATCATACTCCCACCACAAATTAGACAAGTTACTTCCGTTGATAGTTTTAAGAAACAGTTCATTTTTATGATCTTGCTTTTATTTATTTTTTAACATCAGTGTTTTTGTTTGATACTTCTTTTATACCTTTACACCCATTTTATGCTTTTTTAAAATAGTTTTTTAAATTTGTTTTATTGCTATTTTTTATTCATAGAATTGCCCCTCTTGTCTTCTTTTTAATAACTGTCTTTGATTCTGCTTTCTCCTGTAAAGCATTTTGAGCTGCATTTGCTGTACGAAAGGTGCTGTATAAGTAAAATCTATTATTATGAGTATTCATTATAATGTTTACCATGTTCGTGTTGCTAGCACTGCAAAAAAAAAATCGAACAGTCTATATACAGTCTGTTGGGCACTGTGATCATGCCATGCAATGCAGCAAAATGTCATGAGAAAACAGGGCAACATCAATAGAATATCTATAAAACAGAACTGAGCAGCTCTCTATGGACCTACAAAGTGATGTATCAAACCCATAGTAACCAAGCAGCATTTTAACATCAAAGCGACTGTGTGGGCCTGCATGTGTGACAGGAGCCATGCTGGGAAGCAAAGCAGTGAGTTAGCTGACAAAAGAGCAAGTCAGGCATATTAAGAGAGCATTTGTTTTGATGTAATTGGGAAATAAATTTGAATTTGCTAAGTGGACTGGGTTTGGAAACACACCCTTGCTCATATTAATTAGGCAGGCCTCTAAATGTTATCTGAAATGTCACAGCTCTCGCTGAGCATAGTATTTCAGTTGGGGCGTCTCAGTCTAGGATCCACTATCACATTGTTCATGGCAATTCACAAGAGCTATCAAGTTTTAAGTGTATAAATAGTTCTGCTTTGTTTGTACACAGTGACAGTGACCTGATTGTGTGAGGAGGGGAAATGCACACCAGATAGTTACTGCAAATGCATTCAAGTTGAAAATTAAAGTTTCACCATCCCTCTGCATTATTAACAGAGGAGGAACACTGAGGGGAGACACGCCTAAAAGTTTCTGCAGCTAATTAGGCATCAAATAAAGAATAACATGTTGACAATGTGAAAAAATTGTGACATTATTCCTGTCCATAAAGCAGGATATAATGACTTTCAGATTTCAGGAACATCACTGAAATTCTATAAGTTCTGTTCGTTTAAGTCTGAGGGAAAGAGTATTTAGTTAGTCTGAAAAAAAAGTCAGCTTGTGATATGCACTTTGACTCTTTTTTGAACTTTGCCCCCTGCCGATGAATCAGCAGCCACGAATCCAGTGGAAATCACTGACCCAGAAAAGGGGGTGCCACTTTGTTATCAGACAAGCTCTCTTCACTGAATGCAGGGCATCTGACATGGTGACCCACACTGGAAAGGTCTTTCTATGTTTGAATACATTTTCTCACACCTCCCCCCATCTCACTGGTGTTCAGCACAAACACCACAGTAACACATAATGAGTTCTTGGCACTAAGTTCATTAATTTTACACAAGAGAATTCATTATGTTCCATGTTTCTTACAGTATGTTACATTTGAAGCGTTGCATACATTAGTTATTTCTCTGCCTCTGCACAGATTATGTACACATGAACTAATTAACATTTTTGTACACCCTTTGTATCAAACTCTGAAATATAGAACACTTTACAGACTAAAAAGCCTGAGCCTGTTATCAAAAACACAAAACAATGTTTTTACACAAACACTATGTTATGAGATTTGCAAAAACATACAAATATTGGACATTTGGTGACAACATGATGGTAATAATAAGCTTCATTCATGGAAGAGCACACACATGATGGGGTCATGAATTACAGTTGAAATGAAGGACGTGTATTTAGGTGAGTCAACAACTGGTTGGAATATACTCATAATAAAGTGATTTATGATGATGAATATGTTGCAGGAGTGGTTTGTGAAGTCTCTATTCATATTACATTCATATATATATATATAGGACTTCATATTTATTACATAATATACATTTTTATTTCAAAATGCCTGTGATAATTTCATAATGATCTTCCCCATTAGCACTTTTATTTCATGTCAAGTTTTATTTCATAATGTCATTTTTGTGACATTATGAAATAATGTTCTGTTTTTGTTGATACTATTTCATAATGTCACTTTTTGACAATCCCTGGAAATAGGAATAATGGCAGGATGCAAATCTCCCCACGAGCCTTTACCATGGCCATGGAACTGATCGTCAGAGGATCCAAATGAGTCCAGACAACGACTATGTGGATGACATGACCACTCTAAACACAACCATCGCATGTACAAAGCAACTCGTGGAAAAATTTATTCCAACGTAACATAGGCATGGATGAAGTTTAAGCCCAGCAAGTCCAGGACCATCTCCATTGTCAAAGGAAAGCTCACAGACCAGAGATTCTACACTGACGGAACACCCATACCAATGGTATCAGAGATGTTATTCAAGAGCTTAGGACAGTCATACAATGCCCGGAGTAAGCGATTGAAGGAAGAAACCATCAAAGGCCTTAATGACAGACTTTCAAATTGGAAATTTGGTGCCTGCAGTTTGGATTGCTCCCCCATTTGATGTGGCCTCTGACAATATATGAGGCTCCCATCACCAAAGTTGAGAAGCTGGAGAGAGGTTAGTACATTAATCAAGAAATGCCTCGGACTTCCACAATGCCTCAGCTATATCGGCTTGTATGGGAACAGGGTTCTGGAACTGCCTATCACTAGCCTTACTAAAGAATACAAATGGTCCAAGGTAAGGCTGACCCTGACAGAAACTCAGGATGCCACAATATGGGCGGCAGCTCCCAGAGTAGCAGCAGGCAGAAAGTGGAACACATCCAAGGCAGTGCAGCAGGCAAAATCCGCTCTCAGGCATGGAGATGTTGTGGGCCAAGTGGAGCATGGAAGTGGTGGCTTTGGGCTAGGCACAAATAGACCCACATGGCACAGAGCAACACCTGCCCAGAAGAGAAGGCTATTGGTAAAAGAGATACGGCAGTAGGAGTAGGCAAAACAATGTGCAAAGGCAGTCTTACAGACAAACTGGGCCAGTGGACAAGATGGGAAAACCTTGAACACTGAAAACTTGCCTGGAAGGATCTTTGGGAAATGGGAGGAGGCAAACTTAGCTTCATCATCAGGGCCATTTACAATGTTCTTCCCAGTCCCAAGAACCTGAACCAGTGGCTTGGGGAAGACATGTCATCATGTCCTCTTTGCCAAACATCAACAACCCCACAGCACATACTCACTGGCTGCAAGACCAGCCTCACCCAAGGACACTACACCTGGAGGCACAACCAGGTCCTTCAGCAACTGACACTAGTGCTGGGGGAAAGAGGAATAACAATAATGCCCTCTCTCCCCCAACCCCTGGCCTCTCAAACACCATGGCCTTTGTACCAGCAGGAAAGGTACCAGAGGTCAACTTCAAGAAAAGTATCAAGCCTACTGGATACAGCCTGGGAAGCTCACCTTCCCATTGGAAATCGTTACATCCAGTCTCAGGCCAGATCTGATCCTGTGGTCAGCCTCACAAAAGGCCCTGTTCATCATATAACTGATTGTGCCATGGGATGCACTTGATGAAACGTACAAACACAAAAAGCTGAAGTATTCCATTCTAGCAACTGAAGCAGAACAAAAGGGCTGGAGGACACAGGTGCTCCCTGTGGAGGTGCAGGGGTTTGGTGGTATGTCAACCACCAGGCTGCTGAAAGGGATGGCAGTCTGGGGACAGACCCTCTGACAGGCTATCAAGTCACTGGCAAAGGTCGGCAAGTGAAGCAGCAAATGGCTCTGGCTGAAAAGAAACAAAAATGATGGGTGGAAAGATGACCATAAGGTGTCATGGGCCTATCAACGACACTGTCTTCAGGTGTTGTTCCACCATGAGCCACCTAAACAGCTTCACTGCCTCTTGTCATTGATTTCTACAAGTCTGTGGAGGGATGAACAGCATTCCTCCAAAAGATATTTCCTCATTTGCTGCTTTGATGATGGAGGTGGAAACATTGCCTAACATGTCGCTCCAAACTCTCACATAGGTGTTCAGTTGGGTCGAGATCTGATGCCAGTGAAGGCCATAGCGTATGATTCACATAATTTTCTTACTCATCAAACCATTCAGTGAGGCCTGTTTCTCTGTATACAAGCATTACAAGGATCTATCAGCCACCTGTACCTATTGGTTTGATTTAGCCTACATCGACTTCTGATCTCTATGGAAGTGGTAAATCAGGAGGTCAATTTCTCTTTCTCGGCACCAATATAGTATAGTAATAATCCAGAGCCTGGAGGATGACAGTAGTGTATTAGTATACAGAAACTGCTATAGAAAACAAATCTGGAATAGAATGGATCATAGATAGGCCTACAAAGTAGTAAAATATTTATTTATATGGATTGGATGGTATCATTATCAGAGATAGAATTTGCCATTGTGTCAATAATAACAGTGCTGCACCTTAGATTAAATAATGTTTCAAAAACCTAACTGTGGAGCCTCCATTAGGAGGAGAAATGCCACATACTTCTCAAGGACACCTGGCAGAGCAACGCAGAAACGCATCCCATGGCCATCAAACTGCAAATTGCCACACAGAGCCACCCGTCCACACAGCCAGGCTCCCTAATGGGCTGTTTAATGAGACCATCAAATGCAAATGGGACCTTAGTTGTGACTCTTGAGCACCCAGGCACAGTATTCGGCTTCAGAGCGTGTGGGGGTGAATATTCCACCTCGGCAATTTTCTGTTCACGAGTAGACATAACAATTGGTTGCAGATTTAGTGTGGTAAGCACAGAGTGATATTATTGTGCACTGATAAGCACTGCTGTCACACCTATTATAATTGAAGACTCATGGTTTAGCCGATCAATAGCTAGCATCCTTCAAGTGTGTGTGTTGTTTCTCATTTGTAATATTTAGCTGTGCTAATTCTTGACACCATCTGTTCACAATCTGCTAACAGATCCAGCTCTCTGATTTCCCTTACCTGAGAAAATATTCCTCCTTTGTTCTCTCTATGAAGCACAAATGACGCATTCTGTATATTTTTAAAGTTCCTAAAAATGTCATTTCAAACCTTAAGTTGATCTCAATAACATTAAATATTATGACTGAAAAAGCAACACTCTAGTATTATTTATTGAGAGTTTAATGCTCTACCAGATTAAGAATTTACAGCAATGCTAGCGGCTTTGTGAGGCTGTACTTACAGGGACAGTGGTGCTTTGAGCTAAATGCTAACGTTAACATGCTAAGATACTCACAATGACAATGTTAATATGTTGATGTTTAGGAGAGAGTGTTTACCGTGTTCACCATCTTAGTTTAGTATGTTAGCATGCTAACATTTGCTAAGTAGCACCAAACACAAAGTACAACTGGCTGATGGAAATGTCAATAGTTTTATGGGTAGGTCTAGACAAATTGAACTTTGACTTGACGATGGCACTAGATGGAAAGTCAGGGGATCATAAATGTTATTATAATCCATCCTGAGGGGAACATGAATGTGAGCACCAAATTTCATGGCAATCGATCCAATAGTTGCTAAGACATTTCACTCAAAACCACAAATGTCAACCTCATGGTGGCCCTGGAGGAAAAGTCAAGAGATTACCAAAGTTAGTAGGAGTGTCCTCTGGGGAACATGGATGTCTGTATGAAATTTCATGGCAATCCATTCTGAGATATTTTAGTGTTAACCAGAGTGGTGGACATGTGTATAGCCATGCTTCTAGGATGACTGAAAAAATGGCTAAACTCATTGGTGCTTGGAATGTGAATGTGATCTTTTTCCAATTGAGCCCCACCCACTTTAAACCCATGAGAAAAGCAAGAACAAAAATACAGAAATCTCTCCTGTGAAATAACCAAAACTGTTCCAACTCCAGTAAAAAAATAGTGTGTTAATGTAGGACCCCTTCGCTCATGGTAAGAAACTGATTAAGAAAATATGACCTTTAAAATGAAAGATGTGACTAAGGATTGTATGCAACCAACTCCTGCAGAAGCAGAAACAGAAGCAACATTTTGAGGTCATAATGCTCAGTTTCAGTAGGTCCTGCTCTTTGGCTCTGCAGGATGAACCTGATGACAACACTGTCAACAACTGCAAAGATGTGACTCGACATCTTCTTAGCAGCTGTAAGGAGAGATGGCCAACAGAGGTGCCAAATTTAAATATTAATGGCAGCTTCCTTTAACTCTTCCCTGGATGATAAAGACTCTGTGGTTCTCTCCCTCCTCTCCTTCCCCCGGAAAAAATGGATTATTACAAGGGTGACAGCAAACCTCCGCTGGCTGAGTGAGCACAGCAGGAGGTGATGAGGAAGGAGAGCAATGTCTTGTCTTAGTAAGTCAGTTTCACAACCAATGGTAGCTGCAGTGCTGATGTTAGCTCAGCAGCAGCCCTGTAGGTGAAGGAATGCTTTTAAAAGAAGACAAACAACCTCTAAAAGAACTGAAAAAAAGAAAGGTGTTCTTTTTCATTTCTGGAGAAATTATTAGCGAACTTACTGATCTATGAACATAGAGGTTCCATTTGATTAGAGGTGCAATAAAATGCAATCATATTGAAAAAATATAAGTAGGTTATATTAAATATTAACAATCAGTGTGTGTCAGTGTGTTTAACATTCAATTCTGAATATCTCTCTCTACATGAATAACAACAAAAAATTGGTGAGGCGGAAAAGCTCAGAGAAAAGATCGAAATACAGGAAAACAGAAGTATTCAAATGCTTCAAATAGTTCTGCATGTAGCACAACAGCCAGAAAGCAGAGGCAGAGTCCAGTGAAAACACCAGTCAAGGTTTACAGCTGAGTGATAGGCAGAAGACAACAACTAGTCTAGGTTTAGTGAGCAGGATTATGTTATTTAGCTTTGTTTTCTGTTCTGGTTTCATCAAAAATTCTAATTTGCTGACTTAAGTACTCAAACTATTTTGTCAAAGAACTTTACTACAGTAGGATTCAATGATGGAGGAAAAGCCACTAAAATGAAAACGTATATGATGCTGCATTTACTGTTGTACTGTCCAGTTTGAATTCTAATTTCACACTTATAGTTAGCAGAGAGAGTGGAACATGAAAAATACTAATACCTGTACAACATAATACAATGCAAATGGAACTGCAATAAATACCAGTTATCTTATTGATTAATGTTCCGTTTTTGTTGATACTATTTTAATTGTTTGTGTATCAACTCAGTTATATGGTAGTTTTTTAGAAATGTGTAGTATGTTGAGGTAGTTGTGGACTGTAATGTGAAAAGGTGTTTTTGATACAGTATTTTGTCCACATCACTTTTTCATAAACTACAGTTATAACTATAAAATCACCATAGATTCTGATCTGACAGTGTAAATCCGATTACAAAATGATATAAATAGACATTCTTATTATATAACATTGTATAAGGGGTTTCTATTTCATGCATTGTTCTGCGAATGATCATTTAATTTAATGTCTGTTTGCTGCATAATTCTTGTAAAGTGACAGCGAGGGTTTGAAAAGTAACACAGAGCTAGCTTGAATACTACTTTGTGGACTCACATTGCTAAATTATCCCAGCTCATTAGGATGAGCGACAAGTGTCTGAGCGTGAACTCGAACTAATGAGGGCACGAAAGGCAGAACTAAAAATTTACCTCTAAAAGATACATCTAATATTCTGGAGATCACTCATCTTGTTCTAATTTCTTCATTGACACTACATGATTTTACACTGAGTGAAATAAACAAAAACACCTGTATAGGGGCTTTAACATAAGTGTAATTAAGGACATATTATGGTATTTTGTTCTGTTTTATTGGATAGTTTACAGAAGGTCCAGGTCAAAGTCCGACCTTGGATATTACAGGAACATTTGCATGCATCATTAGCCAACCAGGGATACCAGGATACTCCACTGTAACCAACATCTTGAGAATATAATTATTTCCTTCCAGATTTTGTCCTCCAAGACAACATTTGTCCTCTCACATCTTGACAGCTCATACTCAGTCTGTGCTGCTGCAGCAACAAACAGGAGAATTCTCGAGCTGTACCTTTTCACTCACTGCTCTGCCCTCCTGCAAATGGCCCTGCTGACAAGACTGTGATGGGTGTAATCCGCCGGTCTCCTGACAGACTGGATCCCGTCCCGCACTCTCTGTCTGCCACCACAAAGCACAATGGGAATTTCAGTTTGATCTGCCAGATAGGATTTTAGTCACAAACCACCACTGAAAAGCATGTGACAGTGACTTGTGGCGGTGGAGGAGCTCAATCACTGGATGTTTGATTTTCTGTCTCGGGCCCTGTTTGTCCCAGTGTGATGCACAGCTGGGCTTGCATTCCTGTTCTCTTTTCCAAAAAAGGAGGAGCGTGCCACATCACTCAGGGGAGAACAGCAGGTTAAGTTACGATGCTGCATCAGAGCTGAGCATTATCGCAAAATATTACGTTTGAAGCTTCATACACGCACGCACACACAGGGAGGCTGACAACTGCTGAAGTGGAAGGATGGGTCTGGGTATCCCGCGAGCACACACACACACTAAATGGGAGGAAAAATAGATCAAGCTTGGCAGGAGAGAAAGAGGGAGAGGCAACTGGCAGCCGCCTGCCATCCCCGGCTTACACAAGAAGCTTGATAAATACTTAACTAGCCTGGTAGCACATGGCACAAACCCCTGTTGCGTAACAAGCAGTGAATAAGGCTTGGGAGGCTGACAGTGGGGTGCAGGTCAGAGGGGAGGAAGAAGGGGTAATGGTATCCAGGGGATACAGCCACTGTTAGACACATCCACTACCTCCTCCTCCTGCAGCGATGATCTTTTGGATATTATTCTGATGTTGCGTCACAGCCTCATTTTCGTTCCTGGATGATGTGGCAATTGCACATCCTGTCCTCTCTAGCACTACACGCATCATGGCTGTCAGATGGAAACCTCAAATTACACTGAGTTTGCCTATAAAATGATACCACAGAGGAAAAATATTCATTCTTGCTAAATTAAAATTGCACCAAAATTGGAAAAGTAAGGTTTTTACAAGACAGCAGAGTGTAATAAAATATAAATGTATGTTGTAAATGTAAATGTAGAAATGCCAATAAAACATGTGTTCAGAGGGAAGGAAACAGAGCACAAGCTTGGTGTTGCAGCTAGTTATTTTCAACATGCAAGTCATCATGGGGTATAAAGGACGACTACAGTTAATAAATGCCTTTATTTCTGCAATTGACAGCATAATCCTCTGACATTATTCAATTTATTGAAGTAATTGTAGAATAATTGGTGGCTTATTAACAAAATAATCAAATATGGTAGATATAAATATTGTGGTCATTTTGTGGTCTATAGCAGTCAAAAATGAACTGAGGAAACTTCATCCATAGATGAAGACCATGAGATGCATTTTAAAGGTCTAGGAAAAACTGGCATGTGGATCTTAAAGCCACACTCATCAACAATTTTACATCAATGGATTAAATGACTATGTGTAGTAGGGAAAGTGTCGCTGGCTGTGATGAACCCACCGAAAATTATCACCTAGTTTTACAGCTCTATAGAGTGTTTCGGTGTCTTTCAGCTCATAATTTTGGTTTCACGGGTTGTAACTTTAATGTTCTGGTTCTGTCTCAGTGCTCTCAACATCATTTCCACCCACAGCAGGCAGCTGTTTTCAGTCAAAAAGCTCTAAAAAAAATCACTGTTCACTACCTGCTCAGCACCAAATGGCAAACAAAGTTAGCGACTAGCTGATGAATATAGCGGAGAATTTAGCAGCTAAAGAGCCAGATATTTCCCTCAGTATACTGGTTTATTGAAGACCTAGCATATGTACTATATGAACATGTACTATACAGTATACTGAATATTGATGGATTGGAAACTTCTCTGTCATTGGGATCACTTTCAAAAAGAATGTAAAAAAACATCCTGTTCCAACGTGCAATGGAGTATACAACCTTAAAAACATGGTAAAATGGCGTAAAAGGATATCACTCCACTGGATGCCATAGGAACAGTGATACATTAGCAGAGCTTTGGAGGGATGAACACAGGCACTATCTGACTTAATGAGAAGGACAAACAGGTTTATGGTGCATATAGAGAAATCACATGGACAGAAAAGAACTAAGTGAGAGAAAAAACAGAGGTTTCAATCTGTTACTGTCATCACTACAAAATGATGGCATTTCCATTATCATTAAAAATCTCCTCTCTTTCTCTCTCTCTCTGCAGGCAGGTTTGACAGTGCTTAAAAATAGCTCTACAGTGAAATGAAAAAACCTCTCTTCCAGAGCTCTGGTTTGTGCCGTCAAGCTGCTCTGTAATCCTATTCACCACTGTCACTACAATGTGTCGCCACACTCGCTGGGCAGTGGAATCACAGGCCCCCTCGCCCGCTACCCAGCATCACTTCTGTAAACCCTACTCCACTGACATAAATCTGTGTTGATGACGATGAAAATATTAAAAAGCTATTTAGAAAGTTAATATTTGCTGAAATATTTACAAAGGTTTACAAGAGGGTAGTGAGACCGGCTATGTTGTATGGTTTTGAGGCGGTGGCACTGATGAAAAAACAGGAAGCGGGGCTGGATGTGGTAGAGTTGAAGATGCTGAAGATTTTCTTT
Organism: Thunnus albacares; assembly: GCF_914725855.1. NCBI lineage: Eukaryota > Metazoa > Chordata > Actinopteri > Scombriformes > Scombridae > Thunnus > Thunnus albacares. The sequence continues at coordinate 21,411,807 of NC_058128.1, read as the reverse complement.
GATGGACAGGATTAGGACTGAATATGTTATAGGGACAGATCAGGTTGGACAGTTTGGAGACAGCGAGACAGGAGAGATTGAGATGGTTTGTGGGTTTGTGTGTGGAGGAGAGATGCTGGTTATATTGGGAGAAGGATGGCCAAAGAGGAGGTTTATGGATATGGTAAAGGAAGACATGAAGATGGTTGGCGCGACAGATGAAGATGCAGAGGACAGGAAGAGACCCTGTCACCTGTGGTAACCCTTACTATAACAAGAGCAGTTGAAAAAAGAAGAGTATTTGAAATGTCAAACAGTGATTGAAAACTCAGTTTTTGCATGCTATGCAAGTCGAAAATTAGGAATTGAAAATCTGTGCAGCTGTTTGCAGTTCACACTGATTAGACACACAGATCTGTGTCACATGTGGGGGATGAAATTGTTGGGATTTGGGAGTTGGGATATTTGCAGCTGCAGTGTGAACACAGGATACAGGACATTAAGAACAGAACATGATGAAAACATTACACAACTACTTTAGATCCCTAAAATGACAAGGGAAGTGAAAATAAATTGAATTAAATGTTATGCACAAAATGGATCGGTGGTGTGTAGACATAACAGAACTGTTGAGTCACAAATGTTCAGAGAGGATTTAAAAAGCTCTGGAGGTTCAGTCTCTAGACGACTGTCAGTCCCTAAAGCACACTCACACATCAGTGTAAATAAAGAACAAGAGTAAAATAAAGCCAAGAATAATTTGTTGATGACATAAAGCAGGAAGGCAAGTTGCACAACCTGCTTTTAGGACAGAAGTGCTTTGAAGAACATTCTGAACAAAAATATTTCAGCTCTTGTAAAAACCTTGAAGGGTCTGCCTCTGAATTTCTCCAAAAGCAGAGTTTCAGTGAAGCCTCCTTGAAGCCAGAAGTCATTTTTGAATTTACCTCATGCATTATTCATAGACTGGCTGCCGCCGTTGGCCTGCTCATGTGCCATGGCCTATTTACCGAGCCACTCGTGAATCCATTAGCCGTGAACGGTGGAGTGCCAAGGCTCATCTATAAGCAGCTTCACAGGCACATGAATCCATTCATAACCTTTTAGACAATAACAACAACAGCTGGGCTTTTTAACCTGGATGTGGCTAATACATGGATTATGTCATCATGTGGTTGATGATAATATGAGGAAACATACAAAAAACTGACACAAAGCTTAGAAAATTAGGAAAATTACAGACTACATTTTCTTTTAGCCATGCTAGCACCACATCCATAGACATTCACGAGCCCCAAAGGATGAATCCTAATAATTTTGGTGATCCCTAAACTTTTCCGCTAGCTGCATCATAAAGTCAAAATTTCAATTTGTCCAAAACTTTGGTTCATGATTAAATACCTGAAAAGCTAATGACATTTCCATTAGCCTCAGCTGTACTTTGTGTTTAGTGCTAATTAGCGAATGTTAGCATACTAATTCGCTAAACTAAGATGGTGAACATGGTAAACATTATACCTGGCTGCTAAACATAAGCAACATTATACTTGCTTAACATCAGCATGTGAGCATATTAGCATACTGATGTAGCATTTAGCTCAAAGCATTAACAGGGAAGAATGGGAAAATTTCCAGTTTGGGATTGTTCACGCATTATTCCAAGATGGTTACCTCTTAGCCTTGTAGTCACATCATTTAAATAGCCTAAATTAGCTACCTTTGTAGTGTTACATATTTTTAGTGGTTCATTTAACAAACAGTGTACAGCTCCTTTTAAATTACAGTAGCTGAATTTATTCAATTAGTGTTAATATTTTGCTGGAAGTTTGTTGACACTTCTGAAGTTCATTTCACCAAGTGGGAGATACTGGTGACATCAGACATTCCCAGTATCTACAACTTGGAATTACAGCTTGGAGACTGACATGAATGGTTTTCCCATTCAGCAGCTTGTAGTTTGAATAGTATGACGTGAAGGTGGCCTTTAGCCTCACAGAGCAGCTAGCATGGCTGTAGACTCTAAGTCTTGTGAAAACTTTTCCCCTCACAGGACAATTACAGTACAGCGCTGAACTGAAATTAACTGAGCATGCAATATTGTACCTGTGTCTGACTTTTCCATTGATTGTGTGAATGTCACTGTGTGAGTAGTAACCCACAGGGAGAGCAGGCTGGGCCTCTGAGAAGGCCTCTGAGAGGGACAACTGGCTTCTAATCCTCAGGTTCAATGAAAAGCGCTACATCGGCTGGTTTGGGCCAAGCGAGGTCATTGTCAGTAGCCGGTGGCAGGCATGCATTTGGCTGGCGCTGGCCTTCAGAGCACTCTCACGCTACAGACAGCCTCTCTGCTGAATACTGCAAACCTGCAGGCAGTCTGATAGTTCATCAAGCTGGGTAAAGTATATGAAAATGCCTCTGAAAAACATCAAATAGATGAGTGCAGGTACAGTTTTTGAATCAGTAAAAACTAAATAAAGCACATAATACACAATAAAGTTATGTAACACAGACAGTGATGCAGATCTCAGTCCAGTGTCAAAGTGGGAAAAATTAGTCACTATTTTCACCCAGCTGCCCACCAAGGCCTTTTCTTTTATGAAAAACATCACTTATCATTTCAGTAATAACACCTGAGAGGACATTCATCACTGTTATGATTGGTATGAATAGAAAATTTTGAGGATTTAATTAAGCAGCTAGCAACATGTGCACTGACTGACACATGTGCACTCCAAAAAAGGACACATGTAAGACAAGAGTCAACAGCCATGCTAGTTTAACAGGCTCACAGCGACGTTTCCCAGGAGTAAGAGAAAGATAAGAGGAAGTGTACAGCATGGATGTAATGCATTTTACAGCACTAAACTACTCATATAACTTGAAATAGTGTACCCACAAATGATCCAGCACTCTGCTAAAATAACTTCTTGATCTTTTATAGTGTGCTGTATCTGGGCCGACTGGTGAGACAGCTGTATGACTGACCAGTACATGTTCCTATGCAGAGAATAAACAGTGGCACAGAAATAGTCACAGGTCTCCTGCCCATCACTTCTTGACCCAGAAAAACTAGCTAGCCTGCTTCAATGGTTGAGCTAAGCTACATCAAGTCACACTCAAGGCTCTGAGGCTGTAATGCAGATTTCAGGAAAACCAAATTGTCAGATGGATAAACGTTAGGCTCCAAAGTTTGTTTTTCTGTGTTAAAGTACATGGCAGTGTTTCATGCTAATATGCTCACAATGACAATGTTCATACACATACAGTAGCAGATAACGTTCACCATGTTCTCTCTTAGTTTGGCATGTTAGCATGCTAACATTTGCTATCATGCAATTCAACACTAAACACAAAGTACAACTGAGGCTAATGGGGAAGTCATCAATTTAGCAGGTGTTTGGTCATAATCACAAATATTGGACAAATTGAAATTTTGACTCAATGAATGTGCTGGATAAACAGTCAGATGGTCAAGTTATTACAATTCATCCTGTTCGGAACGTGAATGCAGTAGGTGTCAAGATATCTAACTCTGGACCTAAGAGGTGGACCAACCAGGTGTTTGACCAACTGACAGACATTGCCATGCCTAGATTTACACTGCAAGTGTGGCTATAAATGAGAGAAAATTCAATTAACGAGCTTGATAATTGCAACTGAAACAAAATAACGACTGTATGAAATATGCCTAAAAACCTTCTTTTTGGAAGAAATAGGCTAAATGGGGCAACTTACCCTCTGAAGAGTAAACACCAACTACACCTAAATCATACACTGCATACACACAACATGTAGTCGACTTTAAAACAGATATTTTAGTAATAAAAATCTGTCTGTGGTGGAACATTTTTGTTTTGTACATGCACATTGGCTGTACATTTTAAGAATCCAACACCATTAAATCAATATAATGGAAGTATCCAGGTTTTCAGAACTCTTTCAGCTGATCACCCACGCATTTATTTGCCACACAGGGATTTTTAGCTGTGCACACATCGCCCACTATCTTAAAAATAGTCCTTGCTATTCCAAAACAATGTCATTTTTGTATCCTTTCCGCGAAGAGCTGCTGCTGCCTTTTCTCCCACTTTCAAGATAAATAGGTTAGTAGTCACCTTGCAGCATATATTCAACATAGATGCTGTGTTTAACATAGAAGTAGAACCAACCATCCAATGGGGAGACATGCATGGTTTTGGGGTCTATGCTCTCATCACAGGGGAAGCTGAGCTTTCCTTTAATCAGTTTTTTCATGAGGTGCCAATTTCCTGCAGTTTAATGCAAGCTGGAACATTTCTCTATCTACTCATATTTTCTGATACTCTCCACCATTAGCTGTCTAACAAAGGCAAAATTCAATCAAAATAATCTTCAATTCCTTTAATCCTGACATTGGTACTGCTGTATCTATCCACTGTGCTCTACAGGACTGCAGAAGCATCTGGAGCTTTAGTAATGAAAAGCTTCCCCGGTCCAAAAGCTCTCAGCAGCGTCTCCTCGTAACCTTTCCTCCCACATGGACTTAGCCACTCTCACTGAGTCATCCTGCCATTGATTGTTAGTTTACAGTCTTCCTCTGACAATGACGGAGACTCTGACATCCTACATCATGTCTGTTTATCTGTTGGTGAAATAAAACACATTTCTGTCCTTATCTAGTTATTTTTGATATAAAAAGAGAGGGCTATGAGGGTGTTCATTCTCCTTTATTACATGTATTCACTCATATGTAGGAATATGCTAATTCTAAACCTGCTGTATAACCTGTAATTTAGTCCGTTAACAAACAGGCTATAAATGCTGCCTGCTGCTATAAATAGAGGGATGATACATCAGTGAATGTGAAAATTATTTCATCCTTTTGTGATTTCATCGTCCTTTGTGTCATTGTCATCTTGATTGCTTTTTCTTGCTTTCATTTATGGACTGTTTTTAGTTTTAAGGTCTTTATTCTCACATGCACAGCTTGAATTTCTTGTCTTCTCTCACTTTTCAAGTGTTTTTATCATTTGTGCCACAGAACTAACCTGATGGCAGAGAGTGCAATATCAAAAATTGGATTCTTTCAAGCCACTTCTAACAGGAATACAAATTTTAATCAAAGGAAAGTTAACTGAGCACTTTTCTCTTCTTCAGTAACAGCCTGCTTGAGATTTACTCCTCCTACATTTACTGCAGTAGTGGAGGAAGTATTCAAGTACCAGTACAACAGTGTAAAAATAATGCGTCATGTACTGTAAACATCCTGCATTCAAAATCTTACATAAAAGTACAGAAGTATTATCAGCAAAATGTACTTAAAATATCCAAAGCAAAAGTACTCATTCTGCTGAAAAGTAGTCCCTATGAGTGATGTATTTTTATGTATTACATAACTAGATTGATAATACTGATACATCGATGCATAAGCAGCATCTTACTGTTGTAGCTGGTAGAGGTGGAGCTAGTTTTAATTTATATACAGTTTGGTACTTTAGTCCAGTGGTTCCCAACCAAGCGGGTAGCTCCTAGTCTGAAAAGTGAAGTCAATGTGGAAGTGCCCTAAACCTGCATTCTTTCTAATGGCCAGCTGGGGGCGAGTCCACTGGTTGCAAAAAGAAGTCCAATTGCATGGAAGTCTATGAGAAAATGACCCTACTTCTCACTTGACTTATTACCCCAGTAAACACTTTCCTAATGAGTTTATGGTCTCAATTGCTAGTTTCAAGTCTTCTTCAATACAGCATGATGTTCATTTTGATCCCATCTCTTTGGGCCTTGAACAGTTAGTTAAATGAAACTATCTGAGAAGTTTAAAGGGGATCTGCTAACAACCCATGGCCTTGTGAAACGTGTGACATGGGGGCCCAGGAAGACACTGCTTCTTTGTAAAGGGTCACAAGCAGAAAAGCTTTATTTGAAGCTAGAAGATTCATGTTTCAGAAAATTCATTTGCATGTCCACCTACACTGTTGTTTCTTTTCATTGTTTTACACATAAAGGCCAGTTTACTCATCATGTAGAGTACTACACCGTTTTGGAAAGTAGTTGTATGATGCCTTCTGTGGCTGTGGGAGAGCTTTGTCAATGCTAAGAAAATAAGTGATGATGTCATCAGTCCTCATCAGTCCACCATTTTTGGAGCTTAACCCATACTAAGGACTAAAAGTCAGGATATTGCGGGCTCTGCTGCTCTGATTGTGACCGTTTAAATAAAAAGTGTTTATGGAAGAGTACCCCTAAATCACACAAGTAGTCCTTTAAGAAACTAATTATTTTCAGAGTAGTCACCACCAAGAGACACTGAGCTACTTAAAACCCAAACACCCTGAAAGAAAATAATATACTGATTTTTTATTTTTATTTTTCAAGAGACAGGCTAGGAATTTACCATTTCACTTAAATACATTTGTTTGTTGTTGCTCAGTTAATTGGTGCCAGCATCTAGAGGCCATTAGAAGAACTACACCTTCCTAAAAGCCTTCAGGCAAGGTGGCTTGCACAATAAAAAAGTTAAAATTAAAAGAATAGTTTGACATTGTAGAAATATGATTACAAATTTGAAGAAAAGATTGATACCAATCACCCACAGGTTTCCAGGGGGACACTTCAGAGCTGGCACTTGACACAGAAGATACCAATCTCCTGCTTTAAATGAGGAGCTATAGCCAGGAGGTGGTTAGCCTGGCTCTGTCCAAAGTTCATAAATACACCTATCAACACCTCTTAAGATCACAATGTATCTTGTATTTATCTTTATACAAACAAAAAAGGAACAAATGGTGGTGTGGTTTTAGAAGGAAGATTCATAGTGTAATTATTCCATGATGAAGAACAATTTACTCGTCTGCTCACCACTTTTGTGCAGCATCTCTGCTGGTTGTCTGGCAACCTCACAGTGAAGACAAGACTCCAGGTCATCAATTTTATTTGTATAGTCCAATATCACAAATCACAAATTTGCCTAAGGGTGCTTTACAGTCTGTATACTAATACAACATCCTCTGTCCTTAGATCCTCAATTCAAATAAGGAAATAAACCCTAAAAAAAAACCCTTAACCTGGAAAAAAAAATGGGAGAAACCTCAGGAAGAGCAACAGAGGAGTGATCCCTCTCCCAGGAAAGACAGATGTGTGATAGATGTTGTGTGTACAGAATATAACACACATTACAGCATTGAACAGGATAACAAAATTGAAATGGATTTATAATATATATGAAGAATGTGATTAAGAGGACACCAAGCAGCTTCCAGGTGCCACCAGAACATAATAGGACCTGAGCCATGCAACCTCCATCACCATGGAAACCTGGCAGGAGGACAGACTACATATGCACACAGGGGACACTCACATCACACCATTCACATACTGTACATGGGAGAAGAGACAAGAAAAGACATTATTCACACAGGAGAGAGAGAAGGATAAAGACATCATTCAGAGAGAGAGAGACATGAGGTGAGGCTGAACTCCTGCAGGATGGGAAACCAGATCCAAAACCTCAGGAAATGGCACCGACAGCCAGGGAAGCAGAGCGGTTCCAGGATGGGTGCTGGTCCAGCAAGAGATGCCTGACAGACAAGAGAGGACAGGAGGAGAAAATAGGGAGAGAAGAGAGAGGGGCACACAGCTCTGACGCTCATGTGCTTGTGGAACAAACAAACAAAAGGTTAGAGAGATACAATGGTTTTCAGAACAGTTGCAATAATCAATAATCTCGTTGGCAGGACAGTGCTTAGTAAATTCATTGAGACAGAAGCCGACCCACTGTGCAATACAAGGTCATTATACCTCAATTAAAAGCAACTAATTGTAGGTTAAGGCAAAAAGAGGAGTTTTAAGTTTAGATTTATAAGACTCAACAGACTGGATTGTCTGACATCAGCAGGGAGGTTATTCCATAAGAACGGGGCCCGATAGGAAAAGGCCCTGCTGTCTGCTGACTTCTTTTTAATTTTGGGTACACACATGAGCCCTGCATTTTGAGAGCAGAGAGCTCTAGATGGAATATAAGGTTTAAGAAGATCAGATAGATATGATGGAGCATGCCCATTTAGGATTTTATAAGTCAGCAGAAACACCTTAAAGTCTGATCTAACATGGATGGGAAGCCAATGAAGGGAGGTTAGAATTGGTGTAATATGGTCAAATTTTCTCGTTCTAGTTAAGATTCTAGCTGCAGCATTTTGAACCATCTGAAGACTTTTGGTACTGGCATATGGCAGACCTGAAACAGAACATTATAGTCATCAAGTCTGGAGGAAACAAATGCATTTATTAGAGTCTCTGCGTCAGCCATGGACAGGGAACACTGAATTGTAGCTATGTTACGTAAGTGGAAAAAGGCAGTCTTGGTGATTTCTTTAATGTGCTTATCAAAAGAGACTGGGATCAAACTTAACACCAAGATTCTTGGCTGCCACACTTAGTGAAATCACAGAGTTGTCAAGTTTTACTGTTATTTTATTAAACTGGTATCTGTGTCTAGCAGGGCCCACAACCAGCATCTCAGGTTTATCCTAATGTAAAATGGCTGTGCCATCAGTGTATGAATGTGTGTGAATGGTTAGTTTCCTCTGATGGGCAGGTTGGGACCTTGCATGGTAGCCCCTGTACCCATTCAGCGTATGAATGTGTGTGAATGGGTGAATGTGATTCGTAGTGTAAAAAGCGCTTTGAGTGGTCGGAAGACCAGAAAGGCGCTATACAAGTACAGTCCATTTACCATTTACCATCAATGGTGTCAAAGGCTGCACTGAGATCCAGTGATAGAAGCACAGAGGTGGAATCTAAATCCATAGCAAGTAGAAGATCATTTACCACTCTGGTTAGAGCAGTTTCAGCGGAGTGACAGGCCCTGAAAGTAAATTGAAGAAATTCATGTATATCATTTTTTCTTATGAGGAAAAAGTTGTTGAGACACAACTCTCTCTAGTACTATAGAAAAGAATGGAAGATTTGAGACTGGTTGATAGTTATTGAGAGACTCTGGATCAAGGTGCAGTTTCTTAAGTAGAGGTTTCACCACAGCCATCTTTTTTTCAAGAGAGATAGTCTCAAAAACTGTAATAACAGGGACCATCTGTGACTCTTTGTATAAATATGAATTTGGTAAGACATGATCTTCAGGAGTAGCTGGAGTTGAAGAACTAATTTTGTTTCTTATCTCATCAATCTTATTGCAGAAAAAGTCTAGAAACTCATGAGCTGTAACTGTTCAGGCTGAAATCCAGGAAGCTCACCTTAATTCATACAATAAAAAACATCTCTAGTTAATAACACTCAAGGCCAAAGCGCATGCCCATGTTTGGTCATTTCAGTAATTACAATGTTTTTGCTGTTACAGATAGTATATTAATGTATTATATTATGTATTAATATTAGTAATAATATAATTTGCAACCTGCCTAAAAATAAGTTAAAATTAAGCATTAAAAGACTAAGATTGTGAATAACTATTGGTATTACATATTGTTTATTTCACCAGTTTAACAACATGACTGACCCACATTAGTACAACCATGCTGTCCCACATTTCAAACCACATTTCTAAAGTGGGACAATGAAAAATTGACTGAACAAAAATATGAAACATGCGGCTATAGTAGATGAACCAATGTGGCGAGCGGTAAATACATCTGTGCCGACATTAACAGAACAGGCCAATGATGCTTCAGATTTAATGAGAAAATGATCTGACACAGTGGATGTGGCTGGCGAGATAGTCAGATCAGAAACAGCTATCCCTTTAGATAAAACCAAATCAAGGGTGTTACCATGGCAATGAGTCAACTCATGAACAAACTGAGTGACCCCAAAAGTATCAACAAGTGCCAGAAAGGCTTTACTTAGAGCATCACCAGCCAAATTCTTCTAAAAATTGTGAATAAGGGCCAGGTAGCTGATAGAGTATCACAATGTGGAATGAGTCTGTTCGTGTCTGACGAAGATGGATTTAGAATAAGAAACTCAAATGAGTTGTATGTAGTGTCAAGTTAATAAAATAAACTGATATGTTAAGGTGACACTCCCACCTTGTTTATTTACCTGAGCTACATGGGCATAAGTATAGTCAGATGAGGAAGCTTCATTTAAGGGAAGGAAAACATTTGGTTTAAGCCTTTTTTCACATAACCCAATCACATCAACACTATGTTCAAGAATCAGATAATTTAGTAGTCAGTGATCTGATATTTATAAAATCAAATGTAAGCATCTTGTTGCAGTGATCAGTAGTAGACAGAACTGTAAAGCTACCACTAGATAAAATATTGATTGGAATTACACATCTTGTATTATAAGTTGACAGTTTTGGAGACCTGTTGTCACACTTTTGATAACGTTAGATATTTGGTTCTGTAGATTATAGGTGCTTTGTTGCACATTTCACCACCACCAGTAGTAGGGATGATGAGTAGATTATTGTGATTCACAAATTTAGGGAAGGAGAGCTTGTGAGTAATACAGCTAGGAAGGAAGGCAGTCTCATTATTATACACCAAGCTATAAGTCTGATAATCTATACTGTGAGAAATTCCCTGGCAAGACACATTAACTAAACTAGTTGAGCAACATCTGCACTAGCTTTAAACATAGCAGGCTCTCTAATCACACGCGACCTGCCGGATGATAAGTCCCTAATGTCAAACTAAACGTAGACACCTCTCTATATTTCTAGATGAAAGAGCAGCACCGTTCCCAGTAGGTTGAAGGCCATCCGCTCTCAGCAGGTAAGGGCAGCCCCAGAAAGAAGGGCAGTTAATAACAAACCCAAATCCCTGCTCCTCACAGTAATGAGCCAGCCAGCAGTTCATAGAGGTGAGCCTACTGTACATCTCATCATTACACCTCACGGGTAAAGGCCCAGAGACAATTAATCGATGCAGACACATCTTTCTGGCTAACTGAAACATCCTGACTAACTTTTGTGATCTTGGACTGCTTCATCCTAGCATTATTGGTGCTGACATGAATGACAATTTTGCTGAAAATAGTGGTGTTGTGTGCCTGGGTTCCCTGATTCTCCCTCTGTGATGCCAGCACCCTTAGATTTGCCTTTATGTTGGTGACTCTGGCCCAGGGTGAACAGACAACCCAGGCTGGCAAAGCTATTCTGATATAGCGTGTAATAGTGATGGGGGGACTGAATAGTCAGTCACTAGCGTGCATTGTTTCACCCTGTTGGTGAGAGCGGGAGAGGTATACTGGCTTGCAAAACTACCAACAGCACTGGCGAGGGTCGTAAACCGGTTTGCAGTCAGGAGAGGTGACCACAGGCCAGGCCACACAACCAGTAGCTTGCTCTTGTGAGCCTTCCCACACTGCCGAACAGAGACAAACTCTGCCGCATCTACCGATGGCTATCTGGAGTGCCCACATCTCTAGCTGAAAAAAGCTGCTCTAACTCACTGACACATCTCTCTAGTAGAGACATCCTGTCTGAAACTGCAGAACACACACCATCGTTTTAATGGGGCTGCTTTGACTGTGGATTCACAAAACTAACTGCTAAGTTAAGCTAAACTCAAAGCTTGTAAACAGAGTAGCGACGAAAGGCTACCCACTAACACTAACACTAAGTGTTGTTTCAGAGAGAAATTAATCTAATGATATGTGAACTAAGCACAGAAAATAATGTAGTCAGTAAGATAAATGAAGAGGTTAGAGCAGGATATAAAGGTGGAGAGAGAGTAAACAGCGGTTATCGATCTCATAGAAGTCAGAAGCAGCGTCACGGGAAGCAGTGTTACAACATTCACATAACATTAACCTATTGTATTGTTGAATTACCAAGGATACTTTTGTGTTTTTCTGTTGAGAAATGTTGAGGATATCATTAAAAGAAAAAGGCAATCACTTCAAACAGCTGTTGTTCACCAAGAAATGGTTACAATCAAGCGGCAACCTCCAGGGCTGAAAAATGAAGCCAATGCGGAAGTGCCAAAAACCTGCATTCTATCATATGGCCATCAGGGGGCGACTCCACCGGCTGCAAAAAGAAGTCAGATTGTATGGAAGTGTATGAGAAAATGACCCTACTTCTCTCTTGATTTATTACCTCAGTAAACAGTTTAGTCAGAGTTTATGGTCTCAATTGCTAGTTTCATGTCTTCTTCAATACAGCATGATGTTCATTTTGTAAATTATGGCCCCATTTAGAGTAAAATAGATGATAAAGCAACGTATGCTTTAGGGCGTGGCTATGTTGTGATGGACAAGTCACTGCCATGGCAACAATGTTGCTTACGAAATGTAACCATTGCATATAGGCGTGGCTGCTGCTATTGTGTTTTCAGTTCACTAAAGTTAATTGTAACATTGTGGTTGCCTAAAAACAGTCTTGTTCAGCGTTTGATTGTAATAAAAGACCCATCAATAAGTCGGATGATCAGTTTTTCCAGGAAGTACATTTTGTTTTAACGGTTTTAGGCCTGTTTTTCGCTAGCAAAAATTAGCATTAGCATTAGTATTATCACTTTTATCCATAGATTGTAAATTAACCGTGCTAACCAAGCTAGCAACTAGCACTATGGTCAGCTCCACCCTCTCATCAAAATATGGTCACTTCTGACTCCAAAAATCAAACATGGCGACGGTCAAATCCAAGATGGCGATGGTCAAATTGCCACTCTCGAGGCTTCAAAACGGCAGTTCGCAAACCAATGGGTGACCTCACAGTGACTACGTCCATATTTTTTACAGTCTATGGTCACAACACGTAACTTCTCATCCCGTAAACTGACAATGTCACGGCCTTTAAATGTGGATGAGTGAGGAGGCTCAGACAAAGATCAGTTTAACCCTTGGGTGGGCATTTATTCAAACACCATGTGCAGCACAGTGACAAAGGAACAACAACCCTCAACACCTAGCCCAACCTTTTATATACCATCCCACTGAGTAATTATGGTGGACTTAACCATCATCAAGGGGGGTTTACTATACATATATACATTATTTAGTCAACCTGGTGTTTACATATTATACAATTCCCCTCATAACTCCATAAACAAATAAACTAGTCAATATCTGCAATCTATGTGGCTTCCAGTAACACATTTTATAGACAAGATCCATAATCTACCCCCCCGCTCTGTTACTCACACATGGTACAACCTGGAAAAATAAATAGCTTTGAGTTCCACAGCACACTAGTGATGGGAATCCCAGCTCATTAGTGAGCCAGATCATTTGGCTCGGCTCAGCAGTAAGAGCCAGCTCTTTCTGCTTTTCATTTAATACTACCTCTGGCTTTTATAATTCAGCCAAATTTAGCAATGTTTGACCTATGATTGATATGTGTGCACATATATCACTTAACTTATTCAATGTAATTACACTAAACCTTAAAATTTCCAGAATAGCATAATTTTACATTATGTTTGGTATAACAACCTTAAATAATATAAAAACATCAAGCACTATTACACATGTATTGAATGTTTTATTTATATTGAACTATGCAAAACAACGTCAGGCAGGTGTTAAAAATGCTAAATGAAATGGGAAAATCAAAGAGAAAACAACACAGGAACTGTGACCGTCAGCCCCCCTGCCTGCTTTTAACCTGATGGTAGGATCTCTGTCTGTCATCACAAGTGATTGGTCGCATTCACATACATATGAACACAACATTCAGTCAATGCATGGAGTGCGCATGGTTGAGCAGTGTGAGAAAAAGTTCATCCGATTATTCTGTCTTGTATTCATTTACACAAAAAAAGACAGAAAAAAGAAATCAGCTCTCAGACGGAGTCGTTCACTTAAAGAAAATGGCTCATAGAGCTGACTCGTTCGCAACCACTACCATCACTGCAACACACCCTTTTGCTACAGGAAACAGGTAAGTAACTCAGGTAAGACAATTCACATTGCAAATGTGTTAGCAGTGCTTAGTGTACCATTGAACAATAGACAGCTGGCATCCCTGTTTGTGGTACTGGCCCTACTGCTGATTTATGTTTCATGCTTTGTGTTGGACTGACTTTCCTAGCTGCCAAGAACAGCAGACCAACGAATCCTTCTATGTTCCACAAGCACAAACATTAATACACACATAGCATGACATTCAACAATATGAGATGGAGGAGTATCTCTATCACAAATTGTTCTTTCTACTTTTCTGTCTGTGCATGGATGAAACAAAAAAGATATAACGTGTTCATTAGTGAGCTTTTGAGGTGCTGGAAGGTGGATTTCTTTAACTTTTGGAATAGCCAGGCTAGTTGTTTCCTTTGCTCCCAACCTTTAAGCAGAGCTAAGCTAACAACCCACTGGCTTCAGTCTCCACACAGAGACCTGCGAGTAGTATAAATCTTCTCATCTAACTCTCAGCAAGAACACAAATAAGAACATTTCTGAAAATATCTTACTATTCCTTTAAATGTAGCTCTTGGGAACTTCACACATCAGTGCACTCTTAAATTTTAAGTTGTTACTGCTTGTGGTTGAAGTGCTTTTTTCTTTTTCAGCCCCTCTTCATCTTAAGATGCATCAGCTTAAGACGTTTTTCTAGGACAGACTGGACTGTAAATTTTCTATGTATGATAAACACGTACACAGTATATTCCTGTATGGTTAGAGATTCAGTTAGTGCTCAAATGCCAATCCTCAGAGCACGTCTTTGTCTGGGTTAGGACAGAGTGTAACCAATCCGAGCAGAGACCAATAGAGGTGTCTGATAAGGCGGTGAGGAGTCAGCAGATTGTCGGCCGCACAGACAGGCAGGCTGGCAACCAGAGGAGGCAGCGCTTCAAAATCTCTGAGTCATCGCCTAGCTTCCTTTGATTGCTCCCCCCACCCCCACCCGCCCCACCAGCACCACCAGCACCTCTCCTCCTCTGTTGTTTCAGCCATCAGTCTCAGTGACAGCACATGCAAATAGAGCTGTTAGGAGTCAGGCAACAGCAGTACAGAAGCTAACTGGGAGAAACCTTTGGCCACTATGAGGACAGGACAGACAATTCAGGGAGTTCATTAGTGTGTAGAAAGTAGGCTGGAGCAGGGATGTAAGTATGGCAAGTACTTGATCTTGAAATCTGTGGTCATAAGACAGAACGGTAGGCTTCTCCTGTGGTGGAGACAGTCCAAAAAACCTGAAATCCTTGGAGCTGAATATGAATCAGAACGGTGCATGCTGACCTCTCTGTCATCAAGCAGGTTTTTTGTTTTTTTTTTGACAGGTTTAGATTATTTGTTGAATAATAAGACATGATACAGGAGATGAAATGTGTGCTGGTTAGACAAAAAAAAATCTTCCTCACAAAAAAAGGGAAAAAGAATCACAAACTGATAAAAAGATGTCAGCAACTCAAAGACAAAGGGAATCAGTTTTCTGCAGTGATGTGGAAGTTATTCCTCTATTTATAGCAGCTTGCTCCACTAATGCAGCCTGCCAGATGATTGCCAGCAAGAAGACAGGCGATAAAGGGAGAGAGACAAAGAGGTTGTTTACCTGCAGTAATATTTTAGGGCAGCGTATGTAAACATGATCAACCAGGTTAGCGTTACTTTAGCAAGAAGCTTGATTTACTCCCTGGTGAACACATTGTGGTAGAGGAACTTTTAGGGTCTAGAAACTCAAATGTGTACATTATGTGTAAACTTTATACACAAAACATGGTAACAAACAGGAATTATTATTAATATAAGGACCATGATGTCTTAGAATAAACCTACAAATAGTTCAAAGCTCTTTCCACATTGGCTATTAGCCATGCTAGTGGTGTGGCTCTAGGGATGGCAACGTCAGTCTGTTGGTTGGTCAGTCCACCATTTTGGTACATTTTGGTCCAATGAAATATCCCAACTACTGATGGATACATGCAAGGTCCTCAGAAGATAAATCTGACTTTGACGATTCCCTGACTTGTTATGCGAGTGCCACCATGAAGTTGACATTTTTGGTTTTTATTTTAATTTCTTCTTTCTTTTTTTAATTTCTATAACTATCAGATGGATTGTCATGAAATTTGATACAAATATCCATGTTGTCCAGAGGATGAATCTTAATGACTTTGGTGATTCCCTGACTTTTCTTCTAATACCGCTGTGAGGTTGACATTTGAGCTTTCAAGTGAAATGTCAGGAGTATCGGATGTCTTGCAATGAAATTTGGTACACACATTCATGTCCTTGTCATGTCAACTTTTGGGATCCTTTAACTTTTCATCTAGCACCATTATCAAGTCAACATTTTGTTCAATACTTTGGTCTATGACCTAATACATGAAAAATCATTGTGTATTGACATCGAAGCTTCAGCTACTTTGTGTTCAGTGCTAATTAACAAATGTTAGAATGCTAACATGCTAAACCAAGATGATGAACATGTTAAACATTATACCTACTAGACATCAGCATGTTAACAATGGGTAAGCATGCTAACACGCTGGCATTTAGCTTGAGAATCTCTGTGGCTAAGTATAGCCTCACAAAGCTGCTAGCATGGCTGTAGACTCTTGTTCTCAATTATCTGGGTCAAGTGGCACTATTTGGCTTTAATACATATATCACCTACACAAAAAATTCAGCCCCATAAGAGAATATTGGTATATTGAAAAATATGGATACAACAAAGGATGACTAGTATGAATTTTCACACAGGCTGCCTACAATAGCTTTTTATCTCCCTTTATTGTTTTAGTATCAAAGATATGATATGATCAAAAAATGAATGAGGGAATATCTTCGCATTCATCCCTTCAGTCGAGTCCAGAGTCTTTGAGAATCTATGACAAGGAACATTGAAGCTGTTCTGGAGGCTTGTGGTGGAGCAATATTTAACAGACACTTTACTTTGTTTTTTTCCTTTTATTGTTTAAGGGAAGATACAGTACTTTACATCCAGCAGATGATACAATGTTGCCCCAGGGATTTTCATAAGCACTAAGAGATAATCCTGATCTCTAATGAGAATATTGAGGATATTTTTGAGTGCCATACCTTGGGAATGGTTTGTTCCAACCACAGCTTATAGTGGTAGATTTCAGGAGCTCTAATTGGGTCCTGGGCTGGCAAATAGCTGGAGCATCTTTCACAGAAAACAATCTCTGCCTCTAGCTCCAATATGATGCAATTGGTATACGTTAATGTCAACTGACTCAAAAAAACACTGAGATGACAGGTGAGGAAGACAGAGCAAGAAAACATAAGAGAAGAGTCACAGAAAACAAAATTTGATTGACTGGATGATTTTCGCACTTACTTGTACACAATAAACAGTGAGAGACAGTAATTGTCAGTCAGTGACAGTCATTGTGCAGAGGTCAATGGTCATCAAGTCAGACAAACAGCATCCTGGCTGTGGACATGCAAACCCACAGCATTCCGCTGTCCGGCACATTGAACCTGAAGGCCTCTTTTAAAAAAATGCTGCAGTGGTGAAACTCTATCTGAACAAACTGTGCTGTGTTGATGGTCTCGCCCGTTACGGCATCGTTAGATCAGCTTTTGTTTTTATGGCGATGCTAGGCTAAATGAGGGAAACCTGAGACACGACCAGGGAGTCTATTAATGAAACAGAGAGGGACGATGTATGCAAAGAATTTGTCTTTGTTCATGTTTCTGGATCAGGAGGAGACTGGCAGATGTAGTTCACAACATACAGACTCAAGTCACACAGAACAAACCAATGAATATACTGTAGCCTCAATCCAAAATGAGAAGAACTAGTCAACTCTCTGTACTGCCAATTGTCTAATAAAGCAAATATTCTGAAAAAACCCTAAAACACCTTGTGTTTGACAGGACGTGTTATAGTTGGACAGACATATCCAAAATGAAAGATCAGGGTTCATGGGCTCTTTGACATGCCAAAAAACAAGGACATCCTGTCACAAAAAGTGCTGAAAAAGCAGCTACATGAGTTGTTGAGTTTTGACACAGTCAGTGGTAAAAAAAAAAAAAAAGAAGAAAATATCACATGAATACCTCATCACAAATTTGCAGAAACACCATCACCCTTTCCCAGGCTTTAATGTATGTCAGTCGTTTGGCATCTGTGTTTGATTTTCCAAGAAACCGGCATGTGAATGAAATTTAGGTGCATTTCATTTCCATCACAGGCTATTTTGCTCTCATATTCTATTTGAGGGAGCAGCTGACATGAATGTCACAGCACAACAGCTCCGGGATGTCCATCAGCAGCCTCGCGCCGAGTGCAAACGTCTGACACGCTGATTCTCTACCTCATCAGCTGTTTCAGCTAATGTCAGCTCAAAATGTCACTTTTAAAGGATAAACATCATCTGTGCTTGTGAACAGATAGTCCTTAGGCAATGCATATGTTTCCCCAAACAGATATACAGAATCTGCTTGCATTACCTTGTACTAGCCATATTGCCTGCTCTCAGCAGCCATTCTTGGTTCTATTTTTCAGGCTTCAAGGATCCTGGCTGCTTATTGCAAATTTAAAATATCATAAGCATGGAACAAACCAAAAAATAAAACCTAGGAAGGGATTGCCCTGAGCAGTCGTACATATGCATTTAAGGAGTGTATGATAGTTTGTGTGCTGTGTTCGGAAAGAGGGGAGAGACAGAGAAGCAAGCAGCTGTACTTATAGGGGTTCCCCAAAGCAATTCCTCTTTCTAAAAATAGCTGCAGCTCTGCCAACCTGGACAGGAGGAAAAAAACATTGCCATCCAAGGCATGCATTCAAATGAAAGGCAGAGGATAAGGGAGAGACAGACAGGAAAAGACTTATCTCTGCCTTGTTAGCATATCGTGACATTCACCTAACTGAACTAAAGCTCACACATTTGATGGTCATTAAAGCTCCAGGCAGCAAAAAATCACTGACATACTGCAAACTGGTAAAATAACCTAGAGCAAAGAAGATACAGAACATGGTGGTGATCGCACTATGTATGCACTGCCTAAATTACACATCACACTTTTCTCATCTATGACCCAGATGTTAGGAAGAAGAAGAGAAGAGCTGGTTATACGGACAGCGCTGCCCTGAGTGTCAGCTAGGTCGCTCGATAGTGTGTTCATGTCTGCGTTAACAGAAGCAGGCAGGGAAAAAAAGAAAAAGAAAAAAAGAAAATCATAATAAAAAGACGACTAAATGCTCCACTAATCCGGCTGTGAATGAGAGCGGCTCGCTGCAGCAGTTCTTTTATGCTCTGTCGATTCCACAGGGGGATAAACACAACGCTGAGCCAGCACCCAGCGCAACCTCACCAACCCCGCTGCACTGCAAGCACTGCGGATTACCTCATTTTATGTCAGTTAACCCATTTAAGCCTACCGGCAACCACGGCAGCCAGAGTGGGCAGAGGGTTTTCAGGTGACGTAACGCACCCTCTGGCGGCCATAATGGGGGTCCTCCTCTCTCTCATGTAGAGGACAGACTTTCAAACTCTGTAAAGGTTTGGAAAAAAGGCATTGTTGACTTTAAACTGAGAAATAGATGATGAATCATGAGCTGAGATACATGGCACATGTTTAGCTTTTGAATAATAGTGATATTGCACTAAATTAAAGTTACTCAGTATATGACACACAAATCAACTTTTGTGGCTACTACCTTTGAAACCTGAAATGTTTTTATCACTTTAAAGCAGTTTTACAACCAAATTTCACTGTCAGTAGATTACAATGGGAATTTTTTTTGCTTACTTTTCATATAAGTTCCTGCATGTTGTTTGCTTAGCTTAGTTAGTTAGCAAGTAGTAGCTGCTAGCCAGCTATCACAGTATTGTTAACCCATCTAATTTGCAATACACTGACTTTACTTAGTCCGCCACTAGCATTATTGATAGCTAGCATGTTAACATTAAAACTAACTTTAAAATAACATTTTTCAGTTTATTTCATTTATTAGGATGCTTATCAGCTTCATGAAAAAAGAGGTTATTGTTACTGGGGTCTAACTTAGCCATTTACCGTTAGCTGGACCTCCCACTAGGGGCTAGCACGACAGTATGAGCATTTGTGGACGTCTGTAAACAGTAATGAATATAAACTCAGACAGGTGTAAGATGTTACTTTATATGTTAATTGAAGATAAACCTCTTCAGGGTTGTTATGACACTATCAGCTTCCTGATTACCTAAAAGCCTGACAATGGCAAATCCAATTGATGCATCCTGTATAAACTCAATACATCAAGTTTCCAGAACCACCCACTCAAAACACATTTCTACTGTATGTCATGTCTAGTATTTGGGTCTCAAAAACTCCATAATAACTGTGCTTTGTCACACTATCAATGGGGTTCTGAACATAAAATGTCATTAAAAGCAGATAATTTCAGTACATTACCTTCGTTAACACCCTAGTAACATCTAATTTAACATCCTGTTAAGATTGCTAACAATTCATGCACTTCTGCCAGCAACCACAGTGCAGCTGCTGTAATTATTAATAAGCATTATCTAATAAATAAATAAAAACCATGGGTGAATAAATGCACAACTTTGTCAACTGGAACAAAATTGTATGTGTCCGAGTAAATGGTATGTGTGTGTGTCTGTGTGTGTCTGTGTGTGTGTGTGTGTGTAGCTACTGTTCAGAGACAGCGTATGCTTATCTAAAAGTACCATGCCAGCATTTTTGTCTGACCCCTTTTATACAGTGTAACACAGCGCTCCATGTCCACTGATGCAAAGCATTACCGTCGAGTCACGCCCGGCAACATCAGTCTGACAGCCCGTTGCCAGGACGATGCCAACGGGGCGGAGTCTGTGCAGAGGCCTGAGGAAGAGGGATGATCACACAGAGGAAAGTAGATTACATGGCCTAATAAAAACATGAGGTGTTTTCCTTATCATCCAGTGTGGTCATCTCCTATTCTTACCTGCTTCCTTCTTTCCTTTCCTCTCTATTATATGCTCTCCATCTTTTTCTTCTTACTGTCTCCATGCCCTTTCTCTCTTTTATTGTCCCTTTCTTCCTCCTTTCACTCAATTGTGCCTCTCTTCTTTTACCTTTACTCATACCCTCCCTCCCTTTATTATGTTCCTCCCTCTCTCCTTAACTACCCCCTGCCTTCTTTCCTCTCTTCGTTCCCTCCTTCCCTCCCTTCATCCTTTTTGTTTCCTACCTCCCTTATGCCCTCCTTTCTTTCCCCTCTTTTCCTTCCCTCCCCTTCTTTTTTCTCTACCACCCTCTCTCCTCTCCTCTTTTTCTTGCTTGCCGTCCCTCTATCTACTTCTCCCCTACTTTCCCTCCATCATACTTGCTCCCGTCCTTGCTTTCTCTTCCTACTCCCTCCTTTCTGCTTTATACCCTCCATCTGCCCCTCCCTGCGTCCTTCCTCATTCCCTCCTCCCTCGTTCCTCTCTAGCCTTGAAGGAAAACTAGCCAGTCATCAGGATGATGTATCCTAGCAACAGTGACATCCCGCCCATTCAGTATCAGGATGAACCAAATTTAATTTTTGGATGAAGAGGAGGAGCGGGAGAAGAGTAGAGACTGTGATTGGAGGGAGTGGAAGGGGGAGGAGGGGCGAGGGAGGGTAATACCCATCACTTGATATCACACACACATTTTTTTTTTTATTGTATAATTCTGGACCAAATGTTAATCACACAGTGTTCATTTTAAAAATCAAACACTAACTGCACATATTGAAGTTCACTCTGTCTCCTCCTAAACCTCTTGGAAACTATATATCGTTGGTAAAGCATTTTTCATTGTCAGAAACCACTAATTCATGATTCCAAAAATGTGAGGAAGGCAAAGGGATGAAGACCTCTGAAGTTTACTCACCAGTGATGCATTAGATTTTCTTTGACTACGAACAGGAGGCTCTAAGATTCATCAGAACAATTCATCATGTTTATATCTGTCACAGAAAGAAAAGAACATTCTCCAGAGGCTTGGTGGAGTTGATATTTAGTTTATGGTGGGAAAAAGTACAGGAAAGTTATGTCAATAAATATTGACTGAAAACAGTGTTAGTTCCCATCTCTGTCTGACCTGAACAAATTCACCAGAAAAGGCAAAAATCTTTTTTTTTTCTGTTGAGGTCAGCAACGAACCTTCTGGATCTGGTCTCGATTCAGTGTCATGGTGACAGACACTTTACCAGAGTGGATGTTTGCCATCAGAGGGGCTTGAACCTTGAAGAATCTAGATAACACAACTGCCACCGCTGTAACACTGCTGCCATGAAAGAGACATTTTCGCCGAAAGTCAGCTCAACATTGTAATTTAACTGTGAAATATTGACTTGTTTCAAAAGTACGTACGTATAATCATGTCCAAACCCGGGGAAGATCACAAAATACAACAAGAGGAAGTTGCAAAAGACATGAAGCAACACAGGAAGGAGAGGAGCGCTTTCATCATCAATTTTCTCAAGTGAAATTGAAAGCAATTCAGATTGAGCTCATTGCAGCAGTCAGGAAGTCTGTCTGTTCCTCTTGAAAGAAAAAAAAACATTCATCTGAACTTCAACAAGAAAGTCGTTAACAAACACTTGTGAGTACAGTAATATTTTCTCTTTTTAAACTAGGAGCATTAACACTTAATGCAGCTATATAAAAACAAAATACTAAGCACATAATTTCAGTGTTTTTCACACTTTTACTTTTGTTTTTAGTCTGTAGACATGGCAACAGCCGGCAGTCTCCTCTCCGAAGATCAGTTTCTGTGTTCCATCTGTCTGGATGTGTTCAATGATCCAGTCTCCATACCATGTGGACACAACTTCTGCAAAAACTGCATCACAAAACACTGGAATATTAGTGTTCAGTGTCAGTGTCCACTGTGTAATAAGCATTTTGACATAAGACCAGAAGTGCATGTCAACACTTTCATATCTGAGATGGCTGCTCAGTTCAGACAGTCAGGCTTAGAGGAAACCAATAGCTGCTCAGAGCAACAACAAGCCAAACCAGAAGTTCTCTGTGACGTCTGCACCGAAACCAAACTGAAGGCCTTGAAGTCCTGCCTGGTGTGTCTGACCTCCTACTGTGAGACTCACCTGGAGCTTCATCATAGAGTCCCTGGTCTGAAAAGACATAAGCTGATTGATCCTGTGAAGAACTTGGAAGGCAGGATGTGCAAGAAACATGAAAGACCTCTAGAGCTGTTCTGCAAGACTGACCAGATATGTGTTTGTCGGTTCTGCAATGAGTCAACTCACATGAGACATCTTATTGTTCCTTTGAAAGATGAATATGAAGGAAAGAAAGCAAAACTCGGGGAGACAGAGGCTAAAATTCAGCAGATGATCCAGGAGAGACAACTGAAGATTTGGGAGCTCCAACACTCAGTGGAGTTCAGCAAAGAGGAGGCAGACAGAGAGCTAGCTGACAGTGTGCAGGTCTTTGCTAATATGATTCAGTCTGTTGAGGAAGGTCTTGCTAAACTGATTGAGATGATTGAAGAGAAGCACAAAACAACAGAGAAACAGGCTGAAGGTCTCATCAAAGAGCTGGAAGAGGAAATCTCAAAGCTGATGAAGAGAAGTGCTGAGCTGGAGTATCTCTCATGCACTGAAGACCACCTCCAGTTCCTCCAAAGCTGTCCATCCCTGAACTCTGCTCCACCCTGCAAAGACTGGTCAGAGGTCAGAGTTCACTCATCAAATGAGGGAACTGTGAGGAGAGCTGTGGCTCAGCTGGAGGAGACACTCAGTCAAGAGATAAAGAGGCTGCTTGAGGCTGAACTGAAGACGGTCCAGCAGTATGCAGTGAATGTGACTTTCAATCAGGAAACAGCGCATCCTAAACTCATCCTATCAGACCATGGGAAACAAGTCAGTCACGGTGATGTAAAACAGAATCTTCCAGACAACCCAGAGAGATTTTCTTCATGTTGTGGTGTGTTAGGAAAGCAGAGCTTCACTTCAGGCAGATTTTACTATGAGGTTCAGGTTAAAGAGAAGACTGACTGGACTTTAGGAGTCGCCAGAGAGTCAATAAATAGGAAGGGGGAAATTAAGGTTTGCCCCAGGAATGGCTACTGGACTGTATGGTTGAGAAAAGGAGATGTATATCATGCTAATACTAGCCCTCCTGTCCGTCTCTTGCCGAAGTTAAAGCCTCAGAAGGTGGGGGTGTTTGTGGATTATGAGGAAGGTCTGGTCTCCTTTTATGATGTAGATGCTGCAGCTCTTATCTACTCCTTTACTGGCTGTAAGTTCAAAGAGAAACTCTATCCGTACTTTAGTCCCTGTTCTAATGATGGTGGTAGAAACTCTGCCCCTCTGATTATCTCTCCTGTCAATAACACATATTTGACCAATGTTTAGATTTTTTAAATAAAGGATTTATTTGGATGATGTGAACACGAAAACAAATTCAGCTCCATGTATGAAAAGGCCACCAAACTAATTTAAACTGGACTTGGATGAAAGTAAAACCAAGTAAACCTCAGACCAATTCCATATCCACAGCTTAATTAATCAGCATTGAATGAATGCTTAATAGAGCATTTTAGTCTCTTTTAGCTCATTGTTTTGGCTTTACAAGTTACCAAATCAGAGCTAAAGGAGAGTAAATATCGGACTTACATTCATCAGGTGACAAGCATTACGATTCCAACAGGATGATAATGTTTCATATTTGCTGTATGTGTAAGAAGGCTATCGTTTGCTAACACAATAGCCATGACAACTTTAAAAGGTGATGATATGTCACGGTTGTATGTCTGTCAGCTTCTTTTGAAGTTCTTCTGGCTCCTGGTGGCCGAATGTCCACTAATGCAACTTTAACAGAGGGCTGTAATAAAAATGTATTTAAAACATGTCTTTGTGTTTCAATCCTAAAGTGGTATGATATGAATGTAAATGTCAAAAAGGAAGTTTATAAGATAAATGAACCATTAGCTAAAGACATTTATAGAAATGAATGATATGTAGACCTCAGGGTTTCCAGGTAATTCAATGCTCAGGTACTCTCTGTTTGGACGACAATGCTGTGTAATGTGGTTTGATAGTATGCAATATTCCATGATCAAATGTGCAAAAGTTAGAGAAAGAAATAAAGAAAGAAATAAAGCTGAGGGTTAGGAAATGGTTTGGGGTCAAATCTTATCTTAGCAGTGTCCCCTGACGTGGAAAAGGACTGCTGGGACCACCTGCATCTATCCTAGAACTCGAGTATATGTGCAACAGTAAGATTAGAGACGACACAAACAGAATATAAGGATCAAACTGTCAAATGTGCAGCAGCTGTTGTGTAAGCAGAGCAAAGTGTAACTTAATAGAGACAAACCAGCAGGTACAGTGTGGACTAAGACATGGAAATGCAAGTGAAACAGAGCAACCGTCACGGAGTGAGGAAACTTTTATATGGGAGGAGTGAAATGGTGGCAGGTGCATCAAAAAGAGGAGGTGGTCAGGTGTGATAAAGACAGTGTCCCAGGAATGAATGAAGTAGGTTTGCAGTAACATATTTTGCAGCAGCCTTTTGTTTTAAGAATAAGCCTTCTGTTAGCTTTAGCTGGGGAGCATGCTTGAACAGTAGCAGGATTTGTTCAGACTGTGCTGCAGTTTGGCTGGGTCTCTTTAAATTGGACATGGGGGGCTTAACCAGGATTCTGCAATACACTGTTAATCCTTCCTGAAATGTCATAGTCCAAAATGAGCTAAACACAGTTACAGGACAGTTTACACTGTCAATGAGGTGCCAGACTTCACTAGCCCTGAAAGCAAGAATAGGAAGGTAGTGGATATGGAAACTCATCTTATAGTGCTGTACAGTTATAGCACAGCATGATAGCATTGTCTGTTTAACTGAACAGATCTGTCTATATGACTGCTTGTCTTTTATTATAACATTTAAACAGATGACAAATGTTGAGGTTTAATGGTTATGTACAGTAAGTGGACACATTTTGAGTAAGTGCTGAGTAAGAAAGAATTGATTATTGTTTATTTATGTTAAAGAATTAAATTAAATTGAAGTTAAAGTTTGGGCGAATCATCTGTGTCTCAGGTATGTTTTTGGTCCCGTTAGTGAGACATCTCAAAAACTAACAGAATTCAGAATTCAGTGACATTTAACAGAATTCAGTGACATCGGGTGGAACTTTAGGCTCTTTAGTGTTTGGTACAAAGAGAACCACTGTGTGGCTTTTTATGAAGCACTTCATAGTTTTTATTTTATTCCAATAACAATTTGAACACAGGAATTCACTATTTCATGTATGTTTTTTGTTACTCCAATTAGATGAATTCATACTATGCCACAGGTATGGTTATAATCATCTTCAATGAACAAGGTAAGCAAGGTAAGATATTCTGTTATTAGGCTACTAAATAGACCTATCAAATTGTTCTGTTTTTTTTTTTTATAAGAAACTCTTGTTATAACAACATATCACTGTATGTCATCACACAGTGTTGTCATTATTTCACAAAATGTACTTACTTCATTATGATGACATAATCACTTATCTTACTTAAACAAGAAACTTTTCTTGTTTTACATGATTGGTTTGTTGTTATAATCAAAGACATGGTAGCCCAGCAGCCATATGCTATAATATGATTGATCAATCATAACATGATTGATCTATCATATTATGATTGATCTGGCAGGATGTTTCCATATAGCTGTGAGCTGCTTTCTTGCTGTTCTATGTGTCTGAGCGTAATTATGAGTGGATTTGGTGTCAAATTAAATAAGTGATTGCCACCGACCGGGCTCAGTACCGGTCTGTGCAGTGTTATCTACCGGACCACAGATATTATCCTCCTGACAGCACACAGATGATTGGATATTTATGATGTGTACTCAGTGGTGGAAGAACTACTCAGATCCTTTACTGAACTAAAAGTATCAATACAGCAATGTAAAAATACTCCATTACAAGTAAAAGTCCTGCATGAAAAATTCTACATAAGTATTATGAGCTTGATGTAGTTAAAGTATTGCAGTAAAAGTAGTGGTTTGGTCCCACGACGTCACAGGTCCCTCATCATTAGATTATTAATACTGGAGCATCAGTGTTAGAGCAGCATGTTACTGTTGTAGCTGCTGGAGGTGGAGCTAGTTTCAACTACTTTATATACAGTTGGCTAGTTTAGTTCAGTGGTTCCCAACCTAGGGGTCGGGCCCCTCCAAAGGGTCACCAGATAAATCTGAGGGGTCGTGAGATGATTAATGGGAGAGGAAAGAAGAAAAAACAAAGTTATGATACACAAATCTGTTTTCAGTTTTTGCACTTTTTCTCTAATCTTTGATTTTTGGTGAAATATTGGATCATTTGAACATTTATTGAAATGAAAACATGTGAGAAGTTTAGAGGGAAAAATCACTATTTGGTGGAGCTGTTAACAACTCATAGACATGTGAAATGTGACCCCGACTACACACTGCTTTATGTAAGATGTCAAAGTTTCATGTTTAACAATGTGTTGAAATTCCCCTCTATGTGTGTATTTTGCACCAACAATTCTATAATGAAGATTTTAAAGATTAAAATAACTGAATACTACAAAAAGAGCTTTGCTAATATTTCACCAGTAAAATTGTAACATAAACTTAGCACAAAAAGTAAGGAAATTTGTGTTTGGTAGATTATTTCTTTGTTGTTACAATGCTTCTTGGCAATAAATCTTATACCGTTGGAAAGCCTGTTTATTTCCCTTTTAAATGGTGCCACATTTGTAAGGAACATGCATTTGTGGGATGAGCAGCAGAGCTGAGTATGTGGGTTGCACCCATGAAAAATTTGCCAAATCTTCTCTGCCAATGCCAAACAGCTTATTTTGCTGTTGTTATTGACTCTTGTTTTGAGCTTCTGGTACCCCCAGGTGCTGCTAATCAGGTGCCTGATTGACACCTAATTGGCAGCACCTGGGAGCATGGGTTCTGCTACAGTGGTCAGCAGGTGTCTGCTCCAAGAATTGGCATGTCACGTTCGACTGATCTGGATAGGGCCCGTGAGATAGGGCAACTTAGAACTGGTGTTCCACAAAACCAAGTTGCGGCATTATTTGGAGAGGCGAACCATCTAATTTGGGGAGGAGGATTGGGAAGGAGGTAAAGGCTCAATGTTTACCACCAGTGTTGAGCTCTCTGAAGTACAATTTGTGGGCGTTAAAGGAACTGGCCCCTTAATTGGGACACTGCTTGGAAGTGAACTTACCTTTCATTTCTACAGTGTAAATACAAGCCAAACTGGTAGTTTAAGACAGTAAAATGGAAGTTAGATCATCTTTAGCCTCAGTAACGATGTATTTCTGAGTGAAACAGATCCTCAGATATGATTGGGTCGCTCAAACGAGAGCATGGCTTAGTGAATAGAGCGCAACATGGAGCTGTAGGACTGTTCAACTCCACCCACACTTCCCTCATCCATGTTGTAAGATCAGGAGGGCGAGGATGGGGGTTAAACAAATCAATTATACCTCAACCACATTCTTTGGCGATGTATACAAAGTTTTTGCCAGCTGGAAACCAAACACACCTCCTACTATGATATATTGAGTTAGCTAGTTACACCAAACCACATTTGATTGCTTCTCTGTAACCGCCCCTGAGTTCAAGATGAGTCATAATCTTATGTTTCTCATGAAGAAAAGAGGGGTTTTGATATTAAAAAATATACAAAATTAGTTTTTTAAACACTTATTTAGCATGTAACAGCAGATAAATAAAAGAATGACACAACCACACAGGATTAGAATGAGCATGTCAGCTATTTTTTTTATGTTTAAATAATTTGGTTGATTGATAAAGAAAACATTGAGATATATTACTTTCAAGTTAGTGTGATGCAGAAAATGTAAAAAATTATGTCCATTCAGGAAAACTGCCTGAGGTAGTGTTTTCTTTTCATATCAGGGCCAGTTTCAAACAGCCATGAATCCAGCTCTCCCTCACTTATCTCCTCCTCTGCCTCCCTACTCTCCTTTCCTGCTTGTAATCCTGTTTGTTCCCTTTTTCCCCTTCTACCCTGCTTCCAATTTTTGTCTCTTCCTGCTTTTTTGCCTTCCATCCTTCTCTTTACCTCTAACTACTCCTTTCACTGCCACAAAATCTCATCCACCCCCGTATTCCATACTATATACCCTTTTTCTCTCCCTGCCTCCTTTCCTGCCCTCCCTCCTGCTCTATCTCCCAAAATGTCTTCCTTCCTCCTTCCTCTCCCCCTCACTCCATCCTCCATTCCCAGTCCCACATCTGCTTCTTTTGCCTACTCTGCCTTTTTTCCTTCCTTATCAGTCACCTTCTTTCCCTGCCAAACTCTTCATTCCTCCTTCCAGATTTTCCTCTCTTCCCACATTCCTTCTTTCTCCATCCCTGCATGGGCAGACCTAGCAGTACCAGGGCATTGATGCAAAGCCAAGTAGGAAAGGGACAGAGTGGGGATTGATATCAGATGTTTTGTTATCTGAGAGGGACAGGGAGGACTGTTCTGCTCGCTCGACCTTCGTCAATGTCCTTGGCTCAGGAAATGACACCAAGCCAACAAAATCAAACAACTGTTTGGACAGATCCATGCTTCTCAAGCTTACTTGGACATCACTTTCAAAGACTTTCTAGGTGCAGTTTTGGCGAAATTCAAGGACACTGGTTGGGTGTTTTTTAAATTTTTTTTTTTAAATTTAAGAATTAAGGATTTCAGAAGTTGGTTTCTCCCCAGGAGGTACTTTGAAATGAATATATTTCTTTACCAGTACTTTTAAGGTTTAATGTTAACACTCTTATATCCCTCATGTGAAGATTTGAAGTGTGTAGGAACATGTGACAGATGTTGTATCCCTACTATTCTGCCTCCTGTAATTGTCTCATCAGTGCATTTTTATTGTTTCTTGTCCTTTAAACTAACCGATAATGAATCAATGAATTAAGAGAGGTGAAAATATTTCATAAGTTTTCTGGTAAAGTCTTGTTTTACATGCTCACCTTTCAGTGCTGCAGTCCCAGTCTTTTACCTCTGGTTGCTGGAAAAAAAACTGGGGGTTAGCTACTGTATGTACAATTTTAAGGTAGTTGTACTTGTGTTCTTTTTATGTTTATACTTCTAATGTACTACGTTTAAGAGGGAAATATTGTACTTTTTACGTCACTACATGTATTTGACAAACAAAAAACCTATGGTGAGTTTACAAAGTGATATACTGTTAAGTGTTAAACTACCAAACAGTAACTAATATAAAGTGCTTTAGTTAAAATGGGCCCAACCTCAACCAGCTACATTAAAATGCTGCTTACATGTTAATAGCAATAGTAATCTGATAATATATGACGTGGTCACATTGCAGTGACAGAGGCCATTCTGCTGTCTAATGAGTACTTTTGTCAATACATGTGTTTTGTTGCTAATCCTGGAAAGACTCTACATCCCCATCTAATGGTGACCAACCTCTCCTACGATCAACTGAATGCTTTCAAACAAGGATGAGGAAGCTTTTATCTTTCTTGCCTATTATCACAAGTTCATTTGGTGTTTTAAAATTTAAATACAAACGTGGGACTCATTTACTGATAGTCTAAAAGCTTATATTTCAGATTTAAAAGCTTGCTGCATAAAGATACCAAATGCACTTGCATGAGAGGAGAGAAGAGAGATTCTTTATTTTTCCTGTTATAATTGTCATAAATGTGAAATATCATAATTACTATTATTACTGGGTATTAATAAAGGGAATTTTTGAAATTGGAAGGGGCTTTTTATTTAATAAGATGGCAACCTAGTAAACAATTACTAATCCATCTGAAGTAAATCTGATTTAAATCTATGAAATTCATTTTTCTCTATCTGCCACACACACACACACACACACACACACACACACACACACACACACACACACACACACACACACACACACACTCATTCCATGCATCCATTTTCATTTTATGGATCTTATTGGTATTCATTTATTCCTTATTTCCATTTTGTTTTGCTGATGTTATTTAGATTCTTCTCTCCAATCCAGCCAAGTCTTGCTCTGCATTTGGACTTCTGTTTTATTTGTTAGGGTGAAATGTCTCCATAAGCATGACTTCACTTAAACTTCTTAGTCATCTGCATAATGATATAAATGATGTTTATGTGTTTTAATTGTATCACTGTTGCACCTCGCTGCAGTTACAAAATGAAACTTAAAATTGTAACGGACTATTTTTTTGACAGATAAACTAAACACTAGCGATAACCAACACCCCTTCATATAAAATCAATAAGCACAGAAGAAGTACTAAATGCAATATACAGTTGCTTTGGACAATGATGTGTCCATACACCAAACACAGACAAAAGACGCAGGATGTCATTTGTTTTTATTCTGTGTTATGTTACATGTGACCATAAACTTCCAGGAAGTTATAGTTGCCATGGGGATACAGTAAATATATTCATGTACTCTGATAGGAAAAAGTGTATTTTGTGTTTGTGTATATGTGTGTGTGTGTGTGTGTGTGTGTGTGTTAGGGTAGGAGGGGGCAGTGGCAAGAGTGCACGAGTTGAGGACAGTCGCTTGTGTGTGCCGTCGAGTGACGAGGAGTGGAATAAAACCAACTGTTTTAAAAAATTTTCAATCAGTTTTGAAAAACAAACAAGAAAAGAAAAAAGTGGTCTAATGCTACAAGCAGAAAAAAACAACCCACATACAAAAGAGGAATAAATAAAATGTATTATCTTACAGAAACAGCAACAACAGACAGCAGAGATGTTTATTTCCCTCTGAATTTGGTGTGAGAGAGAGTGAGAGAGAGACAAAGACGACAACGGACAGTGGAGTTATCTCTCGTTCCCTCTCTCTCCTGTGGCAGGAATCAGCATCCGGAAATCTACGGGTGCGTTACTATGGCGACGCTTTTGGGTGGGGAGGCAGGAGCTGGGTGGGGCTGCGAGCTGTGGAGCTGGAGTCAGATTCTTTTCTAAGGCTTCGTATGGCACGTCCGCTCTAAAACACTACAGTGACTACAGCTGCAGCCAGTCCCAACAACGCCTTTCATCCAGATCATTCCCCTCGCCTTAAGACTGGGACTCAGGCTACATCTGTATGCTCCACACCACATCCCCCCACATCCCTGCCACCCTCCTATCACCTCCCCATAACCCCTAATCTACACCCCATCCCCAGTCCAACTCTAGAAGGCACTGGTATATACTTATTTCTCCACATTCTAACATCTGGATTCTATATTAAGATGAGCGATCGAGGCAATGAGGATACACGAAAATACACGTACAGATACACACGGGCCAGCCGGGTAACTTATGGGGGTGCAGCTGGCTCCCGACAATGCTACCAGTCTTTCTTTATAACTGTGTTAGAGTTTTCATCGCTTAACAGTCTGCTGACGGCGGAGGCAACCGGATATGTAAACATCGACAAGGCTAACATCATGACAGGCGAAGAGAGATACAAAATCAATGTTCAGATATTGTCCATAAGTGGTTTGTAACTTTTTAAATGGCCTCAAATTGTTTCACTTACTTGCATCTTGGGGAAAAATCCTGACAGACTGTGTGGAAGAAGGGTCAGGGTCTAATATGTTGCCTTCATCCTTGAAAATGGATACACCTTCAGCTCAGTTTCACTTTCCAAACTAACTTTTTAATATACAAATGAGACTGCTGGGACCAGAGTTTGTTTTTCTATGTAATAGTGCTAAAGTTACTCTGTCCTCATAAGTCATGGTCCTCATAAGCCATGGTTCTCATAAGCCATGGTCCTCATAAGCCATGGTCCTCATAAGTCATGGTCCTCATAAGTCATGGTTCTCATAAGCCATGGTTCTCATAAGCCATGGTCCTCATAAGCCATGGTCCTCATAAGTCATGGTCCTCATAAGCCATGGTCCTCATAAGCCATGGTCCTCATAAGCCATGGTCCTCATAAGCCATGGTCCTCATAAGCCATGGTCCTCATAAGTCATGGTCCTCATAAGTCATGGTCCTCATAAGCCATGGTCCTCATAAGCCATGGTCCTCATAAGCCATGGTCCTCATAAGCCATGGTCCTCATAAGTCATGGTCCTCATAAGCCATGGTCCTCATAAGCCATGGTTCTCATAAGCCTGTCAATTATTCAAGCTATTATGTCTGCCATTTAGTACCATATTTCCAAAGAGGAAGGCGACAGATAGGAACCACAATGTACGCTAACAAATTTCAAAAAAGTCCCAATTAGGTTTGGACTAAAGCTGCGAAATGAATAAATACTGCTAAATAACTGCAACTTCTTTATCTTGAGGCCATGTGGACACATTTCTGATGGGAGTCTAAGTGTGCACCCCATTAATCTGTTTTTCATCCATGTGTATCTACAGAGCAGTGGACAGAAGGACACACTGGGTTCAAGAGACTGGCTTGTGCACAGAGCGCGGGAGTGTCTATATTGCCAACCTTGGTGTTGAAACGCCACGCGCTTCTTGCGAGGAACGAGTCGTCCCGTTGGATATATACACAGTGAACAGGAGCGACTACTACTCTACACACTGAGTTTGGCTGGTACTTGCGTACATTTGGAATGATTTACTATGGTGATAGTAGTTAATTAGAAAAAGTCTATCGCCTCCTCTCACTAGTAGCTTACTAAAGTGTCTACTCTACATTTCCTGGTTTACATCTGAGGCGCAAAAGCACTGGAAGCTATGATCGATGCTCTGAATTATCTTTGCCAAGAAGAAGAGTTTCTCCTCTCATGCTTGGTCTGGTGTCTGTTTTGAAATTTGGAGACCATCCTGTAGACCAGCTAGTCTAAACACCTTTCGTATTATGTCCATATAGCAGCTAACTTACCTCTAAATGCACTTTTAGTTTTCTTGCTGAGAGTGAGATGAGAGGATTGATACCACTCTGGGATAATAGAGTGGTATTGATCTTCTCATCTAATAATGCGGCAAGAAATTGAATGAGGGTATTTCCCAAATCTCAAACTACTCCTTCAACTTGTCATTACCTCCAAGAGGGCAGTTTTCTGACTGCGTCACTCAGAATCCATGTTTTGCCATCTTCTCACTAAGAACACTTTAATTAAAATGATTCATCAAGTCCCTTTACCTGAATCTACGGCAGTGGTCACTAGCTGATGAAATATCATAAAAATCATCTTCTTTGGCCATCTGTTGACCCTTCAAACTTCCTCAGAGCAGAAATGTTGAATCAGTGTGACGTCCACTGTAAGCGCACAATGTTAGTAAAAACATTGGACATTTCCAGTGCGTTTGTGCCTTAAAACAGAATACTGTACATAGGGCTAATGTCCTAACCACGCTCCTCTAGCTGTACATGCTACCTATACAATGACATTGTGTCAAATATCTGACTTTTTTTTTTTTTAAAACATTGACTTTGTATGAAAAAGATGGAGTTATAATATACAGCAGAAATTATAGCTTCTGTTCCTTTTGACAATATCACGTGTTGTTTGTCTTCCTCATCCATTTCCACTTGTGGGAACCCCAGCTGATATGAAGGTGTCTGATAAAAAAATAAAATAAAAAATAAAAGTCACACAGATTGGACCACTTTGTTTTTCTCTCCCTTATCAACGCTTTTTGTCCCGGGCAGACCTCTATTCACAAAGGACACACCAAGCAAAGAAACAAAACAATTTAAAAACAAAACATTAAAACATTAAAGATTTCTTTTTTTTTAAAACCTGTGTTACCATCTGAGTCGTGGTTCTCGTATCCGTGTTAAAAGGTTCCCTGTTGTTTGAGGTGAAATGTGAATCAACAGAGTGGTTTCACTCCATCAGAAAAGAACACAAACAGCAGCTGAAACGGCTGCTGTTTCCTTTGCCTCTTACGTCAAGGCAAGTCGATAACCTCCAGAGTGGCAGTCGAGACTTCATCACACCAAACTCCAACAACTTCTCCTCATCAGCTCGCTCTCCGCTTTGAAATCTGTGGATCTCTCCAAAGTTTTGGAATGGACTGGTTAAAAATAAATAAGAGTTTGTTTTTTTTTAAAGTCTCTTTTTCTGTGGAAGTCTTTGCTTTTTTGGACGTGTGTAATCGGATTTAATAAAGACAGAGAAGACGAGAACTGCGGGAGCCCGTCATCGCTGTCCTCCGCTTTAACACCCAATGTTCAGAGAGTGTGTCTGTGTGTGTGTGTGTGTGTGTGTGTGTGAGTGCATCACTCTCTCTGTGGGGGTTATGGCTGCTACTTGAAGACATAGTTGATCAGGACCTGAAGGAGGATGAGGAAAATGATGATGACGTAGTCGCGCTGCTGGAGGAAGGAGCCGCCCTCCACCCGGCCTGCCGCACGACTCCGCAGCACGCTGATGCTCCTACAAACACACAGGAGTTATGAGCAGCTGCTCTACAGATGTACATCACATCACGCTAAAGATATAGTGTGAATGATGTTCTTCTCACCTGTTAATGTCCTCCTGCGTCTGCTTTATAGATTCAATGGCACTTTGAAGTTCACTGAGGTCTGCTCCTTTTTTCCTCAGCCGACTGTTATGCTTGCTTTTGTGTCCTGTAACAAAGTATGTTTGAGTGGATGTGAAAGAAGGTTTTTATGACAAAAAATGCTATAGAAACTTGGGGATCACACAGACTCTAAGGTTGTTGGACACTTGAACTGAAGCGTATAAGCAGAGTCGAGTCCCTTCACCAACACCTCTAGAAGAAATCACTAATGACCACCAGAGTGTGCTGTTTATTCACTTTCATAGCCTCTAACATCAGAAGTTGTCCATTGAAAACTCCCACTGAGCAATGATTTGGTGTTTTTGCAGGTTAAAGACTTGTAGGTTATAACACGGTTATATTTGGTTGAAAAGTTAACGATTTTTAAATATCTAGATAACATATAATTGTCGTTTTATAATATTTCAATATGTAGTCAGGACCTACTTCACACTGAAACATAGTGAGTTAAAGAACTAACTGATGTTAGTGTAAAAGAAAACCTTCAATTTTCAGATTTTACCAGTTTGTCATGTGTGTGTGGTTTGTGACTCACGTTCGCTGCCAGATGAGTCTTGGCGGTCGGGTTCGGGTGACGAGCAGCCACTCTCTGGGCTCTTGGGCTTGTCGCTCTTGTGTTTCCTCTTTGGCACCGTTACCTACACACGCCCACACAAACAGTCACACACAAACACACAGAGAGAAACAGGTCAACAAATATGCCGCAAACACCAGCTACAACAAAATTAAAATTACATACTTACTGTATATACAAAGGATACAAAACAGAAATACATACAAGTGTTCAAACACACACGGCCAGAACAAAATGGTGCTTGATGCACACGCACTCTACCTTCGCACACACACACACACACACACACACACACACACACACACACACACACACACACACACACACACACACACACACATTCCCTCACAAACATGGTAGTCAGTGTTGGTGCAGTAATGACAGCAGTAGCAGTACAAGGCATGCTGGTGCATCAGTGAGTCACATCCATTTAAAGCACTCAGGCAAATGACACAAGCTGCGCCTGACATGAACCAAACCTGCCAAGACCCTTTAGTTTACTTCTGATTTAGTTGAAAGGGATTAAATTCTGACTGGATTGCAGCTCTTTTTCTAAAAGCTTCATTTAATGTGATGCGGTTTTGCAGCAGTGAGGTCTTAGTCGGCCAAAAGAGGTTAAACGGTTGATTTAATGTTGGTAGCGTGTGAATATTTCAAGTTTGGCCTGACAAAGACCACAGAATGAAAATGTCCTTTTCAACTATTTTTATCACTCTGGGTGATGTTTTAAAAGAATATTCCTCCCAAGAATGATTTTTCCTTTGTCTACTGTAATAACTCCACTGCTTCAATTTCTTGCAAATTCAAGAGTTGATTGTGTTTAAGCAGGAATAGATGTTAATGCTGTGTAGAGTCATGTAACCAGCAGCTGATCAGAAACTGATACAGAGGCACTGTTTTACTTCTCAGTGCATCATATTTGTAGGATAAAGTTTTACAATAGCTAAACCAAACATTTTTGACGGTGACAGTTACTGATATGAAGAAGAAGAGGCCTGGGGCTCTTGGCAGGTGGTTACTTTGAACACACACACTCCAAAAAAACAAAACAAAAAAAAAAATACATCGACAGACCATTACATGGACTGCACCACAGCAGCCTTCAGCTACTCAACATTACATGAACCAGGAGCAGCTCAGTAGAAGTTTAGACTCAGTGAGTGAACACAAGACACATAGAAACAAATCAAATGGAGATGAGAACAGACACAGGTGAAGGGTGAAGCGACCAGGTGTTGATGGCTGGTGGTTGGTCTGTTGATGTAATGGATGGAGCTGTTCTCTGTTTTGTACTTTGTATGGGAGAAAACTGAGGTGCAAAAAATATATATATATGTATACTGTGTGTATATATATATATACATATCAAAAATGCGAAGCTCACTCCATACTGATATCAGTCTTAGAAGAATACCAATTAAACACTCACAAGGGTTTATTACAGTATCATTTCATTTCACATTGGGCATTTCATTTGCAGCTAGAGATGCTACCTCCACTTTTACTGTAAGGAGATTGTTGGAACACAGTTTAAAAAAGGCAACTTTTTATTGAGTAACATGACAAAAAAAAGTGTCTGCTGGGTTAAATAATGTGTGTTTAAAAATCAAGATTGTTCCAATCCGTTTTCTAAAAGGTGTAAATAAGTGGTAAATGACAGTAAATTGAGTTTAACATCCTTTGCAGACACTCTACCAAGTACTGGGAAAGTGCCTGACAACATTGTGTAGCAGTACGGATATTTGCTGCAGCCTTAATTACTCAGAAACTGACTTGTCCGGAGCCTCCAGGGACAGACTGTCTCAAAATACTGCTGGTGTGGCACATGTAGTCCTTCGTGATGAATTATCAGAGGGAGAAGTGTATTATCTTGTTATCCGCTTACTTCAGCATGCAGTTGGACATAACCTTCCCTCCCATACAGAGAGAACGGCAGGCAAGAAAAGAGCAAAACAGAAGCAGAGAGACAAAGAAACACGGAGCGGAGGCGACGACGGCGGTGGCAGCACAGAGATGTGGACACACAGAGAAGAAGCGACAATGAAGACGGTGCACCGGGTGCTGCGCAGAAGGTGGCTGAGGCGGCGAGATGCTTTTTAAAAAATGTTTTGATCGGGACGACCTACCTGGCACTTGCAATTGTCCCTCCGTGGCCCCTGGTTACTCAGACTAATAAGACTGCCAGAACGTACCATAGGGGTGCGGTGTCGGACCTTGGTCTGGATGCAGCCGTCTTTCTCAAACTGGATCAGGTCATTGAGTGGATCCCATGGCCTCGTGCTGTGGAGGGAGGAGAGACACAGAGACAGAGATGAGAAGACAAGACAGAAAGAACAAAATGGTGAAAATAGTGAGACAGACATAGGTGAAGTATAGGAAAGATGACAGAGACGAACATATACATTAATGCAAGTATCGAATGCAGGAAGAGAGAAAGAGAAAATATGAAATAAAGAAAGAGATAAAGAAACAGAAAGAATGAGAGTAAAGAAAGGCAGTAGATTGACAGTAAATAAAAATATCACAGGGATCACATTATTTCATCTGATATGACTGCATAACATTGATGCTATTAAAAAATGTGGTTGTCTTATCCAACATACAATAATAACTATTTACAGAATCCATTGACTCTCCTGCTGTTATAATAAATCACCACCAGATGGCGCCCTGTCACACTGGTCAATCCAACATGGAAGACTGGGGTAGCAGCTTTGCTTTGAACTAAAGCATCTTATGTTAGAGCTTTGTTATAAGACTTTGTTTTTGAGTCCTGAGGTGGTCTTGGATGTCACTGAATTTAATGCAAGTTCTATAATTCTAATTATAGCGACCGCAGCTTATATTAAAATTACAACTGCAACATTTTTGTATTGCAAGTTTTGCTTTTTGTTTTCTTTAAAAGAAGTACAATGTTTTCAATCCAGTGTTTGACAGAAAGCTGAGCATGGATGTCTCTCTATAGGTTTGGTGAACTGAATATGTTGTTTCAGTTTCTGTGTGTTACAAGATATCCAGGATTTTTATATTGAGTACCCAAGTGTCTTCATGTAATATCAGCTTGACCTTTTTATGGTAATTTCATTGTCAAATGTTTATGAGTTTCTTATTTGTAAGCAGAGCACATTATACTGATATTGTTGGCCGACATTACCTCCTGGTAGATATGTTGTATTGGCACATACTGTATGTCTGCCAAGAAGAGCAAGAAGTTACAGCACATTAATGCCAAAGATATGTTTGTGGTATTTAGAGACAGTGTGTCAATGACACAGTTTGTCCACCACAGAAGAGTGACAAGTTGATTTTTACACTGTAAAATGTCCTACTCAGTACAAATTGAATATTGGTCACAATTCTTTAATAACTTTATTTAAGAGATCTTTTTCAAAAATGTGTTTAAAAAACTATTACAGGCCAAAAATGCAGTTGGTTCTATTAATCAGGTATACTGTAGGACATTCTGCTTTAGCATAGAAAACCTATCAAATGTATTCATAATTAAAACGATTTGGTACTAAGTATGACTTGATTTTTCATTATAACTCTTTGATTTGCAACACTCATTGACTAATAACTGCTGCTGAACCCGTTTCACCTGTTAAAATTCTGTTTGTTTCACCAGATATGAAGTAGTCACCTTTTATTGCCTGTACTTTACTCTATTCTGACTCCAAACCTCATGAGCTCACAGGCAGCAGGAGAACAATCACTCACTCGGCATATCTGTAATGCCACTCTCCAGTGACGGGGTCCTGCTCGAACAGGGCGGGGATCCACTCCTCACATTTGGCTTTCCGCTCGCGGGCTGATTTCCTCTGAACTTCCTCCAGCATGAACTTCTCGTTGGTGGCCTCAGTCTGGTCCTTGTTGTTGATGGCGCGGGTCACATGCTGCCACAGTCTGACAGATGGAGAGAGAACAGGGCCAATAAGTTTAGTTTATCAGAAGGAGAGACGATGAATGGGTGCAACAAAAAAGAGAAATCTGAAAATGAATCAATATGCCAAAAAGTGGCAGACGGTAAATCAGAAGTTACAGCAGATACTGTGATCACAGTCTAGTCACCTTTCTGATTCAAACTCTCCCTGCTCCTCTGGGGGGACAGTGCAGCGGGTCAGACGGCTCTGCCTCAGCTCCGGTGTCGGGTCCCAGAACGTGTCCATCGTCCCTGTCTTCTTGTCGTTGATGAAGATCTCGCTGTCCTGTGTATCAGAAAGTCAAAATGTTCCTATTGATTCTACATCAGCCATGAAGTAACTAAGGAAACAGATGAAAGTGAGGCTGAACCTGAAAGTGAGCACCAGGGTGAAAATAACATTTTTCACAGTGTCTTTGAGACACAGACGTACCTCATTTTCACTCTACATCCCCTTGTCTTCTATTTTAATAACATTTTTTTACTTAAGACTGTAGAGTAACTATAAAGAGCAATGATAAATCGATCAACAGAAAATTAATTGGCATTAATTGAAATTTTTTTGATAGTCAATTGATCATTTCACTTATTTTTCGAGTAAAAATGCCAAATATTCTCTCGTTTCAGCTTTTAAAATGACGGGGTTTACTTCTTTTCTTTGTCATATGACCATAAACTGTATATCTTTGGGTTCTGGACTATTCATCAGACTAAACCACCATCACAGGTGCCAAGAAATTGTGATTGTACTTTTTCCCTCAAAATATTACAACTTTATTTTCAAAATATTAGACTTTTTTCTGTCAGCATGGCTGCAGACAGTCAGTCAGTAGAGGACCTTACCCAGTGTCCTTCCAGTGTAGCCAACACCTCCTTTCCCAGTTTGATCTTTCCAGAGATCTGATTGACACTGTCACTGCTGCCCAGGAATGGCTGGAGGAGAGAGAGAGAGAGAGAGAGAGAGGGAGAGGAGAGACAGGAGGAACAGGAGAGGAAAGAGTAGGATATGGTAGGAAAGGAAATAAAGAGGAGCAAGAGAAGAAGGATATGACAGCGAGCGAAAAACAAAGAAAAGCGTAGAAGTAGAGAAGCGAAGGAAGGGAGAGAGAGGGAATGGACAAAGCAAGTGAAGGATTTAAAGGAGGGGAAGGCAAGGAGAGATACACGTTCATGAACTTTACTTGCTCCAATTACTGCTGCACAAAAAAAAAGCACTGAGCTTTATTACGTGTCATTCTGTCTCCATTTATGGAGACAGCACAATCTTTCCCTTTCAAACAGGGAAAGCTTTCTTCTGCTGATGCAGCAGAATAAATGTGTCATAAGGACAAGATTTCAACTGTAGTTTCCAACTTTTAAAAGATCTTTCTAATGCCACCATATTTTAATTTACGAACATTTTAACAACAAAAGAAAGCTACTACCATCAACTTCCAATTTAGCTTAGATAATTAAAGTTCTTAATCTAAATGTTTCAAACAGGTAAATACTGCAGTACTGCAGCAAAAAGATGTGTCACTGTAGGCTGAAAATAACAATAACTGTAAGAACTGGATTTATTGTTTTGAATTATTGAGATTATGATTCACCCATCACTACTTCAGACTAGTTAAGGACCCAAACATATCCAGATTAGTATTTTAAATGGAAATGTACTGATTGCACTGCTCGTTCTCTCTGACATGTACCTGTCGCTAGGTCATGATGGGATAGCGCAGCATGTGAATCATGGTATGGAGGATGGGATGTTTTTCAGGGCAGGGTGAGGGAGTGGATTGGTGGTGATGGCGCGGGGGAGTGAGACATTCAGAAAAGTCACGTGAGAAACTGTTTTTTTTTAATTTAAAAGAAATAGTCTTAACAGTATTGTATCTCTAAAGGATTTGAGGAGCTCACGTCTAAGAAGTGTAAAGCCAACAAAGGAGTGAAGTTATCTCTATTAATTAAATAAACACACTTATTTTAAACTACAAAACACAGTCATACCTTGAGTTTAAACTCGAGCTGAGCGCTGTAGCCTGTTTTCTCACATGCAATGGTGATCTGACCACCCAGCTCCAGGGTCATGGTGCCGTACAGGATCCCTAGCAGAGTGGAAAAAAGAGAAACGCCAGTCAACACAAACAACTGGAAACTCCAACACATACTCAAAATTTATGACTGGGTTGTATGATATTCTGTCTTTTTCCAACAGAGCTGACACTCCAAAGAAAAAAGTATCAACTAGATTAAAAGTAAATCAAAATGCGGACTCTGAAGTACTCAGAAAAAGTCAAGTATTGGACTAAGTGGACACAAAACTTTCCAAGTAAGCAGCATTAATGTAAAATCTATATCATCTATTATTTCACTGCTGCAATGCAGTTGTTGTTTTAACTCTGCATTCCTCTACTCCGCTTTTAAGTTCTCTGTGAGGCTGTCAGGATGAAAACATCTCAGCAGCGGATCAAACTTGCAATGGAAATTGATGATGCGGCACTAATGCCGACATAGTGGTGCAATCGGTTTCATCTCGGTGAATCTGAGCAACAACACGCAGTTCACATATTGTACAGATTTTACAGCAACATAAACACAAAGCATCCTGACCTTTGCAGTGAGCGTAGGGCATGTTCATCACGTAGTCTTCTCCTCGGTTGAGGAAAGTGAGCCGAGCCTCTCCGTCTAATATGGCTGACAGTGAGTTTCCTACAATGTGGAGGATCATTAGTAGTCAGTGGACAGAAATAATAAAAACCCTCAGCTGGGTACTTTTTAATTAATTTTTTATTAGAGTTTTAAGGTGCCTGGGGGTGACATTAATTGGATTTTAATAATTTGTGTGCGTGTGTGAGTGTGTGTGTGTCCGTACCATAGAACTTGGACTTGGCAAGGATGCTGCCACTGAGGCAGAAACCATCCTTCCTGTTGCTGACATAAAAGGCTGATACTGGAGGATGATGGGATACCTAAAGGAAAACGCACAGTGAATGAGTCAGCTTGAATTTGGCAGAAATGTCAGATCCTTTCACCCTGTACTTGTCCTATGGCTCCAACCCAATACAATATGCTTTATGAGATGTATCTGATACTTTTGGAAAGAGCTGTTCAGATTGCTTTTGCTGAAATCAAAATTATTACCTGTTCTGCGATGTAGAAGGTCTTACTGTTGGTCTTTTGGTGGAGCCACATGCAGCGGTACGTCTCTCCAATAATGGGGTTGTAAGGCTTCTTCAACCCCTGTGGTATAAAAAGCAACATTAAACATGGTTTTAGTGAGATTGTACATGTAAAGCATGTGTATTCTGTGCTTGTGTACTATAACATTAGGTCTGTCGTGGCGTTGAAGATCATGTTCAGCATCCTGACCTTTGGCTTTTTGTAAAACCCGGAGATGTACCACTTCACCACTTTCTTCATCCGGTTGTAAGCGTTCTCTTCAACTGCAGCCCTGAGAGTGAAATATACAAATTTAGACTGGTGCTGCTGTGTAACACAAGCTGTTTAACTCAGCGGGTAGATGATAGTACCATCTGCTATTACAGCATTATCTTGATTATTTTACCAGCTTTTCTATAGTTTTC
Organism: Thunnus albacares; assembly: GCF_914725855.1. Classification (NCBI taxonomy): domain Eukaryota; kingdom Metazoa; phylum Chordata; class Actinopteri; order Scombriformes; family Scombridae; genus Thunnus; species Thunnus albacares. Next base: position 21,368,472 of record NC_058128.1, on the reverse strand, counting down.
ATCCTGCGGTAAAGTATCCACAGAACATCTTTACAGTAAAGACATCCTGAATGTGTCTTACATTCTTCAGTGAAAGCATCCATATGTCACATTATATATAGGACAGTCAGTCATTGAACTTAAAAGTATAAATACCGACTGCACACACAAGAAATCACTGATTCACTTGTGAAATAAAATAAAATATGAATATGGAGGTTGAATACAGAGTAAAAAAGTGGTGAGAACAAATGGGAAAACACATATATCTTATTGCTGAAAAAAGAATAAGACTACATCATGACCACTTAAACATTACTAAAACTGTCTGCATGGATTTCTCTAAGAAGACTGACTCTTGTCAACCTGGAGAAAAACTAAAAATTGTTTTAAATTTGACTTGAAAGCCCAATTATTATCACCATTGTCATATTATTGAGATACAATTTATGCAGTATGTTTTAGACGTTATATGGACTTGTGTCTCATATTTAAGAGTCTGCATGAACGGCACCTCCTCCTTTAAACCACTTCATTAAACTCATGGACAGTAGTTGCCGGAGGTGACTGTATTGTCCCATATACAGTAGATGCAGCAAACTTGAACAATCAGCTTTTTCTGTGAGAGCCGCAATACGGTAATTAGGAGCTGTGCTGCATACAACATTACACAACATACACAAAATCAAACTTTAAATATGTCTAAAATCTACTCAGATATGAATTCATGAATTCCGTTTTTAAAGAGTGACTCTAACTTATTAACAAAGTTTTGATACATTTGCTCCAGTTTTTGCTGTTGCAACTGCACTGTATATAAAGTTATTATCTGTTTTATAATGTTGTCCAAATGAGCTAATCCCAGCACATTTACATTGATGTTGTAAAAATATAAATATGCACTGGTGTGCATTATCACATAAATAAATACAATGTTTCTTTAACATGACAGTTTCTAAAAAAAAAAACCCTTAAGTTGCAACATTTTTGCACTTACCTATTTTTTTCTCATTTTCAAGTCAGACAGTCTCAAAATAGAAATATATTTGTCTTTTATATATATATATATAAGGTGCTATCTAAGCACTGCAACATCATGTCCTTACTATCAAGAGCCTGGTGCCTTAAGTCAGCAGTTTAGAGACTCTTTATTCAGTTTTCAAGGACTTTCAAGCAATTTCATACTGATGTAGCACCCCTTCGGAGGGTAAAAATGACCTTAGTTTGGGAAGTCTGTTAAATGACAGTGAGTTCAATCTAAAAAGGACAAACAGGAAATGGAAGGTTCTTACTCTGATAGGAAGTCTGCATGGTAGTAGTAGTCAGAGAGTTTGTCCAGAAAGGACCTTGGCTCCAGGATGAATGTGGGCAGCACCACCTTGGACAGATCCATGCCGGGCCGCACCTGCTTCAGCAGAGTCCATATCAGAGATTTATTCTCCTCTGACACCGTCTCTGTCTGGGCAGCCTCACCAGCCTGGAGAAGGAGACATGTACAATGGTAGAGAGGTTATATCTTTTTCTTATTCATGTACCAGTGTCCACATGCTCAAATTTAAGGTGGCTGTTTGTGCAAAAGGACGTTTTAAAGGACGACTCCATTTGCATTTTTTCCTGTGTTGTTCAAATGGAAACGTCCAGTTAGAGTGCTGATGCCCCCACAACTTACACACACAAGTAGTTTGCAGTGTCTTCCTAACATACTCACTTGCTGTAAGACCATGAAAAATTGTCCAGATATACTACGAGTGATGTCGCAGCGCTGAGTGTTTAATTAGTGAGCTGTCAAACTCAGATTTCATCAGTATGGAAAAGCACATTAGCACTTTAACACTAGTCATCACACCGTTGCAGTCCCTTGCAGATACCCATGCACACCAACCCACACAGAAAGTGATCAAAGCCTGTCCACATTACAGTTTTCTTAATAGCCCCAGCAGAGGAACATGCTAATTTGTCCTCATTATGCAGAAAACCTTAAGCTGAGAAGTTTTTATTCAAGCCAAAGATGAAAATGGTTGCAAGAAAACCCATGAAATTATGACATACTGCTGCAATCACACTTCATCTACAATGTTTTTTTATTAAAAGGTCTTTGTTCCCTACCTCTCCCAGTTCCTCGTGGGACTGTTCCAGGTACGGGGTTTCCCGCAGATGTTCGTTAGGGTCCAGGTCGATGTATGAGTCGTCTTGACGCTCTGATGTGTCGCTGTCGCTCTCCTCACTCTTCTCCAGGCCTTCTGGGTCTGACTCCTCGTGGTCCTGCTCTCCCTCTCTGTCTGACTTGTCAGAGTACAGGTCCGGGTCTTTCAAATGGTCACTGTCATTGAACCTGGAGGAAGGGAGGATTGGCTGGTAAGATGTTTACTACACCAAATAATGACAAAGAGCAAGAAGCTTGACTTTAACAAAGATGGAGCATATTTGCTACTCACTGGAAACCGTGTATGTTGTGGGCTCGGAGGAGGCTGTAGAAATTAATGGAGTGTTCTCCTCCAGTGGCTACGGTGCTCATGTCCTCCTTCCCCTCACGGATCATGGTCCTCTTCAATAGGCTGGAGCACTTCAGGGCCAGCTCTAAGGCATCCATCCAGCATCGGCCTGGAGAGGAGATTTAGATTTAACACTTGGCTAAAGACAGCTAAAGGGCTGGAAATTCATATTGACCATTAGTTTATTAATCATTCTTTCATAATGAACAAAAACTGTTCAGGTTGTTTAAGTGTTTTTTGAAAGTGATTTTGGTTCTGGGCCCTATGATCCTGGTACTATTCCTGGACTAGTTCTGAATGATCCTTTAATTTTGACAATTACAATGAAGTCTTGAAAAGTCTTTAGCATGCTTGGTGCAGGAGCAAAATATTCAGGGGGGGTTTTTATTGGGCTTTTAAAGGCAATATAAAGTACTTAAAATGTACATATCAAATGAAGATAGTGGAAAAAATGAGCAGACAGTAATTATTGTGCATTACAATATGTAGAGAATAGGAAATGGCTTTTTGGACATGGCTTCTGTTTGACTGTTCCAGCACCACGGACAGAGACTCAGAGTGGGAGAGACTGGATTGGATGTTTCAGCACCATGGACAGAGAAACAAGGACAGATGGCTGTGTCATAAACCATCCGCTCATTAGTTCACTTTTCACTTACTCACTATCGAGAATTCAATGTAGAGGACAACTATTAAACCATTTTGAATAATATATTATGTTATTATATTATTATTATAGATTTTTTTGCTAGCTCTGGTTGTGGGCTGTATTTCATTTCAATTAGTACAAGACAGTAATACAATATTATTATGACTAAAAAAAGACAAATGACTGACAAGATAACAAGAAATCAGTGTACAGGAATGTATTATTGCACAAATGATTAAATTATCAGTGCCAACACTGGTGAGAAATAAGAAAAAGAAAAAACATCAGTACACTTAAGTGAAGTAACAAGTGGTTCTGGGTATAAGTTGGGCAGTTGGATGTTCTACTTTAGAGCTGCAATGAAATGAAAATATGAACATTTGCTGGTTGCAGCTTCTCAAATGTGAAGATTTGAGGTTTTTCTGTGTCACACATGACAGTAGACTGAATATCTTTGAATTTTGGACTGATGACCAGACAAAATCAGACATTTGATCATGACATGCCATGCCATCATGACATTCACTGTTTTCTGAAATTTTATAAACACAATGAGATTGAGAAAATATTCAACAGATTAATGGATAATGAAAATAATCGTTAGTTGCAGCAAAATTCTATTTGCAGTATGAACAAGTGTGTGTGTGTGACCGTGTGTGCGTAGGGCTGTGGATCGCCATTATTTTGTGTGCTGGAGTGTTTAAGGGTTGAAGAAAGAGAGAGAAAGAGACTGTCTGTTGAAGGATTGTACTGTATATTCAAACAAGGTGTCTGCAGTGGGTACTAACTTTCTTTTATACCCCTAACCCTAACTGTTCATGTTTATGCACCATTTATCACCATACAGACATGAGTGGTCGATTTTCTCATCTAAAACTATAAATAGAAATATAATAATAAAACTTATACCAGTGTTATGCCAATTTATGGGTTTATATCTCCCACTCAATGCAATCTGCTGCTGACAAAACAAATAGTTTAAGCGTGAATGACAGCTTGTCTCTTACCATCAGACTCAGAAGCAGCACGGAAGATGAGGTGGCTGCTGGGTAACGGCTGTGTGATGGAGCCCACTGCTTCTCCTTTAGGACCCTGTAGACGAAAGGGAGGAGACAGATGTTACACAACAGGCTCAGTGTTAAAGGCTCAGGTGGGTGTTATTTCCCAGTCAGTGTCTGGATTGCGCATTAGTCATTTTGATCTTTGTCTCTTTTCTTTTGAGATGGTTTTATGAGCTCCTTTGTGATTTCTTCATTCCACCCGCAGAGGTTGTATTCTTTTTTTCATTTTTTAATCATTTTTATTTGCAAGTAGAGGAAGTATAGACTCCCCAGTATGTTATTATGCAGATGAGCTATGAGAGAGGACAGAGGGGACGGAAACTAAATGAGTGAAGTGTTTGTTTTGATAGTGAAGAGCACGATGGAGAGAGTAAGAACGCTGTGATTGAAAACACTGACAACTAATTGTGATTTGAGTCTTTTCATAACGCTAACAAAAGGGAAAACACTTGAAATGCGAGGTCAGTGATGAATACCAAATCACAGTTGGAGTGGACTTATGAACAAAGCTAAAAAACAGGAACAAATGGACAATGTGTGCTGCCAAATACGAAAATGGCTGGCTGGACGCATTGTTTTCTGTGTGTCCTAAATGAAACAAGGATGAGCTCTTAATTATACAGTTTAACATCCACATCAGTTTCACCTTTTAATTTAACTGCTGGGCACAAAGGATTTGGTTTTTCGTGGAAGATCCTCTTCCATTAAGTGTCTGTTTTTGTTCGTTTTGTTTTTGTTCATCACCGGAGAGCAAAACAGGCTGCATTCAATACACTCATCTGCTTAACAAACCACTGCTATCCACTTAACAATCCATTATGATTAAATCTGGGACGTGATTAATATAAGACAACTGAGGTCATGGGTGGCAGATTTAACACCATTATTAAAGGGTCACTTGATGTAACACATGAAGTTCAGTTTACTAATCACAAGGAGTGCTACTCTGTCTGTGAACAGATGTCTCGTGTGGCCCCAAAGTGAGCTTTCTAAAGTTTAAAAAATAATATGTATTTTTTGCATTTAAGAGGCAGATACCTAGTTTCATTATGGGAGATGTAGGATCCAGCAAGTCAACTTTACTTTAAAGTGCAATACTACATTGCTGGAGTTATTACTTTATGGAATTTTCTGTGAGAAAAGAAAAAAACTGAAGTCTTTCTGTCTGCATTTACTATTCTATTTCATCTTTTTCAAGCCTTTGATGTATTCACATTGGTACCTTTTACTCTGATGGCTTAACCCTCTGTTCTTTGCTTCTGTAACCAACTACAGGTCCTCTTCAACTGCTCAGTCCTGAGCAGTTTCAAGTTTCCATGACGTTTCTATTCCTTTCTGTAAGTCAGCCCACTTCCATTGCCTGTAAATGTTTGTCCTTACTTGTTTGTTAATGTTAACAGGTGAACAGTCTTATTAACTAATTAAATAAATACCAGAAAAAAAGTTGAGAAACAGAATCTGTGACAATAATTATTTGTCTAAGAAATTCCTCTATTCTTTTATGTCCCCCAGTGTAGGATACACCAACTCAACGCTCCATGGTATTATTGATAATATTGTATTCCTGTATCTTAAGGTATATTCTGACCTTGACGGCCCAGATGGACTGCTCCAGCGGGTGAAAGAGCTTGAAGCAGAAGCCGTCCTTCTTGGAGGGCCTCTCGATCAGCTCGCAGGCGTTGAGCAGCACGGTTCCCACCCACTGACCGTTTTTGTGAGTTTTGTAGATGAGCAGGACACCTGGTTTCAGCACGCACCACAGCTTGGTCCAGCTCTTCAGAGTGCCACGGATCTGGAGACACCAATTACAGATTCATGTCAGAGAGCTGAAGGCTTCGTATTACTAAAATTACCTTCTGTATTATATTGTGTGAGGAGTTTGAGGATTTTGGGGTATAATATTCAAAGTGTATTGGTTTGTTTCTTTTGGCCAGGTGGAAAACAATTTAAACATGTGCATTATATAAGCACACAAGCTTAAAACGTGTGGTTGACGTTCCCACCTTTAGCCAGTCGGCCATGACGATGACAGAAGGATCAGTGATGGTGCTGAGCAGCTCCTTGGTTGCCCTCTTCTTTTCTTCCCTGTAGTTTTTCTTCTGCACCTACAGGGAGAGCACAGAGAGACGGACTATGCCTTAGAACAACTGTGAATATTAATATTCCACACTTGGTTCGTGACTGAATTACATATGGCAGCAAATAATAAGACTGGGATCACACTCCTTAGTGTCTTTGTTAAAGCAGCACCTGGTGCCTTCTCACTGTATCTCACCACCCTGATATTTAATATATCCTGGTGACACTGATGCACGACAGTAAAATTATGACTCACAAAGTTAACACAGTGTAAAATGTCAGTCCCTGACAAGCATCAGCGATTACGCCATACATAACACTCTCCATTTAAGGGTATTTTAACTTATTATTCCTGCCTTGATAATTAGTATCTGGATACATAAGACTTAAACAGACTTAAGATCACTTACCTTGAGGGACTCTTTTTTGGTGAGCTTTCCTCCAGACGCCGACACATCCTTGTCTGAGCCATTGTACAGCTTGGTTTCAGACTGTGAATGCACGATAAGCAGGGGTTTAATTGCAAAAACGTTGAAGACATCAATATCCCTCAACTTGAGACAAATCTGAAAAATCTGAATATTTATCTGAAAAACACAACTCTTGACTCTCAGACAATACATGTCTGTTCATTATAGCCATAAATATCCTGTGTGGATTTGTGCCCGGTCTATTTAACAATAATCCGTACTAATAGTTGTCTTTATTGTTGGTGATTCAGGAATTGTGGCTTGTTTTCCTGCTGCACTCTGTGCAAGCTGTTCTGGATAAGAACATCCACTAAATGACTAAGTGCAATCTAGGCTACAAAGTGTTCCCTCTTAATGACAAATCCACTTCCACTAATAGTGCAATTAACTGAGTCAACAGGAAGAAATATGACACATAACATTAGATGTTTTATAATAACATTAGCAGATTGTCATTGTTTCCATGCCTTTCCTTTTCCTCTGAAACTCAATTGCTTCTACGGTAACCCAAACTTAGCTCGTTTAGCCGAATGAAGCCTATAAATGCCAGTGCAGTTGTGTCTCTGCCAGCTTTCTGCACAAGCCAATTGGAGGGATGTATAGGGAACCTAAAGCAGGGCTACTTAAGGCCTTAAACACCCACAGGCAGGGACGGAGAAAGACTGAAGGTACATGATACTCATTATCATGTACCTTCAGTCTTTCTCCGTTTCCATTGAAGCTAAAATCTTCTCTTCCGTGTCCTATGGCTGAGACCGCATCGAGTCAGATTAATTAAAGTCCACAGATAAGGATTCATCCAAATCTTGCTTTTGGGAAGCCTTGGTGAGAGAGAATCATATGCCTTCATACTACTACACAATCATAACAAAATATTTAATAGGATTCCTGTCCGATGCAAGCGTTTCCGCTGTGACTCAGACGCCCACGTTTGCACTGACAGACGTGTTTGATGTGGACAGATAACTAGCTGGGCCTCCTCCACACTCACTCACTTGAAAGAGGGGCTGAGTTTGATTTTTTCTTGTTAAATGTTTGATGTGTACAGTGTATATGATATGTGAGTCATCTCAATGTAGGCTATCTGACGCCTGAGGCCAGACTGGGAAAGAGAGAGAAGACATGCAGTAATTCCCATATTCTCTGGTCTCATTACAACACAGACACCAAAGCACCCAGTCAGTTCTACCCACCAATCACAGCACATAAACTGATGGGAGTGTTGTTTTTTTTTGTTGTGTTTTTTTACCTTGCTCTTAGATATGGAATGTGAGTCCTCTTTCAAAGGCAGAGGCAAGAGGTCCTCCTTCCCTCTCTCGAAACCTGCAACAAAAAACACAACCGTTTAAGGAAATGCTCGGTCCATCAATGTGTCTCTCCATATCAGGAAATTATGTTTTTTTTTTTTATTCTCCAGGCAACCGATCTCATTCCAGTCGGTTACCAAGCTGCTGTGGATTCAGACAGACCCGGTGCCATGGGCGGCTGCCAAGGGGCCAAAACAAAACAGGACTTCATTACAAGTTTCTATCAGGCCTCCAGTTAAAAAAAAAGAAAAAAAAAAAGAAAGTGTTTTTCACAAAAATAATGGTAAGTGGTAAATGGGCTTTTCTAGTCTTCAGAACACTCAAAGCATTTTACACTGCATGCCAACCTTCACTCATTCACACACACACACATTCATACACTGATGGAAGAGGCTACCTGCTCATCAGGAGGAGTTTATAATGTACATTTACACAAACACACGCACACACTCTGATGACACAGCCTACAGGAGCAATTTGGAGTTCAGTATGTTTCCCAAGGACACTTTGACAGGTGGATTGGAGGAGCTGGGGATTGAACCGCAAATCGATTAGTGGACGACCTGCTCTACCTCTTAGCCACAGCCGCCCCCAAAGACAGTATGAACAGGCAGCACGGAGAAGAGAATGAATCACCAGGCCTCAAGAAGTTGGATTAGTGCACATCTTTTCTTTTTAAAACCAAATAGGCACACTTAAATTGTGATACAGTGCTCATTTTTCCAAGTTGATATGTGTGAAGAATGGAACGGAAAACCAAGACCCAGGTCTGTAATATGGAAAATGAATAGGTTTTAATTAAGTGGTGGATGCTTTTGAGGAGAAGGAGCAGAAAAAATGACTTGGTTCAAGGTGAGACAGCTCAGTCACCTTATAGTTTACAATAAGAAATTAAATGTATAAAACTCAGAACGTGCCCTGTCTTTGCTCTTCTCTCTTTACAGCTCCACCGGGTTTGCCTTCAAATCCTTGCTCTACCAACAGGTCAGGGTGTATGTTCAGAAGTTCTAAACCAAATATATGTTGCTTACTTTATATTTTACAGTTTGCTCTAGTGCTAAGACAGAAAGTGACAGAAAGACAGCAATTTTGATAATCGACTAAAGGTCATTTATCAGCCAAAAATACCAAACATTCTCTTGTTCCAGCTTCTCCACTGAAGATTTGCTGCTTTTCTCTGTTATACATCATTGTGAATTGAAAATCATAAATTGTTAGATTGGGCTCTGGGAACTTATAGGTATTTTCCACAGTCTTTTAACATGATATATAATTAGGGATTAATCAATTAATTAATAAAACAATAAATAGATTAAATGAGAAATATGCTGATTGATGAGATCCGTAGCAAATGGATATCAGATGTGTTTGAAAACAGTTGCAGGGACATGCAAATGTCTGAGTAGGCAACTAGAATCTCATTATGTAATGTCAGTCACGGGAGCAGACTGTCCTCCTAAGCAATTGAAAACCAGCCACAGAATCTTGATGGCAACAAGCTGGCGCCTGAGCTCAAAAGTTAGATAAGTGGGCTGGTGAAAGGAGATACCTGGCTTAAATCCACAGTTTGGCAGGGACAGAGTGGGTGTGGAAGGTAATTTGGAAATAAAGAACATCATCAAAAACATCATTTAGTGAGACACTTAACCTTAAGTGCTCTGGTGGCTGAAGGGACTGTGTATTTCTGAATATGTGAAACAGGATAATGCTGAAAATGTGCATTAACACAGAGTCAGTTCCAACCTAAGAAGGAAGAGATTCACTGTTCTTCATTTGAGCTCCACCTCTCCATTTCTAATCTTTATTAGTGAGCTTATTTCAGACCAATCAGTGTTGCGAATCCAGCTGCCTCGCAAGGTAAATCAGTGATAGACAGATGGTTCATCCAATCACGTGCCGAGTATTTTTTTTTGAAGAGTTGGCCCTTTTCCAAACAGTTTCCATGGACGACTTCTCAGATGGTTCTGTGTAACAAACCATCTGGTGCGTCAGGTTACTAGTTGCCTACCAATTAGTCTAACCTCAGCAACAGATTCCCCGCTGGGATCCTGGCGGCTGGTGACACCGGTGGTCTCAAAGTGAGAGGCAGTAAATATTTGATAGTTTCCGTCTCCTATCCACAGGCCATCAGTTTTCAGCCATGAGAGGGAAGGAATTGCTTCTGAGGTTCATTACCAAAAGAGATATTTATCATTGCAAAAAGGATGACACCATATTTCACTGACAATTTGCTTTAGAGTTTCATTTTCTGCTGCAGACAAATCATCATGGATCATAAATTCTTAAATGACTATTGTTAAAGAAAACTCAAGTTTCAAACTCCACATTTGGATACTTCTAATAACAACAATATGATGTTCAGTGAATTCCTGGAATGACTTGTTTTATTCACTTATTATTAACCCGTCTTCATCTACCCTGCTTCTTCAATTTTCTGTTATGCATTTCAACAACCCTTCCTGTGTTGCTGCAGGTGTTTTATGTATACATAGAGAAAGCAATATTTGTGATAGCGACAGTAAAGAGCTTCCAGTGAAACACAGTTCTGTCTTGATCATTGAAAGTCTGGACAAAATGGTGACACTAGACACAATATATTACCCAAATTAAGTCAGCATACTAAAAAACACTTAGATTTTTCAACACTGTTCTGCCATTTAACTACGTTGAAGGACTGTCTATGTTTGGCTATTTATATGTGAAAAGAAGACAAGTGCAAACATTTTGCAAGTAGAAATGGAAGGTACAATAGTGTCTTTGTGCTTCATAAGTAGTATTTTCTAGCTTGTTAACAGGAACTTTTCATGGCTTGAAACATATCATTCCTCTTTTTTTCTACAAGCAATAGCTCTCGGGAATGGAACAAAGAGTGCAGAAGGTCAACAACCATGCTGTACAAGTGCTACTTGAGCAAGAGTTAAATGTATACATGCATTTTTGTTTGAGAACACTTCAGCAGGTTGAATGATTGTTGCAGTGAAAGCATACTATCTATGTGTCTTTCTTGTATCTTTCCATCCAGCTGATTGCATCCAATGCCAGAGCTACACAATATTAGCCTGAATTTGCTTAAGTTCCAATAATAAAACAGTGATATACAGCCAGAAATCATGCCATGTAATTGTTTTTTGTTGCCTTATCAGTGCTGCCTTCTGTTTAATACAGATCCAGTTTCAGTGATCCCATCGGACCATCTGCGCCCACTTGACAGACGCATCTCCATGTCAACTTCAGCAGGAAAACAACTCAAGGGCAATTCACCCACTATAGCAAGCCACAAGAGGATACATGAGTCATAATCTCCTTCCCTCAATTTCAATTTATAGGGAGGAAACTGAAGATCATAATAGAATTAAGTTAATTAAAATATATATATATAATTAAAATATGTACATATATATATTATTTAAGAGAGGCAAAGCACCATCAAACCTGAAACTGAATCAAATCTATTGATAAAAGCCCAACTTAAAGAATGAACTTATTATTTACAATCAAGCAGTCTGACTAAATTAATGTGGTCTGTGATGAAGTGTCCCATTTCAATTTGAGACACCTTATTGGTGTCACTCCTATGCCCTGTTAAAACCTATGTTCAGAGACCTGAACACACACACACACACACATACACATGTGACAGAATCATTTCATTATGGTAGAAGGAGCTAGACAGATAAGGCTTGAGGCGGCTTATTAACTCATTACAGCTGAAGTTGAGCTTTAGATGGAAAAACAAAATCACTCAAATTTAATTTGTCTATGTGTCTAAAATAAGGAAGGAAACATTATGTACAAAAGTGGTCATTGCTATCCAAAAATTTGAAAATCATGTGCAGTCAGTGTTTTCAAGTGTCAGTTTTATCAACATGTACCTTATTTTGGAAGCACACACTTAAACTGAAGTTTCTTTCATTACTAGAAAACACTTCTAAAATGGTCCAGCAGGTTATAAGGTATCGTTCATGAGTAATGTTAATCCTAATTAGCCCACATGAACCATTTTTGGATTATGCAATATGTCAACTTCAATACTTAGACTTAGAAGCGGGCTTTGTACCACAGAAAGATTTTGATAAGCCCTCTTCCTCCTAAGGACAATGGCAGACGAGGGAGGCAAATCGTCGTGTGAAACCACCAGAGGATTTAAGGTACAGAGGGTTTTAGTGGTGTGCATTTCACAGAAAAGTGTGTGAGCGGGTTGTGATTTTCAAAAAGGCAGGCATAGTACATTGTTTTTCACAAAATTATGGATTTTTCTTCACACCATTTTCGGCGCTGACGCTGTTTGACTTACTGTAAGAGGCTGATAAATAGACTGTGAATATCTTTTAGCTGTTGAATGTGTCCAGTGAAGTCTGCTCTAGTATATTAATATGTATTTACACAGTACTTATCAAAGCAGTGTTACAAGAAGCATTCTGTGTTTTATACTGATATTAAAATTAAACGTTTTTTTAGACCTACAAGAGCAAAGATCAGCTGGCAAGATTTTTTTTGTTTTTGTTTTTTGATCCTATGTCAAAGATCATGGTGACACTGTTGACAGATGCCGCAGGGGCCGGCTAAAGTCAGAGCCCAGTCTACCAAACCGAGACTTTTCACATCTGCTTTATTTTGTGGCCTGGTAGAGACAAGAGGTGGACGTGTGCTAATGAGCTAATCTAAAATCAGTATCTTCTGATGCAGTGTTATCAGATCATTATGGCATTTTGGCAGCCAACTACTTGTAATTTTTGTAACTTAGGAATTCAAGACTGATCTTTGATCTACAGTAAAATTTTACATTTTTTTCCGCATTTATCTGACATTCCTATCCGCAATTACTCCCCATAAATGAGGTGACCCATAGTAGCAGTTTTATGCCCAAATTTAATATACTACAACCATCATTTGCAGCCAAAATCCCAACCACTCTACTTCAGTTTTTATGTTATTTGTTTCCTCATTCCATATATAACTTTCTTATTTGTATCTGAAATGTCTTAACTTCACATAGGTCTTTTAGTCTGCACTGCACAATATACATTGTACGTATTTTCATGACATTCTGTGTGGAAATGTGCTAAATCTAACCCTTGCTGTATGAGAATTAATGTCAGGGAGTACATGTGAGTGTGTCTGTGTGTATGGCTGAAGTAGTAGGCGGATCACGCCCCACTGCAGGCTGACTAGGGCTTTTTCCTTTGAGAAAAAAAAAATGGAGCTGCAGTGATCTCACTCTGCATCAAAGATCATAGACAGAAAGAGAGGCATAACAGTAAAGACAGAGAAAAGAGAAAGAGAGAGAGAGGAAGAGCTGTATGCTGCTACATTCAATGTCTTTCCACATTAATGTTCTGCCTCACAAAATGAATAGAGTCTGAGTCACCAAACACCTACATCCCACCAACTGCAGACGCAAAGACAGAGGTAAGAGAAAAATCATGATAAACACACTTCACTCCTAATCAAACTGTCTGTTTTTTATTTAATTGAACAATTTTCATGATTGACTGTGTCCTCTATCAAGTCAATAAAATTCTTATAACTTTGTAATGTCACAAAATAAACAGACTGATCTATTGTGAGGCAGTTGCTGTGAGGAGCTAGCAAGGCTGGCCAGTGTATATTGTCATTGGAGGCTGATATAGGTTTGCTTCAGCTAGAAACGCTGCTTGTGTTATTGATTAATAATTTACTGCTCTATTCCTGTGGAGGTGCTGCTGGTACTTTGGGTCCTTACACAACACACATCAAACCAGTCCAGTTTATTTCATGCTTATACTGGTGCTAAACCAGATTGATTAAAAGAAAGAAACAGTGCAGGTGGGTAGAATGCTACACCTCTACTCTTCTTTAAAAACACGCCAAAAATCAATGTACAGAACCTTAAATGAAGCTGGGTTTTATAGGAAATCTAAAGGCTGCCATGGCAACAGGTGACTTAAGAAGAACAAATGGTGGGAAAAGCTGTCAGCCCTGTTACTCTTCAGAATACATCAATTTTAGAGAGCAAATTGCCTGTGTGTCTACTAGTGTGGGAAACTTGCCATAGCAACAGCGTCTCTACTATTTTGGTTCTAGATTTATGAAAAATGAAAGATGGCAGACCCACTGAAGGGAGAAGGAGTACAGTAATATCTGTACAAAACTGTTAGTTTTAGTGAGAGTACAATCAGTTGTCAGGATGACATTTATCCAAGGATATATTAGATTTAGTTAACTTACAAACTAAAATGTAACAACTACAAGCTATATACATTCTTGGATATGTGTCTACTGAGTAGGACATATCGTATAAGCACAATTCATCCTTGTTGTTGCTCAGAATGAATGTTGGGTAAGTTGCTCCAAACCATCAAATGAAAATCCTGTCATATTTACCTATGCGCTGCTACATATTTTGATGTAAAATGGTGGAAAGGAATCATTTTCGCATACAAAATATCTGACTGCAACATCTGAAGGGAGCTTGGATAGTTGGGATTCAAGTCAGCATGGCAACATGGGATCACAGGGAGTGGAGAGGTATCCTTTTGGCATTTACAGAAAAGAAACAGCTTGCTGTAATGCTACAAGGTCGAATTTGCCAGACTACATTTTGGACAGTAAACTTGTCACATTTTAGGGATAGTGTAGCAATTAGGTGAAAGAATGAAGTAGTTTTCCTTCTTGTGTCATGCATAAAACTATGTCCAGCCCGCATGGATGTACAAGACACCACAAATTCATAAAAGCCAGATCCAGAATGCTGCATATTTTTCCAAACTTTTGAGACAAAGAAAATTTAAAACACATCAAAATCAGTATTGTACTTTAATTAAGTTTGGGGACTTGTGAGAAACAGGTTACAAAGAGAACAGACACTTTAATACCCCTTTAGATCTCTTTTCCAATTCACAGCACTTCTCTTCTTTATTACTGTAGAGCACCATTTCCTCTTGGGAATCAAAAACCCATCTTGTCTAAGACAATCTTTATGGTCCAAGACTCCACTGAATGTTCCAACATGCAGTACGCCAAGTCATGCTGACCTCAGGATGAGCCACGATTTCATCTAATCATTGACCACAAGGATACAGCTTTTTCCACTCTCTTATAGCTGCATAAAGGACCTAATTGCAACCTCCAAATCCATTTCCCTTGCAGTTAGTCCCTAGCTACGGAATAAACAACAGTAAACAACACAGCTAAAAGAGACCAGTCTACATAAAAGGGTACATCCACTAGCTTAATGGGAGATAATGGGCAGCAATTTCACAAATGACATTTTATTAATTTTTTTTATTAATCTGGGATCAAGCTTCTTTGTGTTCAAGGGTTCCTGTCCTCATTTCTGGCCTTCAAAGCTGTTTATTATGCTGCCTGTCAGAGCATTGCACATAACAACAAGGGAGAATATTTTTGACCAGTTACACATGTCAGTCTATAGGTTAATTTGCATACACACTCCTTTAATGGCTGGACAACTACATGTTCACAACATCAGATATTCTTTTTGAATGGATAAAGTACCAGTGTAAAACTGACTTCTACACAGAGTGTTACATTATGGATTGTTTGTAGCATTAATGTTGCTAGGCTAGCAAGGGTCTTAAAGTCTGTTCATGGTGAGTGTGTTACAGGCAGTCAGCCCTAAAAATGTTTCAATAGTCCAGTTTAACCTGCTGGAGTTTCTGAAGGCTCTTGTAATGTGTTTTCTGCCACAGAGGAAATAAATTCATGACACGTGAAAATGAGTCCAAAGCGTCTTCTGACGTCTCTACTGCAGAAACAGAATATGTCAAGCTGCCAAGTACCACTGTCAAGACAAGACAAGATGATAAGGAGCTCAAAAAGACAAACAGGCAGTCGTATAAATGCTAACTGCTGGAGAAAATCATTTTTGACTGCTTCCAAGAGCCTGGCAGGAGAGTGTGTGAGTATGTAACTATACTATGATGTAAGTTGCATTCAAAAAGTAACATTTTTCCAAAAACATCTGTTGGAGAAGGGGGGGGGGGTTATGCCATCATGAG
The DNA here is from genome assembly GCF_914725855.1 of Thunnus albacares. NCBI lineage: Eukaryota > Metazoa > Chordata > Actinopteri > Scombriformes > Scombridae > Thunnus > Thunnus albacares. Next base: position 21,352,438 of record NC_058128.1, on the reverse strand, counting down.
CTGCTGTGATTAAATACACTAAAAAACACTATGAGGAGAAAAAGTATGAGCTTAAAGTCAAGCTTGCCGATTGCTGGACGACTCTCATGAACGAAAGCTACATCACAACTAAAAATGAACCTGTTAGTTACCGCTTAATGGGTAGCAAGCAAAATGAACTGAAACTGACATCCCCAATAACAAATGATATGAAGTGGCCCAATCCCCATTAAAAGGGTTGTACTTTTATTCTGTCTGCACACAGTCAGCCCGATGAGACTAAAGACCATCATCTCTTGGAAAAAGGGTGATATTTCAAACAGGATGTGTCTGGATGAGAGCGGGGGCATTAGGCTGGTTGTATTACGGTGGCCTCTGTTTTGTGTTGGTGTTCTATTTATAGTCCATTGGGCTCGAGTTCATGTGCACTGTCAGTTACTGGCCTCTTCCTTGGTCCGTAGTAAAGACTGCAGGCAATGACCTATTGTCTTGTCTTTTGATATTTTAGATGGAAGTTTAGGAGGGTCAAACTGCTATGTATTCCACGAAAAGGGTACCAGAAAAAATGAGCTGTCACATTTATTGAACTTTTGACCATCAAAGCACTTTAAGTGGAATTTATATTAAATGGCTTTGAAATTAACCCCAATGTAAAGAGTCTGTAGCACCAAGTCTTAAAAAACTGTCAAGTGAGATATAGTCAGTTTATCTTAAAAATGTTTTTTAGGGTGCAACTAACATCGAACATTACAGAGTTCGATTTGCCAATTATTTTACCAATTATTTTCTCCATTCTTTAACCATTAGGTATATAAAACGTCAGAAAATAGAGAAAAACGCCCATCACAATTACCTGGTGCTAATGGTGATATCTTCAAATGAGCTGGTTTCACGTTCTCAAATGTGATGATTTAATACTTTTCTTTATCTAACATAATGGTAAAACCGAGTATCTGAGTTTTGTACTGTTAACTGGACAAAACAAGATGCTTGAAGACGTCACCTTGGACTATGGGGATGTATAGCAAATATTTTTCACTATTTTTTCACTATTTGACAAAATAATTGGTAGTTACAGTCCAACTTCAAATAGCTTTTTTTTGTCTTACATATAGTTAAAACCCAAATATTATTTATTATAGTATTTATTATAAAGGTATGACAAAGTAAAGCAGCGTATTACCATAGTTGAGAAGTTGGAACCATCAAATATTATTTTTGTTTGATTGCTCGCTTGATCGCTGATGAAATTGTCAGTTAATTCTATTTTAGCCCTAAAGGGTTTTGTAGAAAAATATAAGTATATTTTTATTTTGGTACTGACACTAAGGCATCATGCTGCAGCTGTAAGCACATTTTTAAAAAGATAACCAGCACAAGTCACAACAGTAAATAAAATGTTTAGAGACTGTCAGTGGACTGGCGAACATAACTAAAAAGAAGAGCCTTTGACAGCACCACACACATTGCCAGCATACAAATAAAAAGGACTCAAGCATCGGTGAGCAATTTTCCATGAGACACAGTCTCAAAGACTACAAATCCTGAATATGTTAAAGCTACACAAGAGTAGGCACAATCATGTCAGCAGACTCCACTGTGGAGCCTATGTGGGTGTAAAAAGCAGAGATAGACATAGAAAGAGAAGGTAAAAAAATAAATAAATAAAAAAATCCCAAAAACAAAGTGAGTAAGTGTAACCCGTCTGCATCAGCTGTCTCCTGCAGTGTCTCTTAAAGCCGGTGCCTGTTAGCAGAGAGTCTAAAATAATGATGAATGGAGCTAAGGCTGGGAGCTGAGAGAGAAAAACACCATGACTCAGACAACGTCTCGCAGCTCGAATTATTTGTACTGCTGGAAGACGTGCTGGTTTAAAGGGGAAAGAAATGGGCAGGGCTTGTGGCCAAAAGGTCACCAGCCCAAATCCCTGGACACGGAAAGGTCTGAGCAAAGAAAGACGATGACAAACGTACTCCCCCAACCTCAACAACTGCTGCTGAAATGTCCTTGAGCAAGGCACCGAACTAACAGAGCTACTCAGTGGAAAAAGAGCAAAGAACTGGGGTTGTACTGAGTGTGAGCATTTGTGCACGGTCAGCCATTCCTGGATTAATAAAAGTTAAAAACCAGTCATCAGTCAGCAAAGGTGGAACAGAGAACATCTATTCTTTCAAAGCTTCAGTGGCTGCCAGCTGTCTGCCTCCAGGTCTGTGTCCTTTTGGGCAGGACAAACAAAGGGGAAGAACACAGGGGCAGTGATTTTACGAATGAACACTAAACTGATTTAATCCTAAATGTTCTGTGGGATTAGGTGTACTTCTAGAGGATTATCACTGCACTCTCATAGAGGTATCACTCGAACCTGAGTAAAATAAGCCAGTTGAGCTAAGGCCTGAGCTCTGCTTCATTCATCAAACAGGTTGCACCAGCCTGTTTAAACTACAACAGTCCATCAATGGTTATCTGTTTTGTTCTGCAATTGTGGGGAGAGAGGACAGAGAGTTCTTGAGTTAAGAAGCTACAACCATCTCACAGCTATGACCAAGTAAAATTCTTAAAAGAAAAAAAGGCAGATATTGTGTGTTTGCTGTCTGATTCAAAGCATTTCAAACTCAACCAATATTAGGATGAATGGAGCCGCTGCTGGGTGCTGACTAAGAAAAATATTCAGTTGCTTGACCAGAACTGAAATTGAAATTCATGTTTGCTAAGAAATCAGTTTATATAAGGGTGTTTTCAAACCTCTGTTGTTTAGTCCGGTTTTCTCTGCTTGGTACGATTCATTTGGGCAGATCTTAACACAGTAATTGTACTCTGGTTCAGACCAAAACAACCGCACATAGACCCTTCAGATGAAGTGTTCTTGTTCCTGTCCCAAATGAATTATGGAATGGTTCCAACCTTGATCTCAGCCAACTACAAGATGCATTCTGCAAGTCTGAACTAAACAGCTCCTGTAGCCAGGTGCACTTTGCATTCTGAAATACAGATGAGCATATCAACAGTTGCTGGCAGCTAGCTGGAAAATGAATCAAAGTCCAACCTGAACTAGCAACAAAATACATTAGATTCTTGATATTTGGGCAGATAGGAGCCTCTTCAGGACCTTCTTCTTGTATTTACGTTCTTGCTCCTGCCCCAGACACTCATCTGATCAATGAGAGGAGTGAATGTTCTCAAATGGATTTTAAAGAGGCATTTTGGTTCACTCTGTGTGAAAAGAAATGAACCAAGGGGAAAATTCAACAAGTTCACCAACTGATCCACTGATTCAGTCCAGAGAAAATCAACTATTGGCTTGAAAATGCCCAAATAATAGCTAGGCACCCTCTTTTCAGTAATGTGTATCAAACACAGCACTGAGTGTGCGGGAGCTGCTGATGATTCAGCAGGTGTTGATATAACGTGAACAAAAAGTAAAGTCTAGTAAGAATCACTGATAACATTAACAAGCTAGGCTAACAAGTTTCCACTTTCTAAGTGGAATACAAACTGAACATGTCCTCTTTGTGTTGAATGTTGTAAAACATTTTATAGATAATGCTATGTGGGCTTGTTGAAAAAGACGGAAGAATGTCTTGCATCAGCGTTCACAGGATATGATTTGACATTCTTCAGTCAGTAGCACCATCATAGAAGTTGACAGCGCTTATCCATGCAACAGCAGTTCTCATATGTCAGTCAACTGCTGTCATGGGAGAAGCCCACCCAGAGGATTAAACACTTAGATGCTGTTTCCATGATCAAAATCTTAACAGAGCTCTAAAAAATCCTACAAATACATATTAATCTGCAGTTACTACATTTGTGTATATAATGAATTATTACACTGTAATTCTAAATTTAAAATACATACAGTAAGAAAAAGTAGCCTCTCTACTGAGGTACTGCATTCAATTGTGCAGATTTTTAGGTTCCCGTGCCAACATGAACAATCGTTTTTTGTTGCAGAAACTTAAGAGCAGTGAAGTAAGACAGTCATACTGGCAAACTCCATTCTCTGAAAACCAAGATTGAGCAGACCCACATCAGTCCAAACCAGCAGACACTGATCACATAACTGTCAATGTTCAGTTTGAAGGAGTGATATAACGGAAGGCACTGACAGTCAACAGGTCATCTGAAACGAAACTTGGCCACAGTAGAGATTTATTTGTGATCCACTTCACGTCAGTCTGAACACTTGAAATGAGTAACAGAAGTAATTTTTCTCACTACTACTACTACTACTACAGCAGAGACACTAGTCAATCACAGGTAAAACTACAGGATCTACTAATAATCCAGCAACAATTTCAGCTCCAACAAAGAGTCTCCACATCATCATACACCCACCTGGCAGCGAGATGGGTGACAGCTCATTATAGCCCCCGAAGGAGGCATTACGGATGAGTTTGCGTCCGTCCGGGTGTGGAGGTCGAAGCGACGCTGTCCCGCCGCACGTGGAGAAACGGCGGCGACTCAGCAGGCCCTCCTCTTTCATCATGGGGCCGGTGGGTTGGAAGGAGGGGGTCGGGGAGTGGTAAAGAAACTCAAGGGTGGAGGGTCGAAGGGGGGGGGTCAGGAAACAGTTCGATCCGTCCCACGCAGCTAGTGAGCCAAGCGAATACACCAACACACACACAGAGCAGAGTAGCTCAAACACCAGGCATTAAACCAGTGCAGTATGCTGCTTTCCTCTACGCTTCCACCAGTCGACTGCTCCCTTTCTCCCTCACACACCCTCTCTCTCTCTCTCTCTCTCTGTGAGTGTGTATGAAAGCAGCAGCCTGTAAGTACTTAATAACGAATAAGCCGAGCCCCTCCTACCTCCCTCTCCTCCGGATGGGTAGGAGAGCTGCATCTTAGCTTGAAAATAGCTCTAATGTTCCACATCTCATCTTTCTCTTCTCTGCTCAACCAATCTCTCGCTGCATTTTTAATTCATCATTTTACATTAAAAAAGGGACACTTCACCGCTTTTCAACCTAATTTCAATAGGTTAGTCATAGAGGTGGCAGCTCTATGACGTCCACAGTACTTGATAACACTTTGTAAATATTGCTCCAGCTGAATTTAGTTGCACGTATGACATCAGTGCTTTATGGAAAAACCACAGGGAGAATTTAGCTATGATAAGTGTCATCTTCTCTCTGATGGTTGCACACCACAGCTCAATCTGCCGTGAGAGCTCAAAACTACATTTTGGACAAAAACAAATTCCAAATTTTCACATAGAGAGATCACAGAGGATGTCCTCCACATATTTTAGCATGTTTCAGAGTCAAAACAGATTTGTATAAGCTACAGATTGCAGATAACAAACTGCAACAAGCAGATGCAGAGGCTCAAGCTGCTGTCGATAAAGCTGCTTTCAAAGTTTGTGATCGTTAAGTGGACGGCCAAACCGGCAGCACTGGTGCTGCTAAGCAAGCATAACAGTGAAGCCAATGGGAGTGAAGTTGCCTAGTCACCATGCTGAACAATTTTCTACTAATTTTTCTACTTTGCTGGATGCTGCATGGTTTGAAAAATAAAAATTTACAAAAGGAACTGCTTTAGTTTTAGTAACTTTAACACTTGCGGAATCCCATAGTCACGATTTAATAGCATTGAATCTGAATCCAGTATTAAATTTACTTTCCAAATTCAAATCCTTATGAATCCCTTATTTAATCTATTGAAGTTTCCCTTTCAACAAGTAACAAACCCTAAGATACAAAATACTGTAGAATAATATTTAAGAGCTAAAAGATTTGCATTCAAATACTCAATAGAGCTAAAACACTTAGTTGATTCACAAGAGAAAATTAACATTGGCACCCTTTAGCAACATTTTTGATAAACGATCAATCGTTTAAGTTGTTTATTCGGGGAAAAATGCCAAATATTTGCTGAGTCCAGCTTGTCAAATGTGAGGATTTACTGCTTTTCTATCATTTTAAATCTTTGAGTTATGGACTGTTGGATGGACAAAAGAAGGGCTCTAAGAACTTTTTTTTTTTTTTTTTTTTTTTTACTTCTACTGGACTGAAGGATAATTAATTAACTGAAAACGTACCTTATTTGATAATGAAAACTACTTAAATTAAATATTTGCCATTGAGCCACAGTAAATGAATACATGAATATTTTGTACCATGAGGCCAATGAGAGATTATTTTTACACTGTTTTTGGAACCAGATATAAACTGGAACCAGCTAACAGGTACTCTATGTGTTCAGCATTATAATTTCTGATAACGTGACAGCTAATGCACAGCAGGTACACACAGATAGTGTCCCACTGTTGTTTCTTTATAGAGGCACAGGCAACACACCTGTGTTTGCAAATTTATCAGACAAGCAGCAGCAATGCTTGCTTTCTGGATAAGAAGTTAAGCATACAGTCAGACAAACAAGTCAGTGTTTACCACCGTCTGACTCACATGCAATACATTCAAGTACTGCACGTGTAGGCTCTTTGTACAGAGGAACAGATTGCTTTGTCATAATGAATGACTCTTAAGAGGTTGTAGTGTTATTGGCCTACATAAACTACCAGTAGTTATTGTAATGAATATCCACAATAATAGCAGTGAAATGTCCCTTTAAGACAACTTAATGTACATCTTCTCCCTGTTTTAACCACTCTTGTCCCTTGTCTTCAATACATTTGTAACTGTGACTGCTATGTAGACCTCATTCATCAGTGTACACACACATACACACTAGAGCACATACAATCACCAAAGACGAGCTCTACTGAGGACAGAAGGAAGATCTTTATCACACCAGTGTTTAGATGATCCTACAATATTCCGGAAAATATAAACAAAATATAACAACTGCACAATGCAGTGTTTTTTTCTTCTGACAATATTTGTTTAAATGAACAAAATCATGAAATATGAATTAGCAGTTGCATCCTTCATGTATCAATTTTTTTTGTTTAAAAAAGCAATAAATCCATGTTCATATAAGCATATTTCCTATTTACTGCATTCAGCTTTTACAGCTGGAGCTTAAGAATTATGATTTACATAAAATATCAGATGAATAAGGCATTGAAACGTGTGCTTCTCCTGAATACAGTTAAAACCAAATGCTGTTGGCAGACATTTGTGACACGGTTTCCTATAAACATTATATGAACAGTGAAAATGCAGCTAGATTTTATGATCAAATGTGGCTCAGATCAGGCAAAAAGCTGATTGCTGTTTAAATTCATTAGAGAAAATGAGTTTCTTCACGCTGTTAAATATCTATGCTATGCTGTTTTTGGTTTGTCCAGATTTATCCAAATAAAAACTTGTTTAGCTTCTGTGCTGAGGGCTGTGAAAGATAATAAATAAAAGTCATCAGGGGGGGTTCACACCAAGTGCCAAGATAGCGAGCCTTGAAAAAGGATTGTGCAAGGGCACCCATGGTTACTGTATCTGTGCAGGGATGAATAGGCTTGGCATTGGGTTTTATCTTTAAAACCCAATCTGTGAGGCACATTGTCTGCTGCTGATCCTTCCACGGTCCACTGGCATCTTCATCTGTCTTCCTGCTGACCTGCCCTTTTTACTCTTTCAATTCAGCCCCTCCAAATATTCCGCTAACTGATGAATCTACAACAGATAAATCTGCAATCCAATGTGCTTTAATTAACACAGGTAATTAGGATGTTCTGTCTGTATCATTCAGATCCCAGACCTAATTAACCTGCTTGCAGAGGAAAAGTCGATTTCTGCTAGTCCAATGGCATTTGAGAGGTGCTTGAGAAACATTTGCTAAGTATAGTCACCATCTGGGTCATTTTTCAAGTTATTTCTAGTAAATTTAGGACTAACTCCCATTAATAAAGTACTGACTGTGAGAAATATGCACTTAAAAGATTTTCAGATGTGACCAGATGCAAATAAAACATTTTAATCACTCACAAACAGCCAAGAGATTTATCTCTCCTTCTCTAAAAGCATTCCTGTCACAGAGACGTGCAGCACCATCAGTTACGCCTACAGATGCCAGCATTGTTGGAGTATCAGGCTGGATGATGTTACTCGTGCACTGTGTCTGCCTCCTCCAATACTCTGTGTCTCATGTTTATCAGGTGGGTTGGTGTCAGGTATAGAGTGTGCTGCTAATCCAAACAGGCCAGTACAGGGGTGAGTCAAGCCAGTGAGAATCTATTGCTGCCCTGTGGAGCAGTAACCCAACACAGATATTGATTCTCACTGGAGGGGCCAGAGTTATTGCTAGATTTGTGTTCCTAGAGGTAGACTACATCTACCCATCTTTACTTTATACTTACTCAGTATCCAATCTCAGAAACTGTACTGTATGTATTGTTTTCTTTGTTTGTTCACTCTGAAATTTGGATTCTCTACAGAAAAAACAGCTGCAGTATGTGATCTTTGAAAAAACAACAAAGTTCTGTGAGATGATACTCTGGTTATTCTTGTGTGCTTTAAAGGGTAAGTCTGGTGAAATTACTTTTTTCTTATTGTCAACTAATTCCATATATTGACCAACAATGAATTGATTTAATTAACAAGAATTGTCTGTGTAGCTAATGCCTGATTTAGCTTATTCCTCTGTGCTATAGAGCTCTGTTGTTGTCCTTAAATTATTAAAAACATGTCAATGAGCGACACGGTTACACTGACACGTTCCTTCATTCCTTCATAAATATGGGCACTTAAGTTTATTTTGCCTCAACATAGCCAACATAGACCATGCTGGTGCCATAACACTCAGTGGTGCACCAACTCTGTGGCTGAAAATTGTCCCCCAACATTCACAATTTCCTGTGTGACTGGTATGTAAAGATTGACATTAGGCTGAGTGCCTGGGTGCTGGGTGTAAGTCAGGAACTTTTGTAGGATGTATTATCTCATAGTTGGTCTTGATCTTTGGTATCAAAAAGATACTTTTTCATCTTGACAGCACTGATGGGAACATAAAAGTCACCACTTGAGAATTATAATCTTGCTTCATAGTTATCATGAGATTTATAATGAATAAAATATTGTTTTAAGAACACTGAAGTTCAAAGAAACTTCCTTGAGGGTCACATGTCAGGCAAAAAAATCTCAAACTGACACACAAGCCCACGAGCTAAAATTCATCTGATACCATGCGGTGCGAGTAATATATACACTGCAGACTGTAGGTCACATGCAGACAAACATCTCTAGTCTTACATAAAGGCTACAAGGAGACCCTGTAAGCCTGGGATTAGCTTTCTAACAAAGAGGCTTTTTGAACGCTGTCCTACAGGCATCTTCTGCTGTATTCCTCTCTTTCTCTGACTGGAAGAACAGTCAGGCACTTTGAAGAAGCGCTTCTGTCCGCATGACACTTTGGCCAGTAAAAGCCATTTTACATTGGTGTGATATTCTTTCTATCCTCATAAAAGCCCCCTCACACACACACAAAACGCACACTGAGGAAAGCAGCAATGAAGAAAGTCACCAAGTCAGATATCGTCAAAGGGTTGATTTCATGTGAGTAGATACAACTAAGACAAATGAGATGTCAAGCTGTTGCTCTAGCCGAAACGCTAAGCGCTACCTTGTCATTGGTATTACTTCATACTGTACCTTGATTTACTTCAGGCTAAAACTTAAGGAAAAGTGCCCCAAGGTCAAGTGCTATCAGCGGTCTAATCTTCTGAATCATGCTCACACCACTCCTGCTTTAGATCTTGACTGCGTCAGTCCAGACAAGCCTTCGGCCATCCGAGCAGACTCCATGGCCCTGAGGCCAGGATATTCTCCATCATGTCGTCCCGTCTGAGGTTACTTCCACAGGCCCTTGGTCATCTATAGTACATATCTACACTGTCAAGCCTTGTCCCTCTTAGCAATCAGGCCTCCCAGGGCTCAGTCACTCATTGGATGGGAGCATAAGCGGAAGAAGGAACACTGGATTGCAAGTGGCTGAAGGTGCAGATAAGACCGGCCCCCTCCCATGTTGTTAACCCCGTCTGACAGGGCATAATCCCTGAAGCTGAGCTTAAATCCATGCTGACCCTACCTGCTCTCCCGCTCTTACACTCCTTGCTTGCTTGCTTGCCATCTCTCTCTTCAATTCAACTCACTTCCCTTCCGTATGTTTTCTTCATTTCCACATCTGCCCTCCATTTCTTTATTTCTACTGTCTGTCTCAGCTCTCTCTCATCTTATCCTCATAACACCATGACCTCGCCATGTTTCATTCTCGTTCTCCGTCTCTGTCTGACTCTCTAGCACAGGTAGACTCTCTGTTTACCTGGAGAGAGGACAGCAAGTCAGTGAAAGGCGGTTAAAGCGAGAGCAGCTTCAAAGACAACTTAAGAAGCCTTGTCAAACAACCTCCTGGGTTTATTTTTGTTCTCAGTGAGTCATAAAGAAAATAAGTCTCGCTTGGAGACCATAGACACCCTGGTTTGTCTGTGCGTATGTGATGATACAACAAAACTCTGATTCAACTAAATAATCCATAAACACCGATTACATTATGAATGGAGTCTGAATCATGAATTAATAATACACAACATTTTACTATAAATAAACAATTTTGCCACTACTGCAACTTCAACAAAAAATCTCAAAAAGCAAAACAAAAAGCAACACCTCAAGAATGATTATTTTACGAGCAGCTGCAAGCCGGAAAACCAAAACAATGAGCTGGGGCTAAAGGGCTAAATCTCTCTGAAGGGCTGAGGGGGAACTGCAGTCCATAGTAAATATAGATAGCAGCCTTCCATTTGTTTACATTGGGAATACGTACATGGAAAACCCCCATATAAGTGTGTAAGTAACAAAAATAAACTGCTATGCTCAGGTAATAGCTAACTGTGATTTAAGAACAGTGGGGAGAACACAGTCTTCACTATTTGTTTTATGCAGTCCATTTATCTTTACAGTAACATTTATAGACTGATACTAATGATGCTTTTGAATGAGTAGAGGGGAAGTTTGATCATTGACCAGCACCCATGTAAAAAAGAGTTATAGATCAATGGCATCTTGAGAATGATTGTTTCATTCGCACAGACAAGCAAAGTGATAAGTCAGAGGTGAGGCCCTTCACTCCTTGGGTTCAATCAAACATAATTATGTTTCGACAGAACTTGTGAGAGTCATCCCCTAGAAATCATGTCTACTGAGCAACATCAAGTTACTAAAATGAGTTGTGAAAAAAAAGATAGCTAACCATCTTCACACCTAAGCTGTGAATTTTCACACCACTCCAGTCATCACCATGTGACTGTGTACATCTCAGAGCGATGCAGCAGAACCCCACATTAAACATTTCACTCATTTATGACTCTAACATTCAGAGAAAGGGACAATAATCACAGGTTTTTTTTTAAAACATTGGTCAAGAAAAACAAATCAAAGCATACACAGGCATCACTTTGACGCAAGACCAAGGGCTAGCTGAAGTAAATTGTGTTGCCATGGATACCCATTTTGGGCTCTGGGGAGTCGTGGATCACACAATGCGTTAATGCTCTCTTATTGACCCTTGTTTCACAGATGCAGTTATGCTAAAAGAGTGAGGTTGCTGGACAGATGACAGACATTTATACTTGTATTATCATGTTGTATAGAATATTCCGCAGGATGGATGCAGAAAAACTGCTCAAAGGGGGTCTTTAGCTATGATGTACAATGCCTCAAGATGGGTTTTATTTTTGATAAACAGACATAACTACACATTCAGGCAGCAGTCTGGTCCACTTATTTGTCCTGAGACCTGAGGCAGTGAAGCCGATCAAGCTTTTATTGAAGCTATCACAAGTGATTGTAGATGAAGTGAGTTTGCATGAGTGCACACACACACACACACACACGTATCACATTTACAAAACGTGTGCAAAAACTTGAATGAACCTTATCAGGATCAGTTTATTATGTGTTATGCTATACAGTATATCGTGTGTAAGCCAATGATGGTGGATAGTTCTCTATGATGCTTACACCCTCTTGTGGCAGAAGCAGGCTTACACCCCTATAAAACAAATATAAAAACACACTGAACTGAACTGTTGAACATGTATTAACACAAATAGATTCAACTTTTCTTGGGGCAATAAAGCATGGATTACCAGATCTACCAGAAACATAAGCTGCAATCACATCTAAAATCTTACATTGAAGCATTTGAATCATCCAAAGATAACTAGTTAATGTATTTAATATCCAGTCAAGGCTGCAACATTCTCACAATTAATCAAAGAACAGAAGACGTGCCCTCGGTGTTCCTTCCCAGCTTTAAATCAATCCTTAACCTGTCTTGTGGATTGGACAGACTATGCAAGTAATGTAAAGAATCATTATGAGATGTTCAATATCTCAAGTAGTATAATAGCAGCCAGCAGTGAGAAATGTTCTGTTCATTATTTATTTTCAATATGGACATGCTGTACTTTGTAGGTAACTAATAAACCACAATTCAGATGTTTTCTAATCTCAAATTTAATCTACCTGATCAAAAAGTAAAATTAAACAAAATCTATTTTTTATTTAAACTCCCCACTCTCACCATGCTGTGATAAAACAAGACCTAACTGCGTGAATTGTTGAAAAAGACAGATGCTGAGGAGATGCACATCAAAATCTTTCTCTGACAAGCAGTTCACTAACAACACCAGAGAATCCACAAGAGGGCACTGCAATACAAGAGCAGGGTGCAGCAGTGTGAGGGGTGATGTAAGACCCTGATCAAATCTACCCTTGAGCTTAGTTCTCCACAGATACACATCCTCTGTTTGATGGGCTGGAGACCTCCAGCATTATGACTATTAGTAATCCATAATAAGAGTCAATAATACAAAATAGGATTTCCAACCCTACAGCCGGACTCTGACGGTCTTTAGCAGTGACAGGGTAAAGGGCTTTTATAGAGCACCATCAGTGGAATGATGCCCCTGTTAATATTTACATATAAAAGTGAAAAGAATCTGTGGTATCTGGTATTTATGATGTATCACAAAGTACACCTGCTGGTTTACAAGCTACTTTGATTTTTTTATTTTCCTTCTCTAATAACTGGAATACATCATTTTTACCTGATTTTTATTTTTTGTCCCTTTAAAAATAAATGACAGAAACAGCACAATAAGGGAAAATATAAATGTGATCATCCTACAGGATCCTGGCTGTAACAATGTATCAGGAAGTAAAGACAGGCAGGATGACAAGCACTCAAGAGTGTATGAGTCACTGTTTCTCCACCAGAAGTGTCTGGGAAAGGTAAAGACTACAGCGTAACACCGACAGTCCCATGTCACCGGCTGTCTCCGAGAGTTATCGTAAACCTTCTAATGCATAAACAAAAAGGCATGTAGCTGGTGCTATCATCCTGTACATTAAGTGAGGAGGGGGCTTGCTCATTCCCAGTCAGATATAAAACTGCTGCATGGATCCAGTCTGTGACCTTTCTGTTATGAGACAGCTGTTCTGATCGTTCAGCAACCAATTAATATTCATGTGTTTCCCCCAGTACAACGTCTGCACAAGAACTGGAATCCTGCCTTCAACCTCATCACATAGAACTACAATTACTAGAGAATGTGAAGTGTGGAGGGTTCATAAAAATCTGAAATCATCAGAATTCATTGACAAATTGAACCTAATATCAATCTGCCATGTATGCAATTTCTATATCTCTGAAACTGCTGGTTGACTTTTAATGTGAAACATTGGCAGGAAGTGTTTAGTTTCACTGAGAGAAAGAACAGCAAAGTAGAGATTATAATTATAATTATATTAATTATAATAAGTAGTACTAAGTATGGTATAACTAAGTTTTATTTCTGATGTAAAAGATGCTGTGGAAATGTACATTATGCTGTATTTTACTGTGACAACGAGAAAACATGGAGTGAGTTTGCATAATCTGCAAACTACAGCTAATTAAAAGGGCAAATGGAAGCATTCGTCATTATGAAATATGATTAATTGTACTTATAAAACATTAAAATGAGAAATGCAGGCCTGTCTCCAGTAATGGCCTGTCTGAAATAAAGACCTGGTTCTCACTGCAATCGAGGTAAATAAAATCCCCAGCCGCTATTTGTGAATTTGTATGTTTTTGCCACAATACATCATTCTCCAATCTAAATATTTAATCTCCAACTTCCACAATTGAGAAATATGGGATATACAAGACTCTGAATGTGGTGAGTGCATGTCATAAAACACTGAGTTTCATGAGTAGTTAATCATATGTGGTTTAAGTCCTGTTTTTTTCATCTGTAAGTAATTCAATGCTATACAAACAAAGCTGAACAATAAGTTTAACTCAGAAATTGTACAGCTTTTGCACTTGCTGTAAACTGTGGTTTGCGAAAGGAGTCTCGATCTTACCGTGGGTGTAGCTGACCCCTGGGCTGAGGGTAGAGGGGGTGGCTACGTGCTCCCTGTTGGGCGTTAGGAGGCCTGCCTCCTTCTCCCTCTCTTTGTCTCGCTCCTTCACCTGGCGCTGGCTCATCCTGCCTGGGGTCAGAAGGACGGTGTCATCCCCGCACACTACAGCAGCTACGAACACAGAGAGACACGGAGAAAAAATTACACGGGAGGTGAGAGATGAAAATGACATGAGAGAGATCAGACATGTTGTCAGAGAGCATCTACAGACAGCCCTCTTGTGGAGCATCTGCTAGGTGCAGCCCTTCTGTTTCATAACACATTTTGATATCTTATATAACATTCGTTTTTATCGACGTGTTGCGATTGGAAAAAGAAGTGCTGATAACCTCAATATGTGCACTTGTTCTCCTTATCACTCCACCTTGTTTACCTGGTGCTTATTGCTTAGCAATGGGAGCTCATTTTGGCTGACTGAGAGCTAAAATAAATGTTTGAATTTTAAACATTTATCTTTGTTCAAAGAGATACTCTTTGATTTTTTTTTAAAGTGCCTGACAGCCCCACATATACAGTAAAAGTCAGTTACATATGACCACAGTGAGCTGAGATGAGATTTTGCTTAAAAGCCACAATAGGGCCTCTATTGATTTTTTTATTGTTTTTTCTCCACACCTATTGACTTTTTTTTTCCTAGGGAACAAACAGTGTACGTTTGGAGTCCCTCTTAGGGAAAAGAATGAACTAATATCATCGATGCATTCCTCAAATGTTGTATGCTGTCCTGAACATTTCTGTCACTATATTGTCCTAGCAGCTTTTCTTCATTAATATAATTGTGTACAATAATGCAGTTGTTTATTGTTGAGGTACTCTTTAAACCAGAGGAAAGACACCTTCTACATAAACTTGTCTACTGTTGTATAGAAAGATTGACCAATTTCGCCCAGATATGAGTACAGATATCTTATCACATTAGTGGTATACTTGACATTACTCAGTATCATTCAAACATAATCATGACATTCAAAAGTGGCATTACAACAGCTGCATAATTGTTATGGTAATAATGACAAACCGCTGGTAAGTCTGCCGATGATAGCTCTGCACTGTAGCAGCTTCAGCTAATGTTAGCTTCACAGGCTGGGAGGACGAGATGTTTCACAACCCCAAATCCTAAAGATGTCTATTCAGAGCTTTTAATGTGTTAAACTAAATGATGATATGATGAGTTTAAACGCTTAAGCAGGAGACACATCTGTCAACCACCTGTCTGTCAGTTACACTTGGAAACTACCAACCTACATGTTTCCTGTCGGAAATTGACGTGGGCAACCACCTTCATCATTTACATAGATGAAGTATCACCACTCTATTAGCCGTAACAAAATATAGCTTACTCCCTATTCAAACTTCAGAAGAGATACAGAGTGGTGTTTCTCCTTCCATAAAACCATTGTTTTGCCACCAGCATGCAGAAAGCATATCAAGCAGACAAAAATGTATTGCTTTTACTGTTGCTTGCTGTAGCTTGTTAAAGGACCAGTATGTAGCATCTAGCAGAATGGACTTGGCAGCAATGGAATATCATATTCATAAGTATGTTTTAATTAGTGTATAATCACTGAAAATAAGAATCGTTGTGTTTTCGTTATCTTAGAATGAGCCCTTTATATCTACATAGGGAGCGGGTCCTCTTCCACGGAGGCCGCCATGTTGCACTGCCATGTTTCTACAGTAGCCCAGAATGGACAAACCAAACACTGGCTCTAGAGAGGGTCCTTTTGCATTTTTTGTGAGTTTCACAGCCACCGTAGTTTCTCCTACACGCTTGGGAGGGGAGGGTGAGTGAAGGGGTATTCAGTTGGTTTCAATCTGCAACCTTACCAATAGATGCTACTAAATCTTACACACTGGTCCTTTAAGACACTATTTATTAGGCAAGTCATGATGTGAATTCCAGCTCCTGCGATGTTAAATTTTCAAATCACGATTTTAATATAAAAACAATTAACTAACAAAATAAGTGAATGCTTTTAAACCCTCTGTTGTTGCAATGCATCCTTAGGGCACAAACAACATATGAATGAAGGTTATGCACACAGGTGCACAAAAACATTGCACAGTGTGTGTGCAGCTAGTGAGTCATTGTGGACATGCGGCTGCATACATGTAAAGTATTTGTGCTCTCGTGTGTGTACGTGTACACCACATATACGTGCTGACACTCTTTCCACACAGACACCACTAATTTATAACAGAGTTTAAAGGCTGTACTTAAGTGAAAAACCAGGTGGCAAAACCACATAATAGAAGCTAAAATGCATTTTTTTTAAAGATACGGTTTATTTTGTTATTTTTGAGCATTTTTGTCTTTAATGGACAGCTGATGGTGGAGACAGGAAATAAGGGGAGAGAGAGGGGCATGACGTGCAACAAGGTTCCACAGCTGGAGTCGAACCAGGGATGTTGCAGTTATGTGGCATGCACTGTAACCATCTGGCTACCATACCTTGCGAGGCAGCTGGATTCGTGAGATCACAAGATCAGACGAGAATCCACTTTATCAAATTTTAAGTTATGCGCTTGTGTCTGATCCGACGGTGGTTCAGACCAATCAGTGTCCTATGAAGATTCCCGTGTGATCTCACGAATCCAGCTGCTTCTCAAGGTAAGACGCTGATAGATGATTCATCCGATCACCTGCCAAGTATTTTTTTGACAGTGCCTGCCCTTTTCCCAAACAGTTTCCAAGGACGACTTGGAAGACAGGATGGTTCTGTCTATCAAACCATCTGGCGCGTCAGGTTATCGGCTACCAGGGGCGCATGCATGCAATGCATTTTTAAGGAGGCAATGATGTTTCAGACAGTGAGCCTAAACAACTCAAAACACCTGCAAGTACAGAGACAGCCCAGAGCAAAGAAACTGTATGCAAATCCAGCTCCATGACAGAGTGCAGCTAATGGTTTATTAATGAGGGTGAACCTCTGCTGGAGAAATCAAGGTGCTGGCAGGGCAATTAAAATAACTTAAGTTTGTGTAGTTAGCAGTCTGAGAACACTTTACATACATTATACCATGGCAAAATGAAAAGTTAACACATAAAAGAACATATGTCATATAATTACATCACTATGTCCCATCTACCCATAAATACCAGCCCTGGCCCTTCCCCTGCCTGTGTTAACTGCCCTTAGCCCTTCCTCTAAAAGGTCACTGGCTTACCGGAGGTGGCATGATGCTCTCTCAACTCTGCATGGTGCTAACAGGGGGAGAAGAATGGAGATGGAAAAAGTACAAGAGGAAGAAAAAAAAAGTAATTGTAAGGGGGAAAACAGAGAGAACATGAAAGAGAGTGAGAGATTGAAAGAGTGTGTCAGAGGTTTTGGAAAAGATTAAAGGAGGGAAGGGGAAGAGGGGGTGTCGACCATGTGTTGTTGACCAGATGTTGGCAGAGGTGGGTTTGCGTGCAGCGGGGGTTGGCCATAGTAGGCAGCATCAGCGACAGCAGGAGAAGCCGCAGCCACACAGGACGACAACCAAAAAAAAAATAATGCAAAAAAAAAAAGAGGAGACAAGAGACAGAAAACAAAAGAAAAAACAGACATTAGTTTAACCAAAATGTTAACAGAGGACACAACAGACCGGGGGTAACGGGAGGGACAGAAGACAGGGGATTGGGTAATAAAAGATGAATGAATAAGCTGACACAACACTAATTACTGTTACATCCATCCATAACAACTAAAGCAACACTTAGGGTGCTTTCCGATCGTCTGGTAGTTCCCTGTGAAGTGGACTGCACAGGGAATTCAGCCGTGTTCAGTAAGATTCCAGACCGCAGGGAGCAAAAAATGCTCACTTCAAAAAGGGAGCTGAGAACTGTGTAGGGAAGAACTGAACAGCGGTCTATCAGTTCGCTGAAAGTTGACAAGCAAGATTACCCATCAGTCATTGCACCTCACTGGAGCGGCGAAGTATGCCAGGGGAAAAGCAGTGAGGAGTTTTACCTTAGAAGTGTCAGGTTGAACATAGTGACAACAACAGGACGCATGAGATCTGGCATTGATTTCATGCACCATTCATAATTATCAAGGACGACATAATATTATCATTACATAATAATAATCTGTAAATAATCAACATATAATAATACATAACAATCTGTAAATACTCTCTCTTTAGGAATAAATCTTCTACATTAATCATATCACATTTATTCACACTTACATATATTTCAATAGAATAGGTTTTGTAATGGTATCAGTTTTTGTTTCAATACAGTATATATTTAATATAGCAGTGTAAAATTTCTACAGTGGCAGCAACAGGTATCGGTGGTGTTTATGTTACCGTGGTAACGCACAGAGGAAGTGAGCAGGGTGTTCCGAATGGAGGAATTTTGTCAAGGGAAGTTCTCTTACCAGACATTCCCTGAACAGGGAGCAGGGAGTAACTGTTTATGTTCACTGTGGAACAGAATGCAGCCATTTCTTTGCTCTAACTGCTAATCTAGTCTCTAATTACTAGATGGAAGCTGCTATTGGAATAATTAGACTTTTCCAGTGAAGCGTTTCGTCTATGAAATGTCAGAGTAGTGGAAAAATACCACTGACAATTTCCCAGAGCCCAGCGTGGCATATTCAAATTGCTTGTTTCACTTGTCTAAAACCCCCCAAAATTCCATTTATTCTCATACGTGCTAAAGAAAAGCATCAAATCGTCACATGTTAAAAATATAACCAGTGAATGTTCAGTAGTTTTACTTGAAAAATGATTAAAATTATTCATTGGTGAGAGCTGTAACAATTAGTTAATAGACAGAAAATGAAACATTAACTATTTATCAGCAACTATTTTCATAATCAACTAATCATTCAAGTCATTGTCCAACTGAAAATGTAGATTTCCTACATTTCTTTGTCTTATGTGATCAGAAAATGAATATCTTTGTATTTTGAACTGCTGTCGGACAAACAAAGCGATTTGAAGATGTCGTCTTGGGTTTAAGGAAATTGTGGTTGTGAAAAAAAAAAAGAAAAATGAGTCAATGATGAAAACAACTTTTTGCCCTATACTCTATCAAAATAGTTTCCATTAATTACCCGTTAATTTTCTGTCAATTCATGAATTAATTTAATAGATCATTTCAGTTTTAGAAAATTCATTAAAATAGAATTTTAAAAAGTTAGAAAATGTAAAAAGAATATTAGATTTGTTTTTAATAAATTCTTTTTTCTTGTGTCTTTAAATGATGAATTAATAATTCAATATCATCAGCAGTATTTTTGGCATTTTTGTTTACAATTGTACTGTACAATTATAGGGGAAACACTGATCAGGGAATTTCTAAATTAATCTTTAAAATACTTTGTTATTCCATTTACTGTCAATCTAAACACATCTCATAATTAATTGTTCTCCAATCTCAACAAACCCAGTTTGTTGAGATTAGAGTTCATTATTATAAGGCTTGTATGAGTCCATTTCAACATTTCCAAGTCCAACCCACAGAGCAGCAACTGGAGGTCTGATTGGCCAGATATTGAACTCTGGCCCCACAAATACCTCCTTCCACCTGTTCCTGTTCACAACAGCAGACAGCAGCACTGTACAACACACACACACAGCTGACCAAAAAATATCCCCTACCCCCTGCAAGTGACACCTTCACACACATTTACAGTCATCTCTCAGACTCACTAAATACAACACATAGCAGAATTTTCCCAATCTCTCCAGCAAAAGCACAACATTTAGCTCTCATAAAGGTTTAGTATGAACTGCTCATTTAACAAAATCCCAATAAACATACGATGGCGATCCGTACGGCCGCAGCAGGTAGCAGGGAAAACTGACGTAAATCGGGATTCCCTAATCCTCGGTCAGATGAAACACGACCACAGGGTTTCTCAGTAAGAAGAAAGACAAAGAAAACAATGCTACTGATTGGATATTGCTCAGTTAATCAGGAAAAGGAAATAAAGTCACTAAGTTCTGATTGGTTAGAACCCATAGAGCCGCTGGCTGAGAGGATAGACGACTCTAAGAGCTGCTTACAACAATAAGGCAAGGATTAAGAAACTGTCACTGAACGTCAGAGGCTTTGTAGGGAGGCATCAACAGAGTGGTTTTCTAATTTAATCCCAGCTGAGCTCATTGTCTCCAAGAGACAGCGCAGTTACACTTTGACCACTCCCTTTAGTGTTGCGAAACACTGACCTACAGTCACTGGGGGGGGGTGCTTGGAGGTTAGAGGAGTTTGTGATCGGAAGGCTGGGAGGATTCCTAGAGAGTTCTTCCTAGGAAGTCTGGAGAATCACACCAACAATCTCCTGTTTACATGCTCGCTTCTCCAAACTGTGCGATAAAGCTGTCTAATCCCAAAACAAGCCTCAATCATATTCTCTGTTTGTTTCAACGACAGATCATCTGTCAAACTGACAGACTGACAGGTGAACCCGGGGTGGATGCTCTTAAAAAAGCCTGCCAGCCTCAACTGATGACTAGTGCTGATTAACTATGCAGAGAGACTGACAGAGAGACAAAGTGAAGGGCTAGGAATAATCTGAAAGTGTCACTAAGGAAAACATATAAACTGTGACAGGCAGCCTGAGGAGAACTTGGTTGGTACAGTGTAATGGAGCACACAGTTGGATCACTCCATGTGGCAAGCCTACATTAGCATCTGAAAAGCTTTCTCGACCATAAATTGATGATCAAGCAGTGGAGGCTAGTAGATGACTCGACTGCAGAGGGGTGGGAGGTAGATCTAAAAACATGACAGATCAATCCAAGGGCTTCAAACAGCTGGCTACAGTTTGACTCACAGGGTAATTAGTTTGATGTTTTGCAGAACCTGGAAGTATTAAAAGTAGTTCACAAAATTCTATGTATTGAGTTTCTGCATTTCTAATCCAACAACTACTCAAAGGCCTTTAATGGTTTTTAGGTGTTTGAGGTTCCACGGTTGATTTCCCACAAGCCTGCTGTCAGAAGATCTTGTAAATTTTAGTGAGCTTGTTTCGGTATTACTGGAGTAGTATTTAACATGTTGTAACTGAGACGGTGTTGTAATGGAAATAAAACAACATCCAGAAGTGTAAATGAGAGAATTTTACTATTTTTTCTTTAAAAAATGACAAAACAACCATTTGAATATAAAAATAGTTGGCGGTTAATTTTATGACAATCAACAATCAAATAATCGACTGTAATTGTTGATGCTCTAGTACAGTTCATGCTCAGCTTAGAGGTAGTGTGCGCACACACACACACACACACACACACACACACACACACACACACACACACACACACACACCCCAGATCTGATTACGGACAGTGGAAAAGATGACAGCTGACAATCACATTGTTTGTTCCGGATGAACTTTTCATACAGTCTCGCATATCTACATGTGAGCTTCCCATTACCACCAGATACTTTAATTAGACAGTGAGCTCACAGCTGAGTACTTTTATATCAAGGCCACCTTGACAGAAACACAAAGACAATCTTTATCATTCACTTTCCTTGCAGTTACAAGCCTTTTTCTGTATCTCACTAACAAGAGATGTGAGCATATTTATAATAATTCTGTGCTGGAATCAGTAGGAATGAATACTGGGGACTCAAGATGTTCATGAAGACATTTAAAGTCTTTGTTTGTGTCACTGTAACATAGAATTATGTTGCTGGTGATAATAGTAGTCGCAGTAAAGAAGAGTACTGTTCAAAATGAAGCTGTAGAGAAGTTCATATAGCTGGTGATGCAATCCTGGGTTATGTTGTAAGACTCTCCAGACATACTGGTTATACTATAACAGCTTAAGTATCCTTTTACTAAAATGTTTGCCAGTTTCAATTTAAGGGTCGACTAAACAGCTAATCTTAGATAAACTCGAGGAGTTGAGTTATCAGTGACACCAGGATGTTAGTGAATAATATCACAGATGTACATGTATGATTATGAGACTCAAAGGTGATATCATCAGCTAAAAAAAACAAACTGAAAACAAGGCTGGGCATAGCAGGTGTTGTTGCAATACAAGACCGCAAGCAAACCACAGCTTGATGTGTTTGATTAGATTAAATTCCTGTGAATTCCTGAGAAGTCTGTTCTACCATGAAAACCAAAAGATGATTTAAGTCTGAAGTTTGCATTTATTGCATCACATCACTCGCAACTTTGAGGTGTGAATGAATCAAATGAATCACTGAATCATTGTATGACTGTCAGTTAATCTTCTCTGGATTAACAAAGGTAAAACATTTAGCAAAGCGGACCAAAGTTATTTCTAGGTGTAGTGTCTTTCTAAAGGGATGAAACCAAGAGGGTTGCATGTTAACATGGCAAGGTGACATTTTGCTATCTGATTTTTGGGGGCTTTTTGTCTGACGTTTATCAAACCAAAGCCAGCAGCCTGCTGTGTTGATGAGGGGACACTCAAGGACAAAGGAGGAGATACGATTTTTTTTTTACAGTTTGGAGAGACATTGATTTTGTGGGTCACTTGGGTGGTTTTTTTTTTTTTTTTTTTTTCATTAATTTCGTCTCCGATATCTGGGCTTTTATCATCATATTTTAAAGCTATGTTGTTGCTACTTTGCTTCTGTTTGACACCTTGTAAATCATTTAAAAAGCACATAGTCCATTTTATTCTTAAAGTGTATTTTTTTTTAATATGCAGTATATTTCAGGTGGCAGTGCCTTTGTGGCAAAGGCTCCAAATTACTCAGTTAGATCAGCTTTTGACCAACAGAGGGAGACCACACCAAAACTGGAAACAATTGATTTTGATGCATAATCTTGCCGTTTTCAATGCTGGTGTGGCCAAATAAAAAAAATTAAAATGATAACACTGTATACAAATATATGAAGCTCATGAGTAAACTACGATTTCCAATAGTTCAGTTGCTTTGCATGAACTGCTATTTAATGTCCTCACCTGCACATTCTCATTGCATCCCAACTCCCATCTACACAAGTTTAGTACCGTATTTTAACAATTCACCATCTTGTCTCATTTATCATCCCACAACAAAACTATATTAAGCTATTACTACAAAAATGACAGCTGAAATATCCATGATCATGATATAAATATTTAATACTACATCACATTGTTCTACTAAGAAGACATGCTGGAACAGAAATGACCCTCATCTTCTCCAAAGCTTCAAAAGCTCTACAGGAAACACTGCCATAAACACAGCACGCTCTCTGCCTCTGAAAAGATGAAGAGTGCTTATGCAGGATAAAATGCCATGACATATTACATAATGTTTAAACATCACTCCCAGCATATCTCTGACCTAGTTCCTTTTTAGTAGCAGGGAAGTAGGAGATAACAACAACAGCTTTTTTTTTTTTTTCCTTTTTTTCCATGTATCTGAAGGGCACCTTTTGCCATTTATTCAGCAAAACACTGTTATGAAGGCAAAAGCTAAAACAAGCCTGACACTAAATGAACTGTTCTGTGTATTCAAAGATACTAATTTCTTAAGAATGTACATTCTAACTAAATTCTCCAGTCTAGTGTGTGTAAGTTGATGCTAGAGCGTGAATACATTACGGAATAGAAAAAGATCAGAGATTAAGGAGAAAAAGAAAAGATAAAAGAAAAGATAAAGAAAGAGACTTGGAGAGAGAGAGTGAGAGAGAAACATATTTCTAGGTGCTAGACTGCTGCTGAACAGCTGAGTCATCACTGGCAGCTATTAGTTCAGTTAACACTACATTCTTGGAAATACGGCGACTGTGTGGTTACAAACTTTATCACTTTATTGGTTTGTTAAGTATATTAGCTTGTTTTATATATGTCTGAAAGTGTGAATAGTGTTTTCATTGCTCCTCTCTGTGGTTCATATGGTCCCTGTAAATACAGATGGTGGAAAAAATTCAAGGACAAACCAACATAAAGTGTCTTAGTAAGGTGTTGGTCCACCATGAGCCTCCAGAACAGCTTCACTTCTCCCTTATCATAGATCCTCCAAACCTCACAACTCTACCAGAGGGATGAACACCATTCTTCCAAAAGATATTCCCACATTTGGTGTTTTGGTGATGGTGGTGGGGAGCGCTGTCTTAACACGTCGCTGCACAAAAAAAAATCTTTAATGTGAAGTTATTTTTATATAAACATGTTGGTTAGTGCAGCGTTAACTTGAAGATTCATCCCCGGTTAAGGTTAGCCAATAGGTTCATGATGTTCAGTTGACTTGTCATGAAGAGTACTCACCGCTCAGTTTGTGAAAACAATGGTTATCTTTCATGGTTTCATGGTTATCTTGGCTTGGGCTAGAGACTTAAAAAATTCAAAGCCTGCATTACAAAACTGAGATTTGGGGTTTGAAAGAGGTAGGAATGTAGGAGGCGAGGAGCTAACGAGACACTATCCAGTTGTACTTTGGGAAACGCAAGATTGGGTGTTTTTTCAGCTTGACCCGTGCCAGGAAAGACAAGATATCTCGGCCTCTGCTGCTTCGATTTTGTCACCAAACTTTATTAAAGTGCAGTTCGGAATCAGGTGTTTGTATTATTGAAAGTGTTTCCATGTATTCCAACTGGAGATCAATCAATCATTTTACAGGGTCACAAAAATGCCATTGAACTTCTCAAAGTTCAATTGTTGGATAGCAGTCTTGACTACCTGCTCACCATGTTAATGTAGAATGGTGACTTGCTATTGTGTTCTTATTGGGGTTGGGCCCTACGAGTAAATGAACCGGCACTTTCGTTAAAAGGAAAGTCACCCGCCTACCACACACTATAATGAAGTTTCTCACAGCTGCTGTTGTGACACAGGATTAATCAGCAGTGTTTGCTCACAATGACTAAGAGCTAATGAATGGTTCATATGTAATGGGATTTATCTCTTGTAGTGGTTCCATGTACTGTATGTTTAAACATTTCCAAGAGCTTTGGCGTTTCTTCTGAACGGTTTCCCTGATAAAAACACTTCATGTTCTTTACAAAATTTCAAGGACCCGTCTATCCACAACACCTGACACTTGAACTCACTACTGAAACGCACGGTTTGCAAATAAACAACTCATTTTGTAGTTTCCAGGAAACCACAGCACACATGATAACACTTTGTTTCATCCTCCTGTGCTCGTCTTAATTAAGCAACCTGATAGAAGCTACATCTTGTAAGGGTGTCGTGATCAAGAGTGTTTCAGCCTGATTCTAATCTTATTACTGGTGATCAACATTGACTCAAAAACAACTGCAATGTGAATTCAATTCGGTCTTATTTCCTGCAGTAAAATAATCACTAACTAAAAGCTACTGACGTCAAAACAGCTCAACAAAGAAGAAGCATTCATAATCAAGTTTATGAGAAAGCACTTTCTGATTGCTGAATAAATTGTTTCTGTAGCACAAAAATAGGTTTTGAAGATAAACAAATAAACTACTTGCAAGTTAATCAGAAATGCTATAATTTTGTGATATCAGTACTTACTGATATCACAAAGTGTACAAGTGTTTTGTATAGGCACCAGTTTCAGAAAATATCAAACCCAGCCTAAATGATCGCTTTGTTCAATCAAAATATGTCAAACAGGATATATTAATTGCTGTGCAAGACAGAAAGAGACGGTGTAAAAGTGATCAATCTAGCTTATTCAGACTTTCTCTTGTGGCTGCACTCATGGATAGAAAGAAAAACCAAAAGTTTTATTCTGCCAGACAAATGGCTTCATGTAGTTCAAGACTTCGCAGCCTCTCTCTAAAGTCAACCCTGCTACATGCGACACCATAGCATCAACCATTTATAGTACACCAGGGAATACAAAGTACTCATGCTGAAAGGTTGGGCTAATTATTCTACTGTGGTTAAGTTTATTCGCAGTGATGAAACATGGGAGCGAAGTGACGAAAAACTGATGATAAATGATAAACCAGGAAGAAAAAGTTGTGCGGATAAAATAATAGCTATAGATCTCCTATGGGCAAACAACCCAGTCAGAGAGAAACTTATTCAATTTGGTTTCACCACATTCATTTTGCCAGACTAGCATGGCGCTACTTCCACCAAATCCTGAACCAACCTCACCATGCAGTGATGGTTGGGTGTGAAGACAGAGTGCCACATCTGACACATCTGTCAGCAGGACGTAGGTGCACTGGCAAACCCTCAGTGTGGGCGGGCAGGGAGTTATTAGGTGCAGGTGGGTGCTACCCTTATGTTGGCTGATTTACATCTCGAGTGGAGCTGTAACAAGCACCATAAATAAAACGTCTAATCATAAGGGTGCAGGGAGAATGGCCAGAGTCAGCTCCATCGGCTGAGATACTGTACAAAGTTAAGACCTGAGCCAAGATTGTCAATACTGATCACTTCGAGACAGCTGTGCCAAATGTATTCATAAATTTCTAAATTGGAGTTACAATCTTGCAGTCTATCGGCATGAGCTGTCTTAACAGTGTTCAAGTTTGTGTGTCTACTGCATAGAAAGACGGGTACATGCGGAGCAGGTGAGCACAGTTCACAGAGTTCACATTTCCTTCCTGGTTGGTGTTAAAAAAAAAAGTTATAGCCAGACTTGTCAACAGTTCGTCATCACTTGAGCAGTTTTTAGTGTATCCACAGAAATGAAGGTGTGAGCAGGAAGTGATGGATGTGTAATGACTGCTGGGACAAAGTGGCAACGGCCTCACTACTACAATCCAAAATTGGTTAAGTCAGTGCAGCTTTTTTACCCACTCTGCTAGGGATCAGGTGTGGAGAACTTGGCACCATCATTGAAGAGCTTTTTTTCTACTACACCTCATCATTTGCTTACATAAGGTCATGACCTGACTCTTTTGTTCATTACTAATGAAAAATACTGTCCACTGAGAGCAACATGTACCAGTCCATCCTTTTTTAATTCAAATATTTTTCAGTAAATGGCTTTAAAGGGTTTTTTTTAAAGTAGTGCTTTCTAAATGAAGAAAAAAGAGTATGTTGCCCCAAGTGTTAATGAGGCTTTATGAAACTACCAAAAAGCAGTACTTTAGTGATTCATTGTCCCTGCATGACAGTCAATGCAGTCTTTACAGTCTAGACTCTAGGAACGGTACATTTTCTGGTACAGAACAGCTTTCTGGAGACAATTACAGTTAAGTACTTAAGGAAATAACAATAAATATAAAGATAAATGCCAAAATGTGGATGCTGAACTACAGTTAAATGTCGAGTACATAACTTCTGCTACAGTTGAGGGTGGAGGAGGACAGAAAGGAAATCGGAGGCCTTGTATGGCCCGACAGGAAATCCATAAAAAGATAATTCTCAGCAGCACAGTAAAGCAAACAGGAGCAATCCCGATGGATTTTTTTGTTTTTCATCGTCTCCATTGCTAACATAAAACCTAATGATGTCACCTCACAGGCGACCAGGGAGAAAGTAGATTAAGAAATGTTGGTTTTAGGGCATACATAGCTAGCTGATGTTTTATTTTTCATGAGGGAGCTGTGGAGGGGGACTTATACGCGACACTCAACCTCACACAGGCTGCAGACAGCATTTCATTAGACATCTCAGCGTATCTGTCTTCATATGGTGGAGGTGGGGGGGGGGGGTAGCGGGTCGGGTCCATGGGCCTCACGCAGAGCGGAGTCTCGATTTCATCCCTGCAGGGGGGCTCAAGTCTCAGGGACGGTGTGGAGGTGACAGCATAGTTGTTCTTAAAAGGAAGAGTGGTTGCGATATTGAAGATCTAAAATGGTGATAAGATAGGAATCAGGTGCTATACTTCAACTAAATGAGGTCAAATGGCATTTTGTGATTGTTATCATTCAAAGGACCTTGGAATAGTGTGAGCGAATACATTTTAGTACAAACAACTGAAGTGGGAATGAGCTAGTCCTCATCATAGCCTTCATCAAAGGCAATGCCGTACGTAATTTGGCCCGGTGTCAACTTGACTCAGTTGTGAGCTAGACCGCTGTTTGACGACTCAAATAGCTGGAGTGTCTGGCAAATATGTTTACACTTTTTAGTATTTTGAGTTGTGGTTTCACATGAGACTCTTAACACAAATAGTAGGTGTTAACTCATATAGGGTGCTCTTTCCTTGGTAGAACTTCTTGATAAGTGCTGAAATACCAAGAACTACATATGTTATCCCTTCTTATATTCAAATGCTTGTTGTAACATATACACTGGAGTCTGGTAAAAAGACTACAGTGGTTGTTCTTACTTATTTTTTTACCATTTACAGCTGTTTATTTATCCTGCTGTAGCCATTAAATGTATTTACACTCATCTGTTTCCTCTCTACAAAGTAGTCTGCATTGTTAGTGGAGGAGGCTGCCATTCCCGCACTGAATTCAAATAACGTTATCTGTAACAGCAGAAAAGCCAGTCCCAGATGTTATGAGGAGGAGACATTTGCATTACTACAAACATTGCTACAGAATTTTGTAAAGAAGACATCGAATTTTCATCATGGCCGAACGACAACAGAAAAGAAAAAAATTACCATCTGAAGGTCATGAGTTATCGGTACATTTCCTGTCCCCAGTGATTGATAAACGTGTCATTTCGAAGGAAACTCTGGAACTTCTTAGCATTACCACGAGGAAGCACAGGTGTCACCAAAATCAACCAGAGTTCATATCCTACGGATTATAAATCAAATTTTATGTGGCATTTAATATAAACATCATGACTATGACTCAAAAATCTGTCACTAAATAAAATATTTCAATACAGCTGACGTGTCTATATTATGAAACTACTATATTAAATGAAGAATGTATGATGACTTTATATTATCACACAAAAGTCTTTCGGCAACTTGAATTTAAAAATCAGTTAATACTATTCTAAAGCTGTTTAAAATTACTCCTCTTGTGGGAAGGGGCATCAAGCCAATCTCCGGCCTCCAGCAGCTGTTCACAATGAATTAAAACAGGCCTAGGCTACTACTATTAATCTGATTACACTCCAACCCAGCTGTCTGCAACTCTGAGCTTTAGCAAATACTACTGCAGAGCCTCTTTTGTGGGAAAAAAAGAAAAACACAATCATCCCTGGAAAACTGCTGTTACATAACTGCATCTAACTATAAAGGAAGGAATCTCTGTCTGTATGTCTGTATGTATGTATGTCTGTATGTATGTATGTATGTATGTATGTATGTATGTCTGTATGTATGTATGTATAAGTGGTGTAACGGATCATAGTTGATCTGTGATCCGTACGGATCACCCCCCACGGTTCTGCATGCATGTGAACCACAGATTAATTACAAAATTTAATGTCTCATTTAAGACAAAGTAAACAAACTGCTGTAAGTACAAGTCATAGACAGACAGCACGTCGCTAACAGAGATTTTGAAGAGCAACGACCAAACCAGCATCTAATGGGTCCAAAGTGACATTTGCAGGTATGTTTACGTGATGTTTAATGTGCTGCTGCTGAGCAGCTAATTAGCTATCTAGCTGCTAACTGATGTTAACGGTGCACTTTTCCCTGGTGAATGTTTGTTTGGTGGCTCGTTCAACAAGCTGAGCTGCGGGAAAAGACGTGTGTTCATACTTGTAAATTATCATCAAGTTTTGGTGATGTGAGCACAGGCTGTTGTTTCATTCACTACTATGTTTAAAAGAGGAAGGTATCACGCCTTATATTGCATTTTTATTTAACAATTGAGCATTGAATATTTTATATATTTTAAGATTTTATTTAAACATTGGACATCTTGAATGTTGTTTTCATTTAAGACCATAGGTAAAAGTTCCATGCTGCAAGTGTTTTACAGAATACATGGAAAACAAAATTTTATTTGTCTCCCTCTTTTTTTTTTTCCGAAAAAAGATCTGATCCGTGACTCAAATCCGTGATACGATCCGAACCGTGAGTTCTGTGATCCGTTGCACCCCTAGCATGTATGTATGTGTGTCCTTTGTGTATCTCGACTACCGTTCATCTGATCGACTTCACACTTGGCAGGTGTATTGCAGAGGACCCAAGATGAGTGTTTCATTTTGGTGCAATTTGGACACACGACAGGTTCAATATCAATAAACTTTGAATAAACAAGTGATCAGCGACCTGCTCCGCTCTGCAGCAGCTGGGCGGTGCTTCTGGGCTCTGCGACTGCATGTCATGATCAGAGCTCTACAACCCTGCCATGATAGAGAGGACGGGACGACATCTCTCTTTGTTTGATAACATTAAGAGTAAACCTTTGTTGTGGGTTTCCCGACCCGTTTTAAAAAAGACCAAAAGAAAGAGAGAGAGAGAGGGCAGGCCAGCGGAGAGCATGAGCAAGCTTTCTCTGAGAGAGAGAATGACAAAAATGCGTCATTTTCTGATTGTTTCACAACGATTACGTTCTTTCGTTGTATGTTCACAAATAAACAACCATCGAACACTCAACAAGTGATTTACTGTGGAGACAGATGACTAGTTTATGTCTCATTTTCCTCCTCCGTATTTCTCCTTTTCATTCATTCATTACATCCAACAAATGCAGCAGTGAATACAAAGAACAACAGGACAAATCTGATAACATAACTGGTAGGTGAAATAAATGGTCCGCAACCACAAGTTAACTGCATTAATTAATTAATTATTTAATTAATTAGACAGGACCGTACAGTCTCCTGTCTGTATGAGAATAACAAACTGAGGGGGAGGAGGAGGAGTGCTCCGCTGTGTTGTTATTAACGTCATGTCTCCAGCAGTGGAGAGCAGCCTCTCTGCTGCGCCGTTAGCTCCGGGGAAAAGCCATCGCTGTCCAACACGCTGAACGGACGCAGGGTTTCTGAGGTGAAACAGACTGAGCACAGAGTTATGTTCTTCACCTCAGAGTTGGCTCAAGATGTTTAATGCTGCAGTGTGTGTTGGGATCGCTGCTCCTCTCCGCTAACGTTAGACTCTGAGTGACGGCATAGAAAGTTCACAGAATACTTCACATTTGTCTCTCAAAGGTAATTATTTACTCTAATGCTTGCAACCGCTGCCTTTTTTGAAGATGAATTACAAGATAGCCGAATGTAACTCTAGCATGTGTGCGCTGTAGACAGTCCGGAGGCTGCACTGCCATCGCAATTGAGTTCCGCCTTTTTCGTTCTGATAACATCACATGCCCGGGCATCGGTAAGAGGAACTGATAAGCTTGGAGGTATACGATTCTGATGGATTGGACAATTTGGAACCGGTTTTCAACTAGATCTTCTCGAGTCCCATCTCTATATAAGCACAACTGGTTTCAGCACTCAAATAATCCTAACTGAAGCCACTGAAAATAAACAATCTAACAGCCCAATACGATCAATCCACTTTATTTTAGGATGCCAATTTTTTCAAAAGCTCTCTGTTATGTATTTTATTTTTAAATGCAGCCCTCTTTATACTTGAAACGAGAAAAGAATCTCTATCAGAGTACTTAACATCTGTGTATTATAGAAAGTTTCTTTCATGTTGTTGGTGTATATACTCATCCACACATCACTATATTCATTTTTATATGCGTTGAAGCAGCAATACCAGAGGCCAAGCAATCAGCCCGTTTCAAACAGGCACATTTTGAACGGCCACTGAACTAGTCCTAACAATAGATAATTGGTTAATTTGCCCTCATTCAAATGAGCCACACATAGTAAAACATTTAGGTAACAATTAAGAATCTTGATTCTTGCAGTTGATGTATGTGACTGCCAGATAGAAAATAAAAGCTTTTCATTGTGTTTTAACTTGAAAGCCTCATTGGGTTTTTTTAATTGGGAGAGCTGCATTAAGGAGCTATCATGTTTCTATGTCTCCCTGCCTGTAGCTGTCTGACGTGGGTCCTTCTTCTGTTGCAAGCAACCAGAAACAGACCTCCCCCTCTGTCATTAGCCCTGATTAGATCCATGCTTTGACTATCAGCCTGCAGCAGCCTTCCCAGTTCAGATAAATACAAGAAGCACTGTGAAGTCACTTGAAGCATCAAATACTGAGCCATGCGACTCTCTCTCCTATGCTAATAGAAAGAGCATGATCTGCGTTAGCTGTACACGTAGCCCTTCTTCATTCAGCGGTAACATACTGAGCAAACAACAAGCTGTTAGAGTGGAAACGCAGTAGACTGTGTTCAAGTGTCAAGCTTGAAAAAAAACTTTTTCTGACAACACCACATGACCACATATTTATTTTCTACGATCAGATGTCAGACTTTTAAAGATGTCTACATATTAGAGCTGAAAACAATTCTTCAAATGCAACTCTACACAGTATGATCTACTTCAGACTTGCATCAGCCAGCCAGCCACTCAGACTGACATACAGTCTAATCCACCCACTCCTGTTTCCCGTTTTAAGAGCAGACAGCGTTAAGGTTGACTTACAGAGACGGAGGAAATGCGCGCCGTGTGTCAGTCGAGGGAGGTGAGCTTGTCGCTGCTACTCCGTCTTGGTCGGACTAAACCTGGTACGACAAGCCACTGAGCTCAGCCCTGTCTCTCTCCCCCACACACACACACACACACACACATACACACACACACAGAAACACTGAAGGGAGGAGACAAGGCAGAGGGAACAAGCATGCAAGAGAATTTGAGCCTCCCTCCCTTTCTCTCTCTCTCTCTCTCTCTCTCTCTCTCTCTCTCTCTCTCTGATGAGTGCTCTTCCCTCTCTTTTACTTCTTCTCTCATCACTCGCAGCCTTCTTTAATTTTCTTCTTTTTCCTACTCTGTAAAATTTGTTACATCACCAGCATTTGTTTACTCTTCCTCAGCTCTTTCTCAGGCCTCAAAGCTGGCTGTGCTTTTCAAAGCACCAAACAATCCATCCATCCATATTCCATCCGCTATTCTCCCTCTACATTAAGGAACCACCAATCAGGCATTTAAATACAAGCATACTTTTCAGACAAACATCATCTGAAACACAAACTAGCAAAACACCCCATGACCACAAAAACAAGGAAGTAGGCTGTCGCTGTTTGTAAAAGGGGCTGAACTGAAAGCCACAATCAGATTTTGAGTGTACTGAAGCAGTTATTAGAGCAAGCTATAGCTCTGTGTACGCCCTGGAGGACAGCTACTGTAACCACACGGCTCTTCCTCATGCTCTTGTTGACTGAGGCCCTTCTGCACCAATACACCAAAGCGAGCGAGCCAATCTCCCCAGCCATCATGGAAAATCACCCCAGAGGACGACGTGCTCACGACACACAGCCACCCCACTACCTTATTATGGGCCCAATATCGCAAGCTTTAATGCACTCTCTCCTCTGCTACCGTTTCCATTAACTCAACTGTTTTCCCCACACACCACACGACTGGGGCCACTTTAAGATACAACACAGTGTTTTGTAGTTGCGGCAACACGCTAAATTGAATTTCGTTCAATAAAAGTAAAAGAAGACTCGATGCGCGCCTCGACAACAAACACATTTAGACTCCCCGGGCAAGGTGAAACGGAGGTCTGCTGTGTTTACATTTCACAACACTTTCACATTTTTGGGAGTATTCTGTACTGCAATTAGGATGAGGAGGATGGGAAATGGGGAAAACACAGAGCACAAGCAGTTCAATAGTCAACAGTGGCTGTTCTCAGCAAGCAGTACTATTAGACTGCAGCCCATAGTCGTGCTCACCAAATCACCAGCTAGCTTAAGATATGATTTAGAGCTTGATAACAGTTGGCAGCAGTATAAAGTATTCTGAACACATGACCGTGTGAAAATTCAATGTTTCACATCTTTGTTTTCTAATCTCCTTGGCAAGACACTTCAAAAGGCACAGTCTGCTCTGACAGATTTTGTTTTTTTGCAGAGATATTGTGTCTGTTTCCAGGTGAATTTTTAAGTGGAGTCATTCATTCTGGGACCCGACATCACTGATTAACGAAGCAAACTGAGTTTATGACTAAAAGGGCAAAAGTTCAAACTAGGAAAAATCTCAAGGAATGAGAGTTTCTCGTCTTGTCCTCAGCTGTGATGTTAAAGGCAGCATTAATTGACTTTTAGCCACTTGGGGGCAATGGAACAAGCTGTAAAGACTACATTGACATATCATCTCCTTTTAAAGTTGTTAAGGTGAAAGTTAGCTAACAGTTGTGAAGTGAACACCCTGCAGCCATGGAGCAACATTAGCATTCGTTTGGATTCGTCGTGTTTCTGGCCACTCTTGTGTCTGGAAACCAGTGTTAATTTCGTTGATGAGTAATTTTCGTCATAGTTTTCGTCAACGATATTTTTTCACTGACGAAAACAAGACAATAAGTAAATGAAAACTAATTTATGATGACAAAAACTATCTATTGACACTTTTGTCAATGAATAAAAATTAGACAAAAATGTTGGGGGAGAGATGAGATGTGAAGATATCAGACATATGCATAAATTCACATTTGATGTCAAACAAAACAAGACCCTGTAAGACCCTTTGTAGACCGTGTGGACCGACAATCACTGGTAAAAACACAACGATCTTGAAGTGACATTTGGAGAAGAGTCATCCTGAAAGCACCGTTGTCCTGTACTGATTAGAGAGGTGAATGACCCAGAGTTGCTAATCTTAGATTGTAAATTAAAAGATTGATTGACACATTAAAGATAATAAGTGTAAAGTTTCACTGTCCTCAAATTGAAACAAATAGAACAAACAGAAGAATGCATGTCTGAAGAAATGTTTACATTGAGCTTTCAGTACCACACCAACATGTCAAAAATATAATAATAATGTTAAACTTAATGTTATTGTTAACTTAATGTTAGACCTATGATGGGAGAAAGGAGCAGAAATGTAGTATGCTGTGTGAGAGAGGGGAGGGGAGGGGGTGAGAGAGAAAAATCACAACTGGATTTTTTTCCCCTTAGTCAACCTCACGGATACTCGGATGACAGCGAAGGGCCGCAGAGTGCAAATAAAGCTAATGTATCTCAGCAGAATATTTTAACAGCTCTTCTAAGTACAAAAGTGACTCTACAGAACAACAAGGAGGAGGGTAAAGCTAAAAGGATTGGGCGCATAGGATTACTGGTCACAACAAGTGAAGATGAGGACTTTGTTCTAATGATGGAGACAGTAGAGGTTATCTAATTATTCAGGGAGAACAGGCCTAATGCTCATTGGTGTTATTTTGTTATTGTCTGAGATGGTCTTTTGCAAAAAAGCAACGCCATATTCTTGTTTGTTTGATATGAGACTTGGTTTTATTTGTATTTGTAAGACATGTTTCATATCACAACAGTTCAATATGTGTCTGTATTGCACATTCAAACCTTCATAACATTCCATAGTAACAGGTAAATAGATGTTTCCTCCAGGAGTCTATAATGAGTTTGTAGAGCAATCTGTGTATATACATAAAATTAACTGGAAATTCTAGAGAAACATTTAAATAATGCATTACACTTTAACTAAACCTGTTGGATTTTAGTCAAATCTACTGTAGATTTAGTCACTAAAATCTTATGATGTTTAGTCAACTAAAACTAGACTGAACCTAAAACAATTCAGATGACTAAAATATGACTAAAACTGCATGGCATTTTAGTCAGAAGACTATGACTAAAACCAAATCAAAATTTACTGTCAAAACAAACACTGCTGGGAACTCAAAGAATGTAAGTCCAAAAGTCCAATGCCTGCTCTGGCTGCAAACAAGATTGATGAGTGTGCTGAGAGTAAAACAAAACAGGAAATTGCTGGTAAAAGCAAAACAATGAGCTGAAAGACGCTAAAATTCTCTGTTGACCTGAGAGGAACTGCAGAGTTGGGTGATAATTCTCAGTGGATTTGTTACTATAAGAAACAACTTTCACACTACACCTAGTCATTTAATCTACTATTAATATAAAAATATTGATTAGTGCAGCTTTAAAAAGGGGCAATAAAAACAAACCCAGTTTTAAAATGATGGCCTTTTATAACAGCTTTGACCATCAGGGCATGAGCAGTCAGACAATCATACAGGTTGTAAGCAAGCAAACAGTTTAAGTAAATGATCTAAACCACTTGATTTGAAGATAAAACCATTAGTCAACATTTTACATCATTTACATTGGCTTCTTCTTCATCTTCTTTTTCCTGTTTATTGGCACACTTCTACATTTAACAATTCCTCAAAACACATATTACCAGTGTTAACAAGGCATCAACCGTTAGAGACTGTGGTTGGATTAAGCAGCTACTAGATGCAAATGAGTCAAGCGTAAGAGCGTGCAGATCTTGTATTTTGAAGATACTTGCTGTTTCATGTTTTGGAAACCGTCTTTCACAGATGTTTAGAGTAGTGGTGCACATTGAAAAAGTTGACTGTTCTGTTCTAATTGAGGAAATGGGCTAAATGTTTCTTAACAGGCCTACAAAAGAGCAATTGTAATGGAGAAGTCTACATCTAGTCTGCTGAGAGAGATGACCATGATTCACATCATGGGGTTAGATGAGAGAAATGATTCGCTTCTGGGAAAAAACAGACCTGTTTCTCGCACTGTACTGTGGTTGCAGACTAAGTCAAACAAACCAAAACATCCTTCAGTGAGACTGAAAGTAAGAGAATCAACCAAATGAACAACATCCACCACATCCAGAAGTGTAAAGTTCATTTGCAATGGAACATTGGTTATTTTAATTAGACCAAAGAGCTCAGCTGCAGGCAGGAAACTCCTGCTGAGCGTGATTCAGTCTGACTTTGACAATGTTTTCATGAAGAAGAAGGAACAACAAAGCGCCCATTTATGGTAGTAACTGTGGGGACAGCACAAGACTAGTAACAGTAGTCCGAAGTGCAGAGAATTAGGTTTTCTGTTATTTTTTCTTGAGAAAATGTTGCAACTCAGTCATTTGGAGAAAAGCAGAACCTTCTACAACAGTATTAACAGGGTAACCTAATTTAGACATCACAAGAAAAAAAAACAAATTTCAGATTATTTTCAGCCTCTACATTTGTGTCAAACACTGCTTGGACTTTTAACTGTTTTGTTTGTATGTGGCTCTATATGCTCTATATGAGGAAGCTCGTTCAGCACAGAAAACATCTCAACTTTAAACACAAAGAGCTGCTGTGGATAAAGCAGGTAACAAGATACTTGAGTTACTTAAAGATGAAAATGGGGCTACTTAAAGTCTGAAATGAAACAAACAAGTTGTGTATATTGGTAAGTAAGCT
Source organism: Thunnus albacares (assembly GCF_914725855.1). Taxonomy (NCBI): domain Eukaryota; kingdom Metazoa; phylum Chordata; class Actinopteri; order Scombriformes; family Scombridae; genus Thunnus; species Thunnus albacares. The sequence goes on along the minus strand of NC_058128.1, from coordinate 21,315,043 downwards.
GAAAACCTCTGCCAACAAGGATAGTTATAGCAATTACACAAGCAATTTGTCACATCCCCTGAAACAAACAGCACAGCACTAAGAGAAACTAACAACTAACATTATCTGCTTTTAATGCTGTTAATCGACCAAACAAACCTCTGACAAAACACTGCCAAACAGGTTTAAAACCTAGTATTTGAACCAGGAAATAAACAACGTACCAATTTACAGAAATTGGTAAGATAATACATAATTAACAGCAGTTAAGCAAATACAAATTCACAATTTTGAGTATCCTATACCTTTAAGCTCAACGGAAATTGTGACTTGTGTATATATCATCAACAAACTGATAAAAATTGTTGTGATTACATTTTTTGCCAAATCACTCAGCCTTATTTCATAGCATTCATTTCAATATCTGCTATATCTCACTCATACTCATAGAACAAGGGTTGTACAAGTTCTATTGTTCTTTCTCAACCATTGCCACACTGTCTCCATCTCTAAGAGATAAACATCACAAAGAGTATATTATTCTATAGCTCCTGTAGTATATGACATTCTGTATACTTTGCACTCAGTGGAGGATAAATGTATGCATGCTTGAATGGCTCTCAACTATGAGAACGACTGTATATAGGGGCGGTATACAGTGCCAGTGTATGTCAGCTACAGGATACATTTGTAAAAGGGGACATACATAATGGTTGCCGCTGTATTATTGTGAAGATGGTCGCCACTCCTCTCACTTCTCAGTGCTGAAGCAAGCAGAAAACATACTTTTATCATCATTGCAGCCCATGGGCTGACACACCATATAAATCACCGTCCTCCAACCAAAGGAACTGAATACTCTGAGCTGGGATGTGTGTCAGTTCATGGTTCATGTATGCACTCACTGATTTACATGTAGAGCTTCCACTGCGGTCAGAAAAATGGGTGCATTGTAATTATATGGACTGGAAGATGAGAGGACAGGCGCATTCTTTAACCAGAGGTCACTTTATTTACAGAGGACAAGAAGACAAAACATTTTTGGCTATACGACCTTCATCAATGTCATCCATGGACATCAATATGCGCTCACTGATTCACAGAGAGCTTTGTGACAATTCGTATAGAGCCCTATAGTAAAAAACAATACTTTAATGGCTGTATCTTTAAGGGGAACACACACACATCTTTCCCACAAATTATCCAATCTACGTGATGCTACGTGTCCCTGCCTTTTTCCTTCTCAGTGTCAATAAATCCATACAGTCCTGATTACTGCCCTCAAATCAACAGCCCACCCACTACCTTGGCCCAGCAAAGAGACTGATTTCTCCATCAGGGAGAAGAACTGGACTAATCTTGGCAGGAGACACTCCATTTCTATACTGCACGAGCTCAAAACCTGAATGCTACAATTTGCAACTGCCCCCACATCATCTAAAGTACACTTTGTCAAGTCTTTTCAAAGTTAGTGCACATTTTCACTTTCATTTGCAGTTTTTCCAAGTCTGGAGCCAAGCTAAAAACCGTGGAGGATAAGCTTGCTTTTCCTGTTTATCTTAACCCATTTACTTTAGTGGTGGGAATGTGTCTCATGAGCCCAGGCTGTCAGCTCGGCTCTGTCAACAGCACCCTGAGTCCACTGATGTACAGAAGTTGATGCAGCCTCAGTTTCTCACTCCCTAAGAGCAGCCTGGAGCCAATTTTCACCTCTGGCTTCTTGCAGCCTCCTGTGGCTCATTCCTGTCACATTATGTGGTGAAACAGAGAGTGTACCTAGCTCTGATGGTTAGAAATATCTTTTAAACAGCAGAACCAAAAATAAAAAGGATGTGTTTACATTTTTCAAGTCTATCTTCATAAAATACTCCCATGCCAGATGTACACTGGTTGTTGTAATATTGCAACAGTGGACTTTACAGGATTAAGCAATCACTTTTAGCTATCCTAAAAAAATCTGTTAATGTTTTTTTTTTTTTTTAAAGACCACATTTACATAGTCAATGGGTCCTATTGTTTATCCTTGCAATGCTATTTTATAGTAAATGTATTTATAGGTCCGGCCATCTGGCCATGAACTCTCACTACCTACAAACTTTCCATCAAGCTCATCTTCTTGTTTTATTGGACCGGATTTGTCAAGAAAGAAGTAAGTAACATGCCTTGAATATTTTTTGTTGTGATGATTACAATGTCTAGAACGTGTAGATACTTAGTTATTGTGGAATACATTCATCAAACTTGATTTTGAGCTTGTTATGTCTATGTTGTAATTCTACAATGCTGGGTTAGAGTGGTAGCCAAAATAGCATGTGCACCTTACACATGACATGGGGACACTGCACTTCTCACATGTTCATAACATGAACCAGAAACTGGTATCTGTAACTTATCAGTTAAAAATAGATTTAACTGATCCTGGGCTTTTTTCTGGGCTTTGTTTGTTTGCCCAAATAGTTGCCTGTTACATTAGTTAGAAACAGGTTCTGACTGTTCTGAATGTTTTGGGGGATAGTTGTTGCATTGTTCAGGGACATGTGTGAGGATGTAAATGTTCTGGGTACTCCTTTACTCCTTTAGGTATGATAGGTAGAGAGCATAATAGGCTAGTCAGACAGTGTTGTGAGAATTTAGTGGAATGTGTAAATAGGATTAGGATTAATTTGCAGTGATATTATTTAGCCTGGAAAATACTTGGCTCTCAATCCTGAACACTTGGTCCACCACCCTATCTATTCCTTCAGGTTATCTAATACAATATAATACTTATATGTATCATTAATACATATATTTATTATTATTTGTTTTTACTTTTTCCATTTCTGAACGCAACCAGCAAAGGCAGGTCTTCTATACAGTGTGCAGGATGTGATTGTTGCCATCCAAAATGGAGAGAGTGATTTTGAAATGGAATCAGACAACACTGACGCGAGTGATGAAGAGGCAGATGAAGATGCCAGTGAAGTGGACGAAAAAACCAACAACCCACTGACTTCCCAGCCGGTGATTATGTGGACATCGAGCCCCAATCAAACAAACACACCGTGCCCTGTGACAAGGTATCTCTCGCTGAAAAATCGCACATTTTCCAGTGAAGACGAAGAGGATGCTGCAGACACTGCAATAAAGGATAAACCAACACGCTATGCAGCAAGTGGGATGTTCATCTTTACTTTTCAGAAGAAAAGAAGTGTCTTTGGGACCATCACTGCAAATGAACATGGCTGAATACTGGGACAGAGACGAAATTCAGTTTTGCAAATACAATTTTGTTCTGTTTTTTTTAATTAATAAATGACTGTTCATAAAAAATATGACTGTTGTGTGATTATTATTCATGGTATATACTATTATGGGGCTATATAAGAAGTCAACCCCGCAAATTAACCCTTAATTGTTCTGTGTATTTGTTCAGAGGATGTGAGTACGAATACAGAAATTCTGCTCCCAGCTAAGCCCAACGTTGGAATATTACAACATTTCCCTAAAAACTTACTAAAACGTAAAAAAATTGAAAACTCTTTGATTTCTGCATCAGAGGCCTCTTAAAACAACATCTGAAAGGTGAAAAAAAATTTTGCTCATTTTTTTCTATATTTGGGCTTCACAGGGTATAATGTGTAAGAATTGGCCTCCTGATCCAAACAAATAGGGGGCAGCATATCACCAGATATTATTTGGATAAACTGACCACATATTGGGAGTCTACATGGTTACTTTCTCACCTGAAAAAATATTAAAACTTAATAAAGTGACATATTAACAGTCCTACAGTGAAAATTTCAACAGCATTCAGCCTGACAAGAGACAAGACGGGCTGGACGGGGGCAGGAGCTAGCTGGTTAGCATGCTAACTTAATTAGATATCTGTACAACAAAATACATGTAGATACATGTTTGACATAACATCAAAACTGTTATTTCTGTTGATAATTTAAGTTAATTTGGGAATGTTTTAAACTAAAATTCTGGCCAATTCTTACATGTTGTATCTTAAAGTATTTTGGTCACTTTGTAAAAATTATTTTTAGTGTGAAATTCCCCTTGGGTTTTGCATTTTCCCCACTGAGCCGTGAGGAAGTCAAAGGTAGAAGTTTGTCACTTCTTGTGGAGCAACCAAAACATGTGAGTACACATGTTAAAATTGACTTGACTCTTTCTCGGTACTGTAATATTAAATGTTACTGTATATTTGGATGACTGGCACTGTGTCTTGCAATTTGGTGGCATTTTGGTTTTGTTTAATTGTGCCTCTTTGAATTTTGTTAATAACTGGGCTCAAGTAGACAATAGGATGTCATATTACAGCTATTTCTAGCATAGCTTGCGTGTTTTATATCTTATCTGTAACATCATTGGGAAACATCAAGTCTTAAAGGTGCAGTGTGTAGGATTTAGTGGCATCTAGTGGTGAGGTTTCTGCCAAGTCTGTTCTGCTAGATGCCACTAAATTCTACACACTGCACCTTTAATGTCACTAACAAAGTAAATTAGTTCTTTCATGTTCTGCACGACAAGGACAAATCCATGACTGACGCGGCAAAGATATCAGCTTCTTCGCCACATTAGCTTCAATTAACTATAATGCAATGCAGACACAAGGCGTGTGATGAGCATCACATATAGCCTAACCACAGCAAAATTATCACTTTCAAGATGTTTATGTGGGTATTCACCAACCCACTGAAACCAAAGTTATTACAATTCATCCTGAGGGGACCATGAATCTCTACCAAATGTCATGGCAATCCATCATATAGTTGTCAGGACATTTCACTAAAAGCCACAAATGTTAACCTCAAATCCTCAAATTAACTCAAATTTAATGGCAATTCATCCAACAGTTCTTGAGATATTTTAGTCTGGACCAAAGTGGTGGACAGGCAGACCATATTGCTATTCTGCGAGCCACACCACTAGTGTAGCTTGAAAGTGCTCTCTGAATACACCTGACTCCATGCATATTGGGAAACTTACAACTCAGCAAATATCATATTGATTTAGATTTTCATATTTATGATTCATTGAATAGCAAAGGGCCTCCAGACATGCATGAAAAGAGTCCATTAACAGGGTTTACACCATTTGTCGATTTTTATTATGAAAGCAATCTTGGCCTCCACGGACTGTCGTTATAGGTATTTTTCTGCAATAAACAAGAAAAATGCACACTTCGGTCAGAATCCTTTATCTCATTCCTTTTAATAGCAGACTTTCAAACTCAAGTTCTGTACTACTTTCCTGTAGCTTCAGGGGTAGTGTATTGTATTGTATAGGACTGACTGGTGTTGAAAGAAGAGTTGGGGGCATGGGGATGATTCTGGGATATGAAGACTCGATCATGAGCCATCCAGAGGCATTATGGGCCTAACTATGTTTTATGCATACCTATTGATGGCACAGGGTGTAGTTGCACCAGAAGGAAATTGTAGATATCTTGTTCTTGAGACTGCATCGACTTTTTTTTTTTTTCATAAAAAAAGAATTGAGCTTATCTCTTTTCCCAGCAATATCCTGCCTTTCATTCACACCTGGAAGCTTCCCAGCACAACCAGCCTTGTACTGTTGGCAACTGTAAAGCTCCTCTGGAACAAATGGGGTTGAAGTGCCTTGCCAAAGGGCATTTCAAGTCCTAGTCACAGATCCTCTTCTCTTACCTCTAAGCTACCTCACATCCATTGTCCAAGTGCATAATGGTTGCCTATGTGCCTTTTCATTGCTGCCTATTCTGAACAGCAGGTCACCAGCACTTTCATTAAAGTATGTACAATGCAAATGACAGCAGACTGAATGGTGGTGGATGTTTGAATCAGGAAGGGGGCTGGCTGCCATCAACCTTCCTGAAGAGTCTCCTGACTGTGAGGATGTCAGAGCGAGGGGAGAAGCGGCAGACACCTGGCATGCTTCCCAGAGGCTTTCATCTCATGTTGGTAGCCATCCTCCCTACCGACGGGCCCTTTCAGCAAACAGCAGGATATGCCAGCAACACAATACGTCCCACAGTCTATGTCTCACACCATCCTGGCACAGCGATCGCTCATAATGTGTGATCCAAGTGATAACATGCTGCCCTAGAGCATCCACAAAGGAGGTTTATTGCTAAATCGCAGAGAAGTACACATTCATCAAATTCAATTCAATCCGAAAGAAAGCATTCAAAAGAAACTGTAAATACAATGACATGGCTTTCAAACCAATTTATGCATCAGCAGTTTAATTATGCAGCCACTGAAGTAGGCTCTGGAGAAGGCGGGGTGAGAAATTAGCTTGCACTAATAACAGAGATTGAGTGTTATTAAAATTCACTCCCACTCTAAGCAAGACTCAAAGAAATAGGAAAGGACTTTCAGCTCTGCTCCCATACAATCCCATTGTGTGTCATTATGTGTGGAGGCCTGTGGGAGAGATGGCCAATGCTGTTATCACCTTAAGTATCTGCAATTATAATTGCCCTCCTGCTCACTGCAAAAATGGCTACTGAGGACTATGATTACGGTGAAATGAATCAGAATTGTGGGAGTTGAGAGGAGGGAAGTGGTATTTTATGTGTGTGGGTGTGTGTGGGTGTGCTGACTGGACTTGCCACTGCTTCCCATCCTTGCTCTGTTATATTTGAATATGTTGAGGTTCTTGAATGAGATTATAGGTGAGGATATGGGGTGCTTTTGCTCAGAACTGGTTCCACATATTTATCTGATAGAACACAGGCGATCTGTACCGCCTGTCTCAGATCAAATTCCCCTGCAAAAACTGAGGGGTACCACAAGGTTCTGTGCTTGGTCCATTATTATTTACAATCAAAACTTATAATATCCATTTTTTATGCAGATGATGCAATCTTGTATGCATGTGACTTCTCCCACTCAAGATGTGTCTAGATTACAGTCTGCCTTTAACATTCTCACGACATCTCTGCATTACCTTAATCTTGTACTGAATGCCAAGAAGACAAAATGTGTTGTGTTCACAAGAATGCATAATTCCATTGTACGTCCTCTTTCCATTCACACACTTAATGGTACTGAAATTGAAGTTGTTCAATCGTACAAATACCTGGGAATTTAGTTAGATAGCAGTCTTACTTTTAAACCTCATGTGGAACTGGCAGATCGTAGATAAACATTAGGGCTGCAACTAATGGTTATTTTCATTATCAATTAATCTCTGATTATTTTCTTGATTAATCGATCAGTTGTTTGGTCTATAAAATGGTGAAAAACATCAATCACCGTCTCCCAAAGCCCAAGGTGATGTCCTCACAGGTCTTGTTTTATCCCGACCAACAGTCCACAACCCAAAGATATTCAGTTTACTGTCATAGACTAAAGAACCCCGAAAATATTCACATTTGAGAAACCGGAGTTAGAGAATTTTGACTTGAAAAAAAAAAAAAAGAGAAGATGATGATGCCTGATAGAAGATGATAGAAGATGCCTCACACACACACACACAAACACACACAAACACAGAAGTTTAATTACATGCAACAAAGTGCAGTGTCTGCCTCTGTGAGCCTGACAAGCCTGTGGCAGGTTAGCAATATTAGCACCTTAGGGTAATCATTAAGGTTCAGATAGTGTGCTTCTGGAGCGGACGTCGTGTCACTAATGCCAACGGGAAACAGGAACCCTTTCCGACTTATAGCTATACACAGTTGCTGATTAAAGACCACCGATAATTAGGGGCAATTATCAGTGCCTAACAGTTAAGGAGACAGGGTGGTTGGGTGGGTTTAAGAATACTTGCTTGCCCTTAGCTGGAGCCTACAGAATATATATTACATATGATTTACTTGTACATGTATGTTTGTATGTATAGACAGAATATGTAGAAGATCATTCCAAAAGACAAAAAAAATTTACTTTAAATTCTTAAGTCCCAATTTTTTCTACTTTTTCCCTTTAAAAACCCCATAACTTTTAAAAATGTATTCACATCCTTTATTTTGGAAGTGTGGGTGAGACTGTTTTGGAATTGAAAACTGTGCCTATAGTACATATGTGTGTGTTGACTCACCAAAGTTTTCTCAGGCTCCTGCTGGGACTCAGAGGAGGACTCCATGATAGTGTTAAACCAGAGTCTGGCCTGTCAGCGCCACTCTGACGACTGCATATCTGTCAGGAGAAAGGTAATGTGTTACCACAGCACAACAATAATGTACCATAACTTTCAATGTGCGTAAAATGATGTATAAAATGGCTTTCTCTTCATCATTTGCAGGTTTTAAGTGTTCAAAATTCAGTCCTCTAAACCTTGGAGTTGGTTTGTAAGCAGTTACTTTTTGGCTTGGAATAGCACCGCATTTTTCAAAGTACCCTTTAACCTAATGTGGGATGCCCAGTTTGCAAGATTAGTTATGTGCAACATCATGCCTACTCATCTGTCGAATTTCAGAAAAACTGTATTGGCTATTTACAGTGCAGAAGCAGGGCGTCATGGTATACTAAATGCTGCAGAAACCTGCTCACCATCCCCTCTCTACCTTTTTCCACCCAAACAAAGGTGGAAGCTGTAGCTTCAGGCCTTCAATAAACAGACTGTTTCTAGTTCAAGCAGAGGAGAGGATGGAGGATCAGCCAGCCTGTCAGTTCCCTTCCCCAGAGAGTGCTGAAAAATTCATTCTTTCAATCTATCTATCTGTCCGCCCTCAGCTTGTTTTCCCTATAGAAGTGCTGGAGCATGACACTGTTTTTAACCTTTATCCACCCAGGGAAAGTTTCAGATGGTTGCCACTTAGTCGCTCCACTAGACCAGACGAGGAGTTACTCAAGGGTACGTCAGAGACGGTCCCCTGGTGTAGGTTGCTTTATGAATCCACTGAAATTTGGCCAGACTGTGTTTTCTGTACTAGACTGTGTAGATCAAAAGAAAGTTCTTCTAACAAAACAGTATCACAAAGTCAAAGTGTGGTATGTGAGTGTGAGAAAAAAAAAAGGATACAATAATTAAACATGAACAAACTGTACAACATGTTCTGTGACTGACTCACAGGAGCTCAGAGTGCCCTTCCATACACAACTGTAAACATGGTGAGGAATATATGATGCAATATCTAACATCACATTATTCAGGAGCATGTCACCAAATGGATGAAGTGGATGTGACATCACACTCTGCACACACATGATTCGTAGGCTGCTCAGCCACACTCCAGACCCAGATGGGAAAGAAAAAGAAAGTCCGCCAAGTGGCCACGAATGGCTCCAGGTTCATTTTTCATAAAACCAGATTTACATATGTTAAGTTTCATTGAAAGTGCTGTCAGGTGGAACAATGAAGTTGGTCCCTGGCACGTCTATACTGGTTGCCCCTATCAGAAAAAAAAGTGGCACCATCTGTTAATTACACTATGCTTTCGGGGAGATTATTTTGGGTGGAGCAGCTGCCTGCCAACACGTGGTTGTCCTAAAAATGCTTTCAACATGATAGGAGCCAGCCACTTATGCTGATTGCTGTTTTGTGTGGGTATTTTGGATTGCATGAACTCTGTGGCCCCACCTGAGATTACACCTGATGCACCTACATGGTGATGCAGAGGCCAAGAGGCTACTTCAGAAAGGATCAGTATTATGACCCACATGTTGACAATGTAGATCCAAGGATCATATGAAGAAAAAAACATACCGTTCTCTCCTTAAACAAGCATATCGTGACGACCTCTACAATATTATCTGAACTGGGATTAGAGCTGTGGAAATCAGTGTAATTGAAGGTGATGCAGCTCTCTGGGTGAGAATCAATATAGCTTAACATGCACATTATTTTTCTTTAGTACCAATCAAAAACCACCCAACCCAGATACTTCAGTTGCACCGCTGCATGACTTTGGATTTAATGGGCAATTTATGAAAACAAAGCTGTGGTGTGGTGTACGCTGTTTCCCTGCATAAATAAAGGTTTAAAATACATAATTTGATTTGCCCCTGCTTGCCTTTATGCCTTTATTACTTTAGACCAGTAATTTGATCATTAGAAGGGTAATCTCATCCAGACCAATCGGAGCTCTGAAACAGTGCCTTGGATGCTTTATGGGGACGTGGCAGGGCTCTCTCAAGTTCAAATCATGACAGCCACAGACTAGCGATAAAAGAAAATGGAGTGTAGGGATTCAGATAATTCTAGGAAATAAGAACAGGCTGAGGTTGTATTGTACTGAGAACCAGTACTAAGAAAGCGTGATCTTGTGCAGACAAGATTAATGAAAATACAGTGCAGGTTTCCTACAAGCTGCTCTCCATTTTATTGAGTTTCAAATCAATATAGCGTTTCTATGAAATTTTCCCTCATCCACACAACACCAGACCTTATAAAATTGTTTTAATACTCACAGACCATTCGAGGGAGAAACTATAATCCAGTATATTTCCCCCAAAAATCATTTGTGGTATATTTGCACTTATGGGCTTTTGTTTATAGCAGCATTTAGGGAACAGGTAGACAGCTCTTGTCAATATTAGTTCATGAGCTTCCTTAGGAAGATGCCAAAAAAAGAGCAGAAGGAAGGTAGCAGGAAGGAAGCAGCTTTAGGATACTCTTAGGAGTCAAATAATTCCTCAGACAGCAGACAGGAGACAGATGACGAGACAGTCTCAAAAAAACCCTCCACCAGTCATCCTAGTAATGTAACGCTCCGGTGCTCCAATACCCTCTTGGCTTCAGCCAGCACACACACACTTCATATGGCCTCCACTCTCAAGGACCCGTCATACTGAGACAGATGCTTTCCACTCTTTCTCAAAACCAGCTTTAGCAATCAGTCCATGACTCAGCCGGGATCAGTGGCCACACAGCCGAGGTGGGAAAATAACAGAAATCAAGACCTGTGACTACAGGGAATGTATGATAAACCCTTTTTTTTTTTTTAAAGTGGGTGGGCAGAATGTTTGAAAATATGTGTTGATCTGAAGTGCTGTCGGCCTGGTCAAAGAAAACCCTGCATTACAGACCAAGCTATTGTTTTCCAGTGTGGGACATGATGACGCCCATCTCACTGCAAGGCTACCACTGGCCTTGCCATCTACATGAAAGTGCCATTGAGGTATTTCTATATAAGTTTAATTGATTTTAGCTTAAACCATTGTTTAAAAAGGTGATGTATGGCACAAAGTAGCACAATGGTGAAAAGTATTTTTCCCTTTGTCTGTGAGCAATATTAGCATTTGATACCCAATTGTTACTGTGTATAATTACGTCCATTGTGCCAAACTCTAATTACAGGTGTGTAGGAGTCTTAAGTATTTAAACAATGGGTAAGCCAATGACAGACAATCCACGCTGCTATGTTTGTATTATCTTCATTTTCTCCCACACTTTACTGACACTGCCCCTTCACACAAGTTGACACATCTGTCTCAGTCGTACCACAGCAGTCTGTGAGCTAAGAGCTATGAATCACTGCCAAAGATAAGAGGGCAAATGCGCAGGGAATCCTAAACTTGTGGCTTGGCAGTGGCCCCAAAACGAAGCAGGAAACACTGGCTGAGGGGTTTCTCCACAGAGCCAAAACAGAGCAGGGAACCTCACACACTGTTTGCATCATGCAATAAGTCGTGCTAGTCGCCCAGCACAAGGTCAACTTATTTGTCGAATGGAAAAGAAAAACACAGAACGTATTTGTTCCCAAAACTGCTACAATAAAATTCTGTTCAGTGTACAAGTTTAACAACCTGAAGATAATTTCATAAAACTCACAAAGTATGTTTTCAGTTGACAGATTTTCCTATTTATAGTCCAGTGTAAGTGTGGGATTATGAAAATGTATCACTATCTACTTTCCACCCATTATTGGATTTTTAGATAAGCAAATGACCACATCATGTTGTGCCAAGCAAGGCATATATTAGCACATCTTTGATGCATCAGGTGATGTTTTCATCCAAAGTTTTAAGACCGCTATCGATGCTGTTACCAATTTTTATGTTCAGTAGGATTCATAGTTTCACTGTATGTGATGCTATATTTACTTGCACCTCTGGAGGTAGAAGTTAAAAATAGTATTAAGAGGTTTAGATAGACACAGCAGCTGTATTTCTCCTGACAGTGAATGTCAGACAAGAATGGTCTACCTTGATCCCAGTGTTGCTAAACACATACTGAAACAAATGTGTGGACCTCATTCTCTCACTACAAGCTATTACTGATGGCCACCCAAGATTAAGGCTAATGGCTAAATGGTTGTTTTGTGAGACAATACCAGTATAATAAATGCAAAAAAAGTTTCTGTTCTGAAACAAAATCACCAGCATTAAATACAACTGACCTCCATTACAGGTTATTTAGGCCAACTGCTGACTACCTTTTGTATACTTTCAGAGTAATAAATATGTAAACCATATATTTTTTACTGTCAACAGTTTTGAATAGAGTTGATTGCTTGTGTCTAATTCCAGTTATAGTAATGGTCTAATTATGATGATAATTTCCCTCTAATTCAGGCTGCACAAATACTCTGTTAGTCTGTCAAATATTACAAATATCACAAAATATGAAGCATATAAAGTTTGTTTTTAAAAAGCAGGATCTTTACCAAAAACGCGCATTACAGAAAGAGGATTAAAGCAGATTAGAAAGTTTGTTTGGCCTGCTGGTCGCTATTTTTTTTTTTCAATGTTCTGCAGTGAATATCATGATGCTGATTGTTTTTAGATTAACAGAGGAGATCTGCTGAAGGGCAGGCAAAGACAGCAACAATATCGCCTTTTGGTCCCTGATCTTTTCCCCACTTCAGTAATAGATTTCCTACATCAGACTACTGAACAGACAGTTATTTCTTTGTTTCTGTCTGATGATTCAGTCTCTCCTTCATCATCAATCCTTGAGGCAACTGCCAGCCACTCTAATATTTCTGAACAAGGCCTTGATTGTCTGCTCAGTGACGATAAAGATTTTAGGATAATCTCCATCGAGAATATCTCACAGCAAAGCCTCTTTCAATATTTTTAAAAACATGTGCTGATAAGCACTGTTTTCTCCAGAGAGCAATGGACATTTGTTGCAATATTAACAGCTAAAAGTTCTTCTTGGTTAATATTTTTTTCCATACAATATGACATATGTTATCAGCCTGAAAGCGTCATTTCATTGGCCAGTGATTAGTTAATTAAGGGCTATCACAGTGCAGCTGAATGTGAAGCTACAGTAAATGTGCTGTAGATAAGACCTTTATTAAAAAAAACACATTAAATATCAGCAGTGCTTTGCTGACTGTCTGCTGTTTTGACACCTGTGCTGGCTCATCTCATGCTAAACACACTCAAGCTAACTTCTGAGGGTATCTGTATCAACAATGTATATATTTATGCAAATCATTTGATGACCATGCACATCAGCACAGAGCAAGTATTTTACCTGATCATTCAGCAAGTCAGAAGCAGTTTAAACTGCACTGTGCTGTTCTTGTATCCTACTCTGTGTACATTGGCTGTTTATTAAATCTTTTAAAAAGTGCGTGACATAGCAATCCCACAGTAATCCCTTATTATGTTCCTGTACTAGACGCGCCTTTTTCTGCCTGTGTCTGCCATTTGTCATTTTTCCATGTGCACACCGATTTGCAGTCTAATAATCCTAATAATGCCCACAATCAGTTATTTCATTGTGACACCAGAGAACATAAACCCATAAGAAGCATTAAAGTGCTGCATTACCTGCTGTCAGTTGCCAGTATTTGATTTTCCCTTGTGCATCTAGCGCTGATGATGCAGGATGACAGCCATCAAATTGTCCAATCAATGAGTTACCAGTCAGTCTGTATGACATGTTTACAGCTCTTCGTTCATTTGTATAAAGCCAACATGAACTGGGCCAGAGCTAGAGGGAAAACAACTGATCATTTTCTCCCTCGGTCTGGACCAAATGAACTGAACTACAGGTGTGAAAGCCGCCCGAGTTTCATCAAGTCACATCAAGATGACTGACAAGTGATGGAGCATGAACATGATCAACTATGCGGAGGAAGGGCAGGACTAACCACATACATCTACCCTGCCTGGAGGGGAATGGCTCAACACCAAGAATCTAGAGCTGGTGCTTCAGTTGATTGTAATGGATGTGCTCTGCTGCGGCCATGCTGCGGACGTGTTGCGCCACATCTGTGCCTGGTGTGCATATGTTGCAGAGTTGTAAAATCCTGTCTCAGAGTGTTATAAACCCCTGTTCAGTGTTTCGGCATCTGATAAGCCTTCAAACCCATGATCTATTACCCTAGACTGGACGATCTGGATCAGGAAACGAGTACAAGGAGAACAGGAATACAAGAATGCGCACTAACTGATGCATCAAAGTAAGTCTCTCTGCAGAATAGGAATTTTAGCTAAATTACAAAAATTGAACCCTCATGCAGACAGTTAATAAATCTTGTTCTGAAATGAACTCAAGTGTGAATAAAGCTTTCTATTCCCTATTGTACTGTATGTAGATAAAGCACCATTTTTACTTCATTGCTTCAAGCTCATTTACACACATATTCAAACAACAGAGCTCTGAAATGTACTGAGCATCAGTTTTTAAAAGTTAAAACAGGGTCATTCCATATCGAACCAGATAATGTTGTTGCAGCACCTTCTCAGATTCTGTTGGAACCTTGTCCATTATCAGGAATGGGTCCCAAAACCAAGGCATGTACAATTTTTCTGTTCAAATCCTATGTTTTCATATTTTGTCAGCCCTTGATATTATTTCATTTATAAATCCTCAAAAACATCTTATCTGGGAAGCCATGTTTGGGCATTAATATTAAAAAGTGTTGTTCCTAGCCTCACCAGACTTTGTAGGATGGAAGACAACCATGTGTTCTGTATGCCAAAACCATTATTAAGCATAAGCAAAACCATTCTGCAAATACAATCTTTTATTAACTTTGTGCCAATATTTGAGATGTCTACCACTAATGGACGTGAAGACACTATGAATAAAACAAGGTGTGGTGGCATATTTTGGTCATTTTCATGGGACCAAAACGGTATGTGGGGAACTAGTGGGAACATAAAAACGTACATGGAAATTGTTTGATGTATGGTTATTAAGGGTACAAAGTGCCAATGTCCTTCCCTTTCTCCTTCATACAAAAATAGACACAGATTTGAGAGATATTTTACCTATGGCAGAAAACATCCATTTCAGGATTACATATTTTTTCCCCTCAGTATCTCCATGATGATTGAATTCCTGTGTAATAGGAATTGTAAGAGATAAAGGATAAAGAGTATGTTCATTGGAATAGAGGGCATTTGAGATGGGAATGGTTTTGGGACCCAAACATTATGCAGACAAGCAGACTTTGAACACAATCTGAGACAGCGCTGCAACCACTTTCCTGGATTCTGTCTGATTTGACACGGAATGACCCCATAGCTCAAGCAAGCTAGGTGCAATTTCCTGTGGAGACAAATCAAACATGAGGCTAGACTAAAATGTCTTCTTGTCAGGCTGATGGTCAAACTATGTTTTCAGAAATACTCTGTGTAATATGAAAAAATGTAAATGAAAAAAAAAAAAAACAAGGCAAAGAAAAAGACACCAAGACAACAAGATAGTTTAAATGGGAAATGTATGTTGCTTGGTCTGATGCTTCTTCTGCCTGTCCCAGTTTGGTGCTGTGCTTGGGGGGGAAGACATCTTTAAACAGAATTAATCCATGTAGGTCAGGGAGTGAGGAATATTAATCAACCATACAAGCAGAGGCAGAGGACTGCCATGGCAGACCACAGAGTATCAAACGCTGTTTTACCAGATGAAGAATCACTTTTTATCCCACAAGTAGAGAAATGTAGCAATGTCAAAGGAAGTGTGTAGCAATCTGTAAATCTACATGTAGAAACAGTAGAACCAGTTTTAATGTGAGAAGATGATGCAAGACATAACAGTTACGAACTCATTCTATGATTGAGAAAGAAGAACTTGCAGATCTAAGAGCATTGCAACACAAGTAAATATGATCTGGCAACCATTCCTGATGCACAGATGAAGTCTTTTACATGTGGACGGGGTGTATATAACTATCCAATAAAGCAGAAACTGTTTTTATAAAGCGGGTTGACTCACTCGGGAGCCTTGCTTTGGCTTGAGTTACACCAAATCGCAGTGACCAGAAATAGCTAACAGCACTGTTGAAAATAGCCTTGGTTATTTCCCCTCTTTATGTTTAAGCACTGTTGGCCCGCCCCGTCCTTGAGGAGAGATGTTGGGTGCCCTCCAAAACCTGCCCGGTACGGTTTTGGTTTGTGCTGGATGGGACTTGACTTCTAATCCATTCAAATTCCGTACATGAAATGACACGTGTTGCTTATGCCAAATTGGTTTATAGCTGTGGCCAACTTTAACAACTGTCACAACAATAGTGAGGCCTGAATGATAGGAGTGAAGGTTGCATACACACCAACAGGCAGAAGTTTAAAGGTTAAAGCTATCATTTTGCTATATTTCCCTGTGACATGACCAAAGTCAACAATCCTTTAGTGGTGTTCTGACCAAAAACAGCCCACTGTTAAAAATTACAAGGAGCTGCATTAGTGGGAGTCAATGAGACAATGAAATACAATCCAGGAAGTCCAGTTTGAGTAATAGATTCACAAGTTTGAGGGCTTTTCACATGCCAAAACACTGCACAGAGTATGTGCACTTGCACATATTTGATTGGATTGCCCGATGATGTTGGACTGTAGCAAAAGTTGAGGCAAGTAAATTGTTTTTTGCCAGACGCCCTCTGCACCGGCACCCCTGCTGCATCGATGAGTGACCACACTGAAATGATGAGGGGACTGAGTTTTATTATGCACAACAAGTCTTTCTGAACACACCCTAAGACTGTTTCTCAATACTTCCCCATTTCCTCAGCCTGTCTATGGCTCTCAGCCCCGAGCCTGTTTGTTCCAACTGAGGACATAAATCTTTAAAAAGTCAACACACGATTCATTGAATTGGTTTTAAAAGGCTACATAATCACTTAAAAGAGCTGGTGGGGATTTATGGCAGCAGGACGGTGAGTGTGGGACTGAGTTAAAATTAACTACATTGTGACGACCCTGACTATAAGTTGCGCATATATATATACACCCAGCTTACTCTTGTGTTTTCTTATTCTATTGGTTTAGTAGTTCCTCAAACTTCAGTAGTGTGTGATAAAGTTGAAGCACTTTAAACAGCCATGTTCACTGTAACATGTCACCTAGTGCAACAGTGAGGCTCACTGAGGAGCTATAGTTTGTGTAGTTCTATTACACACAGCAATAACATGATATCAGGTAATATTTGTTAAACAGGATCATTTCATTGTTGGTTTTGGTCTTTTTATGAGAATTGATAACAATGAGGAAAAATTAAAATATCACCAGACTTCTTTTAACATGTTTACAATGGTGCTCTGCCTGATATTTATGAATTTCTAGTTCACACTGGTACAGCTCATCCTCAGTTCTTACCTGTTACAACATCAGCTGACAGTATTACAGCTGGTTACCTTGCCACTACGTAACATTCTGCACACCAGATAAGCCAAATGGATCACAGACAATAGCTCGTCAACTAAAGACAACACTATTATCATGTAAATAAACCTGATTCAGAATTACATAATGAACATCGTCCAAATGTTGAAACAGTGTTCCTGTGTTTCTTTCGCATCATCTCTGACAGCAAAATTTGCTACATCACACAGAACCTATTTTCTCTCTATAATATCTCTACTTTGATGTAGAAGAATGATGTCTGTAGCACCGGCATCAAGCGTGTCACCTTGTAAAATTAAAATCATATTACGCTTTAGAAACGCAACAAGGTGACTCAGCGTTCACTAACATCCATTTATCTGATCTACCGGAGCGACATGTGGATGAGAATGCTGATGAGGAGGAGGAGGAGGAGGAGGAGGAGGAGGAGGAGGACTGAACTCCTGTGGTGTCAAGGAGACTGTGGTGACCTCAGAGTGTTCAATCCCCTCATAGTTGAAACACTGCGGTTGCTTTTTAATTGACTGGTGGCACACGGAATAGCACGAAACCACCGGAGACCGAGTGGCGAAATCACAGGGTGAGAGCAGAGCCACAGCTACGCTACAGAGCTGAAAATGTGTGACGCACGCAGCCCGAGTTGAATAAATACATGTGTATGTGTGATACCTCTCGCACAACAGAAAAAAGGAGAAAAGATGTGAGGCTGAGATACTGGCACATTAGGCCTAAAGATGCAACCGTTCATATGTTTTAAAAAAAGATCTGTGGACATTCACGAGGAAGCGAAAAGAAGTGCAAAGGTCAGAATGGCAGGTGATATTCCTGTGACCCGAGAGCGACCTTTTCGTAAAAGAGCGCACGGGGAAAGCTGGAGGACAGGATCATATAGATGGTCTGTACTGAATACGATTGGAGCTGTCAGCAGCTGGACAAACATGATTCACCTCCTCATCTCAGCCTGAGATTTTGACGGCTATCTGCAATCTTAACACCGGACACATTCTGAGCAGCTAACCCGGTATCGGGTCGCATCTAACATCTGATGTGTCCTCAATGTATTAGCATCAGTGAGCAGCCCTCCCTACACACACCCAAAACAAGCAACAAGAGTGAGACTATTCCACACACAGGTACGTAAACAGACAACATCTGTCCAGATCAAGTGCAGGTAAATTTAAACACAAGAAGCGTGAGAGGCAGCCGGACTAATGCAGCACGCATGTGTGTGTGTGTGTGTGTGTGAGAGAGAGATCGAGGACGGGGGTGAATGAAGGACCTACCTCATGCAGCTCGGGCAGCAGAAAGCACCATTACCTTCACAGCCACTGAGAGGGAAAGAGAGGGAGGGAGAGAGACATAGAGATGACATCACCATATTTTTTTCTCCCTCCTCCTCTGAAATGTAGGCTAGTGCTGCAGGGCTGCCGGTGTCTGCGGCGGAGCAGCAGTGAGAGCTCCCTCTGTGTGTGTGCGACGACAGAGAAGAAGAGTGTGCTCTACATACTGTATAAGCCTTCGCTGCCGGTCAATACTGATGTGACCTCGATGTAGTGTGTGCTACGCCAACAGAGGCCCCAAACACACACACATACACACACACACAGTGCTAAAACACCTAACATAAAGTATTTTTATTTACAGAAATAACTTTAACGCATCTCTTTTTATCTTAAACATACATGCAGAAGATGCACAGGCAGTAATTTAAGAGTACTAGAGAATTTCTAAAAATAGGATGTACTTGAGACCTGACAAAAGGACAGGAATGCATTGTGTGTCATGAATAGATCTACTTTGAAACAGCATACAGAGTGCCAGAGGCTTTGCAATTAGGCTTGGGGTCGGATTGCATTTTGTCCAATTTGAATCCAGTAACGAATCCTCGTACTGAATCTATTTTCAGTATTGAATCTGCTTATCAAATCTGAATCAATTCAAGCTCTTTATTGAATCTATTTAGGTTTAAAGTTCAACTTTTGAAAGTAACTAAGCTTATAAATAACTAAAACTGAAAAGATTCAGTTGAAATCTCTAAGCTGAGAGGTCAGAAACAGATTTGAGTGTTTTAATGTTCACTCCAACTGATCCAAATACACTTTAGTGCCAAAGATGCTCAGTATACATAGTGAAATAAATATTGAACAACAACAGAAGCAACAGAAGATATCAAATGTGTGATTATGTAATTAAAGTTTAAATTAATACTATAGTATGAATGAACATGAAGCGATGAGCTAGATTCCTTGACTAAAGAAGAGGTATCACTCTGTTGGAAATGTTGAAACTACAAAAAAGCTCAGTTCACTTGTCACTCCCTCACAAACAATCTCTCTTAGTCCAGCGAGCACACAAACCCAACAACAGTTAAGTTTCATTTTGGCCTGTCATCAAGTTACTCACAGAATTGACGTTAATTGGTGACAGCTGATATCATAATCTGCCGCCAGCTACGTATGTCATTTTGACTGGCAAAGGAGTCAGTCAGCACAGGCTAAAAATGAAGAGCTGCTAGCTGAATGTTTTGTGCACTGCTGCTCTTTGCTATTATGAGAGAGATTCAGTAACAGATTTGTTAAGAGTGAATTTGTGTGTTTTGACAATCCAGGTGTATGCAACCAAGTAATTGTTCACATTTTCCCTCTCTTAGGAAAGCAAAATGCTCCCACTGTAGAGCCCTGGATATTATTCTACTCAGAAAAACTCTCCACACTCTCCTATGAAAGCAAGAACAGGTGAATTTGAAGAGAAACCACTTCAAATATATTCAATGCAAAGACGCTCACATACAGTTGAACCTACGTAGATGACTGAGAATGCAGTGACAGGCAAAGCCAGAAGGCTGCTGCTGCTGCTGCTGCTGCTGCTGCTTCAGATGCTATTTTTCATTTCAGGAGGGAATCAAACCTGAGTACCACATCAACAAACAACCAAAAGTGCTACAATACAATAAGAAACAGCGGCCAGCACAGACTGCACTGCATCTTAACGGGCAAACATATTCAGCCACTGAAAGGCTTTTGCTTTCTCTGTCTCTTTTATTGCTTGTCCAAGGACACTCAAAGAATACTTTATGAGTTGGAGTTTATCTTTGGTGATATTTTGTCATGACTCACCAGTTGCTTTATGCTTAACTATGTATTGATTCAGTGCCTTTTGGCCCTTTGTAAACCCTATGCTACTGCTATACTTCTACATAATCCTGTTTTTATTTAAGCAAGTAGCAGTTTTTATTATACACAAGCAGCCCTTTAGGAGGAATAATGGCTAAATTTAATAACCAGTAAGAAAATCTCTCTTTCAGATGAACTTCAGTTTCAACATTATCTCTGTTATAATTCATAAGGCAGAACAAGGCTTCTTCTTTATGGGCATGTTTAGTTTGTCCTGATTTGGACAGGAAGGAGTGGAGGAAAGGATTTATATTTAATAAAAGGTAATTTTTATAATTATGACAAATGCCCAAATGGAGCCCACACTAATGTCTTTAAATTCGCAATTTGTCTTCACATCTGCTCGCTCACCACATTAAGGTTCGATGTGTCACCAGGAAGCTGCTCTTTCTAAACTCACAAATAAAACCCACATAATAGGATCTTGTGTCTCGTAACGTCCAAATGAAGCTTTTCTTCCTATCTTTTCCAAAACGTCCTCTTTCTACACCGAGCTTCCATATTACTGTGGTGCATCACTGAGGGGCCTTCTCAACATCATGCTCTAAACACTTTCATGTATTTTCAATAAATCTCTGTGATTAAGTCAGACAACTTTCATGAACTACCATAACTTTACTTTTTTGACTTATGGGGTTCACAAAAACCTATCAAGTTTTTTTTTCTATATTTCAGTATTAAGTAATATTTTGTAAATTCCCCAAAACTAATTCAACTTCCCTAGAAAATCTAATGCCCTTTTTGAATTTTACCTCAAAACTCTATAAAACATTTGAGATATTTACTGACTGATGGGAAAGAAATCACCTAAATATATAAATATAGTCCCCTCTGTAGAAGAAATCCCCAAAACATTCTATCTCACCCTCCCCTGTTCACCCTCCATTGGCTAGATGCAATGCATTAAACTGTATTACACAGTTGCATGGAGCTTGAAGCACCACTGTGAACCGTCTCATTTGCCTGCCTATGGTAGATAGACTGTGAGGAAAAGTGCAGCAACACAGATGATCTAAGCCAGCAGCAGATGATCAAAGAACACATACATTATATAGGCCTGTAACCTCTTCAAAGAAATGACTACTTTTATCAAAAAGTGCGTAGTTAAATAAGGGATTATTACTCAAAAATGAAATAGAATAAGCAGAATGTGTGAGGTATGAGGACTGTTGATGAGTGGCTTGATTACTATGTCTGCTTCTAAGATTTCTGGCTGCAGAAACCTATTTGTCAACCAGCTTTCTGTCTTGGAATTAAAACTCACTTTTCTAATGCTTGAAGATAGTGCTAAGCATGTGTTAATAAAAAAATATATATAATTCTGGCTGAAAAAATACAAATGATGAAAATGGACTATGATTCTAATCTTTAAAATAATATACTTCCTCATAATTATATTTCTTTTTATTGGATTTAATTATAAGTCCCTCCTGAGCAAAGGTGACTTTGCTGGATTGTGTCAAGTACAGGCCAGTGTAACTGAGGGAGAGATACACTGACTGTGGGTGATTCTCTAGATTATGAAGATAATGAAATGGATGAATAATGATTTCCTACTGACATGAATAGAGTGTTATTGTTGGCTCAGCATCGAGTCCCTCTTGAACCATCTCCCTCAGTACTTTCCTACATCCAACAAATGAGCTTTCGAATGAGGCTGGGGGAGCCTGTCTGACCTTGCTAGATGGTGCACACTTCCTGGCCACGGAAGGAGACTGCAGCATTGAGATGAAATGTCATCTTCAAGAGGATTCATGAGAACAAAAGTGAGTAATGTGGAGCTAATTTGCACACACTTAGTACAAGTTCTGCTAGAGTTTCGAGTCGGGTGGAGGACAGAGCCCAGCCAAAGGCTCTATTCTCCAACAATACCTCAAAGTTAAAAATCTCTTTGTTGAAGGAGAAGGCAGGTCACACCACAAATAACTGCTATTATCAGCCCAAATCCTTGTCAAGAGACTCTGCAAAGCCTGCCCAACCTGAATAGAAGGTGGAGAGATGGGCCTGCAAAGATAACTTATCTCAACAGTGATAAAAACACAGGCCAGAGGAATTCTGAGAAAACAAAAATGGTGATAAGAACTGCACAGTTGGGAAATAAGAAAGTAATATTCAAAACATCTCATCTCAGAGGAAATTCTATTTTGATTTATGTTTAACGGAGATTGAGGATACATAGAAACATTTTGTTATCGTCTGTCTTTAAAGTTTCTTTTTTATGTGCTATCCTGACATTTCAGGAGGACGCGTTATGACTCATAATAATTCGCTGTGAATAGTCGTATCAGCTAAACGCCATCTAGTTATTCAGCCTTCCTTGTCGGCCTGTCGTGATTGGCCTGAGTCATGTGTGGCTTAAGAAGTTACTTAGGTCTGCAAGTTTCCATTGCAGAGGAAGTTCTGTGTGAATTATGCAAGTGACATAGGTATGTGAGTTTGCATCACAGCCACCGTCTCTTTCCCCTCAAGCTACGGCTTAGCCCAAAGGGATTATCATAGCCGGACCTTGTGGTGATTTTTTGCCAGTTCAGAAGAGACAGCGTCTGAAATGTCCTTTCAAAAGCTCAAAGATGGCACATGCCACAACACTGGGTGCTAGCTTTCTAGTATGATATGAAAATGTATCATTGCTCAACACTGAGCGAAGCAAAGCATCACCATCCGCCTGTATCAAACAGGCTCATCAAAAGCAATGAGTTGTGAGTCCCTCAAAGAGATGCAGCTGCACACAGGATACTGGAGTTGGCATGAGTGAATTAGGACACTAGAAAACAGAGCATGCAGGTCTGAGCTGAGTAGATACTTGTAACTTTATCCTTAATTAAATCATGCCAAGACTCATAAATTAAAGTTTTATTGCAAACAGATGCATATTCTGTCATTTTTAGCTTAAATGATCGCAACATTAAACATTAAAGTTACTTATAAGTACTACTTTCAATATCAAAGATACATTCACACTGATGCAGTGTAAAACGATAGCTTTGTCTTTCTCTCGCTTTATCTTATACACACACCCACCTACTTCCGCGGCAGTAAAACACAACTACCCACCCATACTAAGATCAATGTCTACTGAGCTGGGCAAAGAGGCTTGGTGTGCAAGCTGACACCCTTTAACACCCGCTAAGGGCAAGGCTGTAAGCTTTAATGCTGCGGTTTTCAGTGGTATAGATGTATGTCATTCACGCCTGCATTTTAAGCAACCATCTGAGTGTTTGGAGGAAAATAGCAGTCATGACTTTTTGCTAGGTCAGATTGTGGTAAACCTGTTTAAAAACAAGGCCGTCTTGTTCACTTTTCATTTCGAAAACCTAAAGCGTGCTAAGCTCTCAGGGTCGTCTGATCTGCATAACTGATCCCTTGTTTTAAAATAAGGGGTGAAAGAAGCCAGGCTGGGAAAAAATGAGAAATGTATCCCCCCACTGAGAGTGTAACTAGAACATCATGAGCAGCGGGAACCAGCAAGTTACTCACACAACAAAAGTGCAGGTCCTGTGCTTCTCATCAAACACTCGTATGAGATCATTTTTCCATTCTTTTGTTTACTACAAGTGTATTCCTTTGTTCCTGCAAGAAATGTTTATACTCAGCTTCAACACCTTAAAAAACAGATGCCTAAGGCACGTAAGTGGAACAATACAGCAACAGAAAAGGCAGACTCCAGTGCCTTTGTTTCCATCGTATCCAAACAACACAGGGACATATTCCACTAATCTTTTCAGAAAGCTGCACCAGAGGATTGTAGTCAATCATTTGCACCACCTGTCAAATGTTTTATTCAGGATGGAGGGGTTTTTTTTTTTCCTTACATTTTTTCCTTTTGTGGCTTTTCTGTGGTGCAAGCCGACATGCTCAGTACAACGTTAGGTGTGGTCAATAGCTGCACCTACAGTCCCACACCTTATGCTGAGCAAAGCTTTATTTCTGTCTGGCATTCATGAGTCAACTCTTGACACAATGGTTTTTGGGGTGGACTGGCAGTGTTATCGTCTGCCAGTCTGATGCCTGGTAATGAAAGTTATGCAGCAAAGCAAGATTCCTCTGAGAGGGACTCATATTACCATTTGACATAGTAAGAAGACTCATGTCCTATTATGACAAAACAGACAATTTTGAAGGGATGTTTTATTCTACAAGGTCTTTCAAAAGGCCAATATAACTGACCTAAAAATGGCTACTTTAAGGGACTTAGAAATGTTGTTACAAAAAAAATGGATATATCTAAAGTGGACATAGCCTTTGTTCAGGAAACACATTTAAATGAGAAAGAATTCCTTAAAGCTGAGGTGCTGTTGGGTGGGGAAGGTTTTTTCAAGCCCAGGAAATGGCAAAAGAAGAGGGGTCTCCATTTTGATTGATAAGAATTATTTTTGATGAAACAGAAGTGTTAACTGACTCAGATGGCTGCTATGTACACACCAGTTGTTCTCTAATATTTATGCACCTAATTTGGTTAGGAGTTTTTCATAACCTATCACAACTTCTCTTGGAACTAGGGATTATTCAGATAATATTAGGTGTTGATTTTAATCAAATACTGGATCAGGATCTTGATAGATCCCTGCCTAGATGTAACACAGAGAGAAGATCAGCTGTTGCTATTAGACAGTTAGCCTCTGATTTGGGTCTAAAAGACATCTGGAGATTAATGCATCCAAATAGAAGAGATTACTCGTTTTTCTCTTCCCCCCCATAATATCTACACCAGAATTGATTATTTTCTCTAATCTCTCAGTCATTAGGGGACTATTCTGTTAGCTCTAATACAGGCAATATAGTCATTTCAGACCATGCTCCAGTTTTCCAGACACCTAAAAGCTGGTGATGGCATTTTAATGTATCCTTGCTGAAAGACAGTCCATTCCCTTAAATGATTAGAAATGATTCTTTGCTTTTAGAGGAAACTAAATATAAAGCAGTGCCCTTGCCATCTGGTGGGACACTCTGAAAGCCTATTGGAGAGGAAGAATCATTTCCTATGCTTCCTTTAAGAAGATGTCAGCTAATGAGAAATTCACTGAATTAGAGAGCAAACTTAAAATACTTGGAACTCTCAAACCAAGGACAGGTCCACACTAAAGATAATTTCCACTAAATATCAATTAAACAAATTACATCATAAGAACCAACCAGACATACTGGAAAATGGGTGAAAAGCCTGGTCGGCTTCTGGCCTGCCACTTAAAACAACAAAAGTATGAACCATATACCAGTATACAGCAGCCAGATGGAAATATCTCTACCTCCTCTAAGCAGATAAATGATAGATTTAGATCTTCATTCATCACATAGTGACTTACATAAACAAAAGTTTGACAGCTTTCTTGCTGATCTTAATCTTCCACAACTCTCTGACAGTGACAGAGACTTCTTGGAGGCACCACTAAAAATAGAAGAGATCTCTCAGGCGATTAAAAGCATGTCACTAAACAAATCCCCCAGGCTAGATGGACTTCCTGCCGATTTTTACAGAGCCTTTGAAGATATTATAAGTCTTGCTTGAGGTTTATAACGATACATTTAAAGCTGGCACCTTGCCAAAATCCATGTACACCACGGTTATATCTTTCATTCACAAAAAAGGCAAAGATGCCTTAGATCCTAGTGGCTATCAGCCTAATTCTCTACTAAACTGCAATTGCCCATCTACCCTGTTCCATCAGAGGAAGTTTTGTTGGTCCTTGAAAGGTATCAAATACCTGGGCATTCAAGTAACTCCTGATTATAAAGATATGGTCTTTCAATCCATTACTTCAGAAGATGAAATCTGATTTTGGTAGATGGACTAAAATTCATCTTTTGCTTTGGGGGAAAATACACTGTTAAAATGATGACTGCACCTGTGATTTATTACATACTATCCCACATTCTTCTGAATATTCCCAACTCCTACTTCAGAGATTTTGATACTCTTATTTTAGATTTCCTTTAGGGCAATTCATAGCACCGTTTAGGAATAAAGAAACTACAAGCTCATACAAAGAAAGGGGGATTTTCTCTTGCCATCCTAAAGGGTACTACTTGGCTATCAATACAAAGTATATTGGAACATGGTTACCAAGTAGTGAGGAAAGAGATAAACCAAGCTGGTTCCAGATAGAGACTGACGTTAGTGGTGGGCTAGCTCCCTGGTCCGAACAATTTGGCACAAAATTGCTACAACAGAAGGATCATCTAATTATCACTAATACTAAATCAATGTGGTACAAACTGCATAGAGCTGGCCATTGGGACTTTTTCAAGCCCCTTTGAGCACATTTATGGAATAATAAGCAAATTTTAATTGGAGACAGTTAATTAGACACCATGGTGAAAAGCTGGGATAACCTACGTTTTGCATTTATTTAACAGCCACACTAACCTTCAACCAAATTGTAGATAGATATAAATTATCACATAATCAATTTGGAGGTATGTCCAAATGCAAAGTACCTAAATGGTTAGGAAGCCCTCTTACCCGCCCCACAGGCAGCCTGATTGAAGAACTGCTGATTAGATCATTATCATGTAGGGGCATCGCTCCCAAGATCTATCAACAACTATGTGACCCCTTGCTCAAGATCAAAAAACATGGGACAGGAGACCTGGCTGTGGAAATATCTCCTGAGGAAGTCATGTTTAAATAACATTAATACAATTCACAAGGAAATGGGCAATAGGTTTATTCAACTGAAAATAATACACAGATGACATCGGACACCACCACAACTATATAAATAGAACCTAATGCTGGTAGATGCTTGCTGGAGATGTGAAGGAAACAGTGATTCTATGTTACATATACATTGGACATGTCCAACACTTAAAGACTGGTGGAATAATATCCAAGAGATTATGTTTGAAGTCCTTAAGAAAAAATTCAAAATCTCTGCAAAACTGTCTTTCTTGGGCTCAAACACCAAGCTCCAAGACTTCTCCTCCTTCAAAAAGAGATGGATTATTCTGGCTTCTGGCAAACAGATACTAATGAGACACTGGAGGAAGAAAACCCGCCCCATTACGAAGAATGGTCTACAATGGCACAGTTAGCTTCTTATGAGAGAGTAACATACTCTCTACTGAATAAGCTTGATCATGTTTACATGGGGCCCTAACCTTGCAGTCAACTTGGTAATCCAGTGTTATCAATGGACTGTTGTGCTCATCATTGGAGAAAATGCCACCGTGGTGGTCTGTGATTTGTTTTTTAAAATTTGATATTATCTCTCTATTTTATGAGCGAGTAGGTATTTAGTTTTGATAGTTATCTGATTAAGTGATTTGATCTGTCTGTCTTATTTTTGTGTTTAAGTTTTCAATAAAATGTTCATTACAAAAAAAAGGCAAACATCACCCTTACAACACCTTCACACCTAAGGCATGAGCATGCTGACCTTATACACATTCCTGCTGATGGTTTCACACTACTTCACTAATTGAAAGCTGGTGGCAGTAAAACACCAAAAAACATAGCAATGTGCCTACAAAGGTAAAGAAGCAAACATAGATGGAAATGCATGTAAAATGATTGTTAGACTGCATTGATACACTTTGTGTTTTGGTTAAAAACGCTGAATGTAAATACAACTTTAGCTCTGAAGAAGAGCGGAAGAATTATGACAAAATGAATTATGAAAAAATGGCATAAAAAAATCTAAATCCAGGCACTCAAGGTGGGTTGGAAACATAAAAGGCCTTTGTTTCAGTGGGCATTAAAAAACACACCAACGCGTGTGGGCACAATCCATGCACACTGCAGTTATATCTTTCATTCACAAAAAAGGCAAAGGTGCCTTAGATCGGTGTGCATGGATTTTTTATGCCATTTTTTGGTCATGATTCTTCCACTCCTCTTAAAAATGATTCCCTTCCATGAGCACCGGTGGTTTGAGGGACACCACCAGCGCTCTCTTTTACATAACTTTAGCCCTGTTTTGACCAAAAAGTTCCAGGAACAATGGAACCAGAGGAACTAATCTCAGGAACAAACTAGGAATTAAAAGTCCCTGTTGTGTAATCCTGTCTGCGTTTCCACTACATCTGAAGAACTAGGTACATTATGCAAATTAGATCCATGATGAAATTAAAAAACAGCAGCATTTGAAACACAGTGTTACCACAGTCATACTGTTTGTATTTACTGTTGATGCCTGACATTTGAGTTAGATGTGATGAATGAATGAAAAGGTGAAATACAGAGGAGGAAAAGGAGACTGAAAACTGTGATGGCCTCCACAGTTAATGATTTGTGTTTGATGGTTTTTCATTTCTGCTTTATAACATAACCCCCATCAAACAAACAATCAGAAAATAAAGTTTTATTTCTTTCATTCGCCGTCTTTATTCTCTGTACCGCCACTCTCTGTTCCTCATTCACTCATTTGTGCTCTCAGCTCGTTCGCACTCTTTTTTAAAGTGAGTCAGCTGTTTTAACTTTAACGATGAGAAATGTCCACCTCATATTGATACTTCCTTGTTTGGTGAATGAAGCTAGAGCTGCCAGTATATGTGTTTGACCAATCAGCAACGATCATGCCTGCAAACCCTCGCCCCTACAGTTCCTGCATTTTGGAAAGTTCTACCCCTGGACGAGGGAGTTTTTTAGCACCTTGGACTATCCTACAGGAACTAAATTTGGTCCTTGGTTCCTCCGGTCGAAACGCAGGTTTGGTCCTTGAATTCAAAAGGTTCTTGGTCTCCCGGGAAAGTTCGTGCAGCGCAAACGCTCTATTTATATACATGAACACTCCACAGGGTATCTTTAATTTTGTGTATATCTGAATTCCCAGAGTTATGCAATTGTGCTCTAATCTACCAGGACTAGGCGTTAAAAAAAGCAAGCATTGCAGACAGGAGGAGATTAGGAAAATTAATATTGTGATTGTTACCATTCTGATGTAGTCCATAGCATCCAACTTAGCTGTTTAATAGGACATATAATCCTTTTATACAACACTTAACCTTTAAAATACGCACGACACGCACATGTTTGGTGTCAAAGATGGGTAAGGCCATTTGCAAATAATCATCTTGCTTGTTCTCTATCTTTAAAGAGCTACTCATCGCTGTTCTGGATGCTAAAACACTGGATAAATTAATCAATTCATAGTCAACCCCATCCTTTCTAAATTAATTTAAAGTTTTAAACTGAGGCTCAGTGTCTCCACACATCATTTCTTGTTATGCTAGAACTGTGATCTCCAATCACAAGTTAGAGCTTTGGAGGAATTAATAAGTGGCTCGCTAAGCAGCAGATGAAAGGCTTTGCTCCTGTATCTCTGTATTGATGTCACTCTCAATATGTGATCAGTGTTTGAAACATACATAACTGCAGAGGTGACACTTTATATCCACAGCACAGAGCTGTACTCAAAGTCGCTTCTTATTTGAATGTTACAGATTATGTGTAGGTTTGAAAGCAGCGGATCTCTCCGTGATGCAGGAAGATGCTGCGGTCCAGGTGGGCAGTCATAAACATCTCCTTCCTCTGAAGCTATCCTTTGGGGGCTTGACGAGGGTGGACACTGAAGTTAATGGGCTGGGACACTCGTAAAGGGCTAGATGCGCCCACGCTCCTTTATCAAATAACAAATCCTGCTCAGCAGTGGACCTGGTGCGCACACAAGAAACCACACTTAACAAAAGCCTTTCATCACTGGAGACAGGTGCAAATTAAAGGCATGTTTGTTCAGTGTTGTTTGATGTATGGGAGCCAACGGCAGTAAGCTCGTCAGTATAATGAAGCCTGAGACAATGAAATTAAAAAGGTACAGGATAATATGGTTTTATTGGAATAAAAACAGCTGTTTTCATTGGTAAGCCTCAGCTCACCCTCTCACAGATTGTAATAAAAGCCATTGAATTAAACGTTAAAGAAAAGCAGGCCAAAACATAACCTGATTTGTGTGTCGCTGCTGGATAAATCCACACTGACAAGAAGTGAGAGGCAACTATCTCACTTTGAGCACATCTGGCATTTGTCGGAGCGAATGCATCCAATCAGCCAACCCACAGCCAGTGGCCTGAGTGTCCCAGCTGGGAAGATTACGCTGCAGTGATGCACTGGCCTTGGCATTTCAATAACTTCATGAGCAACACAGCATTTATTATGGCTCTTAATAGTCCTACAGTATGGGGGTAGAAAGAAAAGGCTGTTGTGAGACTACAGCCTTGCTGACAGGTCAATATTTGCTCAGTGAGAGACTGAAGATGAGTTCTTTCATAATGTTGTCACTGTGAAGCCCTTTAAAAGAGAGTAACTGATTAAATGCACCCTTTAATTCCCAGGGCTGAGACAGTGGAGATAAGCACTAACTGTGTGTGTTTTAATTGTTTCAGTTTCTGCCATTTCCAAAGCATGTTCTGATTAAAATATATATACATTTGTGTATAAAACTCAATACATCACCACTGCTGAATGACAAATACTACAGGAAAGCACCACACCCAGATCAAAATGCAACTTCCCAAAGATGTTAAAAAAAAACAGTCCCCACTCCCAATAGCTTCTGGCTGTGATAGTACCATATGGCATTTCAACACAATATGAAATTCATCACTCTGGTGACTAAGTGTTTACATGGTAGGACAACAGGCTTTATAACAGAACAAATTCAGCCTCCAGTATATGACATTTTACAGCAGCAGAGACCAGATAAGCTGTTGTAAATGACAGTCATAGGCTTCTGGCTGACCATCTTTGTGTAACTGAGTGATTCATGTTTTACTGGAAAGCAATAACCCACTGAGAAACACAATAGCAATTTTCAGATACTTAGGAATTCTTTCTGTATCAGCTGAAATGAAACATAGGAAATTGGAACAACACAATCCTCCCTTTACAGATTTTACCAGCACTGTTATTTTTCATTATAGGAGGACAATAAGAATTGTGTTTGTATTGGAAGAACAAAGTGGTCAAGACAAAGAGCTTTTAGCTCAGCAAGCCATTACTGGTCAAATAAGAGTCTAAAAAAATTCTGTCAAACCTGCTCATCAAATTTGGTCCTACCCATTTTACCCACATTACCTGCATGCATGTGCAAGCACATGAAAACCTAGTGTGGACACAACAACCCCACAGCTCTGTAAAAACAAGCATAGAGGCTAATGTGGATGAACAGCACACCTTACAACCGCAGGGTTGATTTGTAATATGCTTAGTGCCTCATGCATGCACCTCATCTACATAATGTATGACTAGAAATAATGATTACTGTATAAAGCAGGAATGTAGCAGCAACACCCAGCAGCCGCTCAAAGCACTCTCTGCACACAGAGCCTTGTTATACGGTTAGCATCCAAAGAAGAGTCTCTCTCCTTGTGTCAGTCCAACACTTTAGTCCTCTAGTCTGGACCAGCACTTGACATAATTAATCAGCTTCATTAACAAAACTGAGCATCTCCAGGTAAATGTTCTACTGAAGCCCTATTTTCCATGGCCTAAAGACTTTTAAACAAGTAGCAATAACTAGAAATTGCAGTCATATGTGATTTTTTTTCTCCAAAAAAAACATTTTAACTCAGCATGAGCAAACTTTTGCTCATGATTCACCTTGTTTAAAAGCTGTTTTTGTAGAGTGTCAGTTACATAATGCATCAGAATACAGTCTCAGCACCAGAATAACACATTTAGGATCCATGCTAAGCATTTGGAAACTAATGTATTTATTTATAATGCAATTTTTCCACTTTTTACAAATAACTAGGCTAGAGTTTAAACGATTCATCAGTTAGTAAATCAACAGAAATTCAATCTGCAACGATTAACTGATATTTTTCAAGCGAAGACACCAGACATGCTCTGGTTCCCTGGTTTTTTTTTATGAGGATATTCAGCGTTTCTCTATTTTATATCATTGTTAACTTAACGGGTTTTGGACTGTTTGTCAGATAAAACAAGAAATTTGAAGACAAAATAATCTGCATATTTATTGCCATTTTCCTTTTGCATATCAGTATTAATATATTGCTGGTGCTACCAAAGTAGATCATGCATTCAAATGTAGAGCTATGTGTGTCTACCAGAGCAGTGTGCAGGACACGAGCTGTGGTTTGAGAAGGGCTGAATGGAAACTCCATTTGCCTGGGAAATGAGCTAGTTGCTCTTGTGACCCTGGATTGCGAGCCTCACCTCAACAAAAGTTTGGCATGGAAAGTCTGGGATTACCCTTCATTCACATGCAAATGCAGAGAGGATGGAAAATATGGAAATACATCACCGACTGAACCCAAGTTGGCACAAGTACACAGAATGGACTGACCGGTGTTTTCATCATGGACTCAAATCACCTCAAACTACAAGTTTCAAACATCTAAATCTGACCATTTCCTGCTGTAAAATATGAAATCATACTTGATGCATCCAGCAGACTTTCATGCTTCTCATTACACCTATAAACTGATATTTGAGGCCTATAAATGTAAAATTAGCTTCCAACTATAAAACCTAAATGAGGTTCTTTATAACATACACACATCAAGCAAAAGAATACAAGTTGGAGGGAAGAGCCTCAGTGAAATCGAAAGGCTGATAACGTTACAGGCTCATATCAGATATCCGAACAGTCCAGGATCTGCCGGATGCATCAGCTGTCTGACACAATTAGGAACAGTTCTCTAGTCTCCTGTTTCTGCTCCTGACTCCTGTCAAGTGAAAGTGGTAACAGAGCACCAAGGCTGAGGTGGGTGCAGACATGCAACACTGCAGCAGGATCATATGTTAAAGGCTGATGCAGGGGGGTAATATCTAGTCAAGTGGGAGTGGGGTCAGTTAAGAAAAGAGGCAACACCTTACCCTTAAGTGAACAAACCTTGAGGTCTAAACAAAGTGACACTAGTTGTAGGTTTACAGCTGCTTCCATAATGAGGCAGATACAGTATGTCATACTCACCGCTTTGATGCAGAGCACACCGAATCCTGACTACACGGCTGCAAATACACACCGCTAACTAAATGTTGGCTAACCTAGTCCTCAAAAATGTTCACCCTGGAGCAGGAGATGGGACATACGCAGAGACGTGTGGAGATGGAGAAGCTCTTTAACTCAACGCCTCGGCTCTCTCTAACCGTAGTTTATTACATAATAGTCTTGCTCTGCTGCAGTCACGGCTGTCAACTCGCCATATACACACGCAGCGAATTAGCAAGGAAGCTAGCTGTGTTTAGTCAACATTGTTAGAAGGTGGTGGAAGGCGGCGTTAAATGGTCAGTTTTTGTTATTTTGTCTGTGTGGTACTCACCTTTGCTTCGCTTCGGGTTGTCTGGCTGGCCCACAGAAAGGAAGGAAAACACTGGCTGTGAATATTCAGGGACGACTGTCCGTTAGCTGTTAGCTAACGAGCTGGAAATGTTTAATTCTGAGCATTAACGTTAGTGGCTCGCGTCCTCCTCAACCCAGCGGCGTCATGTAGGTCCAATATTAATGT
Organism: Thunnus albacares; assembly: GCF_914725855.1. Classification (NCBI taxonomy): domain Eukaryota; kingdom Metazoa; phylum Chordata; class Actinopteri; order Scombriformes; family Scombridae; genus Thunnus; species Thunnus albacares. Next base: position 21,281,037 of record NC_058128.1, on the reverse strand, counting down.
TTACAAAGTTCAAATAGACTCCAGTAACACTGGTGGATTTTGTACTGACTATTAGCCACCGATATTCAGTCAACTTGTTAGCTACTAGCCCGCCTGCACGGCTCTGTAGTGGGTTTGAGTCATCGGGCAAACGTTAACTGAAACGGAACAGTACTGCCAGTTACAGATTTCAAAATAACAGCCACAGAAATATCAAAATGTATGTGGATGAACACCCTTTCTGAGACTGTTGTTCACTGTTTGGTTATTGATTCCTGACCTCAGGGTGGTGCCCCGTAATTATTAATTCATATTAATAATTTTATTGATTTTAAATAATTATCTTCGATAATTATTACTCATTGCTAATAACCAAACCTGCTCCTACTGAGTCCCAGCAGCTGTATTATGTCATGGTAAATCTATAGGCTAGCTTCGTATATTGCTGTATGGTAGGAGCAGTGTTTTTCGTGCGTTATGTAACATGATGTCAAAGTTAGAAAACACACAGAGAAATACTGTGCTGCAATGTGACATTATGGCTCTAAATTCTCTGCTGGACCTCAGACTTCATCATGAGCCTGATATCTTTGTAGGTCCATTTTGGTATTTGGCTTTGGTATTTCTCCCTGCATTTTCTGTGCTCATGATAGTTCTGACTGATGAGTCACCTGTTACGCATCAGTGTTCAGGTATGTATTGGTGTTACACCAGTGTTTACAGAGACAAGCGTTATCAACAGATCAATGTTTGTTTTTCTCTCCACAAAATGTTTCAAATACTCTATCTACAACACTACATATGAACCGCTTGCAGTGTAGATTAGTAAGACGATTTTGCTGTTTAACTACAAAAATTCACAGTGCATCAGTAATGCAACTTCAGTGCTATGATAATAATGTCAATATTATGACCATAAATCAAATATTCTATTTGAGGTTTTAAAGTTGTATGAGTATATTAGATTTCCTTCATACTTCATCTGTCTGCATCTCAAAGCCCTGACAGCACTTTTTATTTAACTTAGACTTTTATTTTTCTAGAAATTCCCCTTCCTGTACTTGCTATGTGCAGCTACATACCATCAGGGGAGAACAGGTACTATTGAGATTTTATTGGATTTAGTTTTACAGTAAATCTTCATCTCTTTGTTTCAGTGTCAAATCAACAGGTGAACCAAAAAGCCAAAACTCAAAACGGGCATACATGCAAGATTACTGAGACATTTCAAACCTGTCCTTCTACATACATCCTCTTCTTTTTTCTTCTTTATCAAATTATTTTACAATTTATACAAATTATTGTCCATATAAGTATTTGAACTTATCAATGAATTGGTTACAGTGAACATAATTGCTGAAATTCTTGCAGCATAACTTGTAGAGATGTGACTGATATATCCTGCTATGTCTGGGGAGCAGATACACAAGAAAAGCAAAACAGAAAAATAATTCTTGAACAAAACCAGCCGTACAAGGTTTGCACAGTTGTAAGGACTAATCTGGAGAAAGCATGAACTTCCTCCCCCCTCATTCACCGATGACCTCAACTCATTGTATTCTATTGCAACAGAGAAATCCTAAAATATATCTCCCTGTTTTGCTTTCTTAATTCTTATTTTATACATCCAGCCTGTTCGCTCTCCCTTAAGTGCGGTTGCTCTGGGCATCACCATCACTGATGCCCTTAGCAACTGAACTTAAGGGAGTGTGAACTGACTGCTTTCTCATACAACCAGTCTGGATCACTGATGCAGCATCCTGCATGTCACTTCATGTTTGACCTCCTGCCTCAGTAACAGGCTCTGCAGTTTGAGATGTATTCTTTTTCGAAAATGCAGGACTCCACCTGCTGGTGGAATGCTGTAACAAACAGTAAAGTCATCAATGTTCATTCTTAACAATGTGTTGTATTTTAAAACCTTGTTATATTATCCATTGTGTCAAATCTTCATCTGAAAAGTAACTAAAGCTGTCAAATAAATGTAGTGGAGTAGAAAGTACCGCTTTGTGGTAGTGGAATGGAAGTATAAAGTAGCATCAAGTGGAAATACTCAAGTAAAGTACAAGTACGTAAAATTGTACTTAAGCACAGTACTTGAGTAAATGTAGGCCTACGTAGTTACTGTCCACCACTTTCTAACAATAAAGTCATAATACTGGAGCAAGGGAGCTTTTGAAGGTAGGTAAAATGAATTGTGTGATAAAACTGAGTATTTCAAACATACCTCTAACCTTAACTTGCTCACCACCTATTTTGGGTTGTGACACTATTTCAAAAGAACACAAAAGTTTTTTCCACACAAGTTTGGCCCGAATGAAACTGAATCAGCATAACTTCCATCTGATTTAAATATTTAGAGCTTTGACTGCAAACGATAAGAAAAAAAAAGATTTCGGAGCAGATATTACAATTGAAACACTTTTCTTTTCATGAAACCAAGCTTTTTGGGGGCAATGTATAGTTTTGAAGAGAAGTGGGAGGAAACCAGAGAACTCGGGGTAAACCCACACCACCTCAGTAGACAACACACAGACTCAGAAAGGCTCACAACCGGGACTTGAACCCTTGCCTTCTAGATGTGAAGAAACACTGTTGACTACTGAAGTGACCCTGAGACCCCCAAGTCCTGCCCCACATGGAGGTAACCTGAATGTGAGGCAGGGCTGAAGCTCTTTACTGCGTTCATGTTGAAGGAAAAAAGTTAATCCCAGTTCACTTTTTCCCTTCAAGATGAAGGCTACTCGCCCCCTAAATAACCCCAACAACTAGTTCTACATCTGAAGGAGTAGCAGTATATCATTTCGGTGAGTTCTTTGATGACCACCACAACATCTTTCTGTTTGTCCTCATCCTCAAACAGAGATGCCAACAGAGAGTTGACACCATCGATGAGCGACTCCATTGACTGGCTGCTTTCAGCTTCAGACTTTGGTGGAATTTTGCTTTCACTTGGGCCACGATTTAATGGATAAACACTTTGGCCATGTGCTTCAAAAAGTTTATTATCATGTTGCCGACTCCTTTCAGAGACACTTTGCGCATGTGTATGCACTCTGGGCGTGTTACCTATTCCTTAACCGCACTGGCGATGGTTTGCAGGATGTCATTTGCCAAAAGCTCAGCCTCTAAAAACAAGTCAGACCGCAGCAGCTTCAACAAGATCCTTATCACGCTGTTCCATCCTTTCCAACACACTTTGTGCTTGTGTTTGGACTCTGGTCTTGCTGCCCATTCTTTGAACTCCCTGGCAATGATTAATGCAATGTCGCTTGCCAAAATCTTATTGTCAAAAAAAAATTCAGACCACAGCAGCTCATAGTCTGAGTCTAAGATGCCATTCAGATCCTCTTCAATAAACTGCTGGATTATTTTAGCTGTTGTCTTTTGCTGATTATTTACTAAACTTGAAATATGCCGCAGTGAAAATGATAAAACATAGCAAAGAAACAATTTATTTCTCCTTAAGTGTTTTACAATTTCCTCGGCTCAATTTTCACAAGTTTCAGTTTTCAAATTGTCACAAAATGAAAACATCTTCATTGCAGTTATTTTTACGAGTGGTTAGATGCATGGTTCATTACTGAGTTCACATCTTCACAGCAGCTCATTTTACACACAAAAGCAAATCCTTCCAGCAAACATGAACACAACAACTCATGTGTCAATCGGACACACTGAAATAAACACCAACAACAGGCAGCACATCTTTATATAGCAGTCTGTGAAGTTAAATCACTTTTTTATTGTGAATATGTTGTTTTTCAGTGGTTGATAGTGTATATTGTGTAATACAGTCAGATGTGTAGCTCTCTATAGAACATACTACAGTGTATTCTACAGGAACGAGGCATAGAAATGCTGTAGGAAGCTATCAGTGGACTTTATTTCTGACAGTTTGTCTTGTTTTGCGGTTGAATATAGTTGTATTTCAGCGTGGTTATGATTTGGCAGATTGCTGTCCGTTTGAATACATGTTAGTGTTTGAACATAAACTGAAGAGTTTGGAAGTGAGGATGTAAACGTGTAAAAAGTGCTGTAGATCCACAGATCAACAGTTTTGTTGTTTGTTTGTGTTTGAGTAAAAAAAGTATTTAGGACATTTGAATGCTTTCAGTGTGAAAACAATGCAAATGTGTCACATTCCATAATTGTTACTGTTGTGTCCACTGTGAAGAGTTTTGAAAATGTGGAACTGTAATGTGTATAGAGTCAGACATGATGACCAGGCATTGACTGTCTGCTCAGCTTTAGTGTCTTTGAACAATATAATGAAGTTCAGAGGTCACTGCTCTGTAGTTGACCTCGATGTGAAGAGGAAAATCTACACAAAGGGATGCAGAAAGTGTCACAGAGCTTCAGTGTAACAATTAAAATGTCTAAAGACAAAATAATTTGCTTCAGACTGCAGATGGGAGAATATCACGCACACACACACACAGATGTGACTGCCAGGGAAACTCATCAATGACTTGATTACTAATCTTAAGTATGACATCATATCCTAACTGTGTATGTGTTTGTGTGTTTTTGTGTGTGTGTGATGAAGTCATGGTGTGTACATCTCTGTCTGGTTTTCTGTATTGATTGTTTTCCTCTTTAGGACATCTGTGTGGTGACTCAGAGACTCGACAGCTCTTCAATCTACAAACTCTGGAGAGAGAGAACTCACTCTCTTTGTCTCTTCGACGCGCTTCATGTTTTATGGAAGATCATTAAAGACAAAACTACTGTGCCAACACATTTTTATCATCTTGAATTTCTTTTACAATCAAGACAGTTAATATTTAGTATTTATTTAGGTCTCTGTATGTTTTAGTAAAGATCAATTTTAGAAACTTTTCTTTAATGAAAAAGAATTAATTATTTGAAAATTATATGAAAATGTGATTTTTCATTGTCTTGTGTGCACATGAAATAGGAAAACTGCAAGAAAAGGAAATAGGGAAAAGGATGTTATTTCATTTATCTCAAAGTGGAAGTTGTCTGGTTTCAGGAAGTGCCAAAGTTTTATAGTTTTTGAGTTATTTTAGTTTCATGTAATTTACAAAGAAAGACAGAATAAAGGTCTTCTGTTTACTTTTTTGTTATTGGATTGAAACACTTTTAACACTTTCTTTTTCACCTTTCCCTTCCCATCCCCCAACCTCAGGCCAGTTTATATTCTTATCATTTTTTTTAAATTATCATTGTTATTCTTACTCTTCTTATTCTTCTTAGTAGTAATAATAGTAGTATTAGTAGTAATTTTGTAATATGGTGCCATTTTTATAAAAAAATGCTCTGGCCCTGACTTCATTTTGAAGGTCAAGCACCCAATATCCTGTCTGTGGCTTATATTTGAGTAACTTGATTCTTCAACAGCAGGTTGGACAGGAGCTCACAAACATGTGATCAGTCCAGTGTACTTTCACTTTAACCACAGTCCAACTGAACACTTCAAATCTTTGATAGAGGTGATGGAGTCATACGTGTCACGTGATAAATTAGTTATGATGTCATTGTCATGAACCATGAGATAACATCACAAGAATACCACCCCTTACATGTTTCTGGTGTCATTATAGAGTTATTATAATGGATCCTGATGTGCATTTATTATAATAATGTTGAATATTTACTGAAGATCTTTTATTCTGTGATAAGTTTGGAAGCATGTGAAATCTGCGGGTCATGAACTGTGAAGGATCACTACAGTTTGGAAGGAGAGGAGGCTGCATGCATGTTTGTGTAAAGGGTGACACCCAGTGGGTGCTTTAGGTTTTGTAGAAACATGTGACTGGACATGGAGGACATCTGGAGGCACAAAGGAGTAACAGCACTGGGTGTTTTGGGCCTTATTAAATGTCAAATATCCAGTCAGGCATCCATGTCTGAAATCATGGAGGTTTCATCATGACCACAGGAGAACCTGGCATCATTTTATTTTGTTTTTTATTCATTATTTTCTTTTTTCCTTCTTTTTTCTTTTGAATTTATTCTATTATAAGTTTTTCGTGTCTGTTTGTGCTAATGTTAAGAAAAATCACAAATAACCAGAAAAATAAACAAACTGATCATAATTATTTCATATTTCTTGTTCATTTAATTGTTACTTTTTATTTTTGTTCTTAATGCATGAATTTTCCATTCAAAAAAACCCACTGTACCTTAGACCTGGCCCTGTCTTGTGAAGCGTCCGTCTCACCAAAGATAATTTTATCAGCCCGGATTTCTAGGGAGGGTTTTGTTGTCCTGTGATCATCTCAGTGTTTTTTTGTCATCTTCAATGTTTTGTGATTTCTTGACTTAAGAAAATCTTATGTAAAGAAATGTAAGATAATTTTATCCCAAAATAATGGCTACCGACAGCTTCAGTCAAAAATGATCAGTAATGGCCTTTGAAAACCGTTAATGGTTGAACTCCAACACATACATAGTACACCATTTGTGCTATGCATACAGTACAAGTATACAGTGCATAGGACACTCACACTATGTACATATGTATATACTAGGAGTATTAATATAGTCTACATAGTATAATCAACTCCAGATTTGAAAGAGACAATAAGGCCTGCATACATCTGATGTTTGATGAATGGTGGGTTGATGAAAAATCGAATTACTGAAATTAGAATTAGAAGAAAATTAGAATTTGATAGCTTCTCTGATGTAAATCTATTAGTCTGCAAATTTTTACAGACTGGCTCAAGGAAAGGAGTCCATACAAGAGATCTACATAAAGATCTCTTGTATCTCTTTTTAATTCTCCATGCTCTAAATGGAGAACCAATTGACACAATATAGCATTATAAATACTTAGGACTTTGGTTAGACTGCACATTGTCATACAAAACTCATGTTGCTCAAAAACTAAAAATTCAAATTGGATTTTTGTACTGGAACAGAGCTTGTGTCTCTTTTCAAAACAGAAATGACACAGTTTACCATACTGTCCACATTATGGAGATAACCTGTATGCTTATGCTGCTGCCGCCACCCTTAAATTCCTGGACACCATCTACCACAGAGCCATTGATTCATTACAGCAGACAGTTATCACACTCACCACTGTGAGTTATAGGAAAAGGTCCAGCAGACCTGTATCTTCATTTATAAGGCCTAGCTATCTAAGTTGCCAAGTTATTTAACATCTTCAGTTGAGCTCAGAGCTAATAACCATGACACCAGATCACAGAGCAGGTTTGCTTTTAACTCTGAACTGGGACAGACTTGTTTCAGGTACTATGAAACTTCAAGCACTACTGGAGTGAACTGCAACACAGCTTGAAGTTAGAGACACTTGTTCCCCTGAGGGACTTTAAAATTTTACTGGCTGATACTCTTCAAAATGTTGTTTTAAGTAGTGTGTCTGTGATTGTGATGTGAATGAAGCGTATTATTGTGCTCCTGCGTATGTGTAACTTGTTTCAGGTCTCTCTTGCAAAAGAGATCTTGATCTCGATGAGATTCCCTGAACAAATAAAGGTTAAGAAATATAATTTATTAAAACCAAAGTTAGTCAAAAACAATACCTTGTATAGAAAGTGAAAGTTACATTTCACAATTTAGTTTAACCTTTGACTTTTCACAAAATCTTCCCCATAACACCGAAATGGCCATATACCATTACTACCATCCGTCTTACCACCTCCAGTCCCACACCCAGCAACCTTTGCACTTGAGGACAACTGAACCAACAGGAGAGGCGTGAAGTGAATTGCAAGAAAATACCTGCATTACAAAGCTGGTACATACTGTAATAGGTGCATGGATAAGATATGATATTGTACCTTTGAGATGGATATCAAAAGATGGTGTGTAGAGAATAAACACTTATTACCAAAGCTGCTGGACAAAGCTCCAAAGTTGTAAATGCAACAACGGTTAAAGTGGTGGAATTTCTTCACCTACAAAACCAAAGTCTACCATTTACCTGAGTATGTTAAGACATACCAGAATCAAGGCTAGTTAACAATACAACATATCACAACCAGACAATTTTACAATAGTAGCCAGTCTATGCTTGAGGTTACAAACCCACAAGACAGGAAACACATGTACCAGACCAGACCACACATGTAATGGCACACTCACAGCCACACCACACTAATATGTTAGGGTAATGTGACCACACTTCCTCACATTTTCATAAAAAGCACCCAATACAATTTGAGCTGTGGCAGAATGAAATGAAAATTGGTGATGTTCCAAACAGATGATTTAAGACAACACATTTACCGTTTGCTGCAGAACCTGTCTGGTTGAGTTAGCTCTGAGCAAATTTACAATCTAACCCTGAGGCAAAACTGTTCTATAGGCCCCTGTTGACCCCTTCTCCCCTCCCCCTGCAGTCAGCCATGCACTCTGTCTCCTACAATTATCCTGAATGCAGTGCACACCCTATGTTAAATGAACAACTACAACTGTCTGCTCTGATGTGATCCTTTTTTAATTAAAATTTCTATTTTACCTGGGAGGACTCATGTTCTCATTGGGATTTGAAGCTCTGATTGTGATGGTCTTGGACCCTTGATGATGAGTGGCTGGCCCCGCTAATCAAGGCATGGTGGATGCTGATATCCATGTCTTGTTGTAATCTTTTATAATGACTCGATAGTGTTGTATTGGCAAACCTCACTCAAGTCCTGTGCTTAGGATACAAAAGGCATTTAATATGAAAAAGAAGCATCTATCTGACTCTATAGATTGTAATAGACATAATAACACAGGCTTTTGGGCAACCTGTTATTTTACGAGGTTAAATGACACATTCACAGTTTTTCAAATCTCTCTTAAAACAAGAGTCTGGAGCCCAAATGAACATTGCCATAATCATTCCTCCTGTACTACTGACCATTAGAAGATCTCTTCATAATGCACTTACAATTTAAGTGACGAGGGCCAAAATCCACAGTCCTCCTTCCTGCAAAAATATATTCAAACATTTATCTGAAGCTACTATGAATCTTCAGTGTCCCAATGAGTTAAATCAAGTAGATATGTTTCAACATTACAGTCTTTTTAGTGCCAAAGTGCTCTTTTTGTTGCTATGCTTCCACCGCAGCTCAACAAGGAAACACTGTCCGAGGAAACACAGAGGTAATTTGATGCTAAAAAGATGACCGTGAAAAGAATGTGGCAGATATCCAATTGATACAACTAACTCAGACTGCCAAAGCCTCATATAAGCTTGAGATCAACTTTTGAAAGGGACCTTTTAACAGCCAGCATAAACAGGAGGAATGATCACAGCAAGAAAAACCTCTTTCAGTGTTCATGTGAATACCTGCCTGTTATTTTAAGACACACTTGGAAAACAGTGAACCTATCCTTTAACTCACAAGATGTCATGGGGGAAACAAAACAGAACTGATGACATAGAAAGAAGAAGAAATCCTGATAAAGATTTGAAAGCACTCCTTTAGCCAGTTTAACTAACAAGATAGTCATACATAGTAGGCTACACTTACATAAAACCTTAGAGGAAATATTTGCAATTTGAACATGTTTTTATATTTCTTTTGCTGTGCATTATTAGCCCCCTAGTCACTGGATATGATGATGATGGTGATGATGAAGAAGATCATAGTGGTGATGATGATGTTCTGACAGCTCTCCTCCTCCTCTGTTTTTATCCCCCCCTGCACAGCCTCCTGTTTCCCACAATGCTCAGCGAACATCACCACCACCAAGATGGCTGACGCGATGGAGGAATATGAGAAAGAAGCTGGCTGCGTCCCTATTCTCCATCCCGAGGTATGTTCCGTGGACTCCTCGCCTTCGGGCGGACACACGAACACACACAAAACGCGGCACACCCGTCCGTCTGTGGATGGCCGTGCGGTTTCGCCGTGCTTTTTTCTGGAAACTCCGATGCCCCCTGCAACACCACCGGTGGTGGGGGTGGCAGGCAGCTAACGATGCTAAAGCTGCTAACGCTAGCCCTCCTCCTCCTCCTCCTCCTGCTGCTGCATAGCCAGATGTTCGTATTAATGTGAAGCTAGCTGCTGTTTTCCGTGGCAGGGACGACGTGCAGCTAGTAAACAAGATCGTAACATAAGTGTGGTTAAGTCTGTAACCGGGGTAAAGTAACGTTAATGGTTAATCCTCACAGTCATACGACGTTAGCCCTGTAGCTAAAGTGGCTGTGCTGCCTGGTGTAGCTGCGGTGATGTAAATTGATGTCAAGTGCAAAAGAGGTATAATAAATGAATACCGTGGTGCCTAATCAGAGGTATCAATAAGTTAATGTTATCAGCCATGAATGTAATTTTAAAAATCCACGTTGTCTCTGGAAAACATTTGGTTCTTTGTATATAGCTAGTACTCAAGTTGTACACAGCTAGCTATATCAATCTCATTCCTCTTAGTTGGGCTTGTCAAGATATATCAATTAGTCATTTGGTTATCTTGTATCTTGGGAATGTGTCGTTATGTTGGAATTACAAATACTGTCAAGATTGATAGACACAAATTGTATGTAAATCATATCTGTCCTATACTGATGTACGAAATGATAGAAATTGCAGAAGTAAATGACAGCTCCACTTCGACTTCTATTCGGTATGTTTTCAACATCGTACAAGGTAACCTGGCAGGCACGCACTTGTTTATGTAATATTCGTCTCTTTGCTTTGCTAGCTTGAGGCTCTTAACCCTTCTAAACCCAGATCACTCTATATTTTTCCAAGTCATAGTAAACATCATAGCTACCATTATCAGACAAAACTTAAATGGGGATGAAGTTTATACAGGTGATTCTGAGTCTTGCTGATCACAAACCGGACGTTGTACATTTACCTCTTTCTTTAATCCTCATAACATTCAAGCAGGGCTCTACCTGTACCTGCATGTTTACACCAGTGAATTGTCTGTCCATGGCTGTGGGTAGTGGTATATTTAGGTAGGTTTTGCATATTCAACACAGCAGATAATTAGTTGATATTATCTCTCCCTGGTAGGTTACCTAATCATCAGGTAGATCTCTATTTAATGTGTACAGTAGTTGTTTCATTGATAGTTTGCTTGCTTTCCTCTCAAGGTGTCCTTACTGTTTTGCTTGTTTGTTTGTAGCCAGCCTGCCAAATGGCCTAACTCATCTGCAGGCTCGGTCAGTAAGGCTGTGTCCAGACCCAAAACAACCCTGCGTTCAAACAGCGCAGGCGGCTGCATGGTTGGGTGCGTGTCATTTAGTTGGAGTAACATATTAATGCGTTTATCAGACAGCAAAACACTGCATAATGGTTTGTAATACTCACAGACAGGATTTAATCATTCTGGAAAGTTATCACGATAACAACAATTTCACTTTTTGTCACACCGGTCACAAGGCAAACAGTTGAATACAGCGTTCACAATACAAAGTAACCCATCAGGAATGTGTGCTTGCATGTATTGCATGCCAACGCAGTGCCTCGCTGGATAACATCACGTTGCGTTGCAGCTAAAGTTGAGTCAGATTCAACTTTGTGGCCAATCACAAGCATGCAAACCACTGTGCAGTGTTTTGTCGTCTGATAAGCCTTGTTTTAATCTGTTGCTCCAACTGGACTTCCTGGATCGTATGTCATTTTCTCACTGGTACCTTAAACAACACGCCCGCACCAATGCAGCTTCTTGCTTTGTTTTAACTCGAGGCTGTTTTTGGTTTGGCAATTTACAGTTCATATGATTAATATCTTTGTTGTTCATTCAGTCCTTAAGATTCTGGCGGATGAGTTAATGTACCTGGTGAAATGGATGTGGTGATGTATGATCTGGTTTTGGCTAGTGTATGGTCAGAGTGGTTAATAACTTTCAAATCTACATGGTGGACGGTGGATTAGTGGTCGCCTCACTGCAAGAAGGTCCTGGGTTCGAGTCCCGGTTGTCCCTTTCTGTGTGGAGTTTGCATGTTCTCCCCGTGTTTGCGTGGGTTTCTGCTCCGGTTTTCCTCCCACCATCCAAGACATGTATGTTAGGGTTAATACTCCTGTCAGTGCCACTTACACTAGCAAAATGAACCAGAGTCAGTCCCCAGGCGTTGCACTGTCTCTGCCCTCTGCTCCTAGTGTGTGTGTGTGTGTGTATAGGACTGGTCAAATGCTGAGGGTGCATTTCGTTTCAGTGGATGCGAGCGTTGAGAAATGACAGTAAAGAAATCTTAATCTGAATCTACAAGCCACATTGGCTGACGGTCAAAAAAGTGGAAGCGCCGAACGTAATGGTCCTAATCCCACATCAGCAGTAATGTTGCTACATCTTGTTATGTTACAGTCAAATAGCCACAAATAGATCCGCTTCCATTATTGTATTGACTTCCTGTTCATACATGACCCCACAGTGGGAAAATGCTGTCAAATGAACTATGCATCTGTGAAAGCACATCCAGTATGTTAATCCTGTAATCTTGTCAGTTTTGTTTTGCACAAAGGAAGACAGTTGATTGTGACGTTATCTTCCAACCCATTATTGATCAAGTCTGTTGATCATGACAAGAGATGAAGCCCTTTTCTAGGAGTATGGGCACCTTTTCTGCTGTAGTTGCTGTAGTGAAACTTAATACCATTCACAAGCGACACAGTTGGTGGTCAGCACGTGTCAACTAACAACCCCTCCCAACCTAGGTTGAATGAAGGTTTAGGTAAACCAATGATAAGAGTGATCATTCAATTTTAATGTTATTATTGACACACAAATGTTATTTAACCTGCAACCTGACTTGTCTAAAAGTAATGAGAGACCAGCAAGTGAGAGCGATGGTGTTGAGAGAGCTGAAGCAGTGTAATTCTCTATAATTTTGTGGTGTGGCAGTAGAGTGTATGGAATTACAGCTCCAAACCGTGACAGCTGTCTCATACTACGGGGGCCGACGTGAGTTTAACATGCATAACGTGTAGTAGACATCTGTCATATATATACACATCTTAACAGCTAAACAGCCTCTGCTAAATGGATGAAATGCAAATCTGCAGTTCTTTTGTGACACAAGGTAATTAGTCTTTCTGCGTCGTTACAATGACATACATGCACAAGCAGTATACACATTTAAATAGAGCATTGTTTTACTCTTATCTTGTCCTGTTGTATCCTTTATAAAACACTTCCTCTCTGTGGTGCTGTAACACTCAGGCCTAGACTGGCACAATCAGCTGGCTGATAGAGGATATTTCCTCTTTTGACACTTGGGAAAGCTCAGGCTTAGAAGAGGGAGGGTTCTCCTAATTAACGGAAATGTCTTAACCCACCTGTTCTTTGTTCCCTCGACACAATGAATTGTTAGCGATTCTTTCCTTTGTTTGTCTACATGTCACTGCTTAGAGAGACCCACTTAGTTTAGTTTTGTCAGTCTGGATTCAGTGCTGTGCCAGTGCCTGACGTTATATACAGATATACAAAAACAGGAGGAGCAGACAGATGACTGGTCATTGTCAGCTGAATTTTAATACACACACACACACACACACACACAGACACTGGTGGCAGAGATTCAGAGAGGCAGCGTTCTTACTGGCACTGCACTGACCTCTGATGTGCAGGAGTGGCAGTCAATACTCTCATCTATTGCAATCTATTAAAACTTAAATTGTGCATCACAGAAGCAATATATTACAATACATTTTGTTGGCACCTTTATAAACAAGACCATATTTGTGAATCGTGCTTCGCCCAACGGTCGTTTCACCTCCATTCTTGCAGATAAACTGTTTGCAATGGATTCAAAAGTGCCGAAGCCTCCAGCTTTTTCAAATCATCGCACAGGAACGTTCATAGCCGACCTTTTGGCTGCACATCTACCTGTCATATCGAAGGAATCCGTCTGACAGTAGTAGCTTCATCCTGAATTTACTTTATTTTTCTGTATGTCAATACAGGCTTGGCTCAAAGTTGCCTGTCGTTTGGGCAGGGTGCTGCTCGGAATCTGGGTCATCTCGTAGACTGTAGTGAGAGCAGAGAGAGGCCGAGTGCATGAGGCACCTGAATTAGAGCATCTAAACTTCAGTTGCACAGTCAGACAGGCCGTGCACTTATCTAATGCAAATGTTTTCCTCTCTCTCGAGGAATGTAAGGGATAGGGGTGTCAGGATTTGGATTCTAAATCAAAAATTGATCAGAATGAGCATTCCATTTTGACCTTCAAAATCAAAAGCAGCATCTGCGATTCTCCCCAGTATTTTTTTTTCTTTCCACCCAGCCTCTCGCAGGTCTGGTGCACATCCAAAAAAAAACCCCAAAAAACAAATCACTTCAAAGATGACGCAGCTTACTAGTAGCCTGCATCTGTATTACTTTTCAAGACACCATGACCACTGCCGGAGTCAGAGGCCATGTTTACACCTGGTATTAACATCCGTGTCGGGTGATCCGATCACAAGCGGACAGCTTTTAAGTACGTCTGTTTACACCTTGTATTAACACGCGTCTTGAGTGACCACTTGTGATCGGATCTCACTTCCCCGCTCTAACAATGCAAATAAACACAGACATCATTTCCATTCGCAAAGACCAAATTCATTCATTATTAACCGGCGAGAGAACCGGGTGTCCGCGAGAGAGAGAGAGAGAGTTATATGCAGCGATCTCCCCGCAGCTGCATCTCTCCATTGAGAGAAGCTGTGCGCATTTACGCACCAGACACAGCAGCATAACTTCATTGATTATTTAAATCTCCGACAGGCCGACAGGATCGGTCAGGATCTAATGTTAATAATGTTCTGTTTTCTTCTACACATCCAATAGGTCAGCTGTTACATACACACACAGTCCAGGTTCATACTGTTTGGAGTAAAGCAGTCGTCCTCCTGATAAATCCTGAGCTCATCATGTCGAGCAACACAGCAAAACTAAAAACTCGTCGTTCTTCTGAAATATTTTTTTAAGACAGACAAGCGACAAACAAGTTGGTGTCTGGTTTTGGCTTAGTTACTATTCTAATTGTTGATTTGAAGAGGGAAACCGGTTAGGGGAACAGGAAATACAGGAAAAAACGGGAGGTGGATTACGTTTTTAATTCACATGAAAAACAAGTTAACGTGTTTATCCTGTTATCAAACAAGTTGAATAGCTTTGGACAATGAGGCAGCAATGCAATTCACTGCCAAGTCTGCTGGAAAATAGAAGACGTGAGCTGAGTAGGCGGTCCTTCAGTGTGGCCCAGGATGCATTGCGTTTACACTTCTAAATGAATGTGGCTACCTCCGAATGTGATCTGACTGATCGGATCTCAATCCAGCCTCACTGTGTCTTGAGTGTGTTTACATCTGTATTTAGAGCTGTCCCGAGACAGATGTTCATACCAGGTGTAAACAGGACCAGAGATGATTGAGAAACAACAGGACTGGATAATCCTCCTGCTTCCCCGGAAGTCACTAACGTGGCAACGTTTTGCTTCCCTGTGAGTTATGTAAACAATGAACGCATCATTGATAGAAAAACTACAGTTTATAGGCTATGCTACACACTTTGGTAAAGTTGGAAATATATTGACAGATTCAGACTTCCTGGATCAATAACTTATAGGTGAAACATTATTAAAACACAAACAAGGCCTTTTTGCTACCGTAGAAACGTAGACAATGAGCTACAACCTACTTTTCACCAAAATGAGCTGTCCTCCAGGCTGGACCAGGGCTCTACAGTGCAAGTATTTCACTTGCATTTGCCCCTGAAAACAGACATGTGAACCAGAAAAATAACTTACAAGCACAGTGTGCGAGTAAAGATTACAACCTACCGTAATCTTTTCCCCCCTTCCTGCCAATCATTCCAAAGCTAGTATTTAATAGTCAGATATTCTTTATTAACCCTACATTTGTTTCACAGAAAAGAAATGGCGCCAGGTATAAATATCAGCACACTAACTGTAGCTTCAGTTTATTCCTCTCACACAGAGCTGCTGCTAGCTTTAGCAAGCCAGATAAGAGACAACAGAGAGGCCACTCTGTACATTGTGTGTGGCAGTAAACACAGCACATGACCCGCCGATAACTAACCGTGATATATTCAGAGCGTAACAAGATATTTAGGGCTGACGACGATAACGTCGACATGATGAACAGCAGGGCTACGGCTACTGACACTCCCCCCACAGACACACTGAAGAGCCTCTCATAGTAGAGCTGCTAGCTCAGCTACAACACGGCTACCACACAGAAACGTTTACAAAGGGACATGAATGTGCTTCTAGTGACTGACAAAGCTCCAGCGGACTGTCTGTATTTCCAGCGCGGACACACAGTCTGACAGCATCTACAATCGCCGTCCATCTGACCATCACCAGGCTGTTCTACGCCTCAGTAAGGAGGCGGGGGGGTGGGGGGGGGTTAGTAGTGCTCTGGTAGTGGTAAGCCAAAGTAGCAGAACCAATTCTGAGTGGTCTATCTAGTTGTGTGTAGTTTAAAACACACAATTAAGACCGTTCCTGATTAATGAATTCACTTCTTGACTGCGGTCCAACACAAAAAGGTGAATGATAGTTCAGTTCCTGTCCTCTCATAGACACTCCCCTCGGAGAAATGCTGTTCATTCAGAATACAGATCTTGCATCATTCCGCTCTCAGTGTATTTAAATTTGAGTCTGTTCGACAAAGACCCGAGCACTCCCACACACAGCAGGAACAGCAGCAGGTGATGGCTGGCGGTGGGCGAAAGACAGTAAGACACAGAAATGACTTACATTAGTGTGAAAGATAAACCGCAGAGAAGTTGACCCATTTCTGAGTTTATAAACTCTGTGTTACTTGAACATTTTTCACTCTGCTCCTAAATTTCTTTGTGTGCTCCTAAATTTTTTTTCATTAAGGAGCACATGTACTCCTTGGAGGACAAAAAAGTGAGTGTTGAAATTGCAACACTTGAACTTCAACTTAGTTTCCTGACTTTTAGAAAGCTTCTTGCAGGCGTTGTTGTAAAGTATCTCTCTGCCATCTAGTGGCTCTTCTTTTTGTTTTTGTGTTTTGTTCCCAATCGACTGGTGAAATAAGTTATTATTACATAAAATAATTATTTAAATTTGACCATATGGCTGTAGTGTGGTGCATTCCCAAAAAAATATGGCGGTTATATCACACTTGATACCATGTATCCCTTTTAAAAAAGAACTTGAAAATGTAAATGATGGTTGTCAGGGCGTGAAACCAATGATCTGTTGATATTTACAAATCAAGACTCAGTAGTCTAACAATGGTATAGCCGTCAGTGCTGGAAAAAAATGTTTAAATCGAATCCAATTGTGACCTTAAAACCGAAAGTCAATACAAATTGTGGATTTGAAGAATCGTGACGAGCCTAGAAAGGTAATAAATGTCTTCCAGTCTCATTTGAAAATGCAAATGAATGTTCTTACATAACAGGAACATAAAGGTATGAGACCCGCTCAGTGACTTCCATTTGATCCTTCAACTTGTAGCACGATATGGAAAAGGCATCATCTTTTTCCTCTGAGCATTCCTATTACCTCCCTTTATTTAAGAAAAGTGTGTTAGCCTCTGTGTCCATCTCTCATCCACGGATGCAAACTGCGGTTCCAGTATTGAATTAGTCCCTCCGAATGGATCTCATATCAGATTGAATCAGGCTGTGAGCTGTGGCTCCAGCTAGCGAGAGGAATAACACAATGACAGTGTAAAAGCGCTGGTGTAGATGCAGCAGAGAGAATCATTTAGATTTGTTTTTTTTTCTAATCTAATGTCTGGCAAACCTTATTGTACTGTTGCTGCTACTATTATTACTTCTGTTGGTGCTACATTAACCTAATAAACATTTTCACAAGTGGTGCTGCCTAACATTTCTAGCTCAAGGCATGTGTACTCAACGCCCCCTGAGGACTGGCTGCCATATGTCCCACTGACCAGCTCCATTGACAAAAGCCAAGCCTGCTGCTTCACTGAACACATCCCAACCTAAAATCAATGGCTGGTGTAAACCAGATCATATGTTTAAGGAATAATATCTTCACTGCCGCCTCCTTCGTTGTTGTAAGCATCAGCAGCGGGTACATAATTACAAGGAGAAGAATGCACAAGCTGCAATTATCATTATAGTTACAAATGCTTCATCATCATCATCAGCTTTTTAGATGGTAGGAAGGAGTGAAGATAGAGAGAGAGAGAGAGCAAGGCTGAGGTCAGAGGTTATCTCCATGGAAGGCTGAGACGGAGAAAGTGATTTAACATCTGGTGTCTGAGGTTTTTACAGCCGAGCCCTCTTTTCCCCCCCTCCGTTCCTCGACTGACAGGAAAGCAGTTTCCCCTCTTTCCCAGAATTTGCCTCGATTGAATATCCATATGAGGGAAGAGGTTTTGAGTTAGAATATTCCTTGGCTTCTGTTTGTCTGCCTGTTGTAGGGAAAAACTCAGCACAGTCACGATCATAACTGAGGGACTCTCACCCACCCCCCTCTTTTTTTTTTTTTTTTTCTCTCTCTGGCAGCTAAATTAGCCAGAATAGCACATGGGGTAGTTGAAACGGGATCGTACGGTTTTGTAAATGACTAAAACTTGGCACTGAAGAGTACAAACACCTCCTGGTAGTAGCTTCCACACATGAAATATACAGGAATAAAAATAAGAGCTGCTCACCTTCATATGTCCTCTATCACACCCTCCCCCTCAGTGTAGTTTACTCTCTAAAATCAAACCCCTTCTTTGCTGGTCTTCACATCCTGCTCTCCTTATCTTTTGTATTATCGTGGTCATGTCACAGTTGCATTGATATGTTTGCACTGTTATAACAGCATCTTCCACAGATATGTTAGTATTCTCTGTTTCCAATCACATGCAAACTCATCTTTTCAGTAAAATTAAGCTTTTTTTTACCAAATTTCATGGCAATCCATCCAAAAAACTGAAGTCATCAACATTAACAAATGCTGAGAGATCTACAGAAATGAACATAATGGCATTTGTTTGTGTTCACTCTGGGTTAAACCTCAGGTTAGTTACTTCAGGTTTAAACTCTTGGTGATGAATACTTACACAGGAAGCTGTGTGTCTGCTGCTGTCATAGTCACGCAGAAGATATGCACATAACTATGCAGTGAGGATGCTTACCGGCTAGCGAGTTAGCTGGCAAACCGTACAAAACATACCACAGTCGCCGTTTTCCACCCAGGAGTATTGTTGCTTCCACTTAAGTTGAAAGCCCCTCTTTCTTTTTCGTAGACTCTTAAAGGTTTACTGGTCCCAGGCAGGCCGTCAGGTTGTGAGTTGTGTCGAACCCTGCTGTTTCATGGCAACCCATCAAATAGTTGTCAAGATATTTCATTCTGAACCACAAATGTTAACCTCATGGTGGCACTGGAGAAAAAGTCACCAAAATCAATAGGAATTATCCTCCAGAGACCAGTTATATATGTGTGTGTGTACAAAAATTCCATGGCAATCCGTCCAGTGGTTGTTGAGATCTTTAACTCTGAACCAAAGTGTTGGATTGACAGACAAGACTGACAGACCAACGTTGTCATTCTTAGAGCCATGCTGCTAGCATGGCTAAAACTAGCATGCTGCTGCTATGCTGCTGCTAGCATGGCTAAAACATGGTAAAAATAGTACACAAAAAATGACTTTGTTACAGCAAAGAGAATGAACATTATTCATTATTTCCATCCCTGAGTATTCCACTAATGTAATTTCTTAATAAATATGAGCTCAATTGGTCGTTGAGCCCTAACAATTCATTTTGTATTCAATTGTAAAACAAAAGCTGTATTAATTCTCCCATGCACCATCTCCATCTCATTTCACTGCCACCATTCCCCACAGTGGCAGAAACGCTGGCTCAGCACCCCCCCCCCCCCCCCCCCCCCCCTCCCCTGGCTCTGTAGGGAAGCCAGAGCTAAACTCAATGGCGAGATGGTAACAGCTCGAGGTGTCTGTTGCCCTGAGCTCTCGCCCCAGGCTACCCACCAGCTCTGCACAATCCTGCCATGCCCCCCCCCCCCCCTCCCCCAGGGGCTGCCTCATTATTCCTCATCACTGTATGCATGCAAGCAGCAGCTCAGCCAAACAGGCTTGAATGCCTGCCTGCAAATTCAACAAAACAAAAGAGTTTTTAAAGTGGTAATGTTGTTGAGATACCTTATTTTTTAATGTCAAGGTTGATGTCAGTTTGAGCATAGTTGTGGCTCTAAATGTGATAGAAAAATTGTGATTTTTGTGTGTACCTGTAAATTTTGGTGTGTTTTAATAAATAGAAAGAAATACGGTTGTTGTTTTGTTTGTGCATGTAAATAAGAAGAGACATAACCTGGTTGAACATCAGTGGCGGAGGGCAATGTGGATGCTCTGTGTTTACCAGACGCAGCCCTTGTTTCCAGGCGATGGAGGCTAATTGTGGTTTCCGCGGCGTTACCATGGAGGCTAATTGAATGTGAGAAGTAGCACAACAGCCACATCTGTGTGACAGATTAGATCTTCAGCTGCAGGACCCAACAAGCCTGTCTTTGTATGTCTCCTGCTGCCTTTATTTCCCTCTCTTTTATCACTGTGATCACTTATTGAGGTGAACGCTTAAGTGTC
This sequence comes from Thunnus albacares, assembly GCF_914725855.1. Lineage (NCBI taxonomy): Eukaryota > Metazoa > Chordata > Actinopteri > Scombriformes > Scombridae > Thunnus > Thunnus albacares. The sequence continues at coordinate 21,260,578 of NC_058128.1, read as the reverse complement.
CTTGAGCGAGGCGCTGTGTGTCTGCCGTCACCAGGAGCTCTATCCTATAGTTCAGTGATTTCCAAAGTTTTTTCATGGAAGCTGAAAAAATATCACGCCACCCATCACCAGTCTTCAGTTTCTACCCCAATCAAAGGCCGTCTATCTTGTATTAAACATGTCATTATTTTACTTTCTGACATAAATCTTTTGAGCATCAGAGCACAGTTTCTCTGCGGTGAATCTGATTTATAGGCCTTTTTCACATTTTGACTTGTCATAGCAGGGAAGGCACAAGTAATGATGGCTCAGTTCCATCATCACAGGCAACGTATTGGTAAACAATTTCCCATTTATGTATCAAGCAGACACGGAGCAACACTCACATTCATTTGGGGTTGTGTTTGTGTCCACCTGATGAGTGTATGCAAGTTTAATATTCACTCTCCATCAACTCCTGAGGAAAGAATCTGTTCTTTATCTGCTAAATGCTGCACTATGTTCACCAGCTAGTTGCTAACATGCTTTATCAAAGCTTTTCTGCTGAAAGCTGCTGACTGATGCAGCTGGAAGGATGCTAATGATGATGCAAGTGACACCTTTCACATACACATTGTGGTTTGATCCATTATTAATAAACAATATCGATTAGAGCAGCAGGTGTTGACATATTGCAGGGATTGCATAGAACTTCGTTTCCCATCATACCCTTGATGCACTTGACAGTTGCACCTCTTGCTCTTCTTGATATTGGAAGTTTGATGTCAGTCACATGCAGAAAATACCTTTTGTCCTTTTACCTCATGAGGTGATATAAATTAGTCTAGAGCTGCAAGAATTAGTCAATTGATAAGTTAGTAATCAGAAAATGAATCGCCAACTATTTTGATAACCAATTAATCATTTGAGTCTTGTGGATTGTTTGTTGCAACAAAACAAGATGTTTGAGGTTGCATCTTGGGCTTTGGTCAGCTGATTTTTTTTCAGCATTTTTGACATTTTATAATCGAGAAAATAATCGACAGATTAATTGATAATGAAAATAACCTTTAGTTACAGCCTAACTGAGTCTACTCATAGATTTTGTCATACTGTTTATACCATGGTACCTACTGCCTTGATTTAAGTGCTAAATGTCAGATAGTAAACATCTAAAATTCACTATATTGTGATCAATACTATGATAGAAAATGACATATACTGCAATAGAAGCTTGTTCCCATCTTTATCATGTATTATAAATTAAGTTTAGAAATCACTGTCAATCCCACCTGCCTGTGACATGTTACTACAGTATGTTTCAAGATAATGCTGGAGATTTAATAAAGTATTATGACTACACTTATTTCTCTTTGTGTCTCTGTCTCTCTTTCTTTTCAGGAAATCAAACCCCAGAGTCATTACAACCACGGCTACAGCGAGAATGTCAGCCGTAAAAACCATGTGGACGACTACAGCACCTGGGACATTGTCAAAGCCACACAGTGAGTGGATAATGTGTGTGTGTGTGTGTGTGTGTGTGTGTGTGTGTGCTGACATTTGAACCAAACATCAGGAAACAATGCACGTATTCGCTTCATCACACTGTTTGGTCATGGGGAGGTGGACATGCTTTACTGGTTACTGATTGGCCTGCATCATTACTGGAGGGGGGGAGGGGGGGGTCTACTTGTTTGTTTATGTGTTATCAACACACCACAAATTTTAAATCCGCAACTTACGCCAACATGTTTTCAGCTGTGGTTTTCTGATTCGGCACATGCCAAACCAGTAATTCACAAGCTCAGAAAGTGATGAGAGAATTTACAGGAGGTAAGAGGAGACATGTCCTCCTGATAAGACAACCGAAGCTGTTTCTGAGCTGTTATATCAGACAAAAACAGATTTTTATTCACATTTTTTTTGATTTGATGTTGGGAATATCCGCGTAAAGATTGTCGAGTTTTGCCACAGTGTAGGCGTCGTGTTTGGACGGAGTATCTGTTTATGTGTTGTGTTGCTTTCTGTGTGTGTGTGTTAACCCTGTGGTTTCCTGTATGTTTGCACACGTATTTGTGTGTGAGCAGACTTTTTAAGCTCTCTCTCTCCACCTCTCTCCTCCTCAGGTACGGCATCTTCGAGCGCTGCAGGGAGCTGGTGGAGGCGGGCTTCGATGTTCGGCAGCCAGACAAAGAAAACGTAACGCTTCTCCACTGGGCCGCCATCAACAACAGGATAGACTTGGTCAAGTGAGTCACCTCTGATTATGTTTTATACGAAGCAGGGACTCGTGGTCGCACGGTTGCAAGTTTGAATTGTATGACTGGTTGCTCTGAGGTGTGAGATTGTGAAATGTGAAGCAGGAGCCTTTCTGCTTCACATCACTGCTGCCAAGTAACCCTTTTCCATGAGCTCGTTACCCTCGTTAGAGAAAAACAGTTGCCCTGCATCTAAGCACCCACTTACATGATGGAATAAAGGTTTAACATAGATGGAGCAATTAACTGTCTGATGGCACAGATGTATACAGAAAAAGACAACAGAAACATTCTCCTCCGTATCTGACCCTCTCTAGCACCTCTTGTACTTTTCTTTAATTACTGCGTGAAGTTGGTAAAGTTGTTTCCTGCGAGACAAGTCGATGAGTCATAATTCAAGTCAACAGTTATTTTGGAGGCTGTAGATTGTTGTGCGTTTGAATTGTTTTCGGTTATATACTGAGAGATGTTTTTTTCCCCACACAAACGGGACTCATGGATAATTTGCTGTTAGCGCAAAATGAGTTATTTCAAACCCGGCTGAAGTGTCCGTTGGCGGGTAGAGTCGGTGTTAAAGTGGCGCCGGCCAACGCCTCCGGCTTCAGCTTCACTACCGGCTGCGGGGCTGGGAGGTCCCCAGGCAGAGGGAGAGCATTTTGTCGGGCAGCACTTCAACAAAAAGCAGCGTGAGAGGCTTTTGCTCCGAGGGTGACGGCCATAATGAAGCTGCCAAGTACTTTTCAGCAGAGAAGTGAGCAACGTTTGTTTTGTTTTTTTTATATAAGGGAGTGTTATGAGCAGTATAATGACTCCATAAGTGGAGGCTGGTGTATAAACAGATAATGAATGACAATAAATTAAAACACATCATATAAAATGTGTTTTATAATGTGTTATAATTCCTGACAAATTCTGCATATTAAGAAACACTTAAAATGTCTTTATATCTACTGACAACAACATGATAGTGTGTTATAAACCGTTTAAATGTTTATATACTGCTTCTACATGCTAAATAGGAGGTACTGTTTTAGCTAAGATCCAAATAAGATCCAATACATACTGTATTTGAAATGAGTAACATTGACAACTAAAGTAAAGCCAACAGATACATTTCAAAGAAAACTGTTCAAAAATTCAAATCTTTATATATTTATTTTAAAGAATGAGATTTAAATGCAGTACAAGACTCCTGGATATGAATCATTTACTATGAATACTGCACAGTTGACCGTGTGTGTGTGTGTGTGTGTGTGTGTGTGTGTGTGTGTGTGTGTGTGTGTGTTGCTCCACTTTTATCGACAGCTGCAGTCCAAATTGGGGATGTTGCTTTGTGGAAAATGTTTGTGGCTTGGTGTTACATACTTAATGTGTACCCAACAAGCTCGGTCTCAACATCATGACATATGTAACATACTTTTACTGCTTTCTTTTTCTTATCATAAGAACAGCCAACAGTGTCTCCATTGTAGTTTGTATCAGTAATACTGCCCATACCTAGATTAGACTAACAAAAATGGTGAATGGCCTGCATTAATATAGCGCCTTTCTAGTCTTCTGACAACTCAAAGCTCTTTACGCTACATGCCAACATTCACCCATTCACACACTGATAGCAGACGCTGCCATGCAAGGTGCCAACCTGCTTCTCAGGAGCAGTTTATAATCCTTATACACACACACACTCACACACTGATTGCACGACATTCAGGAGCAATTTGAGGTTTAGCATCTTGCTCAAAGACACTCTGACACGTGGACCAGAGGAGCCGGACATCGAACTGCTGATCCTCCGATTAGTGGACGACCCGCTCTACCTCTGAGCCACAGCCGCCCCCAGGAAGAGGTCAAATTATTGGGTAGATGCAGTATTAACTTTCACCTGATTCTTGTGTTTTGTATGTACAGGTACTACATATCAAAGGGAGCCATAGTTGACCAACTGGGAGGAGACCTCAACTCTACACCTCTGCATTGGGCCACCAGGTAACTCAGATAACATATCTGCCACACATTTCATCCACAGAGCCTTAAAGGGGACCTATTATGTTTTTCCTTATTTTCAGTCATATACTGTATATAATGTCACAATGTTGGATGTCCATGTTAAGCGTCAAATAATGAGGTAAACATATGTATGTAACATATGTATGATGTAATCCCTGTGAGCAAAAAGCGCCAGCTCTGAACGCTCGGTTTCCAATGTTTTTTTTCTACTTTAAGCCCGCGCTGATGTCACTGCTCTGCTAACACTATAGCATTTTCACATTGTTTTGGAGGTAGTCGAGCTGAGCCATGCTTCGAGTCGAGCTGGCACGCTGCGAGTTTTTTTCCATCGCACAGCATGGCAAAGTAGTTTACCTGTCGGAAGTGTGTGTGTTGGTCCTCTGCTGCTCTTCATCAAACATCATCATCACTGTGGCTCTTTCTGCTTGTACTGTTCCTCCCTGCATTATTTCTAAATGATCCGCTCAACAAATGGCTCCAAATGTATCTATATGTCGTTGTGTCACATCTTGCTCAGACTACTACATTTCAATGTTTCTTTTTATTCTTCTTCCAAACGTCTTTCTGTAGTTATTACAGAAAGTAGCAGCAAGGCTTTTAACTGACACCGATTTTAGCCATGAGATTTATCAAGCAGGGCAAGCTCAGTTGTGCCAAAATCCAGGCTGAAAAATGAAATGTCCACCTGGTCATTGAAGCACCAAACAAGCTGCCCGAGAGGATCAGCCCGGCATCCTCAGTGTCTCGTTTTAAATCACTCCTACAAACATACATTTATGAACTTATTACCAGACGGCTTTTATTGCTATTTTACTATTCTGCTTGCAAACACTCTTGTTTTATGAGTTGACCCTCCATCTCGACATGATTTGATTGTTTGAAGACCTTTTTATCGCCTCCTTCCCGTTTGCTCGATCACTCAGTTATGCTATAAAGTGGTGGGAAGGGACAGGTCATATGAGATCCACCCACCCACCCCCTTCTCCTAAGCAGACAGTGGGGGGGGGGGGGAATAAAGCTCTCTGTTCCTGAATTATTGATAGGTTTGACAACAGGCATGCACACCATTGCCGCTACACAGGCGCTCAGTCTTACCCAACCTCCACCTGCCAGTGACCTTTAAAAACCCCCGGCCTCTTACTGTATGACCTCAGCCATTCACACAGAGCGGTGAAGCTGAGTGCAGGGTGTTACAGGCTTGGTCACGTTTTTGTGCAGTGAAAGTATTTAGGCAACGAAATAAAACCATTAAAAAAAAAAAGGGATTTCTATCATTTTGACGGATTTCGTTTCACATCCTTATTGTTCTGTAGGGGGAAGTTTGCATTGCAGACAAGCTTTGTAATAAACATAAATTTCATAAACCCAATATACTGTATGCAATAAAAGTATGTAACAAATCACCAGCTTCACCATGGAGACAAATATCAAATGATGAGCGCTGGCAGGGAGTTACACCAGCATACATCATTTCATGTGCAAATATAGCAGTTTAACAGCGGTGGGAATATATGAGACTCTGAACTCTTTGGACTATTGACTTCGGTCACCCACTCAGCTTCTTAAGTGGGTGATCAAACAAGAATAGCTTTGGCCTTCTTCACCCCAAACCTCTTAAAGACTGTAGTTATTTATCCTTTCATGTTACTTGCTATTTTCTGGAACAGAATTAATGAAACTGAAGCAAAAGAAACATTATTCAGTTTTTGAGGCGGAGCAGTGAGGAGATAAAACGTCAGAGTAAGAAGTCAAGGCAAGTTCCCATAACTCTAGTAAACTGATGTTTGATCTGTTTGTCTTTGTGTTTCTGCCAGACAAGGCCATCTATCCATGGTGGTGCAGCTCATGAAATACGGCGCAGACCCGTCTTTGATCGACGGCGAGGGCTGCAGCTGCGTCCACCTGGCCGCCCAGTTCGGCCACACCTCCATCGTGGCCTACCTTATTGCCAAAGGACAGGTAGGAAAGACTGAGACTGCAGGGCGTGTCGGTGCTTCATTTTATTTGTCAAGAACAGGAGAAAATAATTTTAAAACGGATTAAATGTTCATTTTCACACCGGCAAATGTGCTGAATTCCTGTGGTCCACAGAGATATTTTAAGTGGTGGTAATTGCTGAAATAGTTTTGACCAAGTTCTTCACTCAAAACAAGCATTTCCTTCCAATGTTTTATGACCTCTTGTTCCTGTTTGTGTCTGTGTCACTTGGGCTTTGTAAACCACTTGGGCTCACATCTGTTTTGAAATCATTTTGTACCAGTTCTCTCCATCAGGGGGAGCCATATTGCTTCTTTTCCTCTTTCCCCCTCTTCTCTAGTGCTCCTTCAGTTGTTTTTTTTTTTTAAACTGTATCTTTCCTGAATGGCAGGATGTGGACATGATGGATCAGAATGGCATGACTCCTCTGATGTGGGCGGCTTACAGGACACACAGGTGTGTACGATTACAGTGGAAAAAACTGGAATATTGCGCAGAAGTTCACTGAAGCTCATATACAAGCTAGAGCAGGTCTCTGCTGACTGCAGCCATGCACATACGTAGCTTTCTCATGTATAAATGAGTCGTCATTTATCAAACACAGGGAAACAACTCCCAGTATTGCTGCTCAGCTTCATCATGATATTCTCAGATTAGCAGTTTTCTGGAGGATTAATTCTATTTACAATTTAGTCATTTAATTTATCGATCCATGAGGGGTAATTATGACACTGCAGCTGAAAATAGAGTTGTAGCGTAATTAAAGGTGGAGTCAGTCATTCTGGAGAAAGATTATTGATATTTGAACTTAACACCCGAACAAATACACCCCTCCCTTTGTGCCCCTTAGAGGCTCCACGCCCCCAAGTTCATGGACACACGTTGCCAAGGCAACAACCAAAAGAGAAATATGGCGGAATTCAAAGCGATGTGTCAGCTGTAGAGTCACTTCTGCTCCTCTTAAACATTATCATGAGCGTCTGCTTCTGTGGACAGAGTTTGTATTTATTAATTGATTGATACAGTGAATAAGTTGAAAACACATATACAGTGGGATATTTGTGTGATTTAAAGGGCTGCCTGCTCAGATTACGCTTCACTAAATGTGACAGAAACAGACTCGGAGCATAAAAAAACATTGAGGGTCTCCATGAGACTGTCTTGGATTCAGTGTGGATTGATACATTTAATAAAATAGTATCTGTTCTGTGAGAAAACACTTCCTATGAGAATTGGCCACAGCCTCTCCCAGCCCTCACTCACCATTCAACAGTTGCTGGAGACAGGAGACTGTCATGTCCTCACACAGACAGCTGCATTGATAATTTCCCCCTTTCCTGTGCGTGAGCACAAACACCCCCTGCTGCTGATTGGCTGGAATAGTGTTGTTGTGTGGCTCAGTCTGAGCCACTTTCTTTGTTTCCCATATACAGAGCCAGTGCTTTGTTTAAACACCAGATTTTTTTTCATTGCACACACAGAGCGGACAGCTAGCGGACCGTGAGGAGATATTTGCTGAATTTGACAAAAAGTGCATTAAACAATCTTTCTCCAGAATCACTGACTCTACCTTTAACTAAGAGGTAATGATTAACTAGTTTATGTAAATCAATAAAAAATTAAACCACATAAGCAAAAATGATGGATAGTTTTCTTACAACTTTGATGGCTTTCCTGCAGTGAAAATGTGGTGCTTTACTCTGATTGAATCACAACCAATGAATGTGAGAATAGGTTAAAGAGGCAGAATGTCGAAGGAAAAATCACCAAGTAGCTTGCTGATCACCACAAGAGAAGTGTAAAGTCAAAAGTGATGGGATAGAAAGTGTTAAATATGAACATTTGGAATATCATTTCCAAATGTTGCATCATAACTTTCTCTAACGTGTTGTGACAAGCCTGTCTGTCAGGTAGTTTCAAACTAATGTGACTCAGCCTGATTTGATTCGTGCCTCTGTATGACAGCGTGGACCCCACCCGGCTGCTACTGACCTTCAACGTGTCTGTCAACCTGGGCGACAAATATCACAAGAACACAGCGCTGCACTGGGCCGTGCTGGCTGGCAACACCACTGTCATCAGCCTGCTGCTGGACGCCAACGCTAACGTTGATGCTCAGAACATCAAGGTAACGCTCTCCTCACAGCTGGATTAACTTGTCTTAGTTTACCACCACTGTCTGTCATCAATATGTTGATAGGAGTGTGTTGCTTTAAACAAATGACAATCAACAATGTCTTTAGTGTTTTCGTTGTGAAAGCTAGATGTGTCAGACTCGTCTTTTGTCGTTTTTTTGTTAGGGTGAAACACCGCTGGACCTCGCCAAGCAAAGGAAGAACGTTTGGATGATAAATCATTTACAGGAAGCACGACAGGCCAAAGGCTACGACAGCCCGTCCTACCTGAAGAGACTGAAGATGGACAAGGTACGCAAACACACACACGCTGTCAAACACATCAGGCAGAACCAAAAGAAAAGGACAGAGAGCGATAGAGTAGAAATAAGAGATCAAGTCTATCCGTCTAAACCTCCCTGTAAAGACACACACAAACCTTTATGACTCCCCATTTGACCTCCTTTTCTTTGTCTCAGCTCAAACAGACACATTCAGACCAGCATGTCCGGGCTGAACCTCCGCACCGCTGCATTGTCACAGCACGTCTAGGATAGTGATTACCTTTGTGTCTAAAAGCTGTCGCGGTCCCAGTCTGACAGGAAGGAGACGACTCTTAAATAACGGGTTACATTTAACAATACGCTTACCCAGAAAATACAGGAAAGAAGCAGGAAGGTTACATTTTTACTGTCTAGTCTGACCATCGCAGGTGGTAATTTACATGTATGTATGTTTTTCTATCCATGCTTTGAACTTGGAGTGTGTGATACAGCAAACGAACGTATGAGCCAAAAACACACCAATACCAACATCTGTGGTCGGTCATTTTTCCATCCTGGTAGAAGGTTTAGTAAATTAAGGGTTTAAGTGTTCATGTGCTGATTTTGTATTATAATTTTCAAAGACAATGCTTGCAAGACCTTCATCCTCTGTTTCCTCTCTTTTAACTCACATGAATGTTTTGTCTTTCCACCTGTCTGTCTGCCGGGATGTTGTTAGTTAATAAAGGTAAAGAGTAGAGTTAGTCATTTTCTGTACAGTGCTACTAGACTGAATGCACATTGCTGGGGAGAGATAGTAACAGTTGGTTTATAGATACTGTAAGTAGATGATAAATCACTATAGTTTAGTGCACTTCCCCAGTGTCATGTCCTGTTGCTGTCAGTAGAGACTTTATAGATTAGTGAACTACAGCTAACCTGCTTTCACTGCTGTGTCCATGTCTACCAAATAAAAAATATACATATCTAATAAAAAAGTCACAATACATCAGGTTGTAACACTGAACTCTCTGTATCCACCCAGGCACTATATAAACTTCATAAAAAACATGAGTATCTATAAATATCAGTTTACAACATATCTGTGGTTTTATTTTAGCTGTGACTTCTCACTCTTCCCGTAATCAGAACAAACTGTTATCAGCACTATAATTTAAAAAGATGGAAACTGCCCCGACGTACAGTTTGACTTTACAATCCTCGCAAATACGTCACCTGTATCCTCCCTCTACTCATCACTCCACCTTCCTCTCCTTCTTCCTCCTGCAGGAGTTCAGGCAGAAGGTGATGCTGGGAACGCCCTTCGTGGTCATCTGGCTCGTGGGTTTCATCGCTGATCTGGACATCGACTCCTGGCTCATCAAGGGCGTCATGTACGCTGGCGTCTGGGTCGCTGTGCAGTTCCTCTCCAAGTACGTCTCAGTCACATAAACACACAGACACATAAACTGTACATACGCATATTCTCACGTGCAAACAAACACTCATAATTTGGTAACATTCCACACCCTGCAGTGACAGATTGTAACCCCATTAGCTCTGCCATCTGCTCCTGCTGCTGTAGTTTGTTGTCCTTCTCACTACTGTTAGCTTTGCGACTACAATAACACACATTAAGCAGTGTGTTAGCTTTATGTTTACTGACATTCTTTAAATACTTACTGTGAACATTAGTGCTGTGGAGTTGTGCTGTACTGTCATCAGGTCACGGTTCGGTTTATTTTTGCTGCTGTCTGACTACATGATGGTTTGTCTTTGTTTATACGTGCAATAGTGAGCAGGTTTCACATCTGCAGGAAGAATGCCTTGATATGCACAGTGTGTATATTGAGTCTGTTTCAAATAATAGCTGAAATAAAAATGTGCTAATTCAAAAGAGACATATTGTGAGGAGAGTGTTTAAACTGTCATCTGGTAACTACGTTCATAACAAGATGAGATGAATCTGATTCAGCTCAGCAGGCGATTGATCACGTCTTGTGTTTATTTTGCAGTAATCAATCAGAGCAGCACGTCACAATATTGTGGAAAAGAAAATGTTCTGTTTTTGTTGGAAAAATTAGAGACAGAGATGTGTGAGAGAAAAAAAACCCCAGACAGGTTACTCAAGTTATCTGCAGGTCTTGAATAGTCTTCAAAATCTTTAAATTTCAGGTCTTGAATGTTTTCTCTTACCCGCCATGGACATGTAATTTACATGTGTACATTTTAGCAAAAACTTGACTACAATCAATTAATTATTTTGTAATTGTTTAAGCCATTCTTTAATTTTCTGCCACCTATCTGAGCCCAAGTCATCTTAATTTATAGGTAACTAGGAGTTCTTGTTATATACAGCTGGGAATTACTGATGAAAATGTGATATAAATTGAAGTTGGTGAACACAGCTGGACACATTTTACCCAGTAGGGTCAGCATTGCGATCAATTTGCTTTGGGAAACCCTGATACTACACTGTTGTGTGTATACCACCAGCCTTCTGGTGGATTGTAATGTGTAAAACACATAAAGTATCGTAGAGTGTAAGTACCGTGTTTACATCATAATCATGGTTTCTCTTGTGAGAAACACACTCAATCAACAGTAATAGTGAGAGTGTTGTTGGCAGGCTGTGCCCACTTACTATGACAGAGAGTCAGTGTAAAGCAGATGTTATTGTGCTGCCCACACTGTTAGCTGACTGACTGTTGAGCTCAGAGAGTGCAGTGCAGATATGACACAGCAAAGCACCAAACACGCTGGTAAATTTCAATGAACAAAAACCTCAGAATTAAACAGATGATTATTTTTGATAAATTGTGCTGATAACTCTCCTCTCTTCTCTCTTCTCTCTCCTCGTAGGGCTTTCTTCGACCACTCCATGCACAGCGCTCTCCCTCTGGGAATCTACCTAGCCACCAAGTTCTGGATGTACACCACCTGGTTCTACTGGTTCTGGAATGATATCCTTTTCTGTCTTAATGGGAATCCACATAGAAAGCGAAACGTGAGCGGCGTGTAAGTGCGTTCTTTCAACCCACACTGACTCCGACCTGTATTTAGCATCTCTGTCGACAGAAGCAGCCGCCTGTCAGCTGCAGCTCTCGGGGAGCTAAGATCACACTATAGTTGATGGTATACATTTATACATTTTCCGGTCAAATTGTTTTCCTAAATCCCATATTTGCAAATACACCTCAGTCTGTTTGAGAAAGCAACAACACTGAATCAGTGTTCAGTTTTGGCACTTAGCTGACAATCTTATCTAGAGGGACGTGCAGTGAGCCAGAAAGTAAGAGCTCAGTGTTTTCTCACAATTTCAGCAAAGAATGACTGTTGACCCATTCCACTGCATTAAATACAGATTATGTTGTCAGCCAAGTTGTAGTGCGCTCCTCTTTCCAGCCCCTCACAGTGACAGATGGGCTCCTCCGTCCACCAAAAGGCACACTCTAGTCTTTATTCACCCATAATCCACTAATTTGTGAAGTAGAGTGCCAGAGCTGTGAGACCTGGCAAACTCTAGCTGTTTTTCTCATATGAACTCCAGACAGTGTCTGGAGAATCAGGTCCGGACATTGTCAAGGAGTTGCCTTTTCACACATGTAGCACACACCAGGAACCAGGAGATTGTCCGTGTCAGACGTGTTCTCATCTACTGGAAAGACTTGTTTACGTTTTGTTTAGGCGAGGTGTGGCGCCTGGGTAGAGCGTGTAGGAGGCAGGACATGAGAAAAGTATGTGCAGTCAAGTAACTGGTTAGCAGTTTGATCATAAACAACTGAGTCTCTTGCCGTTCCTTGAATTTATCTGACGATTTAGCGTCGGCCTTTACCAACAAAGTTTCTGAATCTTGTTGTCTCTCCAGTCAGATATTTTTGTTGGCGTCTTCCCCCTCCGATGTTTGAATCCCTCCCGTTTCGCGCTAATCGCACGATAAAAACGTCATCGACACGCCCAGACGCTCGCTCTTAATTCTCTGGAAAATGACCTGCTGTATTCACACATGGCCTCAATCAGACATTACACAGACTTTGCACTAAGGAGCTGGCAGGGTAAATTCAGTTTAATGTCCCGTCCAACTGATTCAGACATTTGTGCTCTCACATACAGCTCCTCTGAGTAATGTCTAGATAACTTCAGGGTTGCAGTGCATGTGTGAAAAGGGCTTTCTGTCTGTTTACTGGAGAAAATGCATCAATTCAAATCCCTCCAGTTCTGTCACTTACCAGTTGAAATGGTCTATTTATTCTTGGCTTTTTAGATATCGGACACATCCTGTAGAATGCATTCCAGGAGCTTTTTATAAATCTGTTTGACCGGCCAGTAAATTTAGCATGCATGTGATCTCCATAAAATATTGGCTCGTAAAAATCGATTTTACGGCTTTCTGCTGCCTTTGTTGCATTTTGGTAGAAGACTTAAGATTACCAGGAAAAGTACTTGAAATGTTGGCAGACTGTCATCTCACATCAGTAAGATTGAGTTACAGACCCGTTTCAGTGGATTAAAGGAGTCGGGAAGGAGGGAGGTTAACGTAAAGAACAGAAGGAGTCGGTGAAACAAATGTGAGTAAAATGTGGAGTAAGTTATGCCTCTAAATTGATGCTGATTAGTTTCTATTGTCTCTCGCTGTGTGTTACAGTTGAGGACAGAGAGTTGAGTGTGTAGCAGCTGCTGGTTGTTGAAACCCAACAGAGCAACTTTCTGTTGACAGTAGTGTTTTTTTTTGGTTCATGGAAGAATTGCCTTTCTGTTCGGGAAGCTGCTAATTGCAGGAGGTGAGAGGGGAGTTCTCGTTTGCGGAAAGCATTTAATTTTACGCTTCACTGCTGCACTAATGGGGAGGGAGAGTAAGATGTCTTTGACCTGAGCGGATTGAAAAAGAAAACTGTGCTCCAAGGATCTTTTCAGTTGTTTTAAGACCTGTTTTGAGCAGAATTCTTGTGTGCTATTAGAGATGACTGAGTATAGACTGGAAGGGGTGTGATGCTGGGATTTGTCATGCATTTCTTTTTGGGTGTATCGTGTGTCTACTCAACATTAAACTGATTTAAAGGAGTGTCCATGGCAAACTTAGTGACATACAAGATCGTGAGGCACTCTCAAGCCAGGGCTTTACATATGCATTCAGCTTCTAAGAGCGAAGGCTCGGTTGACGTGACATCATGTGCGCTGCTAAACGTTTGTTCGTACACGGATCATTTCACATGTGGAAAGTTGGCCCTTTGACTGCAGGCAGGTTCTTTCATGTTTAAAGACATTTGCTTGTGAAAATGAGTTTGTTTTTTTTGTTTTTTCAGGCTTCTCTTTTGCCTTCCAGCTGTAAGGTCATTAGTCCTTTGTGTCTGCAATGAATGTCTTTCCAGTAACTGTGTTTTTCTTCTTTCTTTTCAATTGAAAGGCGTGTTGTTGCATGTTCCTGACAACAAGGGGGTTTAGCTCTTGTCTTGCAATGCTGCGCAGGTGGGTGTAAATTATGGTCACTCAGGGAATCTACGTGGACAGTTGGTTCTTGTCCAGTTGTTACTTGCACACAAATGACTGGTGGCACTTTTTCTAACCACATTTATTTATGTAAATCAAGTGATAGGCAAATCAGAACTTTTAACTAGAAGTACGAAAGAAGTAAGTGATACATTTAAAGTGGCACTGTTCACAATCAGGTATTCCCACAAGCATTTTCTTTGATACTGCTACACACTGGCAAAACTAGTTGGTGTGACTACACTCTAAGGCGGGATGAAAAGCCTGTAGTCACCGAAATGGAGTGACATCTGATTATTGTTCATATATGGGAATAACAGCACACCCTTGTAGAAAATCTGCCCTCCAAGGCATTCATAGTGTTGCACTCATTTGTACAAATGAAAAGTGACAGACACAGCTATGTGAAAAATGAGAAAAGAAAGCTCCAGAGAGAAGATCAAACCTTGCCCGCTTTCACACCTTCGCACTCCTAGCCAGACGCTGTCAGCTTTCAGAAAGTGACAAAAATTGTCAGACAAAGCCCCACAATTTGTCCATTCGACAAGCACTTTATTTGAGGCTTACTGGCGCCTTTAACCTCCAAAAACGTCATCCTTTGTATTCTTCTGTCAGCGGTGTCGAGGGAGGCATCACTTTACTCTGTCCAACCCTTCAGATCCTGCTTACATAAACTGTGGACTGAGGCCCAGTATGGGTTACTGGTTTAGTCCCCCCAGTTTCTATGTGCCTGCAGTCCCAGTTAACTTCTGTTGAACTTGGATCTTAAAACAAGAATATAAACTTTTCATTTGTGTCATGGGCCGAAAGATTCCAACATCTGGTTCAAAGTATGCTGGACTGATCATATGATCAACTGTGAAAGGAGACATTTCATCTTACTTTTTGCTGTTAGGCTGACCTTGTCATTGAATGACTTATAATATACAACAGATAACGCAGGAGCCATTCTGTTTCTTTGTTTTTCAGCATTTTTGATGTCTCTGCTAGGCTGTCCAGTAATGCACCTCAGTATTTTGCACACCTCCGTTCCGCCTTCCAGACTAAAAAATGCTATCTGCCAGTTCTGACCCACATTCTGCCATTGTGAGCTCATCATCCTCCTCAGGCCTGTGGTTGAAATCAGATCAAATGACATGAGTGGAGCTGTATGACAGTACTTTTTTGTCTTTCCCAGGCCCGGATCGTATTTTCTTCAAGAACTCGAAGCATGAAAGACTTTGCTCTTAAATGCATTTCCAGCAGGAAAGGTGATGCTGGTATGAGAATGAAATCGATAGAAGACCGCTTTGACTATTTCAAGAGAAATTCTGTTTTCATCCTTGATTGTGTCAAGAAAATATTCAATTTGTATATATTCTGACCCAGTTGTCCAGCATTCATTTCATTGTATCTGCGCACCATTGCAATCTTCAAACAGCCACATTGATAAATCTGCCGGTGACCCTCTTGCTTGACCTCTGCTGTTAGCTATTAGGGAAGCCTTGTCAAAGACACCTCACCACTCAACCTTTCAAAAGATAAATGGGGGCTTACAGGAGGTGCTGAGCATCTCTGCCCCAGGAACCATTATAACCCCATTTGTCTTAGGAGCTGTAATCATCACCGGGACCATCTCTGCATCTCCACCCATCATTGAGTTAAACCAGTGAGAGTGTTTTACTTATCTGGTCAATTTCAGAAAGGGATAATGTGAACACCCAGTTCTTTATGGAGATAATTATGAAGATCAATGGCTTCATGTGGTCTTTAGGGACATATAGAGGCCTCTCTCACTCTGTCAATGCTGGGAAAATGTTGTGGAGGAATGACTTCAGAGGCTGTCGGCCCATCCTCACCAACAAATGAAAGTTGTTGGTTGGGTGTGTTATTTCTATGTTTGGAGGAACAAGATGTGATATGATTCCTGCAGCATCATGGTTTGTCCATCATGGTCACTAGTAGCTATTGTACTTTGTGTTTTATGACGCCCTCTATCCTTAGCACCTCTATTCGGGTATGGAAAAACTCCTTTAACAGAAATAAAAAGGGAGAAACTTGGAGGAGGAACAGTGGAAAGACCTCCTCCCAGATGGAAAGACAAGCAGTAGATGTTGTGTCTACATTTGGTGAAACCTTTTGTGTCTGGTGTTCACATCAAGTGCATTTCGACAATACAGATCCCAGAATATAGTTTGAAATAAATAGTCCTTATAATTGAGTAGAAGAAGCTTATTTGTGCAGCTATACCGACTTGGTTAGAGGAGGATGATAGAATTTGGTTGGAGATAATCAAGGTTTTGATGTCCAGTTAGGCAGCTGGGACAGGCAACTTTTTTTGCCATGCTAGCAGCATGGATCTAGGGATGCCAATGTTGGTCTCTTGGTTGGTCCACTACTTTGGTCCAGATTCAAATATCTTGACAAGTACAAGATGGATTGCTATGAAAGTTGATACAGATATTCATATATTTCAGTTTGTCCAATACTTGATGACTGATTTATGACTCAATACCTGTCATTAAAACTAATGACATTCCCATTAGCCACAGCAATAGTTTGTGTTGAGTGCAAAAAATGGGAATGTTAGCATGCTAACACACTAAACTAAGATGATAAACATAGCAGATATTATGACTGCTAAAGATTGTTGGCAAGTATAATATTGGCAAATTTTAAATTGTTAACATTGGCAAATGTTAACAAATATTACCTTTTGTTAACATTGTTTTTGTGAGCATGTTAGCATGCTGGCGTTAGCATTTAGAGCCGCTAGCAAGGCTGTAGACTCTTGCTTTTTTCTGAATGCACGTTGTAGCAAATGTTTTCTCACATTGTGAAAACCTAAGACACAGCTAGCTTTTATCTCTTTTCCACAGAATATATTCCATACATGTTTATAGCAAGTTTGCAACAAATGAAAGCTTTGCGGTCTGCCAGCATCCATTCGTGCGGAGAAGGTTCTCTTGAATTTCTCTTGAATTTCCTCTGAAGTTAGTAACCTTTGGATTGACGAGGTAGCAAAGCCAGTTTTGCTAGTCTATGTTAAGAGGACTATTGTAAACACTTATAGAGAAGAATGACTACTTCATGTATGGGTGTCATTTAATGTCTCCCACTGAGACTTGTGACTTTGCAACATGCAGTAGTTTTATGATACAGACATTGCGAGGACTAAATTTTACAAAGAAAAAAAAAAGTTAATTTGTGTTGTTTCAGTTGCCGAGCCACCATGATGATACTGTCATCGTTTTATATTCAATCTTGGATGTTACTCCAAACGTGTCAGTCATATATAAGCACTTAGAGTGTTGAGGCTTTAAGTTTGGGCCTCTCAGTGTCACTTGGCTGAGTTCCTCTGGGATTCAGCTGACTCATGCACACCTGCATGACTGACTCTGCTACTAATCAGTTACATTCTTCACTTGACCAGCCCGCAGCTGTCACAACATTCACTTTTATCTCTCCACGGTTTTACACAAGGCTGTAGAACATACAGCTTATTTGTTTATTCAGTCAGGAATAGCATGTCTGTGTCATGTGATGAAATAGAATAACCAATGGTCTGTGGGTGTAGATATGACCCTCTCTTCCCTCTGACTCCCTTCTCACAAAATAACAAAAATCACTTGTACTTTTCCTTTTGTACTGAGGACAAACTAATGTTTTTCTAACCTAGTTTTTCTGTAAATGTATGAGCACTCTTTCAACCCTCTCCTCTCACTACAACTACTCTTTTTGTGCCGTGTGTGTTAACTGTGTAGCTAATGAACATCATGTATGAACAGACTTATGGTCCCTCCTAAATGGATTCATGACAAACTGTTGATACAGACTTGACCGGGTGAGTTGAGATGAGACAAAGCTGCTGTCTGCGTCCCAGGAGACAATCATTTCTGTCTGTCTGTTGAGTCACCATGAAGACCAGCGCTGACTCAGAGTCACATCATTGAAGTAAATGTACAGGAAAGTGTTTTATTGTTCAAGAGTGGTATGACAAGTGTTTTTCCCACCAGTTTATAAAAATAGGAAACAAAAAGTAAGCAGAAAAAGCTTTGTGTTAACCATTTTCCTTAACCTCGCTGCACATCTCCCCTTCGCCACTGTCCACGTTCCCTTCCTGATAAACACCCTGGCTCTGTTCTACAACTTCGGCAAATCCTGGAAGTCTGATCCGGGAATCATCAAAGCCTCAGAGGAGCAGAAGAAAAAGGTAAAGTTACTGGAAATTCAGCAACAACATGTTTGAGTTTGAAGCATCCTGAGCACATGCTTTTTTAGACATGCTTGTTTTGATATATGAGCGTTTTTTTTTCCCACATAGTATTCTGACATCACGTGAGACGTTACCTCAGCTGTCAAAGCTCCCATTCAGAGCAAGACGCGCAAAGAGCCGCTTTGAATTCACCAGAGATTATGAATGGTTAGCGGCTGACTCCTGGCGCGCTGCCCAGGGTCATGGCCCGTCTCACCTCCCTGGCCTCTCCATCCTTCATTATCACACTCTAATGGAGGACAACAGGGACTCCGCTTCTCACCGGGCCCCGATTCCCCATCCTGCCTTTGATGACGAGCTAAATTTACCCCGCATTGTTAGGACTCGGCACGGTAAAGGCTAGTCGGCTACGTCAGATCAAAGGCTTCAAAGCTTTCCCTTCCCCGCACGAGGATCCCCCTTCCACCTCTAGCTTTCCTGTGAGGTAGTCGTAGATAAAACTGTAAAAACACAAAAGAGAAACATTTATTTGTGCAGATAGGATTAAAGCCAAGGCCCTTATGAAAAAAACATTTTGCCTTCATAACAGAAAACAAACTCGTGATTGAATTAAAAAGCAAATCCCACACTATCAGAGCCTCCGGTGTGATCGTTCAGCTGGAAATCACAGCCTCACACTGTCAGTAGGCCTTTTGTTGCAGTGCCAAATAAACCTTGGCAAGACTAATTTCTCGTTCGCTCATTCTTTGTCTTTTTTTTTTTTTTTTTGGCCATTTATCTCGTTTATGTTTTACAATCCTGCTTTTGTTTCTTGTTTCCCTCCTCCAGACAATTGTGGAGTTGGCAGAGACAGGCAGCCTGGACCTGAGTATATTCTGCAGTACCTGCTTGGTAAGTTCAGACTCCTTTCTTCCATGGAAATAGATGCAGATGATGGATGAAAAGAGGATAATAGCAACAATAAGATTCAAACAATACATGTGTTTCCTCACAGATACGGAAGCCCATTAGGTCCAAACACTGCGCCGTGTGCAACCGCTGCATCGCCAAGTTCGACCACCACTGTCCCTGGGTGGGGAACTGTGTCGGTATGTCAACAAGACACACACACACACACACACACACACACTTCCCAACAAGCAGCTGCTCATAGTTTTCATCCTCAGATTGAGATACATTTAATTTAACCTGTGACAAAATATCATAATCTAAAATGCGGTAAGTAGTGTGTCCTTTATAACATAAAAAGCTTACACAGAACATCCCAAAGCAAACAAGGCAGAAAAGAAAATCAAGATTTCAAATGAGAAGCTGAATGACAACAGAAACATGACGCAGCAGAAAAGGCTTTAATGATGAGCTGCAGGGAAAGAAGAAGGAGAATTTTGTGTGTGTCAGGAGGTGTCTGTGAAGCAGACTGGAGACAGTGGGGGGAGGGGGAGGAGTGCAAGGGGCTCGTAGAACTTCCATTTTGAAAGCAGGTGGTCAGGATGAAGCTTTAAATGTGAGGAAACTGACTGAACAAACAACAGGTCTCTCCTCCAGCCTGTTGGGACATGTTTGGGGGCAGGGTGATGACCGCTGGGCCGCAAGAAGTTGTAAAAAAGTTTCTCCTCAACACAGTAGTTGTTTTTGCAGTTTTTGTAGTTGCTGCATATCTGCTTTGTTGCAGGGTTAGTAGTTTAATCTGGTCTTAAATTCAACTCCTGTTATAAATATATATAAATAAAATAAAGACTCCCACTGTTCTCTTTCCTGTGAATGAACCTGAGCCGCGGCGAGGAACCAAAAAGACGAGAACAGGACATGACATGTTTGTTTCTCCTCCACAGGAAGCGGGAATCACCGCTACTTCATGGGATACCTGTTCTTCTTGCTCTGCATGATCTGCTGGATGATGTACGGCTGCATCTCCTGTGAGTTGTTTTGTTTACTCCCCTCTATTTCCACACTTCACTCTCTTTCCGTTCTTCCTCTAACTCCCTTACTTCCCTCTCTTTCTCCTCAGACTGGAGGATCCACTGTGCCACCAGTTACGCCAAGGATGGTTTCTGGCTCTATCTGACCCAGATCGCCTCTTGCTCCCCCTGGATGTTCTGGATGTTCCTCAACAGCGTCTTCCACTTCATGTGGGTGGCCGTGCTCATCATGTGTCAGCTCTACCAGGTCTGCCTTTACTTTTTATCCGCCAGCTTTAAAGACCTTAAACCAGTTTGATTTATACAAGAAGCTCATTATTTAGAACTGGGATGTATAGTTGAGCTATTAGCAGACTCTTGTACCCTGATGTATTAATATCACCAGCTGTATGTCTGTTAGCTGACCTCTTTGCTTTGACGTCTCGTAGATCGCCGCTCTAGGAATCACCACCAACGAGAGGATGAACGCTCGGAGATATAAGCACTTTAAAGTCACAGCCACATCCATCGAAAGCCCTTTCAAGTAAGTCATCTTTTGTTGATCCCGGTCTTGTTAGACAACTGATCATCATCTCAGCAGGGTTAATGCCGTTCAAGGGTCCAAATTAGGGGAAAACATCTATGTTTTCACTCACCTCTCAGCCAGATGGGTTTTGGTTTTATTTTCCCAGTTCTCTCTGGATAATCCACACCGTTTTGGTTTATGACAAAATACATGACAAACTCATGACATTCCCATCAACCTCAAGCTCAGTTGCGTTTAGCGCTAATTAGCAAATGTTACACAGTGAACATGGCAAACATTAAACCTGCTAAACATCAACATGCTGGCATCATCATTGTGAGCACGTTAGCATGCTAATGTGCATTTAGCTCATCAGCGTGCTAGCATGCTCATCAGGGTTCACAAACTCTCAAGCAGTACTGTATACATATTAAATACACAGGTGTCAAATATGTAGGTTCTATATTATACTGATGCAGTCAATTCTCTGAGTTCTATACAATACAGCACAATACAATTTAATACAATTATTAAAACCTAATTTTTGGGATGGTGTAGTGGTTGTGAGTCCCTCATACTGTGGCAGGCAGATACATATTTACATTACATATTTGTTTCTCTCTCTGTGTCTCTCTCCAGCCACGGCTGTATCCGAAACCTCATAGATTTCTTCGAGATCCGCTGCTGCGGTCTGATCCGGCCTGTGACGGTGGACTGGACCACTCAGTACACAATAGACTACGACCAGACGTCTGGCTCGGGCTACCAGCTGGTGTAGAGGAGGAGGAGGAGGAGGAGGATGATGACGAAGAGGAAGGGGGGTGGGGAGCAGGGGGGGGAGGGGGAGTCGAGCATCACCAGGTGGAAGGAAGTTTGGAAGGATTTCCCTCCCCGCCCCTCCTTGGCGTTCATATCGGAGCGATGCAGTTCTCGGGAGCGCTTGCTTTTTTTGGACCATCTTCTCCCTCACCGATCAAAAGACTTCAAAAAAAAAAAAAAAAAAAAAACAGAAAAAAAAAATCAGCCAGGACTAGCATGCTGTTACGGGGCAACACCACACCTACACCCCCCCTCTCCCTCCCTCCATCTTCATCACTATTACTACTACTACTACTATTACTCTGCAACATCAGACTTCATTACTGTACCTTCACAGCTGTTCACCCCCTCCACCTCGTCTCTTCTCCTGAGCCCTTGGGACGGTGCGTTGCTGCCAGGCACGAACGGAGAGGAGGGAGGCTGACAGACAGGAGGAAGTCTGATTACTAAATAATAGCTCTTCTGTTTGTACTGGAGACGTGACGCTGCACACACGCAGCACCATTACATGGCAGTATCGTTCTTCCCTTTCCCCACTTTATATCTTATTTATGGTGTCCCTGTTGATGTGCCCTGTATGTATTTTTTGTTTTTGATTGGTTCAGGAACTCTGCTGTTCCTGCGATAACGAACTGTTGGTTACCAGCGAAGCTGAAGGAAATTTTTTTGTTTTTTAAACCATGAATTTGTTTGAGTATGATTAGAGATAAGGGAATGTCATTTTAAGGTCATGATTTTGCACCATGATGAATTTAGTCAACCTGATAAGGATTTGCCAACTTATCAGAGGAAAACGTTGAGTTACAGGTCGAACCGCTGGAGGAGTCCCACTTCTGACACTTCCTGAGATAATACTGCATCCACTGAATATGAAATTTAACTTTTTCCTTCCATACAGCCATCCACATCTACACATAGTCAGCTGATTCTTTTTTTTTTTTTTCTAGTAAAGTCAAAGTTAGTGTGCAGTATGAACAGAGTTAAGTGCATGAACGGGGACTTGTTCAGCGGCGACCAATGTAGACGTGACAGGAAATATCCTACAGACAATGTGATACAGGTATATTTATTTTAAAACTATTTATAAAGTAACTATGTTCTAGCGCCATCATTTTTACATTTCACATCATTTTAGCTGAGTAGGTTTTTATGAGAAAAAAAAATTATTAAAGAGTACCTGTAGCTGTTTGACATGGAAGCCCGAGAATTTCATAAAACTCTATAGAGACGTGCAGCGAGTGTATTTATTAACAACAGAGTTGAGTTTAAGAAAAAGAGAACAATCTAACGCCGCAGAAGGACAGACGAGTTTACAAAAAAAGGTTCATTCCATGTGTTTTTCTCAAGAAGCTGTAAAGTCTTATGTGTTTTGTGTGTCTTTTGTCTGCCTACAACATTGCACTGATTATTTTTTTAGTCTTTTTTTTTTTTTTTTTTTTTTTGGCCGTTACTGAACAGAAGGGCCCAGACTGACGCTTCCATTGTTTACAGAGAGGAAGAGGAGGGGCCCATCAGACATGGCCGCCTCCTATCACTTCCTGTCTGGATCCCCGCGCAGTCAGCTCCGCAGCAGCAGCAACAGGATGGACTGAAGTGTAAAGAATGTGTATCTGTACATAAACAATCTAGAAATCATTCTCCGTAACTTGTTTTTTCTTTTCGTATGTGTTTTTTTTGTTTGTTTTTTTGTTTTTTTTTCCAGTTTGGGGGATTTCTTCTTACCAAACGTAACGAAGAAAATGAAGTGACTATATTCCAAGTGTATGACTGTAGCTTTTAGTGATGTCCGACACTGCTGTCTATAGGCATTTTAACCCCGAAATAACCCCCCCTCTTCCCCTTCATTTCCCTGCCAAGAAACTCCACTGCATGTACGATGCTTGGGACTGCTGGGCTTTCGCCGTCCCCGTCGATCCAACCCCATCGCCATCACCATGGTGACAGCCCGGCGAGCCACGTGTCTGTATATAGTGAATGTTAAGTATTTGCAAGTATTTTTCTGCATTATGTTCATTTGTCCGTTTGTTTTTTTTTATTAGTTTTTTTTTTTTCTCTCTCTCTCTCAAATCCAGTGTGTGTATCTTTTAGTGAAAGTCGTCTTCAGGTGGCCAGATCTCCAGTCAGGCCCTCCTGTGCAAGTGTGTAATATATTTGAATGTTCCATGCTTGTGGACTCTGTAGTCATCCTAAAGGGGTTTTTTCTGTCATATATCGCTGGGTTTGTTATACCACTGGATGTACAAATTGTAAAGCAAAGACACTAGACTCTAAGGCAGACGCCAATTTTTTTTTTTTTTTAATTTTTTTTTTTTGGTTTTCTAAAAGCTGAAATGTGATCATGCAATAGTTTTAAGGATAGAGGGAGCCTCCGAAACTTTTGGGCCTCATGTTTGCATCATCAGAAGGGGACGGTCATGTCGTCATTCTACGTTTTACTCCCCCCCCCCCCCACCCCACCCTGCTACCCACTGATGTCACTACTGCCCTGCAAAGACAACACACAGTAGCTACTTTAAAGGTCATGACTTGGTTGTAGATTTCATATCAGCAAAAAACATGCTACCAATAACTAGCCATTTGTGTTCTAATAATTGCCTTTTAAGTAACACAAGGTGGACTTTTGTTTTTGTAGGGCAGAGTTCAGCACTCCCAGCTCATCCAGGACATGAATTCAAAGCCATTTCAGTCCCTCTCTAGTTCTTCCAGCAGCCTAAAAAGTCTGTTCTGTCTCCCCTCTCACCTCACCATGTGGGAACATTTAAAAAAAAAAAAAACAAAAAAAAGATAAAGCACATAATCATCTCCAGTGCCTCTCTGCCCACCTTCAGACATCACTGTAACTCCGCTTCAGATGTAAACATATGGGCATGGTTCAGTTTTAATGGCTTTAATAATAAAATACAGTCAAATGTGAACGTTGGTTTGGTTTTTTAATTTTTTTTATTTGTAAACTGTAAAAAGTATCATGAGCACCTATTTCAACATAAAAGCATTTGAGGGAGAAAACATAAGCAAAAGGCCTGAAAAGTCGATGATGATGATGATGATGTCGGACAGAGGAATGTATGAAGGTGAGATTGTGTGGTCCTGCTCTGCCATCACTGAGCGTGAACCAGAGCACCGGCTCCCTGGCCGTACCCAAACCCTTTGGGTCCAAAGTTCTTGGCGTAACACGCTGTAGAGACAAGGAGAAGAAAGAATAAACATTAATAAGCTGCAGATTTTGTTCCTAAAGTGCATTCTTACATTAGGGGCATGAAACCTTATTTGAAAACTTAATAACAGCTTTAAGGTGATGGTGGCACAGCACAGTAATATACTATGTTGGTGAGTCCAGAAACCTCACCAATGTGTGAATTATGCAAGTTTTTACTTTTTACAAGTAAAAAAGCAAAACAAGTTATACACACATATATATACATACATCATGTAATTTCAAATAAATTGTTAATAATATTTGATAAATTTCCAAATAGGAGAGGAAAGTGGGCAAAAACCTCCAGTTTATTGTGATATATAGCTGTTTTCCCCCAGGTAACTAGCTAATTTAAAATCCAACTGAAATCACATTTAATCATCCCTCTTTCTTCAAAAATAATGTCAACAACAATTTTGAAGAGCAATGACGACACCAGCATCTAATGGGACCAAAGTGACATTTGCAGGTATGTTTACATAGCTATGCTGTTTAATGAGCTGCACCTAAACAGCTAATTAGCTGACTAGCCTGCTAACTGATGTTAGCAGTGCACTTTTCCTGGGTGGCTCGTTCCAACAGGGTAAGGTGTAGGACTACAGAATATTGTATCATTCAAAAAGGTGTGCTTGAAAATACGGTTTTGTATCTGTAACCTGGTTTTGTAAAACTTGTACACAATATTCATACAAACATACAGTACTAGTCAAAAGTTTGGACACACTTTTTCATTAAAGGGAATGGGAAGGTCTGTCCAAACTTTTGACGGGTACTGTAAATGTACAAGCTCACAAAACTAAGGTTACAGGAACAAACCCTATTTTCAAGCACACTTTTTTGAATGATATATTTCATACTGGAAAAGATATTTGTTTATGTTTGCAAGTTAGATAAAAAGGAGACTTCAGTTGGAAAGCTAATGTGCGTTGTATAGCAGGATGCTATCGGGCTTAGTGTGACCATCTGCTCTGCCTATGATAGAATGATACATCCCCTTTATGTAAGATTTGATTTGCTGTATGGAAATAAAGTGGATGATGGAAGGGTATTTCATCAAAGAAGTTTTTTGGCATTTTTGCCTTTATTGGACAGTGGTCAACAAAGAGGCAGACAGGAAACAGGGAGAGAGATGGGTATGACATGCAACAAAGGTCCCTAGCTGAAACTGAATCAGGAACATATTTCCATAGCATGCGCAGCCATTCAGCTACTGGGGCACTCCAAAAATGAAAGAATTAAAAAATGTAATTTCTCCCCTCGGGTTTCTAGCATTTGCTCAAAGTATAACACAGGACAAGTGATTGACAGAGTAGATATGAATGCTGTTGTAGTTTAATTTCACATGAACTTTAACAGGAACTTTCCCAGCTCCAACACTCAGGGCTGTTTATCTCACATTAATGTGCGATGTTTAAAATAAGCTCAGTACTCACGTTGTGGTAAAACAACCAAGTGCAAAATTTCTGACTTCTTTTGATTCTCTGGGATTTTAAGAAAACACAATATCAACAAAGTGTTTGGAAATCGCTTCAGTTTTCTTGTGCAAATGTGACGCCTCAGGTCAGCTGTCCACATCTGTCTTCAAAATGTTTATGTGGAGACTGAGTAACAATACCCAACTGTTGCTCACATAGTCACCATCTCTCTGCTAGAGGACAGTGAGACAAAACCACTGATTGAAAGCAGCAGCACGGCTTAGGTTTAGAGCCGAGATGCAACATTCCTGCTCATCAGTACAAGGTTTCATTATGACATTCAGCAAACATCCATTTTCTGACATCTGTGTTTATGTGTGTTTCTATGTCTGCCAGTGTGCATCAGTGTGCGTACGTCCTCTGTTTAGCCATACCGTCTTGTCTCATTGTGCTGATGAGGAAAGAGAAATCACTGTGGAGGTCAGACTGCAGCTGTTTCTGTTACCATGACAAGGCCAAACCAACACACCAATTGTGAAATAACACTCATCAGGGACAGCTGAACACAAGACCCTGTTTATGTGTGTTGTTTCATAGGGTTGTTACATAAGAGCCTGTTCATCCAGTTCTGCTGTTGCTGATATGATCACATCAGCTGCCGGTAGTGACTGAGCTGTAAGAGCTGTTCACTTTTAAAGGGGACCTATTATGCTTTTCCTTATGTTACAATGTCAGATGTTCTTATTAAATGTGACCAATGTGTCAAATACTGAGGTAAATGTCTGTAGCAGTAATCTCTTTGAGCAAAAAGCTCCAGCTTCAGACTGCTCTGAACACTCGGTTTCCAACGCTTTTTCTACCTTGAACCCAAGCTGACGTCAGCTTGTGACAGATTTCTTTACATGGTCATCTGCTCCATGCACAGCATGCAAGTTCACTGCTCTGCTCTGTTAACATTATGGCAT
The DNA here is from genome assembly GCF_914725855.1 of Thunnus albacares. Classification (NCBI taxonomy): domain Eukaryota; kingdom Metazoa; phylum Chordata; class Actinopteri; order Scombriformes; family Scombridae; genus Thunnus; species Thunnus albacares. Next base: position 21,233,500 of record NC_058128.1, on the reverse strand, counting down.
TTTTCCATTGTTTTGAGGGTGGTCATGCCGAGTCATGACTGGAGTTGAGCTGGCATGCTGTGAGTTTACTATTCCTCCCTGCATTATTTATAACTGATCCACTCAACAAATAGCTCCAAATTTCTCCATATGTTGTTGTGTTGACCGTTTTTTAGTGCCACTAACAAAGATCTGCTAATTCTGTGAGGAACATGTTTAATTTCCTGTAAATTCCTCCCAATAAAAGTCTCCCATTATTTAGTAATTTAAAAGCTTTTAATATGAAGCAGGAAACATTGGGTTTGCATCAGCAGTAACTTAACACGACTCTGATACAGCTGCCCCTTGGCAGGCTTCTGGAAAGCTGGCCAATCAGAACAGAGTGGGCTCATTGGGAGGGGAGCCTGCCTGTTAGAGACAGAGGCTGAACTGTGGGGCTACATAAAGGGCCAGAATAAGATAAATAAGTGAGTTTTTTGTACTGTGAATCATGCAAAACTACTACTAGTGGAGTGCCAGAATAAAAACATAGAGCTGGAACTGCGCATAATAGGTCCCCTGCTGTGGAGCCTTTGTTAGTTATTTACATATGGATATTTGTGAATTCATAATGTTTTAAGAGTCATGTCTCCTTCCTGGTCTGCTGGTTGTTTTGCATCATGATGATTTTGATCAGTACTACTCACACTGTGAATGTACTGTACCTGGTTTGTTTACTTTAGCAGGAGTTCAGACTGAAATCAGCCCTGCGTTCATACAATGCAGGAGGCTGCGTTGGTGGAGGCGTGTTGTTTCAGGTACTGGTGAGAGATGAAATACGATGCAGGAAGTCTAGTTGTAGTAATAGATCTGAGATTTAGAAGGCTTATCAGACGCCCAATCGCTGCACAGCGGTTTATAAAACTTGGCTTAAACAGCTCTGGAAAGTTTTCACAATGGCAATTATTTTATCTTTTGTCACGAAAATGAGCAGGTTAACAGTAGAAATACAGATATGTTACAAAGTAATCTACTAGGAATGTGAGTTTCCATGGATTTGTCTGTGTGAACCAGTCTTATTTGGTTCTTTAAGGTCCTCTCAACCGTAAGTGAAAAAAAGCTGTAAAAAGTTGCCTGTGAGCTCTTACTAAAGATTTGGAAACCAGTCAATCTTTGGGAATGTCAGGAGTCCAACAAACCTTATCCTGATCCTGTCAGATGTAACCATAATACAATTTGGGGTTCCTTTGTAATGTTGGTTCTGGTTACACTCCCCTTCCCACCAAATGAGCTGCACCAAGTGCCTTTATATCATGCAGATATTTTAGGTGTCATTTAAGGTGCAGTGTGTAGAATTTAGTGGCATCTAGCAGAACAGACTTGGCAGAAATGGAATATAATATTCATAAGTATGTTTTAATTAGTGTATAATCCCACGAAAATATGAATTATTGTGCTTTTGTTACCTTAGCTAGATGCCGCTAAATCTTATACACTAGTCTTTTAAAATCTAGTGGTGACCTCTCTGTTGTGAAACTCACGTACGAGGGATTTTATGTGATTAGACAGCATGCTGAATGTTTTACTCATTACTGGATGTTGTTGTCTTGCTGCTGAATCACTCTGTAGCAGTGTTGCATGGTGGATTTCTTTTTTTCCTGCTCTGCCAGAGCATGTGTCAGCTAAATCCATCAGGGAATCACAGAGACTCCATGCAATACTGTAATGAAAAATGACACGCCTTTAGTTTCATTTTGGACGTTTCATCTCACCTTTGCAGTAGATTTCTCCATCTTTCTCAGTCTGGGTGGTCGACTCCAGGCTCTTGCCACATTTCGCGCAGCGGAAGCAGTTCTTATGCCACGGCTGTGACAAGAAAGAAAGAATTACCTTTCATGCTGAGTCTATCTACCATAAATTGTCAAGTTTTTCTTGTTTTTCTTTAACCAGTCAGTATTAAGACACAACTGTATTCAAGCAGAGATCAAAACTCTTATTTTCTGGACAAAATGTGTGTAATCTTTGGAAAAATGAAGTAGAAATTCAGTAAAAGTGTATTAAGAAATGGGATTTCTATAAAGTCTTATATCAGTACAGAAAATTACAGATTTTGCTTTAGCCAATGAGTTCATCCTCATAGATTTTCTCCATTAGGAAACACATCAACAGCTCTCCACCCGATGACATCACCTGCTATAAATCAGTTCATGTGCCCAGCGACAGGAAACGGTCCACTCCCATTTTCAGAGGAAACACAAATCCTAAGAGCTCAAATCTTTGCTCCTCTATGGACAGGTTCTTCTTCTTCTTCAACAAAACATCCTGCAGATGAATCTCAAGACCCGAAGCTCATAACTTCACTGTAAATCTGTGTGTCAACATGAGTCTGCCAGAACCCCCAATGTCCGCACAGCCTCACACAATTAACGCCAGCTGTTAAAAGGCTCTGATCCAAACTTAATGGAATAGCTTCAGTCAGAAAAACAGGATTTGTATTCTCTCATTAGGAGAGACCGCACCAAACCTCCTGCATGTGCTTCAGCACTGTAAAAATCACATGCCTTCGCTCCAGTCAAACAAGTTTCACCCCTGTGGTACATTTGTGATGTACACTGTGGTCCTTTGCAGTTCAAGGTTTGATTTCTGTTGGGACTGTCCGCTCCGGCTAAAACTGTATATAATGATAGTTCTGTAAAGTTGAATACACACTAAATGTTAGAGAGGTCAGTTATAACCCTGTTAAGTTCACTTCTGTGTAACTTTTCTCTTTAGTGTGAGCAGGAAAAACTATCACAGAGTTGCAGGGGCACATTCTTTAAATCTGTGGTATAAGATCAGATTCCCAGCCACACAGCCTCCCTGTGGACTCTCCTTCAGTGTTGTCAAGACAATCCACAATTTCTCACCTTAGCCAAGTGTCATCATTTATGCAACTTGGCTCAACTAGTGAAAGCCAAAGAGTCAACTTGTGTATATTGTATCAAAAGTGTGTTGCTTAGCTGGCTTTACTTTCAATTCATGCTGATATTTATTATATCCTGGAGCTGTATCCTGGATAGCTCAATTAATCAAATGAATTGATGAATGTGTGTTGGTTTTGGACTTTAGGCTGGACTAGTTGGACTAAACAAGCAACGTTAAGACATCAAATTAGGCTCTGAGAAACTGTGATGTGCAATTTTTACTATTTTATGAACAACTATCTGATTATTTAAACAACTATCTGATTATGAAAATAATTGCTAATTGCAGCCCTTTAGGATGAGTCCTTGAGGGAACCCTGCTCTCACCTTGCCTGCCCCCATGATCTTCTCAGCTGCGTACACAGAGTCTCCACACCGGGCGCACTTCTCTGAACCTCCAAACTTCTGCGCAAATTTGGATGGGTTAGGGTTGGTGGTGGGTCTGTGAGAATGTGTCCTAAAGGACAAATAAAAAAATAAAACAAAATAAATATATAAGTAAAAAAATGAGGGTTCATCAGTCAGCATCTGAAAACTCTCAATGACCAAATCTCTGAAATATACTGTATCGTTTTGTCATCTAAAACAGATAATATAACTCATTTTGGAAGGACACCTGCATCTAAAATAAACAGTATGCTGAATTATGTTTAGGCTTTTTACCCAAAGGAATTAAACTAATTGTACCTTTAAATTCTCACACAAAAGAAGTCTAAATTTTGACATATGAAATGAACTTTGAACACATTGAGAATGCTTACATTAATGTGCCAGAATCTGCTAAATAATGGCCCAAAACTTCAACATCTGCATTGATAACTACCTTGATAAATGTCTTAGTTGCTGTATGTGTCAGTTAAATAATTCATGTTTTAACTAATATCAGTTGTGACAACTTTCTAAATTATTTCAATATTTATTATTTAATATATAAGACAAAACAGTCCAGAAATAAAACTGGCACACCCCACTCCTCTCTCTCTCTCTCTCTCTCTCTCTCCTCACCTAGTGGTGGGAAAGCAAGCGGGGCACACTGGGGCCCTGGAGCAGTGCTTATCAAAGGGTGACTGCCAGCCCAAGTGGCCCCTGAATGAAACTCTTTGTGGTGGAGGACAGAGAGGAGAGTGAGCTAGTTACATAATAAACTCTTTCATAATAATCATCTGATGTCTGGGACTGGATAAACATTCTGCGTAGGTGTGTGTGGGGCTGTGTATTCCTGTTTGTTTCTAGTGCTTTCACATCATGCTCACAAGGTTACACGTAAGCAGTCAAAACCTTCTCTTCAGGTCTAAGAAGTGGGTGTAATTATTTTTTTTCAAGTGCCCATTCCAAGACTTAATACTGCAGGCTGAAAAACTGTTGGAAAGCAATGATCCTGATCTGTTAATGATCTGTTAAACCATTAGATCATTACTCTCAATTTTGGACTTCAGTTTCAACTCAGATCAACCAAAGCAGATGGGAACTGCTGCAGGCAAGCTGGATTCTATAAAGAGGCGGACTGTGTGCCAATAGTCCTGTCAAGGTTTCTTTCCTCCCTAAAAGCTTTGTTCAGGCAGCGTGGAACACAAAAGCATGCTGGGTAAAGGCAAAGGCAAAATTACCATATATATATATATATATATATATATATATACCATCTTGCGGCCTTTAAATACATTACGTAACACTCAGCAGTCATGCACCAGCTCAGCTTACTGTTCAGGTTTGATTCCCAGCCGCTCTCCTCGGTCCATGTTGAGTGTTCCTGCACCCTGCCCATAGCCGTAACCTTTGGGGCCGTACTTCTTCCCGTAGCACGACTTGCAGTAGATCTCCTGGTCATGAATAGCCAGTGTGGTGCTGTCTAAACCCTTCCTGCAGACCACTGAGGACACACAGAGAGAGAGAAGGACACATATAAGTGAAATGTTGTCATCCTGCACCTAACAGGTATCATCTCATCCTCATAATGTTGCTGAAATGTTCTCAGAGAAAAAAATGAGTGTCTGCTCTTAGTATTAGCAAGAAATAGGAGGATTTTGCATGGGAAACATTTGAAATAGCTGAAATCCTAAAAGAAGTTGAAGTGGTAATTAGAATGGAAGGGCTGAAAGAAGTCTCAGTTTAAATGTTAGCAGTGAATGAAGATGAAGTGTGAATTGAAGTGTAAGTGCTAAATGGAGATCAGCTGAACTTTAAGCACTAAAGGGATTTGAAATGTCAGCAGTGATGAACTCAGCTGGAAGGGTCAGTGGAAGTGTAAGTCTTGAAAGAAAGTGGCCACAATAAAGTAAGAGTTACACCCTTGTTCAGTGCTTACACTTAAACTGAACCTTCAACTTCCTTCAATCCTTCACTTTTCAACTTCCATTTGAACTTCTTTCAGTATGTAAACTAAACACACACATTTCCAGTCGTTTTGCTTTAGAGGACGTACATCTGGTTGAAGTGAACTGTCTCGCTAATGTCAGGCAAGATATTCGGTCATATTAGTGGAAAGATATTTGAGAAGTTGCCATGCTTCATTTTTCATCTCAGACAAAACAAGTATTGTCTTTGTTTCATCTACATCTTTTTCCTTTTTTGTGAGACTTTTCTTTGTTACACTCTCTTTTTTTTTCCACTTCTTTGTTCCAACTGCATGTGCAAGTCATTTCAGCCTATAAAGAAAAATATGAATATGCAGAGAGGAAATAAGCATTCAGCAATGGTACTAAATTTTATATTTTCATCACCATAACTAGATTTTCTAGCATCAGCACAGGATTTCTGGATATTGGAGTATAAACTCCAACAGTAGGCTATACAGTAGCAGTGGAAAAAAAGTTGACTTTGGCAGGATACAAACCAAATAATGTATTGACTGAGAAAACAGAAGCATCACAGTGACTTAATACTGTACACTTGCTGTCTGTTGGGATTAACTGCATTCTTCACACAGTGGCCTGCATTATGTGAGCGTCTGAGACCGGTTTAAGATTTCATTCTACTGGACGGAAAAACGTCTCAACTCTGATCTCATGCCAACACCTCTGAAATGAATACTTAAGGAGCTTATTGTAAGATATCTGTATTTCCAATCCTAAGTCCTCATATTTCCATTTTCTGAGTCTCTGAGTTGTTGTCACAAGCGTTCACAGTTCCCTTTAGTTACAGTCGCATCATTAATGCTCATTTGTCACAGCTGGCATTGAGTGTAACAAATAAAGATCACAAATCTGAAGGAAGTGTAAAGTCATATGAGGATCTGTTTGCAACTGTGTGACCTTTCTGTCTTTATACAGCAGCCTTTCATGTACAGAAATGAAACGCGGTGAATGTCAGAGAATGTCAAACTGAGAAACTGGAGGAAAAAGGGCAAAAGGAGAGTCATGGACTTGCTCCGCATCTCTTCAGTGGATGAGACAAGGCTGCTTTTGTAAGGAAACCGCTGGAAAAAGAATAAACTCATCTTTTGTGGCTTATATTGCTTTGCTCCTCACTTGATAACGGCTAAATGAAAGCGGCTGTATAATCCTGGTCTGTTTGCGTGCCGAGGTCTTCGCTGGAACATCTTCACTGACATTTCACAGGCGGTTGAGGAGCGGGATCAAGCCGCCCACTCATCTAGCGGACTGACAATGAGGCGTGAACTCAACAACTGATGGACGACCAGAGACAGTACAAGCTGTCTTTTATGAGCTGTGCAGGGGTTAGACAGAGTTCACCTGACTCATCCCTGGATGGGTTTCTATCGCTGACCTTTCATGGCTAATCTGTTTATATACAAGCAAGTGGGGAAAATCTTGATATGTGAGACGATGAGAGTTGGCTGTCATGCAGTAATCTTCAGTGATTTTTTTTCAATGCGGTACGTTAACATCACTCTTTTCACAACGTTTTTCAGAATGTTCCTCCCACAGGCTTTATGATGACATAGCTAGTGAATGAGATGCTTTTGATCCGTCAGATGACATCGCTTCCTTTCAACCAGAGTTTTCAAAGTACTTTTTGTTCGCACTGCAGTAACACATGACAAGATGATCATTTACACGGGGCACTCCAGCGATTTAATGTTGTACTTTCATCCACTTAGGACAGGATGGATTCCAGCAGTAATCAAGACAGTGTGTGGGAGTTCTTCTCATTGTTTTCAAGTTGTACCTTCCTCCAACGCACCTGTCATATATTCAGTTATGCAGAATTGTTTTTGTTTAAAAAAAAAAAAAAAGAATAATTAAAATCAATGCAGCACAGGTAGACATATCTTGACTTTTAGTCCATATGAGGAAAGCTCCATAATTACAGAGTCCTAAACTTCCAATAGTACAATGTTCAAACCCATATCTTTCAAACTCCATGTCCCCAGTTTGCCTATCCTGATGACATCACCAGGGTTATTTTTTTCAGATGCTAGGAAGCTCCTGCAAGAAATGATGCAGCTGTTTTCACAGGGATGATGAATAAACTGATCTTGATACTGTATATAAAACCAGGTGAGTGTCTCTTTTTAACACAAAGCAAAATAAAAGTTATAAATTCAGTGGCTGCCTGGAGGCAGAAAATCAATAAAAGAAATTGTGAGCAATGATAAAAAATATATCCTATCTTCATGGGCTAAAAACTATAAAAACACTCCTATGGTCCTTTAAATTTAATCTTAATCTAGAAGTTAAGGTCAACTGTACTTACTGCAGAGAAAACAGCATTTGTGAAAACTCTTGCCGTCACACTGCACCTCCTCAGCGTGGTAAACTGTCCCGCGGCATGCTGTGCACTTGTTGCCTCCTCCCCAGTTTGGCATTGTGTGAGCTTCTAAAGAGGAGACAGAGAAGGCACGAGAAGGTGAAGCATCTGAGCCAGGATTAGTTTGTTTTGTTTTTGCTCTGTTCCTCCTCTACTTGTTCGGATACGTCCTCATCTGCACTTTGGAAACAAAAGATTTTTTCAGGCTTATTCCCTAAGGCCAAGTGAGCATGAATGTTTTTCAGCAACACCCTTGATTCACATTTTCACCTGGAGGATATTCACTATAACCACAACCATAGCATCTGATAACCTCAAAATAGGGTTAGCTCTAGATTTTAGAGGAGATGGTCATGTTATTCATTACCATAATTGTTTATTTGCCGTTTCGTGCATGTTTCCCGGGAAGATCATAATATTTGAAGCACATTACAGTTGCCCCAATACTGTAATCTGCCTTTTATGAGCCGTATTAATGGATCCCAAATCACAATGAGAAATGATTGAATTAAAAAACACTGCTCCAGGCCACAACGCTGAAAAAAAAAACAACAACCGCGACAACAATGCAAACGAGGTCGGCCTAAACAACAGCGCGGACTAATACCCAGAGGAATGTTTCAGGGTGCTGTGCTTTAAGGCTTTTGTTGTCTGATGATGGGCTGTGGCTGCAGGATACAAATACGAGCTGCAAAGAACACATGTGAAGTAAATCACTGTTATTACAGCGCAGAGCCCAGTCACTCCCTGACTCACACGTGCATCTGTCTGTAATTACAGACTCACTCCCGTTTAAAAATGTGTCAAGAGGGCGTTGATGAGCTTCCATAAGGGACGGATTTAAATTTTTTAAGACTTTTCCTACCGCAAAGCAAACCTGCTGTGAAAACGTAATTTGGAGATAAAAATTAAATAGTGGCAGTATTCTTAATTAAATGAAAAGAAAACGCAAGCAGCTAGAAACTATTTATCCTGCCAGTCCTCCTCCCAGCTGGATTACAGACTGAACAACAGGCCCGAACATGAGAGGGGATCAAAAGACCACTAACTTTACCCTCAGGGCTGGAGTGTGATGGGAATGACTGTGCTGAAGTTTACACACCAAGTAAGCTGATGTGTACCTTGATGAAATAAATGTCTTTCATTTGCCTGCACAGACAATATCATACTTGTAGCTGAATGCTGTTTTAAAGTTCTCAGCAGTAAGATTCAGGGTCCAAATATCTCAGATAATGTCTTTGATACATCACTAATATTTTCTGGATGATATTTGCTGGACATGAAAACATTCCACTGAATCAAGACTAATGAAATTGTTTTATTATTGAGCTCTTTCATTCAGGGTGATTCAATGCACCATTTTAATGCTGGTAGGATCTCTGGAACACATTACTGTCTTTAAATGAACTCACGTGTTATACTTAATTAAAGTCCAATAAAAAAAGTTTTTTTTTCCTTTCTCTCTTATTTTCCCTGGCACTTGTTACATAATGTTTTCAGAGGACTGCTGTCAGAACATTGTGACCTCTCTGACCCTTGCCAACCTTGACAACAGAGCCTGCTGGACCTCATGCTTCAACTTAACATGGTAATCAATTAAATATTGCCATTGTCTCAAATTGTCATGGAAGTTGACTACATTGCTGAAAAAGAGTAAGCTAGAGGTTGAATTCTATTTGTCACTTACCAAGCTGTGAACTGTATGTCAGTGGGCACAATGATTTTGTGCTCTTTAATAGTTTTTTTTTTGTCGATTTTACAAAATGGTACGAGGTTAGTTACATTTCTATTTGCTACATTATAACACAAAGCAGCATTAACCTGGTTTAACTATTCATTTATAACAGTAAATGTTGTAAATGTATGTAGGCTGGCATGTTTTCTGTGCTACCTGCTCTTGGACAATGTGTGCATGATCATTTGGCTTTGGGCGTTTTTAATTAGCTTAGCTAATGAAAAGCTATTTAAATTGTCCAAGTTCAGACAATTCGCCAACCAGCTGCCCTTTATAACTTCATTTCCGAAGAAAACAACTTTATATCCGAATTAATTACTGAAACAATTAGGCAGTGCTACAATGTAAACATTCATTTCCAACCTGGCTAATGTTAATACTAAAACGTTGCCCAAAGCTAGCTTATAAATGTGTAAAAACACCACATTTGCCCTTCAGTACACTGACTTTATTAGACACCGACATGATACATTTTACATATTCTCTAATTAAAAGTATCCAGCATGTTCAGCCTGTCTGTAAATCAGTCTGAAGTCTACCTTTGGTTTCAGTACAATGTGTTTTAGTTACCTTTAAGTAGATTTAAAAAGCAGGTAATGTCCAGGTGTGAAAATGCTTCAGTTGCAGCTGCCTGTGTATCCAGACGGCTCTCCTGTGCCAGCAGCAGACTTTACTATACTGCCGCTGCGCTGCCACATACTCCACATATTTACAGTACTGCACAGGGAGGAGGCGCTACCAGGGGGCGTGAACTCACCATGCTGCCTTCATGTGCATTCAGAAATTACAATTAATGTTAAAAGAAGCGGAATTATTGATGCTTTAGTGGTGCACACATGAGAAAACCAAAAAAAAAAAAAAAGGCTCTGTACTGATGGCAGACCTGGCATTTTTGATTATGAGATACCTTCAATGATCCATAAAGGAAGGAGTGTTGAATTAGTCTTCTGTCCACATTTTGTGCGTGGGAAGCATAATAATTGTGGAGGCCTATGATGAAGATATTTTGTATTACTCCTGTACCAAAAATACATGCCCTGTTGTTTTAAATGATGTTAGACCAGTGGCTCTGGCCTCAGATGTAATGAAGATTTTTGAGAGGATTGCCTTTAGAATAAGTCGACTACATACAAAAAGCTCACCTGGGTTTACACTGGGGCAGCAGTATGTATGTATGTATGTATGTATGTATGATGTATGTATGTATGTATGTATGTATGTATGTATGTATGTATGTATCTATCTATCTATCTATCTATCTATCTATCTATCTATCTATCTATAGTGAAATAATTTGCATGAGAAATACTATAAATGCTTGTAACACACCTGCTGTGTCAAGATTGCCCAAACCTGCAGTTATCCTGCCTCCTGCTGGACACAGACTGTAATAAATGACAGCTTGTTCATGAATGTCCTGCCTTGCAAGCAGAGAGAGATGTTTGCAGCACAGAGAAATGCCAAAAAAGGAAGGTTAATGTTGACATTACAGTTATGCTATAACAGAATATATTGTTTCACTGAGGCAATGTTCACCGGTCCAGCAATGTTCAAAGCCTCCGCAGACCACATCCTGATAATAACTTAGAATATACAGCATGGCTGATGTCTATGAGCCAAATGAAAAAAACAGACTCTCCTCCTGTTTTTTATGCCAAATTGGACCCAGCTGCCTGGGCAGTACTTTATATTAGAGATTACTAAACACTTTAACAGTGATAGTTACAAGAGTTTATAAATTTATAATAAGTTTTTTTGTATTATTATAGGTGAATGAAAGAAGCTATATTTTACATTTTAAAAGCTTTAACTGTTACAGGGTCACTGAATAAGCAAGCATGGATTCAGCACAGTTAAACAGGACACAGATTACATATACTCTGCTAGGTATGAAACCTGTATGACCTTTAGTTTCATGACTTTTCTCGTATCAGATCAAGTCTCACCACAGTGAAACTTCATGGCAGCACTGGGAGCAGACTGGCATTATTAATTCAATTTAATTAAGATTAAGGAGTGTAGGCTTGAATTATGCCTAATTAAAGACTTAAATGTACACAGACGTGCAGTAAATCTAGTTTTGCTGTAAACCAATGTCAAGTCTCCTACTGTTAGTGTATTATTTGCAGTGAGTGGATTGCAGAGGAAAAACAGACTGTGCTTTGACTGTCGCCAACAAACCTCGGCTTCATTATTTTCCAATTATGCTATTTACTGTATGCTAACAATAGAGCACTTGACAGAGGAATATTAAATTAGCTAAATGGTATAATCAATAATCTTTGGCATAGCTTATTCAGACTGAAGACTGAGTTGGTTTCAGCATTGTACTATAAAAAAAGGATAATGATATGGACAGTTATTATGTATAAAGGTCAGACCATTATTACAATAGCTGAAAAATACTGTATATACTAGATACACAACTACAGTGCGGTGAAAAGCATGTTTCCTCTATTATTGCATATTTGTCACAATGAATAGTATTGGATACATTGACAAAAATGTGACATACAGTACATTACACATTTTTAAATTACTATTTCATTTATTTGATTAACACAGTTATCCAAGACCCACAGTGCTCATTTGTACAAGTATTCGCCCCTTTAGTTATTCCATCAACCAATCAGCTTAATTTGATTGATTATTACATTCAGGTGATTGAACACAGCTGTGCTCTGCTGTGCATGCAAACCTCCCTCATATTAAACCTTATGACCAGAGTGAAGCAGTCACCACACAGGTCTTACAACCCAGCTATGCCTCGATCAAAGAAACTTCCAGATGAAATGAGAAAAAAAGTAGTTGTATATGTGCTGAATCAAAGTGAGAGCTGTTATCTGCAAAATGAGAAATCTTGGAGAGCTGGCAGGTCTTTCCAGGGGTGGCCAGCTTCCAGAATTTCTCCAGGGGCGCTATGACAACTCACACAAGTCTCAGAAGAGTCCAGAAAGGCCTCTCAGCCATCTGCTAAAGTCAATGTTCATGACTCCACAACTTTAAAGAGACAGGGCTTAGACAGAGTGGTGCTTAGAGCTAAATGCTAATGTCAGCATGCTAACACACTCACAATGACAATGCTAACATGTTGATGTTTAGCAGGTATCATATTTACCATGTTCACCATCTTAGTTTAGCATGATAGCATTATAACACTTGCTAATTAGCACTAAACACAGCTGCAGATGATATGAATGTTGTGAATTTTGTGGGTATTTGGTCATAAACCAAAGTATTAGATCTTTATCAAGTGGTGGCACTAGATAAAAAGTCAGAAGATATCCAAAGTCATCATGGGCACCATGAACATATGTACCAAAGTTCATGGTAATCCATTTAACAGTTGTTGAGACATTCCACTAAAAAACAAAGATGTCAACCTCCTGGTTATGCTAGAGGAAAAGTCAGGAGATCACCAAAGTCTTCAAAGGGAGTCATGAATGTCTGTAAACATTTAATGGCAATCCTCCAAAAGTTATTAAGATAATTCAGTCTAGACTGAAATGGTGGATGACCAACAAGCCGACAGCCAACCAACCAATTGCTGATCAACAGCATTGGTGAAAAAAGAAAGTTTTATAGTGGCCTGGACATAGTCCTGACTTGAACCCAGTTGACCTGAAATGAAGCAGTTTCATTTACAAATCTGGCAACACACCTGGGTTTAATAGACCTAATGGTGTCATTCAGGAAGAATTTCTGGGAGCAGAAACTAAGCAGGATTAATGAAAAACAGATTGCAGCAGGTAGAGCTCTGGGTCCTCTGGCCTTTATTAGGCCAGAAAGGCTTGAGGTGAGGATTCCCAAAGTAGAATCACTGCTGAACGAATGCAAATAAACATGTTTTTCACTGGAAATGAGATTTTGAGCATTTAGAGGAAAAACAGAGATGCTTGCTCTTATAAAATGCTAATGGGATGGATAATAGTACATTTAAAGGATAATAGGTACACAAAATTGCACGTTTTTTTAGATGTAATAATCTGTATTTTAGTTACATTACACTACTCCAAGCAAGCATTTTAAAACACAAAATAAATGAAAAACAGAATAATTTATCAATATTAAGAAACATGTTGATAGATTTTTGAAGGTGCAACCTTTTACTTGCTCTTCAACTTATAAACTTGATTTGATTTTTGGCTTCAACTTGATTCTCACCCTAAAGTTTACTTGAATACACTGAAAATAGCTTAAATATCTACCTGGGTGTGAATACAATGACTCATTCCCCATTCACAATCTTTTCTGATTACTCCTTGGATATAATCAAACCATATAGTGCTCTTCATCAATAATTCATCACATTACATATGCATGACATTAGGATGTTTTCATAACTCAAACACTGTGAAAGACATGACGAATTCTGTAAAACCTTAGGATGTTTCCTGCTTACATCCACTACTGCTCCAATAAATCATCACTCATTCACTGTCTTGGGAGACAATGGTCACTCGAGCCTCTTGAATGGAATGAACCATCTTCTAAATCCTTCCGGGTACTAAAGAAACATCTGCTGACAACATTCAGAATTTTATGACCACATATGTTTTCAGTAGTAAACTTACACACTATTGGCAGTCAGATATCATCTAAAGGCCTGACACATGTAAATTTCAACGAGCTCACTGAGGTATAGGGCTAGGCAAGCAGCATGAATTAAGACACTATTGATTCAGAGAATGTGGGAATACCTTTTAGAAGAAACGAAACGCACAGGCCGAACAATAAGGTTGTTCTTTATAAGTGCTGCTGGAGTTTCGACCTCTTCACCCATCTGTTTTAACAGCATTTAAAGGAATATTTTGACATTTTGGGAGGTCTGTGTCCAGCTAAGAAAGTTAGCACATAACCCGTCCGTTTTTTTTAAAATTACATATTCTTTTACATTTGGACAAAGCTAGGCTAGCTGTTTCCCTCCTCCATCGAGCCTTTATGCTAAGTTAAACTAACCCTATTGCCTAGGGCTGCAACTAACAATTACTTTCATTGTCAATTAATCTGTCAATTATTTTCTTGATTAATCAATTAGTTGTTTGATCCATAAAAAAAAAAAAAAATTTGAGTTACAACCTTAGACTAGACACGACCAAAAGAAAAATGATCAATCTATAAATAAAGGAACAGTAATGGCGTGACTGAAAACATAGGCAATTTGTTTTAAGATGAGAAAACAAAACATTTTTAAATAAGCCAAATGAAGACAGAACGGATATCCTTTTTTACCAACTTCCTTAGATACAAAGGGGACCATAATCTGACCGTGATCTGACCAGAACACACTTAGTGAATAATGTGACATATAAAGACCAAAAACTTTTTTTTTAGACAATAAAGATAGTTAAAGTTAAAGCATTTAATACTAAATTGATATCAGTGAAATTGACGTCTTATATTTCAAGGGAGCCATCTGAGTGTGTCTAACATTGTGCAATGGTGTGTAAAAAAAAAACAACACAACCTAGTATAAATCTGCACAGTCCATTACATATAACAATGAGGGGACGAAGATCAGTTTTAGAAGCATTCCGGTAAACAATGTCAGCGTAGTCCATTATTGGCAGTATAAGTTGTGAAACAAGTCTCTTTCTAACATTAAATGTAAAACAATGTCTGACTCTGGAATGATACAGAACACCAACACCAAAATGTACCTTTTTCATGACATGATCAACATGTAGATTAAAGGTAAATTCAGAGTCAATCCACACAGCTAGATATCTATTTTATATACTTTCTGAAGAGATTAACCATCATTACTGTCATGGTTCTGTCATTGACTCTGGAGACTCTTGTGAGTCTCTTTGAATTTCTAGGTTGTCATCATCCATCAGATGCCCTCAGACTTTTTCTGTTTTGAGTTGGACTTTTTGAGGGATTTTCTGTAATTTGGGTTGCCTTTATTGGTCGGACTGTGCTTATTGTGTTTTTGGTTTTCTGGTTTCCCTGTGTTTTCTTCTCCTGTGTTCATGTATTCCTCCTCACACCTGCCCTGCATTCACCCTCGTTAGCACTGCCCTTGTCTCAGTGTTCTTCCCCAGTCTGCTCTCCCTTCACACCTGCCCGGCATTATCCTTCGTCAGCCCTGCCTTGCTCCCGGTGTCTTTCCCAGCCAATCACTCCCAGCTTGCCCATGTGTCTAGTCACCTGTTCCCCATTCCCTTATTAGTTCAGTTAGTATTTAAGCCTTGGTTTGGGAGGAAGTCTCTGTTCTGTTCTGTTGAGTCTGCCTCTCTCTGTTCAGCCTGTTTAGTTGTGTTTTGTAGTCAGTTCTGCTCAGCTTCTATTTTTGCCTGTCCAGTCTCAAGAATAAAGATGGTTTTCTTCAACCCTGCATTTGGGTCCATTCCTGCTACTCCTTATGACAATTACAAGTTAAAACCAAAGAGATGGATTTGGAGTTGAGGTTTTGTCTCACACCAAGAAGCACTGAAGAGGTTTTTGTTTTATTGAGCAGTAATTTGTTACTAAGTAACTAAGTCTGTAGAATATTAAAATCAGATTGCAGGGCCTTTTGAATTTGTGATATAGAAGCTTTTGATGTGTGTGTATATAAAGTATCATCTGCATATAATTGTACACAACAATTAGAAAAAAGAGTGGGAGATCATTAATAAAAATAGAGGAAAGAAGTGGTCCTAAAGTAGAACCTTGAGGCACACCTCTCTACTGAGTAAGCAAATCTAATTTACACCCTCTCAAAACAACACATTGCTTTCTGTTGTGAAGATACAAATTAAACCATAGCAATGCATATTGGGAAAGACCAATAGCATAAAGCTTGTCCAAAAGAAGATATTCACCAGTGATCCACCAGATCAAAAGCTTTGGTGAGATTAATAAATATTGCTCCTGTGAGATGATCAGATGTAGAGAAAACATTGTCAGTGAATTTTAATAGAGCTATTGTTAGTTGTTGTTAGTAGTTAGATCTGAAACCAAATTGATATTGAGAAAGAATATTATTATTATTATTATTATTATTATTAAGGTACTGTGAATATTGATTATAAATATTCTTTTCAAATATTTTGGCAATGGAACAGATAACTGAAATAAGTCTGTAATTATTGGGGTCAAGTGTGTCACCACTCTTGTAGAGAAGAGTAATAGGTGCAGATTTCCAAATATCTGGTATTTTAAAACAGAGCTGCAGATCAGCCAATGGAAAAATGAGAATATCAGATGCTAATTTAATGAATTTAGTATCAGTCCCATCAAGTCCAGGACCACTGCTTTCTTTCAAATCACAAATGGCATTGCATCAATAGGAGTTATTGTATGAAAGTAAAAAGAACTTTGACAAGCTGAAATGAAATTAGAGGTCATGTGTAAACGGTTAGGAATTAAATTAGAACAGAGGAAAAATGCTGATTGAACCCGCATGCAATAAGTGAGGGATCATTCAGTATTGTATCAGCAACTCTTAACTCTTACTAGCAGAACATTTATCTGATGTATGAAATATGTTTTTTATTTTGCTCCAGAATTGTTTAGGATTTTTGAAATTATCACTCATTCTTTATAACAATTAGATTTAGCATTTTGGACTTGAGCCTTGCTGATATTTCTTAATAGTCTGTATATTTCACAGTCAACATGTTTCTTTGTCTGACGAAATTTTGTCCATGCTTTATCCCTCTTCCTAAAAAGAGATATGATTTCTGAACTGATCCAGGGTAAATGTCTGCCCTTAACTTTTAACAGTTTCCAGAGAGCATGTTTATCAATCACCTTAGACATTTTGAACATCGGGTATAGAAATAGAAAATACTTGATTGTCTACTTTTTGAGTGCAAAAGGCAGAAATTTGTTATTATTAATTATTACAAGTATTAATTGGAAGCTTTCCCAATTAATGGCAATTAAATCATGAATAAACATGTCTGGGTCGATTTTCTTATACTGTCTTATTTACAGTAAACTACTGAATGGTCACTGAAGCAATCTGACAGAACAGCTTTTAAGAATCTATTTGGATTTGAGAGAAGTATCCAGTCAAGCAAAGACTAAGAGGTGAGAGTGAAGTAACCCAAAATAATAATTTCATTACTACAGTCAATGAAATAAATGGTTAAATTCAAACAACTAGAAGACTCAACAGGTGTGGCTGGGGTCTGTCTACATTTCCATAGTGACATATTTATTCTCATGCAGAATTACTTTAACAAAAACACACTCAAAGTATTTTGAATCTACATGAGGTACTATTAGTTTAGAGCCCCAATTTGATGAACCATATGTAGCTACACCACCGCCTCTGGTGCATCTGTCAGCACTATATAACACATAATTATGGTAGTTTGATTTCAGTGTCTGCAATTTTGCTCCTCAGCCACATTTCAGAGTGTAAAAATAGGCTATCTGGTTTGTGAAAGGCAACCCATGCTCTGAGTAAATCAGTTTTTGGTACAAGGCTCCTAACATTCATATGTATATATTTTTAATCCTTTAATATTATCCACTTTCCAATCCAATATTAATTTAGCACAGGCACCGTTCAACATAATCTAAAGACGTAGTTGGTCTAATTACTGGTTAGTAGTAATAATATGTTGGTAGTAGTTGGTAGTTGTATCAGTAATAGTAATATTAAGTGCTAGTAGCAGCCTTAACAGCTGTAGTGTTAATAGTAATCTTACTAAGACTGCTAGCAATACTTATACTACTAGTAGTATAGTAATAGCAGAAGTAGAGCAGCAGCAGTAGTGAGATAGCATACTGTGGCAATAGTATATCATAATAGTTTCAGTAGTTATAGTAGTAGTGTTAGTGGTGGTTATTTGAAATCTGTTTTGCCTTAGGAACACCAGTGTGTTTTCATTGGCGTGGCACAACAAATACTTGGCTAAACTATCTATCTAATTTAAAGTTAATTGTCCCATTTGCTGTGGTTTAGTGTCATAAATGCCTTGCAGGGTCCCACAGATCACTTTTAGTGCTGATATAAAAGCTCTGATTAGATGTTTATGTCCTGTGACAGATGGTGTGTTTTTAAGTGACTAAATCAGCCTGATGTAAGCCAGAAATCACACTTGATGTTTGTGTTTTGCACAGAATCAAGCCTTTGTTTACAGATTGTCCATCTCTCTATTGTTTCATTTACTGTATGATTTGAGCAGTGAATCCTCTGCACAGTGATGGCAATGGCACAGAGCAATCTGCAGCAAATATGTCATCTGACCACATTAGCATGGTTTGCTTCCATCTGCTGCTGTTGGATTCAGAATTATTGGTGGCATCTGTAAATTTGTAAATCTGTGAACTGAAGCCATCTATAAATCTGTTGACATTTGCATTGCTAGCCTAGGTAATGTAACAATAACATTAATTATAAAACTATATGTAATTGTGCTAATTACACTATTTAAAAACTCAGTCTTCGAATTAAAGAGCACACATTACAAGTGTTCATACATACATTTTATTTCAAGTTTGTGAAAGTCATATAGAAGAAAACCAGTTTGGCCCATAACTACAGAGAGAGCAGAGCTACAGTGAAGGAACAGCTCAGCAGACACAACTACTAAAACTAGCAGTGCAATAATCATTATTTTAAAAACAGTAAAGCAGCCTTTAACATTCTGCATATGAAAGTATTAAATGACACTATGGATACAATGTACAAAAATAATGACTGACATACGACTGACATTAATGCCTACAGATCCACTGGTCAGAGTGGATTATCTGAGCACCCTTTGGTGTGACATAGCTAAGTGCTCCTGAATGATTCCCAGTGGCTTGTCTGTACAGAGCACCTATATTTTGGTTGGGTTGTCTGGAATCAAATCCCTGAACAACCTGAGAAAAATGTGTACTGAGGCAATAAAAGACAAAAATAGTTATCTTCACTCAGCAAGGTGCCTTTAAGCAAGGCACTTAACCCCAAACTGCACCAGCCAACAGTTGATTGTAGTCATACTGGGCATCTTAAATGTGTCGGACTGTATGAATGTGAATTAAAAAAAAAAAAAAAAAAGTAGACAACAGCATTAATGGTAAGCTCAGTCTTCTTTTTCTGGATAAATAATGGATAAAACGTTCTTTACAGTACTCTGATATTTCTCCAGAAGTCACAAGTATTCAAGTACCTGAGAGCATCATCACATATCACATGGTCCTTCACCAATATCACCAGTAACAGAGCTAAAGGGTTTGGTGTTTAACCATAAAGCACTATGGTTGCAGATACTCAGTGAGCACACACACACACACACACGCACACACACACGCTCTCACACACACACACACATCACTAGTAACATCCATCCTCTGTTGTGCTTCAAGAAGTCCTTGAGTTATTCACACCGTCGTGGTGCTGCTGAACGGTTGGTTGGCTGTAAACATTTTAAGGCTTTAGTGATTTTCTCCTCACAGTAAAGTCTGAAATAAGCTAAAAGAAGATTGTCTGCTACTGTCAGAGTTCCTATGATACCTTGATCATGCAACAAAACCTGCAGGGGCCAACTAAAGACAATCACTTTAAAAATTAGATGCAAGTTCATCAAATACTTAGTGCTAAAAAAAAAATGTAACGTTCCATTACAGTCCCTGTAATCAACATATATTAGCTAAAATATAAATAGCAATTGGGCTATAATACACATTGATGGGGAATTAGGTAGCTTGATCATGTCTGGGAGGGCAAATTCAGGCTGAAATACCACAGTGGCCAACTCCCACCATAGGAGGGCGCTGTTATATTGGCAATACTGTTTCACTCATTCATTATGAAATCTAGTGTCCCATAATTTAACCATGAGGCACATTTGAACTGTTAACATAACAAGAAGTAACAAGAGTTCCATTTCAAAATGAAATATCCACCATTTGGGGAAAATCAGTCATTTGTACAAAATTATGAGACACCTTTAGACCTCTGCTTACATCTGTTTTTTTTATCTTGTAGGAAAGAATTGAAATCTTAGCAAATGGTCTTGCTAAAATGGATATTCTTGCATTTTGAAAAGAAACCCTTAATTTAAAACTTATAAAAACTTAATTAATAACTAACAGAGCACCATATTCGTCAGTTTTAGGGCTAACACCTGAGCGTTATTGCATCAGAGCTCATTCTAACCAGCCTGTGCCACGACAGCATGTTAGCCACACATCCCATCTCCACAGATGTCTAACTGGCCGGTGGGTGGCCGATGTCCAGTCTCCTCTGTGCAGACCCTCTCTTTCGGGCGACAGGTGCGGCACTGACTACATTTCCCAGTGTGCCTGGGGTCTGGAAGAAAGCCTTAGAAGCAGACACTGTGGTCTCGTTCGGAGTGTGCGGAGTCTGTGAAGGAAGAGAGTGATGTCAGGTTGGAGCACATATATACAGCATCCTATTTCATCTCATTGTGATGTGAAAATCAACATACAGACGTCAAAAATGAACAATTTACTTTTTTCTACTGGGCCAATCAAAGCTAAAGTTAGTTCACTTTGGACAAGATAACGTTACTGTAACTCAGATAAAAGCAAACCAAAAGCAATTTGCATTGCACACATGAGAGGAAAGGGGAAAGAGAGGACACCCCCTGATTTATGCCTCGACTTGTCCCATTGTCTGTAATGCTGCATTAATTTACCATGTAGCAGATTGACTAAAATCTTCTCTCTTTGAGAAGAGCAATGCTGACAGAGCTACTGTATGTTGGGCTCTGCAGACAAGAACATTAATCCCTATTTAATGATTTGGGAGATTAATCAACTTGAACTGCTGTGACACCAAAAAGTGGATGGATGATAGAGAAACCTTCCACAGAACAGATGGAACACTTTCTCTCATGTCAAGCTGTGTTGTGGCATTTTGCAAGTGCCTGATACCAGAAAGGTCATATATCATTCTTACCAGTGGTTCCGGTGTGGCGATGCTGACGGTGTGTCGTGGTCTTGAGGGAGAGTGTGGAGTGCCTGCCGCTGACACGTACAGCTTGCTCTGTTCTGGTGTGGACGGAGTTGTAACGGGTGACCTGTTGATCTCTGCTGCCAGGCCGTACGGCGCAGCCCCCACCATGAAGTGGGCTGGTGGCATCATGGTAGGCAGGCTGAAGCTCAGTTTGGTGTCAGAGCCTTGCTGTTGCAGATTGTTGGCCACCAGGGGGTAATGGGGCAACAGGACGTAGGGCAGCGCCAGGGTGGGAACGCTGCTGGGGGGAAGTGCAAGACCGGCTGCTGGCTGGCCGGCAGAGAGGAGGAAGTTGAGGCTGTTCAGACCTGGAGAAGACAGAGAAGGAGAAAGCAGTCAGAGGTGTTGTGTGTTTTATTTTATTCGTAAACTACACTTACAGTAAAATGAACACTTTGCTAGATATTGTGACTGTGAAGAAGTAGAAGTCACATGACCCGTGATGAGACAGGATGACAGAAATCAAGCGCACATTGTCAGAATTACACACAGCTGTCTTAATGAACCGCCTCCTCCTTCTTTGTTTGTCTCCCATGAAGTGATTCATTTGTTCTTATCTGAATGCATTCAGGTGAGTGTTTACTTTTGTCTATATTTTATATATATCAATGTGTGTAACACTGTCTTATTGTTGTTAAATTGGCATTTTCTTTTAAATGCAACGCATAGAAACTTCAAACACAGGCCAGTGTATTTCTCTACTTAAGCCTGATTGATTTGTTTTGTGTGGTCTGGAAATCATTGTGCACTGTGCTTTCTCCAAAGAATTGGCAGTTTGCCTTGGTTATATAATCCTATAGGGGATTGAAACATAATTATATCTAAACTACTCCTGCATTTTCAAGTTTGAAAAATTCAAAGTGTACGAATTTGGTACTGTTATTTAACATTTCAAGATTTCCCCCCCAAAGGTAATTCATGATGTATTTTACAATTTCCAAATAGGATTTTATTGACATTCTTTTGTAATATTGTGTCTTTCTTAATAATATAATATTTCACAAGGACACACTATTTCAGTGTCCACTCCTTCTACGTTCTGAATAAATTTGTTGTGCTCAAACCGTAAGATTATGTTAAAGGGTGTAGATAAGACTGTTTGATGTTTTTCCTGTTTTTTAATTTAGATTGGAGATTTTATATTTGATAGACCCTGAGACATGCACACTCTTACTAACTTTGTTATCCTAACATTATATTATTTCTACAAATAATCCATGGCATATTTAACATTTGATTCTGTCTACTTCTTAATTAGATTAAAGTAAACAGGTCAGACTTATTTATGTACGTACCTGCATTGTTGGGTACATAGAGGTAGTGTGATGGCTGAGCAGGTTCGCTGCTGCTGCTGCCGCCAGCTTGACTCTCATCTAACGCCTCTCTGGAGAGGCCTGTGTGGTGACTGGGTGAAGTCCTGGTGGTACTGGTCTGTAAACACTCTGCTGGCTCCCTGTGAGGTTCAGCTCTCATCTGGAAAGCAGACAAAGACGTAACATTTAGGATAAATGAACTGGACTGGATGACGCGCAACAAAGCATTTTATTGCTTAAGACTATTCCACAAACAGATTCACATGAACACAGATGATAATTTACAGACGAGTAGAATAACACTCCCCTTCCAATAATGTTAGACTTAACTTGAGTTTCTTGTGGTTACTGGGACTGTGTGGCCTGATTGATTGCACAGGATTTTCCAATTATCAAATACCCTATACATCACTGACAAGATAGGTCTTTAATTACACCAGGAATGAGTTATCTTCGTTCAGGAAGTGTGTAATATTTCATATTTTCAATTTAACGCTCCACTGTGCAGAATCACTAACAGCATCCTCTGATTGTAGAAACAGAATCAGCACCATGACATCAGTTTTCCAATCATATTATGTGATTGGGCCAAAATAATTATGTTGTTCCCAGTCAGTCTTTTACTTAACTTAAATGAGAGCGGTGATGAACGATATTAAACCCTAATCACATTTATTTTTCTCTGTAGAGTGTTCATTTGCATTTTAATGCACTGGTACATTGACACCACCTCACCTTGTCACATTCTTCTAAACCAAAAGTTCCCTTCTTTTTCGCCACCGTCTCCTCCTCTTCCCTTTCCTCCCTCCTTCTCTTCCTCCCTTCTTCAGACTCCAACGAAGGCGACCTCTGACCTTCAGGGATCTTGTCGGGCTTGTCTGGCGCCCTGTACAGCATGACCACAGAGGGCTGGGACAAGCTGGGCAGGTAGGCCAGGCAGTGGGGAGAGGAGGAAGATTGGAAGAGGTGCTCTGGGTAGAGGGTGGGAGCCAGCAGGGTGGGCTGTGTGGAGGACGGAGGCAGCTGGCTGGTCTGGTTACTGCAGAGAAACAAGCAGCAAGACAGTCAGTTTTCTCAGTTTAGTTTCATTACCATTAAAGCTTTAATTCACAGCCTGATGGCTGGGTCTGCCTTAAATTTCTCCCAATCTGAGCAAGGTCAAGATTCATTTACATTCATTGCTGCAGTGATGTGAGCTTTGCATACTTTTCTTTTTTCTTTGACCCGGTCAAAACACAAATTAAAAACGAAAGAGCTCCACAGAGATAGGAGGACTTACAAAGTGACATCTAATGTAAGTTATTCTTAAAGGAACAGTCATTTCATCACATTTTGGACTTATTTGTTTTCTTGCTATCCACTGACTATGAAGCTGGTTAGCTTAGCTTAGCATAAAGACTGGAAACAGCTAGCCTGGCTCTGTCCAAAGGTAACAAAATCCACCTACTTGCTCCTATAAAGGTCACTAATAAACACAATATATCTTGTTTGTTTAATCTGTATAAAAACTAAAGTGTTTTTTGTTTTACAGGGGTTATGTGTCTGACTATTTCTTGGCCAGGCGCAATAACTTCCTGGAGTTTCCATACTTTATGCTAAGCTAAGCTAACCAGCCAAACAGCTTCTGGCTGTAGCTTCATATTTAACAGACAGACATGAGTGATATTGATCTCCTCATCTGTTGGTAAGATTGTGAACATGCATATTTCCCAAAGTATCAACCTATTCTTTTACTAATCTTGAGTTTGGGGATTTGAACTGCTACGTTCTGCTCAAACTCGCTTCTCCAACCACAGCTATGATCACTTCCCCTCCTTGAGCATTTGGACAACCCTGACACTAGAGCCCTGCTACTTATATTGCCTCTCAATGTCCCTCCTTGCTTATATGCAGATAGTTAACCGACTCCTATCCTGTGGGCTACTGGTGCCCCTGGTGCACTTTTACCCAGCGTCACATGTAAATTATCCCTGTTGAACAGCCACACATACTTCCCTGTCTTATCTTGCTCCCTCCAAAAACACTTAACAGCCGCAGCCTTGAGGCAGCTGTGGTTTGGACACAAGAAAGCAAACCATAGAAATAACATGAAACTACTGTGTACTGAGTGTGTGGAGCCAATGCATACATCTATAAGAGACAAAAAAACAAGTCAAATCCGCAGCAACCGGCTCTTGTTACATGTAGCCTGGAGCAAGACAGAGCAGCCAATGCAAGCACTGGCAGCGAGCGTGAAATATTATGTATGAGAGACTGAGATTAAAAAGCCCTTTGGTGAGGAGAGGGGGCCTGGCATATCATCTCTAGTTTTAATGCCTAATGTATGGAAAATGAGTCGGTCCATTTGGCTGAAATAGTCTAAAAGCAGGAAAAGAACCATCTCTCAATTATATTTGTTCATAAAGAGCTGTTGTGT
This sequence comes from Thunnus albacares, assembly GCF_914725855.1. NCBI lineage: Eukaryota > Metazoa > Chordata > Actinopteri > Scombriformes > Scombridae > Thunnus > Thunnus albacares. The sequence continues at coordinate 21,208,494 of NC_058128.1, read as the reverse complement.
GCAGTCAATTATTTGGGCAGATCAATCTAAACCAAGAGAATGAGTGTGTTTCTGTGTGTGTGTGTGTGTGTGTGTGTATATACTCACTCTGTGCTGTTTCCAAACTGCAGTCGACACACTGCACTGTTGCTTGTAGTCTTTCTGGAATAATCCACAGGCTGATTTGGCAGACCTGTGGTATGAGGAGAGAAAACAGTTTATCAGACCAGAAGAGGAAAATGTTCTACCGTGATAAACTTTTCTTACAAAGATGTTGCATACTTGTCTTGTGTGATTACTAAAGACGCTATAAGACGTCTCTTACCGGTTAGTTCCCTTCGTGGGCTGCTGGGGGCTGAGTTGATCTGCCGTTGGACGGCCATAGAAGTTGGTGTGATGTTAAAAGAGGCGTGGCGTGCCATCTTGGCTTTCCTGAGGTCCTGGCCTGCTATCGGCTGCGTGGCTTCAGGCGGAGTGATGACCGCTACGTTCACAGTATTTCCTACAGATGATGATGATAGTGAGGGTTAAGAGCTGAATTAAATACAAGGGTCTTTGAAGCGGTTCAGGGAGTGTCTTCACCATTTCATGGATTCTTTAAGGTTAAAATGACAGTGTTTCTTAAATTCTCACCGGAGTTGTTGAATTCGACCGGACCGAGCCACTTGAAGGCCGGCTTCCTGCCTCTCTCCTCTCTGACGTGGACCTTCTTTATGAGGCCCAGGCTGGTCAGCACGTTGGCAATATCGTACAGACGCCGTACCTTAGCTGAAGATACAGATGATGCTTAGTTTTGATGACACATCAGAGCTGAGATTTGTATTATAAGACACACGTGTATATAAACAAGGAAGTGTACGTTTTAACATGATTCTGCACATGAGCTTTGAATATCTTCTTGGACTAACAACACAAAGTCAAACTGATAGTGATACCACATCAGACGTTTGTGTTTCTGTCGGATTTCTTACTTTTGTACTTGCTGTGACTTGATGAGTCCTGACTCTCCTCGATGAGGATCTTTGCTGCTGTGTCCAGAGTAACAGTCTGAGTTTTGGACACCAGGAACAGCATGACAAACTTCTGGCTCATGATACGCAGAGACTTGTCTTTTCTGTTTCCTGCAGCTGCAAACAACAACAACAAAGGTACATGCAGTATGTCAGACTAATACAATCACAGGAATCTGCTAGACATCAAAAATACTGCATTTGTAGTACCAGTAACAACATCTCGGTGTTCATCTAGTGGGCTGAAGTGAAATGTTTTTCCTCTTGTTAATGATCATAAAATATAACATTATAAACACTTAAATGAGTAGCTGATACCAGAGTAACACCTTTTCTGTTGAGGTTGTTTGTTGCCCTGCAGTGATATTAAATGTGTTGTAATATTCCCTGAGGCCATCACACTCAACTGGCCACAACAATACCAGCACACAAAGAGTTAATATACATCAAAGCCTGACACTTTGTAAGTTACTTCTTTGTCATGAATGCCATTATCATCCAACCACACCACCAAGTCAACACACACACACCCTCTTCATGAAAAGCTTTAAGTGTGTGCATGAGGAGGTAGGATCACTATGGAAACCAGGCTTGTATTCATTCCGGCAGGTTTAAGTCTGAGGGGGAATGATCATTTAGCTGTAGTGTTAATTTGATGGCAGCTGCTCTTGTGATGAAACCTACACTTGTATTTTACATATGCGGCATTTAACTGCTGCTCTTATCAAATAACTGCAACAATAAACCTCAGCTGCTATACCATTGGCTGCTTTGAGGCAGGTGATAAAGACTGTAGAGGTGCTAGGAGGATTAAATGAGGGGAAAAATGTCCTGGAAGTCTAAATGTTGGAGGAACCTAACTTCTAACAGTGTGAACTCTAAATTCCAAGTTTTTATATATCCGTTCATTACCATGGCCGGCGTCTCCTTCCCCTCCGTCGTCCTCGCGGCCCGGCCCGGCCTCCCTGGCCTCTGCGGCGAGCTCCATCTGGAGGTGGTAACCCTGCTGACGGCCCCTCCGCTGCAGGTCCTCCAGCGTGACCTCCAGCCGCTGACGACCGTGCCAGGTGTAGCTGTTCTTGGCTATCCGGCCAACGATCATGAGAGACTCCAGCACGTTGACGATATCGTAGATGCGCCGGCGCTCCACTCCTGACAATTTGAGTATGAGAGTGGAGAAATTATTAACCATGTTCTTGAAAGATAATCATAGATATGTTTTGATTAACATAAATTAAAAGTTCTTAAACTGAAGCTCCAAATTGAAGCTCAGTAACCTCTGATTAAATATAGATATACTGGGTTTATATGAAAGAGGTCTCCATGGCAACTTCCCCTTAATCTAACAGCATAAAAACTTTATAATACTCATGAAACGGACATTAGCTGCTTCTATTATCGTCTCCCTCCCGTGAGCACAGTCATCAATAACTCTCTCTCTTGTTTCCCCTCCCACTACTGGCTCTTACCCAGACTGGTCGCCACCTCGTCCAGTGAGATCCAAATGGTGTCGTGTGGCGGTGGGTAATCCGGGTAGAGGGCCAGGAACTTCTGGCACAGCAGACCCAGACTCTTCTGTTTCCTGCTCGGCTTTTTCTCTGCGTCATCCTCTTCCTCCACAGCTTCAAACTGGACAGACGGATAAATGCATAAAAAGATAAATGATAAACATTTCGCATTATAGTAATAATGTATAGAAATTTACATATGCTAAAGGGAGTTCAGCTGCTAATGTGAGTAAAAGTGAGGGGGGGGAAAGCATTTACTCCATGGACTACAAATTCCCTTTTTCCTAATTAAAGTAATGAACCATAACTGCATTCTGACTGATTTCCTCCCAGTTGACTAAATAAAAAATTAGATGTTTTTAGACTTCAAGAACTGAGATGAGAGCTTAAAATGCTCATGTAGTGGTTTCAGAGACCTCGAGAAGTCTTCTGTTTTTTTAATAATATAGTTTAGTTCTTTAGCAGGTGCTGAGAAATAAATGTCTCCACTTCTTATACCTGACAAGAGTCTTCCACCTCCGTATCTTCTGCCACAGTATCTGGACTTGCGGGTTTGTCCTTCTCGTTCTCTATGGGCCTAAACAGCACTTTCTTCATCTCTCTGTCCCGCATGTCCGGACTGGCCGCACTGATCAGCATCTTCAGGTTGGACGTGGGCGTCCAGGGCTCAGCCAAGGCCGTGTGTTTGATGGGGGTGATGTGGGCCAGGTCAGGTGTGGCACCTTTCCTGTTTATCAGCAAACTGGGGACGGCGGATTCAGCAGACTTCATTGGTGTGGATCTCCTCCTTCCTGTGCATATGTTTTCCTGTGATGGAGACAGGTTGCGTTAGTTGTATTACTTGTGTAGTACAGTCTGTGTGATTCTGCTGTGTTAACATTGCATTTGTTAAGTGATTATCAGGCCACGAAATCAGCATATCTTTTAAATGAAGACATGGCATTTATTAAGACATGCAAAACTGGTGAAATTCATAATTTTAAACCCTGAGCTGTCACTCAAATCTTTGTGACAAATCTTTTCCCCGAGGGAGTCAAATGTCAGTGCTATGACTGAGAGAGCTGATTAATTTTGGGGCGATATTAAATAAGAAATAATGTACTTTCAGCCAAATCCACTTATTGCAAACACTTCATGGCCCTGTTTGACTTTTTTTTCTCTAATCCATTAAACTAATTTCTCAATTTCATAGCTTCTTAAAGCCAAAATACTCTCTGTCCTTGCCTAATCCACATCTGCTACCCTTATCTCAACCACACATTACTCTAAGCTCACTCTCTCTCTCTGATGTGTTTGATACCTGCTTCTCCTTCTGTTGTATCATATCAAACCTGCCACACTGCTCAGACCAGACCTGAGATCCAGCTGAAAGTCCATCTCACCTTTTGTTCACTTTGGCTCCCATCCTCCTCCGGGTCCATGGGGAAACTTTTCCTTGGACTTGTGAGGTCTTTCAGTGCTAGACATTCAACTTCCATCTGGAAAAACTGCAGTCCCAAAAAAGAAAATATGTATATATCAAATCCGGAACATATAATTGGACCACCCCGATCTTAACGGGGTGAGTGGAGAAGTTAAAAAACCCTGACTAGTGGTCAGCTGAATTTGGCGCAAAGAACATCAGCTAACTAGCCCTTAGCAAGCTAACTGCGCTGCTGTAGCTTAATCTAACCACCTATCACACTTGAAAAAGGTTTAGTGTGTTGTTAACATAACGTCCTGAATTGCAGCTGATGTGACAAATCAAGAGCTGAATGTATTATTGCATGACTTTGATAAATAACGGTAATTGGAGGTTGTAACGTTATGGGATGTCGCGTTATTAGCTCAGTAAAGGGGTAATTCACACAAGTTAGTCTATATATCTAGCTGTAGTTGAGCCTGTGAGAGGCAATAAATATAAAGCTATGACTTATCTGCAGCCAGTAGAGCTAATTTAGTTTTAATTAGCTAGTTAGCTAACATTAGCAGCTCAGCTGACCAGCATAACTTTGTAATACCAGGCAGGAAACCACCATTAACGTTACTCACCTTTCTCTACCGCTTCTCTGGATTAAATATCCCACTGTGGCCCTGTGTCCGGTGGTTATACAGCTGTGTCAGCGCCAAGTTCTCTTCAGACCACCATAGCAGCTAGTTTCCCTCTTTTAAAATAAGCGGGCAGCCCTCCTCAGCCTGTAGCTCCGGTTCTCTAAGGCACCTACCCGATAGCAGACACTCTGTACTGTCCCGGCGAGACTCTGGCTTCACCCGCTCAAGCTTGTTTTCTGGCGCTCTCTGGCGTCTGGCATACTTCAGCCAATCAGCGCTCAGATGATCGGCTGCGTCATCCCGTCCCAGCCAGTCAGCGTTGCTGTGCTCGGTTACGCGCCTCAGCTTGTACCAATGGGCGTGATCGCTCTACCACGCCTACAGAGTTGTGTTGGCGGGGCAACCGGCGCGCTGTGTCCATGCCTGGGGGGGAGGTTAAAACTATATGAGGTCTCACTCTGCAGCTGTTTCAGGATACAGCATCAGATATGATGGCGGGGAAAGCTGTGTGATGTGACTACTTTATGTGGGTACTTTATTTGGAACAACTAACACAAAAATAGTGCACTGATAACCATAATATTCATTCTTTATTCCAGAAAGACCTGGTCTCTGTTCGATACTTACTGGGACAGTCTGAGCTGAACTGGAAGATAATCTGTAATTTACCTATTAAATATTGTAATATCAGAATTGGATTCATCTTTATTGGCCAAGTGTGTTTACACATACAAGGAATTTGACTCTGGTTTAGTGGCTCTCAACGTACTTACACAGAATAGCAACACAACAGTCATCAGAAATATACATGAAGAATGACTATATACAGGTGAAACAGTTCTGTGAACTGTAAACAGGAGACAAATGGTGCAAAGAAGTGAAGAGTGCTGAGATAAATATTAAATGGTAAAAAGACATTACTTTATATACATATAGTAGGTGGTAATATACAGTATATACAGCCTGTTCAGATATACAGTAGTGAGTCAAATGTATTGCACATTTTGTATTTAGACTAAAATAAATATTTCTAGTTTCAATACATGACGTTTTCCTTTCTTTATGAACATGTTCTTTTGGGGTTTACCAATTATTCTTCTGCTAAAGCCAATGAGTACTACATTCATTTCATGTATTTGTGAGCAAACACATCTCATTTTTCCAGTCACATACTTTTAGCAGTACATTAAAACTATTTTCCACTCTAATAACAAGACAGATTGTAAAACACATTATTATTGTAGTATTTATGTAGTTTATGTATTCTACTATTCAATCTTTTTAATAGTTATGGTAATATATAATTTTTCTCAAAACCCATGACCGTGATGTTTTATATACAGTAATAAAGGGGGGAAATTAACACATGGAAGCACTGTTTTAAATGAGAGAGAGCATATTACAACAGGGTAAGCAGCAGGTATAGAGGGCTATATCAGGCAGACGTGCTAAAACTTCAAAGTAGAATTCTATGATCTCTCCCCTTCCAGGCTATTGTGAACATTAATAGGTGTGAAATAGTAAGTTAATATTGATACAGCTATGGGAGAGTGGCCAGTGAGGCTCAGAATGATTACACACATGCGTTGTTTTCTGTCAATATCTGATAAGCAATTGGAATTAAACACAGGAATGGCGGACTCTGCCACTAATGATGAAAACTAGTACATAGAGATATTACAGAATACAAATACATGTCTTCCATAAACAGAGCCAAAACTGATTTCATGAAAATCTTAAGGATTATAACTTTAAAGATTCCTCCGTACATGGAAAGGACAAAGGACAACGCAACAGTACTTAACAAATCAGTAACATGATAAAATGTTATAACTGTAACTTTGTCATTACTTAATTTTAAGTACAACTAATAGTAATGGCTGCAAGTCCTGATCATTTTTGACAAGTGAATACAAACCATATATTCTGAGTACTAGAGAAGTATATGTATAAGGTTCTTTATGACCGGAGGATGGGATTCGAGTGACTCGTCGTCTCTCTAGACGATCTTTGACTTTCAGCTGAGAAGTTTGGCTTCAGTGACACCAGCATCAAGAAGTAAATCCCCGCACCTAGAAACCCGCTATTAATATCTTTAACCTAATCACCCAGGCCTTTGTCTCTGGCAGGCTGTAATTAGCTTTGCGGCTGTAACAGACAGATGGGAGGCCGGGGGGAGGAGGGGGACGGCAGGAGTGGCGCTAACAGTACCTGGGCCACAGCGCGAAAAGATTGTAGTGGGAGAGAACTCACTTTTGGGCAGACAGGGTCCCGCCCCGCATGCAAACGGGCTGCTCGAGGACAAGTTTACATAATAGCCCTGAATACACAATCTGCCGCCAAACGAGATTCAGATCTGGGCGGTGCAGAGGGGGGAAACTATGACTAATCTGTATGGACCATCTCTTTCTCACTGCTAGTTAAGTTATAGTTTATAAAATAGTCATATAAATGACTTTAACAGTGGTTCCCACGATGGCGGCAGCAGGTATTTACTCGTGAAATATTGAATGCTTTCACTCTTCACACTTTCCTCCTCACAATTCCCTTCATTTTAAACAATCTGAGAAGGAAAAAGTTCACAAGCTGAAAAAGTTACAAACTACTGTATAATATATAAAAACACTTGTGAAACAGCAGTATTTCAACATTTGAACTATGTGGTAATTGTTTTTTAGTTAATGTAATTGCGTTTGTAAAACAAATGTAAAGATCTTCATACTAAAGTCCAAGTTGTGACCAAAAAATGACAACAGAAGCCAAATTTGACATGCTGGGTTCCCAGACTCAAGCCAGGCTTGTGATAAATAACATGCCAGAATTGCAAGCACCAACACTGACCCAAAGTGCTGCTAACTGGAGCTGATTCCAAGGTCAGAAGCCCCAAAGCCGGATCTGGCATCCATATACAGAGCAGTGACAGTAACATGTTTGGTCCTCTGTTGCCAGAATGCAGCCAAGTGTGCCACACTTTGGCCTGACTTGGCTGGATACCTGAGAAAGGAAGTTAAAGAAAGTTCAGAGAAGTGACTCTCCAGTGCTTTCATCATTATTATGTTGTCATTCAGCACCAATATTCTCTTTACACTGCTCGCTGTACAGTTCTTTGTTATAATTAATCTGAACATCATGTGCAGGTGGCTGTCAGCACTTGTGAAGCACTGATTAGGGCTACATTAATAGCTGCTGATGAGCTTTGTATGAGTATAATTATGATGGAGAGAGAGGGACAAAGAGATAGAATGCATATTTACATGCAACACAAATTTGGTTAAAGTCCCCCTCCACTCAAATGTGTTTTTTGCCTTGTTTGTACAGCTGAATGTTTGAGCTTCACTGTGCAGAATGATGTATGTGCAGAGTTTGTTTTCACATTCATCTGCTGAAAGTGGAAAGTTTCTCTGAGCTCACTGAAAATCAGGCGGGTCTATGAGCATGATAATCACGTATTGTTTAGGAGCCAATCCTGATCCAGTATGAAACTTATACAAGTATGATGTGGAAACTTGAAGCCTGCAGTGCACAAACACTGAGAATGAACTTCACAGTGGTGTAGGAGACATCTTGTGTCCCACAGTTAAACTACTGAAACGTCAATATTTACATATTCATAGATTCTGGAATTATAGGTTAGGAAGAAGGGGTAGATGACATTTTAAGGATTTTCGTGGAAAACTCATCAGACAAATTATTACTCAACGTATTTTATATATATCTTAAAACATGTCTGGGAGGGCTCTTTAAATTTTAGTTGTTACATCTAATGTTTTGCATTTTTCTTTGCTTTCCTGCATTTCGACTCATTAAATCATTACACTCTCCATTACCCACTTAAATGACATTCTTTGTTTGAACTGGGGCCCAAAACTAACCACATTAAGTGGTTTCACAACCAAAAGCAAAAGAAAACTCTTAACTGAATGAAGTGTTAACAGATTTGTTTTGTCCAGAGTAATTGACTTGGCACAGATGCTCTATTCCAGCAGTATAATGTTTTACATTTCAAACAGTATTGCACTTAATCTTTTATTTGACCTGGTAAAGCTCATCTTATTCCACTATTTTAGCTCTTTGCTCCTTCCTCCATAGCTCAGTCTTTCCTGATTTTAATGGGCTTAAGTTTGACCCCCACAAAATGGGACTCATTTGCATTATTTTAAGATTTCTCTGGCTCGGTTTTGGCAACACAGTTTCAATGTGTAAAACCCTTACTTCATAGAGACAAACTGACCCGTTAAAATCTTACGTTTAAACACAAAATGTTATCCTAAAATTCAAAATGTAAAACACAAAATCACACGTCATTGCTCAGAATGCAGACGCTGCATATTAGCACAACTTTGAAGGCTTATTATGAAGCATGCAGCATCATTGAATCAATGTGTTTCCAAGCATTTCTCCCACTTTACCTATAGGCAGCATTGCCACATAATTTAAGAAAAGCACTTTTTTCCTTGTGATTACTGTTAAAATGTTGCATTGTATTGAGTGTCTGTATCAATTGTGTAAATTGTACTTTCCAGCAATACAGTATTACTGTAGCTTACTGTATGAGAGATATTACAGAATACAAATACATGTCTTCCATAAACAGAGCCAAAACTGATTTCATGAAAATCTTAAGGATTATAACTTTAAAGAGTCCTCCGTACATGGAAAGGACAAGGGACAATGCAACAGTACTGTTGTACAGGCTCGGTTTTGGCAACACAGTTTCAATGTGTAAAACCCTTACTTCATAGAGACAAACTGACCCGTTAAAATCTTACGTTTAAACACAAAATGTTATCCTAAAATTCAAAATGTAAAACACAAAATCACACGTCATTGCTCAGAATGCAGACGCTGCATATTAGCACAACTTTGAAGGCTTATTATGAAGCATGCAGCATCATTGAATCAATGTGTTTCCAAGCATTTCTCCCACTTTACCTATAGGCAGCATTGCAACATAATTTAAGAAAAGCACTTTTTTCCTTGTGATTACTGTTAAAATGTTGCATTGTATTGAGTGTCTGTATCAATTGTGTAAATTGTACTTTCCAGCAATACAGTATTACTGTAGCTTACTGTATGTTGGATGATTACAATTACATGGGATGTAAATATCCTTTGTTCTGGTGTCTTGAATAGAAACAAACTGTGTCAGATGCAGGAAAACGTAAACAGATGCAATAAAATATAATTACAATTATGTCAGACTATAGACTTCATCATATAGATACAGCAATACAGTATATTTAATAAAGAGACTGTCTCAGTCTTACTCTGTGATTTTGATGCAGACCTCTGCACAAATTGCTCTTTTCTGTCATTGCTAATTGCTCAATGTTGAGGAAATGACCACTGCAGACTTGTTCTATGGAAAGTTAGTTACAGTACTTTAGAGAGTTACTTTTTATTTTAAAATGCAGCGATGATTAAAATTCAGTGACACAGATGTTGTGTTGTTCTGCTACTGTGTGATGTCTTGCCTCATTTCATACAGATGTTACATGTCTGCTTTTTGAGATTTTGGAGACAAAATTCGTTGCATTTAGCAAATTAAAATTGTTACAAAAGTGAGCCAAGTCACAATGTAAAATACTGTACAAACATACAACCGTATATTTGATATATACCCAGCAATGCTTAACTTTTCTCCTGCACTGACTCCGAGCTGTTGATGGTGATGCTTGAGGAGACCTACAGGTGAATGTTCCCTGGGGGTTGTTGATGTAAGGCATTGTGGGAAATGTTGAAAATCACTAACTGAAACTGCCTATGGGCAAAATCTATTGAGTGTATACAAACTAGCTTTGAGAATGCATTGATTCACACAGATTGCTAGACTTCTGTACTTTTATGACATCAACTGAATTGTTGTACTACTACTTGTCTCTGTTTCACTGCTTGCTTTTGAAAATTGACCTTTTCTCCAGTGGGTCCCCTGGTAAGTTGTTACAACTCACACTGAGCTTGGTGCAGACATTTTACAACATCCAAAATGTCTTCCATCTGACACTGGCATTTAGTAAAGCCTTTAGTAAAGGCACAATCTTAAGTCAGCCTTCCATCTGTGCACTTACTTGTCAGATATTCTTATTGGAATTTCTCTGAATGTTCTGCTTTTATCTGATCTTTCAAAAGTCACATCAATATTTTGTTGAATCTGCTGTCAGGCCAAGTTGACTCCTGCACTCTTTACTAACAGCCACTACATGCTTCAAGTTGGATGATATTAAATGTCAGTTGGCTCAGGCCTGGGAGGAGAGACTAGTCTGCAATTCTTAGACAGTATAACACTGATCACATCGAGAGTAAAAAATATGTAGAAGTTAAAATGAGCACAATATGTAACACAAAGGGTAGAAATCTACCTCTGTTGGCTGTGCTTTCATTTGTATTGATGAATAACATAAAACTGACAAGAAAACAAATGAGTGCTGACAGACATGCTGCCTTCCTTTAGATTCTGATTTGAGTTGTTCAGCAAATTCCACAAAAAGGTATTTTGGATGTTGGCTCAGTGTGCGCTGTAATGATCTCTCAAGACTGTAGTTTTAGTAAACAGTCAAACCTCAAAGCAGCCAGCAGGTGTTGTTATCCAGAGTGACTCACAAGTCGGGATCAGTCTTGTTCAGGGATAAATTGTTTGGAGTGTAAAACATGCATTATACAGACAGATACCTAGCTATTACCTGTTATCATTGTTCACTGTAGCATTAAACACCGTTGTTAACAAAACTGATCGATATTTCAGGAAATGCAATTACTACATTTGGTAGATGTCTTATCATGTCTGAATGAAGCTGTAAGTCATCCCAGTTAGACAAATCAAGTGAATATCTTCCAAAGTTACAGCCTTTTTAGTTCAAATTTCCCTTTTTTTTTGTTACTATCCTTCCATTGTAGATCAACAAGGAAACACTGTCCAGGGAAACACAAGGAGGGAATTTTGTAATAAAAAGACTTAAACTTCAGATATTCACTTGATTTTATTCATTTGGATGGCCTAAGCCTCACGTATGCTCCAGATAAACCTTTTAGCACATTTTTGCTCAAAACAAGGTCTGTGGATTTTGGCCTACAAAAGCACATTTGGAAAGGATCAGTCCCCAAAGGTATTCAGTTTACGATCATAGAAGACAAAGAAAACCAGCAAATATTCACATTTGAGAAGCTGGAATCAGCGAAATGTGGGCATTGTTGCATGAAAAATGACATGCCTGTGATGGTTGATTTGTGAAAAGGTCTTTTACTTAGTCTTTGATAAACTAATCAAGTAATTGTTGTAGCATTTGTGTGTGTGTTCAGCCGGGCAGGTTGTGACTTGTGTACCTCTGCTGGTTGTCAGGGAGCCAGCTGAAGCTGTTTGGGGCCCAGCAGCCAAATATGACATCCCCCTCCTTGAATGTCACAGCTTTATTGAATTCTCAGCTCTGATTGGTCAGTGAAGGCTTGGTGAGTCCTAAGATACCATCTGATCCATTTACCATTTAGTTGATTTCTAGTAAAATAAGTTGTGACAGTGCTACTTTGCCTGTGTAGTCAAACACTAATCAAGGATGAAAATATTCACAGTATTTTGTTTTCAGGGATATTAAGTTTGACAAGAATATTTTATATTAATTTCATGTCTAATACAAACATAGTTCCACGAATGGTTTGATCTTTGCAAAGACTGGAAGTATTCTGTAGTGTATTCAGAGATCACAAAAACTTTCATAGCAGTTCAGAGGATGAATAGCAATCAAATGGGGTATAAAAAAGTAAAACTCATGCAATCAAAATGTTAAGCATGGAAGTTTTATCAGCAAAATGTACTTAAAATATCAAAAGTAAAAGTAGGCAGGCAGAATGCTCACTGTAGTGTTATATCATACATTATTGCATTATTATTACTGATGCTTTAAGGTTTAAGCAACATTTTAATATTGAAGCTGCTTGTGGTAGAGCTAATTTTAACAATTTTATGGCTATTTTAATCAATGGCAGTACATCAAATAAAATCTGCAAAGTAACTAGTGTCAGATAAATGTAGTGTTGTACAAAATACAATATTTCTCACTGAGATGTAGTGAAGTGTAAAATTTAAATACTCAAGTAAAGTAGGCTACAGATGGCCTCAAGATTGTACCTAAGTACCATATTTGAGAAAATGTACTTAGTTGTATTCCACTGTTTAACCATGGATGCTAAAACAGCTTTGGCAAAAGATTGAACATTTATTATCTAATAAAAAATTGCAATTGAGGATTAATGTGGAATTGATACTTAATGGATCTAAGAATCTTAGATTTATCCCATCTCTGTGATGAAAAATCAAGCTCCTTCCATATTCATTCCTCACATACATTTAGCTTTTATGCAGTCATGCGCAACTTAAAGTGCAACAGAAAATTTCATGTCACGGATTATACTTTATGACTTTATTGTCCCTATAAGGGCATCAAACAGAGCAAGTATATTACAAAAGCAAACAGTAAACACAACGCTGCCCCACGAAGATGAACACCAGTAACTCCACTTTCTCTTCAAAGTCTTGGGGTCAAGCAGTGCCTCTTTGTTAAAGGAATTTAGGCCACTGACATTTAGTATCATGAAATTGAAATTAGCCATCGGGATGGATTGAAGACTTGGGGGGGTGTATATAACACATACATGAGTGCATGTATGTGTTATATAGCGCCGGGGCATCAATTGGTCAATCGACAGGAAAGTAATCTATTGCAACTCTTTTTTTTAATCAATTCATCATTTTCCTCAACTTTTCTTGTAAAAGTATCAGGCATTCTTAGGTTCTGGCTTTTCTCTGTCTTGTGTGAAGTTAAACTGAATACCTTTTGGGTTTTTTCTGTTGGTCGGACAAGACTGGTGGCTTGGTGATATAAGCGTGTGCTTTGGTAAATTGTGACAGGCATTTTTCACTGCTTTGTGACACTTTTAATTGGCTGATCAATTGTGGTGATAGTTACAGTTGATGTTGGGGATAGAGTCAGGAATGGGCCTGACAGCTGGTATGGATTTGGACTCACTAAAGAACACATTAAAAAGTTGGATGCTTTCTTTCATGTGATATGATGTGCTGCAGCTTTCCTTTCTATATTTTGATGTGTCTCTAAAAACAACCTGTATTCACTTGAGCTTTTTACTTCAATTTTACTAAATAAGATTGGTAATCATCCAACAGGAGGTCAGGGAGTTGAGTCAATTTGTTGAATGCTGTAATGCCATTGAAGTGAATCTCTGATTACCCCCCTCCCTTGTCTCCTCTTGATTAATAGCACACTTAACAGCACGGCTCTCCTGCCCCCTCTGCCCCTTTGCACTCTCTTCTTCTTGAAAGCATTTTCTCATAAAGCAGGCAGAAAATCAATAGCTTTTAGGAGTGTTTTGATGTCTCCTATTTAGATTACATAAAGATTACATGAAGATGGACATTTGATGAAATCACTTCATAATGTTATATTGTTGTAGTAATCGGAATGAGGAGAGACGTTCTCTATTCATTCATTATGTCATTCTATTTTCTATTGATGGCTGGTGAAGTCATGAAAGCACATTCTTTCCCGAAAAAGTACTCTTGCAGACATCAAGTTGTTGATGTCTAGCAACAGTTAGCTAATAGGAGAAAGTCTGGGCTGTTAACATGAGCAGTGACCGCCACAATAGCTGAACAAGCTGAGTGCCATCTGTGAATGCTTTATGAACAGACAATGTAAATTCTTTCTTCATGAAGATTATTGTGATAAACTACAAACTATTCCAAATATTCTGAGGTAGAGCTTGAGAACACTCAGCTTACTTCATGTGAGAAGGTTGGCCAACCAATAACTGTGAGCTAGCCAACAATGAACTTATCGAATCCCTGAAATGCTGACAAATAAATCATGTTTTATAAATACTGTTGAAACTGCCAAGTTTTACCTTTATTGTTTCTCTACCTTTGCTGCCCACATGATAATGACCTCCAACATGGCCGACACAGGTTGCCTTACGTCACCTGAAAACCATCTATCGACAATTGAACAAAACTAAGACTCTTCTGCCACGCATATTGGTGCTTTGAGCTAAATGCTAACATCAACATGCTAACATGCTCACAATGACAATGCTAACATTGCTGATGTTTAGCAGGTATAATGTTCACCACATTCACCATCTTAATTTAGTACGTGAGCACACTAACATTTTCTAATTGGCACTAAACATGAAGTACAGCTGAGGCTGATGGGAATGTCATTTGTCATGTATTACAAGTACAAATGAACATTTTGACCTGCACTGACCATAGTTGTTCAAATTCACCCAGAGGGTGTCATGAGTGTCAGAGTACCAAATCTTGTACCAAGCCATCTATAGATGTTGAGATAGTTCACTGAATAAGGGAAAATTTTGACTATTGGTGCTAGATGAAAAATCACCAAAGTTAATAGGATTCATCCTCTGGTCACCATGAATGGCTGCACCAAATTTCTTGGTAATCCATAAAATTGTTGTAGAGATATTTCACTCAAAACCACAAATGTCAACCTAATGGTAGCACTAGAGCAAAGGTCAGGGGATCACCAAAGTCAATTGATTTCAACCTTAAATGAAAATTGACAACCTGAGCATTCCAGTGACCCCAAATGTAAATGTATTGATCAGTCCAGTTGATGTGATTGGTAAACAAACATTTTCCAAACACAGAGATTACTGTTGATTCAAAGAAGGTGAAATGATTAGCCCTGCAGTGTCAGTATTGCACTGTCTCCTTACTGGAGAGTGAAATGGGAAAAGATGCTGTAGATGTGGAGAGAGAGAAAGAGAAGAAAACAACCACTAAGTGCTGATAAAACAGGGATGCAATTTTCAACCAGTGTAATTTCATCTGTTTTCAGTGAATATTCTGTCATTCCATCATAAAGAGACCTCTACACAAACTCACCAATGGATCATTTCATCAAATACACACTGTCGGTTCTCCTTACATCAGGTGTACAGAGTAAACAAGCACATCAGTTAATTTAGTGGCTGTACAAGAAGAATGTATGATTGTGAATTAAGTGACAGAGGTGATTTTTTTTTTTTTCCATCCACACTGACCATGGCAACAACAAGCTTAAAATGACTAAATCACACCACCACTTTATTTTTAGAGTTGTGTGTGTGACTATCTATTCTAATTTCTTTGGCCACAGTCCTGGTCTAGAGCCAGTGATGTATGAAAATATTCATATTCACAGGTATGTTGAAAATCTTGGAAATTCACATAAACATGCTCACAATACAAATCAATAGAGGTCACACATGTTACAGTTATTACCACCTTGGAATTAGATGCATTTTCAAACACATTTCTGTGTAAAAATGAAAACTTTAGGAGGCCACAGGGTGGATTACTGAGAGATGATGCATCACACAATCTCAATCATCACTGATAAATAGTATGGAGGGAAAATAAACCTGTTTATATCTGAGAGGTGTTCTCTATCAAATGCCCCCCCTCATTTTGAATGGGAATGATAATGCTTCATATTATCATCCGCAGCGTGATGTGATTTGATTCCCCCTGGCAAGCAAGGATGCAAACAATATCAGAAGAAAACAATTTGGTGCAATTTGGCGTCGAGCCGGCCAGCCAGCTGCTTGTTAGGGTTCACATGTGAGATGTATGGGTAATGGAGAGAATTGAAATGGATCATCAGCCAGGGGCCCCATTTCTCAACACATTTACTCAACAGGGTCTCATGCTGAATCCCAAATACTAGCAGCTGCTGCTGTATGGTCAGGTGGTTTTATATTATATATGTTTATCCTCATTTGTATTTCTGGTGTGTTTTGTCAAACTACAAAAAACTACAAAACAAAAGAAAAATGTGAAGGTATTTTCTCCATGCTCTCCTGCAAACACCTTTGTGATCAAAGTTAAAGGCCCTGCACTTGATTAACATCTTAGTCACACTCCTGTTAGTTTTTTTTTTTGCAGATGTGTGTGTGTGAGTGGCACAATTAACATTTTGTCACTTCTCTCACACTCTGCTGCAGATTCTACTTAACAATGTGACAACAAAGGCAGTAGAGAAGACTGCCAGCCAACAAACATGAATGTAAACAGTGCATGATTTGAAATCTTTAAAAAAGTGGCTTTCTAAATGTTTTATGAGGAACAAAATGCACTCAACATCAGATTTTTTTTTTTAAATTACATTTTTTAATTTTACTGGGGAACGTTTTTATTGAAAATAATACTGAAATCCTTAAAATAACATATAGAGGTAAAAACTGTTTCATTGGCCTCAACCACTTCCTAAATAAGTTGAGCATTACTATTTACATAGTGTAAGGAACTAAAAGGTGCCTTCACATCTGCAGTTCGGTTCATTTGGTCTGAACTAAAGAAAGACATGACACCTTGTTCCCTTTAAGTTCTGATCTGGTTCATGTTCACAATGGCTTTTTTACAAACTAAGAGCTCAAAAAATTTAAATAATTTGGATTCAGTGATTGGACAATTTTGGTGATGTCATCTTGCATCATCAGCACAACATGGATCCAAGTGAGGAAATCTAACTCTGGTGACTGACAGCCGGTCATTCTGCATTTTATTGAACCTGTTTATTTATCTTCTCTGGTGTTACAAAGATATAACTGACTATCAGACTACATCTCACTCTCATGGTGAAAATACTGGTGTCATTCTGCCCTCTGGTGTATTGAATTTGTCTCCATAATCAGCAGAGGATATACTGTAGCAGACTTGACGTATAAATTGCCATGATTCCAGTCCCCCATTATTTTATGTTGTACAGTATATTGATAAGATGTAGCATAAGGAGTCTGTGAGTAAATCTGATAGGAGGGAATTTTAATCTTTTATGTTATCACACTGTCTGTCATTCCTCCTCAGTTTGTTTTCTCATTGTCCAGAGACTCCTTTCAAACTGTAAATGTCACTGTTATATTTAATATTGTTATCAAAGAATTGCCCTCCATGTACATTGATCTTGAAGATGGCAATATAAATATTAAACTTAATCTTTTTTTTTTTTTTAAGGCTGATTTAAGGTTGGTTTTGTAGGGATGGGAGAATATGTGCAGGAAACATTGACACATGCAACACAGAGAAGAAATTCATCCAGAATTGTTCACCACAAAAATGGTAATACTTTTATCTCATGTTGTTGCCAGAAGTGTGTGCACGTATGTACAGGAGCACTGCAGCTACAATGAAAGGTATCCTGCAGAGTTGAATTGAAAAATGCGGGCCTGACTTTTGATGTGTAGAAGTGAAAATGAATAACTAGCATAGTTCAGTGGCTGTCTCTCTTTCATGTTGGCATGACTCTATGTGTGACAGTCACCAGGGTGCATGACTCTACATCAGTTTTGCAGGTATCATAAATAAGATCTGAGGCAGATTTCATTAAACATGGCTGAACTTTAATCCTAGCTCCCGTCTGTTATTTATGTAAATTGAAGCAGTCATTTAACCACAGGTGATGGTGGAGCAGCTGCAGAGAAGGAACTTCTCACCAAATCCTCAAATAACTCTCTGGTTGATTAAACGGATTAGAAGTTGCTCCCTTAGCACTTAGAGGTTTGCTTTCAATGAGATGCCCTGAAAATAAAATGAACTTCTCATACTTATTGGAGGTTTAATCACACACTGCTTCCAACTGCTCAGCAGCAGAGACAGCAACAGCCTGTGAGGTATAAAAGATGATCTTTTCATATAAGCCCTAAGCAAAGTGAAGGTTTGATTCTCGCACCCCAAATTTTGTAGGAACATAAAGTCCCTCACAAGTTTGCACGGTACAAATTTATAATACAGGTAATGCTGTCGTACAAGGTACTACATATCAAATCAAGTGGGCATTTTCTGTGTACTGATTACTTGATGCTAATCCGGATGGATTGCAGTTTTCAGAGATGGATTGCAGAGATTTTTTTAGGTAGTATGGAAGTGAAACACAGCTACTAACTGTGTACACTATGTATTGTATACTAGTTTTTAAAATATACTATTTTTGCAAGCAGTGTACAAAGCAAGACTCTGCGGCCATGCTAGTTGTTCTGTGTGCTTTGAGCTAATTACTAATGTCAGCAAGCTAGCGTGCTCACATTGACAACACTAACATGCTGATGTTTAGCAGGTATAATGTTTACCTTTTGTCACGATCGTAGCTAGTGCGTTATCATGCAATTAGCATTAAAGACAAAGTACAGCTGAGGCTGATGTGAGTGTTATTTGGAAATTTATCAAAGTATTGGACAAATTGATATTTTGACCTGATAATGACAATTTAAGGGACTTCACAAAGAAAAGGCAAAATAATTTTCTTGGGATGTTAGTTATTTTTTGACTTGCAAGATCTTTCTGTAACTCTCTTACCACCCCCTGCAATTTATTTTATTATTTTGAAGATGTCAGGGTGCCTCCATTTCCTTTATGAAATGCTTTGACAAAGGTGAACATCACAGCATACTGACAAATCAAGTGTTTTTTTAGTACGCATACCAGATTACACTTAATTTTGTCACTTTTCCAGTGTGAACTACAAACTCAAAACCTGCTTAGAAATGCTATGCTGTGGGACACTGCTTCTGTCACCCTTGTGAGGTCTCTCTATGTGGAGCTGAAGCACCACTGGAGGGCTCTCTTACCCTCCACTGTCAACACACTTAATCTCTGCAAAGACAAGAGATGGTGTGCTGGAGCAGATACAAGCTCCCCAATCTATTTGAAACTGGTAGTAATTTTGCACAGACTCAATGAAATGGTTACTGTAAATTTCACAATCTGTGTGTCAATATGTTTTAGCAAAATCCCCAGATAACATATTAGCAGCATCAGTGCAACAGGAAATGGAAACATGACACTGGAGGATTGAGTGGATGCATGGTTTCATTCCAGCTAAAGATGACAGCAGCTGATATCACCCGTATTGTGTTTAAGTAGACAGGAGGACGTGATCACTGTTTCTACCCTATGTCTTGCCTGGCACAGGTCCAAAAGATAAAATGTGGGAAGTCCCAATTTTGGGAACTTGTAGTGATAAAGCACTCTTAAGCATAAATGCAGTTTAATTAGGTTTAAGAAAAACAAAAACATATACTGTATATGTTTGCAGACTAGCCAATCACTGCGAAAATGTAAAGATTTCTCTCTGAACATGTGATTAATCATGTGATCACTTGAGTCGCTCTTAAGTTACTCCTACACTTCGCTGTTAGTGGGAGTAAGTTGTTCAATAAATGTGTCTTATGATTCGTCTTCAGCAAATAACTTAAGCCTTTTTCACACATAGTTCCCAGTAAGCAAATCACCAGTGAAAGCATTGGCAAGACAATACAAGTCATGGATTCAAATACGTCATTAATGGAGCCTTGTGATTGGTTCGCTTGCTCCACATGAAAGTCTCTCATCAGACAGACCCTTTATGTGCTTGTCCCTGCAATGTTACTGCTTTTATTCACAACACAGCCGCTCCAGCATTTTCCCTGAAGTGTTACTAGGTCTTGAGGTGGGAAATTTGCAGTAAAGATTTCCCTGAATATTGATCGCTGCTCCCATTCACACATGACCCCATTTAGGAAATGTTCCCGAACATTTGAGGGATAGACTGCATGTGTGAAAGGGGCTTTTTACTCCTTATTGGCTCTTTGGAGCATTCTTAAGTGTAAATGTATTTTTATACTTACTATACCAAAACAGAAACTCACTTTATCTCTTTTACTTGTCTCAGATTTTTCTTCTCTTTGCTATTTTTTTTTCACTCTATCTTTCAGTGAATTCCTCTAAATCTTATCTCTCTCTGTTTGCTTTAGCTGCAGGCTGTCAGTCCGGTTTGTTTGACACTTATTGAGATGTGACACCTACCTGACACAGATTATACTTCAGATATAAACTTTGACAACATGAGCATTTCCAAATATTAAACAACTTTTTTTTTTTTGCAGAATTCAAGTCCACTTTTCTACCTAAGCTTTGTCCCTCTTGTTTCCAACACAGTGGGTTGAGGCGTGGAGTTCACTGTTCGTTCCTCTGTGTCTCATCTGCAAAAGTATCCACATAGATGTTACAATATGATGCTGCACTACATTTATACTGCACTTCTCTTGAACCTCAATAGTGGAATTGTGTATTTTTTCATCAGTGGCCATGAGGTTCAATTTCAGGAAATTCATTATTCATTATCTGTAATGTTATTACACTATTTTATAATATAATAATAAATATTTTTAAATTATCCATGTCACCAGTGTGCAAAGAGTATTTGCTAGTGTTTATGGGTTTCATGTGGAGGCACATTTCAATGTAGGTAAAGGAAAATGTGTGAAAAATACACCAATTAGTCATTGTGATGTCATACAGAGACTGTTGTTGTGAATTTAATAGCTTCTGGCAAGTGTCGCACAAGCCTCGTAACCTGAGGGCACAATACTGGAGCAGGAAGGCAAAGAGGTTGTTTGGTGTATGTGTGTATGGGAGGACAGAGTGGCGAAGGTGTCAGAAGTAGTAAAGCTTCTTATCGTATCCCCTCTGGCTATATTGATCATGAAGTCAAGCATGAGATGAGAGGTTGTGATGAAATGATGCTCTGAAATTCAAGAACAGGCAATGGTGTGTGTGTTGGAGATGGCACAAGACAAAGATGAGGAAAAAGAACTTAAGAATGAAATCAGATGTTTGAGCAGAGGGCAGCAAGGAAGGAGAAAGAGGCAGAGAAGAAATGTAGATTTTTGCGTTCACCTCATATTAAAAATGGGAAATTAAAAGTGTATCAGGTTGTTTAAAAAAGGACCCACATCAACTCAAAAGAGTGGAACAGTTCTGGTGACACTTCACTCATCAAATGCTCAGTATGCTTCAAACAAAGCGCTTGTCGGATCATCAGTGTCTGTAACCACTTGATCCACATCTTTCCGATGTTGGAATTGTGGAAGCTGAGTCTGGCAATTTTTTAACATTCTGAAACTGACATCCTACAAGCACACCCACTTTATGCAGAGTTTGAACCTCTCTCAAGCTATATTTTCTTCGCGTAACTACCTCCATCACTTTTTGTCTATACGAGTGAGGGCAACACCATGAATGCACTGTTATTTAAATTTCACCACAAGTGTCAAATCTCGCTGCTCTCTATGATGGCAGGCTATTTGTTCTGCCTTTGGATTACTTTATTGTCTCCTTAGGGAAATTTTTCTTGGGCTCAGCATTGCAGCATCACAAAACATTTATCTCCCAAACATACTAACATACATACCTCACATCATTCATACAAGAGAAAAACAAAACAAAAAAAAAAAAGCAGTACGACCAATGGCATCAATAAAACCACTACAGCTTATATAACCAGGAAAATTATATTGCACCAGTATTGCACATTGTAGCAGGATATTGCACATTCAACATATGCCCAACAACTGAAGTAAAATGCTCTGTGACCATGTATTGTTCCACCAACACAGCATTTAATTGTTGCTGTTTAAAATCTTAATGGATGATGGGACAAATGAGTCTTTTTTATAATGGTTCGGTCTGCAATTTGGAACTCTAAACCATCAGCCAGAAGGTAAACGCTCATATTCCAAATGAAGAATGTGAGAGGAATCATTAAGTTTAGATGGGTTCAGACAACACTTTGTACAAATTGTCGGGGAAAAAAACAATAGCATTGGTTATTGGTTAAACTTAAAACCCTGTGCTTTTTACTGGACTGGCAAGCAGCAACCTCTTGTGGTTGTGTCTGTGTAGACTGTTAGTGGCACCCGCAGAACTAGCATGGCATTATTAAATTGCTGCTAAAAGTCTTGGGGAGGTGGTAAGGGTAGATGTTTTGGGCATGGAAAGTATGCAGTTTCCTTGGTTCACATGCTGTCTCCTGCCAACAGTCATCATGTGTGTGTTTTTAAACTACCCATATTAAGGCAGTCTTCCTTAACCATAGAAATGGCAGATTATAAATCACTCATGTGAGTCCAAGTCTAATGACAGCAATTAAAATCATATTGAGAGACAGAATGAATCCAAGAAGCTACTATTTAGATGTCCCTATATCACCTTATATTTGGCTAACATTGACAATTGAAATCAAAACACCAAAGCACATGTCTTATAGTTGTAACCCTCTAAATTTCTGTCCTGCAACATCCTGAAAATGGCTAAGACTCAATGTGAATCGCAACTGTGCTTCTTGGTGACCTGTTTGTATTCCATAGGTGCTTCAAAGCAGAACACAGAGTGACTCTGTGATTTATCTCAGAGAGAGCAGAGGAGATAAAGCTAAAGGCTTGAAGAAGCAGTTTGGGAACAGTTTATTGAATGATAATAGGTAGTATCAAGGAAACTAGAATTGGGAGTCTAACAGAAATTGTTTGTCTCCTGAATTTTCATGATCAGAGGAAACTTGAAGTTCTTCTGAAAAGGAGCAGATGGCAGATGTGCACTTGGCTGTTCAAAACAGATAAATGGCTGGATGCTGTCAAGAGGGTCTTATAAATATACAGTATACCCAAAAGGCAACTGTACCTGTCATGTACAGTCACTAGTTAAGCTGCCAATATGTTTTATCAAAAGGGCTTGTCAGATGGTCGAACAGCTTCAGCTCTCCCCTGAATGTCTCAGACAATTCCTGGAATTTTCTGAAACCAAATGGCTTCTCACTCCATAGCCAATGTGACTGTTCATAACAGTTAAAAACACTTTTGCCTCTTGATGTGGTCACAGGAAACCAGTTCTTTTCAAGCATAACCTGGCCTTTAGTGACCTCTCCCTATTCAAGCAAAAAAAAAGAATTTTCTTCAGTGATTAAGAGACAGATGAGGTTTATATCTATTAATACTTCATCTAGTGCTGCTATACAAGTGAACTCCTCAGTTCAGAACTCTTTTCCTAACAATGATCGAACATATGGTTACCTCTGTTCCATACACTATTTTTGTAGCAGTGTAATATGACAGTTTGATTTGACATAATACACTGAAAACAATTACATTCCTCAAAAAATGAGTCCCAGTTCTGACAAAAGTGTAACTGGCTTACAAGGGGCTTTGCTAATGTGCAAAAACAAAAATCCCTTTTACACATTCAGCAAACACAAAGCAACATTTGGAGTCCTGTTTCTAGCCACCCGAGAAATGTAAGTCAAATACTCACTCTCCTTTTATGCCTTCACCAACCTTTTATGGAAATATCTGTCTCTTTAGCTGCTTCACTATGTTCACCAGCTAGTTGCCAACATTGCCAGTCTGCCATTCGGCGCTGGACAGGTAGGGTAGGGTTTATCAGCTGTAAAAATAAAATGTTGAGCTGAAAGATGCTTAAAACACCCTGTAGAACTGAGGGGAACTGCAGAGTTGGTGATCATTCTCTGTGGGTTTGTCTCAAGCGACCCCTTTCACATTACAATTATTTGATCCATTGTTAACATAAAATTATTAAGTGTGGATGTAAAGGTTAGAGATGTATGCTAAAGGGACATGGTTAATTGCTCTTGGAACAGATGGAGGCCCACACAGCTACAGTGAAGCAATTAAGTCCACAGTATGTGTGTTATAAGGTATATATGGTGAATTGAAAAGTAATAAAAGACCACTGTAGAGAACAGAGATGTTGTGTGGGCATACTTATGTACTTAGCACTGTTCTGACTGACCTCTGTTGCTGTGATAGATGGCCTCTGACATCAGAGGGAAGGTGGATCATCAGTCTCATGACTCATGGATGAAGAGCCTCTTGTGTATACAGAAATATACTGGGTCCCGAGGCTTTGTGGAGCCTCAATTCACAGAGGCACCTCCATCAGAGTCTGTCCTCCAGGATAGTTGAATCCTTTGGGGCTTGGTAGTACTGCAGATGCCTGCGACCTTCAACCATCAGTCTTGAGGTGGGCTGTCAAAGAGCGATGATTTAATGCTAGCTTCATGGAGAGAGGAGGCAACAGAGGCTGGCTGATTTAGATGTTTGGGACACTTATATATCTACACTGAGGCTCCACAGCACAGTTTCACACATTCCATTAATGTATTGGTCTCATTAAAATTCTGAATAACAGAGGATTTATGAGTTTACACCTGATACCTTTTACCTGCTCAGCAGTCTGTAAAAAAATGAGGCTGTTTACTTCTGCCTTGTGCTATTTAGGGTCAAGGTAGAGTGACAGAAGGGAAACAGAGCACTGAGTTATAGAGACAAAGGACTGGGAGGGGAGAAGAGAATAAATCAGCAGTAGAAAGAGGGTTACAGGACATGCTTTGCAACCAACCTAAAAGAGACATTGCTTGACATTTGTAGTTTCTAGTGAACAATTATTGTTAATATGAACTATGTTTTGAACAGATTGACAATTTAGTGGTTCCAACTTTTTGCCTTGTGATCCCTTTAAAATAAAGCTGTGAGTATTTGTGACCACTTCAACTACAGACGTTTTTTTTCTCCTTCCGGATTTGTGTTATTTGAATCATTTTGTGGTTTAAAGATGTAAAACCATCCAGTCATTCATAAGGAAACAAAGATTAGCAAAAAAGTCTGAACAAAAAGACATCATTATGTGTAAGGGCTATGTCTGCTCTCCTATCCTGTCCTTAGACTCCATAGATTTATCTTGAGATCCCTTGGCAGTTCTAACACCCATGGGAACTATCTCCATAAAAATTCTGTAATCTCTCTGTCCTTTTTTGTCATTTGGTTTTTTATATTTATGCACAGTGTACATAAATTCCTCATAAAACAAATTTGTCCTGAGACAAATCCTGCCGTACCAAATCCTATTGACTAATCATATGCCATTTGAATTGGCATTCAACACAAAGACTGGGAACCATCATGGTGCTTTATGCTGATTGGATGATTGTAGCCTTGATTTTTTTGAGAAAACCTAAGTCCACAAGTACTTGTACATGGACAAATTAGGCAAAATTCAGAGTCAGAGTTCAGCCATTGAGCTGGGGCCATTTATCATGTGAAATGACATCAAACTTTGCAGGATTGCTCATGACATTTTATATCAAATAAACCATAACTACAAGAATTTGGCAACATGAAGAAAAGCAGGATGTAATATCAAAAACAAGTTAAGCACTGGATTAAATTTGTAAGATTGGAGAAAAATGTTATTTTTAAATTAAAGATGGCATATGCTGAATCTTTTCGGTGTGTGTAAAAATCTGTCTTGAACAAATTCATGAAGATGTCAAACAGAAGAGGCCCCAGAATGGAGCCTTGGGGAACTCCACAGGTCATTTTTGTCCACTCAAATGAAAGTAGTGGTAGGATTCAAAACAGTTTAGTACTGTGCCAGAAAGTCCCACCCAGTTATCCAGTCGGTCTAGTAATATGTTGTGGTTGACTGTGTTGAATGCAGCACTGATATCCAATAATACTAATACTGAAATTCTGTCTGTCTGTGTTTAAGTGAACGTCATTGAAGACCTAAGAAGAGTAGTCTCAGTGTTGTGGTGTGGTAGAAATCCTGACTGGAAGACATCAAAACAGTTTTTTAGTGCCAATAAGTTTTTCAGCTGTTTTAAAAACTGCCTTTTCAATGATTTTACTTAAAAATGGGAGGTTCGATATGGGCCTATAAATGTTCATTAGTGAGGTGTCTAGATTGTTCTTTAAGAGTGGCTTGATGATGGCAGTTTTCAGGGCAAGGGGGAAGAAACCTGAGAGAAGAGATGTGTTGACAACTTGTAAGGAAAAACATGCAGAGAGAGAGATTAAATGTGCATCACTAAATATATCACTCTACTTACCTCTTATACTCAAATTAAATCAAATCCATTTAATAAATCAGGAAACACTGAATGAGACAATTTTGAAGTTGTTGAGAAGAATCTTGTTTTATGTCAGATTTTTTGAATCTCCCAGTATTTTCAAATTTAATTTGTGCCAACTACATGGATAAGTAAATTAATATCCAGACAAACACATAACATACAGTGTGTGAGCAAATATGAATTCACTGAGTCAACCTGTGACAGAACAGAAAACACTCTTCTTCCTTGATATCTGAACTTCTAAACTCACCACTCCTCTCCAGCAAATTCCACTACTACTGCCTCTCAAAGCCTCAAAATAAGCACAGTTCACACATGACATGGGTTTATCAAATGTAGATGGCAACAGATTAAACCATATCGGGATGTGTGACGACCTAATGATCTATATGTTGCAGATAATATGTAAAGCTTTGAGATGATCCATGCTGGAGTAAAAAATAATGCCAAGATTTGAGGAGAGAGACTGGCAATGCTGTGACATCAATCTGCCACATCATATCCCCAATCCAACTGTCCGTAGAGGTACAAATGTAGCAAGAGGGATTAACATAAGCAGCAACTCTGGGCTTCAAACCAGAGTGGCTTTGGAATTCTATTTGTTTGGTACAGAAAGCTACAGAGAAACGGAGTCAAACCTGTTTTTTCATTATCTTGTAATCATTTGTTCACAACAGTATGAGGTTACTGTAATGTGCATAAACACATAGGCATGCAACATGCACACACATATTTTATTGAATTTTAAGAGAGTATTTTTGGAAATATACATTTTTCTATCATGCTGTCGTAGTATGGAGCTAGAACCAGGAGGTGATAGTTTAGCATAGCATAAAGACTGGAAGCAGGGTGAAACAGATAGCCTGATTCTCTCCAAACTTTAGCAAGGCTTTGAACCAACAGTCATGCTAGTGCATGAGGCTGTAATGCTCATTGTAAAGAAAACCAAACTGTAACTGAAACATTGACTTGATCATGGCCCTGGATGAAAAGTCATGAGACTCACCAAATTTGCAAAAATTCAAATCCACAAACTGTTGTTTTTATATTTTTCGTGCTTATCTGGATAAAACAAGAAGACACAACATGTTAGTCAGCTCTAGAGGTGTTGGTAGGTGTATTATTGTTTGTAGGCTAGCTGTTTTCTCTGCTTCCTCATTCGTAATTTGTAGGTTAAAAGATTGTTTTTGATTGATAAGTTTGACCTCCTAATCTGTTTGTTACATACAGTGTGTTCGGTATCACAGAGATAAAAATGTGCAAGCCAGACTTCACTGGACATGAATTCTGTATGATAGAAGGGGAAAAAATACGATATTTTTTCCCATGGGTACAGTCAGACAGTGCTGTCAGACTCAGGGTTTGGAAGTTACTGGGTTGTTGCCATATCTTTATGGCAAGATATGTATCTTTTTAGATCAGACTTCCAATGAACATGTAACTAACACAGACATTCCCCTGTAAAGTACGTTCAGTATGCAGGTCACATGAAAGAAGATGTCAAACCAGGTGAATATTTGAAATGAGCTGTAGGATTAGCATATTAGAACCATGGGGATAAACTTGAAAATCGGTGCAGTGGCCCTTTAGTTTCACTGTAGGCCCTATAGAGCTATACTACTACAGTGCTATAAATCAACAATATAACTGCATTGCAGATAGATGATGCAATGCACATAATGAATGATTAGCGTTTGACTTTAACCAGTCTAAAGGCTGTGGTTTTAAATACTGGATTCATCTCTTCTATTAAAGAGAAGATAAAATGTTGAAGAGAACAAATATAAATAATGTGGGGAAAATAGATTCATTCTTTTGGGGGTTGTTAAAGTAGGATTGTGAAACATAAATAAATTACTGTAACAAATGTGTATCTGTAAAGCTGATGTAGGCAAGCCACCTTAAGGGCAATGGAGCCTGTTGTTAACAACTGTATACAAGTCACATCAAGTTGTTGTACTTTCTATTGCGTTAATAAAATATCGGTAATTTTGGTGAATTTGATGATTATGCTATTGTGAATCTGTTCCTACAGCAAGAAAAAGTAAGACAAACAAAAGAATCAAAATCAAATCCCAAAAATGCTGTATATAGAGATTACACTCCGTCATGAAAAATGTCATTCTTGTCTCCAACTAGTTCCAAAGGCTGAGGCACCTCATTTTGGATAAAGAGCTGTTTTTTGTACAAAATTCATTAAAACATAAATTTTATAGTTCCAGAAAATATTTTTTTTTCTTCAATCATCTTGTGATCGTTGGGACAATAATAATTTTACATTAGAAACAGATTAAAAGGTTTATGAATCATGCACCTGTCATGTAGCATGTCTTTTTTTTTTTTTTTTACTTTTATCATGATTGTCTATAATCACATCAGTACTTTCCAGGCTGGTACTCAAAATTTCCTCATACCTTCCCTGAAATGCCTGCAGAACCAGTTTGGCTGTAGTTAAACACAAGGTTCAGACCAGTGGATCTGGACTATATAAGCCAGACAACCCTGATGGGATGTAGGACAGCAGCTCCACAGAGAGATAGAGGTACATCCAGAGGTGCACTGCAGGTTACAGACTCTCAAACAAAGAGACATCATGAAAGCTGTCGCAGCCTTCTTGCTTGTGCTGTGTTACCCGGCTGTCAGTCATGGTAGGTCCAGTTGTTTAAAACATTTTTAAATCCCAAAGTTGTTTGTCGTAGCCATTAAAGGTGAAATTAGTGTATTTTTTTTTCTTTAAATGGATATATAGTATCCACTCACATCACTGATGGTTTTCGCTTCACAGCCTGGACCTGCAGGGAGGCTCCGCAGCTGTATCATGCTAGGCAGATTGATGCTGGGCAGGGGAAAGTGGTCGCGAGAGACAGCAACAATTATGCGTATTTCCTGAGTGCATCATCTTGGTACAGGCTGGGCTCAACCAAACTCAAGCATGTCTCAGTGGGACCTGCAGGAATTTGGGGAGTTGACACCTCAGACAAGGTGTACAAATACATAGCTGGCAACTTTGTTCAATCTTCTGGTAACTATTATCACAGACAGCCAGATTTTTACACATTCACATTTGCCCGCTGATTAAATTATCCGTACCTCTGTGCTGAACTTGTCTTCAGGTCTACTGAAGCAGATTGATGCTGGAGGTGATGGCCAGGTTGTCGGAGTAAACTCTGGCTCACAGACCTTCTGTCTGAGACGTACCTATGCTTCGGCCTTTAAGGGAGTGGGCACCACCAACTGGAATTCCCTATCAAGGACTATGAAGTACTACAGCTGCGGTCCACTGTACGGATGCTGGGGAGTGGACACAAGTCATCGGGTTTACGTCACACAGGTTAGACACTGCAGCACCAGTGTAATCTCATATTCCTTTTAACCTTAACCCCATTCACTCATTGATCATGACAACAACTTATGCTTCTTACGACAGACCATCACACCAACCACCTGTGGCATCTCTAGCTGGTCATATGTGTCTGGGATATCTGCGAAAATGATTGAGGTGTCGACTGATGGAAGCGTCTTTGCACTGACTACAAGCGGCCAAGTCTACCAAAGGTAAGCCTTTCATCTATGCAATCTGAGGGCATTCTTTATTGTGGAAAGCATCAACAACATTCTAGTTAGTACAATAAATATGGCAAGCGCAACAATAACACTACTACAAAGATCATCATAAGTCATCATAAAAAGAAATATTTAATTATTTGTGTCGACAATAAAAATAAGTAGAAGATGCATACATATACAAACTGTTATTAACAAGCTATGCAACTGCCAGAAAAGATACTAAGAGAAAGAAGGCTACAATGCATTAAATTCAAGTAGTTTGGTTCACCAAATAACCTTTAAAGTCATGTAAAGCAATAATAAATATGTGTTCTGAGTTTGTCAAACCACAGAAAAATGTCTAATTAACCACCCAGCCAAATCTGAATGATTAAAAAAAGTTACCAAGTATATAAAATTAGGTTTCAAAATTGTGGAAAAATAAGCAGTATTCTGTGCTCTGAAACGCTGAGACTGTGTCCACTGAAGGTGCTGAGTTAACAACGGTATAAACCACTGTTTGATTGTCACATATCTTGTAGGTAAATGTGGACTTGTTTCGGTAAAATGTAACTTGAATGACTAGTTAACAAGCGATTCATCATCAGTCATCGTTATGTTAAATTATCATTTATTCGGTGTTTGGTGCACTTAACGTGACTCACTTCTCTGCTGAGAAGCAACTTCATTGTGGCCATTACCCTTGGAGCAATTGCGTCTCACACTGTGCTTTCTGGTGAAGTGCTGCCCTAAAAATGCTCTTCCTCTGGCCAGGGACCTCCCAGCTGCACAGCTGGTGCTCGAAGCTGAAGCCGCTGGTGGCGGCAGGTGTCGTGTTTATATAGTCGGGGGGGTCATGCTAGTCACCCCTCTACGTCATAGAGCCACCATTTCAGGCCCGTCCAAAAAATCCTGAACACAGAAATGGTGAAAAACAGTTTAACACTTTAACTCCACAATTCAGTACTACATAGTTCAGAGTCTTTTCACATTTTCAAGCAATTATTTTCTAACATCTATGTATGAATATGATATGTGTTTGAAAAGAAATCTCTCATTTTCCTTTACACAGACTTTACGCATAAATTTTAAAAGTTTGTGAGAGTACTGGCAACTTAATCCATGCATGAATTTCCAGCATGCATGCTTACTAAATGAAAATTTAAAATAGAAATAATTACTCCTTAAGTAACATAATGCATCACAGGGTTTCAGTAAAGTTACATCAGCAGTGCTGCCCTTTTCAGCTACAATTACCCTCAAGAGGAATAAAAGTCCCACTTGTACATGTAAGAACACAATCACCTGTGTTTGACTGAAGAATTTTAATAGTTTTAAAGTATGTGTTCTATACAAATCCTGTTTTAAAGATCAGTAATATCAAAGGTGGAGAGTCTTCATAACGCTCATTAAAAGCTTCTGCAGGAGGAAACAGTCGTTTAAGTTGATGGTTTCACAGATTTCTGTCCATCTCCTCTCTCAACAGAAACGGCATCTACAGTGGTCGTCGACTGGGCTCAAGTTGGAGCCGCATCCCTATGTGCTTGCACGTCAGCCACCTGAGCTACGACCTGGGCCAACTTTGGATTGTGAGCCAAGGTGGTATTATTTTGAGGTGCACACACTAATGTGTTGACTGTCCTTGATTCCTTAATACAATGAAAAAATCATCAGCATTTGAATTATGCCAATCTAAGGCTCTGATTCAATCTTTTTCTTGACAAAGTGAAAAATTGGTGTAGGGAAAATAAGTGATTCTTTAATGTAGTGTGATTCTCTCTCTAATGATTTAGAAATTATGCTCAAAACTCTAACTGAAACGTAAGGTCACTACCTTGAGGGTAATGGATCATGTTGTTAACAATTCACGCATGTAACATCTACCTGGTATACTTTCTGTTGTCTTCAAAATTATA
The DNA here is from genome assembly GCF_914725855.1 of Thunnus albacares. NCBI lineage: Eukaryota > Metazoa > Chordata > Actinopteri > Scombriformes > Scombridae > Thunnus > Thunnus albacares. The sequence goes on along the minus strand of NC_058128.1, from coordinate 21,176,758 downwards.
ATAAAAATAATATGCAAACTAATTTCTGGCTTGTTCTTAATTAATTTAATGATTTTGCTACTGTGTGTTCATATATTAAGAAAATGGACAGGAAAAATTGAGATGTAACAGTATGTATTGAGAATGGTTTTGAAGCTAGTTGACGCACAGAAAAACCTTCATCTCATAAAGTTACATGTTATGGCTGCAACTGACTTGTACATTTGACTGACCAGCACTGAAGCATTTTAACCCCCTTTGAGTCCTGCTGGTCATTATGAAGCTTTTTCTTTACATTTTTGGGCTCTTTTATATGTTTGCATATTTAAACGTATAAAACTGTGAAATGTTGTGAAATTTACAGTAAAACATCAGTGAAGGGTAAAGTTGGGTTTGAGAGGAACACTTCTTTCTAGACTCTATTGCTGTGTGAGGTACCGCTATGCTGATGACTGATGCTCCTTCATAGGCTTGTGCAGCAAACATCAGACTCTTTGAATCAGTAACTTATCTCCTAAATGCAAGGAAACCAGAGGATACATTTCTGACACTTTTCATTCCAATAATGATTTCTTTGAGAGACCTTTTGAGAACAGCATACAATTATTTGATTTCTTGAAGAATCAGACAGGTAGGTTTAATTGGATGAAACACTGTTATATTGCAGGAATGGATCGAATTGTTTCAGATGTTTCATGCACTGAATGAAGTTCCCATGCTTTAGACTTCTATCTACAAAACTACTTACTGCTATAATGCTGCAAAAATATTCACATTTCTTTGTTAATTCACCAAACTGGCAGTTTGAAGTTGTTCAAAAACATCTGTGTTGGAGGGATTTTGTAACTTTTCCAACATATAATGGTGACCCTACACAAAGCACTTTTTTTTCGTGTTCTCTGACTGACTCCAGATTATTAATTGCATTGTTTTGCTTTGTCCTAAACAGTGACAGGAAAAGCAGAATACTGAATATTCAAACCACTAAAAGGCATTATACCAATTCTTATTAAAGCCCTAAGTTGCTTAGAGGACGCTAGGGGAAGTTCACCTGTTTCACTTGGAGGGGGGGTGGGGGTTGCCTCTAAGGGCCGGAATCTTTCATTTCTCCCTGTTTGTTTATCTGTGGCATAGACAATTAGAACGCTTAGCTATATGATCATTTCCAGTAACAGTTTATTTATTTGGTCTCATTATTACTCATGGATTTATAGAGCATGGACACCAATACTGGGGTCTACATATTTATACTGAAGGGAAAAACTACTTTGATTACTAAAGGGGAATTCTTAACACTGATTTCACACATCAAAGTGTGTTTCCAATTGTTGGGGAGCACTACTGCAGATGTGACAGAAGTAGAATAAAGCCTCCAGAGGGAGCTGTTTGAAATCTGGTAAATTTGCCTCTAGTGATGTCACTTGAGTCAGTGTCTGTTGGGGCTGAAGACTACAAGACTACAAGAAAAAAAAATTGACAGGGAAGAAGGATGGATGGAATAAAAAAGATATCTCTGGATCTCCTGCATCTATTTTGATCCTTCTTTTTTAAACAGTCTAACAATAAATTGGCGGAGTACTCTTTTAACATTATATCGCAATCTAAATAGGAATTAGATTATATGGTTATCTAATTCAACCTTTAAATGAATTGTTCACTGCATGAGGTTCCATGCATCTTAGTTTGCATCTTCACATCTACTAGAATGAAAATCATCAGTTTCCTTTAAAGCTCTAACAAATAGCAGTAAGATGCATTTCTTCTTGAAAGTTAGTGACATGGGGGAAAACTGTCCTCTCAAGGACCTCTAAGGCCCCTTCCAGATGCTGTTGTCCTGTACAATACATGAAGAATTCTTTTCAAAGGCCAAAACTTTCACGGATTTGGTGTGCAACACTGCCACCCCATGTCCAGTTGAGTAGCTGCACTCTCCCGGTCTGAGGGCTGCAGCTGCTCGCTCTCAGCCTGAACAGTCTGGCTGCCCCCTCCTCCCTCTAGGATCACTTTCTGACACTTAGCTTTTCCTGAATGTCAATATGCTGTTCTTAATAAAGTTCTGCTCAATACCAGGCAAGGCAATTTTATATCCATTAACCTTGAGGTGTGATCTTTTTTCACATCTTTTAATTTCTGTGTGCCACCTTTGTGGGGTGGGACTCCTTTCTTTATTTATATAATCTGGAAAAAAGCAACAAAAACACGTTTGTCTTGAAGGCACTTCTGGCTACTTTAAAAGTATTTTATCATTCAACAGATGGATTTCTGACCTATATGGAAGAGGATCCTGAAAACATCCCTAGAATAGTAAGTATAAAACCTCCTACTGTAAATTTGAATCTCCACCAAACACAGCCAGCTCCACCTGACATCCTGCCCACTGCCTCCTGTATAATGTCCAAATTATTCTTTCTCTTGTCTTGAGCATGCCTCTAGGCCCAAGATGCACCTGGGTTTTACATTCATGTTATAATATTACCTACAGGAAGACATCACCTGAGGTCTGTTTTTATGAGACACAGATGTGGATTAAGGCTCACTCCAATCTATTTAGTATCACTCACAACCCACTTTTATAAATGTCTAAAACACTTTTAATTGTAGATTGATTGTCAATGCCTGATAAGAAACCAGTAAAGGTACATTTTCCATTACCACAGAATCTATAGTAACTGAATTTTGAGACAGACTATATATATATAATATATATATATATATAAACAAAACTGTAAGTCCCTAAAAGGATGTAATGATCATATGGAAAATAAGAAAATCCCTCACTCCTTCAGAAAACAAAATATACAAACGCCACATTTTTTGTTCAGGTCTCTGAAAAAACTCCTGGAAAACTGTATTGATTTTGAAAGTCGGAACAGATTATATTGTTTGTTAAATGTAACATCTCTACAGCTACACTTTTTTGAATATTGAATATTATAGGAGAATAAATAGATAACATACAGATGTAACAATCAGCCATTGCCTTCCAGGGATAAGCAAACAAATCAGAGGCTGCGGTCGAAAAGTCCCTCCTATTGTCTTTTCCTAACCACTTTTCCTTGACCTCGATGGAAAACGTCACGAGGTCAAGGAAAGATGTGAAGGAGAAGTCATAAGGACTTAAGAAAAGACAACCGCGGTGCTGAGAGAATCCGACTCCACTCACACTGGGCAACGTCATTATGCCACGGCAGATGTTACTGATGTGGGTCTGCCGTAGTGAAACTACAATTTTCTGAAAATGGACTACAAAAAGAGCATCTTAGATACTTCGCCCCGTGCGTTCTTACCGTGTTGTTTTATGCAGGGTATAGAAACATGCACAACACGGTGAAAAATAACTTCATTACAATGGTCAGAATTGAATTTTAAAAAGGAATATAGGCTGCCAGTCACCAAACTGAAACGAAATTGTCACATTGAGAATGTTTGCTCACGCTCGCCCTCCTGAATCCCAATTATTGCATGAAAATAAATGTTAAATATCAAGATAGACATCACATGTTAGGCCCACAAATATACTACGGTACATATCATCATTCTGAAGTTTCAAACATGTTGAATTAAAAACATCATCTAACTTGAAAGACAGACTTCTGTGTTATGGTTAATATGCCGATTATTATCTGTTATTAGTCTATAATCCATATAATAAACTTAAGAACCACCACACACAACCCAAACACTTTGAAATAGCCTATTGACGTGTTTGTGCTTTAAACTTGATCTGGTTGATACAGGCTGTGGGTCCGTGTTCCCTCCGTCCAAAGCTGAATTCAACTGGTTTGATAACAGGATAAACAAATATACAAAGTATTGTTGCCGCTTTTCGTGTGAAGAAAGCCGCTGTGCCTGGTGCGTAAATGCGCACAGCGTCTCTCTTAATGGGAGTGATCCCTGTAAGTATTTAATAAACTCAAGTAGATATCTTTCAACGTTACAGTCGTTTTAGTGCAAAAGAAAGAAAAAGTGGAAAGCAGCGTAACATCATTGATTATTCTAATCTCCAGATGCGTCGACAGGACCGGTTAGGATCTAATATTAATTCATGTTAATTGACAATGTTTCCTGGTTGAGCTATAGTGGAAGGATTATTAAATACCTGCAATGATTGATTATCTATCTATCTAATAGCAAGCATAGTCAATGACTGTTTTTGTAGAGATGCAGTAGGGGCAGATAATGTAGATATAACAATAAAAGTGAAAAACAAGTTGTTTCCCGGGATTTGGGTTAATTTCTATTCCAACGGCGATTTGAAGACGAAAACCGGAAAAGCACGTGAATTTCTGTTTTTAATTCATATGAAAAACGTATAATCCATTCTGTATTTGTTTATCCTGTTATCAAACAAGCTGAACACATCTTTGGATTCATGGACCGCCGTGGGTGTGTAATGTGAGTTTAATCGCTTGAGTTTGTGAATGGTGCGTCGCTTGCTGCCGCAAGCAATTGTGGGACGAAATCATCTCCTTTCCTTCGGTAAAGGATGTCCAGTTGTACCTTATGCTAAAGGAGATTAGAAAGGAAGCACTAAAGCACCTCTTCTTAGTATTTGGAGAAAATCGACCAGCTCTTATCATGGCTGTCACTTCCAGGTCATTTCACTCAGTTAGGAACCTTCTGAAGCAAAAAAGACTATTTGACTGCAGCCAGAGTCTCTGTAGGAAAAACTGCAAAGGTTTCCAGAGTCTCCACAATTTGTCCGATTTATGATTAACATCATGTCTCAGTTTCTCCAGTGGGAGAAGAGCCGTTATCTGTGGTATACACATGTTGCACATAGGAACATGCGAGGAAGGCCACTGCAGCAAAATGCATATTTTGGCCAGAAATAAAAGAATTTGGTGGCAGTTAGTTGAGTGCTGTAGGCTATTTGTCATAGCCATCATCTGTAGGGCATGCAGATGAAAATTAGCTATAAGCTAACTCAGTACAGTACATCAAATGGTAATATTTATGTTTTTCGAAAGGGAGGCCACAGATTTTACATCTGCTAAAATCTGCTCCATAATTGCTAAACTAGTTCGCTCTCAAGTGCTAGCTTCATCATGCTAGCTCTCATTAGCAGTACATGTGATATGGTCACCTGTTGAGCCAGCTTCTTCTAACTGGTATGTGAGCCAGTCAAAGAAAAAATAGGAAAGTCTTTGTCGTCCTGCTGTTTAGGCATCTTTGCAGTGGGATTTAACTGGCAATTTCAAGTTTACACTGAGAAAGTTAGGAATTTGTTTAAAGCATGGAGCAGAGCAAGATCTTAAGTGGCCTTCTTGCTCCAGATCACGTGACCCTCCTCCCAAATTACACTTTTTAAAGAGGCATAGTCAAAGTTAATTTTTAAAAACATGAATGCATCACTCACTTTTTTAACATTGAAATTACAGTATGCACAAGTTGCAGTGGCAAACTTCATGAAGAAATTACTAAAAGAAATTCCAAAATGTAGGATGAGCTGGTTTGATCTGAAACTTCTGGGGCCAGATGCATAAAACTCTGTGTAGATTCATGACTACAACTGTGTATGCACAAAGCAAGAAATATGCATACGCATTCTTTTCATCAAATTTCTAAAGCTGTGCTATGCATGGTTCTGTTTTATACATCTCAGTCATTGTGAAACTGAGCTCACATTCATGAGCCTCATTTTCATTCCAACAATGAGCCATAAATGGATGAAGACACACCCTGAACCAGCTGTTTTCATATCAACATGATGCCTGCTCCACCAGTCTGTACAAATGTCAGTGAAACAAACAGGAAATAAAAAGTGCAGTTTCACCGATTGCGTTGCACCGATGAGGTTCTCCAACAGCAGAACAGCTGTCATTATGCACGACCATTACACACAGCTGTGCGGCTCTTTATAGCGTCCATATCATTAATTCATCACATGGACTGTAAACCGTCATCAGCAGTGATATCTTAGAAATGTAATCAATGATTAGTTTGCAGCGCTCATATCTAAACCGGCTTTTCAAGGTGTGACACAACTAAGGATAAAATAAAAAGAATATTAACAGCAAAATAAAATGTTGACTCCTATGTAAATTAAAATAATGATAATATTAACCACACAAAGTAATTAATCAGTTACCTTAACAAATGCACCTTTGATTGGCATTTTACAAATCTCTGTGTAAACACAAAAAACAATCACAGAATCAGTGCATCTGGTTATCAACATAAACAAACAATGTTTTACTAAAAGATTCAGTCTCTCACCTTATATTTCATCTCCACCTCATCATATCACCGTCAGATTAAGGGCATTGTTTCAGCAAAAACCAAGGTATGGCAATGTGACATGACTTCACAGAAATACTCAGTTCATAGCCAGGAATAGGTAAGTGGAGGGTGCTGGGATGCTGCAGCCCCTAGGTTGCAGCATCCCAGCACCCTTAGTAGCCTGACTGCTAAAAACTTGGGGGGAGTGTGCATGCATACAGGTAATTTCTTTACAATGCGAAGTCGCTTTTTTGGCTTCATGCGCCACTCAGCAACTTTCATAGGAATGAACAGGACCCCACCTCCAACACTGTATCCAGTTTTCCTTAATACATCCATGGGTTGCAGTCATTTGCTGCTGTAGGCCATATCAGTTGCTCCCACATAGAGGTGTCGGTAGGTGTATTATTGTTTGTAGGATAGCTGTTTCCTCTGCTTCACTATTTGTAATTAGTAGATTAAAAGATTGGTATTGATCCTCTCATCTAACTTTCAGCAAGGAAGAAAATAAGTGTACCATTTTAACAGACACAAAATAATTTTCATTAAAACAGATTATGCAATGGTCATTAACATTTATATGATCAAAATAGCCATTAACAAAAGCTTTTAATGGGGAATAAGTTTGACCTAATCTGTTTGTTACACACAATAGGTTTGGTATCACAGAGATAAAATGTGCAAGCCAGAATTGATTGCGCATGAACTCTGTATGATGCAAAAGGAAACAAGTCAAACAGTGCTCTCAGGGTTAGAAAGTTATTGGGTCATTGGCACATCTTTACAGCCAGATATGTTTTTCTTTCGATGAACCTCCCAAACAACATGTAGTTAACACAAAGACATTCCCCTACAAAGTATGTAAAATATGCAAGTCACTTGACAGATGCTGTCAAACTGGTAATTATTTGAAATGAGCAGTACCAGTAAATACTGAAAACTTTCTCCAGGCTTCCCATAACTCCCTGCAGAACCAGTAGTACCTGTTATAAGACCCATAGCTATACTGTTTGAGTCAGATTGACTGATCATTGATTGATCAGCATTGACTTTTGCCAGTCTAAAGACTGTAGTTTTAACTATTGGATTCATCATAAAATGTTGAGAATAAATAATGAACAAATAATTATTTTGAGAGTTGGTAAAACCAGTAGATCTGTGAAACATAAAATAAATGACAACAACAAATGTGTATCTGTAGCGTTAAGCTAACTGCATGGCTCTGGGACTCCGATACCATGGGCTTCACACACCGCACAACGAAGGGTGGAGGTATCTGCTTTTACATGAATGATGGCTGGTATAATGACGTGACAGTGATTTCACAGCACTATTCTCCTGATATTAAATCCCCCCATGAGGTTGCATCCTTCACAGTAGTCGGTGCAGGCCCATGTGAAGGAGGCACAGCGCAAACTCACTGATCAGATACTTTGTGTGGAGCAGACAAACCCAGACTCCTTGGTTGTTGTCCTTGGCGACTTTAACAAAGGTAATGTTCCGACAGCCCAACCACAGGATGCCACACTGTTATGTACACAGCTTTATTATGTCCACAACTCCTGTCTTTAAGTGGGTACTCAATCAACGCCTCTGTCAGACAACCAACCAACAAACAATTACAAAATTCAGGTAACTCACTTATGAAGGTACACCTATGATGATACAACTCTGACAAAATGGTCTTGATACATTGACAAAGGTCCAGTCGATCCAATCCAGTAAAATATTTAGTTCAGAACACATTATTACATCAATAAATATCCACAAACAGCTGTTGCTTTATTTCAAATGATCCTACAGATGTCTTAATCTTCCCATGTATTTTTCATCATAACTCGCATTTACATGTAAACATTAGCCACATCTTGGTATCAAAATGTCGGCTGACGTTTCGACTGAAATCTCACTTGACCCAATAGGAGCTTCCATGTCCTGTCCACAGCCTACAATAGCCAACGAGAGTCCACACTGAAACAGAGATCACATCAGTAGATGACATAGCTAATGATTCCAAAAATGACCATATGTAGTTTTAATGGATAATATGAAGTCACAACATGGAAATTATGTAAATATAAATAGTTTGCTGTGTGTTCCTTTCTATATGGACTGCTTTTCCACCATAGCACTGGTTTTGACTCTTTTATATGCACAAAGTTAAGTTTCAACAGGGGAACAAGCGCTATAATGTGTTTATGCTTCAGTTACTCTGAAGCAGGGGTTATATGGTGTCTCTAAATGGTCTTTTTTTGGAAGACATTTATAAATACCCTCAGAAAAAAAATATTGTAAAATATTGATTTCTGTGGTATTGTCATTAAATTTTAACTTGGATTAAGGCTCCATGCTGTGGTCCCATTGTGTTTTCCAGATAGTAAGTCCCAGCTATAGGTCATCTACAGACATCTGTTTGCAAAAAAATTTATAGGCGGAAATAAAAACTTTGTGCTACAGTGTGTTCAAACTTCTGCTACTCAATGCCAATAACACTTGCAGTGATTCTGACTGTTGGGGGGAGTGTTACCTTTCAAAAGTGACCAAAACCATGCATGTACTCCTAATGGTTCAAGAACAGCTTTCAATTTACTTTTGGTGTGCCTTGGATAGGCATTTTCACAGGAATTTAAAGGAATATTAAGGGGTTAAAGGGTTAGTATGGATTTTGTGAAGTGAGGTTGTATGAGGTAGTTTTCCATTGTTTCCATTTGGGTCAGAAAGTGCTGTTGGGGCAGTGAGACAGTGCAACAGTAAGTATTAAATGCCATAATTGATACATTATTTGTGTAATCAGTGATGAGATAAAGAACTGACTTTTGTTCATAATTCACTGGCACAGAAATTTGATGTTTTTTTCAGTTGCAGAAAAGAGTCTAAGATGTTTTTTCCTTCAATCATCTTGTGATTGTTCGGGAATAATAACATTCCATCAGAAATACATGAAAAGGTTTATGAATGATGCACCTGTCATGTGTCATATCATAACACACAGAGATGCAACATTGACACAAACAGAGATTTGTCTTCATATTGTATTACCAGTCAGTCAGTAACACCATACGAACACAGTGTACAGATGCTCACTGAAGAAATAAGGAATTACCCCATGTTTTATAAGAAACTTTAGATGAGTTTCTGGCATGTATTGTGGTTTCATTGTTATTGGACATAACACAAACACATCACCTGTGCTGTTTGTCTTTTGTCATGTGTTATTGTTCATAATTACATCAGTACTTTCCAGGCAGGTACTCAAAATTTCCTCATAACTTCTCTGAAGTGCCTGCAGAACCAGTATGACTGTAATTAAGCATGTGGTACAGACCAGTGGATCTTGACTATATAAGCCAGACAAACCTGATGGGATGTAGGACAGCAGCTTCACAGAGAGACAGAGGTACATCCAGAGGTGCACTGCAGGGTACAGACTCTCAAACAAAGAGACATCATGAAAGCTGTTGCAGTCTTCTTGCTTGTGCTGTGTTACCTGGCCGTCAGTCATGGTAGGTCCAGTTGTTTACAACATTTTTAAATCCTAATGATTTTTGTTGTAGCCATTAAATTTGAAATAAGTGTATTTTTTTTCTTAAAGGGATGTTATGTATCCACTCACATCACTGATGGTTTTCTCTTCACAGCCTGGACCTGCAGGGAGGCTCCACGGCTGTCTAATGTTAGACAGATTGATGCTGGGCAGGGGAAAGTGGTTGCCAGCACCAGCAGCAATTATGCGTATTTCCTGATTGGATCATATTGGTACAGGCTGGGCTCAGCAAGACTCAAGCATGTCTCAGTGGGACCTGCAGGAATGTGGGGAGTTGACTCCTCAAACAGGGTCCACAAATACGTAGCTGGCAACTTTGTTCAATCTTCTGGTAACTATTATCACAGTCAGCCAGATTTTTACACATTCACATTTGCCCGCTGATTAAATTATCCGTACCTCTGTGTTGAACTTGTCTTCAGGTCTGTCTATGCAGCAGGTGGATGCTGGAGGTGATGGCCAAGTTGTCGGAGTAACCCCTAGCTCCCACAGCACCTACTGTCTGAGAAGTAGCTCAGCTTCGACCTACAAGGCGGGCTCCCTCAGCTGGAGTTCCCTGTCAAGGACTATGAAGTACTACAGCTGCGGTCCACTGTACGGATGCTGGGGAGTGGACTCAAGTCATCGGGTTTACGTCACACAGGTTAGACATTGCAGTGCCAGTGTAATCTCATATTCCTTTTTAACTTTAACCCCATTCACTCATTGATCATGACGAAAACTTGTGCTTCATACGACAGAGAATCACACCAACCAGCTGTAGTACCTATAGCTGGACATCTGTGTCAGGGATATCTGCGAAAATGATTGAGGTGGGAACTGACGGAAGCGTCTTTGCAGTGACTACAACCGGCCAAGTCTACCAAAGGTAAGCCTTTCATCTATGCAATCTAAGGGCATTTTTATTGTGTGCATGGGAACAATGTGGTTGAAACCACATTAAAGCATCAACAACTTTCTAGTGAGTACAATAAATACAGCAAGAGCAACAATAACACTATTACAAAAGTCATCATAAAAAGTTGCACAGGTGACACAAGACAAAAACTGTAAATAATGCATTAAAGGAGTAAAACATATTACACAGTGGAGGTAAAAAAAAAAAACCTTATTAAAACATCTAATCCAAAAAGAAATTAAAAAAAAAACAATTATGGAACATGTTAGCGAAACATAGTGAAGAAAAAGAAATTATTTAATGATTTGTGATGACAATAAAAATAAGCAGAAGATGCATACATATACCAGTTGTTATTAACAAGCATTGCATACAACTGCCAGGAAAGATGCTAAGAGAATGAAGGCCACAATACATTAAATTCAAGTAGTTTGGCTCATCAAATAACCTTTTACACATAAATTAAAGGTTCGTGAAGACTGGCAACTTAATCCATTCATGAATTTCCAGCATGCATGCTTACTAAATGAAAAATTAAAATAGAAATAATTACTCCTTAAATAACATAATGCATCACTGGGTTTCAGTAAAGTTACATCAGCAGTTTTCAGCGACAATTACTTTTAAGAGGAATAAAAGTCCCACTTGTACATGTAAGAACACAATCACCTGTGTTTGACTGAAGAATTTTAATAGTTTTAAAGTATGTGTTCTATACAAATCCTGTTGTAAGATAAGTAATATCAAAGGTGGAGAGTCTTCATAACGCTCATTAAAAGCTTCTGCAGGAGGAAACAGTCGTTTAAGTTGATGGTTTCACAGATCTCTGTCTATCTCCTCTCTCAACAGAAACGGCATCTCCAGTAGTCGTCCATATGGCTCAAGTTGGAGCCGCATCCCTATGTGCATGGCCATGAACCACCTGAGCTATGATCTGGGCCAACTTTGGGTTGTGACCAGTGGTGGTCTTCTTATGCAGTGCTCACACTAATGTGTTGACTGTCCTTGATTCCTTAATACAATGAAAAAAATGATCAGCATTTGAATTATGCCAATCTAAGGCTCTGATTTAATCTTTTTCTTGGCAAATTGAGAAATTGGTGTAGGGAAAATAAGTGATTCTTTAATGTAGTGTGATTCTCTCTCTAATGATTTAGAAATTATGCTCAAAACTCTAACTGAAACTTAGTCACTACCTTGAGGGTAATGGAGCATGTTGTTAACAATTCACACATGTAACATCTACCTGGTATACTTTCTGCTGTCTTCAAAATTATAATAAAAATAATCAGCAAACTAATTTCTGGCTTTTTCTTGATGAATTTAATGATTTTGCTATTGTGTGTTCATATATTAAGAAAATGGACATTTTGGTTTTGAAGCTAGTTGACGCACAGAAAAACCTTCATCTCATAAAGTTGCAACTGCAGCTGCAACTGACTTGTACATTTGACTGACCAGCACTGAAGCATTTTAACCCCCTTTGAGTCCTGCTGGTCATTATAAAGCTTTTCCTTTAATTGTTTGCTGTGTTATTCATATTTAAAGATATCCTCCAGACAGGCATCAAGACATATAAAAATACTCTGGTTGGAACAATAATGTTTGTCTAATATGTTTTTCCACAAGAAAGTATTATTACGACTTTTAAATCCTTAAAATGGCATCTACACCTTCTCCCTCCCCTCAAAGATCAGATTTTTAATGAGCACAGAGAAACGTTCCACTTTCAGCAGAAAAATGTGAAAACAGCCTTCTAGTGTAAAAATCTGCACATACATCATTCTGCACAATGACGCTCCAACATCCAACTGTTAAAACAAGAAGAAAAACAAATTTTTGAGGGAAATACTGTGAAGTTAACAGAAAATCAGTGACTTTGTCCTTGAAGGGTAAAGTTGAGTTTGATGTCAGTTTTTTAGAGTCGAAAACTTCTTTCTAGACTCTGTTGCTGTGTCAGTTAGCATCTGCATAGCTGTGGTTTAGTGCAGGTTCAGCTAAACTAGAATTTTCAGGGGATTAAAATACAGCTCTGTGTTCAGTTGAACCTGCAAAGGTTCTGATGAACTGCAGCTAAATTACAAATTGATAAGAATTGTGATTAAGTGACCTTATAAAGTTGCACAGCAGTGACTCAGAAGATGGTAATACATAAAATTGGTCTCAGATTTCTGATTGTACAGTTCAGTCAACCATTTTACTAACTGCTGAGAAAGAAAGAATTAAGAAATAACATTATAGGACTATAAATTGTGTGTTTTGTCAGTTTTGTGCGATGTTCCTCATTAGTGTTCCTGTGTCTCCTGTGTTCTTGCTTATAAGCGTTCTGAGGGCTGCTGCTGCTCTCAGCCTGAACAGAGCTTTTTCTTCTATCCGGGCTGACAGCCTTCTCACCTCCTTCTGCCTGATAAGAAACTAATGACGGTATATTTCCCATACCAAAGAATCTATACTAATTGAATTTTGAGACAGATTGTATATAAATATTACAACAAAACTTTAAGTCCTTAAAGGGATTTACTGATCTCATAGATAAAAGAAAGGAACAAAAGATATACAAAAGCCATATTTTGTCCAGGTCTCCAAAAACTCCTGGAAATCGATTCTTAAAATCAGAGTTAGAATCGATTGTATCCACATTCTCCCACATGCTCCATAAAGGTGAATTTACACTTTTAACATCTATACAATTGCACTTTTTTAAGTGGCATAGTTAAAGTTAATTTTTAAAAACATGAATGTATTACAACCTGAAAATAAGATGAGCAGCATAACATATGAAATGTGGATTAAATATGTACTTGACACATTGAAACAAATGTAATCTACTTCCTTCGGCACACCTTTTCAAGTCCTGATGTAGAACTATTAAAGGAATAGTTTAGCATTTTGGGAAATATGCTTATTTGCTATCTCTCCGAGTATGAGATAAGAAGATAAACATGTCTGTGCACTATGTATGGAGAGATGGGTTGTGATTAGCCTAGCTTAGCATAAAGACTGGAGGCAGATGGAAACAGCCAGCCTGGCTCTGTCCATGTTTTTAAAAATCTGACTAATAACTAATAACACAAAGAGATGTAAAAAATACTATATATGGTTGTGTTGCAGACTATTGATGTTTTATTGTGCTATTTATTAAATTATATTAATATGGCTACACAGTGTCCTGATTTCTCTTCTGTGTTGTCATTGATCCCCCTGAAACAAGTGAAAGTCTGTGACAGTAAAAAACATTTAGATTCATTTCACTAGTTGCACTGCTAACATCTTCATGTGTTTAGTCATGTCAAGACCCTGTATTTGTGCTGAGTGCTAAGCTACATCCTAACTTGGACACGTCTGTCATGACCTGCAAAAGTTTAACAACAAACAGTTGCAATTATCTACTGAGAGAGGCGCCCTTGAGTCAAAACTACGAGTCCCTATGGCATGTGGAAGCACATACTGTACAAATCCTGTTACACATAAATATCCACAATACAAATCAACAGAGCCCACAAATGTTAGTTATTACCACCTTGGCACAAGACGCATTTTCAAATCCATTTTTCTCTGTATAAATGAAAACACAAGGAGGTCAGAGACTGGATTACTAAGAGATGATGCATTACACAATCTGAATCATCACAGATAAATAGTGCAGATGGAAAATAAACCTGTTTATATCTGAGAGGTGTTCTCTATCAAATGCCCCCCTCATTTCGAATGGGAATGATGCTGCCTCATATTCTCTTCCGCAGCGTGATGTGATTTGATTCCACCTGGCAAGCAAGGACGCAAACAATATCAGAAGAAAACAATTTGGTGCAATTTGGCGTCGAGCCGGCCAGCCAGCTGCTTGTTAGGGTTCACATGTGAGATGTATGGGTAATGGAGAGAGTTGGAAGCCTGCAGGAGGCCGAGCTCAGTGAATTCAGCCCAACATTGCAGTGAAAGTGCAGCCAGAGGCCCCATTTCTCAACACATTTACTCAACAGGGTCTCATACCGAATCCCAAATACCTTATATTTGCTGCATGTAGCCTGGCCTTGCTTTGGTGGTTTTATATTGTATATGTTTTCTGTCAATCTATGTTTCTGAAGTACTAGAGTGAAAGTACATCTTGGACTGTCAAAATGTCTTCTTGACAAGATCTTGTGCCCAAAACCATTGTCTGTGATGACTGTGTACACTTGCAAACTGAAAAAAAATCACTACATGTGGTAGAGATTTCAACACCTAATCTGGCCGACCAGTGGTAGGCACAACAGCAGTTGCATTAAGCCATATGAAGATCATGAATGTATTAAAAGAAGTGGATATTGTGCTTCAAGATGGCATCCCACTTGTTTTAATGAAAGTTGCTCACAGGGTGCATACATTGAAAAAGTTCCTCAGGCTTCTGTGTTTTGGGGCACATAGAACATGAACATTAGAGCTTATGTAATGTGCTGACAATTTTACTTTCACTGACTCTCTGCATGGCAGTTCCCCACCAGAGAGATTCTCTGTCCCAGCGTGCACCGCGCAGGCTGACTGCAGTGGTGACACTTTTTTTCATGTCTGTGACATATTCTACAAATATAGACACTGAAACTGTAGACATTGAAACTATAGTGAAATGTCAATATGACTATCAACAGATCATTTTCACTGTCTATTTTTGCTGAGAACCACACACGTCACACAGAAAAAATAGGCAAGACACAGAATCTCTAGATGTCGTGCAGCTGTGTGGCTGCTCTAACCTGTTAACATGGCACAGAAATGAAAAGCAAGAGGTTTCGCGATGCACACGCGCTGCTCTCGCAGGCAGTGTGTCCAAGGTGCAAATTTACTGCAGTACAACACAATAGACAGAGAACATTAGTGTTGTTATGTGTGGTTCATGCACTGAATGGGTGGTCATGATGTGCAAGTTGGTTCATCGTGTTAAAACACTTTGACAATCTGCTTTGTTGGACAGACCAACATCATTTTAGCCAGTCACATTCTAGCTTTGACCTATCATCTGGTACAGTATGTAGAAAGGTCCAGTGTGTAGAATTTAGTGGCATCTAGAGGAACAAGCTTGCCAAAAATAGAATATAATATTCAGTATATTTTACTTAGTGTATAATCCCATGAAAATAAGAACTGTTGTGCTTTTGTTACCTTAGAATGAGCCTTTTATATCTTCATAAGGAGCAGGTCCCCTTCCACAGAGCCTTCTATGTTGCACCACCATGTTTCTATAGTAGCCCAGAATGGGCAAACCAAACACTGGCTCTAGAGAGGCACTTTTGCATTTTTCAGAGTTTCGTGGCCACCGTAGGTTCTCTTACACGCTTGGAGGGGCAGGGTCTGGCAGCCAATTACAATAGGGTTGCCATGATGCAGGGTAAGTGGGGTCGCTGCATGATCTGTTCGGGCTTGTTCACCTTTTTTTTAACAGCTCTAAAGTGTTACTTATTGATGGATTCATACACAAAAATCCCCAAAAAAGTGCTGGATAACATCAACAGTGCAGGAACTTCAGATAATATCGGAGGCAGTGCAGCAAGCAGCGCAACAGGTGCTGTGATTGAGGTGGATGGGGTTGCTATAAGCTTCTTATGCTACCTGCAAACTTTGGCTGAAGGATTCTAGTCAAGTCAATTTTATTTATATAGCCCAATATCACATCGCCTCAAGGGGCAAAACAGACTTGCTAATGCTGTCTGTAAAATAAGGCTAAAGGATGCTAACATTACCCGTCAACTGAGGCTGAAGGATGCTAATGTTATCTGTAAACTGAGGCTAAAGGCTAAATTTAGTCCCACAACTTAATGGACTAGCACGCTTAAAAATAACGCACTGATAACAGCTTGAAAGCTGAGCATTTTTAAACTATTATTAAGGGCAAAGCTGATGACATATGAGACCACGTTAAGGAAAACTAAAACCACTGATGAGCGTGTACAAGGAGCTCCCTGATGTTTTACACTTTTAAATGTGTGTTTACATTATATTATAGTAAAATATAATGAGGTATGAAACAGATTAGGAGAAGTGCAAAGAACTGCAAGAGTAGACCATATAAAATGTTGTATGTAAAGTTGAAATTGAACAGTAAACTGTGTTTCTCAACTTGCAGCATGTGAACAAAGTGACACAGTGGTCACATTTTTGTCCTGCCATCTTATTATGCAGTGCCCCCTCTGGCATTGTTGGTTATACTACCACAAAAGCAATTACGCTCAGGGCATCCAAATGGCCAACAGCAGCCCTGATCTAAGTTGCCAAAATGTTAATATTAAATGTAGGCTTTAACTTTTCCTACAGCCTCTGGTAAAACTGAATTGAGGTTGATTTGATACTAAACAGGTGAGTGTCTGTGCAGGAAAACACTCACTGCTCACACTCAACTGTGGTGCACATAAAATATCTTTTATGTGCACCACAGAGAAAAAATTCATCCAGAATCCTTTACCTCTGGCAAAAATGGTAATACTTTCATCTCATGTTATTGCCAGAGGTGTGTGTGTGTGTGTGTGTGTGTGTGTGTGTGTGTGTGTGTGTGTGTGCATGTATGTACATGAACACTGCAGCCATAATATGAAGTGCTCTGCAGAGGTTAATTGGAAAATGCGGACTTGACTTTTAATGTGCAGAAAATTGAAAATGGGTGCTAATAACTAGTGAAGTCTCTCTTTCATGTTGGCATGGCTCTACATGTAACAGTCACCAGGGTGCATGACTCTACATTGGTTTTGCAGGCATCATACATAAGATCTGACGCAGACTTCATTAAACATGGCTGAACTTTAATCCTAGCTCAGTGATATTGATGTACATTGAAGTGGAGAAACTCACAAGTCATCAAAAGTCTCTGAGGTTAATTTAAAGCGATTAAAAGTTACTCCTGTAGTATTTGATTTCAGTGAAGTGCACTACAAATAAAACTTTTAATATTTATTGGAGGTTTAATCAGATGATCGTTTCTGTTCAGCGGCAGCAACAACGGGAACACAAATTGCTTCACAAATGTGCACAGCACAAATCAACAGTAAGCTGGATTAAATGAGTTAATTATAAAACCATCTCTCTGATAGAGCTAAATCAGTAATGGAGTTTATTGGGGTTAACTGATGTCAGATCAATAACTAGACCATATTACAACGATATTGGGTATCTGGGAATTTAAAGGGGTACTTCACCGATTTAGGATTGCACTTCCATAAAGTTGGGGGACTTGCAAGAGACAGATTTTTTAAATTAATGGTAAAAATTGAAGCAGCAGAAGCTGAGATACCCTGATTTTCAGTCCCTAATATAGGTCACACTCCAGAAACACTAGATCCTACATTTCCCATAATGCTTTTCTGTCTTATGTGGTAATGAACTGAGTATCTTGGTCTCTGGTGTATCGGTTGGACTGAACAAATTATTGAATGGTGTGACGGCCCTCTGGCTTGCCATGGCCCTTAGGTTTGTGTCTTGCCTTGGGCTGCTGTGTTTGTTTCTCCCTTTAGGTGCAGGTAGGCGGAGATTCAATTAATGCAACTGGATGCACCTGGCCAGTCCATCCAGAAGGCATTTAGGATCAGCCATTCCATTCCTTGCTCTCTGACTTCATTGCTGGCTCTCCCCCTGGCACCACATGTTTCTTTTGTTTGTTTTTTGTTGCATTTCTCTTTGGTTTACACCCTACACGTCCACACATCAACGCTACTGATCTACTGATTGACCACTTTAATTGATTGATTTTTTCATACAACCGTTTGTATTCTCCTGTTTTTGTCATGGCCTCAGAGCCGGGTCGTAACAACGGTTTTAGGAAATTGTGATGGGTGTTTTCAATATTTTCATTTTATAGATGTAACAATTAGTCAGTTAATCTGCTTAATCTTAATCCTATACTTTTTTATCCCGAGAGCTCAGGTACATTTTTTGTTGGTTTCAACATAAAAGTGACAGCTCTGAAATGTTTTGGTTAGACAAAGAATGTTTTTATTTTTCATCTTCTTCTCTAGACAGTCTAGCTAGTAGCATTGATTAGTTTTTGTTTTCCAATTTTGTTTGCAATGTACATTGATTTGGTACATTTGTGTCAAGTGGAAACAGATTTTCTTAAAAGGCCCTGCAGACAGGTTTTTTCTATTTTGAGTAATTAGACCCCTGCTCAGCATGAAGCTGGGCTTCATCCTGCAAACATTCACAGGTCAGAGTTCACCTTTGTTCACCTTTGACCAGGAAGATGTGTTCAGATGGCCAAGAGAACACCACTACAAAACTGTAGTGTCACTCTGATCAATATTTGTTTGTTACCCGCATCAGAGACCTGATGTCATTTTCTTTTTCGGGTTAGAGTACAGGTAAAGTTTGTTGAATGGAAGTGTAATCCCTCAAGAATGATAAAGGTAGAAGTTGTCCTACCATGATAGGTGCAACTAAACTAACAGGAGAGCGAGGGAAGTTAATCAAGTACAGGCTATGCACAATAATGTGCTGTTTTCTAGATTAAGGAGAGTGTAATATGGTTAAGTGGAAATAGACAAATAAGACGAGAGACTGAATTTAATGTGAAATAGGTCTATTTTATTCTTTTAAAATGAAATATCTCTTCTACTGAGTGTGCATGATTTTTTTCTTCTGCAGTCAGTCTGCTCATCCATGCGTAAGTAAGCTTTTATTTATGTATGTGCATATTTCATTCAGCCATATATTCATTTTCTTAAATGTTGTTCAATAAGACTTAATGGCATAATTTCTCCTACATCAAAGAATATAGAAACAAACCTATATTTGCTCTCAGTTCTCAAGTCTTGAGGCCAGTTAAATTCTTCTAAAGGCTACCAGAACAATATACAGTAAACTGTCTTTCTTTCACTACCCTGGCCCCTGCCTACTGGCTTAACATGCAGTCATTAAGGTGCAAATACAGTATTGACAAGCTGCAATTATGAGACATGCATGTCTCAGGATGGTGGATGCATACATTTACAGTATATCTGCTGTTGTACCTGATTACATTGTAAGCATATTAGATTAGATATTAGATTTGTCTCAGATTTTGTCTTAAAATTGAACAGTTCCACTTATTATTTACTCTGGTCGATGTACATCTTCATAATATACTTAAAAATAAAATGTTAAAAAGAAGTCTATTACAGACAGACAGTTCTGTCCTGGATTTCAGACCCTGCCCTTCTCTCTCTATCCAGCAGTGTATTTTTCAGCTTTTCCTGCCATTCCTCACCTGATCATCACCTGCCAGCTAACTTGTCCCTCGTTCCCCTCAATCATCTACCTGCAGGTATATGTGTAGTACCTGCCAAATATTTCTAGTCATCTGACAGTTAGTCCATTGTAACACTTCAACTGTAGTGGTCCAGTCTTTATTCTTTATTGCCTGCATGTCAGTATATGACCTCCGCCTGTTCTTTTTTTCCTGCTCTATCCTCTCCCTTTTTGGACTTGTTTGCCTTACCTGATGCAGACCTTGTTTCTGAAAATCTCCGTTTGACCTTATCTGCACACAATATAAAGACATTGGTTGGTCTGAAAATGGACATCATTACTCATTCAGTTATTTATTTATTGGATGTAGAACATGAGGGACTGTGGACCAAAATTTAATATATTTCTGCACCTTAGCAGAATTGGGAATATCCTGCTTTTTAAACTTTAATTCTTGATCATACATTATAGAAAATAATACAAATATTTTGTGTCTTTCATAATTATAAAATTTCTTTTGTTCACATGAAAACTTCAAATTGCTGACCTCAAACTATAAATTGGCCACACTGACCCAAAAAGGCCTTCTTCACAGCAGACATTTTGACATGTCTTTGCAGGAAAAGTACAAGTTAACAACTGCATATACATCTTAAGGTGTGCACATCCTAGAATCCTGGGCTATGTCTGGCATCACTTCCTGTTTACTATATAGTGTACTATATTTACATTTAAGTAAAATTCATGCACTATAGTCATGTATCAACAATTCCTGGAACAAAAAATGTCCATGGCATATACTCTACTTTCTTCTCACAGTTCCACAATGCCATGTCCATCCATCCATCAATCCATGCATTCATTTTCCGCCGCTTATCTGGGATCGGGTCGCAGTGGCATCAGACTGAGTAAGGAAATCCAGACATCCTTCTCCCCTGCAATGCCCTCCAGCTCCTCCTGGAGGATCCCAAGTCATTCCCAGACCAGTAGAGATATGTAATCCCTCCAGCATGTTCTGGGTCTGTCCCAGGGTCTCCTAGCAGTTGGACATGCCTGGAACAACTCCAGAGGGAGGCATCCAGGAGGCATCGTAACCAGGTTCCAAAACCACCTCAGCTGGTTCCTTTCGATGCGAAGGAGCAGCAGCTCTACTCTGAGCTCCCCCCGGATGTCTGAGCTCCTCACCTTATCTTCAAGGCTGAGCCCAGACACTCTCCAGAGGAACCTTATTTCGGCTGCTTGTAAGCGCGATCTCATTCTTTCAGTCACTACCCAAAGCTCATGACCATAGGGGAGGGTTGGAATGCAGACTGACTGGTAAATTGAGAGCTTTGCCCTCTGGTCCAGGTCTTTCTTCACCATAATGGTCTGGTACAACACCTGCATTACTGCTGATGCTGCACCAATCCGCCTGTCAATCTCATGCTCCATTTTACCCTCACTCATGAATAAGACCCCGAGATAGGGGCAGCAACTCACTACCAACCCAGAGTGAGCAGTTGACCTGCAGGGATAGAGAGACCTGGACGTGCTGATCCCAGGCATCATAAACTAGTTCTAGGGATGTGGAACATCATCTCCCTGGTGGGGAAGGAGCCAGAGGTAGTGCGGGAGGTGGAGCGGTACCAACTAGATATAGTTGGGCTGACCTCTACACACAGCACCAACTCTGGAACCAAACTCCTAGAGAGGAGATGGACAATGCAATGTGTTGCATTTTATAGATGAGGACATTTTGTGGACTTTGAAGTATGATTGGCAGTGGCATTTCAAAGTCACAGTTTGATTGATGTCCAATGACACACATTGTATCTACCTATCGCTTGCTGAGACACTTTATGGAACAGACCCATCATCGATCTCATTAATTACACCTTTGCTATCGTTTGGAGTATTGGTAGTGTTTATGGATGCCACGTGAAGGATTTTTTTTTTTTTTTATAGTATTTTATAATACAATAACAAGCATTAAACAGAACAGCATACAGAACAGAACGTACATCCAACCCACCCAAAGACGCTGCGCAGTAACAAAATGGGGAAGAGAGAAGGAAAAAACAATCATAATGTTTCCCAGATCCAGCTTTTGATTGAAATCATAAGTCAGTTTCTCCAGTGCCATAAAGGAAGCAATCTTTGCCATCCACATTTCAGGAGAGGGGATCTGTGAAGTCAAAAATAGCAATAAAATACATCCATCCCTTATCCACCACCACTTATCTGGGTCCAGGTCACGTAGTAAAATACATGTCTTAGCTAAATCAAAAAGAATGGTTCACAACATAATGAATCTGCATCAAAATATCCTCAGTAGTAAAATGAAAGAAAGTCATTGCAAACTAATAACATGCTAAGTAATAGTGTGCATGTCTCTCCAGTATTTTTGGACATAGTCCGAGGACTAAAACAGATGAATAGGAGAAATACCTCTGTGAGACTTACACATGTAACAAAGATTTTTAATGTAGGTGAAGTAAAACATACAATGAGTAAACAGATTCACATGTAATGTATTCTGGCCAGAGCACAGCGGGCTCTTTGTCTGCATTGAGTAGCTTAAAGAAAATAGATGATCATCAGTCATGATGATATCATAAAGAGACTATTGTTGTGTACTTAGTAGCTTCTGGCAGGTGTCACACATGGCATTCAGTCTCACCCTGAGGGCACAAAAACCAAACTAGAGCAGGGAGGCAGAGAGGTTGTTGTGTGTGTGTGTGTATAGGAGAGGCGAGAAGGAGTCAGGAGAAGTAGTAAAGCTTCTTATCGAAACTCCTCTGGCTGTATTGATCACGGAGACGAGCACTAGCATGAAGACCTCAGGGGAGATGGGAGGTTATGATGAAATGATGCTTCAAATTTCAATGGAGAAGAGCCCGCAGCTGTGGTGTGTGTGTTCATGGGGAGGTGGGGGTGCAGGAAGACGATGAGGAAAAAGAACTTGAATCCAATGTCTCTGAGAGACATTGCTGGGGGGAAAAGAAAGAGGACAAAGAAAGATGGAGTGACACTGAGGAGAGGGCAGCACTAGATAGAGGGAGACAGGAAAGGCTTTGCTATATTCACCACAACTAAACCCAGCAGTAATTGTCCCATTATTACAGCTCAGCAACACCAATTGTATAAATAAGCAGTACTAAGTGCCCCCTGTGCTTGTTAAAATGAGCATGTATGTATGTGCTAAAAAGAAATCTATGATCTTTGAGGGAAGTCACACCAACAGTTTTTGGGGGGGAAGATTTTGATGGAAAACTTAGTTTACCAAATTGTGTAAAAAAAAAGGGTATCAGGCCTTGTAACTGAGTGCATCGTGCCTTATAAACAAGTCACATGGACTCACAAGCAGAACATTTAAAATTTTGGTGACAACTCAGAGTTAAGATCAGAAATTCCAGCAGTCCTCTAATCAGTTGCCCCGTGGTGCATATATTATGTATGGCTTTTCAAGCATGAGTAAATGCTGGCTGCCGGATGTCAACATGTCTGCAATACCTATAAAATTTGGGATTTTGGGACCATTTCCTGTTGCTGGCTTGCATTGCCTTCTCACCACAGTTTGTTTGGAAAAGACTGAAATTTACATTTTAGTCCTCTCTGTGCAGCTCTGTTTCACTGCATGATTTAAATAGATTTGTTATGTGGTTCGAGCAAACCACCCCCTACGTGACTGAACAAACTGTACTCATAAATATATTTAATTAATGACCCAGGAAATAAATGAGTCACATGACAGACCAGTCAAACCTGCAGAATAATCCATGTCAACTTCAGGTCAAACACTCCACTGCTAGATGTGAAAGTGGAGCGCTTCATTCCTGCTTTGCAGACAATGTTTATGCAAAGTGAGACTGTAGAGGTAGAAAATGCACATGGTTTCTCATGACATTTCATAGTTTTACTTTGTTGTTTGGTCAAATGTTTAAAACAAGAGTTCGGTTTTAACTTTGGTAGTGACATTGTTGTCAGACAGCTAATAAGTGTGCAACTTGTGTATTGTGTGCACTTCAAGTCAATTTTATTTATATAGTGCCAAATCACAACAGAAGTTATCTCAGGGTACTTTTCACATAGAGCAGGTCTAGACCATATTCTTTAATTTACAGAGACCCAACAATTCCCCTATGAGCAAGCACTTGGTGACAGCAGCAAGGAAAAACTCCCCTTTAATGGGAGGAAACCTCAAGCAGAACCAGGCTCTAGATGGGCGGCCATCTGCCTTGACCAGTTGGGTTGAAAGAGAGAGAGAAGGAGGGGGGAGAGGGGAGAGAGAGACACAGAGAAACACAACAGTAATAATAATAATAGAATTATAACTAATAATAATAGCTCTATATATCTTTTTTCTCTATCATATGCAAGTGCACACACACACAAAAAGAGCTTGACTCTGCAAAATGTATTTAATATGTATTATATAACTTTCTTAAAATTTAACTTTTATATGAATTTTTCTCACATTTTAAACAGATACATTACATTTTGCTACACACACATCTGACAGTTAAATTAATTTTAAATAAATGTTACAAGGAAATAAAAGCAGTGGATAATATGCTACCCTGTGTGAACCAACTGTAAACCATTTTGAAACCTCACCTGATATTCTGTGGCTCTGTCGTCTCTTGTATTCTGTTGTTGGGCTACACAATTCAAGATGTGCCTGCAGCAAATAAAATGGTGCTTCAAGCCAGCAGTTTGACTCTGACATCACAGCTCACCAGAGACCCTGCAGCTCCACCTGTCTGTATGTCTCTGTGGTGATCAAGTTGCCACTGCTGGAGGAATTCTCCACATAAAACAATGAATGGCATTCACAAACAAACATATTAGTAGGGCAAGCTTTAGCTAGTTTACCTTATGAAGAAGGTTAATGCTGTACAGTAATGACCCATACACATGTCACTGGTGTTAAAAGTTTTGTTTGGACTGATTACAGCACATGTCCTCCACTACACAACGTTATAATAATAAAATTAGTTGATGTTAAAACAACGTTTAGCCATGATCACAAATAAGCTAACACTTTTAAGCCTGAAAGGTATTATAATATTGACCATCCAGCAATTCTGTTACTTTTTATCATTTAAACCAGCCATTCTCAACCAGAGTGCCATCTAGTGGGCCACAGAGGCAATGGTATGCCAAATGGTTAAAATTATTTTTTTAACTGGACCACAACCGCACTCCATGGTGCGTTTTGATTTTATAACTGAACTAATACCAGGGCACAAGCTTTTTATTTCTCCAACATTTTCCCATCACAAATGATGAACAACAGCATTAAAACACGAGTCTTGAAGGTGAAACATGAGACTCATGTAGTATGTAACCTTCAGGCAGCTGCTCTGAAGGTGCGCTTGATTTGACTGTAACTGCAGTAACCAGGCAGAGATAAGCCTCCTGAATTTGCATCCAAAATACTGTCAAAATTTTAATTAATAATTTCCACAGCAGCCTCCTTAACCAGGAAAGAGGCAAAAAAAGGCACATATAGGCATGAGAGAGAGCGCACAGTTAAAGCACCTCAAATAACCATCACTCTGACAAAACACTCAATACGGAGTGAAAAACGAGACATCCGCCAAGTGAAACAAATGAAAGAGCAGGGGGCGATAATAATAATTAGAATAGTTATAATTAGAAGTAAAATCTGTTATCTTTCAAACCAAAATCCCAGAGTATAAGTGGAAAGTATTGTTCTTGCACGCATTTTCTTTAACTCAAATGTAGCTTAACCATGTCATGTGACATGCTACTTCAGTACACTTTACCAGCAAATATTATTGGAACCACTACAGAAAATTGCAGATGAACATTTAATGTCCAGGAATTCACATTAAAGACACTACCACTGACCACTACCTGTAACAAACTGGCCACAATTTCACATATTTGGAGGTTTATGTGTATGATGGCTTTTGTTTGGTCATTTGTTCAAATGCTGAAAACTACCTATGTTTATGTTGTCCTGACATATGACCTCTCTTAGTAGCAAAACTGTAAATAGCATAATGTTGCTGCAAAACGTAAGTAGTAGTAAGGGATTTGGCTGGATGGTTGGACTTAAACCATGTAGGTGATCTTTCATGAGATCTCTGCTGTTTCCAAGGTCAGAAATTATAGATGAAGGTCAACTTTTAAGCCAACATGGATAAGATGCCCTAAAAAGTGAGAATGATTGAAGTTTCAGCAATGTTTCATGACAGACTATCTGTTGATGAAGACCATGCAAACTTCAGAAATAGGACCATGAGTGGTTTTGTCAGCTGCTGCTTCTAAGGTGCCTTCTTTACTCAACGTTTAATGTAGATTGATATTAGAGTAACATGTCCGCAGATGTGTACAAAGTCAAATACTGTGATGTCTGTGAAGCCCCTCAGTGTCAACACTGGTGCATGCAGGCCGGATTTTGGACCCACTTTTGCATTATGACACTGTCATTGAGCATAATAACAATTGGATGATACTAATTGGTACTTGTTGTTCTAAGTCTAGTAAGTCCACTGACACTTAGTACGCAAGTGTACACAGCTTGCTGTAATGTGGAACACAACATAAATTCACTTGCTACTGATTAACTCACATGGTCACAACCTTTAGAAAAGTGTCAATTAAGGAATTGTACTGCCCTCAGGTCTATTTTGAATGGTAATTATAGTGGTACTAATGATGAATAAAGTAAATTGTCACCTGTCAAAATACAATAATGTTTGCTGGTTGTGTGTAAATGTCAGCGTGGGTGTATCATTGATAATGGGCACTGCCCTTTAGAGACACAATGTTCTGGCATCCTGGAACATTTAATAAACAACATTAGGCACAAATGATAGCTCAAAGCAGCCCACTCTTTCTCTCAGACACTGAATTGTGGTTTTTTTTTGCATTATTTTAAAGTATTTTTAAGTTTTTTATGTACTGTAAATATATGTCTCTTTGGCTTACTGACATTGTCAGCTGGACGCAAACATTCTCGCTCCCTGGAGAACACAAATTTAGGATGCTCTATCACAGCAGGAAAATAAATAAAACAAATTTTTCTTCTTTTTGGTAAGTACAGCTTTGACCAAATGCACAAGTAAAAAACATTTTGCCCTGCTTACTCTGTCTTTTACATGAGATTGAATTTTCCCATCCATACAGACACACATAGTTGAATCCCTCTCATATTTCCATCCTGGAGAAACACCCTAGCATCTATAACACTCCATTCCATACATGAGGACTGTGCTTCCAGGTGACCTTTCTGTATTCTATAGGTGCTACAAACTCAGACTCTGTGATTTATCTCAGAGAGACCAGAGGTGATAAAGCTAAAGGCTTAAAGAAGCAGCCTATTAAATGATAATAGGTACTATCAATGTAACTAGATTTGAGAGTCTAACAGTGATTATTCCAGTTTATTTCCTGCATTTTAATGTGCAGAGGAAACTTTAAGTTCTCTAAATTATAGTAGCCTACACCAACTGACTTTTCCTTTAGTGATTTTCTCAGTGCTTGTCACCAGAAACATCATTCTCCTGGATGATTTAACAAAACTATAGCTTTATGTTCTGACCATCAGTTTTCATTATGTTCAGCCTCTGAGAAGTCACTTTAATGTGGCCAAATTCACAATAATCTCATTTACATATTTTTTGTTTCTGTTGTCAGATAACAGAACAAGTACAAAATTTGATTGTGGCTCATAAATATTATGTGGCCCGGCAGTCTGTACCAAGTCTTTCATTTGGAATGGCAGGTGGCTAATTACTGCAATAACCATGAGCCTCAGCGGCTGCTGTGGAGAGAAAGCCAGTCAGAAGCGTGAACAAGAGCTGTAGAAAACTGAAACATTTCATTCTTACAATTGGGTACAAAACACTATGCCACACTCAGAGTCCAAAGTGAACTGATTCAAGCTGCTGAATCTTTTATCAGGCATCTACAAATGATTATCTTTAGCTTCTACTTGACATTAGCAGCACAAGCAACAGAATGTTAAGCTATGTGATTGGATGTTTCTTACCTAAATGCATTTTTAAGTGCATAAGCTTGTATCTTTTGCCTTTTTTTCATATAAACAAATATTTTCTGACTCAGTTACTCATCTTTTCTACTGATATGCCTGTTCAGGTCTCTGGAGGTAAAAGTCCCATTTATTTTCTGCATAGACCAAGTTTGGGACTAGCAGTTGAAGCACTTTCAAGGCTTGGATGGACATGAAACTCTTCAGGTTGAATCATCTTACCAGAACTCTTCCACTACCAAAAACATTTGGTATTTGAAGAACATTTTTGTTTGAAATGGAATGGTTCTAGTCCTTTGGAAGACTTTTTACTCTATGTTGACTTAACTATGAAAGAAAAATGTCACCACACCTTAACTAATCTGACAAAATGCCATCATTATATCATTATATCATCTTTTTGTGATTTTTTTTTTTGTCCACAGTGCTTACATAGTGTTTTGGGAAATGTAACTTTTGCAAGGGCCAGCTGTGAGGACTCCTCTGTTTTGCTTGCCTTGCTTGTTTTTCTGTCTGCTGGGGTGGACCCATTAAGGCAGCACCATCAGCAACATAGGATGCACCTGGGCCTGGTAAACCCTGAGTATACAAGGCCAGAGAACCATTCAGTTGAGTGAGGTCTTCTCTTCCATCTACAGAACTAAGAGGACAAATATGTAAGAAATTGTGATTAATGTAATACATTGCTTACCATATACCATGTCTAAATGTCATGACTTATTTTGACTCTAAAAATTAGGCATATATGGTGAGGGAACAGGTTAGACACAGCGATAAAGGCCACACATTGTTGTGAATGTAAAACTGATTGTAGGCATACTTACAAACAGCTTAACCTTTGTTCCTGTGATGGATGGCCTCCAACGTCGGAGAGCAGATATGGTCATCAGTCATGGATCAGGTTGGGTCTGTCAGGCTTTGTGCAGCCTATAGTAACTCTGTCGTCCTCTGTCCCCCAGGACAGTGGCATCCTTGGAGGCTTAAAAGTGCCAGAGGTGCCTGCGACCTTCCACCATCAGTCTTGGGCTGAGCTGTCAAAGAGGTACGATTCAGCTTCATGGAGGAGAGAAAGGCTCAGCTGATACGGGTTTTTGAAGGCTGATACTTCTGCATCTTATACCAATATTGAAATTCTTTCAAATGTTACTACACGTGTGTGAAAAGTTCACTGATAATCAGAATTTTCCTGCTAGAAATATGCTAAATTTTGCATGTCATTTATTTTGTGTGGATTTACAGCTCCTCTTATTCAATTAATAGAACAAAGTTGTATGACAAACTAACTGAATTGAACTTCAAAACAGAGACTGAGAAAAACAAGGGAAAAAAAGTAAAAAGTGTACAGCACTCGCAAGTAACTTATGGATTAAAATGCACCACAGCGTCTTAGATTTATGAGTTTACACCTAACGCCTCATACCTGCTCAGCGGTCTGTGAAAAGTGTGTCTGTTTACCAATGAACAGGATGTAGCCCTGTCTGGTGCTATTTAGGGTCAAGGTAGAGAGACAGAAGTAAAACAGCACCCAGTTATAGAGACAAAGGACAGGGAGGGGCAGGGGGAGGTGGTGATAAATTTCGAGTCAGAGAGACAGTAAAAGAGGGGGGAAGAATATTCTTTGTAGATCCTTGAAGTGAGAAGTGACGAGTGATAAAATACCTTCACCTTTAAAAGCAGACATTTGACTCATATTAGGAGAATACACATATAAATGAATCATAAAACAAACTGAAAGTAATCGGTCCTGCCATGAATCCACGACCAAACTTTGCTGACTCACAGTAATGTTGCACTTCTCCCAAGAGAGTATGATGTGGTGTATGTGTCGGTGTTTACATCCTGCCACACGAGTCTTCTTGATGCTCCATGCTGTGGAAGTGCCAGGAGAAGCAGAGTGGGAGGAAAAGGAGAAGAGGAGGAGGTGAAGGACTCAGCATGCCTGTCTCTCTGGTGAGCCAGTGGGAGGCCACATGATTAAAGTCCGACACAGGCTGTATCAACTCACACATGACTGCCAAATTCCCAAGCAGACGACGCAGTGATGCCATTTAAATGTCAGTTAGACCTACTTAAAATAAGAGAGAAGAAAGGATGGAAAAATGGAGGAGAGAGTCCTATAACTCAATAGATGTTTTCTTCTTGATTGTGCATTATGATGCAAACATCTGTTTGCTGAAAAGTGAAAACATAACTTCCTCATTAATATTGCATCATAACTCACTTATTACTATTCCAGCTCAGTGACACAGCCACAAATGGAGCCACAAATCAATCCAGAATTTAACACCCAAATGCCAGCTAAACTTCACTCTTCTTCACTGGCAGTGTTTCAAATCACACCCTAACAGTGTGTGCGTGCTCTGCGCCTGTTTTTCTGCTAGTTTTTATTTATTTATTTATTTAGAGAGGATTTGTTTCAGTCCATTACCCTGACCTTCAGTACCTTTCCGTGATGCTTTATGGTTTACAGATGGTGCGACAGCTCAGCTATAACAGATAAGGTCATCATTTAATGTTGTTGTTTTTTGTTTCCTAAACATTTTAAATGTGTAACTATGACATGTCAGCCTGATGGCGGCTCTGTCTGCAGTGTGCATTTGTTGTGAAGATGTATTTTCTGAAAATAAGGAGAGTATTGTTAGAGATTACTAACAAAGACCACGCCATTTGAATGGTACAAAAAGTAGTTTTATTTGGATTGTTGAGAGGGTTCAGGATTGGATGAGGATAGTGATAGGATAGATAGTGATAGATAGAAGAGGGATGAAGGGGGTCGATGGCATGGGGATGACCGGGGACCAAATGGAATCACAAAGAGGCTGGAGCATCTAGGCAACCGGGGGTCGAGACTCAGGGTGGGGGACATGTCTCGATGAGCTTTCTACGTCGTCATCCCCCTGTGGTTCCTAGAATAGGACAAGAAGAATTACTTACATTACTTGTTAACGTCATTGGACTAAGTGAGAACGGGCTCTCTGAATGTCGCTGAGACGTAGACGTGTATGGTGGAAGATTTAATCTTGAGAATGGATTGGTCGAAGGTGGTGAAGCAGGAGAGGGTCAGGACTTTGAGTGAAGGGAACGAAAGACCGTGGGAGGCATGGAAGCTGAAAATGGAGGGATCAGCTTTCAGGTGGGAATCGGAGGCTGGTGCCAAGGATTTAAATTTATAGTTTATTATGGTTGACGACGATGTAGTAGGCTGTATGAACGAGGATGACTGGAAGACCGCTTATGCCCCCAAAGAAGGTCTGCGAAGATGACGTGATACGGTTCATAGAGAGCGGGGGGAGGCAAACCACCAACTGCTGCGTCTGAGCACGGCAGGATGTCGTGGGATTGGGTAGTGCAGTTGTCTCGGAAAGCACTTGGGAGTGCCGGAGGATGAGGGGGTAGGATGAGAACTGAGAGGTTCATAAAGGATGAAGGTCGGATACAGAGGGATGAATGAGGGTTGACGAACAGGGATAGAACAGGAGGAAATGGAGTGGGTCCAGTAGAGGGAGCACCATGACTCGATGCGACTGGCTGAGGTAACAGCAGGACCAGTAGTGGCTATGGGAAGAAAGACGAGAAAAGAGCTGCGGGGCGGGTGGAGCCGAAAGCTCTGAGGTAGCTGCAGCTGAAGGAAGGGAAGAGTGAAGGATGCCGGGATGAGGGGATGTATGTGCAGGGGTTGATTGTGCAGCCTGCGGACACAGGGATGAGACGAAAACGACAACAAATACAAAGCGGAAGAGGAGCGATTGCAATGAAAATTGTTCACTGGGGCAAAGCAGTTGATATAGTGAGTCAATGTCACTGAAAATGAGGGCATACCCTCAATGATTCCTTGAGATGTAAATAAAGGTTGAATGAATAAGAAGAAGCAGGCGAATCGAGGGAGCTATAGTAGCTGTGGCAGGAGGAAACGAAAAGGGGTGCTGTAAACAAATTAATATCGACGGAGGAGAGCCAGGATGATTCATAAAAGTTGGATCAAGGGAGGGATGAAGGGATGAGGGTTGAGGGTCGAAGGGTGAGGGATGAAGGGATGAGGGTCTAGGGGTGAGGGATGAAGGGATGAGGGTCGACGGGATGAGGGTCGAGGGGTGAGGGATGAAGGGATGAAGGTCAAGGTGTGAGGGATGAAGGGACGAAGGATCGAGGGATGAGGGATGAAGGAATGAGGGTCGAGGGGTGAAGGATGAGTGTCGAGGGGTGAGGGATGAAGGGATGAAGGGACGAAGGATCGAGGGGTGAGGGATGAAGGGATGAGGGGCGAGGGATGAGGGAATGAGGTTCGAGGGGTGAAGGATGAGTGTCGAGGGGTGAAGGGATGAGGGTTGGGGGGTGAGGGATGAAGGGATGCGTGTGAAGTGGTAAGATGTGCGGCTCATAGACGCAGAGATGAAACAAAAACACGAGGCAATTAAGATGTAGGGAGCAGGCATGTGGGGTAATACGACCTGGCCCTAACTAGGGCTGAGGCAGTCTGTTGCCGCACCGTAGTGGTGGCAGGATAGAATTATCGGTGTGGCAGTGCGGGGGGCGCTGGGAAGGAAACCGCAAGCGAGTGGTCGGCTGGAGCAGTGGTGGAACTGGAGGCTCTGCAGAACTGGATAGCCTGGCTTTGTAGGCCGTGGAGGGGCAGAGGCCAGAGTGAAAGTGCTCACGGGCACAGTGTTAACGACGGCTGGAGCGAGGGGATTGGCGACGGGGGGTGCTGAAGACACAGAGAAAACATTTGGGTGTTGAGGAAGGGAGGGGAACAGGGATAGAACAGTAGGAAATTGAGTGGGTCCATCAGAGGGAGCATCACGGCTCAGTGCAACAGTTGCTGTGGTAACGGCAGGACCAGAGGTGGCTGAGGGAAGAAACATAAAAGGAGCTGCTGGAGCAGGTGGAGCTGAAAGCGTAGAGGTAGCTGCAGCTGAAGAAAGGGAAGAGGAGAGGCTGAGAGGATGTATGTGCGGGGGTTGATTGTGCAGCCTGTGGACACAGGGATGAGAGAGATGACGAAAAACACGAGACAGATCAGACAGGGAGGTAGCAGGCCCAAGGGAAGATACAACCTGGCCCTGCCAGAGGGCTGAAGCAGTTGGCTGTGTCGTGACGTCATTGACGTGCAGCCTACGGGTGGCTCTGGGCGGGGAACCCGGAAGTGAGCGGCCATCCGGACAGGTGGTGGTGGAGGCAGAGAGGAGCAGGAAGAACCTAGCTTTGTTGTCGGTTCGGCGAAACGGGATTTGTATTTAGAGTTAAGCCTGGCCTTCAACCGGGGCTGAAGAAATCTGGGCTCTGTTGTAGTAGGCGGCGTTGTGACGTCATCAGTGTGCGACGCGCGTCGGCCCGGCGGCGAACAATGAACCCCGGAAGAGCGGGAGGATTTGAGCTGCCGGTGAGAGAGTTGATGGAAGTAGAGTCTGCACAGAGTTGGAAAGTTTGTCCTTATCATCGTTTCGTAGGAGTGGGAAGACCGTCTTCTTGAGAGCTCGCTGGAGGTGAGCAAACATCCGGTTGAAGATGTTAATCGCTTGGAAAAGAGCCGCGTCGGAGTGGGCCATTGCGTGGATGTGTGTGGAGTGTCTGGATCCCAGCTGATCAGAAGCGTGGCGTCTGGATGAGAAGGGTTCCATGTGGATGTGGTGGTGAGGGAGATATCTGGTTGGTACTGCTGGATCTAGTCGTGTGCGGTATGTTTCTGAGGAACGTGGATCACGGAGCACGGTCGGGAGGTAAGTGTTTGCGATGCAAGCGTGTTGTAGGTCGCGTGAGAACTGAGACGAACGGGAGAGAAAGGGGTTAGACACGTTTATATAGGTTACGTTATGCACGGATGATTGAATTAGTGAGGCGCAGGTGATCGAATTTAGTGAGAGAGAGGAGCGTGGTCTTGTTCCTGAACCTTTGTTATAATAATAACCCAATTTAAAATGTAAAACTTTTGCACAGTACTGTATATCAGGGGTCTCAAACTCAAATTACCTGGGGGCTGCTGGAGGCAGAGTGTGGGTGAGGCTGGGCCGCATCAGGTATTCCTAGCAGGCGCAGGTTAGGGTAGCAGACGCAAAAAAGGCGACTACTACCGGGTTGTTCATTACCCGCCATGCTTTTGTTGTTGTAAACGTCGTCATAGAAACAAGTAAAACAAATGGCATCATAAAGAAATATCTTTATAATGTTTATTGTGCAAGGCATTTACCATGGAGTAAAATGTTTTGAGCAATAAGTCTCTTTCCGCAAATGATTCAGTACATTCCATTCACCCAAAAGACTTTTTCGAATAATTTGTCCGTGAATGTCACATCATTGCAGAGCAAACGTGGAGAACATGAAGCCGGGACAGTGGGACACCATTATCCCATGGTTTGCACCTCCATGGCTGCAAACCATGGGATGCAGCCATGGAGGCGTTATTTATTGGCTTTTATTTTCTATAATAACTCCATGGATGCAGCGGGCGCTGCGAAGCTAGCGGCGTTGTCAAATCAAATATGACGTATGGCACAGCAGCATCAGCTGTAAGGTGTTTTGTTACACTCTGTATTTATTATCTCTGTCGGATAAACATAAGTGTGTTCATGAAAACGTATATATTAACTTTTAATTTACTTCACAACATGGCATTATGTGACAGAAATATGCACATACAATATTATCTGCCAGCCTTATAAAGACGCAGATACACCTGGTTCTGTTTTTTTAATGTCACACACTGTGGAATCACATGCACGAGCCTCATTTACTGTGACAGTGAGCCAAAAATGGGTGTAAAGGTCTTTAAACCTCCGTTTGTGCGTCAACAGTTGTGTCCGTTCCGCTCATCAGACCTCAGTGAGAATTACGCACAGGCTCTCCAACAGCTGATCATTACGCACGGCTGCTGTGGATATTTGAAACGACTTTACCCCTAATTCATCACATTTTTCTGCAAACCGTCACCACTGTAAAGTGTCAGTCATCATTTTTAAACATCAGAAGAATGATAAATGAATTATTGATAGAGCTCGTGTTGAAACGGACTTTACAAAGTGCTTCAAAACAAAATGAAGTGATCGTTAACAGAGAGATGATGCTGAAATAAACAGAATGATGCTTCAATAAGGTTTAATAATTCACCTTTGAATTTTACTGAAAGCTGTGTAGCAAAAATAACGACACAATCTAGCGTGAGGTGCGCACATTCTCAGCGCACATTTTTACTGTATAAATAGCATAGTTATTGTGAAACAGCCATATACCCCTGCGATTGGCAGGTTCGTTCAGCTCCAGCTTGTGCAATAAAGGGACCTTCCACACACAACACAGTAAAGTGCCATTCATATAAAACTCGCGGGCCGCACTAACATTAAACTTTCATATCAAGGTGGGGGCCACAAAATATCAGAGATTGACACCCATGTTGTAATCATTCCTCTTGTCGATTCAGAGATCCCTTCATGATGTGAATGCACTGAAAAGATGGGACCTAGAAAGTGACTTGCAGAGTTTTTGACTACTTGAGACCCCCTTCTGTTTGTATTGTGCACATGAGGCACGTTATAGTTTCCGCACGCTATTTCACTGATTAACAGTTGACGGTGGTAATGTGCAAAGAAGCGTCACAATGTGCATGCAAAGGCGTTGAAGATTGCAGCTAGCAAACAAGAATGTAAACAGTACACAGTTTTTAAAAAATGGCTTTGCAAGTGTTTTGAATGTAAGGACGTACATTCAACAACTCAGGTCTTGATACACACAATGTGTTTTGTTCAGAAACACGTCCTGGCAGTCACGTGTAGGTTTACTGCCATCGTTTTGTCCCACAAACAATCGAGGTGTCTACGGGGACATATCCCTCCACCATAGCTCAGCAAGGAGACAGTGTGTTGTGAAACCCAATTTCACAACACACTGAATTTCAAACTTTAGAGGATGTTGTCCACCATTTTTATATTCCACTTCACCCAGTCCTTTTGCACTTTGTGCTATTGCACATACATGACACAAAATAGCAGATGTGCTTGGAGATTTCCACATAGTGTACCCAAGACTTACTGTTTTGCGCATGTTGCTGCACTTGCACAATTAAAGTATGACCCTGAGATGGCATATTAGGATCACTGAGCTGTTAGTGTGCTGATAGTTGAACCAACTGAGATGTTTAGATAACTGGTGACAATTGTTCTAGGAAAAGTGATGCATTATGTTAATTGTTGGCAAACAGTACTTACAATAAGAGGTTTACAGAGAGTCCAATGGATGAAATGTGTTCAGTGTTGTGCAGAACTGGTATAAAGTTGAGCTACCAGTCTGCAAATACTTAGAGTACAGGTTCATGTGTACAAGGGTGGTGGCTTTTCAAACCATCACTGACAGTGTTAATCCTCTTCATAACATACCATACAAAGGAACACTTGTGCTCTTGTCATGCAGACGCTGATGCAGGACAGGTTGATGAGAAGGGATTATACTAAATCAATGTTCTGTTAAACATTCAGGCAATCCAGACAAGCAAACAAATCCAAAGGGGCAATGCAGACAGGTATAACAGGTACAACAACACACAGTAACACTGATGATCTGACAGAGCACAATGGTAAGTGGGCAGGTATATGTACATACTGACACAGAAACACACACACAGTGCGAGTCTGCTAAGATGACATTATTATGAAAAATATTGATTATGGCTGCTTGAAGTCTCTGCTAGTTGTCTAGTGGTGAGGACATAAAACCTTGTAAAACCACAATGTGATGTTTTTACACTTTGTGCTTTGTATGGGTTAAAAAAAACAAGATATAACATCTTAATTAGTGAGATTAGTGATTAGTGAGTCAGGCTAACTGTTTCCTCCTGTTTCCAGTCTTTGTGCTAAGCTAAGCTACCTGGCTGCTGGCATTACCTTCCGTCCTGGTGACATAGTGAGTTCCCCTGAAAGGTTTTACACACTAAAACATCTTATTAAAAACAGTAACACTGACATGTTTTATCTGTGTATCCTGGTGCACACAGAGAAATAGGGGTATCATTTCTGTACCTAAAGGTACATTTGTCAGAAAAGTACCCTGTAAGATACAGAAATGGTGATAACCTGGACCTTTGTTTTATTTTAAAGGTACAAAATCATTCCTGACAGAAAAGGATACATAATCGTACTTTTAACAAGCTTAAACTGATTCAAACTGGTTCATCCCCATTGTGTTCCTAGACATGAAATGGCACAAGACAGTGAAAATGTTGGTTAGTTTTCCTGCTTTGTCAAGCGTGTCCACGGATGAACTAAAAAAACAATTGAAGATTCGATTATCAACAAAAATAACAAAGAAGAGACAAGAAAATTCAGGGGTAAGTAACCTGACTTTAATGTTTCTTTTCATGCTATTGTTAGCTAGCTAGCTAACTTATACAAGCCTAACTCAGGATACTGTAACTTAACATTAGCTAGCTACATTTACAGCTTGTTGCTAGATAGGCTACACTCTTATAAGCTATTTCAGAACAATTTGGTCTTTTAATCAAGTAAACTTTTTGACTTTGTGATACTCTTTATTTCAGTGATTTTGTTCATTTAATCAAGTTGCTAACTGCAGTGTAGCAGAGTTGAAATGCCTCCACTTTCCATCACCATTATTTCTCATTTTATTTCATTTTATTTTTACAAAGTATTTTTACCGTTTCATTCAACATTCTTTGCAATTCTCCATGGGGGACTTGTTCTTCTGAATTTATTGATTTTATGCATCGGCGCTCCCTCATGGAGCCCATGCAGACTTGAGTAGTGCAACCCATTCCAGCCAGCTAATCTAACATTTGTCAGTCCACTGCCATATGCATAATGTAACAGACTGTGTTCATGTTAGTGTTTAACTGTTATGATTGTTACTGTAAGAAACGTTAGTTCAGACATAAAGTCCGTTGAGTTGCAGTACTAATATTTCCAGACTCAGTCAGTGAACATGTTGTCCGTCATGTGAGCTACCTGTAACAGTGATCAACATGAGGTAACGCACATGTAATTGGCTGAGAGTCAGGGGGGGTTGTTCTTTCTTCTTCCTGTCATCTGAGACCAACATTTATCTTCCAAAAGGAATTATATCATATATCAAAATTCTTAAAATTAATTTTTCAGTGGATGTTTTTTCAGGGCCAATTCAACCTTTTCCAATAAAAGTGTTCCCTTTTCAGTTCAGGTTTTGTTTTCAATGCCAAATTTTATTTTCAGTGCCAAAATTTAACTGCCACTGTTTTAGCCCCATACAGGGGAGCATTATCAATCTGTGTAAAAACTTTGGATATTGTGAAATTGAAGGCATGTCAATTGCTGTCACTGAAAACAAGTAAAATAAAAATTTCTAAAAGTTGATTTTAATATTGTCTGTAAATTCCACAGGCTTTGAGGCTTTTTATTTTCAGTGATATACTGAATGTCAATAATAACGTCTTTATGTATATTTCTTAGTTTTTTGACAAAGTTGACCAAATCCATCCTTCAACAAGCAGCTTCTGTCATTGCTTCAGGGAGGGCTTTGCTAGTGTTTCACTTTGCTAATGAACCTGACTATAGATCTGCTGTAATTACCACATTGCACACTTGAAAATGTATGTGATTGTGAAAGCAGGATATTTTTCTGCATTGCAGGAATTGACCTAAGGGCCAGACTTATCCTCTTGCTGTTCATCTTCAGAGAAAAGATTGAATACTACATAATTCTGGGAGAGGTAGGCATCTGTATTGTCCTACAATTCTGACTGGTAGACCTCATGTAAATACAAGCAAAGAAAAACTGTCATCTGTAATAAATCTAAGAGAACTGTGATACACAGCATCAAGTGGTTTGAGGGTATGGGCAGCGGCATGCATTTAAATTACATCTGCATTGTCAAGCACTGATAAAAATGTTACCTGTATAATTTGCAACCCACTGCTGCTTATTGAGGAAAATGATCCAGTGTTACATTTTTGTGTGTGGCAAAAGTATGTGGACCTTTGAAGGGGACATTAGAGTTGGATGTTGTCAATGAGATGACAATCAGGTGTGAGTTTGGGAACCCCTGCCTTATTTAAAGATGGGAAATCTGAGTCTTCACTATCAAAGTCTGAGGATGTGTGTCGTGGCTCAAACAAAGGAGATCTCTTAGGATCTTAGAAGAAGAGTTGCTGATACTAACCAGGCTGGAAAGAGTTACAAAAACATTTCTAAAGAGTCTGAACCCCACCAGTCGACTGTCAGGCAGATTGTGTACAAATGGAGGACATTCAACACCACTTTGGGTGAGGCCTGACTCCAGCTTCAGAGCCACAACTACAAAGTAGCTCAGACTGGCTCCTACCTGGACCCTCTTCAACAATAAGATGCTGCTTACACACTGATGCATCAGTAACAATCTAATAATGTCACATATCATCATTTATTTGGAGGCCCCAAGCAGCTGCTTTGTTTGCTTGATGTGAGACAGCGTGTGAGAGAGAAAAGTCACAGTTTAAAACAGAGGAATTAAAAAACAGAACTTCATAACTGTCACGGTCACTGAATTTTAATGACCAGTTTACAGAAAATACATGCAGGGAGGGAGAAATGTAGGGAGGGAGTGGTAAGAGTAAGGGTGAGCTAAGGGTGAGGGAAGGGTAAGGATAAAGGTGAGGAAAGGGGAAGGGTGAGGGTAGAGTGAGGGTGAGGATAGAGTGAGGGTGAGTGTAGGAGTAGGAAGGGTAGAGGGGTAGGTGAGGTGGGAGAGGGGTTTGGGGAAAGAGGGAGCTGTCACTGTTGTTATTTGCTGTGACTCCAGCTCCAGAAGCTCTTCTTCTTCTCCTTTTTCATCAGGAGCTCCTGAAAAGAGAAAAACAGCATATTTTGAGTTCAGTTTCAAAGCTCTGAAACAATCTGAAATCAGTTGTTAGATTTTAAAAAATGAGCTGAGGCAGCAAACCTGAAGCTGGAGGTTGTCGTCTGTGAGGCACCGGATCTCCTCTTTCCTCTGCGCCTCCTCGTGGATCCAAATCTCATCTTTGGCCCGCAGCATCTCCTACCACTGCTGTGACCTCCTCTCCCAACTTCCGCACACTGTAGAGAGCTCCTCTCTGGCCTTGCTTGCTGTCTCAGAGAGCTCCTTCTGGAGGCTCTCTACTCTCTCTGAGAGCTCTCTCTGGTCTTTCTCCTCTTTTTCAGTCAGCTGCTGTCTGAGTTGTTCCTCCAGTGAATCACAGACCAGTTGACTCTGTTTGAGAGCTGACTGTGTTTCATTCAGCAGGGCCAAGGTGTCAATATGAGCGATGGTTCATGCTCTTCTTTTTTTATTGGCCCTGCTGATTTCTCTCTCTTTGTCACTGAGGAGCTCTTCAAGCTGGCTGACTTTTTGCTGCCAGCTCTCTTTCTCAGCGTGGAGACTCTAGTTTAGTTCAGACCTAAAGCCTGTTGAGTTGTAGTACTGATATTTCCAGACTGTTAGTGAACATGTCCGTCATGTGAGCCACCTGTAACAGTGATCAACAGGAGACAACACACCTGTAATTGGCTGAGAGTTAGGAGGGGTTGTTCTTTATTTTTCCTGTTTTGGGCGCTCGGCAGGTGGTCGATGTTAGAGGCTAAGTGAGAGTCTAGTGTAGAGTTCACGGCAGGTCTTTTTGTTATTTTGGCGTTGGCTACGGCCCACAGGAACCTGTGGTGTTGTGCACAATAAAGTTGCAGTGAAAATCGGCTAATGTCTCATCGCCTGCTTATCGAGGGACGTTACAGTAATTTATTCTCATGTTTTTAATCACTTTTACTTTTTCACTTAATGCAAGACATTATGATGCAGATATAATAGACATTTAATCTTTTTTTGCATATACTCCAACTGTACGCTAGGTCTCAAATTGTTCATGCAGCTCAGTGGATATTTTTTATCCAAAGCACCTTAGTGTACAATGAGTGTGCAGACTTTTAGTATGGATCTGTTTCTGTCCTTTTGCCAAAGGAAATGTATGTTGGGGAGGCATGTGAACATGTTGCAAAGTGAGTAAGTGAGTATTGGAAGACACATCCAGACATCCTGACTGTCAAAGACCACATGGCACAAACTTACTCCTGGAGTTGTTGTGAAATCATGGAAATCCCTTCCCTTCCGTGAAGGACATACTCAACAAATACCCATGTACTTAAGGACGCATACTGGAGTAAGTATGGTGAAAACACCTAAAATAAAATGAAATAAGTAAAAACATGAAGCTTTACTTTACATTCAGACAAACTAATGTGGCAGCTGCAATTATTAGATTTCATCTGAGACCAACATTTTTCTTCCAAAAGGAATTATATCGTATATCAAAATTCTTAAAATTAATTTTTCAGCTTGTTCTTTTAATGAGTGAGGTATGAAAAATATAGGGTAAGTGTAAAGCCCACTTATCTGTTCACAGAAAATGTTCAATATAACTTTGCTATAAAATACATAAATACATGAAAAAAATCAAAAATATTGTCAAACTTCAGGACTGATCATCAGGAAGTGCTTGTACTGTACATAAGAGGCTCTAACATAACATTGACAAATCTGACTCACTTGCAATAAAAATGCCAATTAAGTAACTAATTTACTTATTGGTCAAAAGTTGTAATCTCTTCTTTTTGCATATTTTTCTTTTATGTAGGGGGACCCTGCTACACCCTATCTAACCATACAACTGATGGATAATGACTGGAAAATGGCGATCAGTGGAAGAGGGTTCAGTGTGGTGAAAGTAGATGGAGAAGGCGTGTCAGTGCACAGGCCTTGATGAAGTCTTCAGTATGTATTTTGCTTTCAACATTGCATACCCACCACACCTGAAAAACACACTGACCTTCCTTCAGAGGTGATTGTCAGTATCTGAAAGAGTGTTTTGCATTTAAAACTGATTAATTATAGTTATAGTATAGTTATAAAGTTGATTTTTTTGATGTTCTGAATGTTATACTCAGAATTTTGTTACATTTTATGTTTAAATTTGTGAAACATGCACTGCTTGTGTGTTTTGTATTTAAAACTGGTTAATGAACAGCTCACAATGCCTCCAGTTTTTGTTTGTTTTTGTACCTTTTACTTGACTTTGTTACATTATGTGTGAA
The DNA here is from genome assembly GCF_914725855.1 of Thunnus albacares. Classification (NCBI taxonomy): domain Eukaryota; kingdom Metazoa; phylum Chordata; class Actinopteri; order Scombriformes; family Scombridae; genus Thunnus; species Thunnus albacares. The sequence continues at coordinate 21,134,875 of NC_058128.1, read as the reverse complement.
ACCAAGTTGTGAAATGGAGTTTTAATTCACTCAGTGATTAGTGAATGGCTCCTTAGACCCTATGCTTCAGCTTAATGTTGAAAAGGACTGCTTTTTGCCATATTAAGGACAAATCAGCATTGATTGAAATGCATTGAAAAGGAATTGGTTTACATGTAAAATGTTGATTTTGTTAAAAGATGTAAACTTATTGTTCTTCAAATAAATTTTGGTGAATAATTTTAAATATTTCTGTCTGTGAATTTAAGAGTACGTTTTTGCCTCATAAAGGTACAAAATGACATGTCACTCCAGCTGTACCTCATTAGGTACCAATTCTGTACCTCTCCAATGGGTACATTTTTGTACCAGGACATAAAGGTACATTTTTGTCTCTAGGGAGGCAGAAATGTTCTTTTAGAGGTACAGACAAGAAGGTGCAAAAGTGTACATTGTTCAAAGGTACAGTGCTTGTACTCTGCTAGGGTACAGCTGGAGCAACAAAGCATTTGTACCCTTTCAGGTCCATTCCTGTCCCTTGATTTCTTAGTGTGTGAGAACAAAGCAATGACACTTTCATGGTTTGGTATTGTTCCGGTTTTGTTCAGCTGTTTGTGCTAAATTGTTAACTGCCAATCACTCCTGCTAAATAAAATTTAAAACAAGTGTAATTTATTAGATATTAGATTAGTGATGTTATTGGTTTCGAGTTAATCTAAACATTGTGATGATTTACATGAGCTTGAGTGAGCAGATTGAAAGCGCTTAACAATTTTTGAGCAGGCAAACAAGATCGATGGCCTCACAAATCAGCGTTCTAGTCAGCATAAACACATCCTCTCACCTCATCAGTGCTTTCCTCCTCAGAGGTCACCACCAATCTTTTTTTATCTTTAGCTAGTCCAAAATGGGAGGCTCTACATGACAAAAGCAATGCAACCTGGTGAATTTGTTCAAGAAATGACTAAAGTAAATAAATGAAAATAAAAATTTCCTCATACCTTCCTGAAGTGCCTGCAGAACCAGTTTTGGCTGTAGTTAAACACAAGGTTCAGACCAGTGGATCTAGACTATATAAGCCAGACAAACCTGATGGGATGTAGGACAGCAGCTCCAAAGAGATACAGAGGTACATCCAGAGGTGCACTGCAGGGTACAGACTCTCAAAAACAGAGACATCATGAAAGCTGTTGCAGTCTTCTTGCTTGTGCTGTGTTACCTGGCCGTTGGTCATGGTAGGTCACTGTCAATTAAAATGTACAATTAAAATGTATGTAAAGTTTCCACTCACTTCAGTAATGATTTTGTCTTCACAGCCTGGACCTGCAGGGAGGCTCCACAGCTGTATCATGTTAGACAGATTGATGCTGGGCAGGGGAAAGTGGTTGCCAGAACCAGCAGCAATTATGTGTATTTCCTGAGTGGATCATCTTGGTACAGACTGGGTTCAACTACACTCAAGCATGTCTCAGTGGGACCTGCAGGAATCTGGGGAGTTGACACCTCAAACAGGGTCCACAAATACGTAGCTGGCAACTTTGTTCAATCTTCTGGTAACTATTATTTTTTTATCATTATTTTCATATGAAGAAATACAAGTTTTTCCTGTATGAGTTTACCTGGTCATCATCATTCATTTTGCCAAATTTACCATATAATATAATAGTGCTCTTACAGTACACTGCTCCTACATAAAGAGATCCCAGAGTGACAGATTCACAATGTTTGCAATATGCATTTTACACATTTACAGCACACCCTGTGCACAGTTACAATTGACCCCTAACTATGTTTGTTTTCAGGTCTGTCTATGCAGCAGGTGGATGCTGGAGGTGATGGCCAGATTGTCGGAATAACCCCCAGCTCCTACAGCACCTACTGTCTGAGAAGTAGCTTGGCTTTGGCCTACAGGGCGGGCTCCCTCAGCTGGAGTTCCCTTTCAAGGACTATGAGGTACTACAGCTGCGGCCCACTGTATGGATGCTGGGGAGTAGACTCACGTTCTCAGGTTTACGTCACACAGGTTAGACACCAGTGAAATCTCATATGTTTTTTAACTCTTAGTGGTGGTGTTATTGTTCAGACATATTGACCCCATTCACTCAGGGATCATGATTATGACCCCATGTATGCTTTTTATTACAGAGAATCACACCAACTAGCTGTGGTGCTACCGGCTGGACACAAGTGCCAGGGCTAACTATGAGAATGGTTGAAGTTGGGACTGATGGAAATGTTTTTGGAGTGACCGCAAACGGCAGTGTCTACCAAAGGTAAGCCTGTACTCTATACAGCCCGGGAAAAACATTTGAGCGGATGTATTGTACTGTGTTTATAGATACATTCTAGTATGTATAATACATACAGCAAGACAAAAATCCTTCTAATAATACATATTTTAATCATCCTTATCATGTCAGTTACACTTTAATATTCCTAAAAAATGTCTTAAGGTTTTACCTATATTTAAAATTTTGACCTCCATCAATCAGTGTAATGCTAAAATGCATCCTTCTAAGATCCATCACACTTTACTGGATGGATCTCAGAAGGATGAGTTTAAAAATGTGGCCTTTAATTACAGCACATAGTTAATGTATATCCATAAAGACATGCACTTGCTTGTACAAAATGTGCACCAAAACCTACTTCTTTGTAAAAGAAAAAAAAAAGCTAAAATAATTTCAAAGGCAAATGTTTATTAGGTATATGAAAAGTACTGCAAATGGAAGCGGCATTGTTGAGATGGCGGTTTTTACAGATGTTGTCTTCTCTCTCAACAGAGTAGGCATCTCCCATGCTCGTCCACAAGGTACAGCATGGGTCTCTGTCTCAATGTGCATGCCCATCAGCCACCTGAGCTACGATCTGGGCCAACTCTGGGTGGTGACCAACTCTGGTATGCTTCTGCAGTGCTCACACTAATGCTACCTGTATGGCAGGTGCTTTGTGTGCATGAATGTCTGTTTGTCATGGATTTTTCTGGATTTTATATTACTATAGTATGTGTTAGTAATAGTAACTATTCAGTGATTTCCTTGTTATTAAACTGCCACAGATTTTGGCAACAGTAAAAAATGAAGCTTAGAACAAATAACTGATTCTTAGATGCCATGTGATTCTGTCTTATTGATTCAGCAAAACTTTTTAATCAGAATAAAAATAGCGCTTTATGAATTAATCTTTTATCACAGATGTATGCACATTGCAGAGGAGTAACTACAATGTTAGAGAAAATATTGTAAATGAATGCAATAGCTGCAAATCATTGAATTGTTCTGGGTTTTTTTATTCGAACCCATTGGACTGTGAAGCAAAAATAAATCAAAATAATAAATGTGCATGCGTAATAGTCAGCTAATGCAATAAAGATACAATATACCTTGACAGCAATGGATCCTTTTTTAATAATTTCAGGAATGTATAACCTCCACCTGCCAGCTGGAATACTTTCTATTATTTTATTAAATGATAATGGAAGCAAATTCATTCATTCAGAGTTTGTCATGCTGGATATAAATATTTATGCTTTTTTGAATGTGGTTCTACTGTATTTTAGTACAGAATTGTAACATTGCTGAAAACCTAGACTTGATGTGGAGTTTCCAGCAACACTAAACATAAGACACAATTGGAAAAAAGAGTAATTTCAAAGAGGCTTATACAGGACGAACCAAATAAATGTATTATTGTATGATTAAAGATGCAGATGACATGGTATTAGTTTCCTTTTTCAGAAAATCTGATCACTTAAAGGAAGCTGAGTATTTGGCTCAAAGGCAAAAATGATTATTTGTGTGTAAGTAGGATTTTATAACAAAGCCTGTTGTATTTGACAAGGAACTTGTTGACACTGTTTAAAGTTTAAAATGAAAATCCTAACTACAGTAAATTTTAAAGAAATGCACACAATGGCTTCACCCTCAGAGGACACTTAACAGTCATTGTGAGTAAGTTAAATTGTTTACAAAATCCTGATTGAAAGTGTTTTAACATTCCACTTCACATTATGGTTTAGTCACCTCAACTGCAGGCTTAGGTCTAAGCTCATCAAAATAGCTGGCATTATGAGCAAAATAATTGGGAAGTGCTCTGGGAGGAGCTATACTGTAAGGTGCCTTTGGCCACAAAAAATATTTTTAAGAGGTCTCATTCCAAGTGCAATTAACATCTTGCTCTATTGTGTTATATGTTATGTTTTAGTGTTTCATGCTTTGTTTTAGGTATGTGATCCGTATAGTTTTATTTGTGTCCTGTAGTGTACTCTATATACTGAGTACTATTTTTTGCGTCAAGGGTATCTTATTACTACATTTGTTTTATATGTCCCAGGTTTTTGTTCTGCTTTTATGTTTGAGTTCATGTATGTTTTATGGTGAGCCAAACTGCATATACTCTACTATTTTACTTTGACATATTTCCCCCTGTTCCTGTTAAGTTTACAATTGTGCTCTTTGGCCAAACCCCTTCACATATATGACAGGTTTTTATTTTTTTCTAGGTTCATTGTTTTAATAGGTTAGCTGAACTTGTTCTTTCATTCATCATTAATTATCATGACCCAGCTAAAGCAACTAATCAATTATACATATTCTGCATACCTTTTGGGTGGAAGTCTGGCCCTGCTTGTGTATTCACACCCAGCTTAAACAAAGCATTGCACTGCAGCTGCATTCATCAGAAAAGATGTCTAATAATCAGGATTTGACTGTCATGTGGTCACATATGTTTCAAATAAGCAAACCACTCAATGAGAATGAAATGCATCCTATATCTGACCCTTTTAAACTAGCTCAACAATGATCACTCATTTTTGTCAGGACTGGCTTGTCTTTCTGGTTCACTGCATCATGTCTACACTGAGTAATCGCTGCCAAGCACTGGGAGTAATATATCACATAGCTAGTCAGGAAACAATAGTGAGAGCAAGATGCCTCACAAAGCAAAACTAATCCCAGTCCTCTCCAGTCCAGTCCCAGTCTCACTGTTCGTAACTCTCTCAGCCAGCACACCGTCTAATGTTCTTGCCCAGATCTGTGCCAAATCTTTACTATGATTGATGGACCACAGCCAGAGTACACAGACAACAGACGGCTGTCTGTATTTGCCTTAAATGATTGTCATAGATTGTCATAGGAAATCAGACTTAATGAGCTTAACAATTAGCACAATGTGGGTTTAATTAGTTACAGTAATGGCCTGACTGGTAAGGCATGCATATTCTCTGCCCCATCCTGCCCCATTCTAATGCCCAGGACACTCAGCCTACCTCTACCTGAGTAGCATGTGTGCATCGCTGAACTGCCGCAGCTCGCACATGTGTGGTGTTCACACAGACAGCGTTGCTGCTGCAGTGCTGCTACTGCCAGCCCTATCTTTCTACATAGAGTTTCACTATGACAATGGTCATCAATGATAGACTGTTTCATATCATTTAATTATAAATGTACTTTATATCTAGTTTAGACAGAAAAAGGTTAAGAAGCGTGTGCTCCATTGTGAAAAATAAATAATAATATGTGAAGGGAAAGCAGCTTTCTTCCTGACACCAGTTAAACTCCTGCTGTCACCACTCCGAGTGAAGAAAATCCCTCCAGATGACAAGTTCCCCAAATGAACCAAACACACTCTGACAAACAAACCTCCAAACTAACTGTCAGGAGGGAAACTGACAACAAATAAGGAAAATAACAACACCAAATCTCCCACTGGAAGCAGGTAATACAACAGGCAGAAGTCCTGGTTTGAACTAATATCAGAAAATGAGCAGGAGTCAAGAAAAGAAGCTCCATGTGTCACCGACGCTCCGTGCCAGAGTTCCCTGCCAGAGAGGCTCCCTGCCCCAGCATGCAACATGCAGGCTGACCCGCAGTGGTGACACTTCATGTCTGTGACATATTCTACAGATACTATAGTGAAAGGGGTAATGTTGCTATATGATATCAATATGACTATCAACAGATCATTTTCACTGTCCATTTTTGATGAGAACTGCATGCATCACGCAAAAAATAGGCAATACGCCGAATCTCTAGATGATGTGTCGCTGCAGCCGCACGTGACTCACGCAGGCTGTGTGGCTGCTCTAAACTGTTAACATGGGCACTGAAATGAAAAGCAAGAGATTCCATGATGCAGACGCACAGCTCAGGTAGGCAGTGTGGCCCGAGCGTAAGTGAAATTCTGGTTGGTGTATGGGTTAACGAATGGCAGGTCACACTGATATGGATTTGGAGTCATAAACAGTACTTTGTAGAAGTTTGCAGGATCAATTCATTGTAGATTTTGGTGATTCATGGTATTTGTTAACGAGAAAAATATTGATTATTGCCAGCCTCATTCTTCCGTCCAGAACTTCATGCCTTGAAGAATACACAATTCTTCCAGGCACAAGTTCTAGTAATATTGGCCTAAAATATTGTCAGCCTTGAAGATAATGTGTCTAGAAAATCAAAAACAGTCTTCAAAAACTCTTCATAAACACAATATAATATGCCATACATTTATGTCACATATAGGACAGTTATTGGAGTTATAGAGGGATCATTTTTAAATTAGTGCTTTTTAAAAGGTAAACATGCCCATAAAATATAATCTGACACAAGACAGCGTCTGTATGCATAAGAGTATACAGTATGTTCCAGTGTTTGTGTATATGCACATCTGTGATTAGCTGACAGAGAGACAAAGACAGTTGTGATTGGTTTCTTTTCGGGTAAACAGGAGGAGATGACAGGGCCAGTTGCCAGGCAATCAGTAAAGTTCCCAATTACAAGATGTACTGGAATCACACAAACACATACTTGATGAGAATGTGCTAATTACACCCCCCCACCCCCCCCCCCACCCCCCACAAACACACACACACACACACATTTTTAGCACCTATTATCATCCCTGGATTAGAGCCATCAGCCTGTGTGGAGAGACAAAAACAATTAGTGAGAACTTTTTCTGTTACCTTCAGTGTTACAATGTTATAATTTAATTTAGCAGATGCTTTTATCCAAAGCAATGTACATCTGAGAGTTAATACAACATAAGCAAAGATCTAGTCAGGAGAGGACAAATGAGTTGGGTTGATTCAAGCTGGATATTTATCTGTTGTTGTATAGACCTCTTAGAGAGGTTAAACTCCATGCCAAGACATCAGTAAGGCATGACAACACCCATACCGAGACTGTGAGGTCTTCGGGCGGGAACAATAGGAAGAGCTGGGTATCATCAGCATAGCAGTGATATGGGAAACCATGGGAGCTGATGATTGCACCAAGTGAGATGGTGTATACTGAAAAGAGAAGGGGACCAAGCACTAAGCCTTGAGGAACCCCTGTGGATAGGCCGTGTGGTTTGGACATATCTACCCTCCAAGATACTCCCTGATAGGTAGGACATGAACCAGCGGATTACAGATCCTGAGATACCAAGCTCAGTGAGAGAGGAGGATTTGTTGGTGTCAAAGGCAGCTGACAGATCTAGCAGCAATAGAGCTGAGGACTAACCTGCAGCTCTAACCAAACACAGTGATTCCATTACCAACAGGATTGCAGTCTTGGTAGAGTGACCCCACTTAAAGCCAGATTGATTCAGATCAAACAGGTTGTTCTCAAAGAGTTATTCAGAGACTTGGTTAAAAACTGTGCACTCAAGTATTTTTGATAGGTGGGGTAGGAATGAAACTGTAGTTTGGTCTGTAGTTTTCAACCTGTGCTGGGTTGAGTGTAGGTTTTTTGAGCAGCAGGGTGACCTGAGCTTGCTTAAATGCATTGGCGAACACACCCAATGTAAGTGATGAGTTGATGATGTGTGTGACTGCGGGGTTAAGTACAGGGGAAATGGTCTGTAGGAGGCTTGATGGTATCGGATCCAGCAGATAGGGAGTGGGACAAGAGTCCAGCAGAAGCTTGGAGACTTCCTCCTTGGTCAGAAGGGAGAATGAGGGGGAGTGCGGCCCTGTTAGCTGGCAGCTGCAGACTGAGTTTGTCAGGCTCAGAGAACTGGTTACTCATGGCAGAAACCTTATCAGTAAAGTAAAGAGGCGAACATGTTTTCAGTGAGATTGGATTTTCCCCAATCTACAGTTGAACGTGGAGGTCACACACACATACAAAAACACAAACACTTCTACATTTCTTTCTCTCCTCCACACACACCTGTTTGACCTGCTCTAGCCTGCTTTGCTCTAGTGGTGTGATTTCGTTAGGGCAACAAAGACTGGCAAGCTAGAGGAGGTCAGACAGGTGTGTGTGTGTGTGTGTTTGTGGAGAGAAAGAGATATAGAAGTGTTTGTGTTTGTGTATGTGTGTGACCTCCACATTCAGCTTTAGATTGGGGAAAATCCAATCTCATTGAAAACCACAACTCCACATCTTTGTATATATCACGGTGGTTTCCATGGAAACCACATGCACTCAAAGAAGATGAATGAATTCCTCATTCAACTGCTATTTTGTGTCATACATTGATGTTAAAACAAAACCACTCTGTGAGTCAACATGGGTTTCTTCCATTTTAACATTATTTTCATTTATTAAGGGAAAATCAGATCTTTTCAGCACCTTGCTTTACACTCATACATCTCCAGTAGCATATTTACAACTCACTGCCTTTTCTACCTTTTCATCCAACCTTGAAAAGCACAAGAGAAAAAAATAATCTTTACACATTTCATATCTGAACAATACAAATAGCAGATTTTTACAGATTAGATGTCCATTTTTAATTAGCTCAAGATGGCATCTAGGCTGAGATCAAGAGTTTGAATCCTGACGCTCAATCTCCACAGTGCAGTTTCTCAGTGATTTTGACAGTCAGTTGGAATGTGAAGTGTGTTGCAAGCCTACAACTGACGCTGCAAAGCTATGATGACAACATTGGTCAAGAAAAAAGTCACAGAAGAAGCGTAGACATCTAAAGCAGAGCTTCATTCAGTTATTGTACATTTTTGTTCCAACAAAATGTTAACCAAAGGGGAAGTTAACATCACTAAAATTGCATGCATTTTTTGGTTCAGTTTATATATTACTGTGGGGAAGCCTGGCCAGAAGATGAAGGTGATAGGAAGCAGATTCAAGAAACTTTGTCAAAGTCTACAAAAATGATTTATTCACACAGTGCAACCACACTGAAGCTCCGAAGCTTGTTTCACTCCTGTGAATTATGCTGTTTCAATATGTCCTGTCAGAGCTTGCATCAGTGAAAAACAGCACATGACTGATAAGGTCACTTGTGCTTCAGAGATGCTTCAGTTTGACCGTCTGGAAGACTTTGCTGATAAACAATATGATGCTTGAGTGATATGCACATAATGAGAAGAGAGTAGAATAACTGAAAAATATTGGACATACTTTCCCATTCACTTGTATGACAAAGTGAGTCCAATTTTTTGACTGGTACTGTATGTAGTCGTAGGTATGGGCACATTTGTGTCAACAAAAATATTTCATAAGTAGGCTCTATGGACAACACAATTATTAATTGTTTCACTGCAGCATATTGCACAATAATATATTAACTTATTAATATATTTATTTTATTAATGCATTTACTGCAGAAATTCTGAATAGTGTTACAGATATAATAGGTAACGTACATTTTTTGGACTTTTATTGCAAATATGTGAGACTGAAGTAACTTAAACCTGTAGTGTGGAACTTTTGTCTCCCCCTTCTGGCAGTGAGAGTAATTTCTGTTGACATATTTGGATAAACTGACCACAGATTGGGAATCTAAATGGTTAGTTTCTCATCTGAAAAAATATTAAAACTTAGTTAAGTGACATATTAACAGTCCTACAGTGAAAATTACAACAGCTTTTAACCATGCATAGCCAGTATGCCTTGCAGTCTGACAAAGATACCCGAGGGCTGAATTCAACAATTAGCCTAGCCAGAACCATTCTTCAGTCAGTGTCTTAGTCTCTCACCTAAAACAGGTGACATAAGATGACTTTTAGTAGTAAACATAGAGAGTTCAAACAACATTAAAGTATTCCTTCTTGGTTTGCGTATATAACCATTACAAATCAAACAAATACTAATCAATGTTGTATATTCAACCTAATACAAACCCCTCCCCAGTACTAGGTATAATCCGTGACATCATTGATGACATAGCATGACTATAAAAGCAGGAAATGTTTGGCCGCCTCCTCCTATACCTCCTGGAGAGCATGGTAAGAATGGGTAAACTAAAAAAACATCAAAAAGAAGAAAATAAAGAAGAATGAGTGAGTAAGAACAAAGAAAGCTAACGCTAAACTCAAGAAAACAGACTAAATTGATTTTAAAAAAAAACAATTTAAAACAGTGCCTGTCTGCATTTTCATTCAATCAGGAAATGTTGATGGTGACATATGCTAAGTGCAAACAAACCAGGAATATAAGTGCATTATAGAGCACATCCTGATGACTTCTGGCTGTACCTGTTAGTGCTCACGAGGGCTGACACAGAATCATTACGTACTAGTATTTTGCTGCAACTAACCTGTTCAATCCATTCTAATGCCATCAACATGGCAAATAATTCAACAGTATACACGTTCAAACAATCAGATGTCTTGTTAAATTCCACTTGGTAACTAGGAACAGCATCTGTAGACCCTCTTGCATCTGTTTGCAGATCCTTTGATCCCTCTGTAAAAATCTGAACACACTGTCTTTATACTTACAGTCCCTAAAACTGTAGTATTCACTAGTTAAAGCTGGGGTAAGCAGCTTTTTTCTTTTTGGTGTCATTGGGCAAAAATTCCATAATAACCTTTCCGCATATTGTAATTCAAGTGGTCTGAGAGAACATTCTCTTGGCTCTGTATTCAGGCTTTAGAAAATCTAGCCTGTGATGGGAGACTTTAGGCCAATTACGAGTCATTGCATGGAGAGGGTGTTCCTATTCGGTGTTCTACAAATGTACATCCCTTCAGATGGTGAAAGTCTGATTTAATGGTGGAAAATCCTGGAGAAAAAGTTGCTATTCTAGCATCGGCAACAACCGCCTACACATCTCTGCCTGCCGGAGCTTCTCCTTCAGGGCCAGCCGTGCTGCCTGTTGCTGCTGCAGGTTCTCCATGACCACCTCAAGCTTCATACCGCTGCTGCCGGGCTGGTAGGACCATGCACTGGGGAACAGGCTGTGGGAGGAGGCAGAGGGAGCCTGGAGGGGAAGGCTACTGACAGAGTGATACAAGGCAGCAGAGAGAGAGGTGAAAGGTTTTGCATTGTGTATGTTCAACCTACTACATGTTGCCTACTGCAGCTTTAAAGTCGGCAGTCTTATTACTGTGCTTAATCTTAAGTAATTCCAGATCTGTCTGGGTATTTCTAAAACCCAGACAGATCTAACAGACCACTCCACAGTTGTGCCAAACTCTTTAACATAGACCTCCATATGTTTTACCATTTGTGTCCTCTCCTTCTCCCAGCATGTGTGCAGCATGTGGCTATCTCCATGCTCTCTTAGATTGATCCAATAATTGGCCTAGTTGTTTCCCATGCAACCACAGTGGCAATTCACCTGCTTCAACTTGGAGTGCATAAACTGGGGAAGTTCTAACTGCTCCTAAACACACTCTTAGAGCCTGATCTTGTATAATATCCAGGGGCTGTATTCACATTCTGAGAATACTCACAGAGAGCTCCTAACTTAGTTTAAACATTTGCAGCAAGGAGTCCTAGTTTAAGAGTGATGTAGGAAAATTCTCAGAGCAACTCTGAGCAAGGAAGGGACAGACGCTTTTACCTTGGTGAGGAGGTGTGGTTGACCCTGTTGCTAGGTATGACTCATTTTTTTAAATGCGTGATTGATTGATCAAAACAAAAAAAAAAGAAAGAAAAATGCACTTTTAATGATAATAGGCATAGAATGGACTAACCGTAGAATTTAGTCTATTAAGACATGGTGTCATTATAAATACTATTTTATGTAATGAACATCTCTGTTGAATAAATTGTAAGTCATACTTTAAAAGTAGCCAATGAAACGTTTGAAAACACAGGCCTACTTGTGCAGTAGCATATTCACATGCTGATAGTTGTTATATTTATTTGCTTATGTTTATTTACTATACTGATCATTTCAATACTTAACCTATTTGATATTAATGAGGGAAAAGTGGCTCAGCTTTTATCAATTTCTGTGATTGCTGGTCACTCTATATAAGTAGCAGCTGGTTAACATGTATATCTTTTTTTTCCTGATGCCAGCAAATTCCAATTTTTTCCAGTTGTCAAATATCTTAGTGTTGTGATCACTTTCATTTCTGGCATTATTGCGTTGGGTGAGAGATATGAGCGCATCTCTAATGAGATCAACCACAAACATTATCCCTGCACAATCTAATCTGTAGCGTTTCATTAACTTGCTGTCATTCAGCGTTTGGAGAATATTTCTCCTACCTCTTTGTCTCTCCACCATTTTCTCCTCTGCTTAAGAAACTCCTAAGCCTCTCAAAAGTCCTCCTCCCTACTCCTAACTGTTTTTCACCTTAAGAGCTCTCTTAAGGGCTAAGATGCTTTATGAATAACTTTTATCTTTATCAGGATATAGACTTAACTGTAAGGGGAATTTATTAGAAAACATCATAATTCTAAGAATTTTCTTAGAATTTCGTTACTAGGAGCAATTCTTTGTACAAGGAAGCTTTATGAATACGGCCTCAGGTCTGTTAGCATAGATTTTGCTGCTGATCCATATACAGTACTTTCATAGTCTAATCTTGATCTTATTAATGCTACATAAAAATTCCAGAGATGCAATATCAGCTCCCCCTCAATCCTGCCAGACACCTCATGACATTTATCACTTTGGGTTTTATGAACTACATATCTAATATGCTCTCTCCATGTTAATCTCAGATCGAAATACACCCTCCCAAAAAATGAAAACTCTCAACTCTCTCTAAATTATTTCCATACAGTTTCAAATTACCTTCCCTGAGTTTCTCTCTTGTGAAGAACATAGCTTTTGCTTTTTTTCACTGAAAATTTAAATCCCCATTTTGTTCCCTACTTTTTAACTTGATTAATTCCATCTTGCATTTCCTTAAGTATGTGTTCAATATTTCTCCCTCTTTCCACAAAGCCCTGTCATCTGCAAACAGTGATCCCCATATCCACTGGAATATGTACAAATATATCATTTATCATAATGAAAAATAAAGCTGAACTTACTACACTCCCCTGAGGTGTCCTGTTTTCTACAACATATTGGCTTGATAACTCTAACCCTATGATCACCTCAATAGTTCTTCCATCTAAAAAGTTTGTAACCCAACTGAACATTTTCCCTCTGATTCCCATTAAGTGCAGTTTGATTAGAAGCCCCTCTCTCCATAACATATCAAAGACTTTCTCAACATCAAAAAACACTGCAACCACTCTCTCTATTTGCTTGAGCTTTCCTTATTCCATCCTCTAGACACAACACTGGATCCATAATACTCCTTCCTTCCTGAATCCGCTTTGGTATGTAGCCACCATACCTCTTTTTTCCAAGAAGTGCATTAACCTCTCATTTATCATGTGTTCCATTAATTTATAGATGTGTGATGTCAAGGCAATTGGTCTGTAGTTTCCAGGCCTGCTGTCATCTTTTCCAGGTTTCCTTATTGGAATAATTATCGCCTCCTTCCAGCTCCCTGGCATTCTTCCCTCTTCCCACACTTTGTTATACAGCAGCAATAATTTCTCCAGACTTCCTACACTTATATGTTTTAACATGCTATGACATAGGTCTATTTCATCTTTACCAGGTACAGTTTTATCTAATGCCTTTCTTAATGCCTCTCCCATGCTGAAAGAGTCATTTTGCCCACCATCAATACTACCTTTTCTACATCCTCCATGTTTTCAGATTTTATTTTCTCTCTGCCTCTTCTTCAGACAAATTATTGGGGTTATGCACCATAACAAAAGTGTTTGCCATTCACTTTTCCTTTTTAGGAATGGACTCTAATGCAGCCGGTATTATGTCTTGATTTATTTTGCTGTCAAGTGTTTCTATGTTCATTCCATCATTAACCCGACTTAGATATCTATCACTTTCTTCCAGAAATTTCTCCCAATTAGCTTTCTCAAAGATCTATTTCCCACTCGTGCTCTCTGTGATCAATGAGGTTACAATATTTATCTTGCATCAGACTGGGTAATAATCACTCTCCATATTTCCCTCTTAGTACACTGTCCAATCACATACTGATGCAATGCTGTTACAAATGTAAGATCAGGCACATATTCTTTTCTTGTATTAATATCTATTCTTGTGTTACTGCCATCATTTAAGCATACTATATTCTTTTCATCTAGCAACTCTTTTCTTACCTGACCATTAGTGTCTGTTCTGTCACTCCCCCATAATGTGTTGTATCCATCATGGCACCAAACCATGTTACTACCATTCTTCCCTTCTATCTCCTCAAGCTTGCTTAACTCTAGTCTTTTGTATGGATTATAATAATTCACAATCACTAACTCTTTCCTTTCAGCCCACACTTTCACTACCACATACTCTTGTTCCTTTCCTATACCTAGAACTCTGTAAGGAATGCCTTGCTTTACAAAAATGACACATCCTCCTCCTCCTCCCCCTTCTCTCCTATCTTGCCTCACTGCCACATAACCATATAAAACAAAATCCAAATTAGGCTTTAACCAGGACCATTGAATACACACAATGTCTGGTTTTCCTCTCCTATTAACCATAAACTGTTTGATATTTTGCCCATTGGCGATCAGGCTTCTCACATTCCATTGAAGAATTAAAATTATTAGTAGTATCAACCCACACATGCTGTCTCTTGACTTGACTGTACACTGAGTTCATCCCTTACATCTTCACATTTTAAACCTATCATATCTAAGTGGTGCAATACAGCTATCACAATAACCAGAATCCTTTCAATTTTAGATTTGATCTCAGACGTTGCATTTGTCACTCCTGCTATAAAGGTCACCAATTTCTTCTTCTCTAGCCATGCGTTTCTCTTATCTTGCTGTTGTTTCGCTGCCAATTATTCTTTGTTACATCCTCCCTCCTTATTCTGCTTTTTCTATCCTACCATCTTAACTGCCATGAGACTTTTTCCTTCAACCTTATCTGTTGCACCTCCACCTCTTGTTTCAACGCTTCACCATCCCAATAAGCAACACTGTGATTACCTCCACAGTTACAGCACTTTGGTTTCACTCCCTTTCCACATTTTCCATATTCATGTTCCCCACCACACTTAGTGCATCTTCTCTTTCCTTAACACACTTTGGCCAAGTGCCTAAACTCCTGACAATTGAAACACTGCAGAGGTTTTGGTACATATTCTCCTACATTATATCTTAGAAATCCAAAATATAACTCCTTTGGAAGCACCTTTTCCACAAACTCTACCAAGACGGTTTCTATCTCCTTTTTCTCTACTCCCCTTGTCATTCTTTTCACACTCTTAACTGAGCTATTCCTCAGCCTTAGGTTCTCCACTACTTCCCTAATACTAACACTGATGGGAACTCCAGAAATCACCCCTTTGCAACCACTGCAACCATTGAACTTCTGTTCCCCAACTCTTACAACCCTGGACACTTTAACTTTTCCCACACTACTTATCTTCTTTGCCCTCTCCACCTGCACTTCAGTATTAAACCGTATTAGCAAGTCTCCATCTGCTATAACTCTCGCATGTTTCACTTCCCCAACTTGCCCTCCAATGATTTTTGTTAACTTTAGTGGATTGACTTTCTTTACTCCTCCTTCTCCTTTGAATCTTACCCACAACATTAAGCAATCCTGTCATCGGGTCCTTCTCTTCACCTTGCCTTCCCTCGCTTTCCAAACCACCTAAGCTAAGATGTGTTTTTTTCTTTCTATGACTACTTGCCTTCATGTTTCTCTTCCCTCTGACCACCTCTTCCCACTCTTTTTCCCCTCCTGTCATCACTGCAGTTTCCCTCGTCCTCATTAAACTCCTTGTTGTTGCTATCTTCATCTATTTCCTTGCCTGCCATCCTACCAGAGTTTGTGAGGATCCCTGCAAGAATATTGTTCTGGACCTGTACAGGCCGTCGGTCAGTAATCTTGCCAATGTGTTCCACAGTACCCAAATATGTTTTGAAAGAAACCTAATGCCACTCAGATTATGTTTTTTATTAATATAATTAGGAAGAATTGTTGACAAGTTGCAAAATGATACTCAAACATATTATCAAAATATTCAATGATAAAGTATCCACTCTTGCAAGCAATACAGTATCTCGTTGTAGCAACTAAAGCATGATAACATCTTTATGGGTTATGTTGAGCCACTCACAGCAAGGATCGGCAAAATCGCCTTGGTTTAATGCTGAGAAAGTATAAAAGGACACAAGTCCATTCTCTTGACAAATGTTTCACAGTGTCATGTTTTACTGTCAAATTTGCTTTAATACAAAACAAATGTGTTCCCTACAGAACATAAGACGGAAACCCATTTTTTTTTAGTCATTTGTAAAGATGGGGCTGTTCCATTTTTCTGTGTTTTTGTTAGTGCCAAACTGGGATTGGACTAAATAAACGACTACGAGTGCCCAGAATTCTGATTGACTCAGTTTGACTGCTGATTGGCTGCTGGCTGGTCAGCCTGATATATAAAGCCAGGTCAATAATTCCAATTCCCTGCTTAACACAATTTATCTTGTAGATTTGTAGTGTGTTGAGTCATTCTGATGAGTTTGATCCTTGGACATCTTTGTTAGATTATTTTTTTATACCCACTTTTTTGTTGGTTTTCTCTTAGCCAGAAGTAATGTAAAGAAGTACAGAAATTGAAATGTCTTGCTGAAAAACAACAGCAGCTAATGCAAGATATGTATTTCTTTAATTGGGTTTGTGAAGCAATGACAATAGGTTGAGGTGGCAGATACAAGAGATGATATAAACAGTTATAGGTGCAATATGTAAGATTTGACCCCCTGCACCAAACAAATAGGGGGCAGCCCCCTCAGTGCATCACCCCATAATTATCACCCACTGAATATAAGGTAAAGCTTACTGCTAACAGTGAATCTGTGCTATGGTGTCATCAAGATATCAAAATGCTATGGAGACATTAGAGCCAGCGGTAAATTATCAAAGAGCCGCACCGATCAGTTCATCAGATCATGCAGCTGAGATGACCAGTTGTCTCACCCAGCCAGTGGCTGCAGCAGTGGCATCTCCGACTAAAACATCCAAATCTCCAAATAGGATAAACAGTTTGGATAAACTGACCGCATATTGGGAATCTAAATGGTTATTTTCTCGCTTTAGAAAAGAAACTTTTTCTTCCTCTCATGTTGGTCTGAGGGCAGACTGGACACTACAGTGACTCAATAACGCCCTTGAGGTACAAAGTGGTATTACGAGACAGGACGGGCTGGGGCTTGCTGTCTAGCATGCTAATTTCAGCAGATATCTCTGCAGCACAATACATATGTCTTTGACATTATGTCAAAACTGTTATTTCTTCACATTCTTTTGATAATTTTAGGTAATTTTTGAATGTTTTAATACTGGCCTCATCTCACATATTGCACCTTTAATCAACTGCACACATAAATGTATTTATGATGATGATGATGAAGAAAAAACAATAAAGAATGTAAAATGCAAACAAAGTTAAACTACAAAAATAAATTAACCTTGTTGATTCTCAAATTGAGGTACAGAGACCCTATAAAGAGGGTATCACTGAAAGTAAATTAAAGAGCAGTTTAGTTTTATTATGATTTCTGTCATTAATGGTCTAATAATGAAATGGTCTTGATTAGTCTGCAGTCATCTCAACCCTACACAGACCACAATGAAAAAAAAAATCTTTACTGGTATAATCAAGTTTTCTATAACGAGACCTTGAACCAAAGAATCAGTCTGAAGCATCTCTACTTCTACTTAAAATTAAAAAGGACAAAGGCAAATGATGAAAATATGTGATTTAGACCGGCAATGTCACCCAAATGGTTCAAATTCCAAATGTTGATTTCCACTGATTCTACAAAATGTTAAGAGCTTCATGTGACTGACTTTCAAACTTTTGCCAATATACATCTCACTCTCAGAGCTAAAAAAAAAAAAAAACCCCAAAAACCCATTTGTATATTCCTCTGCTTAATCTCCTTTTGTGATAAACAAAGATTTTTAAAAAGAAAAATCGATCAGGGATAAGGCTTTAACCTGAATTCTAAGTCTCTAATACTTTGGGCATTTAATGTAGAATTAAACTTGTATGTGGGGATTTAAAACAGTATGAATATAGTAATTAATTCTCCAAGATTATTTATTTAAAATGTTGCTACGTTTTAGAACTACAAGCCATTTTATTTGGAATCCACTATGACCACGTCAGAGGATCCTATTCTGCTCTTTTCGATATTTTTGCCCTTTTAATCACATCAATAACAGTTGTTTTGCATTGCAGCCCAACACTGAAGGACCTCTGTGACCGTCCCCGTCATGAAGAACCCTCCCCACAAACCACCACTATCCGGGATTTGTCGTGCAACACTGCCACCCCGTGTCCGGCCGAGCAGCTGCACTCTCCCGCTGAGCGCTCAGACGGGCTTGGCGCTCCGTGGTCTGCAGGCTGCTGCTGCTTCCTCTCAGCCTGAACGGAGCTTTTTTCTCCCGCACATACCCGGGCTGACAGCCGCCGTGCCGTCCCCTCCGCTCTCAAGGAACATCTTTTAGGACACCTTAAACACCTTTTTCCGACGCTGTGCTTCCCCTCAAAGCCGCCGTGGTCTGCTTGTGTGAATAAAGAGCTGCGGTAAAGAGAGAGCCTCCCTCCTTCAGCTGCTAGATACCAGGTAAGACAATTTACCATTAATTTGCCATGAGAAATGTGTGATTTTGCCACTAAGTAATGTGTTGCTGGTTTGTTAAGCGCTCAGAAAGGCTTGGGGGAGAATGAACAACAGATGATGCACAACATGGATTGTTCCAGATAGACTGCACCTGCTCTAATTGAGTGTGTCTGGTTGTTGGGTGTAAATATACAAACCACTTCTGCAAGGTACTGTCAGATCAACAAGGCGGTTTGGTAATGGGCGAGAAAGTGGTTGTTATTTATGAAGCAATGCTTAAATGTGTCCGCACAAATTGACAACTGTAAGTGAGTAAAAACGCAGACTAACTGGGGCTTACAGTTGGGGATCATTGTAAGGCAAACGACAGGAATCAGTCCCATATTTTTCCATTTTAAAAAACTCATCTTCATATAACTCAGATCAATTTGATGCTACTTACAGATCTGCATGCATGTTATACCACCATTACAATGGCTAAACTTACTGTTATCTAAAGTAAAGCTGGTGCAAACTGAGCTAAGGAGGATTGTACCCTCCACAAGGCTACATCTCTTGTGTCAACCTGTTTTTTTTTGGTGTCCTGCCATTCCTGATAATGACAAAGTTTATGTGAAACTGCAGTAGACATGCACTCCTGGACTTTCAGACATCACAGCCAGCTCCATCCATCACAATGCCCCTCTGCTCCCTTTATGACATCTGGAGGCTGCCTCTAGGCTGAGGATGCTCCGAGGTTTTACATTTATGTTGAAATATTACCTTAGGGAAACCATTGTCTGAGGTCTGTTTTTTATGAGATGCAGACATGGATTAGAGCTCTTCCTGATCTATTTAGTATCACTCACAGCCTGCTCTCATGAACGACTGGAACATTTTTAATAATAGATGGCTGAATAGATTCACTGGCTGCGGCATCGATTTTTGTCTGTATGAGGCTGTAAAGAGTTGTCTGATAAGAAACCAATCGGGGCATATTTTCTATTATCAAAAAAATCCATATCAATCATACAGTAAATTCTCAAATGGATTGCATATAAATGTTATAGCAAAACTAAGTCCCTAGGAAAGAGGAACTAATTAAACTCTTGGAAAATTTTAGTCATTTTTAATCTTGGTTGGAATAGAATACATAAAAGCATATTCCTTAAGCTTCTTTTGATTTTATGAAAAGAAGATGTAGCTCTTGTCATGTCCCACTCTTTATATTTGTTCCAGAGAATAATAAAGGCTTCTTTATTGCCCTAATTGAATTACACGCCCAAGTCAGGCTCACCAATTATTTCCTTGATTGTGTAACAAGTGAGATGCTGCGGCATCTGGTGTCCCCATCCCACAGGACCAGTGTAAGGCCAGAGCTGGCTGTGGGCCCATTGATGGCATTAACCCCCTCATTCATTCAACCAGAAGCTGCAGAATTGAGAGGGCTCAGGATTTCATCCCCAGGGAATACTAATAACCTTACCAGAGTGATTTGTCTAAGCCTTTCTCACCATCAACCCAGTAGGCAGGCATGATGGCATGCCAGGACTCTGCAGTCGTGTTGGGGGTAGATGTAGTCTGCTAGGGTGAATAGGGCTGCCTAAGTAAGCACTTTGATTAGCCCAAGAGAAGTCATTAACTCTGGTGAATGTTGCTCTAAAGACCAGTAGGTAGACTGTGATTGCCAAGTCAGGCTTTTTTTCACTATGCTTTTAACAGGACTTTAGTGTTTGGGTCTGATTTGGTCTTTGCTTCTAACAGATGCTGACTTAAGTTTTTTCAGCCTTTAAACATTTTTGATGATACATTTTCCCCTACCCCTTCTTCCTTTTTGTTCTTTAAGTAGTACCTTTCTAATCCCCTTCAAAAAACACGTGTCCCAGCGCTTCTCCCATTCCTGGAAACATTTAGTAGAGCAGTCATCTAATGTCAGTGTCCAGAGCCTCCTGCGCTGCTTCCTGGATTTCTTCCACTGTGGCAAATCTTCTCCCTTTCTGTCCTAATTTTAGTTTCACCAAGCTTTAAGCATACGCTACCTAGCAACACATGTGATAGCTACACCCTAATCCAAATAAACAGATATCTGCATATGAATGCAGAATCTGTAGGCAATGGAACAAGATTTTAGTGCTGTACATTTACTGCCAGACTGACAACTCACTGCTAACCTTTTCCTCTGCTCTGCTTGCATTCACCGTCACTTTTCTGCCGCTCACTCTCACTTAACTACTCACTTGCTTACGCACTGCCCTATTCCTTAAAAGGAGATACGCTACCAGGCTTTTCACAGGCAACAACATAGAGGTTTCTGGTTTCTGTTTGTAGTCTGAGTAGTATTGACCAATCACATTTGAGTGGGCTTTGATTGCATGCAGGTAAACAGTCCATGCGGAGAGCAAAAGAGGTGGAACGCATTGGCCAAAATGCAATGTTGGAACCCATCGGCTATCATCTGATGACAATTTAGCTTTTTATTAGCTTTTTTTTTACATTCATCTGTATTCATATGCATCTATCTGTTTATAGACATCAGCCAAAATGTTATCTGGACTGTCTCAAGTTGCTAAGAAGAGGAAGTCTTGGCCCAGATATCTGTTATCCAGATATCTGCTTGCTACAATGGAACCCCGAAATATTGGCCGTTGCCCCCAGAGGCCAAATCGTTACCAGACAGATAGGCGATGGGTTCCGATATTGACTACACCCTAAAACCATGCTATCGATGGGTTCCAGGAATTTTAGTCTCCCCCCTCATATGTTCAATTATCAGTCAAATCTCATGTCTTATCCTGCAGATACATCTAGTCCTTTTTTTTCAAAGCCCTTAAAACACTCCATTTTCCAGAGAAGGATCAAAACTACTTCTAAACAAAGGCTGTTTGTTTTTCAAACAATCAAGTTTGAATGAACAAAAATTAACATGAAATATCTTCAGACTATTTTGAAAGTAGCCTAACCCTAAACTACATTGCAGAAATGATATTCCATTCATTTACGACAGCTCTTTTCTTGACTCCCAAGCTAACGTTACTATATGATTATCTGTTTACCACAGCTTGCTAGTTTATACAGCTTTAACCCTAACCCTTTTTTCGGTTTTACGTTAGCAAAGAGGAACAACAATGAAAATAGCCCATTACTGATTGGGCAACAGTGCGTGCAGTGAATCTGCTGGACATTACATTTTAGGAACACCCCTACACTGGAGTACAAGGCATTTTTTTCCTACATTTGAGTGGTAGTTTCAATTTCAAATAAAAAGTGATACCTCTTTTCTAGACTAAATGGTTTTTAATGAATTATGTTTTGGTCTATGATCTGGCTTAACCATGCCCATCTTTTACATTTGGAAAGACAAATACTTTTTATTGGCATTGTCCGTTTTGTATCAAATTTGATGTGCTCTGGTTTCTGTCTTGACATCATCTCAACGCTGTTTAGATGTGGTCTTGGCTTTGAATTCGAGCAGAGCTGCTCTTTGATTTGACTTGGCTTAGACTAGGGTCCTCTTCTCTAGAGCTCTGGCTCTACTGGCTTTGAATCTGACATTTTTGTCAGTTTTCTGCTTTCTCTTTGTAATGATTCAACTTTCACTAAGTTGCTTTTAAGTATTTCTGTCCAAGCACTCAGGCTTTGTATTGAACTCTTTTACTACTGGCTGAAATATGTCTGTAGGTTTGAGTTTAAAAAATGGCCCAGTACCAAAAGCTGTATTAAAATGCCTGGTCAGATTAGCAATCATGATAACTTAAGCAAATTTCTTGTACGCTGCTTGAGTTTAGACATTTGAGATGTCTCATCTCTCAAAGTAAAGTGTAGAAAAAAGGGTTGAAAACTCTATTGTGCTGGCACTAGTATCAAAGTTTAATTTCATACATTCTCTGTCTTTGTTTCCTCCCTTCTCTTTCATGTCACTGCTTTCATTTTACAACTTCTTTTTGTGCCCTTGGGGTCGTGTCTGTGTTGGATCACAAGGGTAGCGTTTCACTGAGATCAATGACGGCTGAAGATATTGCATATAAAGTGTCAGATTAAATTAGGACGAACCTCTGCAGATGAGGGTTTAACGGCCTTGATGGAGAGCAGCGACAGGCTCTCCCATCAGCATCGATTAGCTCCATTGTCATTTTAAGGGGGAGACTTGTTTGATTAATTGGACCCTAAGTAGTACCTGGAGGGATTCCATCTGATGCTCTCATGGATTAATAATTTGTTTTTTTCAAAACTGACTAATCAATTTATGAGCATTGTTATGCTATGTCATACATTGTTCTGACTTGGAGTGAATCTGGGCTAACCCATTAAAGTCTGCTGTTTGCAAACTACTTGTGGATGCTCAAAGACTTGTCTGCAAAGCATTTTTGACAGCAAAGACTCAATTAAAAGCTGTTACAAAAAGGAGGGTAGAGGACAAAAGCACTGTAATCAAACCAGAGAGATGAGGAAACAAATGACTTTCTTCTTTTTACAGGAGTGGGGAAAAACTTGCTTGTGTCTCCAGACAGAGAGAATAGGGAATAATGAGACACAAGGGAGGGTAGGAGGGGAGATTATTTGTCACTATTGAGTGTTCAGGACAGAGAGCTTCATGACATTGATGGCCTGTGAAGGTGCTCTTAGAGGAAGCTGAATGAACTTGTCATGACAGATAGCGCACTGTGTACCTGAGCAGCCCGGAGCTTGTGGGTAGATTCTCCAGTACGGTGAGTGAGTGTCAGGTTGCTGGTGAAAATGAAGATTTAGACTCCCTGAAATCCTCCCTCAGGCGAAGCAGTATCGGAAGGGAATAAGTAAGGTTGAGTCAAATTAAACTTCTCAGGCACTTTGTTTTTTTGTTTTTTGCAGTTTCTGAGTAATGTGATACTTTCTCTACATAGTGAAACAACACCAATGGTATACAGCTAAGCTAGCAGCTCTGTGAGACTGTATGTAGGCAGCTAAATGCTAATGTCAGCATGCTGACATGTTCACAATGACTATATTAACATGCTTACACTTATGATGAACATGGTTACCATGTTCACCATCTTAGTTCAGTGTGTTATAATGCCACCATTTGCTAATTAACACTACATACAAAGTACAGTTGAGGCTGATTGGAATGTCATTAGTTTTGCAGTTATTTGGTAATAAAACCAAAATGTCGAACAAAGTGAAATTTTGACGTGATGATGGCGGTAGATTAAAAGTCAGAGGATCACCAGAGTTATTATAACTCTAAATTGACAGTCCATTTAGCTGATGTTGAAACATTTGACTCAAAAGTCTGCGATTCATCAAAGTCATTAAGATTCAACCTCTAGGATCTATGAATGTCTGCATAAAATTTTGTGTTGATTTTTAAACAAGGAGATGGCAAGATCCTAGTGACTTCTGGCGGGTCACATTTTTCACTTATCCAGTGACATGAATTAGTGAAAAATTTGACTTGCCAGAATACAGAAGTTACTAGGATTCATCCTCTAGGCTGCATAATTATGTATACCAAAGTTTGTGGCAATCAATCCATCCATGCGGTAGTTATTTCTTCAGCTGGATATTTCAGTCTAGAAAATACAGCATTAATATTGATATGTACAGTGATTGTTTGTATTGTTTTCCTATCATCATCTCCTCTTGCTTTCTGTTATATGGGGTTGGTTATACTGCACACGTGCACCTTACCGATGCAGGACTTTTGGTGATTGAGTTTGAAAGATCCGATTGTGATATATTGACTGATGACATTGGCTATTTTATTTGCCTTTTTTAAAAAAAAATTGTGACCAACAAAAAGTACTGGGCAGGATGTTTTGCAGTTGAAGAGTAGGCTCGCCACTACCCAGACAGTGGTGGCACTGTGTCAGTACATATGGTTGTCATCTCTGTGCTTCAGTTTCGTTTCATTTGTCAGCTGACATGTATGCCGATGTCAACATACCTGTGTAAGCAGGAGTTTGCATGTGAGTATGTATGTGCACATACAGATATGTATATGTACTGTAGGGTAATACTCTGATGGTGGTAATGATAATCATTTTGGGGCATGAGGAGTCTAGGTCTGTGAGCCGTTTTGCAAGGCTGAAGAGAATGGACTCACAGTGGACCAACTTCCCCCTGAGGCTATGGAGGTGACCCAAAGCAAGGGCTATTACAATTCTATGCTACAATCTCATCACTATAAGGGAAAAGGACAGGGATAAAAATTGTATATAAATACAACAATCATGCCATCATAACCACCCCTTCCTGGTAATGGTATATCAGTGTTTCCCCTATATTCATTTCAGCTGTGTGTTGCTGCAGATTTATGGTGGTTGAGCAAGTAGAGCGAACAGCGGAAAAGTGACGGTGATTTCAAGCGGAGCAGAGGAAAAGGTTAGCAGTAAGTTGTCAGTCTGTCAGTAAATGTACAGTACACACTACAGTGTGTCAGTTAATAAATGCTGCAGCTTCTCGAGACCAAGAAAAGCCTTGTGTGTTGCTTCCCCAATTGCTGGAAAGGTAAAGGGAGTTGGTCCCAAAGTTGGTGACAATAGGTTAGCCTAACCTGACCAGACTAACTTAAGGTGGACTGATCTTTAAGGTAGACCAGTTATTCTCATTTTACTGTCAAGCTCAGCCTGACTACTGTGTCTCTCCCGAGTTTTGCTTACCACCATTGGCCAGTGTCTCTTTTAACCTTTACTAGTCCAACACAGCATTCATTTTCTTTCCCAGCAAACATCCCACTTCATATTCACACAATATGCTGAATATGGAGCTGTTGAGTGGGAACATGTTCTTCGACTGTTTGACCGCACCACCAGGGTAGCCGAGGGGGGGAGGCCTCAGTGGTTTGTTTCTTTCTCAAACTAAATTTTCTCAGCCAATCTGGGGATATTCACTGTGAACCTTTTGACTACCATTACATTTACTATTTTTTTTTCTGATAGGCTAATTTCTTTACAGTGCAAAGTTGGTCTTGTAATTGAGATAAAACACATAAAATATGGAATTTGGTCCACTGTGACTGGCAGCCTCAGCTGTAACTTTCACAGTTAAAGTGTCATTGTATCAATTAAATGCTCTAAATGCTTCCATCACTCTCAGGCAAACTGCCGTTTTGCGTTACATTACTTCTGATTACTTTGCTGCCCAAAATGTCAGCGATGTGGCAGGAACAAGTTACAATTGAGCGGCTACAAGAAAATAAAAGATGAAAGCGGACTTGAAGCTTGAAGCTGCAT
The DNA here is from genome assembly GCF_914725855.1 of Thunnus albacares. NCBI lineage: Eukaryota > Metazoa > Chordata > Actinopteri > Scombriformes > Scombridae > Thunnus > Thunnus albacares. The sequence continues at coordinate 21,108,906 of NC_058128.1, read as the reverse complement.
AGGAAGAGATAAGAACCTGCATCTATCTATCCGTGTGTAGTAAGTGTATCAGTGGGCCAAGTGGATCTTTTTTTCAGTCCTGACTCCTGCTAATGTGTTAATATGAAACATCCCCACTGTGCACCACACAAATAGCATGAATCTGCATTTCTATGTCATTTGCCACAAGATTGATCACCCATCAGTTTGAATGTGGCAGGCTGAGTGCAAGGTAAGGAGAAATATTCTCACTTGGTTCTTATTTACATCAGGCTCATTCATCTCGCCTCTCATCTAAGCTGAGTTTGACATTGAAATGTGTGTGTTTTAAACACAGAGAAAGGAGACTTGGATAAGTGTCGTACCGTTTTTTCTCTCCCTTTTTTAGGGGGGATTCAGAAATGATGAATGGCATTGCGGTTTAATGATCTTGTAGCAGAAAGGCAAGTGCTGAAGTAGGCACATTACATGCTAACGGCAGGAAGATGAAGATAGGCTTTTTCCAGAACCCTGCAGCAGTCACATGAAAAGCCTCTACCTCATTTAAAGGAGTAAAAGGGGTCTGATACTTATGGGGCTGCCCCGCTATAGTAACATTACTATAGGCTATGGGGCTTTTTGGAAACAAATGACTGTTTCTTTATTTGTTTCTTCACTGTCCCCCTCCTCCCCCCCAAACACACACACAAGTGCATGCTACCCCTCACAGTATGCCAAGGCAACATTAATTCAGCACACTGTGTCAATGGACAATGACAAATAGTCACTGTGCCCTTCTAGTGTGTAGTGCCCTCCTAATTAGAAAACAGAATATGAAACTCACCAAAATAAAAGAGTACGTCAACAATAGGTTATCAGCCAAGTAGGCAGGAATGTATATTGTGTACAAATTGTGTGATGGTTGCACTTTCAGTAGCCACCAGATTTGACCAGTCTCGTCTGTTTAACCTGTGACCATCAGTGTGGAATACTGCAATGAGATGCAGCGTTTCCTCTCAAAGAAGCAAACATTTGAAGATATTAATTTCAGAAAAAAACAAGTGATGTTGCCTTGATGCAAAATATAAACGACGTTGATAACACAGTAATGCAGTTTGACAAATTGTGTATTAAATACAGGCTTTCTGACTGATTGGGGCAGCATGGTGGTGCTGGATGTATTAGAAGAACGTATAATACATCCATAATCAAAGTGCATTAGTGGTTGGGCCACATTTTCTACTGACAGTATGACAAATCCGTCATGAAACACATTCAGCCTAACTTTAAGAAAGGTGACAGCTTCATGCTGGCGACACAGTTTCATTTACAAACTTAATAAGACAAAAAAAAATCTGAATATTTAATAAAATTGTAATTAAAGTAAAATTAATAAGGAATTAGCAAGGACACCTATGTGTTCTCTTGGCGTTTTCAACAGCTGCCATCATTACGGGCAACCATGTCACACTCGGCTGAAAGTCGCCAGTTAACACGGTCAGTTCAACCGCTGATGTGTTCATCTCATTGTGCACAAACTCCCAAAATTGAATCACTTTTGCCATAAAGCTCTCCTCCAAGTCCATGTGATATTTGTGTCCTTTTCTATGTCTTTACCATGACAAGCAAACACAACTAGCCATTGAAGTGGATGAAAACTTTTGCTGCTGCACCGTGCTGCCAAGTTCAAATACAACATAATGACATAAATCATGTTTTTACAGAGTGTTGAAGCACAGCAAGAGGATTTACTCCTCATCACGTCTGCCCCCGGATCACAGGTAGCTTACTCTCCTACATTGTGTTTACTGTGGGGTTTTTCTTGGTTTTTTTTAAGCGCACGTCTCGAGAGGCCCCTGGAGGCCCAAGGCCCAGGTCTTAAGCCCTGGTAAGCCCATGTATTAATGCACTACTGCCCACACCCATCCATACAAATCAACCCTCCCCTGGTAACTACATCTGCCTTCTTTTTTTGTATTATGAACACGTACCAGTAGCAGAATTTGGCACATTCGCGTTAGGGTTTGTCACACTCATGTCGTGCCCCAACACACTCATCCAAACACCTACAGTATTCTAGGAAATTAACGGTCCTAATTTACATTTTACAGCACTCTTTTCGTTTATGTAATCCCCACATCTTCTACATGAAGCACTGTGCTGCTCTCTCATGGCACAACTACTCCACATCACAGGTTTTTATCACGTCAGCTGAGAGCTTCATTCCCAATTAGGATGACATCTTTATTTGGATCTTGAACTTGGTTGTTGGTGATGTTCAAAGGCCCATGAACACATTTCATTAACCTAGTTTCTTCTCCTTGTGCCTTCTGTCTTTCTCAGTATGTTAAGGTAGCAAAACCCAAAGACTTTGGGAAACCCTAATCTGCTCCCACTGCATTTGTCTGTTGCACAATGTAACATGTCATTATGAAAGAATTAAATTCTCTCCGTGCCCCTGAGGAGACCTCAGAGCTCTGGATTGTGTTCGGTATTGTTTGTACGTGCAAGTTTGTATATGAAATTAGTGTTTGGATTTACTTCTGCTCAGGCAACTAGCTGTGTATGTGTGTGTGTGTGTGTGTGTGTGTGATTCTTCTCATATAACTGGTAGTGGTGTATGTGTGCATGCGTGTCTCGGGGAAGATTTGGCCGCATCCCCGGCCAGAGAATGTTGCTGACACAAAGAGAAGGCAACCGCTTTTTGTCCTCGTACAACAATCAGCATGGCATCAATCGTACCATCAAAGTGGTGGTGAGTTAGTGCTAGGGGTTAGCCGCGGGTAAACCGAACAGGGCTCGCATGAATCATGAGGTTTGGGGGTTATATGAGTTCACTTTAGTTTAGCAACGCCACATGTTGATGTTTCAATGTAGATTTCGAAACGTGAGCTGTGCTGTAGGTGGATGCAAAACCTCTCGATCTGTGTTAAGAGTTGAACATCTCAAGGCTACATGGAAAATCACTGATCTGCTTGCTCAAAGTCTCAGATGTTATATAAGTCTCACTGCTGTATGGTAGCGCACACTCCATCTGTAATATTGTTTTCTACAATGACAGTATGGAAAGCCACAATTTTTCAGTGTAGAGTAAATTGAAGTAGCTCACACATGGGACAAAGATTGGTGGGATAATGACCTTATTTTTGTGAGGCACTCTCTGAAAGAAGCAACATGTTCAGAATGCATACAGCATTCTCCACTAATAAACCCTCTGATAGGGTTCAACGATTTGGGGAAATTATAATTATGATTTTATGACCAATAATTTTCTATGAATTAAACTCCAGGCCTGTATTTGTGGTCAACACAGTATTAAACAAAATAAGTTTGTGCCAAGTATTATCACAATTGTATCATATTTCTGCATTAAGAGAATCTTAAAAAATAAGGCAGCTGCTTCTTGTTGAGGTTCCTCCCAGGGTTCAGTTAGGGTTCAAACCAGTCAGAAAAGCCAACTCATGTAATCTTCTTGGTTTCTTCAGAATACTTATCAATGTAACCCATTTTTTAGGTTAAAGCATTAGAGATATAGTTTACAGGACTTTCTTGTGAGTAATGTGTGATAACGTTTTGATATCTGATGACCAATGATGCCATTGACTGCTCTGCACTGCTAAAGCTAACTTCAATGTGAGCTTCACAGTGGGACACACCTGATGGACTTGATGCTGAACCGTCACAGTGACAAGCATAAAAGAATGATATGAATGTGCTATGATTTCTTAAATGTTTCATTGAGAGATTCAGACAACTTACCAGCTGTCTGTCGTTGACACTTGACAACTACCAAACTACCTGCTTGCTGTTTAAAATAGATAGAGGCAATCATCTACATGTAGAAAAAAACTGTCCACTCTAGTCTTATTCTGAATATCAGAATTATATAGCGATGTTCCTCCAACTTCACTGTCTTTGACTGAATGTAAATGATACAGACACTGGCTGTAGAGCATATTAACCAGATAACAGCCAAAGGCTTCCTTTATGTTTAACCAACTCACAGAATTAATGTTAAACTGAAGTAATTTGCCAGTGACAGTTATAGTTACAGTCATTGTCACCTATGAAATCAACAGTTGCCAGCTTCAACTTGTTAAAACTTGTTTGGACACTGTTAATTATATAAATACTAATACAATTCCAGATATTTGCTCTTTTAAAAAATGTGAAAAACGTAGTCAACCCATCCATAGCAAAATCATTATCAGAATCACTTAATTCAGGGAGCTATAAAACTACAGGTTTTGGTGATGTTTTGGAACAATTCATATTGCAGTGTCTATCAAGTTATATATAACAGTCCACTCGGGTAATGTGGCTGTATTTGCTTTAAAGATGTGAAAATGGCACAAATACAGCATTTCCATGATGCCCAGGGGCAGCAACTCATGCATACAGAATGAACTCTAGTTTGTTTATCATTTCCCCTCTCATTTCAATGGTATTGCTGCTAATGTCCTCTGGGTCCAGATGACACTGCAAACCCTTTAATCACCGACTGTTACACACACATCTGCACACACGCACGCTCATTCACACATCACACAGCAAAGAATCTCGTCCAATTACCGATTCGGCATCAATTATTTTCCCAGGCACTGTGCTTGTCAGAAGATACTCATTGCAATTAGTCTCCCCTGCTTTGTTAGTGATCGAATTGACAGCCTGTATGTGCAATCACTATGGATACAGGACAGACAGATTTTGCACGCGCTCGCTGTCTGATGGGGTTTGAGATTATTATGTTGAAATTGCCATGCGTGCACCGTGACTTGAGCGTGTTGTGACCTAATAGACTGGTGGTCAGTCGTTGATCTGTGTGTAATACGTTCAGAAGTTGCAATGAGATCTAATTTATGTGCACTATTTGATTCCTGGGATGTTAGATGTACTCTAGGCTTACTTTGCTTTTCAAGGACAGTTAATAGAAGCTCTTAGTTGGTGTCTAATTTAGTTTGCTGTAACAAACAAGACAAATCTACTTAGCCAGATTTTTTTAAATAAACAGCAAATAATAAAACAATCTTATGAAATACATCGGAATTTCTCTAAGGAAATTAGTTCTATATAAATGAACACGGCATGAAAGACTGTGCTCCTCTTTGAATACTTCACCACATGGGAACACTGACTAACTGCATGAGTGTTAGTAATGTGACAAAAAGAGGAATGCTGTTAAAGAGGCAATTTATATTTTATATACACAGCCTTTAATCATTCCCACACATTATTGAAGCCTTGAAGCTCCGGATGTGATTTCTTACCAGTCTGATACAGTATAGAGTGTATAGAGTTTTCAAAATGACTTGACAAAAAGTGCAGAAATGTCAAAATCTATATGGTTAGAAAAACTTCCTGGTATAAACTCTGGCAATGTTAGCTAACAGTGAAAGTCATTATCAGCACTGCTGATTTCACACTAAAGGCATAACACTTCCTTAACATGTATTATAAGACACATGGAAGAAGCAGCAAAGCAGTTGCTTATATTCCCCCAACTACATATTTTTTGACCTAATAAGCTGCACAACTTCATTTTTTTGCTGCCCTAAATTTTTGTTGAAAGTATGTAAGTCACAGTTTTCCATTATTAGTTATACATGTAGTTTGTTGACTCCGGTTTTGTGATTAGATAGATATTTTGCTTTACATGTAAATTGACTGATTTGTTTGTAAGCAGTGAATTAGTTAACATTTTTAACCTTTTTTTTAGTCAGCTTGTCAAGAACAGATTTTCAGCAAAGCAAATAACATAACTATCATGACTAGTTTTTGCTGAATAGATTTGTGACAAGTTTAATTACAGAAAGGCAGTGATGTTAGTTGAGCAGTGACTATTAGCCTACTTACCAAGCAGAAACATAAAAGAATCACATCTGCTGAATTCTGTTGAAGCCTGAGTAGAAATTGGGAGAAAAAGCAGTCAGCTGTCCTCAGACACTGTTGCTCAAGAGTTGAGAACGTCCAATACGCTGGGGGGTGTTACATATGTGAAAGTTCTCTATAAAGAACATGAGCATGAACTTATGTGGCCTCAGAAGTGAATTCCTTACTCTAGCTATTTGGTTACAAAGGCAATAGAACCACTAACATTAGTGCTTTGCTCTACTTCCTTTTCAAAAGTCCTTGGATTGATTCCTTTATTGTAATTGCCTCTAACAATACATAATGAAGCAATTATGAGCTGTTTGGTTTCTTAACACACCATGGCTTGACTGTAAACCACCATATTAGACCACACGTTAACTAAAGACAGCAGAGAAAGAACAGAGGGAGGGAGATGGTGATGGGGGGGGTTGATGTAGAGGAAGCCTCTGCCAAGTGGGAACATGCCAGCACTTAACAATCTGGCCTGCTGATACGTTTCTTTGGTCAGGGAGTTAATAAACAATGGTACAGACCTCCAACGGTGATAAAATCCTTTCTTACTAACCCCCTTTTCTCTCTCACGGTGTCCATCTTTCCTTAACTTGTGTTCTATTCATTGATCATTGATCCATTTCGGATCGAAGTTTGCTTTTTAGATAGTGTGGTCCCCTGCTGATGGGATAGAAATGAAAGCAAGACTTGTTCAGCAGCTTCAAAGGCATCAGTGTGTAAAACATACAATGAAATCAGATATTGAATTTTGGGTGTCAACAGCTTCAATTCAGGTTGACTGAACCCTCGCTGTTGCACTCAGTTGGTTTCTTCTAATAATGTTGATGTTGGAAATGAGTCGAAAAAAAGATTAGATTAACAAAAATCTGGCAAAAAACTATTTTGATAATCTATTTAAAATGTTTGCTTGATAAACAACAAATGATAAACATTCTCTGGTTGCACACTTGCACACAGGGGATTTGTTGCTTTCTTTTGATTATTGTAAGTTGAATGTGGGGTTTAGACTGTTGGTCAACAAGCAATTTGAAGAAATAGTTAGACATTTGGGAAATACGCTATTTCTCTTTCTCACCAAGAGGTAGATGAGAAGATTATAGATAGATAGAGATACCACACTCAGATAAAGAGTGGTATTGATCTTCTCATCTAACTCTCAGCAAGAAAGCAAAGTGTATTTCCCAAAATGTTGAACTATTCATTTAAATGTCTCTACTTCTCTGGAAGCCTATGGTTGACTTTTTTCTTTTTTCTTTTTTTTTTTTTGCCTGTGACTCATTAACTGACAACTAAAAGTCTGTCAGAGTGCTTTCATTCTTAAGAATTTCTGCTGAAATTCCACAGAGGACCACAGTGAAAATAAGACTTCTCTGTCTTGAGGTTTTCTATATATGCTTTTATGGGCATCCAAAACACTAACCCAGAATATACTAATATAAACTGACTCCTGTAAATGTTCTCTCTTTCAATCTGTCTTCCTCTGTCTCTCCAGTTTTTCTGGTGCATGACCAAACACACTTGCACGGATGGTTGAAGCGAATGCGCAGATCAATCCATTGCCGCGGCAAGCACTGGTTAGACATGGTGGCTGGAGCCTAATATTAGATATTTCAGTGATGACATTTTATGCACGAAACTGAGAGGAATGTGCTTGAAAATCAGGTGACTGCTGAATCGTCTCAAGCTGTGAGTCATGCACATGGTGTAAATATAAAAATGTAAATGTAACATGGAAAGCTCTTGTGCTGGTGGTTACTTATGTCATTTAGCTGCTCTTGCCCCCACAGGCCTCCGTGGTTCTGTCTTTAGTGGGTTTTGGAAATCACTCACTTGCCTTTTACTTCTCTCTTCTTTTTTTTGTGCTGTTGAGGCCGAATGGTTGAGTGAGACGCTTTCCATTACCGTATGCTGTCACCACACACACATTTTTGATGCCAGGCAGATTTTTTTCCCCACACTGTAAATCACGCAATGAACCAGTAAGAACCAACAAATGCCAACAAAGATGCAATGTCTTATACATACCCATTATACTATATGTAGACGGTAGATGATAAGCCGTCATTACTGCATTGGCATCTCACTTATAGACCCTTGTATAACACTAATGTATGTAAAGGAATTCACCTTATGAGTGCCTTTGCTCAGACATCTGTCCAGTATATCCTGTAGAATCTGTTACCTGTTGAAAATACAATTGAATGCTATTGAAATAAAAGTTATAAGAAAAGCTTAAACTTATCAACGTAATTTAGTAAAGTTGTAATAACTGGTGTTATCAGTCACTCAAAAGCAAAAAGCCAACAAGCCAATGTGACAAAATCAATGTGACAAATTAATCTCCATTAAATCCTCTTGTTTGACAAAGGACCTACCAAGGAGTACTAAAGACAGTAACTTACCTACATGAGGTAGTTTGCCTGTTATACCAGTTATATATGTATAACTAGTTTCAAACTTGTGTTAGGGTGAATAACTTCCACATGAACACAGGCTACTCTTTGATTCATCTAAACATTTCTGCTTTCATTGTCAGTGTAAATGTGTTCAGTTTGACTGTGGCACAGCAGTAATGGCAGCATCGCCAGTGAACCCATAAATCAGCCAACGGAATAGTCTATTTCTATAAACATAATATTTCTTCACAAACAAAAGCACCTTCTTTGTTGTTTGTGTCTTTTCTTTTCTTTTTTATAACACACATAGTGTTATCTTGCCATGCAGTTAGGTTTGGTCTTATTTTCTTAGGTTTTGAGAAATCTTCCGTCTCCAATCCAATAGAATGGAGGTAATTTGAATCCAATTTGTGGTGCTCAGCACTGACAATTTACATTTTAAAAGAACAGCAGTGTCATTCCAGAAACAGTGACACAGTTACTTTTTATTAGAGCTATTTTTTTTTACTGAAGAAATGGTGGCACTAAAAACTGCATGGTGAGGTCTTTGGAACATCCAGAGTTATCAGGAGACTTTCACTGCTTTTTGTGATACTGTAGTAATTAGATGCCATTGGCCTCTATTGTATTGTGTGGATTTCTATAAAACCTGGACAAATCAAACCAGCTGTGAGATCATTTTCGTTTTCGGTGATTTGAACTGATCCATTTGAAATGTTAAGTTTACCTAAAGGAGAATTTGTTCACACCTGGTTGTTTGATCATTTTGGGCATCTCAGTCAGTATCTTAGCATCAGCAACTCCACCAGTACAAGAATCAAGAAAAAGAAGACTTTAGAGATAATTTCCCTTCCAGTCGCCAACAAAATTGTAATGGTCTTAGAAACCAGGATGTAATCTATACTAACAGCCTGGGAATATGCAGTCATGGGTTGTACCATCTTAAAGCACTTGAGCTCCAGAATCATTTTGGAGTTACTAAATGTTGCAGAAATGACATACCGTACGTGGATCATCCTTTAGGAAACCCCCTCATTTTGAAATGGAGGGTCACTAATTATCCTGGAAAACTGCATTTGCAGTAACCATGTAATTGCAGTGTTTCTGCAGTTTACTAATGTCAGGTTTGGCCAGAGGTGTAGAATATCTGACCAGACATTTGCCTGGACTTTCCTCGTCGTGAATCATCATCACATGGGTCTGTGGTGTCTTGTGTTATCTGTAATGTTCCACTCTTTAAACCCATTGCCTGATTCACTATTTTACCCTCAGCTCTCCTTGATTTCAACCCTCTATCCTTTTATGTTCACTCTTTTTAACTACTTACTCTTATTCAGCCTGCAACCATGCTGGTTATTATATTCATTAGTATCGAGCTCCATGTGCACCCCAGGAGCTCATGTTATTTTGGAAAAAGATGGAGGGATTGTGCAGCAGGCGAAGCAGTGATTTTGATCACTGACTCTGCAGGCCTTGTCAAAGACATCACTTCTTCGCTTTTTATTTATTTATTTTTTCATAGCCAGATAATCAAATTAGTTTTTTAAACATTTTTTATTGGTGCAATATAACATAACAAAAGACATAATAACATAAGACAAGACGGTGTTCGAACATACAGACATTAAGACAAAACAGCAAAGCAGTTTAGGACATTAAACAATGTGGTTATAGTGAAGGTGGGGGGGTGAGTTATTAAGCTGTGGTGATGTTTGTGAGGTGTCGTGTGTGTGGTTAGGTTGAGTATGTTTGTAGGAGGGAAAACCAGAGAATTTAGAAAAAAGAGCCGAACAGGGGAGAGAGTAGTAAAGAAATGAATAGTAATAACAATAATAATAACAGTGACAATGGGAAGTGGAGGCGATTGCAAATATCATTTCTTGTGGGGATGAAGTTACCCGTGGCCAGCAACCCAGTGGTGGGTCCGCCTGCATCAGAGGGCAGGCTCACAGGGAGGCCAACACGTTCTCATCCCAGATTGTCAAATACCGACACTTTGTCTCGCCCCTCTGGCGTCTCATGCAGATGCACAAGGCACCCTTTGGCATCTGTATATCGACACACTGGGCTTTCAACTAAATCCAATGTAGACCCATCCGTGGCAATATTACACGCTCAGAGCAACTAGTGTGGTCTGGTTAGGTTTGAGCACAAGAACCACTTGATTAGGTTTAGGCACAAAAACCGTTTGGTTAGGTTTAGGCACAAAAAACACTTGGCTATGTTTTAGGGAAAGATGTGGTTTGGGTTAAAATGATCACTTGAAACGTTGTCATGGCAACAGTAAATATTAAACTTGTGGTTGGAAGTTAGAGGTGAATAGTGGTCTCCTGCAGCAAAGTCCACTTCTTGCACTTTTTGCCATCTAGCTATCTAGCCATCCACCCAACCTGCCTCCTCCTAAGAAGGAAAATGTCACCTTTATATAGACGTCTCATGGCGTCTAATAAAGGACGCAGATGGGTTTACATTAGAGTTAGTTGAAAGCACGATGTGTCTCATACAGACGCTAAAGGGTGCCTCGGTATCAGACATTGAGGGGGATGACAAAGTGTCGGTATTTGACACCCTGGGAATGAGAACTGGCTGGGGAGCAGCAGGGGACAGGTCAACTTGGTTCACCCCGATAGTATAATTATAATATACGTTTTTGTTGTTGTTGTTGTTTGTTGTTGTTACTAGAAGGACTTGGGAGTTTGTGGGATAAAGTGCAGTGGACCGCTCCCAGACCTGTCGGAGGGGGCCAGTCCACTGCTAACCTTCCCACCCTGGTGCCCCCAGACCCGTAGGCTGATTCACTGTTGGTTGGTTTTACTTTCTTTTTTTGTTTGTTTGTTTGTTTCTTCATCTGACCAGCCTGATATTTGTCCTTGATGTTTTATTTATTTATTCTTTATTTTTCCTTTCTTCCACTTCTGGGTGGAAGGGTCATGCCTCCCTGTCCCACCACCCTCTGTGCCGACTCAGCTCACGGACTGGCGTGTATTATTAATTACGGTATTATTAATTATAATATCATTTATTACTACCACCATCATCCCCCTCATTCACTCACTCATTATAATATTACTGTTTACATTGTACCCATATTTAGTATGCATTATTAATAGTCGTTAATTGTCATTAAGTCAGATTCAAAGGAAGAGAGAGAAGAGAGGGAAATAAAGAAAGAAGGAAGAATCAAGCAAAAACCCACAAAAACAAAAAGGGGCTCTGTTGGTTAGAGACGGGATGAAGTCTTTGTCTTTGATTGAATTAATACTACTACTACAATCACAACTACTATCACCACTACTACCACTAATATGTGATTATACCGTTACTGAGTAGAAGATAACAATAATAAAAACAAGTTAAGAAAAAACACAATAAAACAAACAAACTATACAAATATACACATCATGGATTATTAATTACATAACATACAATACATAATTGTTAGAAAATATAATGGCTGGTTGTGGATGATAGGTGCTCCATAATAGTGATGAGATCACTTATTCTTCAACCTCTTATTGAAGACAGTAGAACAACAGCATATTTGCAAGGGGTGTAATGGTACACAAAATTCACAGTTCAGTACAGCAGAAAAAAAAGAAAGGTAGAAAATAACATTTTGGTCTTTTATTTTGAAAAATGTAAACATCCAACAATGGCTCATTGGCCAAAACTGTTACTGAAACAGTTTAGTTGTGCTGCAGTGGAAAAGGAAAACAACCTTTCTGTTCCCTGTAAGGAGTCAGGACACCTGCTGACAGCTGTTGTATTATGATTTATGGTCTAACTGTATATAAAGTAGTTGAAACTAGCTCCACCTCCAGCGACTACAACACTAACATGCTACTTAATCTCTAATCTAATGACGTCATATATAAAATAGTATATCAGTCACTGGGACCAAACCACTACTTTTACTTTAATACTTTAACTACATTTTTCTCTCAGATCTGGTTCTTATGACGTGCTGTTTGACCATGTCATAAATCAAAAGTTTTTATCGTTGTTCTGAACATCTTCACTCGAAACCGACCGTCACAGAGAGGGGAGGAGGATGGAGAGACGCAGTATTGTTTCACAACAAAGATAATGGAGCATATTTTAATAATAGTGTACTTGGCCAGTGTTAGGACTCCAGTTTGTCATTCTGACAGTAGCGGCGCTACAGGGTAACCAGGGTAACCAGGCTACCTTGGCTAAGCTGGCTAGCATACATCCATGAGCACAAGTATATCCAGGTGCAGCCATGCTACAGCTAAGTGGTGCACTGCCAAAACATTCCAGGTGGAACTCACGCTCTAGAATTATTGTTCCACATGTCATAGTAAGTGGATTATTAAACTGTTTTGACAGTAATTGTTTGGGTCATGGAGCATACTGAACTGAGGAAAGTCATATACCGAACATCCTGTACCGGACGGTATAGGATGAATTCACATACCCCTAGTATTTGCACTTCTTTGATGCATAATGTATTAAAGTCAGACCAAATGTCAGTCAGGTTAGCAGTAGCCTTCTTGTCCACATTTCATGTTCATTTCATTTTTGGCATTTAACTGATGCTCTTATCAGGGGAGACTGAGTGAGCTAGCGGGGGTTCATTTAATTAATAAGGCTGCTCATGGATACAGGCTGTTGCAGCTATTAGATCTGTGACCTTTATAGTCATAGGATCTCTCTATATCCTTTACGCTATCCTGATGCTCATTCAGAAGGGAATCTGAACCAGTGATCTTCCACTCAAGGGGCCTTTCCTTTAAACTTGCCGCTATGTCGCTATATTGTGTAATCGGAGGGAGCTGATTAGAAAGTGTAGTGTTTTGCAAAAGAAATCTCTTTACAGTCTTTGATAAGACAGCAAAAACTAGATTTAGGTTTGTGCAGACATTTGCTAAACTCTTGACACCAAAAAATCTTTTTTCAAACTTTCTCTCTTTTTCAGAAAGAATTGTGTTGTATTTGGGTAACGTTGGCAGGCTTTTCATTTTTATCTGGAACTGACCATCACTTTCACAGGTGGCAGATCATGGCAGCTGTAAATAAATAAGCTAAGTCTCTTTGCTCCAGACTGAGATATCTTTAACGATTGGATGGATTGCTATGACATTTTGTACAAACATTCATGGTCCCCAGAGGATGACTCCTAAATGACTTTGGTAATCCCCCAACCTTTCCTTTAGCATTACCCAACAGGTCAAAGTTCCCGTGAAAGTGCCCGTAAACATGACACTGACCCTAGATTTACTTGTGATAGGTTACACAACACTAACATCTTAACATCTGATTTATCTGTTGGAGTACTTTTGCTGATAGTAGTATGTCTACAACTGTTAATAGAAACAGGAAACATTTAGTTACCAAAAACTGAGAGGAAAGTTTGTTTCCTTTTGCCCTCTTAAAACTGCAGAAACGTGATGACAGACCACCTGCCCTCTTCCTACAAATCAGAGAATTTACTGCCCTCAGCAGTACACAACATACTATATATCTTCACTTGTTACCCAATTTGTCCATATTAAATGCAAGAGTCTAAACTTATTTTATTTTTTATTGGGAGACCCCAACCACCCACGCATTTGTACAGCCTTGCTGATTATCCACAGCTCTCATCTGGCAAAGACACCCAGCAAGGCAATTTGTCCTGACCTCGGGGCTGCAGCCATATTTGCCCAGCCACAGTGTGTGTTGGCATGTTCAGCTGAGCACCATATGTGACAGGATGTTTGTAATGGTGGCCGCAAAGCACCCGTCAACCATCTCTGAACACTATTTTTAAGGCAGCCCTGTCATTTGGACACATGCAGGGATAGTTGGCATCAAAGGGTGGAGGGATGAAGGCAATTTGTCCTGTTTCCGTTCACTCATCCCTCTTTTTTTTCCATATTGGAAAAACGTGGACGGCAGCCATCTTCTTAACAGCCGGTCCAACCTAAGGCCTAGGGATCAGAGTGGTCCAAAGTGGCAGCTTTGCTTTTAACTTTCATGTCCAAGTTCACTCCTCTGTAGTGGCATCATTGCAGTGCCAAAGTAGGATTCAAACAGGTACTGTTCCACCAACAGAGGCTTGAGAGCTTTTTTTTTTAATGTTAACATACCTACAGTAAGAGAGCATGGCATTATTGGCTACATGTGTTTCTGCTGCTTAAAAGTGGCCCCCTTGTGTATTGGAGCTGACTGGTTCAATATGTGCTCTCTCCCCCTTAAGTGCGTCAAAGCTGTAGGAAACGTCGTAAAGCTTCCACAGCTAATGTGCACTGATTTTCCAATGAAACACAAGTAATGATGACATTATCACCTGTCAGTAACACCAAAACTGTGGCTCATACTGTGGTTTTCACAGCTCTGTGTTTTGCGGAATGGTTGAACTTTCACTCTATTATAGTGCTGGAAACACCTGCCACATCAAGAGTATATTTTTACCGTCAATTTGTGAGCTGTTGGTATGAACATTGGTCAACATGGTAAAACGAACACAAAGGAAACATGTGCTTTATTGCAATGTGTTTGTAAGACTTTTTAAATGAAGCCTGGGAACAACAAAATAATTTTTTCAAGGAATTAAGTTTGTTGGATGTGTATTGGATGTGTGCCCATGTGGGTAGTATGTTTTTAGTCACTCAAGTAATATCAAGAACTGGAAATACGGTTACCTATGGCTTATTTATGTGCACTCATCTGTTTCATTCTTTTAATGACTATAGTTGCTCATTATTGTGTAATTTGCTGTTAAAAAGCTACTCACTTTACCAGTTATGTTTGGTACTACTCAGCTTGTAAAACCAGTCTGTGCATAGTGTCTTCAGTGGCTCTGGATGAGCCTTCTAACGTCAGACAAAATAACCCTAGCGATGTTATCATGGTTCTTATCTTGGGCTTGGGGAATTTATCACAGCAAGTCTGCATTACAAACTGGAGGCAAGGATTTTGACAGAGCATAGCACATACCCGGCAGTGAGGTACTGATGGAAGACATTTTTAAATAGTATTATGGGAAGTGTAGGGTCCAGTGATTTGGGACACTTACTATGGATGAAGTGTGGCAAGCCCTGCTGTTGCCTGTTCAGCAGTGCTCGTATGACTTAACTCACTGCTTTACTTTGCCCTCATGCACCTTACAACATCCACACACCATCTTCACCTTCATGCACACCCTTCGCTACTGACACCACTGATTTCCACACCTCATATCTTATCGTAGTTTTGTTATTACTGATATCTAATTTTTCCTGATAAATTAAACTTTTTGAAAATGGTGTCTCCGTCTTTGTCATGGCATTATCAGCCAGGTTGTGACAAAAGTCAGGATATCTCAACCTCAGCTGCTTTTATTCTGGCCATTCTTTTTAAATCTGTCTCTAGCAAGTAACCTACTTCTATAGTTCAACAAGTCACCCTTTAAACCTTCATGAGGCAGTTCAGGTTTTCAGTATAAGAAGAAGAAATACACTGATATTTAAACTCAGTTTTGGTTTTTTAAATAATCAGTTTATCTTTTGTTTATCAATGGTACTCATATTTTCATATTTTTCAACAGCATCTTAATGTCTTTCAGCTCATTGTTTTGGTTTTTAAGGCCCAGTTATTTACTTTTTTGATTCAGTCTCTCCGCTCTCATCAACTTGTTTCCAACTGCAACAGACAGCAGTTTTCAGCAATAAAGCTCTGACAAACTCACCATGCGCTACATGTATAGCACCAACTAGCAGACCGTCAAAGTTAGCAGCTAGCTAGTGAACATAGTGGAGCATTTAGCAGCTAGAGAGCTACAAATTTCCTTTGGGAGTGTGTTGAGAGCTAAAAGAAGAGTGAATATTGGACATTTATCAGGTGGCCATAAATACAACTTTAAATGAATGCTAATATTCCTCCGTACAACTGTTGGCTAACATGTAAGCTATATGAAATATGATAAATATTTTTTTGTGCAGCTTGTTGCGTATGCTCTACGGTATAATTTCAAGTGAAAGAGATTGAACACATTTTTGTCAATGTTTACATTTTGTATATTGTAGCGCTACAAGGTAACATGCCTTGGATAGCTCAGTGGGTCTGGTGGCTCTAACCACCACTATCTAATTATCTTTCCATTCGTCCCATAAGGAAACAATTCACAGCACAGTAAGGGACTCTGGATAAAGGCATCCACCACATGGCATGGGGGAGCTGTATGTGACCAGTCTCTGATCAGTCCTGCTACAGGTCTTGTTTTTTGCAGCTCATTAATATAAGACTGTTGACAGAAGAGAAAAAAGTCCATCAGCAAATCCAAGGCCACATGGCAGGGCGTTATCTTCCGCCCCCTCCCTTGATTTATTATGTCTGTCTTAGTGCATTGTTCTGCATTCATTTCCAGCATCTGCTAACTGCAACCTTGAGACTGCAACAGGTTTTACATTCAAGTAGTTTTTCACACCTGGCAGAGGGGAAGGTGTGTGTGGATTTACTGAGTCATGAAATGGTAATAAGGAAAAGACATGGTGTGTGTGTGTGTGTGTTATATAGGGAGAGCTTGGCGCTGTAGTGCCCTAAGGTAAGCTTTTCTAGAGTCTGAAGGTTGCTATGAGACACAGTGATGTAATCGCTACAAGTGAGTAATTTGCAATAAGAATGACTTCATGTCTATCTTTTTGGATGAGTTTGTAAGATTTGGCTGCTACCACTGGTGGCACAGAGAGAAAAATATTGCTGGTGTCTTTGAATATGGCTGACGCTCCAAAAAGTACAGCTGGTGATTTTACTCAACTTTTTGAGCCAAAGAAAAAATGGTTACACTCATTTTAGGTTTCTGCATATTTAATTATATACAGTATTTTCCTGATGTTTATCTAGAAGACTCAGTTAATGGGGAGGTTAAAGAAATAGTTTGGCATTTTGGGAAATAAGCCTATCTGCACAATCACTTATATTTTCTAGATGAAAGTGGAGTTTTTTTACATGAGCTAGACAGAGGTATTACATGTTGTGCTGATGTTTTTAATTTGCTTCAGACTGAAGTAAACACAGTTGCTAAGCAAAGGAAGTAATCTTGTAATGGGGTGACTTCATGGTTTGGGAGGGCTTCCCGCTACCAGACGACCACATAATTAACAGTCACCAGTGTCGTGTGCTTCCCTCAAAGCATCCTGGAGCAAGAGTTAGATGAGAAGATTGATACCACTTTCATACCGGTATGCTAATTATAAAGATACAGCCAGCAACTGGTTAGCTTAGCTTAGCTTAGCATAAAGACTGGAAGCTGCAGGAAATGACTAGTCTGGCTCTATCCAAAGGTGGAAAAGGGCCATGGAGCCTCTACAGCCTTACAGTGATGACAGGACTCCAGGTGCCTGCACCAAGAAGCAAGTTCCTTTGGGTTACCTGAATTCACTGAGCCTAACACCGGTGTCTAGTCTGGTTATGAGCACATTTATTGGAAAGAGGCAGAGGTGTTAATTACATGCAACATCATCAGAACCATGAATGAAGTACTTAATATGAAATGAGATGAAACAATGATACCAGTGAAAAAATTTGGTTACAGGGACAATTGAAAGGGATTCAGTGAAGTTAAATGTATACAATACAATCACATAGCTGGAATAAAAGAGGCCGTAGAAACACTAGAAATTTCAAATTAAAAGTAAGGCTGATGTTATAAATTAGTGTTGGAATCCTCCTGGTTGTAGCTTTGTATTTAGCATAGCGATATGTAGGCTAAATGTCTATCTCATCTATGAGCAAAAAAACTAACAGTTTATTTACAAAAATGTCTACTATACCTTTAAGATTTGTCTTTTTCAAGGGTCCTTTGAAGCAAACACATGACCATCACCAGTGACTGTATTAAACATGTGGTCCTCTGGTCATAGGATACTTTTCCAAACCATGAAGTCACCTCACCACAAGGTCAATACACTTACTTTGCTATGCAATCGTTTACTTTGTTTGGAGGCATTACATAATTCCTCCAATTTAGCTCAAGTAAATGCACTGAATATCCATTTTTCCCTAGGAAAGCACATGTGACTGTGCATAATGTGTTGTAATTTCGATTTTTACATATGATTATGAAATGATGCCATCTCATTTAGAACGGCCACTATCCAGTGGAATAGCCAAGATGTTGAGTGGTGAATTTTTTGCTTCAAATCATTCCAAAATAATTACGATTAATACGTGATTAGCTGTGACTAGAAGCATAATTATGATCATTAGCCATAATCTTGCAGCTGTATCTCTTTTTTTTTTCTCATGGTTGACTAAGATGTTTTCTGCCTGGTGGTATCATCATCTGCAGACTGTGGAGCATCATTGCAGAGGATGACATCACGGCAGCAGAGCTCGTTACGCCGTCATGCTCCAGACATGTCATGGGATTATGAGTAATGTGAATCATTTAGCAATGATATTGTGTGGCAGTGCTCCAGCAGCAAATATTAATACACTGTAATTGCATTAAGTGTAATTTGCATAACAAAAAAAGAATGGAATTATTTTGCAATGATACATTACTTTATGTACTATATAGTATGATTCATATCACATATTCATGACTTTAATAGTATTGGTATTTGCAGCTGCAAACCAGTTTTCTTCACTATGTAGGATTAAATATTAAATTTGATTGATTTTTACATGTTAACAATGATGTCATTGCTAATTTAACATACTGAAGCAATTTGTGTCAAGTGCTCGGTGATTGTGATTGCGAAGAAATCAGCGGAGGTGCAGTTTCTGTTTCTCTGACAACCGACAGACTCTTTCTCCATAATTGACAAATCCACAGACTGTTTGAAGCCTTTTATTCTTAACGTGTTCTTGTCTGGTCTCATCAGCACCACTTTAGTGGGCTGCCTCTGCAAATATCAAGTCAAAGTTAGCAGCACCTTTTTCTTTATTCAGTCTACAGCCTTACTACCGCTTCTTTGCACCCGTGCCAATCCAGAAATGTGACACACTGCACGGCTGCCATCAGAAGCCTGCTATTTTCTTCGTTTCCCAAGGACGTTTACAGTCCTTTGTGGGCTTTCCACTAAACATATTACTAATGTCCGCAGCCACAGAGGAGCTTTTAATGGATTTCTCAGCACGCCTCTGCTGAGATTGGAAAGCTTGTGTCGCTCGTAATGCTCTGCAGGAGCCTGGACGCTGAAATCAAATCCAGTGATCAAAGTGAAACATTGGTTATAAACTTATAATATATCATATTTTAACTGTGACCTGAAGGTGTCTATACAGTAAGTCTGACTCCTCATGTTAGCTTTTAGGGATTCATAAGTGAGCTCTACATTGATTGTTCCATTATCTTAAGTACATTCCATTATGTTAAGTACACTTTTAGATTTCTTACATATACATAGATGATACATATTGAATATGTAAGAAATCCTCCTACCCATATACTCAGATTTCCTTACAAAAGAGCAGTGCAGGATCAAGCTGTACCAGCCTTCATGCTTGCATTGCCACTGAAAATCCATACAGGCTTTACGCCAATGGGAGGCTGGAGCCATGACACACACTCATACGAAACTCCATGTGTTGTCAGCCTGCCAAGAGTCCTGAAGGCTGGCCAGCGCCTGCTAATAATGCCAGTCTGCTGTGTGTATGTGAGCACAATTGTCTGTAAATGTAAATGTGATCTGAGATGACTGGTAGCTTATCTGTGCAAGCATGTCCACATACGTGCAAGACAGTGTTAGGAATACTGTGAGTGCCAGTGCATGCACAAGTGTGCCCTGTCCTCCTAGAGGGATCAGAGGGCAGCTCTCCAAAGTGTAATAACTCGCCCAAAGCAGTGACTTTGAACAAGGGCGCCTCCCTTGCCATCGAAGGAAGCTCATTCATCATAATGCAGGCTGTACGACAGCAGATAGACAGACAGACAGAGAGACGAGCATGAGCTGATGAGGAAGACATGTCATGCCTGCAGTCGCTGGATCTGCCTATTTGTGGAGCTGACATGTACATGTTGTCCCAGAGCTACAGGCCCCCACTGGAGAGCTGTCCTTAAAATGACACACATTTATCCACTCAACATGAGAACAATTGACTGGAGAATTAGGCCAGACACAGCCTCGCATGCTGGCAAGTTTAGATGCAAATAAGATAATTGTTCTGTTCCTTAAATGCGCCAGGAGATGCTGTTTTTCCACTGTGTTGGGACAAATTTGATCTTGGGGTTTGGTTTCTTTAGATGTAGTAAGAGATTAGATTTAAGCATAGAGTTTGGATTATTTTTTTTTTAAAGAAAGCTCAAGGAAAGACATGCTTTTTCAGAGAAGGGAAGAAACCTCATTTTTCCTTTGAAGCCATTAAAACAAGCCAGTCATGCATGGACAGTGAAACGAAGACGGGATGCAGAAATGTGACAGACCACTTTCAACATCCCAATGTCCTCCTTTGGAAAGCAAATGGTTTTGTCCTCATACGTATCTGCGAGGCTTGGAAAACATACAGGAAAGCAACCGATTATTAAATCTGCCGGCTGAGGCTCGGAGAACATTCTCTGATCCTGTTTCCCTCTGGAGATTGATGTGTGCAGACCAAGAGCTCCCTTACCATGCTGGCAAGATTTACTGATTTTTGCGGTAGTAAAAAACATCTTCAGTATGGTTTTGCCCTTTATTATGCACACTACTGAGCCAATCACCAAGACTGTAGGTTGCACTAATAAATGTCAGAGCTTGAAATTAGCTTTTGGACACGCCTCTGCGCTGTATGACGGGACTTATGAAAAAGGTCATACCCGAAAGGCCAGGTACATGCAATCGAATCTGAATTTCAGTTGAGTAATCATGAAGTTTGGAAGATATTTCTGACATAGACCTAAAGCAGTATAGAATAGTGTCAGAAGTGTCCTGTAGTTGAGGCAGGGTCCTGCATCTTTCCTCTCATATCTCAAACACTGTCCTTGTCTGATGCTAAAACTGTTTCTTAGGAGGGAAGACAAAGGATTGAAGGAGTGGAGTTTGGACAGAAAATAGCAAGCAGAATCACCATGGTTACTGCCAATCTCCATAATCTTTTTGTTTCTCTCTCTACCTCCAATTCTGTCTTTCCCTCTTTCTCGTTGTCTGTCCCTCCACCCTTGCGTCTGATTCCTTCTCCCCATGCTCGGCGGGTGTGACGTCTGGAGCTCATCGAGCGTTGCCAGTGATTTACGCCGTGACACGGTGGCGCTGACGGATAGCCGCATTACTGCCAGACGTGTCACGCAAGACAAATGGCGATGGTGGCAGTAAATGGATAGGGGTGTGGAGAGGTGGGGAGTTGTCTTTCTGAGAGGATGGGTAGGATGTGTGCCATGGTTGGAGGTTGTGTCTGTGGTGAGGGTGTTGCAGCTGGTGCAAAAAAATAGGGGATAAATTGGGAAGGAGACCTGTCATCTCTTCCACAGCGTAATCCAGTTCAGCACTGGTTAGGCTTTTTTAATATCAGTGATTAGATTTGAAAACAGCAGGGGAGATGTCATGTCACACTGCAGGCAGGCAGAATTTGTTGATGACGCAGTCATTGGAGCATGTTGAAATAACCTGCTTAGATGGTGGCTTTAACCCTCTCTTGTCACAGAGAGTTTACATCACCAGAAATCCCCCCCACCCCTTCCCCCCACCCCCCCAGGACCATCAATCTTTATATGATGAATGTGCACAATCATTCATCTGCTAGCAAAAGAATTTGTATTTTATCACCTGAAAATTAATGCCACAACCATCTAATTAGAGCATTAGGTATGTGATTTGATAAAGTGTAATATTGGCTCAAACAACCTCAGCCACTCAATTGCCTATTTGAATTTGGGAAATTAAATCACAGCTGAAGTGTTCACAAACTGAATTAGAAACAGTCCCCTGCACTGGATCACAACACTATGCTAATTTGTCAGTGTTTATCCCGAGAAGGTCATTAAACTGAGTAACTGAAATGCAAATAAGCGCTGCCGAGAATTGCCGTTTTTTTGTGCTACTCCATTGATTACTGTGTGCAGAAATTAGACTTTGCTCCTGCCCTCACCATAGGGACTGAGTTCAGCTACAGAGCAGCAAACAGGGAAAACGGTGTCTTGCTCTTGGAGTCGTCGGCAGGGCTGACATTTGCTGTCACGGGGGGCTTGAACTTGCACTTTCACTTGAAGGGAATTAACAGTAATTGCAGCAGCACCCTGCTGCCTTCAGTTTCGACTTAAAAATCACCAGAAGCTTCCCGCTAGATACCACACGCAGCTCCTCTGGTGTCTGTGTGACCTCTGACCCCTGAACACACGGCTCCTATCGCACGGTTGGATGTTCGTCTCAGATACACCTGTGAGGTCACCACTTGCAAGGTCAGAGGTCATTAATCAGATGTGTGCTGGGGGTGGGGGTGAGGGGGGAGGTAAAGGTCTCACCCCCCTTCAGTGCAGGATCATCAGAGGGACTCCTGCTGAGAGTGTGGCTGGAATTAGCATTGATCTGACTCGCTCATGTGCTTGCATGTATTTATGGACATGAGTGTGGTTCATATTAGTCTCAGCATGGCCTGATAGATCGGATTGGGAGGGGGAGTAAAGTTGGAAGGCAGATGGAGGACAAATGATGAGGGCTTTTGAGCATAAACAGATAATTTGGCAGAAAATACAAAGCAAAATGTTGCTCAGTGGCCAATCGCACAAGACTTTGTGACAAGACAGGCTTCTACTTTGTCCTTTGTTCAGCTTTACTTTTTTAAATTGCACTGCTAGTGGAGCAGAGGATTGTGGGGATTGTCTTCGCTCTGGCATAGTAATGAGTGGCTCCACTTTACCAGAATTTGGTGGTAGCTGCTGATTTGAGTGTAAAAATGCTCTTGCAAGTGTTCACAAAGAGGTCAAAAAGGGTTACAGTGGATAGATGAAGTAGAGATAAGAGAGTTAGGAGGATAGACAAGCCTTACTTTAACTGTTTGTTCCATGAATGAGTGGTCTGTGCTGGAGGATTTTATCTGCCTCAGTGCCTCCCTCCCGTTAAGTCAACCTCGTGTTGAGCCTGATGTCCCGCTAGCTCAGACTCAGATTGGATTCTTCTCCAAACAAACAGCTCAGATAAGACAGAGGTCCTGAAATGCTTCCCTCGACAGATAGACTCAGTTTGTTCATGGTTGAAGAAATGTGGGATAAACAATAGTGATGGAAGTGATAAGAGAGAGAGAGAAGGCATTGTTTCAAGTTTTTCTGATTTTCAGCAGTATCTGAACTCCTTTATATAACAGTACAGTAAATGAGGGACATTTCCTTATCTGGCACACAGCATCAGCTTGGGAAGATGTATTGTTTGTTACTGATTGATGCCCATTTGCACCCAGAAAAGCTCCTTTATGAACAAGAAAACCATTGGCTGTTTGTCAAACTTCCTGGGTTTTTCTTGTGATTAAACGCAGTCTGAACAGTTGATTGTTCGATTAAGCGGCAAAATCCTTTCTTGGCTCGTCCAGCCCTGTATGTGCTGTCGAGGCTTGGCTCTATCCCACACAGTATTTTAGTTGGAGTCCCTTTCAGATCTCTGTGAGCAGAGCTGGAGTCTTGCCAAGAAACATCAATACTACACTGGCGCTTTCATAGATTGGTCCCATTGCACTGGAACTCTATGGAAAACTGTTGATTACAGTAGATTCACAGCCGACACACTCCTGCATCTGTGCACAGATGACTGTCAAAATATAAAAATAATGGGAGCAGCCGAAGAAGGGTAAAGGGTAAAGTCTGTCAAATAGGTTCTTAAGTTTGGCCCGTTTCTCTGTGTGTGCATGTCAGTTTAAACAGATTATGCTGGAGCCCAGGGCGAGACAAAGTGTTTGCAGATGAGCACAGACTTTTCGGAGATTACATTTACAATTTTATGCATGAAGCTGTGGATTTTACTCACTGTGCCTGTGTGAATGAAGGTTTGGTATCTCTCTCCAGGACACAGGGCTATTGGGGAATAAACATTGATAACATTGACAATTTACGTCCGGTGACAATGCTCCGTGCCAATATAGGAGGAAACGTGTTCCTTTTGGGTTTGAAGGTTTGGGGGGGTTGAGTCCCACTATAAACCAACTGTGTATAGTTGCCTAACCCTAAAACAAAAATCCTGCCATTGCTCATCCAGCCAAAGTGGGGTCATCGATGACCCTGATAAAGGCTGTAGGCAAAAACATGTTGGTCTCACATTGAGTGAAACTGGAGTTTAGACCTCAAGATTTTTTTTCTTTCTGCATGCACCTTTGAAGAAGGAGAAGTTGTGTCACATCTCTGTACTTACCCTAACTATACCTTAACCATAATTTATTTGCCATAACTGTGATTTTCCCCTTGCTTTAACCATACTGTAGTCACCTTGCATTGGCTTGCATTTTGCAGAATCATCCATTATTGATGTTCTTGCCTGGCGATAGTGTTGTCCTTTGTCTTGATCATTTGTCTTTTACTCCATTAAAGCTCCTAGGAGATCTAACCAAAAATAGCTGTTACACTTGGGTGACATATTTTATTGGGTTCATTGAAAGTACTGAAACTGGTTTAGTCCACCTTGGTGTGGACAAAGTTACTTGCAACATTCTCTGCCAGATGATTCCTATCTTCACACCTGCAATTGATTAAAGTGAGATTGTCAGAATTCCCTCGATTTCAATCACATAAAAATAGAATATTTTCTCTATTCCTCTATTGTGCCCTTCATGTTCCCTTAACTGCACAGACACAGGTCTTTTAGAAAAAGACCATTTTATCGGACCTATAACAGTGATGTATCTCCACCATGCATTTAAATTGTCAGCTGTAGCTGACGCCAGCCTACATGCCTAGAACGGAAATGTCAAGGCTTTATCCTTGCCCTTCCTCTATTTCCCCTCTCAGGTTTGATACTTGGTGAACAGCCACAGATTGTCTGAAATGGAGTGCTAATTGGATTGTCATATTTTCACACAGGGGAATACAAGTGAGCAAGAAAAGCGCTTCACGCAGTGGCCTTGTTTGACTCCTTTTTTCTCCTCCTCAATCCCCTTCTTAGCCCAATTAGATTTTTTTTTCTTGCTATGCGACTAGCCAGAGCTTAAGCCCTAATCTCCTCTGCAGTACATGAAAAGAAACCGGCTATCGCTGCTTTGGTTTTCTTCCCCCTCCAATTCCTAGCAGATCAATTTGCTCCCTCCTAACACCAAACCCCCTCCACTCTACGCTTTCGGGAGAAGCTACTGTTGCATCTGGAATGACACGGTGCCATAAGTCATCTTTTACAGCTGCCTGGAGGGCCATATAATACCCGCCACCGCCCTTCTCACACAAACACACACACACACACATAGACAAATGGACAGTGGAAGGTCAGGTCAGCAAAGCAAGAGCAAAAAGGAGAAGGGGGGTGCTGCCATGATAACAAACATCAAGTCCTTTGGGACACAGGCCAGTACTGGTGTAAATGCTCTGTTAAAGGGACAGGAAGAGGCAAGAGAGATGATGAAAGTGGCTGCCCAGACTGAGTAGTTACTTTAACTTTAACTGTCGTGAGAAATTTTGGACCAGATCTGGGAACATTCGTGGAAAACCTACCTGGGCCTGATGTGCATAAATTAATTCTCTAAACGAAAACTAGTGGAACCCAAAATTAACTCGAGGACAGTCAGTCATTCCAAATAAACCCAAGGATCTGAAATGCGGTCAACCCACAGAGAACAGAATGGAAAGAACATTGGCAGAAGCATAATGTGCCACCAATTAACAAGCAGCAATGGTCAAAAACTGTAGTGATGCATGCAGTGTCCGAAATTAACTTTTTGACTCGACTGCCAAAGGGACTGGTAGATGAAAAAATCCAGCAGCCAAGCATATTTATTACCAGCCAAAATAATAAATTGCCTTTGCCCTATATCAACATTATATTGAAAAGTAGGCAGGAGTGTAATTTGACTCAGTCTTAAGTGCTCCTACAGTTTCGTGGCACTGTTTAGACGTGTGTAAAAGACACAAATGCTGTGCGCGTCCACACTGTATAGGGACAAACATGAGTAATATCCTCTGAGCCATCATGCCAGATATTTTATTAAATGTGTGAGAAGTCAATTGATATTTACAAGATTGTTTATGTTTAATATTGGGGTATTTCCTTCTGTTAACTGTTTTGTATTGGTTTTCAGGGACCCCACAATTTATTTTTTAGTATAATTCAGTTTAATTCACTCCAAGATGCGCTGATCTAACATGTTTTCTGGGATCCAGTGTTCTTCATGCAGTATTAATGTTTGTGGATGTGTTGTATGGCTTCCACCAGGTTGTGCTTTTGAGTAAGGTGAGAGAGTTTTGAAGCAGTAGAAGAAGTTGGACACTAAGACTTCACTATCTTTGGTTTAATTTATGTATCTCCATAACATTCTTTTGTAGTAATGGGGGCACCTCCTGAACAACATGGAAGTTAGCTGACTTTAAGAGGTGCATGCATTGTCCCAAGAAGAAAGGTGTCATAATACATTGATGAAACAATGCTATACTGGTCCAGTATACATTATGAACCTCAAACCTCAAGTATTTTTATTGGCCAAGTAGTTTGTGATTGCTCATTTGCTCAGTTGTCAGGAGGTAGCAAACCTAAATGCTTAATTTAATGTATTTTGGGGCGGCTGTGGCTCAGGAGGTAGAGCGGGTTGTCCACTAATTGGAAGATTGGCGGTTAGATCCCCGGCTCCTCCAGTCTGCATGTTGAAATGTCCTTGGGCAAGATACTGAACCCCAAATTTCTCCTGAAGGCTGTGCAATTGGTGTGTCTGTGTGTGTGTGTGTGTGTGTGTGTGTGTGTGAATGAATGAGCATTAGAACTGCTGATGAACAGGTTGGCACCTTGCATGGCAGCCTCTGCCGTCAGTGTATAAATGTATATGTTAATGGGTGAATGTTGGTGTGTAGTGTAAAGAGTTTTGAGTGGTCGGAAGACTAGAAAGGTGCTATATAAATGCAGCCCATTTATTTTTACTGAAAAGGAATCGTAGTAAAAATACAGACAAATATTAAATTGTGGTCTTGCAAATTGAAATCACATTTGATCAAGCCTAACGTTGACAGCCTGAGTCAGTAGTTTGATAAGACATTATTGGAGTGTTCTTTTATTCTGTGTTATAGAAATAAAACTCCTGTGTGTACAGAGATATTATACTGAATATAAAATGCTCCCTCTGGCAATACAGCAGAACTGTTCTGGGTCTTGTCTGTATTTTTGCTCTTTAGGAGATGGAAACAGCGGATAGTTAGGACTCATGTTCCCCATCAAGGTTCATTGGTGGTACCTTTTTTGAAAATAAGCTCTTCAGGAAAAGGGGTACATTTTTTTTGTCTGAAGAGTACACTTTTCAGGTCATGTGGAGTTGGAGGATGACCAACATGATGAGTGGGTGGAGGGCATGTTTGTGGCTACATTTCTGCTCACTGAGAAAGCCCTCACCACATAATGTGTCTTTTACGACTTGAGGATTATTACGTATCCCTTCCCAGGAGTAGCACTGCAGGTGGGAGTGTGGTGGAAGGACACGGCATTACAGGGTAGATAGCTGGGGTGAACCTCATCCTGTGTCAGCGAAAGGAGTCCTGGTAAGCTAGACTTGACAGTGACTGCCAGAAGAGGTTCATGGGGGGTGGGCGCATGAGAACGGCGAGATTACGAGGTCTGCCTCTCCACAGGGGCTGTTATCAGACAGGAACATAGCTGCCTTGGGAGATTAAGATTAGGCCACATAAGTGAACAGGGCCACTGCTTGGGGCAGAAGCAATCTGCTCAGCTGAAGTGTCCTTCAGCACAATACCAAATGCTTTTCAGTATTGGTGTCCGTCTCTTGTTTTGACCCTGACCTCTGACCCCGATAGAGAATGATGCAAGTAGTTGATCAACAGGAAATGTATCAGGTAGAAAGAACACATGGAGTGCTCACCTCCGTAACAGCTGCACAATCCCCTTAATTTGTTGTGATGGAGAGTCAAGCTGAGTGTCAGAGAAATGCCTATATCATCTCTGAGTATGTATGGAGCAGAAATTTCAGTCGCACTTTTGACCACTGAGTCATGGCTATTTAAGTATATCCTGTTGCTATAGTGTCAGCACATTTGGCTGCAAATAAATTTAGTGGTGGTGAGAACACAAAACCTCTGCTAACCAAATTCCCTGGTGGAAACCTAGGTAGGGCATATCCTTTTTTGGACTCAACTAAGATCGCAATAGTTGAAATTTGTGAAATGGGCTGCCTCTGTACAGGAACAGTGGATCCATCTTGAACCAAGGAATTCAGGAAAAAATGCTTCTATGCTTCAGTCTTCACAACAGCATAATAGTAATGACCACATGATGATGCAATGTGTGCCAAGAACTAATGGGTTTTTCCTTGGTCCATGGCTAAGCAATTGGTAAGAGATCCTGCTAACTGACAACAAATCCAGAGACAGAAGAAAACATATAATCTCCCTGGTGGAAGTAATTGTATAGTTGATTGTTAATGAATTCTCACTTAAAACCTGTCAAACATTTTCAAAATTTTCAAAATAGATTTAGATTTTATACGTTTTTTACATGTGCAAATTATGGAAACTAATTTCAGCAGGCACAAATTTAGGTTTAGGGCACACTTTGGAGCAGTGGAAAGGGAGACCTCACTCTGACCATGGTCGCTGAATGAAACAATATATCGGACACTCCTAAGGGGTTGGTGTTGTAGCAACAGACCTGTACAGAGGTTGTTTTTCTGTATGATTTGTTGGAAAAGCCACAGTAAAATATCCCCTCAAGAACCTTTCTGCTTTATGCATACCTTTAGTCTTGCTGAATGAGAAACAGTTCAATTTAATATTCTTGTTTAATATATGCATGATATGTGTGTATATATATGTGTGTGTGTGTGTGTGTGTGTATGTGAATGTGGCTCGTGTTTCTTCAGTGATAAATCAGGTGAACATGCAGAATCGGCAGTTCAGCGTGAGAGAGACAGTGGTTGTCTGATGTCTACAGGCCACAGACATGAGCCCTGGTGCTGCACACAGACCTAATCAATGTACTCATGGCTCCCTCCCTGCAGGCTAATGAACAGATAATGCGCTCCTCTCCCGCTGTTTTCAAAAGCACCCACTTTGAAATTTCCATAGTGATGATTACCTCCTCCATATTGCGTGAGTTTTGATATAAACGAATTTGCTCCACCCCTTGCGCACCCAACTCTCTCTCCCCTCCTGATGCGCCAAGGCCTAATTTTTTCATACATCGTGATACTTTGGGTAGCGGATGTAATTTTTATTCCTCACAGAGTTATTGGAACTGTCATGCTGTGCTTGGTGCAAGAGGAGTTTGTGTTCATATAGCAGTATCTTCGTTTTCCGTCACCGCGGCTGTCCTCGGAAGCCATGAGCCCGGAGTATGAGCCTCTGTGTTCAATTTCTCGAAACAAGCTCTTCGGCTGTTTTGACACTTACGTCAGTGCTGTCTTCCAGCTGCTGCACTTGTTTTAGCATCACTGCAAACAGACTTAACACTGACTCAGCACAGCATCAGCACACTGCTTTTAAATGTATTTGCTTCCAAACATCCCCCTGTATAAATAGATAAAACCGCATTGTTTATCCAGTAGGCTAATTAGCTAATTGTTTAACCCCATGCAACTCTGACTGGTATACTCAGCAATTCCAGTTCATTAAATCTGCCTTTGTGCTTTTTTCCCTCTCTGTAATCCACATTTCCATGTCACTGCCAGCACTATGATAATTGTAGAGGGAGATAATTGTTTACATACTGAAGGACACATGAACTGACAATATAGCAGGGCTTGGAGCCTGTGTCACGGGGGGAAAAAGTCTTTTTCTTGTGGAAGCCAGGTCCTCAGGCGACCTTTAGAGGAAAGCAAAGAGTTCATGGGGCTGCACAGCTTATTGGATTGATGACAGATGATGCATTAATGACTGCAGCATGTGATCTTTTTTTCTCTTTCGGCTTGCACTCAGGGTTTATGTAACACTGGCAGCCCCAGACAACAAAGGCAAAGTTATAAGGTTTGCTTTCTGAACAAATTGGCACAGCGGCATGATGCCGTTCTGTTTGTGTAACAGGAGTTTGTCATGTCTGCTGTGTGTCAAAGATCTTATGTCTTGCTGAATAGGAAAGGATAAAGCATTCTGTGTGATGGATCTGTGCTCTGACTAGACTGTGGGCAGTTTGAGATTCACAGATTGCATGTACAGTGTGTGGAAGTCTTGCGTGATTTTTAACTAGTCTGGTAATATAATTTTTTCAAATCAATTTGGCTGTTGAGTTAAACTAAATAAGGAGGCTGTGGGTAATTTATTGAAAATTTTGCAGGCAGTTTGAGAGCAGGATTAATAGCATGACCTATTGCCCATCCTCCCTTTGCAAGTCAAACTACAGGGAGAAGGAACATATAGCTGTGTCCCAATTCCATACCTCACATTAATTGTATGTGCTATATACTTTTTGCAGTTAGACTACAACAAATCAGCACATCTAACTATTGGGTATTTGAACAGGAAATTGTATAATATGTTGTGTTTCTTTGGAAATTGTAACTTTAGAATACCACTGCTGATTAAACTTAAAAAAATGAAAGCAAAATGCTTCTTTGGTGATTTACATACATGATTTTTATTTTCCTTCATCTTTCTGTAGTTGTACCCACCGCCTATAATTTATGTATTTGTAGATGTGAATAGCAACTCCATTTCTTTTGTGCATTGAATTGTGGGAAAATGTGTACATCAACAGTGTACATCAGTATGCACAGTGATTTTTCTGAGTATACTTTATTTTGTCACTTTTCCAGTTTAAACATATAACATATTAAAAACCTGCTTAGATATCGCATATAGTATGCAAATGGAACACAGCTTTTTTGGTAAACAAAAGTGAAGCTGTGATTGCAACACATAATTCCTTTGATTTGATTTTTTTGGCCTCATTGCGGTTTTGGTTCATCAGATGCAGTCATTTGTTCTAACTACAATTATCATACAGGCTATTTTGAGTGATAGTGCAGCCCATTTCAGTATAATCTAATAAGTAATACAAATGGCAGCATGCTGAGTGTTTGTCAGTGTGTGTTTGTTTTTCAGCACTCATAACCAAACCTGAGGATGGACCTGTATGAATTTGGGCAAATTAGGCTGAAGGCAGCATGTGTGCTTGGGATCATGGGATTTCTAAATGGTGTTTCCATAGTAACAGAAATTTTCTCCTCACTGCAGGTGATTATTCTGTGGTGGTGGTCCACCCGGCCACAACCTACCTGTGGTGGGGGGGTTTAGGAGGGGGTTGAGGTTGTCTTTAGTCGTTCATTCTTCCATTAACCTTTGTTTATACAGGGTGGTCTGGTGAGACTTAGCAACTCTCGTTTACACAGAGCAATAAAAACAGAGATAATACATACTGTATTAAGCAAATAAAAACAAGACAATAAGAATGAAATATAGAGCTGTAAAAGTGCTAAAAAAAGAACCAGACAATATAAAAGTAGCAAATTTAAAGAATTAAATACAAGCATATGGGGTAAAGAGACAAAGAGCAGTATTTAAACATGTAGGGCCAGGCTAGGGTTTTGGCGCTTTCATTAAACTTTTATACTCTGTAACAGATGATTGAATATTAAATTCTACTGCAGTTCCAGCGGGAACAAAACATTTTAAAAGATTTTTAGCTTAAAAATTAATCGCAGTGTGTGATCATAGGCTGTCCTGACATCAGTGCAGTGCAGTACAGTGCTGAAGGTGGAATTCACCTTTTCCTGCACCATAGGGACAACTTCTTTGTTTTTATTGACCTGATAGAGGGAAGAAGCGTGTCTATGGATTAGTGTATTCAATATACTGTGGCTCAGAGCCACAGCAGATAAATTACTCTCAAACAAGGACGGTTAAAGGACCAGTTTTGGACTTGATTGGAGGAAGTGTACAAAACACCTGAAATACTCAACACAGCGTGTAGTTATTAGACTGCCAATTGCTGTCACGAACAGCTGAATGATTGGCTCTGGCCCCTAGTAAACAACACTGTAGATTGGCCCAGTCTCTGATTGCAGGCCAGTGGGATTGCCAGCAGGAATGAATACATTTCCGTCATCTCACTGGACGTCTCACCTCTCTGGGTTTAATCCAAACAGGCATATGAGCCGCAACCTGGAAGTGCTAAATGAGACCTATAGGCTATAGATAAGCACATTGGGGGGGTAATTCCCACTTAGAGATTCCACTTCTCACCATACAGAAATCCAGTGACTAAAATATACATATATCCTTACATACATTCTTACAAATATACTTAACAATAAATGGTGCATATTTTAGTACAAACAGTTTTGGACTCTACTGACCATTTGGACTAACAGTCATTTAAAGATTTAAATGCTACATGCATAGGATGGAAAACTAAAAAAGAGCATAACATAATGCAGTCCAGTATAACAAGACAAACTGTGGCCTCCAAAATGACCATAGAGTTGAGTAAGCACCTGTTGATACTAAGAGTCTGCAACCATTCTTTGAGATACTGCAATACTAATTGTAAAGACTCATTTTTTTTATCTCTAGCAGCCATGGTGAAGCAAAGGTAAAAATGGCAGTGATTGGTATTTGTCATGCTAACATTAACATGCTGATGTTTAGCAGGTAATGTTTACCCTGGTCACCATCTTAGCATGTTTCCAAATGTATATTTGATTGGTAGACTGGGTGTTTTTTTCCCCAGTATTGGACAAAGTGAGATGTTGCCTCAACCACCAAAGTTATTACATTTCATTTTAAGGGGAAAAATTAGTGTCTGTACCAAATGTAGTAATACATTTAATGGTTTTCAAGACACTGACAATGTCAACTTGCTGGTGGTGCTAGGGTCATTCAAAGTTGCTAGGATACATTGTCTAGAATCCATGAATGCCTGTACCAAATTTTGTGCCAGTCGATGTAGTAGATGTGGACGTACTTCAAACTGCTGTTGGCACTAGATGAAAAGTTAGGGGATCAACAAAATCATTTGGGTTCATCCTCTGGGGACATTCAATAAAGATATGTACTAAATTTCACAGTAATCTCAAGCAATCCAATAGCTGTCAAGAGATTTCACTTAAAACTAAAAATGTGAACATCATGGTGGAACTATTTGAAAAGTCAGGGGTCATTAAAATAATTGGGAGTCATCCTCTGGGGACTATGGATGTCTGTGCAAAATTTCAGGTAATCCATTTGATAGTTGTTAAGACATGTCATTATGGAGCAAAGTGGTGCACCAACATTACCATCCCTAGTGCCACACAGTTATGGTGGCTACAAATGATAAGCGACACAAATTAATATTTCTTGCAGGGCTGTTGTATTGGGTGACTTTATGTTGTACAATGTCCAACCCGTGTCCCAAAAAACAGCAATAAATTGAATTTCCTTAACATGTAAGATGTAGCTCAAGTAACTCTACTGTTGCACATTTAAAGGTCTCTTGCATTTATCTTCTATTTGTTTTATATTACTCTTGGAGAGAACTCTTCTCAAAATCCAGCCAGTAAAACTAAATAAATATACATTGTGAATCAAAGCTAGCAGTTTCCCTTAGCCAGCTACTTCCTAGACCATCCTTTACACTGTCAGACAGCAGAGAAGAAAGCTAAATAAGATGTTTCCTCTGGAGGATGAAATTTTTCAGTAAGCAGCCAGTATAAAGTAGGACTCATCTTTACCCCTATGTTGCTAACAGTATGATCCCAGGCCATGTATTTAAAGTTCATGTGCTGCCTTTAGGAGGTGCTGAGAGATTTTGCTCATGGATATCCATTCATCTTGTCTGCCATGTCTGTCACTGCCTGTTTATTATTGTGGCTCTCTACATCCTGTATGGGGAACCTCGGCTGCTTGCACTCTCACTGCACCACAGTCATTCATCATGGACCTCTTTTGTGTCTCTCTTCATCTAAGTAACCTTTTGTAAAAAGGGAAGGCTTCCGAAAGAGTTAACAATGTTGTTGTGGTTGGTTCTATTCTGACAGGTGGTTGCACAGAATGATAGTAGAGTATGTTGAGTATTTTAGGCTCTCTGAAGTAGGCCAGCTTTCTCTGTAATTGATGGACTGGCCTCTTTTCTTATGCTCATCCTCAATGAAACTGAAGGATACAGTACTACTCCTGCTACGACTTTCTTACAAACACTACTAGTGCTGTTACTTGTACCACTTCTGCTAAAACTGTTTTTATTGCAACAACTTATATTGTTATGACTGCTACTACTGGGAGCAGATGTTAGGAAACCTACAAAGATTGAGAAAGATACCCCACACTATGACTGTTTACAACAACAGATTTTAAATTAGTCTTGACAGTCTCAAAACAGACATGGACATGCACTTAAAATAGTTTTCTCTGCAAATTTCTGCTGTAATTTGTGGAAAAAATGCAAAAAAGGAGAAATTTTGAAAGCGAATTCCTGTAAGCTCTATTGATGACAATAAAGTATTGAATCTTGAATCCTGGAGAGACAACCACAAGTATTGTTTAGAGAGCTGGAGGTGAGTGAACTTCATAAGAGTGAAGCAAACTTATTCTGAATTGTGGCTGTGCACTGAACCCTGGATTAACTTGGAAAAATTGTCACTCATGGCACGCTGCATGGTTTTTCAATTTGTTTGCCATTTTTGGGCAGTTATTAAAATGTATTTATCCTGCTACATAGATGCTTCCAGATGATTCAGTAAAAATCATTACTTAAAATGTTAAAATCATTAAAATGAGAATTACAGGCAGCACGACTGGATGAGACAAATAATTGCATGATTGAACACCAAAGACTACATGGCTACAGACTGGATTGTTGGAATGCTACCAACGACTACTACTACTTGCTACTTGGTTAGTATGTAATTATTTATACTTTTTAAGAGGTAAAATCTATTCATCTATTCACCTTGAGGTGGATTACACCTTGAGGTGGACGGGCAGTCCACGCCTTTACTTGAAGAGTTCACCAACTTTTATGTAAACAGTGTCACGGCTCTTGTCAATCAGATGTAATTGTCTTTTTAATCTATTCATCCATCCATTTTCTAAAACTCTTATATTTTTAATGGTAAAAGTCTTCAGAATTTCTTACCCAACCCAATGTACATAAAGAAATTTTCAAAAAAGAAACTTCAACCACCAGTGACCTGAAAATACTCAGACCAACTCCTAAATAGACTCATTAGACCCGATCCCAAATGGGTCAACTTTAACAAAGTCAAATAGAGAGAGAACGCCAACACTGACAGCAGTATGACACACACTTAAAATATTGCATGAGGCAATATTTGATATATTGCCTCAAATATATATAACCGACACTTGACCCAGGACCCATCGCAGTTTGGATGCTGGGGTGTAGGTTACTGGGAACCGAGTGGACCTGTGAAGACCTCTAATTGAGGGTGATGGGGATGATGGAGCCTGTCGCAATATGCTAGCATCCCAGTGAGTGAATAGCAACCATGATCAGAGACACTATCCATGCTCCGCTATTGGGCACTGTGAAAGTTAAACTTACTTTGGCTTAATTTTTCTCATGCTAACACACACACACACACACACACACACACACACACACACACACACACACACACACACACACACACACACACAAAACACAATTAAAAAAGGATGGTCCAGAACAATAATTTATGGTCTGACCATTGTTTTAAGACAGACTTGAAAAATTGCAAACCTCCTAAAGGACCCATGGGGGTCACTGGACCCCACTTTGAGAACCACTGCCTTAAGATGCTCTTCATAGGAGTTGTTTCCATCTGGGACTACAGTGGTTTTTAGTGTGTGAAGTCAAGAGTTCACATTGCGTCCGACCTGCCTCGACTAGTTTAGTCTCCTGACCAGTAACAGCAACAATCTCTCGTCACCTGCCCATCAAAGCCGCTCACTTCCTCCCCTCTCTTCCGTGTGATTCGTTGTCGGGAAGAGCGATGACGGCTCCTCGCCTTCTAATTGGTCATTTTCCTGCCAACATCCCGGAATGGTTGACTTCAGCACTTGGCATGCCTCGATGTGACTTCTCGTATTCCACTTGTGGTCAGTTCTGAGACCAACCACATCTCTGCAACTTTGATCTTTATTTTCTACATTTTTGTTGTTGTTTTTTTCCCACCGATGCAAAGACTGTGCTTGAAAATGAGACCAGAAAGCAGTTCAAAGAGCTTGTAAATGCTTCAAGGGCAGAATGACTCTGACAGCACGTCAAAGTTTGAGTGCTAACCTGGTACAGAAAGAGGACAACCTTTTGTCATGTTGATTCTGAGTAAAGGAAAGTCTAGCAAATTTTAAGTCTTGAGCTAATCTTTTAGCGCTACATTTGTAATTTTTTTACTAAAAAGTACCAAAAATTGCTTTGCACTGAGTATGTGCAAGTTTGTTCGGGACAAATGGAAGGAAGGTCACTATTTGAATCATTGTCTCAACACTGTGCCCTGTGCAGAAGAGTTTGCACCTTCAGAGCAGGCCGCAGCCCTTCCCACCTTTTGATTTACTTTGTGAGAAAGTTTACTAGGTGCTATATTTCTTCCTGTACCTTTTTCTTCAGAACAAACACTTCAGAGATGAAGCTGGAAATGACTAGTTCCTGCCATTTTACATGCTGTTGACATTATGCTAGAATTGTCAGGAAGGAATTGTTTCACTTCTCTGCCAGTTTCATTGTCACTGATTACAAGGCGATGTTTAGATGTACTGCGTCTGAGGCTTCCATTTGAATTTACTTTGAGTGAAAGCTCTGTTCGTGGCCTCCTTTTACTACACCACGTGAGTTTATTAGGAGCAGCTGTGATTGTAGCAATAATCAGCTTGTAAACCTGAGATGTCTTGGCAGCTTTGATGGGGTGGGAATCATGGGGATGATACTGACAAACAGCTTAGGTCATTATTGCATGCAATTTAATGAAAACACATATAATAAAAAATCAAGTGTATGCTTTAAATTGTGTGCATGTGTGTACAGATATGCATGCTCTTTACATTGGTGCATCGGACTGTATGTGTGGTTACAGATCTTGTGTTATGTCCCACCAGTGTTAATGTCGAAGAAAACATTGATGAGAAATTTACAACCTTTTATTTGGGATGAAAATGTAAAATGATAAAAAGTAATGTCAAATGAAAACTATGACAAAATGTATTCATTTCTGTCAACAAAAAATATTTTAAAGATGTGAAATGACAAATGAGCTAAATTACTGTTTTTAAGTCATATTCATTCTGCATGAGTCATACATTGGTAGAGCCCATTTGATAAAAATGTAATCTCTGATACTCCAAAATATCTTCCTCAGAAGTTGGTTCAGCTACTTCACCTGTTGCACCTATAAGCAGCATCTTGTATTTCAGTAAAATTATGTCTTTGCTAGAAACGTTAGCTAATGTTACAGGTTCTTGAAAGGAGAGAAAGTAAGATTCATAGACTAAATTCACAAACAAACATGCAGGCTAACACACCAAAATTTAGAAAAAGATATTGTAAGCTAAAGTAACATTATCAAGGGATGTGGATGTAACAATATTTTAGTCTGCTGTCTTTCGTGTTGCATCAGTAGGAATTAAGTCCAGGATTACTATGCTGTCTGCCATTTAACTCTCCCAGTTGATATTCGCTACAGGATTACTGCGTCAATGTTATTCAATGTTTTAGCTTTCATCTCAGGTTAAACCAGAATCAGAATACTTACAAGACAAACAAGAAAAGTAGAAATTCATGACAAAAATGAGACAAAAATTTCAATGATTTCACTGACTGATTGTTTTTGATAACTAAAACTAAATTAAAGCAGTAAATAAATGACTTAAAATATGACTAAAACTATACATTTATATCTCTATTTTGGAAAATGTGCACTGTGTGGTCAGATCAGTATAAAATCAAGTCTCATGCATGAACAAAATTAACATGTGTACTTCGCACCTCATTTCCAACATTCCTATTCATTTCAGATATTCCCAGGTCAGCTCTCCAGACAGGCAGCATTGTCCTTTTTTTAAAGCAGCGTTCACAAATTGAGATGTTCTCACCGCAGGTCTGTGTTGGAATCAATAAGTGGCACCTTGCTCTGTGACTGGCGCAGCATCAGGCATTGTATTCACTTGATGTACTTTACGGGCATGTTGCTCTCTGGATGGTTCTGATGGTCCTTTTGTTGTTGGCAGAGGATGAGCCCCCTTGCAGCAAAGGGCTGACGCCGGCACATGCAATATGCATGAAGCTATTGGACAGTGGAGAAGGAAGTGAACACGCGTACTGCATTTTGAATACAAATGCTTAGGGAGAGTATCGGCTGAATGTGGAGCACTTAGTTGACCACCCAAGGCTCTTGTTTCCTGGTGACCAGCTGATTCTACTAAATGACTCGCTATGATTCTGAGCACCAGCAGTGCTAATAGTGAATGAATGATATCTGCTGGAATAAAAGTGTGGACCTTTTTAAATGGAGATATGTCAATTTCAATTACACAAAGGCCCTTTGCTCAGTTAAACGTGCTCTACAGTATGTGTGTCTGCATTAGTCTAGGAATGAATTGCTTAATTCATCAGTGGAATAATGTAGAGACACTATAAAATTAGTTTAAGTAATGAAGACCTCCAACAAGAGCACAGCTGCTGAAATTCGTTTTTACCTTGTGTCCGTATGGTCAGCTTTGACAAGAAAACACCTGGATTTCTATACGGCATAAAAAAAGAGAAAATGAGCTGATATTCCTTTGTAGTTTTAAAGCTTTTTCAGTGGCAGATTGTTGGAATGAAAGGCAGAGAAATGGCTTCCTAAAAGTTTATTATCCTAGGTGAAAAGAAAGCAAAAACTATTGACTAAAAAGGCAAAAATGGTTTTGTGGATGGAAATTCTATAAGAAATACGGTTTTATGGGAACTTATGGTTTAACATCAGCATTTACCTTACTGTGAGGTATAGAAGTTATCTAGATTGTGGTTACATGTGTTAAGTTATATCTTGGCAACCTGGCATCAAATGCTTTTGCAGATGCATCTTAATTTGTGTTGTGTTTATATTTTATATTACTTTATTTAGGCAAAGTTTTTGACTGGCTGGCAACAGTTAACTTTGGCTGTTGTTAAATGGGGATAAAGGTTTTGCTGAAAAACATTGTTATATTGCTCAAAGTGAGGTAGTATAGCTTTAGTTTTGGTAGCAAAACTGATGATTACTTATTATGTACACATGACACCCTTAAAGTAGGAGTTAAATATTTCCAAAATCTCTTGGTAGCGCTGTCACTTCAAAATGAACTTCAAACAAATTAGACCCAACACGTAATTTGTTCTACTTAATTCAAATGCAACCCACGTAGCTGAATCATAAACTACACTACAGAATTAACAAGGTTCCATTCATTTGTGGTGTATTGTAGTATAGTACAGTACTGTAACATAGTTCCATTTGACAACATCAGTACTCAATTTCACCTTCATTAATGAATTTCCCATCTATAGTGTTGAGTCCAAAATTCTCACATACTTCTCAGGTGGTGTCATGTTATGATTAAACTGGACACCAACAGCCTGGTTTACTGATAGGGCAAAGGCATACAATGTGTCAGAGTGATATTGCCAATTGCATGTAAACACTATGAATTTTGAATTTGAACACATTACTGATGGCAATGGTTCGAATGGTACTAGTGACAGCCATAAATCCACAATAAGTACACAAATGTTTACCAGTGTGACACAGTAGTGGATCTACAGTAGCTGTCTGACTTCCATTGAAACACACTTGCTGTTGAATGTGATTAGGTAGAACTGAAACCTTTTAGCTCTATGGGTAGAGAGATACCAGTGAAAAATGGTAGATTTACAGGGACATCCCTGGATCATTCCACTAATTTCAAATAATTGAAATAAAAGTAAATTTGTGCCTCTTACTGTGAGGCATCCCTGTTACTCACTTGAAAGCAGCAAGACATTATCGACAGTGATGTGGGTCAGAAGCCTCCTTTTAATTAGCCTGTGTTCCTGTCTTGATATTTTCCCTCGTGAAACATTGCCGAGTATATCTCTCGACCCCTCTGCTCCATATAAAATCTCTGCTCATTTCCTCGTCTGCAAAAGTCCACAGGCACTAAAGGACTGAACACAGCCTTGCATTGTGCCTGTGGGCTGTCGGAGACTGCAGAATTTTGGACTACAGAGGTGTTGTGTACACAATGACCTGTCAATGATGTGACTGTCTACTCTATGAATGATTTTCTGTTTTAATTGTAATAGAATTTGAGCTTGAATTGATAACAGATTCTTGTATTTAACACAGATATTGTTATGAATAAAGGCTCAAAAATAAAGATTTAATCTTAGTGGTACATTTGTCAGAACCAATAAATAATTTTTCAGCTCTTGGTTCAGATTTCATTCACAAACTGCCTCACAGTTTTCTCGGAAGAATGAGACCTTTGTGTTTTTCTCCATAGCTCCAGTTCATCAGTGGCAGCTTGCTTACTGCTGCACTGTTGGATCTAATTGGACATC
Organism: Thunnus albacares; assembly: GCF_914725855.1. NCBI lineage: Eukaryota > Metazoa > Chordata > Actinopteri > Scombriformes > Scombridae > Thunnus > Thunnus albacares. The sequence continues at coordinate 21,068,180 of NC_058128.1, read as the reverse complement.
AGGCCTCCAGGGTGAGTGTGAAGCAAGTAACACCCAGACAGAGACATGACCCAGAACCAAAAGGGACCGTTTGACAGATATATTTATATGTATGTTCTAAGCGAAAGGTTGCAGTGTCTAGATTTCTTTCCATTTCCACGGTGCCTCCACTCTTCCGATGCTCCGACCCTGATATTCTTCAGGGACTGTCTTTTTTCCCCCCTTTTTTTCCTCACTCGTCTCCCATACCGCCGCCACCACCACCGCAGCCGTAGTCACCCCTTCGATTTATTGCTTTGTCTGCCTGGGGAGAATCTTGGCCGGCCCACCGTCCAACAAATCAAGCAGGCGTCCCCCCTCCAGGCAGGAGCAGAGGTCAAATAATGCAGAGCTTCATGTTTTTTTATGAGGGAGGTAGAGGAACACCGGGCGCACTGACACTGTATAAGTGACTGGGATGTGATCACGTCTGCCGAAATGCCTCCAGCTATTTGACATTGTAGAGCAATACTTGCAAGATGAGAAATTTCACACGATGTGATAAGATGAACTTTATTGATCCTTGAGGGGAAACTGGGTCATTTCGGCAGCAAATGCAATGTGGGCTGGAAACCAGAGTCGAAGGGTAATGACAAATGTAAAAGCAAATTTTTAGAAATTCAGACATTCCACAAATAGGTTGAAAGGAATTTCATGGATTCTGTTCTCAAAGGTAGACTACCCCTTACAACATTCAATAGTCACTCTCGCATGAGGGAGAAAGAAGTTAGTATTATTTTACTACCTCAAAAGTGTTCACTAAAGATGGCTAATGAGAAGGCTAACAGGTTTTGTGTGCTCTAAAGCTGCTCCAATCACTATTTTTATATTAACAATGGATCAAACGACTCTGTGAAATGTGAAAAGAGCCGCTCGTAGTGACGAACATGCAGAGCATAATTCAACTCTGCAGTTACCATCAGCTCTACATAGTGTTTAAAGGATAGGTTGACAATTATATTTAATGTATTTAAACAATAGTCAGATGCTTAAATGAAAAATGACATGTTTGTCCTGGTGTAATCAGCTATAAATGGCCAGATATTAGAGGTCTCCACTAGTGCAACATATACAGTACAAATGTTATTACATTAATGAACCCATTGTTGGAAAATATGTGTATTGTGATGGTAATATTCAGGTTTCTTTGTATTATAAGACATGTATTTAAGTTGGGTGGCACAAAATTCATTCAGAATTACCACAGTTTATGTACAAAGCATATTATACATTGTAGATCTTTTTTATTTGTGTATTTTAAATAACTACTGATGATCTGTCAATACTTTTGTAGTGTTACCCCTCAACTTTGTGTTCTTGTGTCTAATTGAGTGAGCCCATCCTCCTGTGTTTACTCATACACAGTGAGGTGAACGTGAAATCCAGCCCTGATGATACTGAAACGCCGCGTGAGTGCACGGCTTCGGCTTCACGGGGGACTGCTGGCTGAAATGTCACCTCCTTAGAGAAACAGACAGGTCTTATTGTGGCGGGAGCTCTCTGTGTTCTGTCTGTCCTCCCTCTCTTCCCTACTGCTTCCTACATTCATGCCTTGCTGTGCCTCTTTGTGTGTTACGCCTGGTGGTGGTGATGGTGGTGCAATGGTGGAACAGTTCAGCCTGAATGGGACAAACACAGCTCCAATATGCTCACGTTGGCAAACGGGGCAAAAACTGTCGCCTTTGTCCCCTCTAATTCCCTTATCTTGTGGGCTAGGTGTTGGGGATGTGCCTCTCAGCGCAGCTGGCAGCAGCACAATGATCTCTGCTTATCTGAGCGGTGAGTTAATAACTCAGCAGCCAATTCTCTCTCAGCTCTGTCCACTATTGTCTTCATTCTCATGAGGGCCAAACTATTTTAGGAACAGTCAGAGCACAGAACAATAATTCACTAATTCACCTTATGTGTTGTATCTTGCCACGTACAGGTATACATATTATCACACAATACTGTACAGTTATTATGAGAAAAATAGAAAATGTCTTACAATAAAACACACTAGCATTCAGAATTTGGCAGTGTTTGTGGGTATTTCATGCTGTAACTCCCTACATCTGTAGGCTGTTGCCTTGACAACTGACTTACAGAAATGTTTATGTCAGGCTGATATATACTGTACTGTGATATTTGACTTAACATGACCCTTTTCTGTGACTTACAGTATATTAGTCCCTGCCTGTGGCATTGGTTGCAAATATTGCAAATTGATATCATGTGGAAAGAGTTTCACAAATGATGATGCATACTTCAGGAAAACTGCAATACCACCAGTGACTGAGAGACAGTAGCTTGGATAAAATACTGTATATGGAGGAGCTGGGAGGTGACCCTCCTTAAGGGTCTCTAAGCAAGACACTGAATCTCTGAATGCTCCTTTGACACTATTCTTTATCTAACCCTGATGAGGTGAAAAGAGGAACACATTTTACCTCAAAGATTAGGAGATCAATACAACATTAAAAACCAATTTAAAACCAACATTTATCAATTGTAATTGTATTTTGACTTGTTAAAAAGACAAATTTCATGCACAAATACAGAAATCAGTTGAGGAAATTAAGAGTTAAGAGAGAGAGGAATGAAGTCATCCTACCTCACTATGGATGTGAAAGTGAAGTCACCTTCCTCACATGGAAGATGAGTTAGATGCCTGTGCGTGAGTATGTGTGTAGGTGGTGGTGTGCGTGCACCTAGTGAAGAAAACGTGAGGAAATGGTGAAGTCATCCAGCTTCTCCAGTGAAGCATGAACACTGCTTGCCTGCAGATGCAGTGCACCAACTGAGCCCCCCTCCTCAGTCCCCCGCCTCCTCTGCAACATAACAGTGTCTGATAACAATGAGCATGGTGGACAAATCAGTGCTGTTTCTCTCCTGGGTATCTCTAACTTTGTCTTGTTGGTTGTTGCATCAGTTTCAGTATTGTCATATTTGGGGTTTATTACCATGTCAGATTGCAGATATTTGCCTTCTACTGAATTTCTGAGGTGAGCCAATCAACATTTTTTCTATTGTCCTGTAAAGTTTTTGTAAATTCTTTTATTCTTTCTTTTTATTTAAAATTTAGACTACAAAGCCATGGCACTGAAAGCAGCTCAGTTCAAATTTGTGTTTTGTTGCATCAGAATCGAGCATAAGCACGGTAGTATCAAACTTGGCTTGCTTGCCAAGTTTTGCAGGGGTTGATTCAAATTCCACCATCTTCACTGTTGACCTCTCGCCACCGCAGAAGCCTGCAGCCGTAATGATAAAAACGTAGGAATTTCAGCTCTGTTTCTAATATTTTACCACATCGCATTTTCGGGAAACACTATAGTTGTACATTTTTGGCATGGAAAAAAAAAGTGGGGTATTGAATGCTGACCTGAAACTTTAGCCATGAAAACAAATCAGTCTGTTAACTCATCCGTACCATCATTATATCCATCATTATAATGTTTAAAAAAAAATTTATTCATGGTATCTACAGTATTTATATCATCTGATCCCGGATTAGGCTAGACCAATTGAACTTGATATTGACTGTAGTCCAACATCATGTACTATTCCAAGATAATCACTGACATCAACCAAAAACCACCAGAGAGAAAGAAAGAGAGAAATAAATAGGGTGAACATTGAAGTTTGGTTGTACATGCATTTTAGTACAAGGGTTCAATAAAACTGAAGTAACACCTACATCATCCCTGCATAAAAATACTTTTAAGCATGGTTGTTTTTGGTCTGAATGTCCACTCATGCAGCAGTAAAAAAATAATGTGTTTTGTTTCCTTGATCTTTTCTAACTGGTTTACCATGTGGTGCAACTTTCCCATATGCTGCAATATCATCTATTACACATTTCTACTTCTTAAAGCTGATTATTGCATCTGCTCACTCATTGCATCAGATCTTGAACATCATTTCTCCAGCATTGCCCATTGTTGTATTAGGTTAGGGATGGCACAATTGAATGTGACTTCTATCTAATACTATAGACTGTGTTGTATGTACCATGGATGGTCCATTAACATGCTTTTAATTCTTAACAGCACATATTCTTTGCTGCCTCTCCACAACAATGTGAGACACCAGATCCGAACACCTTTTAATGCAGCTCCGCACCAGAGCTAATGTAAAACAATACCTTACTCGGGTGGCTGTTAATTAACCTGAGCAGGCTGTTTAAGTATGAATATTGTCCAGAGAAAAGCACTGAAACAGCCACAGGCTTGAACCGCCTTCTCCTTCTGTCTAGGAAAGCCTGGATGGTCATTTCGCAGGAGATAATACAATATGTCGCTGCACTCCTCGGTTTCCTTGCTCCAGGCGTTTTCCATCACAGCTGGTTGCCCAGACGCTTCCCCTCCTGCTTGTTTGAATGTTGGCTGGACAATTCTGACCCTGAAGCCTTCCTTCCTGTCCTCATCTCCCCCCCCCCATCCTCCTCTGGCTGGTCAGTGGCAGCAGTCTGGACAGAGGAGATGAGGACTGTCTCATTATCACCTCAGCTTCCTCCTGGATCGTTTCCAAACTGGAGCCAGTTTAATTTGTCTGGATGCAAGCTGGAAACAGTCAGCTTTCACCTCTCCGGCTGCATCTGGTGCTCTCTGCTTTAACACCTTCCCTCCATCTTTATAGTCTTATCCCTCTTTCAGTTTGCATCCTTTTCTGTGTAAATGTCCCTTTTTCCAATTTCTATGTTTGCTGGAGTTATTCAACATCTATAGCATTCTTTAGGAAAGTTGTGCTCAGCACTCCTGCTTTTTTATACAGCAGTGCCCTACTTCACATTCACATCGTATCACATGTTCACACTGAGAGCTGCCCAGTATTATTAGTCTTTTACAGCTGGCCACTGGGAGCTGCCCAGTACAGACCAGTTGGGGTGTCACTGCCTTAAACCAGGGACCTTCTAGTTACAAGGCCACTGTCACCTTTGAGGGTCCGATCATCTCTCTCCCTTCTGTCTTCTAAATCAGATTCCTACATCTGCGTTCTAAGTTTTGCTGTTCAATCAGTATTTGACTTCTGTCTTTTTGTTTTTCACCTTTCCATCTTTCTCTCATTGCATCTGTCTGTCCTATTTTTCCCTTTTTTTTGTCTCATTTTCTCTTTTCGTCTGCCTAGTTTATCCCCATATTCCTCTTGCTCTGTCAGTCTCGATAACCCTCTCTTCTATCGCCTAGCTTTTTGGTCTCTAAAACCTTCTTTTTTAATTGGGTTTGTTTTTCCTTTTGGACTGTCTGGCTTTCTCTGTCCCCTTTTCTGTGTGTCTGGGTTTTCCTCGCTGCCTCAGTCTCTGTTTCTCTCTGCAAGTCTGCCAGGCAGAGACAGATACCTCCTTTTAAACCATGTTATCCTTCTGTGCTCATCTGCTGGCCATCTACCAGAACACTACAAAGGAAGAAGCTTCCCCTCTCCTTGATCCTGGATTGAAGAGCATCATTAAAGCATTACAACCCAGGATGATGAGCTTTACAGTGATTATGACAGCGATGTGGTTCATACAGTTCTATAAATGAATGGTTTCTTCAAAGTAAGTACACACATACTTAGGGCAGAACGTTTAGAGCAAAACATCTAAGTGCAATTTTTCACAAATTAAATTGTGATTATTAGACATAAATCTTGTGTCTGTAATGGTGTTAAAAAGAAAAGATAAATGATGAAACAATTGCTTAATTCCATAAAATTAGGGTTTTTGCTGCTAGCCTTACTTGGTTTAATTTGACTGGTAGCTTATAGTTGCTAATGTTAGCTAATGCTAACAAACTTCATAAATACTGCTGTGTAGTTGTTACTCAGTTCATTGACTTCAGGACTCCTCCCTGCTGTTTCACTACTTTTTAGCATTAATCATTAACCTGTAATTACTACTAGTAGCCACAGGCTCAGCAAATGTTACATGGGGTCACCTAGCTGCTTAAGGTCGTGTTAGCTTTAGATAGGGTATGAAGAGAATTTAAAGTGATAAAATGATGACATGATATACTTAGAGGTTTTACTGAGAGATTGTAAGAATGTTTACTGTTTGCTCGACAACTAGCTTGCTAGACGTTACCTGTCTGAGAATGATGTGTTGTGATTGGTAGTGATGTTGATCATTTTGAACAGTATCAAAATAAAGGAGTGGTGTTTTTTTTTCTTGTGAAAGTATTCTTTGACTGCAAAAAACATCATAGCCAATAATTTAAACAGACTTGGCTGTAATCAGCTACAGTCTCTTTCAAATTGTGATTTTGATATAAAAACACATACAGTATGGAAATAAGTAGGCATGAACTGCATTAGCTAACTAGCCTTGTAGCAACATGTTAGGAGACTTATGACAAGAAAGTCAGTGGCTGACAGTGGCCCCTAGCTGGGTGCAGTGTCTTGCTTAAGGGCATCTCAGTAATGGCTGCAAACATGTAAGTGGAACTAGATTGTATTGGGCAGCTCTGAGTTGTGAATGAGAGTAACTGTGTGAATGTAAAGCAGACTGGTAAAAAAGAGCATACGCTCAGTCGATTAGTGGCTGAATGAACTCCGACCAAACAGACAGATCTGATCTGCTTTTAGCAGACTGCTCTTAATTAATTGAGGCGGTGGCTCATGTTGGTGAATAGTAAACAAAACCTCACTGCTGTTCTGCTTTGGCTGTGCTTGGCTGCTAACCAAATCTGTTCATTTATTCACTGAATTTAGTTGTGGTTCCTTCAATGTGAGCTGCTCTTGTGAGTGGAAGACAATTACTCTGAGAAGTGTTGGTTTTATATGTCATAGGAGATCATGAGATGCAGTAACATAGACTGTAACCATGTTTTTTTTTTTTCTCATGGACTCCAACATCCTCACTCTGGTTTTTCTGTCTCCTTCTCTTTCCCTCCATGCCTCCAAGTTAGCATCCATCTCTTCTGTCACACTTTCATCATCTCTTTTAATCCTTTCACTGTCTCTGACACACTCTCTCTTTTCTCTCTCTTCTCTCATTCATTCTCTGACTCGCTCCCTCAGGCCCAAAACCATGTTGGTAGCTGTGTGCATGAAGACAAAAGCGTGTGCTGCATCCCCAACTGCAGCCAACAGCCACCTCGCACCAACAAAGTCTGCTTCTTAAGCCGCCCTTGGAGAATAAGTGAATAGACGTTTATATTTTGCCCAGGAGAATTTTTCATTTTCCTCTCCTATATGGAGGGCAGTTGAGCCGGAGATCGTCCTCGGTGATTTGCTGCCTGTGAAGAATGAAGATGTGCGAGGTCAGTCGTGTTCAAGGACGATTCTGGACTCCAGCTGCTAGCAGCAGTGGGGACTGAAAACATTTTTATTAAGGAAAAAAAAACAATCAACAGTGCTTGTTCATACAATAGAATAAAGACCTCGTTTTAAAATAAGTATGCACAACGTATAAAAAATGACTTGAAGTTTGAGGATAAAAAATGTAAAGTAAAATGAAAATTAAGCCAAGATTTTAAGAAATTTGAAATCTGGTGAAAGTAAGGTAAAATGCACATTTTCTTACTTGGCTTGGTTTGCAATTGTCACTGTTTGAACAAATGAACACGCACATACAAGCTGAATAAAGAGGTACATCATGCTCCTCTACAAGCTTAAATGGAGTGTGAGCATGTCGAGGAGGACCAGCAGTACATCACAGCCTGACTAATGGAACACTACACTCCTGAAGGGTCCTCAGCCCTGTCCCGTCTATCACCGCTCCTCATGCCTCCACAGAGGACTCTGGGTAGAATTAACAGAAAGGGCTGAAATCTCTCATGTGAAATAACCAAAAATGTACTTAATCAGTAAAATGTGTGTTAATCAAGGACTAAATTGCTCATAGTAAGACAAATCAGCTTTAAGTAATGGCATCCAAAGCTTTATTCAGTTTAAACCAAATCCTACAGTGGCCCTTAACGATAAAGTACAAAAGTGAAAAAAAATCTTAAGATAAATACTCATACAAAAATGAATGCACACAAATATATTTCAAATTCCATAATGCTACAAGTACCAAAACAAGAAACAGCTGCATATGGTAAAATGCACAAGAAAGGTGAAATGCTACATTTTTGTTCAAACAAGGACTGTGGATTTTGTCCCACATCACTAACATTGTAAGTGCATTAGGAGGGGATCTAGTAATGGTCAGTATGAAGGAGGAGTGATGACATCGAGCAAAGCCCTTAAAAATACTCAGATGCTTGGAATAATTGTCTTAAAGGGGTTTTCTGCAGAAAAAATCCTCATTAAAAATCCACAATCTGTGAATATACAATTATTTTTCCTTTGAAAAGCTTAATTGCCTAACACAAAAAGTGTCTCCTACTTCAGTGAAAGTACTTCCGTCAGTGTATGTGCACTGGAGGCTTCCAGTTTCCACATCACACTTGTGTGATTTGCATACTGGTCCACGACTGGCTTACAAATGAGTTGTGATGTCACCAATTATGCTCATAGGTGCATATTTTAAACTCAGATTTTCAGTGAGTATAGAGAAACTTTCCCCCTTCATCAGATTCACTTGAAAAAAGCCTTTAGTGTCAAACTGCACATACATGAGGTAACAATGAGACTAAACACATTTTGACTGGTGGGGGACTTTAATGTTTGTGCTTTCATTTTAAAATTTTGTTTGCGTTTTAGTGTTCATTTTTTGACTTCTCTGAATGTTTTTCACTTTTGTATGTCTTATACAATTTGTATGTTTTTTTCTTTTTTTTGTGAAGTGGATTCTTCTTGTTTTTGCTTTTGTAAAACCCACTGAGCCGAGGGGCAGCCCAACATGCTATTGATCACAGTGGGTCACCCCTGTGTTGTTGATGAGCATCATTGAACACTGTGGTGTTTGCATGTCTACCGGCTTTAGATTATCGTCGGCATGTGATGAGGACATCTGCATGCCGATCAGTAGAAGCCTCTAAGCCTCCATTGATTACCAATGGAGCGCCACACTGTAGCAGGTTTAAAATCTGATCACTGGCGTCTGATGGTGTTTGTTCACAGGATTGCATCTGTTTGCTGTAATTACCAATTATGGAGGAAAAATGACAATATTACACGGAGATTGCTACTGATTTCAGCATCACTGCAGCAGGTACATCTAGGTGTTCACCCAGCAGTTTGAAGGTACTGATGTACAGTGATTTGCTGTTCTCTGTAGTGTGTGCATTACCAGTTTTGTGTTGACCCAACACGGACTTGCCGTAGCCATTGGAGAAGTCATTCTTGCTGCCGATTATCTCTTTTCAAATAATTGAATAATCACATACTTTTAGTTACTTTATATATATATGTATATATATATATATGTATATATGTGTATATATATATATATATATATATATATATATATATATATATATATATATATATATATATATATATATATATATATATATAATACTTTGTATTTTTACTGGACACACACACACATACACTTTGTGTATACATAATGGGCTCTGGGCATATGTAACTAGCTTGGTTTACCCAACTGACTAACTGACTCCAAATCTGAAAATGTTCAATTTGGAGAACTGGATATTTGTAAGTTGCCACCAGCAAATGTTTGACATTTTTGTTTAATACAAGACTCAAACAAAGTTATTTTTCCATCTTAAATTATAAAATATTACATATATATTAAAACAAAACTGTTAAGCAAGAAAGGAAAGCAAACACTATGACTTGAATTAAAGGTTAATGTGCCAGTGCCAAAAAACTATAGAAATTACACCAAAATTTCAATAGTGTTTGTACTCATCTACAGCTGCTATGTGTTTTTTGTGAGATTTGGATATAAAACTGTTGATATTCTGTATTTTTCTTGTCGGCAAAACCCATGAAAAGGCCAAAACCAACAATAAATTGACGAAATTGCCTGTTTATCCAAAGCCCTCTGTTTCTAGTCTCTATGCTAAGTTAAGCAGCTGCTTGCTGTAGCTTCGTATTTGGTTTAAAGACATGAGAGTGGTATCAGTCTTATCTAACTCTTGGCAAGAAAGCAAATAAGCTTATTTCCCTATACTGTAATTTCTTTAATATACAGCTGAAAGTAGTCCTCAACAAATGCACTGTTTACTGTTGTGAATGTAACGCTTATTAAACCTACAGGGCCCAGCTGTTTTAGTAAATAACTGAGCCATTAAACAAATTAACTATATGTTTGGGATTAATTTTTAAAGATTTACATCTTAAGTAGGAATTAGGCCCAAGCTAATTGTTACCTGAGCTGATCATTGCTTGAGTACTTGAGTACTTGAGACTAACCCCTTGTTGGTATTAGTCTTTTCATGGGATTGGTTGAGAACAAGAAAAATATACAGGGTACAGTAGTGGCAGCCTTATTATTCAGTATTAAGGAAAGATTTATAAAGTAAAAATGAATAAGTAAAAATGTAAACCTAAATATCAGCCCCCTGACAACTAAAATGAGTATAAAGCTGCATTTTCCCAAACTGATCCTTTGAAGGAGGGGCACAAGTGCAGCAGGAGTTCAATAACCATCCCCAGACAAAAAATGACATTTACAATCACTGCTACATCTGAACATTTATCACGTCTGCCTTGATGGCTCTCAAAGCTGTCAGCGAATCCTGATGGGTCACATTCGGGCACAGTGAATCCTAATCAGGCAAAAATGGTAGATTTCCAAACGGACTGGCTCACACCTTCCTTTTAGCTGCGAGCGACAGGTGAAAGATCCTGCTCACAGTCAACAGATTGCAGCAGGTGTGTTGCTGCGGATGGATGAGTTTATGGGCTCATCGCTGATTACACAAGAGAGTACGAGAGAGGGGCAGACAGAGGGCATGGAGGGGGTGTAGAGGAAATCATGCTTATGTCCTTCAGTGTGTGTCTCTGTGTTAGAGAGGGACAAGGGGACAGAGAGAGAAAAATGTGATGAGTAGGTGAAGAAAAAGCACTTCAGTGCATTTGAGTGAAAGTGATGAGAACTTTCTTTTTTATAGCAGTGTGACTCTAGGGACAGCAATGTCGGTCAGTCCATCACTTTGGTCCAGACTGAAACATCTCAACAGCTATTGGATACATTGCCATTAAACTTAGTACAGATATTCATGGTCCCCAGTCAATAAATCATGCTGACCTTGGTGATCCCCTGACCAACAGGTTGACATCAGTAGTTCATAGTGAAACAAAAAGCAAATATTGCATGGATTGCCATGAAATTTGGTACACACATTCAAACCCACCTCAGGATGAATTGTCCATTTTAATTTGTCCAATACTTTGGTTTATGACTAAATACCAGCAAAACTGACACACCCATCAGCCTTAACTGTACTTTGTGTTTAGCACTAATTAGCAATTGTATGCATGCTTACATGCTAAACTAAAGCTGGAATAATGGTTCTCGTGTGGCCATTCATTTTTTTACTAACCATAAAGAGAACCATAAATCCATAAATCCAGCTTAAGATGGCAAACATGGTAAAGAAATCTGCTAAACATCAGCATGTTAACATTGTCAGTGTAAGCATGTTAGCAAGCTGACCTAAGTGTTTAGCTCAAAGTACCGCTGCCCCCAAGTACAGCTCTACAGAGCTGCTAGCTGCTGTAGGCTTCGTCGTGTTTGTGTTTGTTTAACTTTTATCAACTTGACTTTTGTCTTAATATGTTAAATGGCTAATTTGTACTTTCCGTTTTTATCTAAATGTTCAAGTAATTGTGAAAGTGGAGGACTGCAAATGACCTATTAAAAATTCCAAAAATAGCATAGACTCAAGTCTTCTGATTTGTAACTTTTCCCTATCTTCTCTTGACTGTCACAGCTGTTATCTCTCACTTCACCCTGCCCTTTCCTGCCCAGTGTATCACGCTATTACAGCCTGTCTCCCTGTTCCTGATACCTGTCTGCAGTACTATTCTCATTCATGTCACTGCTACAGCAACCTTGTATTCAAGGAGGCACAATACAGTTAATCATATATAAATAACCTGCATGGCAATAAGGTCAGAGTGAATGGCTGGATAAAGATGTATTCTCCCGCTACTAAGTGGTGTTTCCTGGTGCTTTGACACAGTTACACAATATCTGAGAGCTGCTCAGTACAACCTAGTGGGTCTGTCTGTCGGCTGGTCTGTTAGTCCAGCACTTTGGTCAAATCTGAAATATATCAACAACTATTGGATGGATTGCTATGGAATTTGGGACAGACATTCATGTCCACCTCAGGATTAATTGTAGAAGGTCAAAATTTCAACTTCTCTGATACTTTTGTTTAATGATTGAATACTTACAAAACTAATTTCCCATCAGCCTCAGCTGTGCTTTGTGTTTAGTGCTAAAAACAAGCCCCCAGGAAGAGTGCCAGGCATTGAAGCCAAGTTGACATAGTGGCAAAACCGTGTAATTACATCATGTGATGCTACTGGGCCCCAAAAGATTTTTCCCATAGACTTACATTGTGAAAGAGACGTTTACAAATCAGCAGATACATTTTTTTGAGCGTCACAACCTCCACGAAATGACTCCTTTCACTATCAGAATTTGATCCATTCATTCTGATCGCATTTCATGGCTTTATTGGTTTCATGCGCCACTGAGCAGCTTTCATAGGAATGAATGGGACCCTGTGTCCAATTCTGTATCCAGTTCTCTTTATACACCCATGGCTAAAAATGGTAGTATGCTAACATACTAAACTAAGATGGTGACATGGTAAAACATTATACTTACTCAATATCAGCACATTGGCATTGTCATAGTAAGCATGTTAGCATTTAGCTCAAAGCACTTAGTCCTGAGAGGAAACTTTTGTTGATTATAGATGTCACTTCCATTGCTTGCTGCATTGTTTCTCTTGGCCAGCACATCTTTGCCAGCTAGTCATATTATGTCAAGGTGAACTGATCCAACCAATGCTGAGCGGAACAATTATTTTCCCATTTTGCTGTGGTTATTGATCTTTTCGTCTGTTCAGCAGAGTCAAGTCAAAATGGATTTACCATCAGATTATATGGAATGAAGTCCAAAAATTCTTTGGGGAGGTCATTCAAGTAGATGAAGGGTACGGATTTCTCGTTCCTCCGGAGCTCCTATATTTGATCTCCCCACTCCCCCTAGAGTGCAGCGTCTGATAGCAGTCCGGTGGCTGTTGGATACGTCATGGTATCCATCATGATCTAATCATTACCAGCAATATGCTGTCAGTCAATAGAGAAGCTCTCAGAGGTAAAGCTCAAACACCCAATCCAGGGGAGCGTCTTTGAGAATATCATTAAACATCATTGATAGAATCATGAACATATGAAACACCCTTTGGTTTCTTGAAGAGCTGGATGGGATTCAAATCAAATCTTTTAGTGACTGAATTCAGATTTTGTAGAAATTCTTTCTTTATATGTTGACCTTATTTACAACATTGGCATTTCTGCACTGCACTTCCTATAGATCACTTGCCAGTCAAACAGTGTAGGTTGAATTGTGATGTCTTTTTCCTTGGTTTTTCTGTTGAAGAGTTTCTGTACGTAGTTAAGTAACAGCAGGTGGTACACCATTTTTCTGATAAAATAAGTAAACATAACAGTCACACAAAAGCTAACATTATAAACCATATATGATGATATAATGCACATACATGATCATAACTGTACTATGGCTGAATAACAGTACTATGTTCTGCTGCTGATAATTAAGAGTCACTATAGCAAAGTGTGGCACAACAGACTGATCCATTTTAAAACCCCAACATCCATCTGAATGAATGTAAATTTCATATAACTTAACCGTATGTGCTAACACACTGTACAACTATTTCTCTTAAATGTGAGCTTTGTGTTAAAATATTGTATGAAATAACATATTTATTGATATATATTTTTAAATTTGCATTATTATATATTCACTTTTTGCCCAAAGGTTTTACAAAAAATATTTTTTTAGCTAGAAACTTTCAGATATCTTTTGTGCCACATTTGGTAGGTGGCACACTTTTCTTTCTTTGTATAGCTGCTGCTGTAAAAGTAAAATTCATCATTTTCTGACTGCAAAGAGACTTTTCATTTCTCTCTTTACTTCATAATGAATTTGTATAACAGAAGACTGATTTAATGAACTGGATACAGATTGTGGAGTAGCAAAGTTTATTTTGTATATATATGTTTATAAGTCTCATATTACCGATGTCAACATTAACTGTTTAAAAATGATTTTATTGTTGTGCATGGGAAGGCAAGGCCAAATCTTTGTGAAATCATTGTCCCACATGAAGAAGTCTTGCATAAAGTCCAACTAAATTTACTGTACATCACAAACAACCACAAGACCGCTGATAGCACATCTGTTTTTACAGTTATCATATCTAAACTGGGAGAGCTAGGCAAAGGAATAAGATGCCCAATAAAAATGCAAAGTACTGTTCTTTGAGGGCGTGCAGAAGATGTTCCATCTTTCACATTGTGCCCTATATGGTGTGACGCATTACTGCCGTTGCATTTCTTGTATTATTCCTGATTAAGCATGAAACTGCCCTAATGACCTGACATGTTTTTCCGCTGCAGCCAGTAATAGTACAGCTGTCTTCGTGCTTTAGCTTACACTGCAGACTCTCGTGCTGAACAGGCTCTGCTGTCTCCCTTTATCCCACTTCCTTCTGAGACACGCAGGATCTAACACCACTGACCTCTGAATGATGGTCGATATTTATGTTGGCAAAACAGGAATCTAGTTTATTCAGTGCAAGTTGTCGTCCTGCAGCCCCCTTCAGAACAGGGTCCAGTGGCTGCATTGTCTGTGGGGGGGCTATGTGGGGTGCATGTAGGCAGGTAGTTGGCCTGGATGCCAATGAGAATGGACAGAATCATTACACTGTACTTTCACTCCCATTTCCAGTTGTACTCTCTGACTATCCTCTCAAGGACAAAATGTACTGAACGGTATAGAGACGCCCTTCTCCTCTGTCACCTTCAAGCTGGTGCTGCGATCAATGGCTGTCACTCTGGCCGTCACTACTCCAATGATGATGTGAGCTCCCTCAGCAGGAATACAAAGGGTGTTCCTGCATTTGACGGGTTCTGCCATGCTCTGTCCCTGCCCCAGCCTCAGAAAAGAGCATTGAGATATTTGTACAGTACAGTAGGTAAACATCCATGATGTGTAAGGTGCACTGGAACCAAGGAGCTGCACAAGCTGCAAGTTACCATCAAAGATCTCCAGAGCCAGTTGATATGTATTGGTAGAATTCTAGAGAGTGCTGCAAATCCTCCACTTATAGTCCATGATGTTTACATCAACAACTGAAAGAGAAAGTAGACATGCTGCCATTTGAACAGGTCAAAGCATGATGTAAAAAATCTCAATGTTTTACTTTGAGGAGGAATTCAGTCAACTAAGTAAATCAATGTGACCTGTCTTTTTGGGAAGACCAAAAATGGAAGAGTCCAAATTAGTGTTAATTTTGTACAATAACTAAAATAATAATAATAATGATAATGAAATAACTGACGAAATGTTTGACGACCTTTTTCCATTACAAGACTAAAACTACACAAAAAATAACATAAACAAAAACTAATATGTTGCAATGTTCTTTGGTTGAATGATTGAAAACTATATAACATGGAAGACCGACAAATGGACATAAATACAATAAGTCTGTTTTAATGCAGACTTACTCAGTAACCTGCATGCATCTGCAGAATTACTGAACTACTGTTTACACCTGACTGGTAAAACTTATGCTCTACGGTTTAGGACTATCTCTTCTTCAGAAGTTTATTGAGCTGCTTTACCTGTTGCACTAATAAGCAGCAGCTTGCATTTCAATAATGTTACAACTCTGCCAGTGCTTTTTGCTAATGTTACAGGTTCTTGGGAAAAAGAGTGAACATTCATAAAATTAATGTATAATCCTGCAAGAATCCTAATTTACAATACGCAACAACAAAGTTAAAGTTACACGCTGGCCAGCACACCAGTAGTTAAAGAAAGGTAAGCTAATGCTAGTGGAGGTAATGTTAACATTATTTTCAGTTGGCCTACTAACTGTAGGAATGAGTGCCTGATTAATGTAGGTTGTCAACCATCTGAATCTTCCCCTTGATGTTGGCTAAAGGAATTTGGTGCGCTAATGTTATCCAACATTTTATCTGTTTTGCGATATGTCTCTGAGATTACTGCAATAAAATATGCTGTCAGCTGTTTTCATCACAACTATTTCTTCTGTAGAAAGTAGTTCCAAAGAAAGCTGTTGAGCGTGTGTCCCAGGATATTGTGTCTGGAAACAGATGCTGCTGTTGAATTTTTATGTCATTGTTTAATGCTGTGAGCCACACAAACAACATTTCATTGACCTCAATTGCACTGGTTGGGTGACATCAATCACAAAGTTTTAAGTCTCTAAACCGGGGGCAAATAAAAGCAAAACAATCTGCATGAATAGATTCCACCAGAGGTTCAGTAAGTGAGAAAGAGGTAAGTGGGGGTAAGTGTTTTTGTAGTTTGGGTGAACCAACCCTTAAAACACAGATGACTTGCCCTATACTTGCACAGTAGGTATCCACATTAATGTCCACAGCTGCTGTTGCTACAGTCAACACTGTACACAGTCAACACAGTGTTAAGGGATGCATCCCCTAATGACCGGGCCATCTTCACCTTTTACCATCATCCTTGACAGTTTTTATTTCCTGCCTACAGGATATGTGTTTATAGATTTGTCAAATAATGCAGCCTGAGGGGATGTCCATTAGGACAAAGCCACCTGGGCCTCATAATGAAAGACCCGATAGAAGGGCCAGCAGGTCTTAATGTCCACATATAGTAATAACAGGCATCAAATAAGGAGCTTAATGTGTTGTCAGGCTGTAAAGGAGGGAGTGATGGTATAAAGGATCATGAAAGTAATGTCAGTCTTTTCATAAATCACCATCTAATGAAAGATTATTGCGTTTTTGTTAGTTGGTCAGCAGCAGTGACCTTGAAATAGTTTAATAAACACTTATTTGTTTGGTAATATTATCTCACCTTCTCACTGACGCTGTGCACTGCAAATGCATCTTCCATATTTTGCCTGTGAGCCGTGACATTCTCCGTCGCCGATATTGATGCTCGTGTCCATTAATTTGCTCATTTGGAGGCAATTACGGCTGATGCCATTTGTCAGAATGCAGGCGTGTGCATTTTAGCGAGCGCGCTGCTGATTTGCACTGCTGTCTGTCAGAGTAATTAAACCACAACGAGAGGTGGAGCAACTGATTGATTTCTTTAACCCCCTTTGTGTAGAAAATGGCTCAAATGGAATCCAATGTGACATCAGTATTGCTGGCATGTGGCCGGTCAACACATACACACACACACACAAACTGGCTGCTCTCTGACCAGACAGGAGGCTGTCACACTGTCAAGCCATTAGTAGCTCTTGAGTTTAATGGATTGTTGAAATCTCAGACAAAGAGAAAAAAAATCTACTCAAATATGTGAAAGAATTGAAAAGCTAGAAAGCTTTGCCACTGACCAGCATCTTAAAAAGGCTCATCACGGCAACTTCAGCAGTGTATTCATGATAACACTTAAGCATGCACACGTCCACCATCCTTTCTTTCTATATCCCACAAGATTTCCATGGTGTCTGTCTGGCTTCATTTTTGGTAGAATTTGAAGCAGTGCAAGGCAGTCACCAGGGAACCAATTACTATTTCAAAGATTGCCTGGTTTCATCTTTTTTTTATAGGAGGTGCGGCATGGAGGGGCTTTCTCATACCAAACTCCCCCTCTTGTTCTCCCAG
Organism: Thunnus albacares; assembly: GCF_914725855.1. Classification (NCBI taxonomy): domain Eukaryota; kingdom Metazoa; phylum Chordata; class Actinopteri; order Scombriformes; family Scombridae; genus Thunnus; species Thunnus albacares. The sequence goes on along the minus strand of NC_058128.1, from coordinate 21,050,456 downwards.
ACCATCTATTCAAAGGCAGGCAGTGCTCAGTATCAAGAGTACCACTCTTCATGACACTGCTGATAATAAAACTACTGTGGTCTTTTATAGTATGGTGCTGACATTATCAGGGCTCAAGAATCTATCAGATACCAAAAGACCTTCTGGTACTATATCTAACATTTCCTTCCTCTTTTCTACTTACATTACTGTATGATCATCTCATCATTTGACTTTTCATATAATGGCGCATTTTGTGCAATTGCGGTTGTCTAGCAATTGAATCTTTGTGTGCTGTTGCTCTTAATATTTTAAGAAAAAGCATAGACAAACTCCCTAAAATGTATGGTAAATCCAAGTAGTGCTGAAATGATTAGTTGATTAAAGGGACACATCAGTAGTTTATAGTTGCACCTTCATAAAGTTGGGAAACTTGCAAGATTTTAAAATAATAGTAAAATTGATGCAGCAAATGCTGAGATATGCTTAGTTTATCCTTGTATGGGTGAGGCTCATGACATCGGGTCTGACCCTTCCTGTAATTCCTCTTTCAACAGACTCTCTCAGCCTGGTAAACACCCATTTCTTTAAAAGGTCAAATCCCCCAGTTTTAATGCGTGCTTTATGTTAAAAATGTGTCATTTTCAATTTGTAGTCTGCAAACTCAATCTGAGTTAAAGGTACCCTGTGAAATATTTAACCAGAAGTAGCTCTATGGAGCAATGTTTGTAAGAAGTAAAGAGAATATACACAGAATTTTGTTTACCAGAAAACTAAACGAAACAAACAAAAAACTCCACAGGGTACCTTTAATCCTCATAACATCACCAGGGTTATCTTCTCAGACATAACAAAGCTCCCAGGACCACAGAAGGTATTATGTAACTGTGTTGACAGTCTGAGTAGTGCTCTCAATGACAAGTAAACTGATCTTGAAGTGTAACTGCAGTGGGTTGCTTTTTTAACTGATAGAGGAAAGTAATGATGACAGTTCTGATATTTTATTTTTTGTCATTTATCAAGGAAAATATGCCAAACATTCTTTAGTCCCAGTTTCTCAAATGTGAGGAATTGCTGCTTTTGGCTGTTTGAGGCAGTGTTTGGGTTCGGGACTGTTTTTCAGACAAAACAAAAAATTGAAGACCACCCTAGGTTCTGAGAGCTGAGCTGTGATAGTCAATTTCATTATTTTCTGTCATTTGTTAGGCTAAACGATTAATCCAATTAATTGAAAAAAATCATTTACAGGTTAAACATGATGAAAATAACTTGTTGCAGCCCTAAATGGAAATATGATGGGAAAATATTACATATCAGGATATTCTTTCCTAATCCCTACTGCGGGATATTCTCCTGCCATTTGGCAATCAAGCGTAATGCTTGACTTGTAGTAATGTGAAATACAGCACACCAACAGCACCACGCTGCAAACTAATGCCCATCGAGGGAGGGGGAAGAAACACGTGTCAGCAAAATGTTAATGTTGTTCCTCATTACTGCTGTGCCGTTGGAAATGGCACATGAAATAAACCATCTCCTTCTATTGTCACCACATTACAGCTGAAGCACCACGTTGCAGAGCACAGGAGGGGATGGGGGGGGGGGGGTGTTGATGGGTAATGGGGTGGGCTGTTGAATTATGGGAGTGATGCTGTGGTAACATTGGTGTGCTCAAGGCTCATGTCCCTCTGCTATATATTTCTGCCTCTTTCATCACAGCTCAACTGTGTGCACCTCATACATGTAAAGCAGCTTTTTGATGGAGAGGGGGGGCAAAGTGGAAGAAGAATGTCAGAAGGGAAGATGAGTGGAGGTAGGAAGAGGGCAGTGAAATGGAAATATTGTTTTCATTAATCTTTATTTATTCAGAGAACGTTGACTGAGTGCACATGCTCTGTAACATCCTGTTTTGTATTCACATTTGCGCCCATTTACTCCTGGGAGCTGCCCAGTTCAACCAGTTTTTGACTGTTTGGCCAATGAACTGCTCACTGGAGCACCTAGGGGTTAAGTGTTTTGCACAGGGGCACCTTGACAAAAGTAATTAAGGCATGGAGTAGTTTATTATTCATTCACATTGCCCACATTTTCCACAGTACTTTCTATGTCACAAAACAGCTTGTCCTCACTGTAGAGTACTGCCACCTCAGGAGTTGGAACTCAAGCATAATGGGAGCAATTCATTTGACCTCTGGAATGTTTTAATAATCTTTTTTTATAACCTGGATTTTATTTTCATAATTTTGGTCATGTAACAGTTTACTCATCATGTTTCCATTGCTATAGCAATAAACCTCTAATTTAAACATATAATCTTAAATGTGTATTTTTTTAAGATATATTTTGCCTTGGATAGCTGATAGTTGACAGGAAACAAGGGAAGAGACAGGGGCATGACATGCAACAAGGGTCCCTAGCTGGAGTCAAACCAGTGACATTGTGGTTATGTGGCATGTGCTGTAACCACTCGGCTACCAGGGCGCTCCTTAAGTGCATAGTTTGAGTTGAAATTGGAAGTGAGCACGCCCAAAAATGTTGTAATCCATTTTGCATTCAAAAACTGTGCAAACTGCCACGGAACAAGGTCAAAATCTAATATATGTTCACAACAGAGTGATTTGGCTAGATGTGATTTTTTTTTTTCCTCCCTTTGTTCTCTCAGTAAAATAAGTGGAAAAACCGGTGGTGTGTTTACAACCTGTGGAATCAGACCAAAAGTACTAAACTGGCTTTAAATCATTGGCCAATTGAGAACATCAGCACCATTAGAATTTGGTGGCACAAGGACCATGTGAAAACGGTCTTTCAACAGAACCAGAGACATCTTAATTGAAGTACCAGGGGCTGCAAAAGATGATCAAAAGACTTTTAAAGCTTTAAAGCCTTGCTTATTACAGGTGGGTGAAAGTCTGTCCCTATTTATATCTTCTACAGTTCTAAATGGATTTGCAGATTCCAAAAATTGATTTTGCATAACATTATGTTGGTGAGATGGAAAAGGTGAAATTGTGTCAAGAGTACAGTGCTCGGACGGGGTAAATCATCTTAAATGAAGGCAAGCGTTGGCATGCATTTTTGATTTAATCACTTAATGGTAAGTTTTTCAGGACAAGGTGAAGACGAGGTAACGTAACAAAATACTTCACCTTCACCCCTTGACTAATGTTAGTGGAGAGGAGCACTGGACTCTATAGGACAAGCAGACAAGCCAGCCATCTAATGCACACAAAGTTTTACACCACTTTATAAAACTTCCATCCAATTCTGATCAGGTGGAGAAAACAACTCTGACCACAGGCTTTCATTTGAAAAGACCTGCGCCCATACAGTGTTGTGGGTAACGATGGATTTCCCTTGCACTACTGCTGCAGCGAGGAGGATGTTCTCCACTGCTGTAGACATAACGTTAGTTAACAGTACAGTCTGATTTTGAGACCAGAGAGAAATACAATGCTAGTGCTTATTTTTGTTACACGAACAGAGCACCAGGTACAGCTGATGATTATGTTTGACTTGTATGATGGCCAGGATATGATACTACCCAATGTTCCAGTTCAATGTCTCTTAATCCAGATTGTTTGTAATGTTGATGACGAGGTAGTGAGGGTAGGGGGAGCGTGAGAGACGGAGGAGGGATGGAAAGTGGTCAGTAGAGGGAGAGTAAGAGCTCTGGAGTTCAAGGTTGTGGTTCTGGATTACAGAGGAGGGGCTGGACAGCGGTTAGAGTAATGCCTCAAACAAAGGTCACAGCCATATCTGCCCGCTCTTAATGGGAGTGAATGTGTGTAATTGGGATGTTAATGGAGAGGATAATGATCCAGCGCGACCCCTGTTGTCACCGAAGGGCCCCACCACACGCCAGTGCTCTTCAGCGCCATGCTTTTCTGTTAACAGACACAGAAAAGCAAACCATTATTACATGCAGAGTTAACAGGACCCCAAGCATATCATTATGGTGTGATTGTAGAGAGTTATTACCGTTAGCAGGAGTGCAGCTGACAAGGCTCCTGGCCCGTGCTTTCAGACCGTCAATTTACATTTCTGGTCAGCACTGGCCGCCCGTTCCCACTGGCACTGTTCTCAATTCCACGCTCTGTTGCACATGGATTTCCAGAAAAGTGTTGACAAATGAAGGCTTTCTTGCCAAAATGCAATGTATCCATTCTGGAAAACGTCTTTTTTTTAACTTGATGTTCTTTGCTCAGTATTTAAAGAATAAGACAGATGATGGCATCCTTTGAAATTTTTATATATTCTGAGAAGAAGGTTTAGATATCTGATAACTTAAATATTCAATAGTGGGTTTAGTTTTCAGGCCAGCAATCATTTTCTCTTTGAATAGTCACATTTTTCAAACAGTAGATGTTATTTTGGAATGAGACCTGCAATATTGATTACTGTATTCCCAGTCAGTGAGAGTCTGCAAGGTTTTTGGAGATGGATCTGTGATTTACTTTTTGGTTCTGTAATAAAATTGAAGCCAAATACCTAAAACATTTTATTTCCATTGCCTGTATTCTAACATTGGTACTGCATTTTTTTGAAGAGCTGATACTGCATATAGCTGATAGATTGTGTTCTATACTTGGAAGGCAGGGGGTGACACATAAACACAGCAGCCACTGTGGCCCGTGGATGGTGGTGTTAGTTTCCTGGCATTAAATTAGTGTTGTCATCAGAGCTCAACGAACACAGAGTGTTGATTTTTTTTTTTTTCTCCCTAATTTAAGTTTAAATTCTACCAATTCTAGCTGATTATAGGCTTGCTGAGATTTATTATGTGGCACCAATAAGAGCAAACGAAAGCCTGAAAATGTTCCTTTTGCACGGAGACTGCAGTACAGTTATAAGAGTGACAGTGTAATCTGAATGAACAGTATGAAACAACAACAAAATGCAAGGGTTTGGTGTTGACACTGATACAGCTAATTCCAGTATAGTTAAAATCTTATTTCTTCAAAAAAAAATTTACATTGACTCCCTTTTGTTGCCAACATCCTCTAAACTGGCAGGAATTTACTGAACTATAATTAGTGTTTTTTATATGAACGATATATTTTATATTAACAATGGATTAAATGACTACTTGTATGTGAATGGTGTCACTCATAGGATGTGTAAATAGGCACTTGTTTACTGACAAGGTTTACATATCAACTTAAAAGGTGATAATATGTCATGTCATATTTTGCTGCCCCCTAGTGGCCAACCCCCCCCTCCCCCCCAAAAAAACTGTTATTACAGATTTACAGAGGCAAAATATTATTTTTTTTACTCCTGGTTCACTCATAATTGAGCATTACGAGCTTAAGTGAATCAGAATCAGATCCAAAATACAGCCAAGTAAGATACAAAACTCCCAATTAAAAAAGAAGTGAAAGGATAAATGTTTCTTTACAACTTGGGTCTTTTTTGTAGCTGTGGTAATCATTTTTTATCTCACCTTAGCCTTTAGATAATGTTAAAAACTACAAAAGCTGGTAAACGCACCTTTAAATTATTTTATTTCACATAATTTATTTTTTCAGAAGTATGTCCAAATTTACAGTTGGAAAATTGTAACCAAATTGTAATAAACCAGAATTATATTTTAAGTATAGCTATCATCTATGACATAATAGCTTTTTTTGTAGCCTTAAATGTGTTTTGCAAATCTCATTTTTATAAATAACTAAATTACTCTCTTCTCTCATGTAAACCTCTGCATCTCTGAATAACTGGTCAAAAACACAAATTGCAACATGATTGTCCTCAACTTCCCTGTGGCCTCGGTTCAGACGGACCACCAAAGTAGTGAAGACGTGACAGTCGATGCGGAACTTTGAGAGCCTGCCTCCAGTCAGTGATCTCACTCTTTACTGGGAGCACTGGCACCTTGATCCACAACATGAGAGAGAAGTGCATGCCAAGTGCTCAATACACCCCCTCCCATCCTCCCGAGACCTACCCCGCATGACGGCATGCCACTATTTTTATCCATGCCATCATCGGGATTACTCATGTGCATGCGACCCCCCCCTCTCTCAGCCACCGGTGCTGTGAATCCCAGCCCCACCCCACTAAACTCAGCGGGGTGTCTGCGTAGCTCGCATCGGAAAAACCAGCTCTCCATGAATATTGAAGAGGGTTGTTAGCATGCAGTGTGAGTGTGTGTTGCCAGGGTTGTCTAGAGATTTAGAGCAGGAGAAACGGGCCTCCATTCTGCTGGTAGAGCAGTTAGACAGCAACATCCACCTGACTGGCTGCTTAAACTGCAAAATCTATAAGGTGCTGTGGAACATTATACAGAGGTGAAAGGAAATGAGTTAGTGTTGCATGTCTGGCTCACCTCGAGGCATTGACATATGTGTATGTGTCAGACAGCTGTGTGGAATGTGTTTGTGGAATGTTGTGAATGAACATGAAACAATTACATCTGAAAGTGTGTTAATACAGATTCCCATGCTTTGACTTCCTGCTCTCACAGTGTTATGTCCCACGAGTCACCCATCATAGCTGTCAACACTCATTCAGATGAAGCTACTGTAGAAGTCTCGATATGCTTCATATTTGCTAAATGTACAAGAGAACTTATTCAGAAACATCAATGCTCGCTCTTTCAGTGTTTCAACTGTTGAAATTCAAATGAAATGGTCTGATTACTAATGCCTATTTGCAGGATGAATGCTCTGAGGGCATCTCATGCAATGGTTCAGATGTGTAATCCAGGATTAAAAAGAGAAGACCAGCTGTTATCCTAAATGCAAATAAAGTCGTGCTGTGGCAGAAAGTTTGCTTGTATACTGTGGCCAGTAAACAACCATTTTTCTATTTGTTTTGTCTGGCTCAACAGATGTGGATCATCTTTGATTGGCCGATTGTATTCTGCTTTCTTCTCCCTTCCAATCCCAAAGCCCTTATCTGTAAGAGAAACAACAATAATCGCTCAAGCTAACAAGCTCTGCCAATGATGGATAAACAGATTTGTCTGGTTGATTCTGCCAATAGCTTTAAATAATATGCAAAGACATGTTTTTAAGCAGTTAGGGCACTTTTACAGTTTGTAGTCCTATAACTTTTAAGTATTTGTGTGTTGGGTTCCAGTGCTGTTTGCATTTATGTAGAAAAAGAAATGCATGGTTCAAGTTGGCTTAAGTTTAACATTTTGTTCTATGACAGAAGATCCACAGCCATTGTAATGGCAGCTCCAATTCTCAAAAGTTAATATTTGATCTTGGATTTTCACAGACAAAACAAAAAACTGTTTTGTCAGAGCCCAATACTTCACAGATTCTTGCTATATTTTGGCGCATTAAAACTAATACCAAAGGCCAACATGCTAGCGTGTTGTCTGCAAAGCTTTTAGTCCTTGTTCTGGCTGCTTTTTAGTATGCAAAACACTTAAAGAAATAGTTTGACATTTTGGGAAATTTGCTTATTCGCTTGCTTGCTGAGTGGTACATGAGAAAACTGATTCTCTGTGTGCTAATTTGTCGAGCTAAAACCAGGAAGCTTAGTGTAGCATAAAGACTGGAAGCAGGGTGAAATAGTTAGATAGTTAAATAGTTAATAGAATAGGTTTTGTTGATTTTACATTTCATCTGTACAGATTAAACAGTTGAGATACAACATGTTAATTATTGAGCTTTAGAGGTGTTGTTAGGTGTTATTTTTGTAACTCTGGACAGAGCCAGGTCAGCTGTTTCCCTCTGCTTCCAGTTTGTATGCTAAGCTAAGCTAATCGCTTGCTTGCTCGAGCTCAAAATAACACACAGACATGTGAGAGATACTGACAGTGCTGGCAAGTCTCACACTTTGACTGTGAGAGTCATGCAATTGACACAGATCTCACAATCTCACGTCACACATGCCTTTTCTTATACTAACTTTATTAACTTTAGCGTAGCAATGTTAAGGCAGAACTTTTCACAGATTGTGTGTAAATGCACTGATCATCATCTGTTTGAACCGAAAGCGTGCAACAAGAAATCATTGCAATGTGCATTCTAGTGGAGCTGATAATTTATTCAGACATTACCTCTATTTGGATAGAATAAAAAGACGAAAGTGGGGAGTGTTGGATGATGGGAGTGACTTGGTGAGGAGCATAGATCTTTCTTATCTTATGTGAAGAAGAATATGTTTAATATCTGGAGTGTAGTGGGTCAATTTACCACAAGTAATGAAAATGTCAAACTGATACTTGAAAGCACTGAATGCATGTAGCATGCCGCTCTTTGGTAAAAAGGTAAAACATTATGTCCATTGCTCAACTCACTGGACACTGCTGACATTAAAGCTTTCAGAAACACATTAAACTTTTCTGATACAGCCTATAATGAACCTCATGCCTCAGCAGAGCCATGGAGAGGATTGTGTTGTCATTTCCGAGGGTAATACAAGTGGGAAAAGGAGAAAAGTTGCAACTGCAGAGAAGCAATCTGCCTCCTGGTGTAGTATTAACTTCGCTTTATTACAGAATTAAGGCTTCCAGTCAGATAGTTGTTGGTCTTAAAGCAACTGTTTCATGTTTTGCCTGTTGAGCCTCAGAAGTTGCTCATCTCAGAGCTGCTGTTTGTGTTTTTTGTCACTTAATTCATTCAGTTGCAGTGCCTGAGGACATCTGTGTCCGCTTTGAAATCCCTTTTAGTAACCAAACTGTGTAAACCACAAGAGGTATTTGCTGAGGTATTGCAAAAAAATAAATAACTTGGTGGCCCATGCAAGCGGTTTCTGACAATTTTCTTCAATTACTTGTTTATTCAAAGTCATTAAAACTTGAAACAATTTAATCAAAATTGGAAGACAAGTCATGAAATTCCTGAAGCACACCTTGTAAAATCAGCCAATGTAAAATCACCTCTGTGCCCTGCAGCTCTGACACTGATACTCACACACTTTATTTTAGACGGTGTTCCCTCTGCAGCAGGTGTGTGGGAGCTTGTAATGATGCCCTGGGAAGCGGGCTGGTTTTACGAGTGAACCCTGGCACAGAGCATGCACCGAGCCAGGCATCACACCTGTTTCAGACTGGACCTTATTAATTCACACTCAGTGATTCTTTTCCTTCCTCTCGCACCATCTAATAGACCTGCCACAGCTGGTCCACAGGTGAACTGTAGCCCTCGTACACCACACAAGATGAGAACTGGATGTTGCAAAATGTGACGGTTTTCAAGCAGATGGAAAATTTGCACAGGGCTACTTTTTCAGTCACCACTGACCAACTGGGAGATATTCACAAAATCCATCACTCTGATACTTTTGATGTAGTAGGCTGACTTTAATATCAATAACCTAATGATGCGCTGACACTTAGATTTAAATTAAGCCAGGGGTGCGTGATATAGAATCAAAGAAATCTTAATACAGATGTGATGGCCAAGCAGGCAGATATTCACTGCTCATTTCATGTGCTAAAGCAGCATAATAACATCGTTGCAAATCTAATATATGCTTAACACGAATAGTTTGACAATTGGGAATATGCTTATTAGTTTGCTTGCCGAGACTTGGATGACAGATCAATCATGTCTGTGTGCTAATTATGTAGCAAGAGCCATGAAGCTATTAGCCTAGCTTAACATTAAGACTGGAAGTATGGACTACGGATTAAACAACCAAGATACAAGGTGTTATTTTAGAAGTTCAGAAAGCTGCTGGTCGGCATATTTCTGAACTATGGAGAGAGCCAGGCTAGCTGTTTCTCTTTGCTTCCAGTCTTCACCTTAAGCTATGCTAATCGTCTCCTGGCTCTCACCAGAAAATTTCCAAGAAAGCGAATAGCGTATTTCCCAAAATGTTTAAGTGTTCCGTTAAGACTAGGAAAACACATTTTTCACGATAACCACAACTGAAGATGATTGGAGTGAGTTTGTTCTGCACTTGAAACTGTGAGTAAAATTTCATGACACTTCCATCCAAAATGCTTTAGAGCCTTGGATCCCAACCAGGACATGTAACCTGAGCGGTAACCCAAGGATGATTTTTTTCCTGACTTTTCTGAAATGTTAGCGTTTTCTTGTGAAATAGAGGATACTTTTACCTCTTTGGGCCTCTATAATAAAATGATCTAAAAAATAAATCATTCTGCTGTTGATCTGTTCACAACCCCTTAGTCAAGGGGTCACAAGTGCTTCATTTCACACAAGTCAAGAAGGTTGGAAACCACTGCTTCAGAGAACTGTTAGTGTATTTACAGTATTAGTAATGTGTTTGCTTGCCCCAATAGAACCTGGCCATGCTAGTACCATACATCCTTGTTAGTTTGTCTCTTGAAACTCTGAGAAATTTTGCTTTTAATTTTGTATATTTTTGGCCTGTGGATGGAGAATTTAGTTTTTTAGCACGGTAGTGTTGACTGGCGTTTTGGCTAGGCGACTGTGTACGAGTTGTTTGAACATACCAATTTCGAGTTTGGAGTGGTTTTTCCTTTAGCTTGGATCTTTGGTGTGAGTTTACCATTGAAATTCCGTTGTAGATGTGTCATATTCTCCTTTTAAAAGAACTGAGGTACAGTTTGTTGCAAATGTGATCAGAACCAAATACAGGAAATGACATTAAATGGGACATATTTTACAACTTCTGGTTTGCTCATACTACATTTTGAATCTAAGTGAACCAGATACTAAAGGTCATGTCTCCATTGTAGTTAAGAGCAAATAAAAAAGCTACAGCTGTGATTTTGCTGCCAGAGCCGTGTTCTATGCCTATAGCTTTTCCAGACTGTGATTATCTCGTCTTCCTGTCCATGTCTGCGCACCTTGCTGAAAACTCATCTCTCGACTCTCGATTTTCAGCCTTCTGTCTGCATGCCTTTGTTGTCTTTTTCCATCCCCTCCGTGAGTCGGATTTAAAAGGCTGAGCCGCTGCACTGGATGGGAGCGCTCATCCTCCCCCCTCTGACCTGAACATGATGGTTCTCCCCCTCTTTTGTCACTCCTCACCTTCACCCCGCCACCGCCCCGCCTCCACCCCCAACATCAAAGCATGAGCACAGGGTGGCCTCTCATAATTCAATTCAATATCAGTCCTGATCCAGCACATCAACAAGTTCACAGCTTCTGAATGTCACTGGTTCAGCTCTTGACACGCTTCTCTTTTCCCTCCTTCCTTCCCCTTTCTTCCCAGGGTTAAGGGGATTTTGATCTCTTGCTCTGTGTTGAAAAGACCCACGATGTTGGATGTGGAAATTGCCAGAGAAATTAGATTTAGTGTTGTGTCATCTGGGCAGGTAGGGTGTAGGATGTTACAATACAATACGCAGAAAAATAAACTAGTTTCAATCAAAGGCAAAGCCGTGAAATAGAAATTACTTTTCCTGGATTTTTGCTTTAATCTCATCCCGTATAAACATGTTCATGGGGTGTTTGCTCATCATATTTTCGTCTCTTTCAAACACCCCAGCAGCCATGTGCATGAAGTCATCTGGTGTTAGTTTTTCCACATTTGCATGGTGTTGGCATGTAATTTAAGTTACATGACCATGCATGGCAATTTAATTAGATTGCTTTTTTTTTTTAACGTGACTTCACCCCTCGTTGGAATTTAATTTGCACCAAGTAACCCCTGGGCTGTTCATTTTGCGTGACAGGCAGACTGACACACATTAGGTACAGTTCCATGTAATGCTGAGATGCACGTCTGGCATTACCCATGTTGCAGTGGCATCCTGATTCTATTTACTGCCGCACTATACTTGAGTTTCCTTTTTTTTTAACAAAAGCATAAAATTCCCATTTTCTTAGCCTTCACCAAGTGCTGTTTTTTTTGTGGTTATTGTTTACAGTCTCCAAAAATTTCTATCACAATCTGTTGTGAGTTCTGTCAGCTCACAGTTTCATGATATTAAGAAGGGCTAAAGCCGTCTTTAATGAGCTTTAATGCAACATACAACAGCTGCCTATTTAGTTTCACCTATAGATATTTTTGGCTCATTTGTCAGACTATCCCATGGGAGCCAAAGATGTTGTGCTTTGGAATATTGATTTCTCTCCAGTAGGTCAGGCTCCAGCTCCTGCTGCTTTATTATGGGGGTTGATGCCACATGGAAAACATCAGAATCTGTATTGCTGCATGTCAGCAGTGTAGGCCTTCTGGCATTATTATTTTATAACTGAAGGAGTTATAGGTAGCCAGTTATCCATTTTTGTAGTGAAATTCCTCCTTGAAAATCGTAACGGAATTGCGTCCAAATTATGGTACCACTTGTTTTGGGAAATTGTGCAGCATTACCACATTGGCCATCACTCAAGTCACTCAATTCATTTGAAAAATTAAAAACATGAAAAACAAGATATCATACAGCCAATTCCTTCATTTTTTAAATTGGTGGACTGCCCCTTAAAGAGTTCACTTTAAAGACAAGGAGGAGCCTCCATCTAATTTTCCCCTGTCCAGCCTGGTTGTCATGAAAGATATCATACAGCCTCCACACTGCCTGGCTGCCCTCTATTGATTGGCTGAGGTGTCTTGAGTGATAGCCAACATGGTAATGCTGCACAGTCTCCCAAAACAAGTGGCTCTCTGTGTTGATGATTGAGGTTGTCAAAGGGCTTTGGGGCCTAAATTGAAATGGATAATATTGAAATATTGAAATATTGATTTGAAATTGTTTTATTACAAGCAAGCGAGCAAATCACAAGCTTACAAAACAGGTTGATTTCAAGACATGCCTAAATAGAGGGTAATTTAAGGCCAGAGGTCAAAATCAGACCCTAGACGCTATTGAATCACAGTGACTTAGCAAATACACATAAGTAAATTAAGGTTTAATGATGCTGTTTGTTCTGCAGAAGAGCCACAGAAGCTTGAACAGCTCAGAGAGAGGCCAATAAGATCCCCTCCTCCAGAAGGTATTTAAGCTGTGTCTTAAATTATTCATAATAGCGCTAATCCTCTTGATGTAGCTTTTATTAGCTTGTCTTATTTATTGTTGTTTCCCTGTGACTCCAGGGGAGAAATCGAAAAGGCCTGTCTGTATTATGTGTATGAGAGGTCGTGTGTAATTGTTTTTTCGTCAACATTTTGTCTTTTCTGACTGTATTCCATGTTCCAATAGCGGGCTAATTAACTAGCAGTTTCATTCCGCCCTGTCGTTAAAGGCTTCTGCTGCAGGTTTTCATATACATGGCTTAATTTGGTCTTACAGGAAATTGCTTCCCCCCCACCTGACACCACCCCCCAATTGCGTTCTGATGCATTCAGCAAAGGAACTCTGTAACCCAACCCAGCTTTCATTACCACTTAACTGTAAAAACGATCTCTTCAACGCACAGGCAGTTTCCCATTTTCCTCTTCATTAACTAAAGGGAGTGCATAATCTGGGTCATAATTTAATGTCTTTGCTAATGTTTTACACCAGGATGAAAGAAATCAACACAAGTAATATGATTTCCTCTGCTTCAGTGTCGCGTCATCCTTGCATTCCACTGAACAATTGCTCACCAAGGGAGCCAATTTACCTCATGTGTATGCATTTATGCATAGGGATACTTGCCAATATTCCCCCTGCATAATGGTGGCATCAAGGACTTTGGAGAGTGGAGGTATAGACTGCAGGTCTCTTTGGGAATTGGTCTTCCTGTTGCTCACACACTGGCCAGTCAACCATTTATTATGTTCTAGTGGCCCTCAGTTACTGAACAGCCCCCTTCCCCCATGAATCACATCCCACATTTTGCTCTATTATGCTATTATGTTTGAAAAGAATCAGAGAAGACAAATCACCCCATTTACCTCATTGGGCAGTATCTGTGAATCCCATTTCTTTGCATTCTTGTGGTTCTTCATCCTTTCCTCTTTAATCCTATTTTGGTCCATCTTCAACACAGAGGCACATAGGAGAAACCATTCCAACTCCGTCGCCTAGCAGCTCCAGCTCACACTGCATCTACAAACAGCCGCAACCCTGAGCAGTCACTTCGTTGCCAGGCACAGGTGTAAATGTGCTTTAAGGGCCATGTATTATGCAGAGTCAGTGGTTTGATTTTCAAATATACTGTAGCTCAGCAACAGGATCGAAAACTAAACTCAACACTGTCGACAACTCTGTCTCCTGCAATTCAAATGAGATGAGCCCCTTGAGTGAAGTAGATCCTGTTCAAATGCTGCAAAATTGAACCGATTTGATTGATTTCAGGTATTCCTTTGTCAGGAGAACCATTTTGTGAGGCATTACCTGGACTGAAGGAATGTCAAATTTCATTTCTGTCCCGTGAGTAATCGCTCTGTCTTCCATTCACTTCAATTGAAGCCTGTGCGACTGAGGAATTCAAGCAAAAGTATTTGCAGTTTCAGTATGATTTCCAGGTGGCTCCCGCAGGCCAGAGTTCATTTCGGTTCAACTTTGACAGTGCTAGTTTGCGCTATTGGCCAATAGAATCACTGATGCACTGTTTGGGGATGGTGGGATAAGTCATTATTGTAAAGAATGGTATGGTAAAGCTACAGCATGCAAATTTTTATCTGCAGTCAGCAAAGTCTATTTTCACCGCCATCTTTGTTCCCATTAAATAACCACTTCACACACATCACTAACACTTCACACTTGTCTTGACAGGCTGCCTACTTTCAAAATGGCATCTACCGTGATGGTGCAGTAACAGACATCTGTAACACCGCCGCAACTGTAGAAAAGCAGATGGTGAACACAATCAATCAGCATTAAGCAGCAAAAAAAGCTCAATGTCTGAACAGATCTTGTCTGCTTTGCTTATATATATATTTTTTGTTTAGATCCACGGCTAGCATAGACCCTTAATAGTTAGCGGTGCTGCCTCAAAGCAAGAAGGGTCCCAGGTTTAAACCTCACCAGAGACAGCTGGGGCCTTTCTGTGGGAGGTTTGCAGTATCTTATCTCAAACCTTCCTTGCAGGAAGACATAGAGGCTATTAGCAGCTCTCCTGCCATTGTCCTTCAGAATGTGTCTACACTGCGTTCACCTTGACCAACCAACCAACTACTACCAACTGTCCAACCAAAACTAATCTATGCCCACACTCATGTCACAAAATAAGAATCCAAAACCCTTCACTGAAAAAACAGTTTCAGACCAACATGGTGATTTTGGCCTCAACAAACAAGGTCTCAGACAGAATTCTTTGTTAATGTTAAAAAATATTATTGTATATTGTAGATTTAGCCAAAACTCAACATACTTGATTGTTCAGTAGGGCCCCTCTAAGTGAGTCAGTAACCTGCTAAGCAACCCTCAGCCCCCACACTGTTGACACTGGGAGGGATAATCCATCGTCCTCAAGACGCTAATTCTAACACGCGCCCCTGACCTCGACCTGAGCGTATGCTCACCAATGTCACCAAGATGGATCGAGAGAAAATGAGATGTAACAGTACAACAGGGAGAAATGAGGGGTGATGGGAAGGGGGGCAGTGGGTTGGGAGGGGGTGTTTTGGGGGGTGGGGTTCGGGCTTAGTCGTCAATCTCTCCCTCCTGGCTTGCTGCTCATGTCTTCCCATTATCAGGGTGGCTGGCCTTCATCATGCGAGCCATCTCTACATGATGTGGTTATTAATGTGCTTGGTTGCCATTCCGCCCGTCAGGAGCCTGTCTTCATTATGGCAGCAGAGCCGTGAATCCCTGATTTCCTTCACAGGAAAGTCAGGATGCAAGAGTGTGGAATTGAATTTGAAGATTTGCATGTTGGGATCATTCTTGATCTGGAAAGTTAGTAGAAAAAGTGAGTATACACCTGATACACTAACAAATGAGAATTTAAAAAAATGAAATTTCAATTCTGCCCTGAGCCTTGAGTTCTATCAATGACACAGAAGAGATGCGTTCATGCAGCCAGGATGTTGAGAGAGGCTGCTGGTCTCAGCTCCAGCTCCCCCAGAGAGCCTTTCTGGATGTTCATGCTTGCCCAGAAACAGCTGGAGCCCGGGTGAAGCATGTTAATGGCGGTTAATTAACAACGCCAGAGGTTAGTCATGTCCCGGCCATGTTCTCATTCAAAAAGGATGAATGGACAGAGGCGGGTGATGACTTTCTCTTGGGCCCTATGTTCTGCAGCGATAACTCCCAAGAGGGCATTTTGTACTGTCATTATGAAGATGACAAAGACAGAAGACCTTCAGTTATTGAGGGTATACATGTTGTATATTGTTGAGGATCAAACACTTGTGACATAAATTAATAAACAATGTGCGTGTCTTTCTTAAAAGAAGAAAAACGTGTTGTGAATAAAACAGTGGGTGCAATTTCATGTCAGATTGAACGGATAAACGCCTAATTTCAAAGGATTCTTTTGTCATTTCTCGAGTTGCTCTTGTTTCAATCCTCCCATACTCCAGAGAGATCCCTGTGACAAGCCTGTGGTGTGTGTGTGTTTGTATACTAAATCACAAAAGCACACACACTGGCACGCACATTCAGGTTTGCATGGCATCTGTTTCATCTGTGAAATCTATTACCGACGTTAACCTGGCGATTGTTGGAGGATGAAATCTGTCCTCGGCAGCTTTTACACCTAAATGAGTGTTAATGGAAAGCTGTGAAGATGCCAGTATCTGTCGTTTTCCAGGCAGTATACTGTACTCTGTTTATCTAGGATGCTGTGTTAAATTGCCTGGAGTTATTATGCTACCTGTTTTATGCCCTAGCCATATGGGGCACCATGGCTTCACTCACAGAAATAAAGTTTCATAGGGAAAAGTTTGTAGAGCAGGATTTTTAAGCCTTTTTACACTTGTTCTGGTGTTGGTTAAATGCTATTATTGTAATGTGTGGTTGCTTTGCTTGTCAGATTTCTTGTTCTATTAATTGTTCTGAGGTAAGGTTCGTTAAAATTAGGGTTTGTTTTTTTTAGCTCAGTTAGCATTAAGTGTGATAATTCTTTGTGGGTTTGTCTCTGCGAGTGATTTCTTTCACATTTAGATTGTCCTTTTATTTATTATAAATATAAAATTGATTAGCCTAGTGTAGTTTACACATTAGATTATTGATCTTTTTTGTTATCAATTAGCTAATTTGGTTTTTAAAATACCACAATATATTAATATTATATTATGAAATTTGTCAGCTCTCACAGATTTTACCATACTGTTTATAGCGTGCTTGTTATCCCTTTAACATAACGAGTGTATTAGGCTATTGTGGGTTTGTTGGAAATCAATTTTGAATGATTTTTGCATCATTGTAATGAAGCATCTTGATTTGCTGGAGTAGCTTCTATCGATTATCCCTTTATTATATTTTTATTATATTATGGTATATCAATATCAAATTATAAAATGACATATACCTTAATAGAGTATGCTTTTCCTGATCACCCACCCCAATTGCAAAATCAGATGAACTGAAATGGAAAATTAGCCCTTTTTTGCACTCAGGAAACAACGTCCAGTGTTGATCTGGTGAGAGCTGTATACAAAACGAGTCGTTGGCCCTCATATTGGCGGCTTGCCCGGGAAGCCCTTACATTTAATTGGCCTCCCGTTTGTTTTGAGCTGCACCCACCCATTACGATCTCTCATAAATGTGGTTGTATAAAACCAAACTGCACCTGAGCATCCAGAGAGAGAGTGAGAGAGACAGAGTGAGAGAGAAAGAGGTGCTCAGCTGCTAATGTCATTAACCGCCCTGCAGTAAGGACCCCACATATTTCTTTCAGTTATGGAAACTCTTATCTTTTAACACACACCTCAACTCACCCATGACCGTTTTCAATTTGGCTTCTCTTCAAATGTCCTCCATCATGGCCACTAAAGCAGGAAGCCGGGGGATAATGAAGGAAAAGGTCACTCCCAGCAACAACCTTTTAATTGGATTTGGCTTTTTTCTCACCAATCAAACGTTGTCCGTCAGGGATGTTGTGAGGTAGCCGCTGGTAGCTGTTCCTGTCAAGAAATGAATCACTATTTTTTAAAAGGAACCATTTATGTGATTTTGCATTTTAAAGCTCATTAACTTGCACACACTTTGCATCAATGCCAATCATTTTTAAAGCATACCATTAGTTTTTAGATTTATTTCCCAGCTTCTAGGAGGCTATTCATTTCAGTATGCTATGAAAATAACTTTTTAAAGAGCACAGTGAACATTTAGTTTAGTTTCTCAGTCGGCTGCCAAACAGCAAATTGTTTAACGCAAGAAATGACCCAATTTGCATGATAACTTTCACAATGTTTGCTTTGATTTTGTGGCAACATATTTCTTGAATGCGATACTTTCTGACATTGGAGCCAAGCATCCGTTAACGCAGCCGTCTAGACAGCCGTCACCTTTTTTAGCGACTGTTTTTGTTTTTGCATCCCCACATCATGAACGTTCCCATCAATCCTCTGCCTAACTTTCCCCCAGCCTTTAATGTATCATCTTATTTTTAATACTGTGCTATAGCATGTGCATGAGTAGGTGTCGTTTCTTTTTCAAATACCGTAAATCTCGGAACGAAGCTCTTCCGGTGAGACATATCTAGTCTCCAGACGGCTTTAACCTTGTAAGCTGTTGTTTTTGTATCCCAGGATAGAGGACGACTCGCATGTCACACATCACGACTCTTCCCATCAAACCCCTGCTTGGCTCTTAAGTGCCTTTTAAGCCTTCTCTCCCTGGTATTCCCATCATTATTGACAGACCTCAAACAGCTTCGACTGGCTTGTTTTCTCCTTGATTCTCAAGTGTTGTTTCATGAAAAAAAAAAAAAACGACAACTTTAAAGTGGCTCTGCGTGTCTGTGAGACCAAGAGGCGCATTCTGAACAGTTTGTCTCCCTGACATTGTGTGTAAACTTGGTTTGGCTCTTGGGAATTACTGTGATGGAAGAGAAAGAAAGTGGCTTGAGAATTGGAGATTTAAATTATGATTCCCCCCTCCCCTCCCCTCCTCCACCCCCCACTGTTTTTGGGGAATAGAGCTGTATAATCCTCACAGGTAATTGATTTTTTCGGGAAAGGTACAGAGGTAGGATGCTCTACCTTGGTGGGGAATATGAGGGATGAGCACAATTTCTACAGCCAAAGAGAGTTGACTCAGAGTTTATTGTGTTTTTTTTTTTTCACATGGCAGAAACTTTCCACAAAACAGTTTTTTTATGCTCAAAGTTACTTTAATGTCCTGCTGTATCGGGTAAACTTTCGGTCACAACATGTTACAGTTCCGTTGGTATTTTCTGGGGGGGTGGCTGTGAGCTGCAGGAGGTAGTCAGCATGAAAGTGGATGTGGCTGAACAAATCACTTCTAGGATCTGCAGGATAAGACATCTTAAGCTGTCCATGTATGAGGAATTCAGACCACTGTTCCCCGGTAGCCACTCTGTGTGTTTTTTTTCTATCCAGGATAAGAGATGATGAGAAAGAGACTGGACAAAAAACTTTCAAGTTGAAGAAAAAACTCAACTGTAACCAAACAACGATGATTATAACATTTGTGTCACTGAGCTGCCAAACATGTTAAAGTGTAACAAATCCTATTTTGTCTCTTTTTAGGATCTCTTTAACACGGCTGTCTGCTGTGATGAATGCTGATATGTGGCCAGCTGAGGAACAGTGAAGGAGATTCCATGAGAGTAAGTTCCCTGTCATCCGTTATCTATCTCACTTGTATTTACTTGATTTTGTGCCTTGACTCTGTGTCCCATAATATGCCAGGAGGTTCTCAGGCACAAGTGTGCATAAGTTCATGTGTGAATTGAATTTTTCACACAGCACGGTTACATAAAAAGTCAGTGCCAAGATGCAAGTAGACCCCAGGCGAAGCGAAAATAAATTTGTTTGACTACCATGTTAGGCAGCCGGGAAATGCTTGTACTAGTCACTAACAATAGTTCTGCAAAGTTGTTTTTATTGTCTGTCCTGGGTCATTCACTGCCCTTCACTCACTTTCAAAATTTTATTCAAATACCGCCTCGCAGTTGTATACCTCTGCCAACCAGTCAAGCTGCAGTTTACATCCATGGCTGTCCAGAGTTATATAATATTTGTAGTGAAGACTTTGAAGGAATTTAATAAGAGTATTCAGTGTATTTTCTCTGTATGTGTTGGCCAATAAAGCTGATTCTGTTAGAACACAAAGTTGAAGCCATGACAGTAGACAAAGCTTCAGATATGGATGTTGCAGCAAAGAAGCTTCAAATTCTAAAACATGGATGCTTCACACACGTCTTCATCCTGGCAGCACAGAAGGTCTAAACAATCACCACAGTTTCAAGGTGGACACCCAAGATTAGTGTCACCAATTAAGTATCTGACCGAATGTGAAATATGGTCACAATCTCCGCTTCTGTTCCTGAGTTATGGTGTTGAATAATGGCCCGAAAATATCATGTCACAGTGAAATTGACCTTTGACATTTTGGACATAAAATGTCATCACTTCATCATTTTATCCTATTAGACATTTGTGTGAAACTTTGTCATAATTGGCATATGAATTCTTATGAGTTATGGCCAAAAACGAGTTTTGTGAGGTCATAGTGACCTTGACCTTTGGCAACCAAAATCTAATCAGTTCATTCTTGAGTCCAAGTGGATGTTTGTGCCAAATCTGAAGAAATTCCTTCAAGGTGTTCCTGAGATATCACGTTCATGAGAATGGGACGGACGGATGGATGACTCTGGCCATGGCTGTCACTGGTGCGGAGGCATAAAAACAGCTTCATTGAGGGGAAAATAAGCTCCACACTAATAAGCTTGCGGTTAACAAGTCTGTTAGCTCAGTTGCTAACGGAATAATAAGTTCACACCATTTGTTCAAAAGATGTATTTTTACCATCAACTCCTGTCTCCTAAGTGTCTGCAAACCTCTGTTGTGGAGCAGTTTATTCTCCAGCAGAGGATGTCAAATAAAACTGGTTGGTGCAGCCAAAAAGCTACAATAGCATCCTCCATTTTCTCAGCCATCTTTCTGCAAAGGTCAGCACTGTCAAGACAGCTCACTATTGGTTAAAAGTACAAATTTCATGGATCAAAGTTCACTGAAGTTGAACTTATTTCAGCCCCATGAATGAATAATTGCAGTGATTCCACTGGAATTAATTGTTTTCACCACAAAAAGTTGCTGTTTCAAATGCTGCTTTCCACAGTGTATTGTAGGAGGTCTCTTAACTTGATTGTGCATGGAGAGATGAATTATGGTTTTAAAAACCTTAAGTTGAAATCTACTTTTTTGCTTTGTTGCTGTCTGCAGTGGTGAGAGGTCTACAGTGAAGGTGTGGCACATTGATTGTTTGCAGAAACATGCTGCGTCTTTCAATAAGATACTGCAGAACTAGAAGAAAGCTGGATTTATTATATTATGATGTGAAAGGTGTTGCTTCCATTTTAGTGGAATCTGTTTTGAACAGATTTTATCGTCATAGGACAGGTACTACTTAATAAGCTAACCAGTACTACCACTTCAAACAAATGTGATCAAACCACACCCACACAGTCTTGAAGAAGCTGAATAACTGAGTTTTACAGTGTTTTAACTCTTTATTGATAATATCTAAGACTGTTTTTTCAGACTTTAAGTTTGTTTGATTTGATGATCTTATTTAGAAAAACGTGATAGTTTCCTGATCGCTCTTTGGACAAATCAAAGACAGTGACAGTTATCATTCATTATATATTTGTAACAAGCACGGTGCTGCTGTCACTCTCAAAATAACAGAAAGGTCTTGTACTGCACGACACAGACTAATAGACAACATGTCAACATTCTTGCCAATGCTGTCCACATCCATAATATTTGTGAGAAGTGGTAAAGCAGGCCTATATTTCCTAATGATTTATTTGTGTTGCTGAATAAACCTTAATTCATGGCCATTTGTGACCATTTATATGAACAAGAAACTAATTGAAGTTGGCAAGAATTGAATTTGGTATTTTCTCTCTAGTGTTAATTTTGCTGCTTTAATGTCCTATTAAAATGTGTTTTAAGTCATTTTTCTTAAAATATAAAATTTTGATTAGCCGTGATAAATGAGGCGTAAATAGGATTTGAATTGCTATTTTTTTCTTAATCTTGTTTTTATTGATTGGTTTTGTTTATTTTTACTCTGTTACACTACTATAATGTAGTAGACTGGAGGTAGTTTGAAGATGCTGTGTTATCTGGCACACTTCACTCCTCTCCTCCCATCATGGTGTCCTACTGGTGCCTCCACATGCTGCCTCTGCACTCTTTGTTCCACTTCACTGGGGTGTGTTCTTATGTGTCCCTGTGTGCGCTCCTGTGTCTCTCTGTATGTGTGTGTGTGTGTGTGTGTGTGGATTCGAGTGTGCACCAAGAGAGCATTTTGAGGATGGGTTGGATCTCTCTGTCTACTCCCCCACCCCGTCTTCCCCCGTGCGACGGGTGGGAGTGTGTGTGTGTGTGTGTGTGTGTGTCTGTCAGTAGCAGCGTTTGATGTTGTTGAGTGTAAGTCTGCATGGCATGTGTATGTCTGTGTGTGTTTCTGTGTATGTGTGCAAATGAAGAAAGGGAGAGTGTGGAAGTGAATCTGTGCAGGATTGTGTTGTGTGTGTGTGTGTGGGAGTATGCTCTGGTGAACGTGTGTAAAAGAGAGAACAAGAATCGGGAGAAAAAACACACGCGTACACGTTTGTTGCATGCCTCTGTAGGTGTGCGTAGTGTAGAAACCCCCCTCCCTTACATACACATACACCCAACTCCAGGGACTAGCATGTTCATTATTCTTCCTAAAAGAACCATTAAAATTTCATCAGTGCAATGCAATCTGTAGCAGGGCGGGGGGTAGGAGTGTATGCATGACTGTGTGTGTGTGTAGGAGAGAGAGAGAGAGAGAGAGAGAGAGAGAGACTCAGCAGTGTGAGGGGAGGGAGCTTGCATCCTCCACTCATTCACCGCTGCCTGCCTTCATGCCTCTCTCCTCCTCCTTTTCTTCTTCATCATCTTCTACTTCTTCTCTGGTGGCTCGATTCCCTCGCTGAGAGCACACCGATGCGCAGATTACTACTTCTCTCATGATGTGAGCTGCCAGCTCCCCCACCCCCGACCCCCCAGTCTCTCTATCCATCCCACCTCGTTCTTCTACTACTCCTACCACTACTACTACTACTACATCTCCTCTCTCACACACACAGAGGCACCGGAGGAGGCTTTCCTCAGGCTACAGGAGGGAGAGGACATTAGAGTTAACTGCAGGCTTTTTGGATACGTGACGTACGGAGCGCTGGATGGATCAGCATTCACAAAATTAAGAGCTGGATCCTCAGTGGAATATCAAAGTGGAATCCTTCTTTAAACTGGTGTGTGCTGGAAATTTAAAGGTGAGCCATGTGTTTGATTCCCCCGTTACCGCTTCAATCTTTGGTGAGTCTGGCTAACTTGTTGATTAGCACGGAGAGAAACAACAGGCTTGACGTGTTTTCTTTGTAACCAACTTTTTCAGAGTTTTATGTTTTCGATCCTTTCCGCCTCCTTTCTTCAATTAGACCGATCCGGCTGGTAGTGCCGGTGTTTCTTGTTAAAGGAACGAGGCTCATTAGCGCTACTCTTTTTTTTCTACATTGATCAGAAACGTGTGGAAATTACCAGCCGCCTTTAAAGACAGCGGGAAGTGAGCGAGAGGTGGTTTTCATCCACAAACCCCCCCCCACCGCCACCACCACCACCACCAGCAGCACCACCACCATCACCACCACCGCCCAGTCCCGTATGTCGCTTTGTTTTGCAAGCATGAGTGCGAGGCGCCGTCTCTCAGGTAGATCTGATGGCGCTAATTGTGTCCTAATTGGGTTTCCCCTCAGCCGTGGAGGGTTTTTGGTTTCTGAGCCGCTTAGAGGCACAGATGAAAGAGTTTGTGGGGTGGAGGGTGTGTGTGTGTGTGTGTGTGTGTGAAAGTAGGGTGGAGTGTGTGTACGAGTGAGAAAGACAGAGAGAGAGAGTGTTAAGCTGAGAGCTGTCGGGAGTGTGTGTATGCCAGGGTATGGCCAACCTTGTGAGCGTGTGTAGGAGTGAGAGAGAGTCTAGAGCCTTTGTGTGTTGTTGGTGACTACGTTTGTGTGCGTTGCTGTGGGAGTGACTCGGGTTTGTGTATGTGTGTGTTATTCGTAGGCCCATCTGTGGAGGTCTTGTGTGATGGATGGTGACTGACAGAGGGTGTGAGGTGTGTGAAGGAGGATGAAGAGGAGAGGCAGTGGGATGGGGGAGGGTGTCGGGATGCAAAGGGGAAACTGGCTTCCCATCTGTGTGTGTGTGTGTGTGTGTGTGTGTGTGAATCCAGGTGGTGGCTGTACATCACAGACTGGCTAATGGAATACTGGAGACTTGAAGGGTCCTCTCCTGCCTCTCCTCCATCACCACACCTCACCCCTCCCTCCAAAGAGGACTGGCTGGAGTGTGACACACCAGAGGGCATTCTGTGCTTTCTGTCAGTGTCTACATGTGCACCAGACAGGTCAGGGTCTAAACTGGATAGCAAGCTGTGTTATATAGACTGGATCTGCCTGAGGGTGTGCACCACACCCCCAGACGGATGGGGGTGTGCACCAGATTTCACACCATCCAGTAGTTGTGGAGAGATTTCACCCAAAATCAGAAATGTGGACCTGCTTGTGGCACTAGAGGAAAAATCAAGGGATCAGCAAAGTCAAAACATGTTAATGGCCCATAATATTCTTACTCTAATTTGTGAGTTTTGTTTTTATGTTCTTTACCTTCAACTGACATGTTGTATTTTCTATAAAAGCGCTCTCTTACATGAATAGATTTAAGTAGCACTACTTTCATTTGAGTGAAATGTTTGCAGATCTACATCACTTACAGCAAAAAAACAACATGATTTGAGTATGTTTATTTGTTAGCAAGTATTTAGTTTTATGGGAAAAAACTCCCAGAGTCCCCCAGAGTAAAACCATAAAAATGCATGAAGGACTAGGCAGGGATCGAGAGGCAGGAAGAGGCTTCACTATAAGAGAGTTCGAGGCCTGACTTTCTTATAGTTAAGTTACAATGCAACCCCAGTGTTCCTCTCATCAACTCAGATGCTGTTTAGTTTGCACACTTCTTTGCAGCCGCACTTCTAGCACACTTGTTGTCACCCCTAGAACCTCGCCGGTCAGTCAAGAGTCCTCTCTGGCTGAGTAGTGGGACCCCTGGTTCTCCATCTCCTCAATGTGTTGTTGCACACCGTTCCTCACATACTCATTTTTGATCTTGTGGTACAGTTCTGGAATTGTTTGTCTCAGGGCACCCCTTTCTTGACACATTGCCTCTTCCTCCGCTTTGACAGCTTTGTATCCACATCTTTAAAATTCTGAAGCTCTTTTTGTAGCTCCTGAATGTAGTTGCAGAGATCAGAATTCTCCTGGCTAAGGGCCTCCTGAGCTGATGGGATTTAATTATACTTGCTGCCTAAAATGTCTTAAGTGAGCTTATTGTGAAGTACCTGGTGTTCTGGCATAAGGGCGTCCCTCTTGTGGCAAGTGGCTTTCATGGCATAAAACTTGTCAGGCCAAGAGTTTTTTTCCAACATCTGATATAGAGCCCTCATTTAACCTTCATCCTTAAGTTTCTCAGTCAACTGCTGAACTTCTTGTTGCAGGTGGAGAAGGTGTTTGCTTAAGGCTTGGTTTTACTCCTGCTTTATTTTAAATTTCTCTTTGAGTCGATCGTGATTGTTGATTTTGTAGAGGAGGTCCTGGACTTTCTGCTGCAGGACATTGTTTTGCTGGCTCAATGTTTTGTTCTCTGTTTCTATCAGCCTATATTCATGCTCCAATGCTTCGTGGTCCTTAAGTTTATTGTGTATACCCACAGTTTCTTGCTTGAGATTGTAATTGTCTCGGACCATGTTTTGTCTGTCTTCTTCGTCAGACTTGTATTTCTCTTTGAGTCCATCTTGATTGTATATTTTCCGCCTGAGGTCCTGAAGCTTCTGCTGCAGGACATTGTTTTGCTGGCTTCTCAGTCCTTAAATTTCTTGTGTATCCCCCCAACCTCTTGATTAAGCCAAAATTATGTCTTTAAGAACAGTCCAATCTATATTTTTTTTATAACAGAGCATCTACTCTTTTTTGGATTTTCCAAATACAGGATAAAAGGTGACCAAGAATCATAGAAAGTTTGTCCATAATTTTTGTTTTCCAATGACAACTTCACTAAGGGAAGAAACTAAGATATGTGATCAAGAAAAAGTTGGAGCAGTCTTGTCTGTGCAACACAAAGTAAGTAATGTTGATAAGTATTCTACATTTATATTATCTAAAGTCTGATTTGGCATGGAGTTTATTAAAAATAAACAAGGATTGAAATGAATTTCAGTATCTAGCATTGACTTTGTGAAGTTATATATTGATTTCCAAATTTTCACACTCTCAGAAAAGATGTACCTAAGTGACATCTGCTGTCTCATATCTCAGACATTTTCGGGAGTTTTCTATAGGGAACTTGTTGCTGATGTGAGATAGTATTTATGAATGAATTTGAAATTTGCGTCTTTAATGTTGTTGCTAGTGAATTGGAAATGAACCCTGTTACAAATACTTAACCACATTTCGTCATTAAATTCTGTGCCAGGGTCTTTTTTCCCAAACCCTTAACAAAGGCTCTTTAGAGGAAACACAGCTTTTGATTAATATGTTATGAAATCCCTTAATCTTCCCAGGCTGATATATTCTCAATTATTATCAGCTGTGTTCCCTTTTTCTTTTTTTGTATACCGAGTACTCTACACAGAGAGAATGACAGAATGACTGTTTTTACATCTATTACTCAAACTCTTTAAATATAAATGTGAATATGCCTGCAATTTATACTGCTAATATGATTATTTAACTTATCATCACCATTTATAACTAGGAGATACAATGTTTGGACATTAGAGTTTTGTCAGATATTGTTTAGAGAGATAGAAAAATGATAATATCGAATATTAAAACAAGCCACGTACTCTATATATGACAACAGCATACCACTGATTCCTTGAAATTCACACCAGAGGCAACATGTCGGTGGCACTTAAGCACTACTTAATCATCCATCAAGCCACACAGGCTCCTCGAGGAATATACAGGCAGAATACAGTATTGCTTTTATGAAGTTATTTTAAAGTGAAACAAGGGGTGTCGACTGATCTTTATAGACATAATTAATATGTTCTTAACATGTAGACAATGTATATCAGTTTACCAGTGTCATCTGTGAAAATGACATTGATGGTAAAGGGATACATTGGATATGACCACCTGAGGACAAATGCACGCTAAATCCAACATATCACATGATTTTCTGGCTATGAGTCAATCACTCATCTTACTTGTAGACTATGAGTAATAGAGTATATAGAAACATTCACACAGATGACACAATCACTCACAGAAGTCATATATATACACAATAACTTAGAGATATTCTCATTGCCGTCTTTATTCAGGAGCCACATGAAGCCTGGAAATGTCGGTGTTGCTCTAGAACCATCCAGAATACCTCAATCTGAGTGCTTTTCTCATATTTAGGAGTAATATTGAAACAGTCACTCTTCTCTGAATCTATTGCTGCTAAAATATTATCTAAGTATGCCAGAGAACTCAAGTTCCTGGTTGGCAGAACAAGTCTTTTCAACGTTTCTTGTTAAGAAACTTCTTGTTTCATCATCGATACAGTGTCATTTCCATTATGCATGTTCTGCTTGGTACAGTGGTTTGACAGCTAAGCTTAGGAACAAACTGTAGGTGATGCAAAATAATATTATTCAGCTCAGCATAGAACAACAGAAGCTGCATCACATGTACAATATTATCAATGGGTAGGCTCCTCAATACGCCACCTGTTTAAAAATGAGAGGTGTTTGTAGAAGTTAGGGAACAGATTTATAATGAAATCATTGTTACTTTAGCTCTCCTTGCTTTTTTGATGTGGGAGTTATTTTTTATTTCTTAAATTGTGGTGATGTGTTTCTGGATTTCAGGATTGTATAGTTTAGTTTTTATGCTGAACGTCTTGTACTTCTTTATGTTTCTTTGTGTTTTAACACCTCGGGACCATGTTGCAACGAAGTGTTTTCACTTTAACATGTTATCCCTTGAATTTTTGTTTGTCTTGTGTCTGATAATCCATAAATAAAATCAATCAATCACTTCACTGAATTCATTTAGGTCACCTCATTATTGCTGCTGGGCTATGAAAACACCCGTGGTGATGTTAGTGAAATTTGATTTCCGCTACAAAAACAGATTTTCCCCAAACATTGCATGCATGTACAGCAAGCGCACCGCCCTTCCCTGTTGAGGTGTCCCTCCCCCAACACTCTCCACCCTGAAGTGGATATAAAAAGATGATGCATTCAGCAATCAATGGTTGTAACACCGCTGTGCTGTTATCCTTTATTTCTGCTGGGGCCTCAGTGAGATTTAGTGAGGCTCTCGAGGCTCGATAACCAGCCCAGTGCACCAGTGGGGGAGGAGGAATGTGTGTGTATGCATTTGTTTTGTGCGTGTGTTTGAATGTTGCCATACTGTGTGTGTGCTTACAGCGTGTTCGTATGGGGAGCATATGAAAGGGATTTAACAGTGTGTATCTCCATGCTTGCATGTGTTTGCACAGTGCCTCCTCTACCCCACCAGCCCTATCCACCATCCATCCATCCACCACTCTGGGAATAGGGGTGCATGCATCAAAATGTGATTTTGGCCCACATTATTTAGCCTGACAATCTGTTTTATTTAACAGGGCGAGGCACTCCCCTCAACATCACAACATTGGTGTGGCGGCGTTTTAAATGGAGTGAAATTGAGCCGTGTCCCGTTGCTGGCTGTATATCACTTAGGCAATTACAACCTTCACCGATCTATTGGTAATAAAAGAGTGGTTTATGAAGCGAGAGCATGCCAGGCTGGGGCGGGGGGGGGGGAATGCTAACAGAGTAGACGTGGTTTGGTGTGGTGGGGCGAGGTAGGACGTGTGTGCATGTGTGCGTTCAGCAGACCCACATGGCAAATTAGTCAACAGACTCTTGTGTAAAATAAATCAACCTCCCAAATGCCATCATGTGTAATTGAGATTTCACAGCCCTGATCTCATCTCTCTTCTGCTTCTTTTGCTCTTTTTTTTACTTCCAACTCAGCTTTAAAATGCAAAAAAAAAAAAAAAAAAGACATAAACTCCCCCCCTCCGCACCTCCTTCCAACCTTGCCTCCTTCATCCTCTCCTCTCCCATGATCCACCACAGCCATAATGAGATTTGATGTTAATCCCGACACAATATCACAAGATTACGCGCCTCCATAATGCTCCACATAGGCACTGCCGACGGTGCCGACGGGTTTGGCGCGTGCAGAGGAGGCTTGGCTGGCTGAAAGCACATTAATGTAATCTAAGTGTAATTGGGTGGTAATGCAGCTTGTATGTAGATGAATGGAGGAGCTGGGAAGGCATGTTTTTTTTTTTTTTTTTTTCCCTCCCCTTCTGTGTCATCCTCCCTGTCAGATGAGCCCAGGAAGGAAGAGCAGAGACAACATAGCGCCAGGAGAGAGAGAGAGACGCTGGAGGTGCCTCAGCTAGACAGAGGAGGAGACTGATAGAGTGAGGACCAGACACTGCCTGGAGAGGGTGAAGGGCGGGAGACAGAGACAGAGAGAGAGAGAGAAGTTATTCATCTCTAAACTGATGTCAAATTCTTGTAGTTAGAGTGGGTTGGGGTAGAGAATGAGATTAATGAAAAGAGACTGGAGAGGAGGGTTGACAAAAGAGACAATGGAAGCACTTTGGATTTAGGTACTTCAAGTCTGAGGGGGATTTTAGTTGATTACATTTGTTCTTTAATTTTTTTTTAATGAATTTAAATTAATAGAGGAACTTGAAGTTAACTGTAGGTTGTCTTAAAATGAGTTATGTTTATTTTTGTTGAGTATGAGTTCTGAAAAACTAGGTTGAATGCATAAAGATCTTGTAGATGAAAAATTAAGATTCGGTCTGTTTCTGTATATAGGTTAAGATGAAATATTTGTATTTTGAAACTTTTAAATCTGTTCGATTCTGTGTTAATGGACATCTACAGTTCAAAAAAGTCTTGAGAGTAAATTGTATTCTGTAAATTATTTTTGAAAAGACTGATTATAATGTTAGTTTGGATACCTTTGTAATGTCGTGACTAATTGATGGACACAATATAAAGAAACCAGGAACAACCACAAGTACCAACCTGATGACAAGCACAGAAAGCCACAACTGTTCAATTTATTAGCCAACTGGCATCTTGTATCACTTGGAGTGTCATCTGTAATGTGGTGTTCACACTACCAGTGGCAAAGCTACAAAGCGGCTAAGCATGGCCAGCTACATTGTCACCGAGCTGCTGTTGAAGTGTTGCTCAAGCGCTCGTTGATGTGGTTATGTTGTCATGGGCTTGTGTGCCATATTAATTTACAGATTCTTTAATAGCTAGCAAACATGCTTTAGTATTATTGAATAGCACACTACCACAGCTAGCCATTGTGTGTTTAAAAATGTACATTACAATCTTGGCACTCCTGCAGTAGCTGCCATCCTCTGCCAAGCTGTATTCTTTTTGTTAGTGTCATGGTAAATGAAAAGGGTTAAATAGAACAGGGAACTGGCTAAAGGCGAGAATCAGCTGCTCCGTTCGGCTGACACATAATCAGACTAACATACCTTGATTTTCACTAAATAAGTTTAGAGCAGTTCACCCTGCAGCTGTCTGTCACTCATCCATCCACTGTGACAGTTAACCAAAGAGTGTCTGAGCTGAGGGGAATCACTTCATGATGGAGGGAGAGAAGTTTGGGCACAGTGTGTTAAAAAGGGTTTAATCTCCCCTACAGTTCTTTCTTTATTGCTGTAAACCTGCTCATATTAAAGCTGAGACTTGGCACTTTAATGTAGTTTCCATTATTTTATTCCACATTGAATGCGCTGAAGCAGAACAAAAACTGTGCAAATACTTAATATCTGGACTGAATGTGTGTTTTTTTAAGGGTGTTTCATAAAGCAAGATTACCAGTTAAAGGAACAGATTTAGTGGCATCTAGTAGAACAAACTTGGCAGAAATGTAATATAATATTCATAAGTATGTTTTAATTAGTATATAATCAGCTGAAAATATTGAAATTGTTTTCGTTACCTTAGAATGAGCCCTTTATATCTACATAGGGAGCGGGTCCTCTTCCATGTTGCACCGCCACAGTAGCCCAGAACAGACAAACCAAACACTGGCTCTAGAGGGCCTTTCGTGTTTTTCACGAGTTTCACGGCCACTGTTGATTCTCTTACATGCTTGGAAGGGGAGGATGAGGAGAGGGGTATTCAGTTGGTTGCAATCTGCATCCTCACCACTAGATGCCACTAAATCTCACACTGGTCCTTTAAGTCAGAGTTATTTCAGTAATTTAGGCTTATTCTGCATATTTTGAATGTTTTGTTTTTACCTTTAGTTACTTGTTTATACTACTTGTGCGAATAGTGATTCAATTTATCAAGTTTGTTAGCACTAGTTTGTGACTTAATTGTGATTTAATGTTTACATTTTGTTCCTGTTAATTGTCAAGATTTTTTTACCAAGTTGGCTGGTGCACAGTTATTTATTATTTTCATATATTTAACAATTCAGTAAATGTATATCTATGTATTTATTTGTTACATTTTGTTTTACAAAGTTATGAAAGCAATGTTTAAGTTCAGCCTGATGTTGCCTTTCATATAAAAGAATGATCCCAGTCTCTTCCACACAGTGAGGCATACAGCTTACTAATTAAACACTTGTATTGGATCAGTACTCGGTATCAGTCAATACCCAAAGCCCAGGTATTGATATCAGGACTGAAAAAGTCAGATTGGTGCATCCCTCTTTGTAATCCTGTGGTGATAAGCCAATTTTCCTGCAGCTGAAAAACTCACAATAGCTTCCCTTTTATATGACAGGTACATTTGTTAAACGCTTTAATACTTTGTTTTGTTTTATTGCTACCAGTGTGAGAGGCAAAATCTCAAGCGATAAGGAGCATTTGGCAGGTAGCGTTTTACCTGTGAGGGTCCTGATATCATTCCTGATTCATTTTGCTGTCACCACCAGACACTGTGTCATCCTTGAAAACAATAAACAGAAAGGTGCCAACAAAATGTCAGGCATGGGCAAGTGTGTGTGGAACAAAACAAACAGTGCTAAATTGACAGTGCAACATGCATTCCTCAAGCTAATGAGCTGCTGCTTCTCGTGTCAGTCTTCACCTTCACAATAGTGATTACCCTGTTAAAGAGAGCCAAGATACCTACAGCAGCACACACACATACACACATGCTTTTACTGCCTCCTTCTCTCCTTGGTTACCATGACAACAGAAAAAAGCCAGGGTCACATTTGGTGCAGATTGTTGCTCAATACCAATTAAACATATTGCTACCTGCAGCCCATCTTCCATCACTCCAGTGATTCTTTGTATGTAAAATCATCTGGGAGACATTTTCATGGGCACGGTAAGGATTTTTCATTTGCATCGCTTCCGTTTAGCTTTTCATATATTTTAACTGCAGCAGTCTGCCAAGGAGTTTCTTTTATGATGAATTTTTGTTACTCGACTGCTGTTGTCACTTGGGTTTTACGCTCTGGCAGTTTAGCTCCCAAGCCTTCCACATTTCCTCACCTGCATTACTCTCTCTGTCCCCTCTCTCGCTCTCCTCTGTTCTCAATCTGTCACCTACTGCCTCTTACTAGTCTGAATTTTCCTCTTTAAGTCTCGTTCTATTTCTATAATATGAGGCTGATGATGGATCAAAGGTGTTGCTGGTGTTCAGCTGTGTGAATGTTATACTCAGTCAACTTCAGGAGCTTTTCTGCACTTTATTTGCTAATTCGATTCTGTGGGGAGTGGTGTGATTGCTTCTTGAGCTGCACCATTAAAGCTCAATGAGCATCAGAGAACACCTAGTGTTGAACTTGAGTTTTGTTAACAAAGGGAAATATGTAAAACCCAACTAAGAGAATAGTTTTGGAACTCAGTTATGTATTATTGCATCTTGTGGGTTTAAAAACGGGCATGCTGTTATGTTTCTGTTCTTAATGGCTAGTAATAGTTTCCGTCCTTTCATGTAATGGCCTTTCCCAGCTTTAGAGGGACTGCTGAAAGTAATATCACAGGAAGAAGCATTTTGTGGACCGACCACAACAGTCAGTTCAGTATGTTGATGTTCAGTTTGGCTGATGCAGCAAGCTGAAAAGTACATTGTTCTCATTTGGAGCCTAACTGTCCAGAGCCTGGGAAGATTGACAGTGGTTGGTATTGTAGAGGACCCCCATCATGCATTTATCCTGCATTATAGGATCACGTACACACCTACACACATTCTATACATACACATAGCTAAAGCTAGGGTAGGCAATTTATTTTAGAAGCATTTTTTTTATTCTATTTGTTGGAAATCTCTTTACATCCAGACAGCAATCAATAAATCAAATGCTCTGACAAAAAAACAACGAAAAAATCCAGTATCTGTGGCTGTCGCAAGCCTGTAATAAGCCCGTCCAATCATTTAATTCGGTGCCTATCTGCACGGACTCTGGACTCCGATGAGCAGCACCAGGGCACAGAGACGGCTCAGTATCCGACCTGAAGCCGCAGCGATGCGTAAAAATCTATCACTGCTTTTCACTTCTGGGAGCTGAGTTCACTTCCATTGAAAGTCTCTTGCTCTGGCGTTGTTGATAAGATTATGGTCAGTTTCCCCCACACTACAGGCAGTAGTCCGATGATCGCATATTGCTTTTTATTCTGCTCTCTGTTGATATTCCCGTCTTTCTCTTTTCTCGTGCAGTCCGGTTACATCCTATCCGTGGGTATCCCACTGCTAGCCTGGCCTCCAAACTTCCTGTTGTGTGAGTGCAGTAGGAAAACGTGTTGCGTGTGCGTATGAAGCGTGTGCATATGCCTGTGCTCGTGTGGTGGGAGGGGCTTAGGGCAGAGAGGGGATGGAGGTAGCTTTTTTTTGTTTTTTGTTTGTTTTGCCTTTTCCAGAAAACTGCCTTCCCCAGCTTATTATATTATTATATTATATTTACTGTAGCATCTGGTTTCTTTGTTTTCTCATATGGTTCCCATTGCTATGCTATGCTGTTAATATACTGTAGTATAGTAACTGGTATTCTATAAAGCTTCCAGTTATTCCATGATGCATATGTGTAGAACTTTGGGTGCATTTTCAGATATTATATTCATTTTCAGTGCATTTTGCTGTTATGTAGTGTATGTTTATTTAATGTGATTACATCCTATCTTACATTAGAAGTTCAGATAGTGCATTACTGTAAAAATAAAACCCTTGCGTCCACTTGGAATTTGTGAAAATATGTTTTAACTGCCCTGAGGTTTCTCCCAGAGAACTGCAGAGCCGCCAGTGTAGTCCCCTAAGTGCTATAATGTGTAGCAATGGATCCCTATTGCTTTTATTAGATTTATCAAGTATTATTAATGGCCCATTGTGGAGCCAAGTGAACTATGACCAGGCTATTACAAATGTCCTAATCGCTGAGAATATTCCCAGTACTCTGTTTCTCTCCAGCTGTCGCCATCCAGTGGACATTGTCTCAGTGCTACCATGAAGATATGAGAATATGGTTTTTCACTATCTGTGTTGTAAAAATAATAGAAATGTTTAAAAGCATTGTATATGTGTTAATAGTGGTTGTAGAAATGAAGCTGCACCTTATAACAAATGTATGTACAAATATAATTCTACATTTAAATAAGTGTTTAGTTGTGATTTAAACCTGGCATAGATTTTTTTGAGATATAAATTTGTGTTATCAGCCATATCTAATGTGTTTTGATTTGCTGTGATTCTCACTGAGGCTGATAAAATGAGGTTTATGTGGAAGGAAGGTCATTAGGGCCTGATAGTATTTTAATGTGATGGCAAGACGTTCTTCATGTTTGACCCCCGACCTATAGAGGTGATAATTTATGGCGTATTCTCTCCCAGCCCTCCTGCTCTCCCCGAGGAAATCAGGCTGGATCTATGGTCATCATTTACATCTCCTCAAATTAAAGCAGCAGTGTGTTACCGCCCCAGGCCTCATGAATCAAACTTTATTGACCACATGGAGAGTTACAGACATCAGTTGAATACCAAGTGCTGGTGAAAGGCCACTGGGTGGGGGGTGGGGAGGGGGAGTGTCGACCAGCTGTAAAGATTGAAGGTGGGATCACCAATACAACGCACCAGGCTGTGATGAAACTGTGACAGCGCTGCTCATAAATATGGAGATTTCACTTCCAATAAGATTCTTTACAACTGAAGCAAACATCAATGTTCTCTTAAACAATAAATACAGGAACACGTTTGCCAAAGATACTGAAAGCATCTTACAGTATTCTGTTTATGATCATCAGATGGTGAGTTCTAATCATCAGAGGAAAACACTTGACCTGGATCCAATTCTACTAAAGTGTTTCTGGTACCCATACAGATAATAGCTGGCACTGAGATTCCTTTACATATCCAATTACAAAGTTATTACATACTGCCGGAACAATGATCATACTGTAGAACACTTTGTTGCGAGACATGTAGCAATCATGTTAATTGCAATTAAACGTAAAAAGGTTAATTGTGGCCAGAATGTTTCTCTTAAAACTTCAGATTGAATTATGCATCTGTAAAAACATCTGTTTAGTCACATGTAAAACACATGTCATGGCAGAACGGATGTCAAGAATCAAGATTGAAAACCTCAATGTTTATCTTTAAATCAATGCACAATGGCTGAAAAAAGAGAGAAAAAGACAGACAGGGAAATTGATTAAATTGATTGACTCTGTTTGAATTATTTCTTTTACTTTAAGTCCTGAAAAATTGAATGTTTTTACATCTATATCACAATTTGAAAGAGTACAATTTTCAGATTTTTTAATTCAGCTATAACCTACATAAGTTATGTCTTAACACGCTTAAGATATAGGTGGCAACTGTTAATTTCACCAGCTATTACAACAACTGTCACTGGAAAATGTGCACAGCTGTAGCTAATCAACACTAATTCTGTGAGTTGGCCAAACAAAAGGAAAACTCTTGGCTGGTTAATAGCATGCTGGTGTTTGTAATATTTATGCTAGGTCAAAGACAGTTTTGTTGAGGAAGAAACATCACTCTTCATAAATTGGTTGAGCGGGCTGCGTCTTTTTTTCCCTTGTTATTCAATAAGACCGACAGAGTGGTGAGTCATTTTCTTGATAGATGATATAGGTGATTGCTTGACGTCAATCTCAGAGAAGCAGCTAGCAAGCTAGCTCGCTAACTGACGAGTGAACGCCAAAAAACCTGTGGGAGAGAGTTGTTGGAGTTTCACTTAAACTTTTAAACACATCACTTCATAGTTGTAAGTTTATTTTTAAAGCTTTGAAGCAGGACCTCCATGTTCTGGAGCTATGAAGCAGTCTGTTAGTCTTGGAAGCTAGCGTTAGCTGTAGCAGCTACAGTACGGAGCTGGGAACTTTGTCATTAGTTGAAAGTCAGTTAACATTCAATAAATAATAATAAATATAACACCAAATATTAATAAATATAACACCACTTTTGAATGGTATGATTATATTTGAATATTGTTGAGTATGGTCACATGTACCACTAATATAATATCTTAATAATGTACTAAATTTGGTATTTTTTTGTCTGTAACAACCTAGCTAAGTCTACTTAGAAGTTGTTTGGGGAAACATGACCTCAAGGAAGTGGGTGGGTGGGTTACTGAGATAGAAGGACCCTCAGAAAAGACCCTTGGAAAATTTCAAATTCTTGAACACATTGGTTGTCATGGTATTTCCATAGATTTCCAACAGTCTGTCAGTCATTCATGGAAGTTTTGATAGTCAACTGCCTGATTGTGCTTCATGGTTTTTATTATACTTTTTTTGACAAGCACTAGTAGTAGGAGCTTGTCATTACCTTGTTACATACTTTTGGGAATAGTAAGGGGTTTGGAAACCTAAGCATTGTTTACAAATTTTGGTTTTGTGATGAGATCCAGTTTAAATCTAGTTTTTCCATTGCAGTACAAGATGCAGTGTAGCAAGCATAGCTTTTTTTCCCCCACTCTGGGCAGTCTGTCCTTGCCTTCACGTTAAGGGTGCTCTGTACTGTACCTGCTGTTGCTTGTCAGGAAAAGCAGATGGAGAATAACCTCTGACCCCAGTGGCCTACATTGGAGGCCATCTTGTCACCCTGTGACAGCAAGTTCCAGCCAGCCTCTTCCTTGTAGCAAACAGAAAGTATGCCAATCTATTGCCTGTGAGTTTCCATTGTTTCTTTTGTAATATTCAAGAAGAAAAATGGGCAAATTAGCACTCATGCAGTATGCATGAGTTTAGAAAGCCCCCCATATAATTCCACTGCTGAGGGAAAGGGGGAAGTCTAGGAGCAATACAGCTGTGCTCTCAGCAAATTTAGTGTTTCTGGGATGCAGTGTTATTGCCTACACCAAAATTTGTGGTGTTGCTTCTTTCAAGAGAGAACTGGCTTAATTTTCCTCATCACTTATTGCTGCAAATATCCCCTATACATTGTTCGTTGTTTGAGGCTACTACTGTACATAATGTAATAGAGCGACATCCCCATGGTACTTGAAAGGAGTGCTTTTCACAGCTTATTGCTAGCAGCTAACACTCTGTTTTTCATTGAAAAATCTCATTGGGCTACATCGCTCGATACACGATGTCCCCTAAGAACCAATTCTGAGTTGGCAGCACTTGACATGATTGCCCTTAAGTAACTGACAGGGTTGCGGTGTTACATGGCACTCTAGAGCTGGGTAAGTGTTTAGTGGTAAAGAAAACTGTTAAGATCTAGCTGGTGTGAAGAGAAGAGACTAAGGCGAACACAAGTCAGGTTCCCTAATGGCCTGGAGGTAGTCGCCCAGGGAGGCTGTTTTCTATGATGACTTGTCTCACGGTGCCATGATTGATTACTAGAGTTTGATTGGCCAACTTGTGTGGATGGCTGGTAGCTGAATTGCAGTGCAGTGAGTATTGATTTCTGTGACAGTCCAATCGTGTTTCTGTGTGTGGGGAAACTATATATGGGACTGTA
The DNA here is from genome assembly GCF_914725855.1 of Thunnus albacares. Lineage (NCBI taxonomy): Eukaryota > Metazoa > Chordata > Actinopteri > Scombriformes > Scombridae > Thunnus > Thunnus albacares. The sequence goes on along the minus strand of NC_058128.1, from coordinate 21,012,505 downwards.
CTGTATTTGTGTGTGGAGCGCGGGCTGATTGTTCTGTCTCTGTCTGTTGCTATATCAGTTTGCAGCAGGCATATGTGGCATTTCGTGCACCAATTTGTCATCTGCCTATTAATTGTTGGGCCTTCAGAATCAGGTGGTGTAAGCAAATTATACCTAAGATGATCCAAAGCCTCTAGCTTTTCTCAAAATTAAACTACATTTCTCATAAACCTCACTGCCTGATGTCTCAAATCGCTTAGTTTTTCTCAAAGTTTTTTTGGAGCTTGAATCGACATGTTGGGAGTGTTTTTCCTCTTATAAACCTTTTATTTCCCTTTGCTATGTGCTAGTGCAAAGAAGTGAACACCAAAAACCAACACTGACCTTATGGTGTACAGTTTAAAGGAGTAGTTCCACATTTTGAGAAATAAGCATATTTGCTTTCTTGCAAAGAGTTAAATGGGAAGATTGATACCACTCTCATGTCTGTCTGTTAAATATGAAGCTAAAGCTAGGAGATGGTTAGCTTAGCTTAGCCGTAAGACTGAAAGATGGGGGAAATGACTAGCCTGAGTTTATCCAAAGATAAAAATATCTACCTACCCGCACAAGTAAAGCTCACTAATTAACATGCTATACTTTGTTTGTTTTATACATAGAAAAACCAAAGTGTAAAAACAAGAAGTTTCAATTTTGCAAGGGTTATGTGCCACATTATTTCTGGGCCGGGCACATTGACTTCCTGGAGTCTTTGCCGGTTGCCTGGCAACCTCAACTTGTCGACAAGACTCCAGGATTGATTTATTTTTACCTTTAGACAGAGCCAGGCTTGCTGTTTCCCCTTGTTTCCAGTCACAGTGCGAAGCTAAGCTAACAGGCTGCTGGCAGTAGCTTCATATTTAACAGACAGATATGAGGAAAGAAAGTGAACAAGCTTCTTTTCTAAAATGTCAAACCATTCATTTAAAATGAAGTTTAGTTGCCGGTAAAGGTTGTTAATCTTTCAGTGATAATATTACTTTAATCAATAATTGACAAATGATACACAGTATAAAGCAGGCTATATTTTACTGAAGTGAAATGAAGCCATCCACCAACAGCTGTTATTACTGTCTAGGTCAGTGACAAGAGTTTAAAATGTGAATTTAATATTTCAATCTGTCCATCTAGGATTAGTCCTGCATAGCACAACTGGTAAAAGGTTTGGGGTTTAATTCACAAATCATTGTGTAAGATCATGTGAATGGCAGATGTTGTGTAATGCAGGGACGCAAGTAAACCGAACGGACCAGTTGAACTCTAGTAGAGTCCACGGAGGGGCCAGCCACTGATCCTGTGGTTATCTTTCCATGCTTGGACCCTTCCCAGGGTGCGCGTTTACCCGACCTCAGCATGACTCAATCCTCCCACCGCTACTTTTGGTGGAAAATAAGTTTGGAGTAAAAAGACAACAATCAAAAACAATCACTCAGTGTAGAACAAACAGCATGTAATAGAGGTTTCTGCCTCTCTCTCTCTCTCTCTCTCGAGCACCATGGCAACATTCACTTTGATATGCAGATACCCCCACCATTTGTACAGTGCAGCACTGAGGGGAATATTGACTTTTCAGAGAGGCAGAGAGCTTTTGCATTAATTGTGAAGCTAAAACTGTTTCTTCTTTTGGCTTTTTGTGCATCTGAATCATATTGTGTCTTTCCCTCTTTCCTCTTTCTCCAGATGTGGAGGAACTCTGTGTTGGAGCCAGGGATGTGGATTGCACTCTGAGGAAAGACGCTACAGCATAACTATTACCGTATTGTAAAACTGCTCAACCTGCAGGCTGAAAGTCCTCATCAGGTTGTGCCGCTCCAGTTATCATAATGACGCTCTCTCGGTAGCCTCCCGCTACCAGTTTGACATTCATCCTTTTCCCCAAAGCTCCCTCACTGCTGATAACACTCAGTGCCACGTTTTACTTTAACTGTACAGACCGCCACCTGCCATGGATCGCCTGTGTCCGGGTGAAGGCGTGAGCCGGACGCAGGCCCTCGTCGGCAAACTGTAGCCTCCTGGATTGTCTTCAGCTTATTTCCAGTGATTTTATTTTGGAGTTAATCTTTCTTTGGACCAGGGATGGATGTACCGGAAGCCAGCAAGCATGGCAAGAAGTCTACAAGTCAAAAGCTGGAGGATCAGAAAAAGGTAGGCAAAAATTTCCTGTGTTTTTTTTTTTTTCTTTTTCTGCTTCGGAATGGTCTTCTTTCATCATCTCCTGCTGTGTGTGTGCTGCTTTTTAGAAACAAATCAACTTTGGTTTTGCTGTTTTCCAGCTGTATGTATGTGGAAGCCAAGAGATGAAAGTTTGTTTATTGCCTGGTTTGTTGTTCTCTTTACAAAAAGGAGAACATGTTGGTCCAATTGCTGCTGTTGTCTGAATTCCCAGTAGCTCTTTTGCTCCATATCTCCTAATAGCTATTTATAAAGACGAGGGGGGGGAAAGGTGGAGTTTTTGCTCCCCCTCAGCGCCTCCAGTCTTTCATCTCGGCTCATGTGGCGTGGCGGTGGGCAGGGCCCGCCCCAGCCCCCCCTGGGAATACATATTTACTCTCTGTTTGAGACGCTTTTTATGGTAACCCCTCTGGGAATAGGAAAGGAATAATACCCGTAAAAATTAGACAAATAGTTTGTCTGTAAAGCGATATCATGTACGCTAATGGTCTGCCGTTCTGCTCTGGAAGGCCGAGCTTGGATAGATAATGATGAGCTCAGCGGAGGCTAGTTTTGACTCTGACTCTGAACACAGCGCTGTGACCTCCACCGGGTCAGATTCATCTGTGGAAGGATCGATGGAGAGATCTCAGGCATCAGGTGGAGTTTACACTGTCTATAAAGTGTGAGATTTGAGGAAAACACCAACCTCTGTCTTCCTGATCAATAAAACAATGACTTCAGTCTAAGGTCCATTTGACAGAGCACACACACATATACCATGCACCAAGCACTTCATTAGGAACTCCTGTGCAATCTAATGCAATCCAATACAACAGCTCTGCCATAAATTCTACTTTTACAAAGCTTATACATGTGCGGTTTTTGTTGACATTGTCAGAAAGGTGATAATTCCACTTTATGTTTATTATTGAGATTGTAGTGGGTGGTGGTTGTGTACTGGAGTGCAATATATTGAAGTGTCCCTAATATTTTGACCCCCTCATGTATGTTAATAGGGTGGACATATTATACATATGTAACATATTAGGAACACATTTCAATGTAATGCATTCCAGTATACTACTACCAACTATGACTTCAATAATAAACATAAAGTAGAATTATCAGCTTTCTGTGAATGTATAAGCTTTGTAAAAGAATCGATGGCAGAGCTGTTGTATTAGATTGCAAGGTGTTTCTAATAAAGTGCTCACTGAGTGTACAGAACTACACACATACACATGCTGTACAGACACAGAGATGCACACAATTACAAAATGTCCATAGAGGCCTAGGCTTGATATTCACAGCACTAGAAGAACAAGAATAGACACATAGAACTGTTTATATTCTTTTATAGCCACCTGCATATAGACATAGAGATGTACACACTTAGGCTATTTAAACCAACCCGCCCTCAGAAGAAAAATGACATTATAGGTCTAAAATTCAGCCGGTAGTTAACGACCGATAGTTACATATACACCATCTAGCAGCCATAGTAATTATGGCCCAGGGAAGTGACACAGTTCAGATGACTTCAATACAAGGTGTCTTTGTGGGGGGGTGGCTAGATAGTTAAGTCAGATGGATGGCAGAAAGGCAAAAGGTGTTTCCATCTGCAGAAAGGTTGCCTATCTTTAAGGAAGAATAAACCACATTTCAAGTGATCATTTTAATCCAAGCCATGATCTTTCCCTAACCCTAACCAAGTGGTTTTTGAACCTAAGTCTAACCAGAACTTAACCACAGCATTGTCACGCCATAAAAAAAAAATTTAACAGTGATTTGTAACGGTTTTGGAATGTGGCATATTAATGTTACACTCCCATAAGCTGTAAAAAAAAAATGTGGACCTAGTCACCATAACGTCACTCACTGGATTGTAGACTACCGTTTTTAAAGCCTAAAGTTTAGCAATTTGACCATCACCATCTTTGATTTTTGGAGCCAGAAGTGACTATATTTGGACGAGAGGGTGGAGCTGACCCTAGTGCTAGTTACTAGCTTGATCAACATGGCGCATTTACAGTCTATGGTTAACTGTGATAATGCTAAAGCGAATGCTAATTTTCACTAGCAAAAAAAAAGGCCTAAAACCATTAAAACTTAATGTACTTATGCAAAAAATGAACATCCAACTCCTTAAAGGGTCTTTTAGTACAACCATATGCTGAGCAAGATGTTTTTTAGACGACCAAAATGTCACAATTAACTTTCATTAACTGAAAACACACTGTGAAATAGCGGCAGCTTCATCTACACTCTGTGAATCTGGGGTCACGCCATGGTAACGTTACATAATCAACAGTGTAGCGACTTGTCAATCACAACGTAGCCACGCCCTAAAGCATACGCTGCTTTATCTTCTATATAACTTCAAATGGGAAGGTGTTTACTGAGGTGATAAATTAAGTGAGAAGTAGGGTCATTTTCTCATAGACTTCCATACAATCGGACTTCTTTTTGCAACCAGTGGAGTCGCCCCCTGGTGACCATTAGAAATAATGCAGGTTTAAGGCGCTGCCGCGGCTTCACTTATCAGACCCGGAGCTACCCGCTTGTATGCTCCGATAGATTGTTATGAAAATGCCATCCGTCCTATAGAGGGTGCTGAAAACACTGTTGTTTTGGGAGTCATTGGAAAGAGACCTGTTGTTTCGGTATAAGGACGTGTTGATTTAAATGCATGTACAGACTGAAACACAAATATAGAAACACACGCACACACTCTCTCTGCCTCTGACCCGATTGCTGTAATGAAGTGCTTTTGATAAGTGTAATGATTGTCCAGGCAAAGCCAAGGGAACATCTGAGCGCAGCAAGCGTGTAGTAATACATCAGGTCTGACATTTGTAGCACTGTTAGGAACTCATAAAAAAGATGACTGTACTTTTTTTTTTTCCTCCTTTCAGACCTAAGTGCCATCTGGGAGTGCTCATTTCTTTACTCTCTAAAGCCAGACACGTGTTGCTGCTTGCGCTGCCAGGCAACAACATTTTATACCCTTTTAAAGAAGGCACAGGAAGGAAGGTGTGCTCCTGCACTTGGATTTGAGATGAATTCAGGATGATTGCAAAGCCCCGCAGTAGAGCTAAAGGAAACAAATATCCACGTAACCACTCCAAAAACTCAGAGGGTACAGTCACACACTGTTGCTCAGCTACAGTACATTATGCTCACTCTTTGCTCCATGTCTGGGTTTAGTCTATTTTTCGAAACACTTGTAGTACTCCTCTCCTGGAGCTTTCACATAAAGACAACAAGGCCATGTATTGAGCAGCATATTCCAGACATTTTCAACTCTTTGTCGAGGAGAGGCTATAAAATGGAAGCTGATTTAAAGGAGTGTCCCTTTACCCTTGAAGCTCAGATTGGAACTGAGCAAAGAGTGACATCAAATATTCATCTGGTAGGGGAACTGATTTGGCTCACTTTGGCTACAATTTTGGTTTGAAGATGTGTGTCATGCCAAAAGATAAGCTCTCCCTCCCTGTCCCTGTCTTGACTGTTGCCTTCAGCTAGGAGACAAATGTTTCTGAGCAAAAACAGATTCTTGGAAGGTTTTTAATATTCCTGGCGATGTTTCTGTGGTTACACTGGGATATGGGCAGTAATTGCCGGACTTGATGGGTTATGTCTCCTCCCTAAAGTCTCATCCTGAGTCAGCCTTGATATTTGTTCTCCACAGAGGAGAAGTTTGAATACAAGTTTGTTGATGAGGAAAAAACGGTGAGACAAAAGTAGAATGTCAGTGACGTTTAAGTTATTAAGCAGTCAGAATGATTAGCTATTTGTTTGGGCAGTTAAGATTAGATTTGTTCTCCAGGCTCTTGTTGGATTTCCATTTGGTTTTGTTTCACAATTTGTCATAACCACAGCTGACCAACTGGGCAGGACTGATGGATGTCCACATGTGAATACGTCATGGCTTTAGCATCACAGAAACGCTGTAAAAATCTGATCTGTATGGAGTGATCTTTGTGATTCCTCATGGGGAGACTTTCTGTAGTGTCTTTTTGTCAAAAGTTGCAAATCCAGAAGCTGTAAACCAAAGGAGTAGAGAGCTATACTTGGCCAGTGATGCTTCCCTCCATCACCTTGGGAATCTTTATCTCCGTCTTTGCCTCCCTCAAACTCGCTCCTCTTCTTTCCCGCCCACGCTTTTCTCTATTTTCCTATTCACCGTCTTTTTTCCCAGGTGGATGGCGCTTCTCATTTCCACATTCATCATCATCACATTCAAGCAAGCAGTGATTACAACCGAACCGCTCACCTGAACCCAAGGGAAAATCTGCACACAGCGATTGGCTGCGGATGGTCAGACAAGGGCAGCAGCTGTGTTGCTAAGGCCTCTCTGTTTAGTCTTTTCATTAACCAATCACCTGTGAGCTTTTTCTGAGTGTCTCTGGTAAACCTGTTAATGGAGTTTATCTTAACTATTTCAACCAGCGCATCCCTCCAGAGCTTTTGTTTTGCATATGCATCGTTTTCATGCTTTAACCATGCATTAAAGCCGGCCCGTCGGGAGAGAGCTATCACTGAATTCTGTAAGAATTAACAGGCTCGCCCCCCCGTGGACTCTCATATGCGATGGACTGTTTTCAAGCTCCGGGGGGGCTGGCTGGTGAATAATTTAATACCGGACTGGTTTGTATTCGTGGGATTTGATGCATACCACCACATCACTGATGTCAGAACAGAGGATGCAATGGCAGTTGGTGAGAACAGGCAGCATATGTTGATTAAATAATTAACCTGATATGTTCATATGCAGATGTGTCTCACAGTGTGCAGAACTATGAAAGTATGTAAAGAAAGTTGAATCGCTAAATAAATCTGTAGGACTCAATTTAGTTTTAACAAAAGTGCTGGAAACACAGTAGGATAAGATTCTATTCTTGCTAGATTGACACATATTCATATGGAATAAATATTCCCATATGTCAGTACTCTTGGTAATGGACTTTGACAAAAATCAGTGTTCATCTGAGACAGCAGCATGAAGCCAGTCATAAAGATTTGAAATTTGTTCAACATAAATCATTATCTTGGTGCTGTAGATATCTACATATATATATTTATATATTTTATACATATATATTTCTGTCCTTAAAAAAGTGTAATTTTCTGTCTGTTTTTGAGTAAAGCAGGATTTAGGTTTTTCTATTTGGTGTTGCAGTACTTGTGTACAGTGGATATGGAGGCAGCCACGTTGCAAGTCCTGTCGTAGTTGACATGCATATTCTTCATAAGTGTCTACACACATCAGGGTGGCCATGTGACGACTACAAGAACTATGATTCATCAGTTTTGTCATTGTTATATTTTCTTCCCACGTGATTTCTGATGCCGGCAGTGTTAATTAGTGAACATCAGGCGTTTTGTGACTCTAAAACTATTTCAAGTGTATATCTCCTCCTTGCTATGAACACCATGATCATCACTGTCCATCACACAAGGTGAGTTTTGTGGTGACGCAATGACAATCAGCAGGTTGAATTCTATATACGCTGAACTATAAACTAGCTCATACACCGTACACATCTATGGCGCAGCTGGTTTTGAAACATTACAAACACTGTTATCCAGTGTAATATTAAGTAGACCAAGATGCAGGCTGTAATCTGTGGCCACAGAAGGATCATGTAAAAGACAAGTCGAAGGATAATTGAGAATAAAACCTTGATAATAGGGGATAACCTGACTCATACGCATGACATCCTCTTTAAATCTTTAGATCTCAAGATCCAAATAGCAACAGACAAGTCAAATTATTTCCTCATGAGTCTGAGTCAGGACTGTGATTCATATTGACCTCCATAACCTCTGACAAATTGGAGTCAGTGTAAATGCCAACATTTACTAGTATTTCTTAGTTGAGTTTTAAAAATATTAAAGATTAAAGTACAATGTTACTTTGCACTTTGGTGGTTAAAACTACTAAATAGCTGCTGACCAGATTGCTTTGAAGTTTGTCAGAATGCTAACTCTCAAATAATGGCTGTCTTTCAAGGACGTTTTATAAAGATCACTAATTTTCAACTGATACACAGGAAATAATCCAAAATGTTTTGGGGACATTGTCATGAAATTCAAGTGAACATACACTCTATGAGCTCTCCTCAAGTGCCACCTTCAGGCCAAAATGTCAGCACTGTATTCAATGGGTCTCACATTGCCATTTACTGAGCACACCGATGATCTCTTCACTTCAGCACAACCATAGAACAGCCTAACCCTTGTTCTACTACAAAACTGTCACTATATTGTATTGGATGGAGCAATACTTTCATATTGTGGGGTGTAATCAAGTTAGCAGCCTCTTGGGTCTGCTGGCGGGGCTTCAAACTTTCAGACTTGTTCGATAAAATCTTGCTTATTTTGGCAGAACATCCCTACCATGCTTTACATAGACGATAGAAGCCAGAAAGGTGTCTCGCTAGATTGACACGTCTTCATACAAATCTTCCTACATGTCAGTAGTCTTGGTAATGGTGTGGTGACATCCTCAGAGAACTCCCCCACCCCAACCCTTCACACACACACACACACACACACTTGGCTCGAGATGATATGTCAGCAGCTCATTCCATGAGGAATTAGTGGGTTGAGACCACTGAATAAAGTCGGAGGGAAAACATGTCAAAACAGGACAGCGTCACAAGCGTGGCATTCACGGAAACAAGCCTCAGAGGCAAGTGATGAGAGCGGTGATGTCCAGGTCAGAGAGCGAACGAGGGAGAGTAAGATAAAGAGAAAAGGGAGCAAGAGAGAGAGAGAGAGAGAGAGAGAGAGAGATGCCAGAGAGAGGAGAACAAAATGACACCAACTAAAGACTGCGGGAGACAGAAAGGAACAAGATGGGCAAGAATGGAAAAACTGAGTCAGGGAGAAGAATAAGAGTCCAGGCAGAGAGAGAAGTGAACCCCGTGACACTGCTGGGAAGCCGGCGAGCCGCTCAACGCGCGCCCAGCATCAGTACAGCCTCACACATACAGCCTGTTCACAGGGCGATGCTATCTTGAAACAGAATCACAGCCGAGCGGGGAAGCCACACGTCCTCATCTGTCCTTGCAAGCAGTTGTTTGACGGCCTCTGAGGCACTGAATCCCAACGCTGACGTTCTCGAAGAGTTTCTGATGTTCACTTTCCCGTCAAAGCACAAAGACACAGTTTTTCAAGCTGTAGACGTGTGAGGTCATCAGCTCATCTTTGTGATGCTCTGAGACTTTAATACTAAATTCCAGTCTCCACACCATATCTTTAACATGTCTCTGTCTGATGTCGGTTTGTATACATGAAGGTTCTGAAAATGTGCACGCTTTGATTGATGGTTACGGATTGTCGAGCGCCCACAGATACATTTCCAGTACATCTCAGTTTAGCCTAATATTTCTACAGTTGAAAAGAAAATGTACACTGCTTACTTTTGATTTGGGTTTCAAAAATGACATGTATATACTCTGGTGCAAATTACTTGGACTTAAATAAACTGGTCTTGACCTCAAATTTCTTGGTGGCTTTTGCTATAATTGCCAAGTCGCCTTCATACTGACATATGAATAAACAGACTGGGAATTAGAGACAAATATTTCTAAAAAAAATACAAAACAAAGACTCCATCATTTATCTTAAGACTGCTAGATCTACATCAAAATTTTCCCAAAGTCACCAAAAGTTATTTAACCGTACATAAATTAGACATTAACTGCAAGAAAGCGTGCATATTTTAGAGTTTAGAACATTAATACACATTAGTAAAAGATGCTGAATCTGGTGTTCATTCCCAAAGCACAGCCTGGAGCTATTTTGTCACTCGTGCATGGAATGTGCCTTGTTCCTTCCTCATTAGTGGCATTTGGGGTTTAGTTGAAGGGTCTGTTTTCAGTTCAGCAAACTAGAAATATAGTGTGTTTAAACCTACCATGAATCTTGTATCAGAAGGAATTTCATTGGCATATCTAGTTCAAATCAAAATCTCGGTGCAGTGGTAAATCATGGGCTACTGTCTTAATTTTAAACCCTGACATTATTCACTTGAAACAATGAAATTTAAAACCCCATATGGAATCAATTTTTTATACTCAAAACATCACAAATAACAGTTTTTTTTGTTTTTGTAAGCAACTGATTTCCTCCCACGTTTGTTCTAAGATCAAAATTCATGTATGTTGGCTCTGGCCCATTTTGTCAAAACTTAGCCTACACTACCCAGGTGACTTACACAACTCTGAAATGTGTCAAACCAAGCGGCAACCACCTGCTAAATCCTGGGGTACTATCAGGAGAGCGTGACTCCCCCTGGCAGAGGTAATGGCATGCTCTCCTTATTGTACGCTTCATGTTTCTGAGATGAGATTGCTACCACTGTTGGCTCAAGTTTCCACATTGATCGTACAGCCACCAAGATCGAGCTGCATTAAATCTATTAGGACCCTGTCTTAAATCACACAGCTTTTTGGACGTGGTTACAGTCAGGTTGGGAATTCAGATGGATTGCGGTGCGTTCGAGCGCATGCATGTGTATGTCTGCTGTAAACCACTGCTGAAATCCTTTCTACATGATGTGAGGGTCTTTCACAGTCCAGTATCCTGAAATATCACCTTGTCGTAAAAGGCGACGGGGGCCACAAACAGGGTGCAAGGTGTTCAAATGGAATCCCATTATCCCTGCACGGGGAGCAACATGCTGTGAATAAGGGATCTACGTCGTAGCGGATAGTGTAAGCTATATAAATGGTAATCGTCTCATAAGTTGAGACCCGCGCTGAGTCTCCGACCGCAGTCAAAGTGTAGAATGTGTCTCGTGACACACAGAAATGGATTCATAGAGCTATCAGGAAACAAAGGCGATGTGACAGCTTGAAACGGCTCAGCTGAACTATAAAAATGAATTGAATATTAACTACAGCAGTTGGTTGATGCCTTTAAGAGTATCCTTGATGTCCAGTACCTATATTCAGCACCAGCAGGAACTGAACCCTAACTAGTAATAGTGTCGGAGCTACAAAGGGAAACACTTGACATCACAGCGAATTAGGTCTTTAAGCATCTTTGCATAGTGCTCTTCTCTACTATTCTGACTGATGATTTGATTTGTATGGAGGTGGTGTTGTTCTCAGCCTGTGCGCACGGCTGAGTTTTTGCATGCATATGTTGACGCTCGATGTTTCATACATTATGCATGCTCAATTCACAGCATGTTGGCATGTAATGATGTACCCCTTGAGTGGTGTTGTAGGATCTTATGAAGAAACAAGCTGTAAGCCATAACAATGCCTGTGCGAGCGCACCTGTATACATGCGAGTGCATCTGGATTGTATCCAAACAGATTTTCTTAGATCTCGTCTGTAGCTGCGAGGGTTAACCTGGAGCGCATGAGGTGTGCTGTATTATTCTGTTGCACTAGTGTGTCTGCATCAACATTCAGCTTGTATGATGCCCCCCTGCACCTTTTAATGGCAGATAACAGGATTATCACAACAGCTGGGTTCCTAAGAGAGGCCACAGTGCCGGGGAGGTTGTGAGACACAGCCGCACACTCATGACTGATGCAGGCTTGTACACCAGCCACATGACAGAACGCAGGATCAGTCTCAGGTTTATTCCTTCGGTGCATCAAATCATACAGGTCCATGTCCATATCCTGTGGGTGCTACTTGTAAGTGCTAAAATTCAAGAATGATTTATCTCGAGTGCGGTTAGATTGTTTAAATTGCAGTTGGAATGAGGAAGTATGTAGCGGCTTTGTATTCTGCACTGCATCAAGCTTTTGGCTCTTACTCTGGTTTTATTAAACACTGTTTGTCTGTGTGATATATAATTTGGTGATTGCCGTCAGTAAGAATTGAACTGAAGTTACTGAGCCGGTCGCTTGTCTTCCAAATGGGATCATCCTGATAGATTTCCAATAAAGCGAGGATGACACATGTTCCTCATCTGTTAATTTCATCTCATCTAAGATTCATCTGTAGAAATATATACAAACTGTCAGTCTTTCATTCTTACGCCTTTTAACTTGTTGGGTCTGGCAAGAGGAGCGTCATGTTACTGATGTTTCATTTCCGTATCAACAGGATTTGATTAGACAATGTAATAAATGTGCTGTGATGTTGTCAAGGGGATCACATATTGGGCTCCAAAAAGATCAAACAATAAACAAAAATGATTTAGATTATCTTCACTTGTGCGGTTCGTGTCGGCATTATATTTACAGGTGCTGCACAGAGCCTCATGATTATGTTCACACATACTTAATTCCTGCACATTCATAAGTTATTCTGCACTCCAAATTTTACTTCATAATCATGAATACATTAATACAGAGAGAGTTGTTGCCCTATCTGTCGGTTAGATCTGTAAATTTGTGGAAAAATATGGTATTTTGCCATCACACAATTCATACGCAGAGGACAAGAAACCTATTTTCAAGCCAAATAAAGCAAACAACACAACAGTATTTTGGTATTTAGACAATCTTGTTGCATCTTCGCTGTATCAGTCATGCCACTACGGTATGACTCAAGAGAAAAGGGAGGATTGGGATGAGGAGTACAGCTGATTCAGTCAGGATTTCCCCTGGTGCCTTCTCTCCAGCGACAGATGTGGTCATCATACAAAGGGATGGTGTTTGCATTGTTGCTGGTGTGTACTGTAGTAGTTCTACTGTCCTTGTACACCTCAGGCTTTAGTCCATGGCAGTAATTGAATATGACTCATAGGCTTTGGCCAGTCCTCAGCAAAGAGAGTCCTGACGAGCCGCAGAGAGCTCATGCTGTAGATTTATTATGTCTGGAGGAGGAAGGTGGCTAGTATAACTCTATAAAATTAGCCGGATAAAGATTACTGTGCCAAACATCCTCACACTCCCTTCCACACTGAGTCATCTTTAAACAGTGATGATTAAGTACACGTAACCTGGTAAAATTAGCTGACGCTGACCTTTAAATAACTGTTAGCTTGTAAATCATCCTTTGAAAGACATCTTAATAGAGTTGTTATGATGCTTCTTAGTTGTTTCTGACCTTCCTTTTATGTATGTTTCTTACCTTATCATTACTGCAGTCTGTTGTTGTATCATGTGACGTGTACTTTACTGTAGCTAAACATGAAACCTGATCTCATCCTGCATTCTGCAACACCTCAGAAGACACTGTCCTGAATGCTATACCTCCATCCATTCTCAATATCCACTCATCCTGTGCAGGGTCACAGGGGCGGGAACCTATCCCAGCATGCACTGTACTAGAAGTAGAGTACACACAGACAGGGGGAACACACTTAGAGAAAGACATTTTCTTCCCAGAGACCTTAGGTGAATTGGAAACCTTAGAAAAAATGTGGTTAGATGAGAACATCCTCTGGGAGGAAACCAACATAGCAACTATTCACTGAAAGGCCCTAGCTGGCAGGGTCAGGTTCAGAATCAGGACCATCCTGCTGTTAGATGAATGTGTTAACCTTGAATGCACTACACTAGAAGCAAATAGGTGAACTGTAGAAAGTTTACTGTCTTCTATCCTGCTAGTCCTTCTACTTTCAAAGTTTCTCCCCATGATGGAACCTAAAAGCATACAGGACATTGCTACAATCACAGTCTGTGTATGCTCTAGAAAACACTGGAATAACCACTAATTAAATTTTTTTCTGTCCTTGCTGTGTACTTTGAAACTTGTCATTCCTGTGTCAACATTCTGATGAAAACACAATTATAAGAAAGGCACAAGATCTCCATTGTCGTCGTCTGTTGTGACACTGAATCGCTGTATGGTGCTTTTACATGCCATCTGCCAAAACATGTACCTGCACATGAAATAAACACATGGGAGAAGTGACAGGAAGGTAAAGAAATACACCGGCTCCCATTGACAGTCTGACAGCTGAAGAATGGCTCCGATATTGACTTTGAGTGGCTCATTGTGTGAAAGTGAAGGCAACAGATTGGTCCTGATGTTACAAAAGCACAACCTTTTTTTCTACTACCTGCTTTGTGTTGTGACATTTTGGGTGATGGCATTTCTTTTTTGCAAAATGAGACTCACTTGAACCTGTTATAAGGCACAGAAGGGCTCAACTATTGTCACTATTTCTTGTTTGAGAGCATTTTTTTGGGCATTTTTTTTTATCTAGCATAGCACATCATGTATCTTTTTACAACAACTGAGCAATCAGGATACTCCAACATCATATTTACTTATTATCAGATAGGTTGGCTGAAAGTATAAATACATTTACATTATTGCGGTTATGTCCAGTTTTAGGGTAATTGTACTTGAGTATTTAAATTTGGGCTAGGTTACACTTAAATAAGATACATCCCAACCAACTACTATAATAAAATTCAGCTTACATATTAGTGCATCAGTTATGACAATTTGGTAAAACAATATGATAATAAGACACTGTGGTCACTCTGCGTTTACTCTTACTTTAGATGCATTTGGCTTCTTATACCTCTGTACTTGTACTTTTATTTCTAACTAAGTAATTTAACATTCTGGTATTGCTTCTTTTGGAACCGAACACGTCTTCCACCACTGGAAGGTTTTCTATTATCAGGTTGGCTTCAGCTGGATGGATTCAACATGTTTGCACAAACAGCACAGCTCTTGGTCCATGACTACCTGCTGCAGGGTGTCTTGGCTATAATAAGCAGCACATCTGAAGCTCTGAGCCTCCCTTCACACACTTCACACAGCAGCAGTGTGAAGAGCTCCTCTTGCCCTCTGATTGATGGGGTATTTCTGCTCTGTTTTCTGATTGCAGTGAAGCATCTGCTCTATTCAAAACCACGACGGCCAGTTAGCTTTCAAGAAGGAAGTGCGTGGGTTGTTGTGATGCATTCGTGTATAGATCTAACAGAGTTGACTACGTGCACATACGTGTACAGTACACGTGTGTGACTCAACTCGTCAACAGTATATCTTGCATAAGTCCCCAAAGAAAGCAAACGGAAATCTTATTATGTGGTTTAGTGGCAGTTAAGATGGCCAGGAAGGGATAAAATGGAGAGAAGATTAAGACATAAAGTTATGTGTCAAAATCCTGTGACATTGGGAAAAGTGTTTGTGTAGTCTCGACCAGAAGATGGGAGAAAATGCACAGTTTGACAGTGTTTGGGTCACTGTGTCTTTCTTTCCCAGGGCGGTTCCTGTGGTCACTCCTCTCATTTTGCAGAACCCCACTGCGCCATGGGAAGAGCCCTCAAGGTCACAACAAACAAGGCCCGCGCACAACCACATAATAAGCATTTCCTCCGCAACATGGCCAACTGATCACAGAGACCAGAGCTTGGCCTTGGATGAAAACGCTCTTTCTGCCCCTTCAGATAAACATGCTGTCTGAAGGAAAACGATGTTTCTCATCTCCAATTCCGGTGTTATTTGTGGGCCTCTTGGCCAGGGGATACTGTGGTTGTGTTCAGTCACTTTGACAAGATGATGCTGTGGATTGCTTTGGAAAGAGCCAAAGCAAAGCATTTAGTGTTATAATAATTTATTCAGTAATGAATATAAGATCATTAGAGAGGAGAAAGTGAGTTTTCAGAAGTGATTTATAGCCTGATTTTCATTGAATCAGCTTAAGCTGGTCTTGGGGAGTTCCTGTATGGATTTAGACAGATTAGGGTGGAGAAAGCAGATACCTCACTCCCCTCAGTCTTTCCTTGTTCATTTCACTGAGACATGAATAAAGCTGAGAGGGATACAGAGCATGAAAGACATACAGTAGTATTAGTTTTTGATTTAATCTTCAGCTACCTCAGGGACATGTGTGGGACCTGAGGTGGGTGTGTTAACCAGGGAATGCAAGAAACGGTTCTTCTGAAAACAGCTCAACAACAGTTAGAGAACCCTTGTCCAGATCTTGTTGCTCTGCTGCAGCCTGGTTGAGTAAAGAACATAAACTCTTATCTTATCTGCTTCTCTTGATAAGGAGTGAAATTTTTTTGCAGGCTGACTATTAAGCATAAGCCTCTCTGAACCTTTTTTTGCATTTTTTTAACTCTTCATATTGTAGTTTTGTCAGGACAGATCAGGGTCAATGTGCAGAGTCTTAGATACATGAAGATACTTTTACATGTAACATCCAGCCATATTAAACACTAATAGGTTCTATGTATCTAGTCATTACTTGTAGCCTCTATTATATGACAGTAGCTTTGACATTGCCATATCTTATCAAAATTGAGACCACATTTTCCATAAACTCATTCATGATAACAAGAGGAATGTGTTCAGCAGCGCTGACAGGAATAGTTGGACATTTTCAGAAGCCCTTATTTGCTTTCTTGCCAAGAGTTAGATGAAAAGATTGATACCTCTCCTGTAGGCTAAATATGAATCGACTGCCAGCACCCAGTTATCTTAGCTTAGCATAAAGAGTGGAAACAAGGGGAAATAGTTAGCCTAGCTTTGTCTAAAGCTAAGCAAATCCCACAACCAGCACCTCTAAAGCTCACTAATTAACACATCATGTCTTTGTTTAATCTGTACATAAAACACTTTTGGACATGCATCTTGGACTATTTGCCGTTGCAAGAATCTCTGTAAGCCTCGGCTTATTTTACTCTGGAAGGAGAGACAAACACTTCCTTTATTGTGCTATAAAATAATCAGCAGGTTGACCTGATGGCTCATAATGTAAAATGTAGCGTAAAAGCTGCCAAAGGCTGCCAGTTTCTTTGATGGCAATGGTTTTGTTTAATTATGGTAATCATCCTAATGTCTCCACATGAGTATGGTGATTTATTTATTGTACATAATAGTGGTAAGCATAAGAATTGAGTCCATGTAGGCTATGTTTTAGATGTAATTCCAGTGGGGAACAAGATGAAAACAAAGGTCTGTGCTGGTATAGAATTAGCTTTGAATGTAATGAAAAACCTTTTCCAGTGTGTAATTTTCTTTGCCAGCCTGGGTTTCTATACCTGCTTATTTAGGAGGCAACCCTGAGGACCTTTTTGAGAGAGCTCAGGCTTGCAATTTGAAAATTGCTCTGGTTCATGGTTCTCATAGAAATCAACTCCATGACCCGTTTGACTCTCTTTGTCCTAGGTTTATGCTGTGATGTGGAACATTATCACCTGAAACATTTACAACTAGATAAAGAACTTTTACGTTCAACACATACAGTAAAGGCAACGCCAACATTCATCACCTGCTGGCTCGCCTGCAAAGCAGCTGCATAGTTGTTTCATTTCAGTGAGAAGTTGTAGTCTTCTATCTGCTATTAGCATTTCTAAATGTTGCATGAATTATGGATTCAGCTCTGTTTACTCCCTTTTAAGACGGTCCAGGCTGCGGGAGATGAAGTGCAGAGTAATTGAAAAATTAGAATTGTTTAATGCTCCTGTAAAATCATGGAAATGAGGGTGTGAAAGGTTAGCTTACGTGTTAGTGAGGAGAATGAAACACAATAAGGCAAATTGATCACAGGCCAGAGTGAATATTGAATATCAGAGAAAGGTCTTTGATAAAGAAGAGACTGAAGCAGACGGAACCAACTGACAATAGAACAACAAATCCAGTAGATAATCAGCTTGACCGGAGGGGAACTGTGATCATATGAAAACCATGGAAAATTAAAGACGCTCCCTTTGTTTTTCATAGCCCATGTAATCAGATCCACCATGCTGCTTTCTGTTTATTCTTTACTCTGTGATATTGTCATTTGAATCTCATTGTTCTGTTACCCAGGGGAACCTAACGCCTCAGTTGGAAGTGTTAATTGGATGTGATTTTCTAATTTAGCCCCTGCGCCATGTTGGCTGCCTCTTAGCGGCGTTATTATTTTCATAGTGTGTGGATGTCCTGTGAACTGTCCCCATGACCTCAACTTCAGAATCACTTAATGAGGTGGACCGTTATCACTTTCACTGTTCTTCATATGATTAAATATTAATCCTGACAGCGGTAACTGTTTGAACCCAGCGTTCGTCTTGCATACTGTAGACACAGCGATGTTGTGAAAGAAATCTCTTCAGTTGCAACAGTAGGTAATAAAACTGTGACTTTTACATTTTGAACTTAAGCTTCTTCCACTGTTCAAGTTTTACTGCAGCACTGTCAGACCTTGTCCAAACTAAATCAGCTGAATCTAAAAGGTCATATTTTTGGCTTCTCATCCACACTGAGCCAGTATGAATGAAGTGAATGAAAATGCCAGCCTCATGTGTTAGTACGGACGCGGGAAGCTTTAGTTAAGAAGACAACTTTCTTGCCTCCAACTGTTTGTGAATGGTCATTTCAAATGTCATCACACAGCAATGCTATTAACCTGTAGTAATCTTTATTTGTCAGCGGACTTCATGATCTCAAAATAGTGATGTAATTGGCATCTCAGTGGAGCAGCACAAGAGTTATTTTCCTTGTTATCATTTGTGGCATTCATAAGCTGCTGTCAAATCACTATTTTATACTCTGTCAATAGTCTGACAGCAGAAACTAAAAACATGCAAATGAGAACCACAAAATTATGAGTTTGGCCATATTGAAACACAGAATAAGAGCAAGAGAGGGCAGAACAGAGGCTTAACCATATGAAACAGGGCTGTGTCTGTCCCGTTGCCGACCAAACATTGCACAATTTTGTTGTGTGCTGACCAAACCAGAGACAAAGAGATTTAGCTGTTTTCCTCTCATTTCTGTTTCACTGTGGATTAAGCTCTAAAAGAAAATGACTTAAAAACACCCGTGTGGATGCACGCCGTTTTCAGTGTTTCAGACTTATCTGAATTAGTGCGGACGTAGTCTTAGTCCTTGACCTTGAGACCTCCTGGGATTATGTCCTACCAGTTATATCCTCCCTCATTCCCGCGCTTTTCCTCTCTTCCAGCCTGAGCACAGTGTAAAGTTTTTGCTTTCAACATCAAATCCCACAATAGCCCACATTTCAGTACAATGTAAATTTGTAGGCTTTGGTACACACACAGGAATCCTGACTACACTGCAGTTGATAGTAAAAGCTTTCATTTATTTCTTTATTTAGAATTCTGCTTTGTGGACATGCTGTAGGCAAAACTATGAGGTTTTTTTTACTCTGATCATTTAAAATGCATCATTTAAATGCAGTCTGAAAGACATCAACCATAATTATGTCAAAGAAAATGAAAACGCTCAAAGAATGATTTGGTCTAATTTTTTGGTGACCCTGCACTGTTGGTTTTTCAAGGGTGAGCGCTTTAATTCACTCAAAGTTTGTTATGGCAACGCATCCCTCTATTGGTCATTTGGGGCCATTTGTCTACAGCTTGGGTTGATCTCCTGCCCTCTCTCTGTTGCTGAGGACCAGGGGCTCACTTCTTTTATGTCACAACTTTCATCAGCGAGGGGCCCGCTAGGGAAGACGTCAAAGGGAGATGATGTGTTAATGTGGAACCTACTGAACCCCAGCTCCGCGTCCTGACGACCAGGACGGAGAACCGCTCATCTACCGGTTAACAAATCCAGCATTCTGACAGGTTGTCCACAGCAACAGATGTGTGTACAGTAATTGCTCTGTGTATTGGCAACCCCGGAGATTGCTCGGCCACTGCTCATCTACCACTAGTAGATGGTGGTTATTCAGATTGAATTGAACCACTTCCCTCGAACAGGCAGTGCCAGTTGGCTTGGAGGAGAATTTGCCTCAGTCAAGCAAGAATGGTCCCTCAGACACTTCCAACATCTGGCTGCATTTTAGTAATCGCTCATTTCTCGAAGTGATGGGAGAGGAAAGCAAGGAGAGGAGAAAAGCATGAGCTGCAATTTTTAAAGGAAACCGCCACTGCATTATGCTGACAACACAGACAGGGTGAGATTAATAAGTGAGCATGATAAAGTGTCATTGAGAGTTCAACAGAGTATAGTGACTTTTCATAAGGCAGACTCCAGGGGAGAAGCGGAAGATGAATGTTCCTTGGAGAATATTTTGAAAAATGACCAGAGCATGGAGACAGCGCCTTGTAAAACCAAAAGAGAAAGTAGAAGATGAGACGTGAGAGAAGAGAAGAAAAGGTGAAATGTGTTTTTTGAGATGAAAACAAAGGAGGAAAACTTTTGGAAACGACGTGGATCCCTTTTTTTTTGTTTGTCTTTGACCGAAGATGGCGGCAGGAGTTGGAAGTCTATCCCAAAAATGTCTTTCCTGTCCCGCCAGGCTAACAGAGCCTAATAAACTCTGTCGTGATTTTTGGCAAAGAAGAAATTGAAACTGAAATAAAATGGCACACTAACTTTAATATCGAATGGTTTCCACAACAGATGTGCCTTAGGAGATGTAGAGTATCCATCTTGAAAATGACAATGGGCAGCAGTTGTGTGGAAAACAGCTGAGATCCTCTGTCAGTTTTCTTTGTACCCTTCCCAGGTCAATAACCTCTATGTAGATACCAGACCACAATGCCTGAGAGACGATGAAATGGGAAACGCAGGAGGAAGAGCATATTTCAGGTGCTCTTTCCAACAGTGGAGGAGAGCTGCAGAGGATACATACTGTAGGCAACCTGCTGTGAGAAACATTCTGGAAATAGTTTCCGTTTTTTTTTTTTTTTTTTTTGATGCCTTGTTTGATGGAATTTAATGGATTACTTTTCCTATAAAGGTGGAACACTTGAGCACAGCCACATGAGACGGAGCTCAGCAGGGAACGAGTTTAACAGAATTATGACTGCCCTCTTGAATTTAACGGATATATACCTTTCACAGCACTTACAGAGGGTCAACTCTAATGAATCACAAAAGCATTTAGCCTCTACGCCGTAGCTTGTATGGTGAACAGTACCAACTCTTACCCGAGAACACTCGATAAAGTTGACTGGTTTCTCAGCAGTATACAGTACACAACATAAAACACAATGCTTGGCAGTATAACAAAACCAACCACATGTGGTGACAATAACAACAGAATAATCACAGCTCAACAACCACAGCACTGCATTATTCAACAGATCCCCAACAAAATATGTGCTGAATTGTCCAGTTCACCACATCTCTGAACGCAAGCCTTTCATTAAACAAAACAATGTATTTTTACATTCCTGTTTCATTCTCATGAGGCCTACCTATGCAAAAAATATATGCACTTTACATAAAACTATCCATCAAATTGCAAATGTCTTTTATAGCGCAGTCGTCGAGCACAGTAATGCAAACATAATGTCTGCGTCGGAATGCAAAGACTGCCGGACTGATAACGAGGATGTTTTCAAATTCATTTCATTTGCTGCACCATTACTGCTGTTTGTTGTCGGGTTATATCAGCCGTGTAAACGAGCCGTGTTCCTGGTTGCAAGAAAAAACAAAAGTGAGGCAATAAGCCATGAAATGACCCCTGTTAGAGGAGAAGGCAGTGCTTCTTAACATTCAGATTCCAGGGCAGACACATGCTCACAGAGGACCTTCTTTTCCCTAAAAGAACACCGGTTACATCTGTACAACAGCCTGCGTGCCCTTTAGCAGGATGCTTAACCCACACTGGCTCTCTCTTCATATGTTGAGCGTTAGCCAGATGCCCAGGAGGTAAGTGTTATTATCTGAGGGCACAAGGTTAAAGTGTCAAACACCATTACAGCAGTGTCTTAGCCAATACCGCTCAAAAATGTTGCCAGCTTGCTGATTACCATCGATTTACCAGCCCTTTGCTCAGATCCAACTGTTGTGCTCAGGCAAGACCACACTGTCACCTTTAATCCAGCACGTTCTCTATGCAGCCATGTGGGTAAACCAGGCCTTCCAGCAGAGAGAGCACACACATTGATCTTGTGAGTAGTTTTTTCATCTTGGAAATTGCACCTCAGTCTCGCTTCATCACCCGGGTATCGACTTTGCCGGAGAACCATCATCCGGCCGACCCCCCGCCGTCCTCCGGATCACCGGGAATGTTTCCACTCGCTGCTCGAGCGGTTTATCATGCGGGACACATGACAATGAAGAAGTGGCACACGTGTCGTCCCGCTGCACCTCGACTCAGCAAAAATAAACCCGGTTGATTTCTGTAGCGACATTGCACATTTTGACACTGTCCTCAGTTCTTTGTGGAGGAGTACTGCATTTCCTGGGGGTGGATAGGGTGCTGGTGGAGCATATGTGCGGGAGACAGACGGTGTTGATAGTGACCCACTTCCCAGTGTGCTTTCCTGTGGTGGGTGACAGACCTGCAGTCAGCTGGAAGAGTGAATAATGGTCACCTGCTGTCAGAGAGCGTGGTGACTGACACACGCCAAGACAAACACGGCTGAACTAAAGAAACAAATCTTAATGTTGTGACATTTTATGGCCCATAAAGGCATATTTTATCTTTTTCATTTTCTGTTTGTCTTTTTATTTGCCAGTAGGCATTGACAGCTACTTAGGGTATAGAGATGTATCAGGTTCTACAAGAGTAAAGTTAAAACAGTTTCAATTGTCTGGAGATATCACATATGTACAGCAGTACCTTAACAACACAGTCTACAATAAAAAAAGTCACTTCCACAAGGGCTTTTGTATCACTAGCATGCTGTCGAATGTTCATATGTCAGCAGTTGGCGACAGGTGCATGGGTCGTCTTCTTCCTCTG
Source organism: Thunnus albacares (assembly GCF_914725855.1). Taxonomy (NCBI): domain Eukaryota; kingdom Metazoa; phylum Chordata; class Actinopteri; order Scombriformes; family Scombridae; genus Thunnus; species Thunnus albacares. Next base: position 20,989,794 of record NC_058128.1, on the reverse strand, counting down.
CAGTCCCCTGCTGCAGGGGCCAGATGAGGAGCCAGGTTTTTGGACTGGCAGGGCACCTCATTAGCCTTCTCCTGCAGGCATCCGCTGTGTCACCTGTGTTTTGGCAGGCAGGCACAAGGAGCCACTTGACTCCTGCAAGGACAAAGGCAGCTGAGAGAAAGAGAAAGCGAACAATAGCAGGAAGAACACAAGAGAGACAACCTGAAGGAAAAATACAGACTGGAAGTAAATAAACTTTGAAGAGCACCAGCTGCGGTGTACGCCGGGTTACAAAGTTCAATCCAACTAGTTGTTCTTTCACAAGTGAATACATTTTTGAGCTCACACTCACCTGCAATAGTTTCATTCGGTCTGAACAAAAGAGGCTGGAAAAGTTTACTTTTGATGTGCATTTTTGTTTTTGATTTGTTTAGACACAAACTGGCCAATTACAAGTAAACCACAGCCTGTGAACAAAGAACTTCTGTACTCATGAGAGTTGAAGAATGTGTGTGTCCATGTGATGGACACATGTTGCTTGTTGGTCATAACTTAGCTGTAATTTTTCCAGTGTTCATACTGTAACACTTTAGAGGCCTGGGAGAAATGCTAGCGTTGCATATCAAGGTTATATCTTTAACTTGCTCTGAGCTACATTGAAACATGTTGCTGATTAAGTTCCAGGATCCCAGTAAGAATATAAATGTTTACCCAAATGGTTCTGAATAGAATTTGATTTATTCCATTAAGAAAATATTTGTGCTGCCAAAATTTCCAACTCTCAACTCATAAACTAGCATCTCTTCAATGTGACAATATAAATGATAGAACCGCTTCAACATCATCAGTTTTATTGCAGCTCCAGCAGACACACATCCTCAACAGGTGTCTCAACAAGATGCTTATTCCAAGCTAGCAAACAAGCATCACACGGTTGCCAACTAAAAAAATAAACACAGATGGCTTCAAGATTTCCAAAAGAATGGATCTTTTGGTATAGAAATCGCGCATAAATAAATACTGTTAATGCGCAGAATGTGGTTGATGTTTCAACTCGCTTCATCGGTCGCCTGACTCTCATCAATATTCTCCGTAAGACCTAAAAGCTTCAATTTCAATAAACAGCTCCAAATGTTCCCGAGATCCAGACAGTAAAGTAGACAAACTGGCCCTCCGCTGCAGAAATCTCCCTCTGGTATCTGGTGAAAATTTCACACCCCAGAGGAGGCGGGCGGACAGCAGTGAAAATTATAGCACGGCACACCTTTGCAATTTCACACTGATCCCTTGACTGTGGAGAGATATTAATCTAGCTCTATATAATCCAAGCCCATACTCCTAATAGAGACACACATACACACACATGCTCACACACACATACCTCTGTCTGTTTCAGCTCTCATCTCATTTGAACCCTGTCTCAGGTTCTTTTTGAGAAGTATCCCCTCCTTGCTCTCTCTCTTACCTTCAACCTTCTATGTCCTTTGCATGTCTTCACACTTCAAGCCAATGAATAAATTTGGAACTTAATTACATTTAAAAAGGTAACTGAGGTGCACAGGAAGCGTGTGTGTTCAGACTATTAAAACAAGTCGGTCATGCTCAAGTTCATTGAATGTTCCACCTGACTTTCATGTCAGTAATGTCAGCGCTCAGACTTCCGTGGTGATTGGTTAATGTATTCCGGGTCATGAGGTTTTAGACTGTGTTCATATTAAAAGTCTCAGGGTTGTCTATCCGTACACTAGATTACTTTCAGACCGTAGTTAACGTGTGGGGTCTCTTAGTAATGTATGCAAATAGCTCATACGCTTGAAGAGATTACACCGCATAGACTTTAGGCTTAAATACACAAAACATTGTGAAGTTTGTGTTGCCTCATTAGCCTCCTTATCCTTTACACACATCCGACCGCTCCCACTGTGCTGGATCATGAATTTTTCAGAGGGCGTGAATCGACAAGAGCTCGAATCCAAGCTTGTCAGAGTTGAAATTTCTTGACTTCGTGGGGGGTACAAAAGCTGAGAAAACTAAGTCGAGGAAAACTTTAGCTTTTGTGTCAGTCACGGTGTTATCTCGACTTCTCCCGAGGCTTAGTCAGGACAAATTTCATCAAGAAGCCGAGTGTATTTTACTGTTTATCATCAATCTCCCCGCAGCTCTGTGCTCCTCTCTCCACCGGTGGTGTTATCTTTGCCCTGTTTTAAGTCAATTCTCCGGGAATGTGTGAGTAATTATTGAAAGGCTAGAAAAGTCCTGGAGAGTCTCTCTGTATGGATCCCACCTGCCTGGTAGTAGAAAACATAAGAAATGTGTAGCTCCTAGGTAACCGCAATCCTAACATAAGTACATTCTTACAAAGCTACGCAATGACGATTGTTGATTTTGATGGCATCCTCTGTGCAAGAACAAAAGAAAAATAGCCTTCCAGCAACTCAGACCATCACTGGAAAAAAAAAAAAAAGCTCTTGTTTGCTTTTGGGATTGGTTGCTAAGAGAGATTATTTTTATGACATGCTGGTATGAGACAGCTCTCTCTGTCTGTCCGTGTGACTGCTACGGCAATGAAACAACAGATGAAAAATGAGGGATTTGACATGTCGAGCAGCTCTTCAACATCAGTCAGTGTGAGGAGTGAGCCCCGGCGCTGGGTTTTGGCATGTTGTCAACAGGTTAGAAGGCGCGGTAGGACAAAGAGCCGGTGAGAGATTGCAGTGTCACCTTGGCAGCAGGGTTCATTGTTGTTTGTGCAGTCATCTCAGCAAGCGCTGCTTCTTCCTCTTTGTACATTCGTCCTTTACTTCCTCTCATCCAAACTGCAGTACAAGCCACCTAGAGGTTATTAATATCACTGGAAGAACTGCAGCCTTCTTGATCTTAGGTTTTTATGTGAGATCATGTCTGTAGAGCAATTCCAAACACACCCACACACACACAGACACACACACACACACACACACACACACACACACAGTCAGACAGAGATTAAAAAGCTAGCCAAGTCATCTTTAAGAGAATACTTCCACTGCACTGCCCTTGACCTTTCCCATTGATTTTGTCTTTAATGAGCATCCAATTTGCTCCACACGCTGTCATCCTGTTCACCATATGAGAAGCGATTCTTGATCTTTTTCATGTCCTTCTGCAGTTTGTTCTCATTTGTCAGGCAAAAAGCTGCAACCCCCCCCCCTACCCCCCCACCCTCCTGCCCTGCTGTTTGCAGAATGATTGTTAGGGTTCAGCGAGGCCTGTGCTAAAGCCACTGTCTAGAAAATGGCTCTGAAATGCCACTTTCTATTATCTGGGACAGATGTTGCCCTACAATAGCAAACAACAGCTATAGTATGTGCGGTAGAAAGGTCTGAGGTCAGGAAAAGTACTTTAGATTTCATATTGGGATAAGTAACCTGGTTTGACCTGACAATATATGCTGTATGTAATTGTTAGATTTTGGTTTTGTACAACAACTTCGTGTCCATGGACATGATTTTGGTGTGTGATGAAACTGTTGTTTACTAGGATGTTGAGCTGTTTTTTTCACTGACTCTTGTCGAGTAGTATTTGTGTTTACACAGAAGTAATTCTCTGTTGTCTTGACTGGCTGTCTATTAAAATGCCTCTTGAAGGAAACCTCTAGTTTATTAGTATTATTATTGGTCTAGTTTTGGACATTGTTTCCTCTCAGTTATGACAACATTCTACTTAACAGAATAATTGTGGAGATCTGGGAACAACATGGCTGCAGCAACAGCCGCAGAGGCAGATGTTCAGACGGGTTGTAAACAATAAACATTTTATCCGAATTTGATCTAAATATGTTTGGTAAACTCGGAGGTTTAAAACCTCTCTTATTGCTTCTGTTTCTTGACCCATCTGACTTCTTCTCATTGAAACAAACTACATTCAATGCATTTTTCATGTTTATTTTCCTGACATATCACATCACTTTCTGTTTATAGCAATCTTATTAGACATAAGTCTTTTGCATGACCCCTGCAGGTATTTCACTGCTGTGCAATGAAATGCCTGCAGACTGTAAAAAGCCTTACACCTTTAAAAAGCCGTTGGTAGACTACAGCCTGCTCAATAAGCAGACATTTTAAGCCATTAATCACATTGTAGTTTTGCAAGATTGTCTTTTTATTGTCTTTGTCATCTTTGTGATAAAACAACTCACAAAAACGAGGGTTAGCTCCATTTTTCTCTATACGTCCTGGTGTAGCCTCTTACTCTGTATCATGGAGGTTTCCCAAAATGAATATTTCCTATCGGGCTTTGTGAGCTAAAGAAATGCCTCTCAGATAAGTGCCGTAATGATATAATTTCAATTTCCCTTAATTCCTCTCCGTTTACAATCAATTTACAGTGTGACTAAGAGCATCTCTGCTTCCCACCCACTGAGTGCAGAGGAGATGAGCCTGAAGTGAGGACAAAGACGGAGAAAGAAAAGGAGACAGAAGCAGAACTTTCTTTCCGCCGATCTCCGCTGCCGTGCGTGCGGGTTTGTTTGCAAGAGATGTGTTCTAAAAGCTGACGAATATTCAAACGCAGAATCACAGCTGTAGACATGCTTCATCAGAGCTGAAACACCGATGTGAACAGATGGCCTCAGCACACATGAAGTTAATGTAGAAGATGTATAGTTGAGCGGCTTGATTCTAAAATTGTTCCGTTCATTCTCTTTCTCTGCTCATTTTGTTGCATCTATAGACGACCAGAAGAGCCTCAGACGTTTTATAAAGCAGTGATTGAATTGAAACGTTGCTGGCATTAGATATAAATAATAATAAAAGCCTTTAAAATGGATTTTTCCTTCAGTACAAAGATCAGATTAAAATGGCGAACTCAATAAAACAAAATATTCACAATGGATCCATAAATAAAATGTAACAATAACATTTTTGCATTAATTTTTCAATTGTTTTTTCAGTTAATTTCCCATTTGGTTTTAACAATATGAGACCCTCTGGGACCTTGCTGTGGCAAAACCTCACTAATCTACCAAGGAAATAACAAAAGCTCTGATTAGCTATCACCTGAACCTGTTTACCATGTGGCACCCTTGACTATCGACAGTGTAGACATGTTTGGTTCAGTTTGTTTTCTGCTCAGTGTCAAAAATTGGGAGAAAGCTCTTCATTTTCAGTGACCAGGCTGCCTTGATGCAACTAATTTTAAACATGGCACTGAATGTAAGCAGGGATTTCACTACCGTTATAACACTTGGGTGCAGCGCCCAAGTGTTTTTTCTCAGCGCGTTAGCCCAAAGAACAGAAAAAAACTATGCTGAGAGTCTCTACTGCGTTTTCCTCTGATTTATGGTCACGCTAGCTTCTCTGTCCTCTGCTTACTGTGTCAGTGTTCGACTGAGGGCGGGGCTCAGCTCCTCCACACACACACACACACACACACACACACACACACACACACACAGAGCAGACAGCAGAGCGATGAAGTGAAAGATAAAGTTTTACTCGAGTTGATGACAACTCAACACTCTTTACTGTAAGTGCAATAAATAAGAGTAATTTATTAAATCACTTGTTCAACAGACCTGCTTTGCCTGCAGTGTCTCATCCACTGCCGGCATGTTTAACACAACCACAGCACGCTGGTTCGTCTAATAAAACAAAAGCTGTCTGTATGTAGCCTAACTATTTAGCTTAGTTTATATTAAACCTGTCAAACTCTTGTAAACGTAGCTACTGGCTGAGACGGCAGCCCTCCTTCCAAACCAGCCCCTCCTCTTAAGCAGCGGTACCTGCAGGCAGTGAATCACATCAGCAGCAGAGGGAGGAGGAGGAGGAGGAGGATAGAAGGAATGACTGATACCGACTGATGTCTGTGTTCTTCATCCTTTCTTAACTTCACTCAGTATTTTGATGTCAGGAATATTATTTATTTTATGGACATGTTCGATTTGTTTCCAGTGAGATATTATTGAGTTTCTATAGTGACATCACTGTTGCTGCTCTAGAAACAATATTTAGTTATATTTAAAATATAAAAACAGTTCTAATCCTGTTCTGAATTTATTCATTTAAAACAAAGCTAAAACAAAGCTAACTCTAACTCCCAGTCAAATATGGAAATTCGTAATATGATTTCAGTCATTACCCGCAGTATAGAGAACTACTTCCCATTACAAAGTCTTGCAACATCATATACTGTATTTATTCCATTTCAACAGGCAGTGGAGACAGGCCTACATTAGTGTCCACAGCTACCACCATGAAAGGCCAAACTACAAGAAATGTTTATATGTTACTTTCTAACACTCTGAAATGACATGGGGAATAACAAGCGTATACACTGTTAATGTGTGTTGTTCTGTGTAGTTGCGGCTTTGTGTGTATGTGTGTGTGTTTACACCCACACACAGTCTGCAAGTGTTTTTGTCTGGAGAGGGAATCTAACTCCCACTTTCTTTGTTATGCTGTTATGCTCTGTGGCTTTGTTTCTCTGCCAAAAATAGAGCGAGCTAACTCAGCTATTCAAGCATTTAGAGAATTAGTCAAGCTTCCCGTGATGGCAAAGTTAACACTTTTTAAAAAAAAACTTAATAGATAAAAAATGAGATAAGCGCCGAATTTCACATGAAGATAAATTAGTTGCCTTGTTAGCCAGTCAATATTGATTAATGACATACATCATCAAGATGAACAAGAGGGAACAAGCTGTGTTAGTGTTGGTTTCCCCCCCTCATTATTCTGGAGACACTCTGGGTCTCTGTGGTCTTCTGTTGAGCCGGCCTGGTTCGGTACTCTGAGGCTCTGCCATTAATGATTTCTAAACAAGCACACAATTAACTCTCACACAAAATAAATTGGACAGATTTCTTAATTTTCTCTTCGTCTTCTCATTCAACCACAGCCACCGTACTACAGCATAATAGATAAACCGAAAAGTTGCTCCTGTCACTAATGTGATGGTTAAGCTATTGTGGCCACGGAGAACAAATTCACCATGCTGCACTGGATGTGTACATGGGGAGATAAGTTCCAGGCCTTAGCAGAGTAAACCCCAAACCAGGGGCGCAGCAATGTGTTCTGGAGAGCCAACAGTCTGCAGGTTTTGATTCCAATCTAACCAACCCCACATAATAAGCACTCACTGAGGGGAATAACTCATCAGTGATATTGTGTGAGGTGATCAGTTGGAATAAAAACCTGCAGACTGGTTGGCCACCTCTGCCCTACACAATACCAAGAGCAATTTTACGATCTAGTTACAGTTCTACGATCTCCAAGAGGATCGGAGGGTTTAGGAGAATGGAATCTTTATAGTCAGAGTGGTAGTCGAGGTATAGTGTTGCACTTCCAAAAGGACTTTAAAAATAGACAACAATCTTTGGACCGCTAGTCCCATTTATGGTTCAAGCTCCAAAAACCCTTAATCCCAGCAATAATCAGGGTTATTTTCTAGATTTTCAGAGTTGTTTTCAACCCTTTTGTAATAAAAGGAAGTATTTTAGGGGAAGTATTGGGAGTATGTGAGGGAAGCAGTAGAGGGATGACAGGCAATAAGGGTGAAAGAGGTGGGGAATGACATGTAACACAGGTTCCCAGCCAGACTTGAAGTGAGGAAGATGAAGCTCATGATCAGCACCTTAAACCCTTAGATCATTAGGACGCCCCTGTTTCACTGGTTGAGTAGTACTCCACACGACGAGGACACTTCATTGTAATATAAGTTCAAATCAGTTGACTTCCAAAATAAAAGAGAATAATTCTTCCTTTACAGTATTTTCTTTCTTTTTATTTCCAACTTTGATCTCAAGTTATTTGTGCAGTGATTTGGAGCTTTAAACTTGTTTGTGACCGAGAGTTTAATTAAATGGGCAGCAGTGAAACATACACATAAAGACTGGAAGGATGTGGAACACAAGTTGCAGAATTAAAAGTTGTACAAGATTTGAGAATAGCTAGAAAAAGAAACACTTTTGACCACTGTACCTTATATTTCTTTATGGTAACAGTGGTTTTACTTACAGAAAAAAATATTTGAAGACCCTTTCCACCACCGTCTCGCAGTTCACAGTAAGGGTTGCTCCAACATGACAATCAACCAACCAGCTCTGACAGTAGGACTGGACCACTGTAGGTCACGGAGGTGCTGCAGTAACATCGCGCCTCATTCATAGACTGACAGGCAGGGAAATGGATCTGCGAATGGCTTGTCAGTCAGGTTGTTCCAACAGTCCCGCAGCCCCTAAGTAGGGCTTCACCATGCCCGTCTTCCTCTCCCGCTAAAATTGCGCTTGGCACTTGTTCAGTCCAATTATCATCTACCGCTGGTAGTCAGCAGCGGTGCACTGCTGCGTTCACCTCTCCTACTGTATCACTCTGTAAGCTTTTCTCACCTGCACTCTTCAGCTACATTGTTCTGGCCTCTCTCTGGGGCCTCCCTCACTTTGCCTGTCCACGAAACAGCGCTCATTATGCAAACAGTCAAACCTCATGAGTCATTGCTTTCCCCAGCATGGTGGAAATGAGTGTGAGCCCCTTGTCTTTCATTATACAGACACCTGCCAAGCTGGCTTCAATTTAATTAGAGTAGATATCTAATGCAGAGCTGACTGGCACGATAAGGGCCCACACAAAGGCCAGTGTAGCCCTGATAAACAGACTGCAGAGTGGGCCAAAGAAGCTCATTACAGGGAGATAGACAGTCAATGATAGTTAAGGGCAGCTAGTCTGTAGAGAAATAGGCTGCTGTTTGAATGTTCGTTGAATATTTTTCTCTCATTTTAAGTTAACCTGTATTGAACTAAGAAGGTCATAACTTCTAATGGCTCCAATGATCATTTTGTCATGACAGTAAGGCTTGGCGGAGTCATGGCATACTCACTCATCTGCCCTTTTGTTTGTTGGAAATTGATAATCTCCAAGCTTGACATAGATTCTGTTTGCAGTTTCCTCCAGAAGGAAGAGAGTGTAGTGGTACAATGAGGAAACCTATATAAGATCTGATCTAACAGGACAGGTAGAAACTAACCTAACTCCCCCGTCTGTTGCAGTTTTGAACTTGTTTAAACATTCATTTACCTGTTTTATTTACCGGCAACATGTCGCACACTGTCATCACTACCACATGGACCATCCAGGGTCTGCTCAAGATGGGATGGTGAGTTGATCCAGCCCAAAATATCCTATATATGACAGAGTTTACACACTGGGACGTATTCAGATGTTTCCACTCAGTTTACCTGAAACCAGGTGATTTTACCTTTTAAGGAAAAGTCTGACATTAATGTTTTATTGAAAATCAACTGAGGTGTGGCTCAGCTGTTAATACTGCTGCTGTTTTTGTTTATATTAGTTTGACCTCTTTCTCATCATCTGACACACTGACATGAATCCTGCTGTGTGTTTCAATCTGTAGGGAAAAATATGAAATAGTTCATTTGAAGAGATTAGAGTAGAAGAAGTTCTCTAAACTACAATAAGTCCAACAGAAAATAAAATGCAATACTGATTTTATTTTTTTGCTATTTTATTTTGCTGATGAATGGATTTTATATTCCTAACATTAATACATCTAATGGTTTCTTCCATTGCTTTGTCTTCCACTGAAGAAGACTGAAACTGCCTCGCTGGAGGACATCTTACTGGTCAGCTGTTAAAGTTAGACCTGAGTTTTTCCTTATTCACTTTCTTCACTTTTTCCATGACTGTCAGAGTGCTCCTGGACACGAACCATCATCTAGGCCGCTGTGTGTTCATATGGGAGTTAAAGCGAGTGCCAGCGGGGTTTCAAATGCCAGAGTGTCAACCAGCTATTTATCTTGTGCAGTTTATATTAACTGAGTCAGTCAACACATCTCTGCTGTCTGTGCTGCTTTGTTTTGCTCCTGAAAGGGCATCTGGTGATTAGATCTTTTTGCAATCTGTCGCTTGCGTGCTATCGCCTCATGGCAATGGGCACTGACCTTTCAGTGTTATTTTGTTTCCGTTAGGATTTTATTGTCCTCTGGCTCAGAGAAACATGTTCTGGGGTTTACAATCCCTATTCTAAAATAACCAAGCATCTACCAAGTACCATTTGATATAAGAATCTGAACTCTTTGTGGTTTTTTTCACAAAGCTCAACGAAAATCCGCTTGTTAGCATTTAAAGATACTACAGCTCCAGTGAAGTTTTGTAGAAAATGGTGTTCATGAAAGGTCTCAGAGGACAGAAATATGAAATAAACAATGTTTTTAAACGTATCATCCCGGCTCTAACTGAGTGAAAGTTTTGTTTCAATTAATATTGGATATGTATATGAGCTAGACACTTTGTATTCAAAGATTTCAGGGAAATTTCAATCTTCATCTCTGCTCATTTTCTCTCAGTCCTTAAGAGCCGGACAGACACACCCCCTCCACTTCTCCTAATGCATTTCCATCCCTGCAGGGTACAGAACCAAACCATAATTTCATAATGCAGCCGCTCACCTGTAGTCATACCCTATCGCCTGCACTCCAAACACGGCTCCCGATGAATCAGTTAGATGGCAAATGCTCTTTTTGGCCGTCTTCCATGTGCATTACACATTCTGCAAGGGCGAGACGAAGACCAGCATGAAGTGAATTTCAGATTTCAAAAACAAGCTGGGCAGGTGGTGGTCACTCTGGGACCCGGCTCAGGCTTCCGAGTGACAGCTGTTTTGATCACACATCTCTTCTCCTGCTAATACTGCCGACACTCTCTGTGAAGCACAGCGCTACCCTGCTGATCCTTAGAGACAGAAGAAGAGATAAAGAAAATCTCCCTCTCTCAGCCGCCTATCTTCCCTCCTCTTAATGAACACTTACCTGCGTCTCCGTTACATGTAGGACAAGTCAAAGAAACTATAAAAGGAAGGAAGGAAGGGTCATTACGTCATAGATCTGCTTGGTGCCAGGTCTATTGAAGTCTATGGAAGATGCACAGAGAAGCACACTAAAACCCAACATGTCTACATCATCTGACCTTTAATGGAGAAATGCCTCTAACAAATGAAAGAACACATTTCAGAGAGTACTGGCCTATTTCACAGGGCTCATGGTGAGTCAACTATACATACATGAAGATTACATTACATAACGTTAGCTAACAGGCTCAGAGTTAATGTAGTTATGACATTATCACAGTTTAGCTAACTTACTAACGTTAGTCTGTTACTAACCTCAATCACGCATAAATCCAGCGTAACATTAATATAACTTGCATGCAAATAAATTTTTGAATTAACATACAAATCAAAGGAAATGTACCTTGAAAACACATGAAACATCAGCTAAATAACAACACACCAAAACAGCGGTGCCTCCATCACCCAGACTGATAACCTGTGAAACTGAGAGAGGAGAGATGAAGGAGGTCACGCTCTGCAGAGTGATGTCATGACCCTTTCTTCTTTTATAGTTTCCTTAGGACACGTCAGGAAGTTGCCCAGGGGAGCCTGTTAGGTTTGATGGACTACTATTGATTAATAATGCATGATGATGCCTAATTATCCAGTTTTAGGCAACCGCAATGAATGATGCACATGTTGAGCTACTTGTGGGTAAGTGACCTTGCAAAATGGAAGTAGCAACATATTTTCCGAAAGACTGCAAAAAAGGTTCATGTGCACCTCATAAAAGACCACAGTGACATAATAGCTAGTGATATATTACGGCCTTTCCTGTTCCTCAGCATGAGAGCACGGATCTGACACTCAAACTTTGTCAGTTTGATCAAAGGTGGAGGGTATTAATGAAGTCATGTCTGCAAGGTCAGTAGGAATCTTCAGTCTGTTCTCATGCGGCGGCTTGAGGTTGGAAGTGATGCATCCTCTCAGGAGGCGCAGCCTATCAGTTATAGGTATAGCTTATTCACTTTTATCTCCGTTGAACCACAGCTGTGAACACAGATGAACTTGAATGAGCTTTTGTCTCCGCTGTTGGAAAACCATTAGTCCAAACCAGTGAAGCCAGATTTTTTTTCCTGTGTGATTTCTAGGCAGTTTGATTTTTGAGGGGTATTTTGGCACCTTTCAAGTGCAATCTGGTCCACTACTTTTTGTTTGTTTATGCAATTATCACATGTTCCGTATTTGTTTGGATTCTGGTGTTAGGCTTTATAGAGGAGAACTTTCTGTCCCCAACCATGACTAGGTTGTTGACTTCAGCAGTGCTCAAAGTGGGCCTGTACTCACTAGTATGCAGTACCAGCACTACTGTACTACATTTTACTCTTTAGTATACTGTGACTTTTTGCAGACTGGCACTTCTCACAAGCTGCCAGTACCTGGCGCGTACCTGCGGGTGAAAGCTTCCTTTTTTTGCTGGATCATCCTGTGAACAGCAGTCAATGAATACAGTTTCATATGTGACTAAGCAACCAATACAAATAAAACAATTCTTGTTTCTTGCTTCTTGTTTACCATATGATGTTGATTTTTTGAGTGGCAGTGCATTTCACCAACAGATTGCAAGCAGCCTCTCCTCTTTCACTCAGTGTACAGCCTGCACATTGCACAGAGGAACAGAAGTCTACTGTAGCTAGCTAGCTGCTTCAAATTTAATGTAGGTTGAGATAAAAATCACGGCGAAACAAAGCAGCCTGCTTAAGTTTCTCAAAAAAAGACGTTGTTAAGAGACTATTCCTGCACCAGGTTTCTCCTCAACAAGTGCCAAGTAATGACACGTACATACTGCTTATTCAGCCATTTCAGCAGCTGCATGTGATTCTCCAAGAGTCTTTTCCACTGTCAGTCAGATAAAAACTGGCATCAGTCATCTCTCTTTGAAAGATAACTGAATGAAGTGTTGGACTGTAACAAAATAATTTTAGTGTTTCAAATAATTGGGGAGGGCTCGTCCAATTTCGGACAAAAGCCGTGTCCCCAATAGGGAAAAAGCTGATTTTTGGGTCAGTGGTTAAGGTAAGGGTAAGGGTTAGGGCAGGTCTCCAGGAAATGAATGTAAGTCTATGTAATGCCCCCAAAAGTGACCTAAGTGTGCATGCGTGTGTGCATGTGGTTTATGTGGCTGCCATGCCAGGATATGTTCAAGTGTTGTTTTCAATGTTACTAAGCATGTTGGTGCTGGTGTACTTCCATCCATAGGCTTGATTAATGCTTCTATTGCGTCTGTCAGCTGTGTGTGTGTGTGTGTGTGTGTGTGTGTGTGTGTGTGTGTGTGTGTGTGTGAATATGTAGCTGCAGTGCCAGGCTATGCGATGCTGTAAGTGTTCGTCTTGGTGCCGGTAACATTGCCTCTGATGTATAAGGCTTGTATGATTAAACTGTGGTTCATTCAGGTAAATGTAGTTGTAATGGTCTATTTAAGTTAACATATGTGTTTCAGAACCTAATAGTAGCCTGTGATTGGTCTTGAACAGACTAGGCCCACCTGACTTTCTCTGTGCCCACCCACACTGTGATTTCTACATACGCTACTGGCTGCTACTATTTTCTGCTTTCTCCATATCAGTTTCTTTGGGCGATTCATAATGGCCCTAAATAAACTGCATCACTCAGGGATGCTCACCTGTTCCTGCCTGCCTGCTTTTCTGTCAGCACACATCTGGTGTTCACAATTATTTTTTACTCTAATAATTGAGATGGTTGTCCCCTTGATTAAATACATTTATGTTGTGAACATCAGCAATATATCCAAGTTTCCTTTATTCACTGTAGAAATTCAGAATGTAATACTGAATACTGGCCGATACACACGTCACCATGTGAACAAGGGGAGTACTGGCACTTATTTTTTTACACTTCAAGCATTGTATATTGGTTTTTTTATGTTTTTGTTGATGCACGGTTTTTGTGGGTCAACATTTTCTTCTGCCCTTTCAGGCTTTGTACGGTTGTTTCCCGATCAAACACTGTTTGGACAGAAGAAAAAATCCACTGATGCACATACATTCCTCCCGGCAAACTACTGACATTCACCTGTGATTATCTGACTCATCGGTGAAGAAAAAAGAGAACAGGGTGAATGAACAAAGTGCGTTCCAATTATCGGGAGCCTTTTAAACCTCTTCACTTTTAAATTTATATACTTTTATGGATTTTTTTTTTTTCTTGCCTCAAAGCCCTAAATACAGTGCAGCTGTATCACACCAGGATTTCTGATCATACTCTCCTCCCTATCTGCCACTTTTTAGACAGATGCAAACAGCTTAAAATTGAAGAAGAATCACGTTAGTCCATGCAGAGTAACCAGATTAAACATCACTCATGCAAGTATCACTAATTAAGGGCCAGTAACAGAATGTAAGATTGGTGAGACACCTTGCACTGCAGATATTCAAGAAAAATGAAGATTGACAAGCAGGTGGGAGGAAGTTTAACACACTGTGTGCACCAGATGGTCATTACTCACACAGTTTGTGATCCATATTCAAACTTCTCCCACAGTGAGGCTACTGTATGAGAATGTGTATGGCAGGGTTTGATACCATTAATTCATTGGCAGTATTTTCAAGAACTCAGATAAACAAATCAACTCTCGCACTGCATCCGACACCTTGTGCATGTTTGAGTTGCTTTCATAGCGAGTTCATACTCCAGTGTCATAGAGGCGGTCTCCTATTCATTTATTACACGTACTGTAGTGGAAGATCTTATTGTTATTCTGATGAAATTGAAATGGCAGAGCTGTTTGCTGGAGCTCATTATCACCTGCAAACTATTCAGCTTTCACCTTTTTACCTCAAGTATCTGAAACAGTGATTAATCCAACCCTCTGCAGCGCAGTTAATATAATCTGCATTCAATTGGGCTCATCATCACCCACCAGTCAGTATTTGTTTCCCCTGGGCTCTCTGAGCAGCAGCTGCTTCTGACCTCTGTTGCATAGCATGGAAAGTTTAGATGAGTTTTAATACAGAGGCAATGAATGGGCTTCCTGGCTTGTATTCCTATGAGGGTTTGATTGTTTAAACCCTGAAGGGACTGACCTTGTTGCTCCAGAACAACAGAATCAATCCCAGTTTTTCATCAAAGACTCTAAAGAATACCTCACTTCATCCTCTCTCAGCTGAGTTACATTCCCGCCTTAAATTTTGTTGACTTCTACATGCTCCTCATTGTTTTCCTGACTTTGCTCTCTCACGTAATAGTTGTAGTTTTGTGTGAATATTGTGAGGGGATTATAGATCCGAACCTTAGCACTCCTCTCTGCTGTTGTGATCTTGGAATTGGAGCTTATTCTATTGCTTGGCATTACAATAAATAAGTCGCTCCAGATAAGCTCATTTGAATAATTTACTCAATGCTTTTGAGGCATTACAGATTACACAGTTAAGCTGTGCAGCTGTGCCTGAGCAGGATGCTACGGTTGTTAGCATGCCACTGGTGACGCGGTCTATTCCAGCGAGGTATTTGGAGCGTAGCGCAGGTCGTGTTATTTCAAGCATGTCAAGGCTAACCTTCTGCTTTCCGTCTGCATTTCACTTCAGCGTTTAATCTCCAGGTGTGTGCCAAGGGACCTGTCTCACGCCTGGTTGTTCACCCTCACCCCCCCCCCCCCCCTTCACCCCCCCTCCGGGAGGGGACCACCCTCTGCCACCCCAGATTAACCACCAGCAGGATAGATCACAGGTCACACATGAGAGGATGTGACGGCTGTTCGCTGTACGAAAAGGTTAACGTCATGCTTGTAAGATGATTAAAATTCATGAGTGGTTGGGAGGGAAGGGGAAGGTTGGGGAATGGGGTGTACATGTGGGGGGTCACAGTCCCACAGCTGCTTATCCTCAGGTGCTTTCACTGCTTCCTGCTACAACTGAACAACAGAAACGCAGATAACACTCAAGAGATTTCAAGTCAAGCAGCAAAGATTCACAAGTAGGTATTTTCTGGTTGTAAGCAGCGCTGGCAGGTGAAACATGTTGATGCTGAATGGGAGGTGAAGGGGTCATGTTTAGCACAGCAGCACGCTGGAGGCAGAAAGTCACCCATGTGAGTAATCAGGAGACCTTTCATGCTGTTCAGTGGAGCTCACTTTGAAAATGGGCCTACTTTGGCACTTGGGGAAAAATTACATGCCTGTAGCTGAGCAGTCAATTCTGTGGCAAATGTAATGACTATTTGATCTCATATGTACCGCCAATGAACACACAGAAGCGTGTAATGTAGTCCAGATCAACTGCAATGTAATCCGGGGTTTTGCAGAAACGTCAGTACCAATGTTCCTTTTGTTGCCCACGACTATTTGTATGTAGCATTGTTTCCCTAGAGTTTGTTAAATACTTGCAGTCATCACACGGAACCATAGATATGTGTGTCTCCAAACTGAAAGATGTTCTGTGCACATTTTTATATATGTCAATTATTATTACATCAATTACTTAAGTCTTCTGACAAAGTGACAGTATTACCGAGGATCTAATTAATGCCAGATGGGTATGATGCAGATTCCAAGTTTAACACTGAAATTATATGTAACATGCAGCTTGAGATGAGTCTTGAGCTCTGTCAGAGCTGTCTGGGCATTTTTATTTTCAGCAGAAAATCATGCAAACAGTGTTTTTTTTTCCATCTTAGAGATGTGGTCTACTTTTGAAAGGAATTGATGTTCTACTACAACATAAACTAATGAATATGGAGGAAAAACATCTGAAAATCTGAGCAAACATTATATAATGAATTTCCTGCAGATCTGTGGTTATGATCAAAATTTCATTTGTGGCAAGAAATCTCTGGGAGTGATATATTCCTTAGAAGAATTCATTTTGAAATAAGGGGGAATTCTTGAAATGCAGTCCTATTCAGTTTAGGTGTTATTTATTGCAGTGCATTGTATTGGTTGTTGTTGCTATCGTGACCACCCATGTCCATTAATATCTGCTTATCTGAAAACAGGTGTTCTTTGAGTGAATTAAAGCCATTGCAGTAATTTGCATTTTAATGCAGAGTAATAATTTGATTATAATTGGATTAAGATAATTTTCCAGCTATGAAAACTGTCATGTAAAGTGTAGTCTGACTCAATTATTAAATTAAGCTCTTAATCAGTATGTGCATAACCCAATTAACACACCCAGAGTTTTGCGCATTCATGCAATATTATTAGGGCATGTAAATGCAAAGCCTAATTTCTTTCATAGATCCATCAATTTTTTTAAAAAAAATTTTTTAACCCGCTTATCCTGAGCAGGGTTGTGGGGGATAGGAGCTTATTCCAACACACTTTGCGTGAGAGGCAAGTTACACCAAGGTTGTAAGTCTATCACAGGACTGACACAGAAGAGACAAACAACCCCAGTCACTCGATCACAGGACCTTCCTACTTCAAGGCGACCACTAAGGCCCTGAACTGCCATCATTCACTCAGTGTATCGTATTTAGGTATGCACCGTCCACTGTCAGTGGTATGAAATAGAGTAAGTAAAATGACAACAAAAAGGTGGTTACCCAACTATCAAATATAAAAAGTAAACTCAGGTTGCTGCCAACTGTAGTCATGCTTTAATCAAACTATTACCTTGTCCTGGTTATTTCTGGTCAGTGTGAATTAAAGTAATAGTCCACCAGAATTAGGAGTTTACCTATGGTGCAGCTCACCATGCACAACAGAAAGTGAACACCATATTAAACGGACAGATTCCCACAAAAAAAAGATAAATACTCATGGTATTGTAAGACACTGGATAAATCTCGGATTAATTATACTCACTGTAAGTAGCAATATCAAAGGTATCAAAGCGCTTTTAAAGCTTAAGAATTCTCCTCGTCTCATTTGCTTGTCAATCCCCTCATTGGCATCCACATTGCAGCAATAATGGCTTTGAGAAATCACTTCTGAACCATGACTGAGCCAATCTAACTTACCTCTTAAAAGCACTATGATGAAACACCTCTGTCAGGCTGTAGTTCATATGAGTGTTGCTCCAAGTAGATTTGGGGGCCTCAGAGGGGCATGTAGTTATATCCTATCTACTCTTTATCAGATTTTCCCCAAGTACCACACGCTGACCTGTAGCTGAACCTTCCACCAATCAATAAGCGTAAATCCCTCCCCTGTCTTGACTGTCCCATCTTCACCAGCCCTAACTTCATCCCTTACAAGTCAAATCTCATTCATTATCCTGGGACAGTCCTCATTCCATTGTGTCCTTCAAAGAATCCCTCTCTTCTCTCTGTCCTGGGAGTCAGCTGTTTGAAAAACTCAATCCCAGATTTTGCAGGTTTAGAGACCAGACCTTGGGTAAGCGGTGTCGTTTGAAAAAGGGTTTTTGGAGTGATCCCAAGACTGGTAGTAAGAAGTCGTTAGTCTTCTTCTCAGTGCAGTTCATTAGCAGAGGAGCCTGTCAAGGTTAAAGCATGCTGTGGTAGTGAATAGACTCCCGCCCCTGCTGTTAATTACTTTGTCACATATATTAGTAAATCCATAGGAGTAGTTACTCCTCTGTGAGACATAGGATTAGTGCTATGGTAGTCCATCAGCAAGTCCACTGCATGTGTGTATATGTCTCTTGTGCTCAGGTGCTTATGAAGTCCAAGTGTCCAAATGAGTCAATAAAAGACAGAATGATTAAAGTAATGTCCTCAAAAGTGAAATGATTGAGGTCGATTTAAGGGTTTATGGAGCAAATTAAGTCCTGGTAAGTACTATGGCCTGTACGTTGGGTTGGTTGGTCATTATGTCTGTTGGTCAGTTGTTCTGTCACCACTGGGGATGCACTGATACAGATACGCTGGATTGGTGTCATTAAGCAGATGGGGAATTGGTCATGGCAAGACCAATCCACAATAAGGTTTCTTTGCAAATGTCATTATAAGAATTCAGTGTTTCTGCTATCACTTACAATAATTCAGTCACAGCAGGCCACTGACTCAGTGCCACAGCAAGACCTGGCCTCATGTTACCTCACATGAAGATTATTCTTTAGTTCTACATTTGCGAATACATCAAAACTGATATCAGATTGGATTAATTGAAGAATTGGAATTGGTATCGGGAGGCAGAAAAAGTTGCATTCCTAGTAAGCACCTCGGTTTACAGCAAGATAATGTAGGTATGATATTCAAGTTCCCCACAGGATGATTTTTGATTATTTTGGTCACTGCTAATGTGTCCTCCAGTGCCACCATTCTGCCAAATTTCCATTTGCACCTATGAATTGAAAATCGAATGGGTAAATTCCTATTCAAGCTCCCCAGAGAATGAATAGTTTCAATTTTATTGGTTCATCATGACCCAAAGCTCAATATGTCAACATCAGACACAAAATCTCTAATAACATATTGAGCAGAGCAAACTAATGATGCCATGAAATTGCTAGGCACACTTGTGTCTCTTTTGATTTTGATGACCCAAGGCCTTCCTCTAGGGCCGCCCGCAAGACAAACTTTCTTTTTTTAGCCTCAGAGCTTGTTGGTTCTGTCTAACACTTTCTCACTATGAAAATAAATGAACATTGCAGCCTCTAGAGACGACTGGAGCATTGGACTTCTTGTTTAATAGATAGTTAGGTTTGCTCTCAAAGTAAATATTCACAGTTACTGGTGATCCAGCTCGCATGCGGGGTTAGATTCAAAACATCAACACTGAAAAAGGAAGGGCTGCTTACAATCATCAAGGAGAAATGCATCATAGAAGAAGAAATACCAGCCTCAGCAGACCAGATTGCAACACCACATATGGAATAAAATGAAACCACTAAATCTGACAGTGTTAGTACGTTCTGTTCCTCGTGAGCGACACGGAACCAGACAGCAATATACATAAACCTGCATGATTTAGCATGACCGCATACAACATGCCAGCTGACAACCAACACTTTACAGCCTTCGCTGCAATCACAGCGGAGTGCTGGGCAGACTGACAGAGTATAGAAAATTGCAGTGTGATTCAGCGTAGTGTGTCCAATGGTGAGCCGTAGGACTGGCTGCCGCTGTCAGAAAGAGTTTATGATGGCTTTCTTCAGCTGTCATTTTGACAAAATGCCATGCACACATCACCTGTGGGCAGCATGAAGGTGAGCCGCCTTGGCATTTATTTTTGTGCGCGTGCGTGTGTAGTCGCGTGTGCAGTGTAGGGCATGTGTGTTAGAATGCGTGAAAGAAAAAGACAAGCAGACAGAGAAGACAGCAGCGAAGACAGAAAGATAAACATACAGAAGATCAGACATATAGGCGAGCTGATGGATGAGAACAGAAACCAATTCTTGTCTTTTAGGGCTACCAGGCACAAAGTCAGTTTCCTTCAATCACAGCTGCAGCTACCTAACCCCTAACCTCATCCCTCATTCTGTCACAGAGTGTTTTTAGGGTCTAAAACATTGAAAAAAAAAAAAGTTGTACTTTTAATGTTAAAGACAGCTTGTGAAATGAAATAAATACACTCATAATAGAGCTTATTTCTTCAGCATGTAATGACAAGAATCACAACTTTCATTAGCACTGGCAAGCTCAGTTTCATATTTTGGCTGTTAAATTGGCCTTAACTTCAATTACTTGTGGCATTAAAAAGTATTCGTATGGCTTAAACGTTGCATTCTGTAACTTGAATATACCCCATGTCACAGAGGAGTTCATTTTCCATGTACAAGTGTTTCTTTTTTCCCCCCTCTCTCCATCCTTTGACCAGATGAGAGTTAGTGGTTCTGACAGGGTTATTGCTTCCCCTGGTTGCCCTGCTGTCTGCATCTCTTGATCTGTAGAGACAGAGCCAAAGTGAGACAAGCCTCCCCCTCTCCTCCTCCTCCTTAGCTCCCTGTGCTTCTCACTAGTCTCTCTCACTCTCTCTCATTTTGTCTCACTCATCTTTTCCATCACATCACACCTAATCTACCTAATATGTTCAACTACAGTACAGGACATTCTTCTTAGTGTGTGTGTGTGTGTGTGTGCCTCTGTTAATTACATCGTGGCAGGGGTGTGTGTCCATACCTTTTAGACGATTTGATATGTATCTAGATTTACAATCCACAATCTGACACAGAAACAATGCAGCTAAATTCATAACAATACAATATGCTGTGATTCAAAGCGTATTTTATATGATTAGGATTATTTCTTTACATTTTTAACAATAATGTGACTAAAATAAATGTATTTCCTCAATTTAACTTTTTTTTTTGAAAACTTATTCACAGATACCCCAGAAGTAAATGTCCTCTGCTCTCCAAACAGTAGTAAGCACTAGAAGTTTAACACTGGATAATATTTTAGCCAGTCCGTTCCTCAGTTCTTGTGTTGCTGTTGTAACTCTGAGTTTGGAATTTTCAACGTTCTGTCTGTTCATGTCCCCGAAAATAAAACAGCTCATGGTTTCAGTAACCACGGGAGGAGCTGGGGTCAGCTGGACGCAGCATTAGCTACTAATGCTACACTTACTCACCCTGCGGTGTGTCTCACTTACTTTACCGTCAGCGTTGCACACATCGGCTTATTAAATGAGTAGTGAGCTGTGTGGTGCCACCGGCAGACTTTATGATACCGCTGTGCGTTTTGCAGACTAAATGCAATGAAAGAAATGTCTAGAATACAGCCATTGGACATTTTTACTCATTTGAATGTAGAATTTAGGTGAGATCTATGGTTCTATATTGATGTAGCCCAATCTATGACTCTTGTATCAGTTTTACAATACCTTTTTCACCTTACATTGTGGGGAACTCAGCATAAAAAGCTGCTGACCACCACTTCATGTTGGGGTTAAAAGTTGTTTTAGGTTACGTTGTGGTTACTTTAAAGGATGTTGTTCGCCATGTTAATGTTAGAGTAAGTCTCCGGGGAATCAGTGTAAGTCAAGTCAATGTTAAAACATGTTTGTGTGTTTTTGAATGTGTGAGCATGCAGAGAATGTTTTTTATTGTTTTGTAGATTCAGTGTTTTCTGTATTTTTTCTTACAAAGCTTCAACTTTCACTCTCTAGTCTCTAGATATGTGTAGAAAGCTGCCTCCCTCCCTCTGTCTTACTGTCTGTCTGTTATTTACACACACACACACGCACGCACATTTTTTCAGACATTAGCGACTGTCCGGCATTATCTGTCCCTCAAACTTTAGCTACTTCTTCCATTTTCTCCCATCTTCTCTTTTTGCCTCCATCCTTCCTTTTCATCTCCTGCTCTCCAGCTATCTAATGAGTAAGTATCAACAACCCCTACCGACTCACTCTTCTTTGATCTGATATAAGCTCTCTAAAGCCTCACACACTGCTGCTGTGAATGGTAGATTCGCCATTTGCGACACACACACACACACACAAACACAAAGTTATCATTTTGTCTTCTCTCACTGTAGTAAACAATGTTGATTCAGCTGGTGACAGAAGTCCTTTCACACAGGGAACATTGTCTGCACACTGCAGCTCTCACTCTCGTACCATTTGTTGCTTTAAAAGTCGGTGGATTGGTTCTCCGACTATAAAACTCTATTGAATGGTGCTTATACTCCGCCAGGGTTGGAGGTTTGATTCCCACTGGGACCACACATGTTTCCAATGTGTGTTCTCATGGCATTTTAAGCCTCGATGGAGGAATCTATTATTTCATTTTTAAAGATCCAGATGTCAACCATCCAAACATATGTTATGTGATATCACTTAAGTCTTTATGGGTTGTAATTTTTATTCCCAATCACTCATCTTGTTTTGGTCTCATTTCTCTGCAAAATCTCCATTGGGACTCAATCCATGGCCTCAAGGCTGACTTAAGTCCACATGCAAGGGCCCAGTCATCAACAGCATATCCAGGCCTGAGGGGATAACAGAGCAGAAATAAAATGTTATCGACTGTTTGTCCTCATGAATATCTGATTATTTTAGCTGCAGAAGAAATCACAAGTATCAAAAGGTAAATAAGTGAAAGGCCAAAAAGTATCAATCATCGTCTCAGTTTTTGAGCAAGTCTTATTTTTTTAAAATTCTCTTTATTTTTTGAACTCTTGATCGCCCACTTTTTCACTCTGCATGCTGAGCTTTGCTGCTGGGTCCAGACAAGATACAAATGAAAGAACAAATCTAAATAAAGAGTGGAGAAACATACAGGGCATGAGGGCTCATCCAATGAGTTGATGAGCATGACAATGATGTGAATCACATGCTGTGGTCTTCAGTCTCCAGATCTCAACCCAACTGAACACCTATTAGAGGTTTTGGAGTGATGTGTTAGCACTCTCCGTCACTACGTATCATCAAAACACCAGATGAGGGACAATCATGTCAAATCAAGTCAAGTCAATTTTATTTATATAGCGCCTAATCATAACAGAAGTTATCTAAGGGCACTTTTCACATAGAGCAGGTCTAGACTGTACTCTTAAATTTACAGAGACACAACATCCCCCCTTGAGCAGAACTTGGCAACAGCGGCAAGGAAAAACTCCCCTTTATCAACCAATACAGGTTATTCTTTTTGAACTTAAATTTTGTATACCTCACTGCATGAAGGAACTTTGGAATCATTTTTCTAGAAGGTAACATAACACCAGGGATTGCTGGCACAAACAGAGTTGGTGGACCGCCATGACTAAATGAATGTTCTTGATGGTGGACAAACTTCATTTTATAATACAGTTAATGTGATCAGTGACATCTGGCCAATACCCAATCCGTTTAGTCAGGTCACTAACGGCGCCAATACCGGTCCGGTGGATCCAGTCGGTGAATCTCTAATCTTTAAAGTGCCATGATCAGTGCCACTTTGAGTCTGTGTTCCACCTGAACCATCAAGGTCAAAATGATCTTAACCGGCCGTGGAGCATGCACACTAGATGTTGCTGAAAATAAAAGTCCTTCTTGGCCACAGATTGCCATATGTTAAAAGAAGTCAGGACAGCGCTGCTACTGGAAACGATCAATTCACAGAGGAGTCTAGTGGCCAAATGACACAAACACACACTCTATAGAAAGACAACAATGTGAAAGTACTGACACATAAAAAGTCTGAGGCACTGTAGGTACAAAAACACACTTGTTGTAACCTGACACAACACACTCATGGAAACACAGACGATATAATACATCGCTAAGAATCACATTTGGTCATTTATCTAACACACACACACACACACACTAACACACACACAGTTGCGTGCGGTGTCTCTCAGTGGGGGTCACACTCTCTGACAGCTCCATATTTCATCTAATGGAACTTCAATGGGCCTTTTCAGTCCGGTCAGGGGCTGTGCAAACTGCCACTGCAGGTATGCTATAGCTGTCTGGGGAGACAGCAATAAATAAGGCCACATAGTGTTTAATAAAACAATATGAAAATATTGTCTTACCCTTAATAGTCCTGCAGAAGGGAGAGGAGGATAAATCAGGAGGAGGACAGGATTGCGGTCGGGCATTTCCTGCAGCTCACTCCGCCTGTCCTCCCACTTTTTTTTGCCCCCTTTCCCCTCGGAAACGCTGCGTAAAACGATCAGTCGTTCCTCATTTTCTGTCTCGCCGGGCAAAGTGTTCGTATATAATGGATAAATTCTGTCGGTGACCAGTTGAACCCGCTGCTTTTTTTGTTGTCTTTTTAGCAAACCTGACATTGGAAAGTTCTATGTTCCCATCACATGAGTTAGTATCCCAACCTCAGCTGAAAGACCTTGATGTGAGCTTTCTTTTTTTTATGTTTTCAGGTTTGGGAGCACTGTAAAGATTGGTAGCCATAATATACCCACTGACCCTCAATGCACTTCGCCCTGCAGTAGCTATATAGGAAAATATTAAACAGCAAAAGCAACCAGAGCAAAATAAAATCCTGATACACCATCATTCATCCTGGAATACCTGTGAAAACCTTGACTTTTTTCCAGACTCTTGTGCAGGAATGAAGCTGCAGTCGTCCACTGAGGGACTGAGAGATGGTGCTGAGGAGTATGTAAGGGAGCTTTAAATGAATGTATGCTGTATAATCCCACTGATTATACAGTATAGATTTATTTAAAGCTCCCATTTAACAAACTAGATTTCAGTGTCTATTTCCATACAGCCTCTCTTCTCAGAGCTGAGAACGAATGTGTGTATTTTTGCCAGCGCAAAAAAAAAAAAAAAAAAACCCTGATGCTCATCCTGAATTAAAATTTCACTTTGATTCATTATTCACCTCTTCCCTTGAAAAAAATGAACTTTCAGTGCTGTTTAAACAGAAGGTGCTGTGCAAATTGTATCCAAATGCATTTTGGATGCTTGCTAACTATTAACAGAGGTTCAGATGCTGCTGTACAGAGGTTTGGCAGGCTCCTTGTTCCTGAACATACTGATGTATTTTAACACCAATTTATTCACGAGGATTTTTACTGAGCATTGATGCTTTTTTCGGCAACACTGCTGTTATGCTCTCTCATACCAATTAGCTGCCTAGTAGGACTGCTGATTGGCTCAGGATACTAACCACAAGCCTCTACAACATCATCCACATTTGTCTGAGGGGAAGCTCCGAAGCCTGACGTTCTCTCTGTATCAATCGCCATCATCCTGTTACATCAGGGTGATTATGTCTTGTTTAAAAAATGCTTTGTTTGGGGTAAAATTGGAAATGCTTGTTTTCAAGCTTTTCCACCTTGTGTGCCATTGTGTTTTCATTTCAAGCTGAGTCTGATTTATAGAGCTCATCTCTTTGTCAGAATCTGCCCCTTGTATCACTTCAGTCATCTGTTTCTTTTTTGGAATTTTTTGTTTTTTGGGAAAAAGGAGAAGTTTCATCCTGTTTTGGTTCCCTGCAGCTTTGTGCAACATGAACTCAGGCACCTTGTGTGTGAAACGTCCATGTACCAAAAATAACCACGTTGGAGGGGAATAAACAACCTCCTTCCTGTACGTGACATAATGCAGATCTGGAATCGATTCTCCCTTCAGCATAAGGAGTAGTTGCAGCCACAGTATTTCCTTCTGATGCATCTGTCCTAAGCTATAGAGCATTTATTCTGCATGCAGTTCATATTAGAACCAAGCTCGAGTACTGTTACAGAGTCTCAACAGGCCATTCATTCTCACTTCTGGCTGCAGAAAAGAACTTTACAACTTCAGTTTTATGTGCTGTCAATATGAAAGGTTTCTTGTGAATGAATTATAGTTTCATTCCCCTCCTGTTGTAAAAATATCATGAGGTCAACATGAATCAATGAACTAAAGGAGCATGCCAACTGAATGGCATCCCATCTGTGCCGCCCAGCGGGGTGGCTTCTTTCTCAAGGTGGGTCTCGTGACGGGGCCCAGATTGGTAGTGCTAGTCGCCAAACGATGGCGCCAAGCGTCACGTGGGGCGGCAGTCTGTCGCTTTCCCCTCCGGCATTCTTTTTCCAGGAAAACGGAAGCGAGCAGATTGGAGTAGAAACAAAAAACGTATATCTGTCCCTCTGCTCATGTCGAATTCAAAATGCGTGTGCTGGTACACACAGCTGCTAAGGTAGCTGTGCTGCTATGCCTTTAGACCATGGTCTGGATCTAAATGCTAGACTGTCCTTTGTGTTCTTTCACCGTCAGCCACTTAGCTCATCTTTCCTGTGGCACCCTGAAGTGACTTTGTGAGAATCTATTCTTCAGCAGCCACATTTCTAATATTGTGTAGAGGTCATTTAAAAGCTTAAAAAAAGTCTGCAGTGCATATACAGATGCTTTGTGGCTGTACTTGAGTATGGCAACCTTTTTTGCTGCTACTGACTTTATCTGTGATCTTTCATTTTAGATCTTGCAGCAGCTGTTGTCTTTAATCTGTATTGTAGTGTTTTGTTTTATCAATAAAAAAAATGATTGGTCAACAGGGTATTTATGAGCCATTATCACATTTTATACTCGTTCCATTATCTGACAACGGAAACAGAAAAAATATTTAAATAAGAGCAACAATATGTTAATTCAGCTGTGAAATTGAAGAAGAAATACAGAAATGGGAAAACAAAGATACTAATTACATAACAAGAGTAAATATTGTCAAAACCTTCATCCTATCCAAGCTCCTTTTTCTAGCAAATATTTTTCCTCCACCCAACTACATAATAATCCAACTAAACAAACAGTGTGTCA
The DNA here is from genome assembly GCF_914725855.1 of Thunnus albacares. NCBI lineage: Eukaryota > Metazoa > Chordata > Actinopteri > Scombriformes > Scombridae > Thunnus > Thunnus albacares. The sequence goes on along the minus strand of NC_058128.1, from coordinate 20,962,880 downwards.
ACGTAATCTTGAGGAACAACCAGGGAAGTCACTAAAAGGGAATTAATGTACAAAAACAGAATATGGTGATTTGGGTGCTATAGAGCTCAGTGACACAATAAAAGTTGCATTTGTAAAAAACGTATTTGCTGCCATCACCAGAAGTTCTCTCTGGGTTGGAGATGTTTCAAAGTGGAAAAAAAGAAGAGGCAAAACAAGACATGGCTCTTATTATAAATGATTATAACATTTACAAATAGACTGTGGTTTACCCTGCAAAATTATTTATAATGAAATAAATGATTTTAAATATGGGGGTTTAATTAATTATAAGCACTTATAATGAAGGCATAGAAGTGATAAAAAAATATATAAAAAATAAGAATGTGCCGGAGCATTAGGGATGTTCGGTGGCTGATGTTTGTGGGAAGTCTTCCTGTTAGAGATTTTGTGTCGCGGAGTCGTTATGTAACAACAAAAGAATGTCCAGTGATTCACTGCAGTGATGATGAGACACAGCAGCATCTTCTAATGGACAGTTACAGAGCTCAGACGTCTGGGATGAATTAAAAGCATTTGATATACAATTTGATCTATGTTATAAATCTGTCATGCATTGCATTATAGAAGATACATCGCCAGCAAGAACAACAAGAAGTGCCATGATAATACAGCAGAGTGTAATCGACAGGGACACAGTAATCAAACAGACACGCGCTGACTTCCAGAGGAGGAGACTGGACCAATCTCAGCGCCTTCCATGGAACATACTGGACTTATGAACTGACAGCTCTTAATACAGGATCACTGAACTCTATGCACTTAATGGATCTTTGCACTTTGGTTGCTCTTTACAGTATTGCTTAATATACTGTATTATATACTGTATACTTTATTTGTAATTTTGTATTGTGAAATTCAATAGATCTTTAAAAAGATGGAAAAGATAATGCTTGTGACACAGCTGAATCCCATCTACACTGGCTGTTAGTTTGCTTTCTTTCACAATCATGTTGAGTTCACAAGAATGGTGTTTATGACACTGCTCCAGAGCAGGAATGACTAAAATGAAAATGATGATTGTATTGAATCCCACCAGAACACGATGGAATACTTGCTGTTGATCTTCCTAAGCCCTTGATTCACTTGTGGTAGCCATACGGGTGAGGTTTTTACCACATCTGGATAGTCCAGATGTGTCAGGTAATATGTAAGCGCCTGTCAATCACCGTCAGTCAGAAGCTGAACAGATAATGGAACGGACTCGCTATACTAATTGATGGAGACTGGTCGCAAAACTGTGTTTGGACAGAAAAAACGTTGGTCCGTCTCAGCACTTTGAACGTACTCATTAGAAGATACACAAGCAAACTCAAGAGTCACACACACCCAGAAACACAAACAAACAGACGGTAAAGTGGGTCTCAGAATAAGCGACGCAGGAAGGGAGGCAGCTCTACACTACGTAACCCGAGATGTCAGCGGTCACGAGGACCAAAGGAGAGGATCTCTATGCCTCCCTGCACCTCCTCCATCCCAAATAATCACTGGGCCTCCAAAAACCAGAGAAAATAACTTAATTGGTATGCTATTTGAGTTTTTTTTTTCCAATGGCATGGAGCTGCTATAAATTATACATACTGAATTTCTCTTCTCTCTTACCAGGCAGCTCTCTGCAATCTTAATCAAACTGCGCTTTTCACGATTTTCAGGCTTTTTTTTTTTTTTTTTTTTGCTTGATTGTAGCTGTGAAAGCCTAATAATCCTGACAAGTTAAGTATGTGTTTTGTTGGCTCTCTGTTGTAATAGTACTACTGAAATAACAGCAGAAAGAAAAGCTGAAAGCGTGGCCAAACAGTAGGGGGAAAACCTGTCAATTTAAAGGCAACACAAAGACGCGCTTGTTGAGAAAGGAGGGAGGGGGGTCATGAACTCAGGATCCGGACTCAGACCACAGCGTAAATTCTACCCGTGTAAACCCCCCCCCTCCCGTTCTCTCCACCACCTTCCTAAAACACCAAGACGTCAAAGAAACCAAGAGAAATACGCTCGGGTCTTTCTTCAGCCTGTCAGCGGCCATCCGTCTCTCTTATGTGTCCTTAATAGCATCTGACCACACCGCCAGAGGAGGAGCAGCAGCGGTGCAGCCGCAGGCTCACATCTGACTGGACTGGAAAACTCTTTATTCCTTCTAACTCTATCTGTACTTTTCCTCCTCACACACTCCTCTCTGTAATACCTTCAGGGCAAATGTAGCGTATGAGGATTTCGCCATCAGTCTCGAGGCGGTCTGAAATGGAGCGATTGCTTGGCTATTGTAACCTCTGACCCCTGACCCAGCATGGAGCAAGACGCTCGGCTGCAGGGAGGGGAAGTGTGCTGCAACTCTGTGTGTGTGTGTGTGTGTGTGTTTTTGGCAGAAGGCGTTTTTCATATTTCATAATTCATCCATAGTCTTGTGTGTCTCCTTGGCGACAGTGAGATCAGGCGGTTGTAACCCCATTGTTACATTGCAGTTAAAAGTCTCATAAGCGACATGAGTCACATTAGGCCATTACCAGCTCACCTCTCAGGGTTAATTACGTAAAACCCCTTCCAATCCTTTTCATCAGCAATGTGTGAGTATGTAATGTGTGTGTATGTCTGTGTGTGCACTGCTGTGACACTGAGTCAATCAGGCATACATCCTCACACATCACGTCTGGGTAAAATAACCTCTAGCTGCTGCACCACACACACACACACACACACTCATATATATATATAGTGGAGTCTTCCAGGCATTATCCTGGCTGTGTGGTGGCGTTAAGCCCATTTCAGACAGCATGAACTGGGAATAAGTGAGGTCACTGAGCCCCCTGAGAGGGGCTTCTGGCTCGAGGGGCTCAGCAGGGCTTAATGCAGCAGGTCTGTGCTCAGTGCACCTCCAATTAAAACCATTCAGGAAGTGTTTTCCTTGAACTCTAAAAAGATATCTATCTTTAGACAAGAAGCTTCTGGTTAGCGTAGGTGGCAATGAGTCGACGATTGCCCTGGTTTTGCTTTCCCAGAAGAATTTCAGCTCTGCAGAAAATAAATGAAGCATTTCCTTCGCTTTTGAAAGAAGGTGTTTATGTTAGATTTTGTTGTCATCCTTCAACAGTAACTGCAATCATAATAATGAGATGTGTCACTCAATGCGTCAAACCTAGTCAGGCGCAGAATTGGAAAAGACTATGTGATCTTTTCCAGTACAAAACATTTTTTTCTTAAAAGGAAGCTTTCATAAAATCACAAATCTTCAGATAACATACAGATTAAGGGGCTCTGTGGAGTTTTCTTGTAAACAAACAAAAGGTATGTTTACATTGATTGCTACTCAATAAAACACATTGTGTTTGTCCTTGAGGTCTAATATAAAAAAATATTAAATATTAAATACATTCCCTCCCTCATAAACATTTCCAAAGTTGATTTATATGGAGTATCTAAAATCCTGCATTGTTTTCATTGATGTGTACTAGCTTGCAGTCTTCTTCTTCTCTGCTTTTGATAGTGCATCGCTGCGTTCCCTGGCACATTACAACCACCTGTAGGTAGTGTGCGTGCGTGCACATGATAAACAAAACAGGCACCCACTCGTAAAACCTGTTGTCAGTAGTCGTGCTCATATAAATACATATTAAGTTTGTTTGTTTTGGTATGCGGTACAACAATTTTTCACCAACTGACATGATGAATGGCGTAGCTTCAGTCATCAAACATTTTTCCATTTGAACGCCTGTCAATTCTTTCAACACTCCGCACATACTGATGCACTGATCCCAGCTTGTTTGGTTTATTGTGACTTTTGATTGACGATTTGTTATTCCTGAGCTAAGCCAACTTCCATCCTCATTACCATGCAGTCACAGCAGAGATGAGCAGGAAGCGTCAACCCTCTCAGACCCGTTGTCACCTTTCACGACAGCCGATATTTATGAATTTGTCGTGAAACGGAAAGTCAGCAGAAAAGCTCTTCGAAAGCTTAAGTGTAAGCTGTATCTTTTTGTGCCAAGGTTTGAGTATGTGGTTTTGGCAGTGGGCGTCTGAGCCACTAGGAGACCCTATCATAAGCATTTTTCAGCATTATGTTATCGTACTGGGGGGGATTGGACTGCGGTTACTGCTGGAATAACCCAAATATTTACTATCAGCTTTCAGTATGTGGTGAGTGGGTGCTGCTGATAGTGGAGGGTACTGTTGAGTCTGAACAGCAGCAGCAGGAGGAAGGAGGTAGCCAGTTGTGAAGGAGGATCAGGGAGTGCAGAGAGATAAAGTCCGGTCAGTAATTGATTCAAATCATTTCACAGAAAAGACAAAGATGTAGTCGTTGTTTATCTCACTGTTTCTTCATGATCGGTGAATTACTTTGGAGCGGAAGAAGGGACACGAAGTAAAATACGTTTTATATCTTTTGTGTTATCCTGAGAGAACTATTGTATTAGCTCTAGAAATGATTTGCTTGTGTCCCACCAGCAGCAGCAACAGTGAGACTTTATCAATCCTTCAGGGAAAAAGCATCAAAAATCAACCTCTCAGAATTTTTTTTTTTTTTATCTAAGTACTCCTCATGATCCGGACTTGTTCACATTATCACTGTTGCTGTGTAATAATAAATACTGTCACTCAGCTTTATCAACAGCCTGTCATGTGGAGCCTCTGCTGTTAAAAATGATGCATATTGTCGTAGGGCTGCAATAAATAACAATGGATTTATTGTGCAGCCGATAAAATGTCAGAAAAGAGTGATTGATGCACAATTTCCCAGAGCTCACGTTGTCATCTTCAAATTGCTTGTTTTGTTTGACTAACTGTCCAAAACCCAAAAATACTATCCAGTATACAGTGATATAAAACAGAGAAAACCAGTAAATCCCCACACTGGAAAACCTGGAAACCCTAAGTGTTTACCATTTTCGAGTGGGAAAAACACAACGATTAATTATTTATCTGTCAATCAAATCAATTGATTTATCAGCTATTCCTTTCAGCCCTATATTATAGCATTTATGCATGACATACTGCAGTTGCTATGTTGGCTCTAAAAAGGTAAGGCATGATGTTTTAAATTCCAGCTCTGCTTTTATTCCGAAGGCCGGTCAAGCGTACCGAACATTTTATTGTTCCTGTGGGGCAGACACAACGGGCATTGTGGAAAAAGTTAAAAATATTGCCGAGATGCAATCATCACTCTCCGCCTTAGCTGGGAAACAGCTGTCACCATGGATACCAATAAACGTCTTGCTTTTTAAGTCGTGCTACACAGCCTGCTGTTGTGTGTGTATAATGTCCCCTAAACAATTAACATGTCCTATAAAAAGATGGTATAATCTTGTTTTAATTGATCGATGCATCCATAAGACAATTAAAATAAATCATCAGGGACAAAGTGGTGGTTCAGTAACTGTTTCCTTCTCGGGAAAATGTATTCTTGTTCATGTTTAGATGCTTTAAACTAAATTAAATCCAAAAAAGGAAGTCTTACATTTCATGCCTGTAGATAACCTTTGCCTTGCACTTGCTCTCTACACTCTCTGCACATCAACTCTTGCTGCTGAGTTACTCGGCCATCTCCACTTCAGCCCGACAGCCTCTGCCCCACAGGAGCCCGTTTATAGACCTGGCGATGAAATGCTCGACATCTCAGTAAATAAAGACAAGAGGATTTATCCAGGCCACCGTTTCCCTCGGTTTATCAAGGAGAAGTGCCGAAGAGGCAGCTGACCTTTTCCCCGGCGTTCCCAATCCACGCCATCCTCCCTCTTTGCTTCCCGCTCTGTCTCTTTCTTTTTTCTTCTGCTCCCATTTTCTCATCCTCCTTCTTTTTTTTTTTTCTTCTCTCCCCTATCTCTTCACCCTGTCTTATTCACTCCCATCTCTTTCCTCTTTTCCCGAGCCCCTTCTGTTCCACTCTACTCTCTCATTTGTCTCTCCAGTGGCAGCATGCAGAGAAGTTAACAAGGTTGTTTTTTTTTTTTTTCCTTCTGCCTCATGAATCGAAATAAGAGAAATGGACAAAAATTACAACATTAGTGGAGAACATCGCCTGTTAAATCTGTGTGTGATCGTTTTTTACATTTTTTCCTCTTTTCCATTAGTTGGTGAACTACCAGCTGAAGCTTATCCCGCTACACTTGTGACAGAGGATGAAAGCATCTGCTAAACGGCTGTAATATAAATGTAAAATGATGTTAATCTTCGGTTCTGTGGGGAGAAAGCTCAGCTCCACCCAATCTGTACATCCCGCTGTCAACAGCAGCTCATTTGCAGCCTAACAATCGTCTCCCAAGGTTAGATCCATCATTACAGCAGCCTCTCTCTTTGCAGGGGTCTGCTGTGCTGCTCCTGCCTCTCCTCCCCTCACCATCACAGACAGAACACTGCCATCTGTTGATGGGTGGGGCAATTACACGTCTGGGGTCACTGCAGTTAGGCTGATGTAGGAGATATAAGCTGAAACACAGGGTCCTTAAAGAGTTAAGAACTGTTTTTAAAGGGCCAATTCACTAAAATCACAAAAAAATCACATTTTCTCATTTATTCCCAGTGATGTAAAACTTCTGATTTCTGAAAATCATCTTATTTCATGTCAGTGTCTGACAATATCATACAGTATATATTCTGTTTCTGCTTGTTGTATCTCTTTATTGAAGCTATATAAAGTTCATACTGGCTGAAATATGTATTTGCTGTACCATTCCCCATAATTCAATCTGACATGTAGTATCTTTGGAAACTTTGGGATCTCCGCTGGAATGTTAATTAATGTTCTGTAGGTTTGAACAATGTTTGGCTGCACAGCTTGAGTTGCGGGTCAGTAGGGTTTTTCTTGTTGTTTGTTTTTTTTGTTTTCCCTTTATTTATTCAGTGAAGTTTAACTGAGATGAAGCGTCTTTTGCAAGAACACACTGATCACATTCACACAGTTACATACATTCACAGGGTTTGACATAACCGACGGCCCGGGGCCAGTAAAAGTTTATGCAGGGTAAGTTGATTGGCAGGCCAATCAGAGTCATGGCGGACAAATAAATTGGGGTCACCGGCCAGGCAGCTGATAAATAATTTGGAATGACAGCGGAGGGCCAGGTTAACATCACTGTGTGGCACAACACTGCCGCCACTGCTGAAAATTCACATTATACATAATAATCACAACAAACACAAACCAGGTGCACTTTTTCCACTTCAGGCAGCTGATTGAAGACGTCCTGTTATGGTTCAAAAATAGTTCTAAAGAGGAAGTTGTGCCGACGTACAGGACGTTACCTGGCCGTCTGCTGGGCGTCCTTCATGGGCATTCTAGCAACATCGAAATATGCCGTTACCATCATCAACAGGCCTGTTCAGCTATTCTGCTAAAGTTTATATCAGTGTGCATTCTGCAGCTTTATACATCCTTAATATGCTTTACATTCTGAATGGTCTAACCAACATCCTGTCTGACCAGAACATCTGTTATACATCTTAACAATGTGTCACTTTCAAGATAATCCTGATAATAAATAATATATAAGCAAACACAGTATCTTAGTTAATACAAGACATATGCATCATTTTTACAGAAATGAACTTAGCCAATATTAACGTGCAACAGTATTTTGTTTGGATAAACAACGCAGAAAATATGCGTATCAAAAGTACAGCTTCTTGTAGATAGTCTAACAGTTTGAATTCTTAACTCTTTTGATTCCATCTGATGCACTTTTCTCTAGTTTCCACTGAGGCATTGCAGGATAATGCTAATGCTCCAGGATGTAAACAGCTGCCTAAAGTCCTTGTCGGAACTCTGTGAGGGAAACGGAAGCTCTAAATCCCTTCATCAACATGAGCATTATAGAATATACACACCAACAGAAAAGCAAACTTTAAAAGCAAACTTTCCCAACAACGTTATTTCTGCATCGTTTCTGTCCTCTTGTTACTGTTGCTTTTCAAACTCAGCTTTCAACTCTCGTGCTGAACTTGATGATAGTCGCTTCATATTAAACATGAATGACCAAAAGTATGAAGATGTGTGACTCAATAATAAACCCTTTGTAACTTTTATTAACCCAGAAAAGCCAACATCATTACTAAAATATTAAAAATGTTGAATGCTCAGTGATGTTCATTGTGTGGGCAGAGGACGTCCCTCTTGGACAATCTGCTCTCAACCAATTAATGAATAATAATAAAAGTTTTTGCATGAAAAATACAGAACAAAACACCCAAAGATTTGTTGCACAGCGAAACTTTGAGAAGTATTCGGAGTGTCTTTGAAGTCAGGTCCAGGTGGACCTTTATTGAATGTGGAAAGAACGACACCCTGTAACTGTCTGCCTACAGCCGTTGTTAAACCAAAAATGGTCTGAACCAAATATTCATTAAAAAGAGAAACTGACACTTACACACATATCTGTATTCCAGATATATGCACATGACCCCAAAAAGCAATTTGACTGCAGTTTCTTGATTTGCGTTCCGTCTGATTGGAGCCATTTTTGGCCAGGGACACAACATCACCGCCTGAACAATGTTTGCTGGGTCCCCTCTTATCCACAGCCAGTATATTTTACAGCCACAGGAGCTCCTTATGCTAATAGTGAACTGTTATGAACAAGCTCAAAACAGACATTCATTGTATGTAATGAGTCGAATTAGCTAAGTATCTTGAGCAGCAGAGGGAGGAGGACAAAATATAGAGAAACTTACATTTATACACCAGTCATTTACTGATCCAGTATAAGCCTAGTATAATATTCTGCATATTTGTGTAATATATCAGCATTACATATCAATAACTAAAGGAAAACAACCAAATCAAATCTAAAACTTGACTGTTGTACATGTTATGTATACAATGAATAAATCACCAAAATTATGTAGAAAAAGAGTTATTTTGATTTTTTGGCTGCCGGGCCAGTGAAAATATACAAGGGGCCAGTAAAACTCTGATCTACTGGCGAAGTGGGCCAGTGAGGAAAAAATGTTACATTGGACAGTGCATTCACACCTGGAAGCTGCCCAGTACAACCACAGTCTGATGTGCCGGCCACTGAGCGGCTCCACTGGAGCAGTTGGGGTTAAGGGCCTTGCTCAAGGGCACCTCAGTGGTGGTAATGAGGAAGAGTCATTTCACTTTCCCCACACAGATTTATCCTGTCAGTCCTCACTTCTCTAACCTTTAGGCCACCGCTGCAACATTTTTACATGTTCAGTTTATTCGTCCTGAGCAGTACTACCACCCAGTCTGTAAAAAGTTTATTTCAAATTAATAACAGAAAGCCAGCATTTCAAACTGAGGGCATGGAGTTGGAAAGATGTGGCTGTTAACCAGGCAAAGAGGGTCTAATGAAAGCCATCATTATGTTGCATTAAGAGAATTGTAGGATTCAGTGTTTTTGGAGTTTGACCCACACTTTGGCCTCAAAGTCAAGATATAATCTGTAGTCCTTCAACTTTATGGAGGCGGGATAATGAGTCACTGGAATAACCACCCGAGTCTGATTTGCACGAAAAACGAAAGCACTTAGCTATCTGAGGAAGCTGTCAGTCGTAAAAAAAGTGACCCAATCTTTAAATTCAATTTTCAAACAAATGTGTTAAACGAGTCTCTGAGAAAATAATGGGAATAATGTCACTGCCTGCTGTGAAAACAGACTCCTACAGTAATGCTGTAAGAGTCTGTTTTCACAGACTCTTGAAAGCTGTTTTCAGTACAGTAAATTACAGTAGCAACCAGCTACAGCTCAGCAGATAACTTAATGAGTAAGGAATGCAAATTTTGACTTGTGTTTTGAATATGGTGACACTCCAATGTAGGCTTAAAACATTTTTTTTTTTTTTTTTTTTTTCAAGAGATGTTAGACCATCGTCTCCCCAGTGGATCAGAGCCCTTTCTGTTCCACTCTTCCTGATAAGCTCTTTATCTTTGAGATTACACAGTACTTTTTGTTTCTCTCTTCTAAAACACTTGGGAATAGTTGTTGCATATGTTTTCCAGGCAGCGTGATTCATGACTCCTACTCCTCTTAGTCTAACTTCCTCTGCTCAAAGAATCGTTGCAAGTCACTGTGAATAAGCACGTCAGCGAAATCCTTTCGTGTAAAACATGGGCTGTTGATATTAAAAGGCTTTGGCACGAGACAAATGTTCTAATTCCAGGCCGATAATGGGCTGTGAGCAGCTCTGGCAGGGCTGCGGCCTCTTGTTTGATGGTCCCTAGTGGTTTGTCCTGGGTGCCGTTCGGGCCACACAGAGTTTGGGCGGGAGGGTGGGTGGGTGTATCAGTTTGGCCGGTCCTGAGCCGATCACTCCGACACCTCGTTAAAGACCCCGGCTTCCGAACCCACACATCGTCCCCCCGCCGTGCTGCTGCTTCAGCTCCCGATCCGGTTTCACTCAGCCCGCACCGCAGCGCAAGCATATTCTGGGTATTTTTCATGCCACGGCTAGAGGAATAATGGTCCGGAGAGAGGCTTGACTCCCAAGTTTTATTATTCCACTTCAATTTTTTAAAGTTGTAGCTTTAGAACGATGCCAGCAGTGGCATACAATCCAGTCTTTTTATTCAGCGGCCGTGACCTCCCAGCTTGTGGGTTTGCATGCAGGCGTAGTTGTGTGTGTGTGTTTTCTCCCTCCGACTGACCGTGAGGATCAGTATGTAAAGTGCTGTATGTTCACACAGACAGAAGATTCGCTTGCCCGTTTTGGCTTTTACCTAAACTTCTACTCTGCTTTACTTCTCTTTCGTTGGACGTGACTGCCATCCACTCTCTTTCCACCCCGCTCTACCACCCTGCACTCCCTCCTCCTTCTCCTCTCTTCTGCCCTTACTGTGGCCCCTCGTGGTCTCCTTCTGATTACCTCCCTACCTCTCCAGCCCTCCCAGCCCTGACAGTGGCCCCATGCTGGCCCTAGCTGTGTTCAGGGTCGGGTTGGGGTCATCCATGGTACAGTAGGCTGTACCTTTTGAACTTCAGGAAAACCTCCAAAAAACTGAATTTCTGTCTGTCTCTGCATATGAGCCGTACAGCAGTTAGTTGAAGCTTTAGCAAATTGCTAAATGCATTTTCCCGTCTTTAAGTCTGACATATCAGGCCATTAGTTATTCCGAGCTTTCAGGTAGATTCGGTTAGTTTAAAGACATTTGGAAGCCAATTTATTTCCCTCAGACTCCCGTACGCTGTGTATCTGGATAATTGGGAAAAGTTTGGATTTTATTTTTTGTGACAAGTGAAAAGTTTGAGTAAAATGTGTCTGACAGTTGTATGGAAACATAGCTTCTGTCTTAGTCTGACTGTGTTCCTCCCTGCCTCTCCTCTCCTCATGCTCCTCCTCACGCTTTGTTCTCTGTTATCCTGTCACTCTCCACACAGAACAAAACGCGTGCTTGATAATACTCTCTCCTTCCCTCTGTGTGTTGCTCTCCTTTGTTCTGTCATTTCAGTCTCTGGTGTTATTTTATTCCAGGTTACAGTGGCAGAGAGTGGCTGTATTTAGAAAAAGGGCAAAGAGGCTTTAGTAATCTGTGGCCATCTGAGGATTGATGTGATTTCTGTGCTCTTTGATCCCACCTGCTCCGACTTTGGTATAATTAGCGGCAATGTTCTAATATGTATTTATCATGCAGTGAGCGTCGTGTCACAACCGCCTGAGACCAGCATTTATTTGCTGTCACCTTCACAGACAATCATTGCTTTGTATTGTGTTGCCTTGTGAGTTTTCAAGCTCATTTTGTTACAAAGTAAACTTGAAAACAGACAACCTTGAACCAAATCTACTCACTGTAGATGTGAGAACCTAAACCTGGTGTAACTTTGTTTTTTTAAATAGTGGCATCATGGTTTCTCAATTTTATCTTTTGGTCCTAATAGTCCGAAATAAGTCTGCTTGGCCAATCACGCAGCATCAGGTGTAGGATTAAGTGAGAATAAACAGAGCCTTGTTATGAATATAGAGAGTATTGAAAAGTGTGATGGTTTATAGGCGTGCCATACTACAACAGTACATTGATACGTTCAAAAATCAGCAAAATTGTGCTTTATAAACAGAAAATCTTTCATATTGAGGCTTCTGTGACTAAGCATTTATCAAACTGGTGTATGGTCTTCCAGGTGGGGCTCTTAGATTTGGAAAAAGTGTGTAAGCCTCTGCTTTAGGAAGGCTGTACTTCACTAAGGTACACAGGTAAAGGTTAGTGAGGCATGTCAGCAGACAGCAGTCTAGCTTAATGTTTACCTCCAGAGTCGGGGTCAAATGCAGGTCTGGAAAAACCTCCGTTTCAAATAAATGGTTGGATTACCAGGGCCTCACACAATTAGAATGTCTTTAACCAAACTGGGAGTGTTTTAAAAGAGGTGAGCACGAGTTACAAAGGACACAGCACCATGTTAAGAATCGACTGCAGCGTTATCACACTCACCCCTGATCTTTTCCTTTTTTGGCAGGAACATTTTGACGAATTAGTCAGGGGTTATGAATCAAAGATGGAAAGAAAATAACGTCCCCAATTCTCGTCACTCTCCCGAGGGGTTGGCATCTCGTAACCATTGGTAACGACTCTACAAACAGTCCTGGATAGGCCTAAATCGGCTGTTTGCCATCTGAGAGAGAAAGAGACGTCCCAGTAGACCAAAGCTTGTCAGAAAGAATCTGTCTGCTGCTCTCAACAAAAAAAAAAAAAGAAAAACAGCAGCTCTCCCAGAAACATATCCTGACAGGTATTCCCGTAATGGAGGAAATGTCCAAGAAAGCTTCATTCATAAAGTAGTAGCAGTTTTACAAGTCCCCCTTCATGCATTTCACTTGCTTATAATTCATTTTAATACTGTTGACATTTTGTTTTTAATGCTTTCCTTTAGAACCAAATTAGTATAATATAGCAGAACTGCTGTCTTTTAAGAAGCCAGTAGACCAGAATAGATTCCTTGGAGATTTGGACTGTTTTTTGCGTTTTTTAAAAATGTATTGTTTTGGCTTGCCTTTATTTGACAATCAATAGTTAGGAAGCAGACAGGAAATAAGGATAAAGGAGTATGACATGCAAGAAAGGTCCCTGGCTAGAATCAAACCTTGGATGTCACGGTCATGTGACTTTGGACTGTCGATGGGAACTTTACAAGCAAACAACTGACAGTGAAAAGTGGAACCTCTACAAAACACAGAATGCATCACTGTTGGACTTGGTTCAAGAAGAGCAGGAATCACAAAATGTGTCTGTGGTCCATTGTGATTTAAATATGGCACAACACTGCCAGGAGTAGGAGCTTAGTCCCCACTGGTGCCAACAATGCACAGCTCTCGGTAGTAGAGGACCAGCATTCTTGGTTAGAAATAAACACGACGTGCCTTAAGCAAAACTGTTTAACGTTCATATAATGTGATTTATTAGGCATGCCACTTCTTTTTTTTTGCTTTTCTCTCCGGTCGTGCTGTCTTCATTGAGTTGTTAAACGTCCATGACTGCAGGCTACTGTAGGTAAATTATGGGAATCTATAAGCAGACGACTCTTTCCAGTGTGTTCTGTACAGTTTAAGCATGAAATTGGACAGTCCGGCGGTGCAGTCATTGCGTCAGTCGGTTGAATCAGTTCTATTTGAAGTTAACACTATAATTTACAACTCCACAGCAGCAGGCTACAGTGTCAAATTGAGAATTTCTTCATCCATAATAATAAAAAAAAAAATGAAACCATTGCAGCCCCCAGGATTGAAATATCTGTAAAAATCAAAATCAACAGGGCAGAACGTTCATTTCTTTAACACTTAGCATGTGGCTAACACCTTCCAGGAAGGTGATGGCACAGTACATCAGGTACTATCTGTGCATCTCTGTTCATTTTTCTCCCCCCACTGCATTTCTTTCACCTGAACTCCGTGTTCTCAGCAGGAACACATGTCCGACCCTCAGGGTATTTCCTGTCCACACAAGTTACTCCGCTTGCTGCTATCGGATGGTGTCAACAACACCCCCGAAGGCAAACACAACCGTTTCTCCATTCTCTCCATCAACCCCCCCCAACCCCCCCCACCCCCCACCCTATAAGACCCCCTTTCCCCCATCATGCCAACCCCTTGTCCTTCAATCCTCACCTATGTTCCCCTCTATCTCCTCATTTATGATCTCATCTCAACTCAACGCACACATTCAGGTGTGTGAAAGACTCTTTGTTCACACTCTATGGAGCCATTGTCCTCCCCATTAAACGCTCTCACTTCCTTCTTCTCTCACTCAGCTCCGTCTACAATCTGTATTCCAATCTGAGAGCCGCTCAGAGGAAAAAAGGGGGGACCTGAGATTCACCTCTCACAAATCTCCACAAATCTTCCGCTCATTTTACCAGCAGATGGTTTGGCTCTCATTCCGTATGACTTCTCCCCGTCCTCACACGCTGGGAATTTTCACGCTCGCAGCTCGGAGGAAATCCTGTCTTGACGTTTGTCTCACAGTAGGAGTTCACCCATCAATTACGCCGTTGTAAATCCAATCGGCACTGTACCACGCCAGACACGGATGCTATTTATCAAAGTGGCTTGGAAAGCAGGCCCTCACTTCAGTTTTTTTTTTTTTTTTGTCATGCATAATTGCTACCATTTTCGAATGGTGAGGCGAGGTCAATCTGTCGCTCTGCTAAACACATGTATTAGTGGAGTGAAACATAGCATTAGGGGGCAGGCGCTACTGTCGTGATGACACTTTTATTCGCGTTCAGGTGAATAACAAAGAAAATTGATGGTGTATTTTACGAGTTGTTTGTGTTTCTTTTTTTTTTCGACGGTGACTCATTGAGGTTTTCATTCAAGGTGCCCTCTGTCAAAAGACGCTGCCTCAGGGTGCGTGCAGGCGTGTGTGTGTGCGTGTGCATACCGCTGCTCCTTGTGCTGCGTGTGTGTACATTTTGGAATCGGTCCATACGGTCAGATCGGGGAGGACCAACACGCCATCAGTGTGCTGATTTTTATCAGCCTCATGTTGAAATGAGACACGGGGCTTCATGTGTGTGTGTGTGTGTGAAGTGATGTGATAACACATGAGCTACACGACAAACACACACCTCTTAGTCTCCCCCACCCCGCCGTGGTGTGTGAGCTCCGATCCCGATCTGATCTGGTCGGAATGAACGGAGTGAAAAATTATGCTTCAGCAAGAGCTTGTTTGTTTTTGATCAAAATCAAATGAGTCATTCTTTTAGCTGCATTTATCAGCTTTTAAATGCTTGAACTTTGGGTTAGTTAATTGGATTGGAAGCAGGACAAAACGAGGGGGAGATGCACGAGGGAACACGGTACAAAAAAAACAGAGATAGGTAGGAAATTAAATTTGAGATTCAGGTTTATTATCTCCAGTGGGATGGGATGAGCCTTGAACTGTAAGCTAATTCAGTGAGGTGTGCCAGAATGAAGTCGCTAGGAGATAAAACTTCAACTGTTTACAGTGCGTGTGTGTGTGTGTGTGTGTGTGTGTGTGTGTGTGTGTGTGTGTGTGGAGGCCTGGCACAGGTCACAACCCTTTCCCTATCAGATTTCCTCCCACTCTCATCACACGCATGTCACTCAGCGAGCAGCGATCCACGTCTCCTACGCCGTCAGCCTGTCCGGGACCCCGGAGAATGAAGGATTATCTCCTCACCCGCAGTTGTTATTCACACTGATATTGGCAATGTAAGATGGGAAGAAATACAAGATCTGATTTTGATTTGGAATAGGTTTTTATAGCGTAATCCAGATGATCCTGGATTGAGCCTGTCGAGAAAATGAGAAGAGTCTAATTCTGTCCAGGCTTTAGATTCGATAAGCTGCTGATACGTTGGATGTGATATCATCCACTACAAGGTGCTCCAATACCTGCTGCAATCCATTTGAACTTTTGATAAATGGCTGCAGGGCTGCACAGTAATTAAATATTGGTATCATATCATTGTTATGTTGTCTTAATCAATGATTCCAAGTAAAAGGCAATTAAAAACTAATTCTAGTGTTAGGGTTAGGGTTTGTGTGAGGTAAAGAATAACACTGCATTGAACATCATTATTTTACATATGGATCTTGTATACCCTTTTGACATATTGATATATAGGTGACAAATTAAAGCGAAACCTAAATATATTATGATATTGATTTCAGTCACATCCCACAGACCTACAGTATCTTTCTCATGAAGCTAAAATGCAGCAGCGGCTCACCAACCATGTAATATGAAAGTTAGATTACCAACTGCTACATCTGTACAGAATCACAGCCAGCAGCTGAAGACCGAACATTTTTTTTTTTTTTTTTTTTCTCTCCTGTGTGAAGTTTGAGGTCAAACTTTAAGGCTGCAGCTTGTATCTTCTATTATCTCTCCTTTAAGCTTTGGGGTGCAACATTAATTCTGTTCTGACACTTCTTCTTCACCTGCCTCAACTTAATTTCCCCGACCGTTCCCCTCCATCAAACAACTACTCTTCCTCTGCACTTCTGGCTGCTACTTTTTTCGTTTCCTCTTCTTTCTTTTTTTTTTTTTTTTTTTTTATTTGACTCTGCTATCTGTGGCTGTGGAAGAAGAAGCTGAGCCGGAGCGGACTAGCAGCCTAGAAGCTATTTTCTCGGGGACAGAGCTCCCCAAGCTCTGTAATCTTTTTATAATGGTGTGTGTCTGCTCACAAGTGTGTTCCCCCCCCTCTTTGAATTAATCCGTCATTTCTAGTGCAGATACTTTTTTCTTGAATATTGGACAAAATGAACAAATCTTGCTAATTCTTGAAACTCAAGAAAAAAAAAACTTTGCAAACTTTAATCCTTAATTTTACAATTTGCAGCTGCCAAAACGAGACAAATGTGATGTCTCAAGACTGAAACTGAGGGTCACAGCAGGAAGATGACATATGACAGATGACTTACAATAGCTGGAGTGTGTGTGTGTGTGTGTGTGTGTGTGTGTGTGTGTGTGTGTGTGTGTATGTGTGGCTCCAGCGTGGATTAAACCCTGAACCCCCGGCAGCAGCGGTGTCACAACCTGCTCTGTGAGCTTCAGGACCAGGCTACACAGAAAGCACATGGATCACTTTAATAATTCAGGTTTCACTGTGGAGTGTAAGCTTATCTCCTCCCAGCACGCACTGACAACCTGACCTCAAACATCATGTAACCACAAGAGGGGGACGTAGAGAGAGGGGCACCGGTCAGTCTGGGTGGAAGACAGCTACACTCTGCCTGTATTAGATCAAAGGGATTACTGATGTTTGACAGATGCTGTGATTTCAGTTAACCTTGTCGAACAAAGCTACGACAGCGGAGGGATCAGAGAGCGGTGTGTCTCCACTTTTCTGTGTGTCTTTATATCTTCTTCGGTTGGATTTTCAGTGAGTTTGAAGACTGAATTTGAGCGAATGATCAGCAAGATATGAAGAGGCAGAATCCTCTAAGTAAATCTTGTTTTCTGTCAGTAGGTTAATGGTGAAAAATGTCAGCCCTCAAGGAGCTTGTTAAACGGTTGAAATACAGGAGGATGATCATCTATTCCATGTATTAAAAAAAAAGTTTATTTATCTAAGAGGAGATTATTACCCTTTTGAAATGTGACCACTGAAAAAATAACAGCTGGTAGTAAAAACAAAGTTGTAGGAGTAATTTTGAGGTAATGAGTAATAGTAACACTAATAGTCAGATTCTTGATGATAAAATCCATCTGTGTATTTGGAATTTCGACAATCACTTTCATTGTTTACGTATAATAAATTAATACTGCACTTTGGAACAAAATCCCTCATCTGCCATCACCAAGAATCGTTCCAAACCCCCCCCCCTCAAAAAAAAAGTAGAAACAAATGAAAGTCTTGTGAAAATATGGGTCAAGATGTAAATGAGTTGCAGGCCTCCTCCATGTGGTGCACATGCGACAAAAGTCACAGCTGCATTTCTGGAGACACACACTACAAAGTGAGACAGTAAATATCCAATTGGGTCAGCGGTTGAAAAAGCATTGAGAACACTAGCAGAGTCAGGACCCATCCTACCGATACTGAATCCTTGACAGCGTTTAACGGTTCGCTCTAAAAACCCTTCACTCAAGAATTCATGTTTCCAAAAGTTTTTCTCGAAGCTACAGCAAAAGAATGTGACAGTTGTAAAAATCGCGGCTCGGAAGCCAAATTGGGTCATAACACCGTCCGCTGGATCTCTATGAGAGAAAAAAAATCAGCAACAGCTTCTCCTGTGTGACCGTTCCAGGGAGGCAGACTCGAGCTTCCACAGCTAGAAACATATGGATGGGGAGGTGTTGTGAAGCCGGTCGTGGCTGAAGGGTGTTGTGTGTGTGTGACAGGTGCGGGTGATTTATGAGCTTCTCATGCGAGTGTTTTTCAGGTAGAGCACGG
Organism: Thunnus albacares; assembly: GCF_914725855.1. Lineage (NCBI taxonomy): Eukaryota > Metazoa > Chordata > Actinopteri > Scombriformes > Scombridae > Thunnus > Thunnus albacares. The sequence continues at coordinate 20,944,542 of NC_058128.1, read as the reverse complement.
TGATAATTTTTGTGAATGAGACAAGCCAGACTGCTGCAGCGCGAGTTGATTTGGAGCTTCACAGTTTGCTGCCGGCCATGAAGAACAAAGAGTGGCCAGTGCAGTATGTAGGTCAGGACATGCGTGTGTGTGTGTATGTGTAGCTGCAGTGTGTGAGCGAGAGAGACTTTAACTCTTAAAGTTCTTTTAATGAAATGCAAAACCAAGGGAATAATAACTCAAAACACCTTTAAGTTTCTCCCATTCAAGTTTGATTCAAACAGTCAGACCACCTTTTCTTACTACAGGTGCAGTATTGAGTTTTAATCCGACTGCTTTGTTAATTCTGAGAGAAAATGACACTATAATGCAACTCAGGCAGTTGTCACAGCCATTGTACTGGTATTGATTGTCATCCTGACTCAAATTTGCATGAACTGATTTTTTTTTTTAGCCACTTGTGGGTAGAGGAAACAAGCTGTAAAAACAACACTGACACATTATCAGCTTGTAAATTGATACGGTGAACTGACGACCGATGGAGCAAACCTTTAGCATTCATCTGGAATAAAGCTGCCCACGAAACAACGAGCTGAAAGAATTTTTAAAGCTCTGTAGAGCTGAAGAGAAGTGTCACAGTCCAGAGATATTTATCTGTTGGTTCATCAGTACAAACAATCCTCTTCACACATGGTCACTCAATCAAAGAATATCACTTGTAGTCACTTTAAGCTGCATGAAGCATCTTTCCGTATAATGTAAGTGTGTTTGACTTAAACTCACTGGTCAACTTCACACAGCACAGTCATGTTTACCACCTCGCCCGTCTGTGATGCCTTATACCAACTACAGTCAAAACAAAGGATGTTAAGTCCAGTTTTCAGTGGACTTTTTTGATTTATGCTCAATTGTTTTCAGTCAAGATATGAGTCTACTTACAGATAATTAGTATTTATCTACATGTAAGTAAGATGTGTGTATGTGATGGAAGAAATTGAGCTGTGCTTATGTTTCTGTCTTTGCCTCCGTTTCTTCTGCCTTCAGCAAACTCGTGTCCCTCCCCTTTGTGCCGTTTCCCATCCCTCACTGACTTTGAACACTGTGAATGAGTTAAGCTCCCAGCAGCCATTTTTTTTTTTTTCTTCCAGCATCGGTTAGAGTCAGAGAGAATGCTTGTATGCTTGTACGATAATGGAACAGGCTTTCCTCTTTTTAATGAAACCCAGACTGCGGGGCCAAACGCCTCTCACTGCATATTATTGTACCATCTTCTTAGAGAAGTCGCTGGCTGATTCCAGAGTCCAGATGGGATCAGTTCAAAAGGCCTCGGCTATCAATAAATACACATGTGGGTCTTGATGCCAACTTATTACATAATACCAGAGACCTCGGGGCAGCTGCATGCTGGTGAGGGACTTCTCACATCTCCCCCTTAACCCCCCCAGGCTGACAGCACATTGTTATCCTGGAAGCGTGTGGCAGTCTGGCTCTGGCTCACTTACAGCAGGCTCAGTGCAAACAACTGGTTGAGCCCTGCATGTAAAACAGGGTCAGGACATGTGTGTGTGTGTGTGTGTGAGAGAGAGAGAGAGAACGACAGAGACAGAGTTTCTCTTTATTTACCTGTCTTTACCGGTAGATTTATTTTTCATTTTCTTTATGACTGTGTTTATTAGAAAAAATTGATTTACATGAGAATATCAATTCTTATCTTCTACAATTCTGAATTGATTCACAAATGTAAAAAAATCGATCTTCTAAATGTTAATAACGTGATGTTGACAGAACGAAAAAGGCGGAACTCAACTGCGAGGGCGGTCTACAGCGCACACACACGAGTTATCTTGTAGTTCAGCTTCAAAAAAGGCAGCGGTTGACTAAATAATTACCTTTGCGAGACGAATGTGAAGTATATTGTGAACTTTCTACGCTAGACTAACGTTAGCGGAGCGGAGCAGCAAACTCCAGCAGTAATAAACCAGACCGGCTGACCAACACACACACACTGCAGCTTTAAAACCAACTCTGAGGTGAAGAAAATAGCTCAGTGCTCAGTCTGTTTCACCTCAGAAACCCTGCACCCACTCAGCGTGTTGGACAGCGATGGCTTTCCCCGGAGCTAACGGTGCAGCAGAGAGGCTGCTCTCCACTGCTGGAGACATGACGTTAATAACAACACAGCGGAGCACTCCTCCTCCTCCTCCTCAGTTTGTTATTCTCATACAGACAGGATACTGTACGGTGCTGTCTAATTAATCAATTAATTCATGCAGTTAACTTTTTAAAATAAATAGGTTGTGGCCCATTTATCTTAATTGCCAGTTATGTTTCATATTGTATTTCAGTGGAATAAGGACACCAGTAAATGGTTTGGCACACAGTATACTGGAGCAAGAGACTGAAAATAGTGCTCCCTTTTCTAGTCATTTAATGGAGAATTGGTTTTGAACAGAGAATCAATTCTGAATTAAATTAGACACCCAAGAATCAGAATCGAATAGAATCGTGAGATTCCCAAATATTCCCACCCCTAGTGTTAATCATCTGCCTGTGTGAGCACAGAGCAGGTCAAACTCTTGTTCTTTTGCAAGATATCCGTTAGTGTTTATACATCATAGTGTGTTTGCAGGCCCTAAACCAATACCTTGTTACTCTGATTTGTTTTTCTTTGAGATTCAGGCAGCTTGCGGCAACAAACAGCTGTCCTAAGCGATGATGTGCTGAGGATCTCCACACCACTTTGCATGTGAAGCTACACTTACAGTACACACGCATTTCTGCACAAACCTTTTTCTGCAGCAGACATGGCTTTGGATCCCGTTATGCTTCAGGGACTGGTACTGAGTGTGTCCAGACACACTACACAAGCATTTTGTAAGGCTTTAGAAGTTGAGAGTTTTACTGTACTTAGTCCTGCGTGTCTCAAGGACAACTTCACCACCGCCAGAAACCAAGAAGATATCTGTGTGCACAGCTTACTGACATATTACAGCTGCCTCTGACTCCAATGTGGGACTGGTAAAATGTGAAATGAATTGGCATGTAAAAATCCACATATTAGATCCCTAAAGTGCACAAAATAATGTAGTTTTTACAACTGAAAATTGCCAAAACCAGCTATATTCATGCAGTCTTGCTTTGAAATGTGGTGTCAAATGTGTGGAGCACATGTTTAAATCAGTCATCATCCATTTGCAGCAGTTTGTATGCTCTGCCCTTCCTCATCAAACCGCTTCATCCAGGCAGCTCTCAGTTCTCGCTCGTCTCCCTGATCCTGCTAAACTGTGAGTTTTCTCTCTGAGCTCAGGAGCAGACAGCAGAATCACAGGCTCCTCCTGTGTTGGTTTGAGTTACGTCGCTGCCTAATGATGGTGCCACGGAGACTATCAGAGGAGATGACAACAGTGAGCGTCTTCGTATCAACAGACTAACCACAGAGTCTGTGAGAAGTGTATCACTTAGCAGCGGCTATCAAAGCAGCCCGTCTCCCACACTACATCTGTCCTGCAACTGTCCTGTCCTTCAAAAGGAAGCTAAGTGGACATGTGTGAGCTTTCAAAACACTTGTTTGAACTTGAGAATAAAGAACGAGGCCATCAGTCAAAGTTAACACTTTGACAGCAAGCTCATGTTTGCATTGAACCAAATTGACTTAAGAAGCGTAACATTAAATTTTGCTGAGTTCAGGCCTCTCTGTAAGGAAAGCTCATGCAGACTGATTTTCTCATCAGTCACTGTACCCGACACCAAAACTTAAAGCTGCATTCATTGATTTTTTTGGGTGACCTGGGGGCAGCAGAACAAGCTGTAAACACAACACTGACATATTATCACCTTATGTAGTTATGGTGAATGTTGTCAGTAAACAGTTGCTCATTTACACATTCAGCAAGCAGTGCAAAATTATAATTCATTTGCTGTTATATTTCTAGCAATTCAATGAATAGAAGTCTTTCAGCTCTGTGGAATTTTCTAACTTTGTCTGTCTGCTGTTTGCTGCTGATGAGGTAGTGTACAGTGCATTCATCAGAGCTTTTTCACTGAAAACAGCTGGAAGTGGAGAGACTGAACTGAAACAGTAACGTTACAGGACCTGAACAGGCCCTAAAACCAAGACAATGAGCTGAAAGACACTAAAACGCTCCAAGGAGCTGAGGGGAACTGCAGAGTTGGGTGATAATTATGTGGGTTTGTCTCTGAGTGACCCATCTCACATTAAAATATCGAGGAATAATGAGGAACTTTATGTTGTAAATATTAAAAAAAAGAAATAGACTTTTAGGATTTGCCTCGACATTGAACTCACTGTTTGAAAGTTTGCAAAAGATTAATAAACATTTATATTCAGTGGATTCCATGGGTCCTGGGCTGGTTGGCTTTTCTGTAATTTCTTCTGTTTTCTGGGTATGCAAATCTCTTTGTAAGGGATGACAGCTAAAAAGATTAGTTCCGTTCAAACACATTTGTTTGATTTATAGGAGGCAAAGAGAAAACAAAAGCAATGAAGACAGTAATGAGAAAATATAATGAAAGAATATGCTCCGTTCTCTTCTCACTAATTCCCCCTCCCACTCTCTTAATAACCTCCTAAATGTCTTTAATTTTTCTAATCATGGTGTCTGGCTTTGCTGCCAAATAGTGCTTTGGTAATTGATTTAATGATGAGGTGGAGAAGACTCTTTGCTTGTTAGTACAAATACACTATTTAACATAATTACTCAGAAGCGTTGTTGTTGTGTAACTGTGGTACCCTGAGAGGGCCGCAGGTAGACAGGGAGTGACACTTAGCTTCGAAAATAGGACAGTTGCAGTGTTTTGCCTGAATGTGAAGTAGCCGACATCTGAACATAATTCCCACGCTTGTAAAAAATTTATAGTGGTTCAATTAAGGATTTTTTTTCTAAGCTCTAGGTCTGAAAAAGCCCAAGGGACTAATGAAAAACCGTCATACTCGAATTCAAAGAAAAACTAAACAAAAATAACTTCTTTCGCTTCATTTCTCAGAAGACAATTATTTTTCAATGCTCAGCCTCTTTCCTCAGCCCCAACAGGAAGGCCTCTGGACAGCGTTTTGTAGACATTTTCACAGCCCTTCATTAAGACCAAAGCCAGCCGGGTCCAAACACCAGATTAGCAAAGCAGCCAAGTGAAGGACAGCCGCAAAATGAGCAAGTAACAAACCACAGATAACAAGTGGAAGGCCTGTACTCTTGGAAGCGCTGATGAAAAAAGCGGAGGAAGCCAGAGGGGAAGCAGGCCGATGTAGATTATTCTTCACTGGACGGAGTCTCCCCGACGTGTGTCAGACCGCCGGCAGCCAAAATAGAATTGTAAACATTTAGGACCCCTGATGGCTTTTCCATTTGTTTGTGTGTTGCTGAGGTAGTGTTTGGGTGTACAGGTTAAGTATTTTTAAAGGAAATACGTGTGTGATTTTTGGCATAAAAGAATCCCAGATGGCCCATTTCCAAGGCACCTCAGGGTCACCATCGACTCTCCTTCTCTTCACGTGACTCCCATTATACATCACCACGAAAGCAACAAGTGACTGTAGATGTTGATGTTTTAACGTGTGCAATGCGGCAGCAGAGTGATACAAACAGAACAAGAGTAAATACAGAGAGAAATAGACTGTTGCCTCAGAGGCCAAACACCTCACTGTCTGCCTGTCTTCTATTTGACTCCCTCCATATCACATCTGTGATCAGAGGGCTTAACTGTCACCCAGAACGCTGTCTCTCATCACAGGTGTCTATCCACTGAACACTAAGGTGCAGTCATGAAAACAGCCCAAATCTAAATGCCGAACACATGAGTTTGGCTGTTTCTCAGTAGAAGGTCTCTTGGCCAGCCAGCTCGCATCTCAGGTGGTCCCTGCAAACATTACAGCATCAATAATGTGCTTGTTATTCCTTTTTCCTGCTGCACACCACAAGATGAATGTTTGTCCTGGGACTCAGCAGGTATCAGCTGAAGCTGATGAATTATTGAACTTGTTTACTGGAGGTAGTAAAAAAAAAGACAGACAGAGGTGGAGGGTTGTAATCTGCCTCTCTGGTAGACCAAGACAGTTTTGGCATTTTCAAAAACACCATATTTTTGTGTTTTTGAGACTAAATATAAGCATCTGTGTGCATCGCTATTCAATACTTCCTAGAAATTCTTTCCCTGTATTAATACATTTAAGTACATGTGTTTGTGTCCATATTACAAACACAGTCTATAAACCTAAAATGTTTAGATTTAACAGACAGACATGGGGCTGTGATGAGGAGTTAAATGAGTGTAGTTTTAACAGGAACAAATGGTAGAACAGTGATTGAACTGTCGTTTATAACATGGACTTCCATGGTTGCTCAGTATTCGGAAAGAAAATCGACTTCTTGGCCCTGTTAAGGAAATTTAACCCTCTAGGAAATACACACTATATTTACAGACAAGCACAGTGTGGCTCTCTGGGTCATGGAGTATCGACAGTCATGACCAAGAACTCCCTCCATGCCCCAGATAAAGTCTCCTCTCAGTTGGAGATTCCCATTAATTCAAACTAATTGATCTGTGGGTTGGCAACTAATCCATAGATGTGTCTCAGAGTGTATCATACAGCGGTCAGTCACACAGTGCTGCTGTCAGACACAGTTGATACCAGTGATTACCGCTGGCCTGTGTTTAGTGATACATTAGTAGCCATTGCAGTCCTGCAGACAGTAATACCCCAGTGCAGTCACAACCAAGTGTGAACTCTCAAGCAGATTGCATTCTTTGGACATGAATCAAATTGTGAAAGTATTATGTGAGAACACTGTGAATAGACAATAGCAGAAGTGTCTCTTGCCAAATTCGCCGTATCTCTAGAGTGAATGCAACCCTAACCTCACCTAACCCTTACTCAGATATTCAATATCTATAATTTACTTTTGTCAGATTTGTATCAATACCTTATAATCATGAGTAAAACAAATTTGTAAAGGTTGCTTTTGGGAAATCAAAAGCTTTCGTTAAGTTCAGCCAATTTTGTTTCATCAGGCTCATTGGTCTCAAAACACACATTTGGTTGGACACAGTGGGCTGTTGTGATTTAAGGCCAATAAAATTATGGTACAAAGAACTAGTTTGTATTCATCCAAAAACCAAAGAGGTGCTGTCTCCTGAGCCAGCCATTTCCGAACTCACGGCCAACCAAACAGTTGGCTTGGGATTTTCAAATTACAGTTGAATGCAAAACTTTGGCCACCCCTTGACAAATAACATATTTGATGATTTTCTAATTTAAAAGATGTAAACACAGCCTCTCTAGTGTACGGAACATTAAACACAATATTTTCAGCAAACATTAATGCATAGTTACCATTTATGCCATAAATTGATCAATAAATGAATAAATAAATAAAATCATTAGGGCATGTGCAAAGGTTTGGGCACCCTAAGAGTTTCTAAGTCTCAGACCTTAATCAGCTCGTTAGACCTGAGGCATGTCAACAATTGGTGTTAGGAAATGTCAGCAGGCGCCAATATTAAAGCTTTACAAATACTCTGACTCTTCAAACCTTGTGCAAACACTCAGCAACCATTGGTTCCTCTAAGCAGCTGTGTAAGTCTCTGATGAAATGAGTTATTGATGCCCACAATGCAGTGGAAGGCTACAAGGAGATAGCAAAGCATTGTTAGCTTGCAGTTTCCACAGCTCACCCACCTCAGCAGCTGCACTGAGCAAAACTCGGGAGACTCAGCAGCACACATTTTCACTTTCTCTATTTCTCCGTTTAGCATCATCCGGTTAGGCTAACCCATTATTGCTAACCCCTTTCACTTTTCTAGCAGTTGAGGAAACAACTTTTCTTGATCTTGAGAAGCTGCAGCATTTATGAACTCACACACTGTAGCCTGTACTGTACATTTACTGCCAGATTGACACCTTACTGCCCTATACCTTAAAAGGTGCTACTCTACCAAGAGTTTCCCAGGCAACGACACATGGGTTGATTCACTCTTCAGTGCTGCTATGCCAGGTTTGTATGATTATAGGGAAAACACTGTAATATAGAACCTCCTTGAATAGGTTTGGAGTAAAATTTGGTTTTTACAACTTTTTTTGTCTCTTTTTTAAACAACACTAAGCATAGACATGTACAGTATTTACAGTACATTTGAATACACTTTGTGGTTATTTGGGATGTCTGGAGAAGAAACTCATTCGTTGAGTGTTATGAACTGGGGTGCCATGTAACTAACTCACCACCCACTGCTGTTTCTCTGCAGCCCTTGCAAGTTAGAGTTTAGTGTTGTGCTGGAGAAGAGACTAACCTAGCATATAGCCTGCAGAAGCGTGACCTAGCGTTAGTGACACCAGATAACAACAACAGCAGCTCAGCCTTCTGCAGCATTAGCATGTCATTCTAGGAGGGAAAGGACTGTGGTATCCCATTTGAAGCAGGGATGAGGAATGGAGAGCTGCTCCCGCTTGGGGATAGGATTTGTTGTTGCAGGCCTGTTGTTCCCCTAATGCAGCATGGGATGGAGGCAGCGGCGTGCCCGGATTCAGCTCTGCTTTTCCAGCTCTTGGCTTCGCCTGCTGCACTGCCAAACCAAAAACTTTCACGTGGTGCCCTGCCTTAACAAGACGGGGTGTTTGGGGGGTGGTAGTGTTCCCAGAGAGGCTGTATGCTTCTTTCAACTGCCAAACACGATTGTTTGGCAAATTACTTAGGCCTAACTTTTATATGACGCAGCAAATTCTTTGGTTGCGCATAATTGCCAGAACTGACTTGTTATGGCATGTTCTAATGTATTTTATACACTAGTTATTCTCAACCAAACAGTCTGGGCAGAGATTAGTTCCAACTGTGTTGATAAATCCCATTAAGCCCAATTAGTCATGCTTTTATATTGTTTTTGTTCTCATGTATGCACACTACTAAGAAGAAAACATTTCATGCTGTTGTAACCTTTGAAGGAAAGCCTTAATGCCATTGAGGATATTTTCGACAGTGATTACCAGTATGGGTGCGCTGCTTTATACTTTCCACCCGTCACATTACCAACATACCCATAATCATGACTAGAAACATAAATGTGCGTTTTGATGTGGAACTTCAGCATATTCAGGATAACATTTCAGTCATTTAACTAAATCTACTAAAAACTAAGTGACTTGCATATAAGTGAGTGCTTAAGGGCTCAATGACCACAGTGGGTATTTTGGGGTTCAAACTTAAAACCTTTAGCTTTCAGAACATTGTGTCTAACCATCAAGTTGTAAACAAAATGTAGCTATAAATGTATAAAGGTTTCAATACCAAATGTAGCTATATTTGGTGTTGAAATATTTTCACTTTTATACTGTTGCTGTTGTCTTTAACCATGACAACGGCTTGCAAATTACCTCCATGGTTGGTGATGGTGCTCTGTGGCAGATCCTGACCAGATCCTGACCTCTTACCAACCTATTCAGGGACTCAGAAAAGCAGGTAGCAAAGTCTTTATCACAACTTAGAAGCATGAGAGGACAGAATATTGAAGGAGGCGAGTACATATTGTGTGAGCAGATGAGTGCTGACAGTGAAAAATGCATATTGATCACGTGTTTCCTGTGAATGTCTTCATCGGAACGTGATGGATGGAGCTCGCCTGTTTCCCAGACGTGACCCTGGAAACGGTGCTTTAATGGTGTTCCAATCAGCAGCCCCAAACTGTAGTGTTGAGCTGACGGCTCCAGCTCACAGCTTGGAAACTTCCCCAACAGCTTTGCTGTGATACCAAAATTCAGAGTTTGACCTCAGAGCTTCACTCAGCATCTAAAAGTTGATACTATCGCAATACAAATAAGACAAACCACCAAGCAGTATCGCAAAACAACAGATGCTTTTCCTAGCTACCACATTTGGACATGTTTTAGTAATTTTAGCTCAGTGGTTTGGATGTTATTTGTTCGTCCTTGTTGAGTCTGTGACCTTATGACACCAGTTTGTCAACCGGTTTAAGCAGACTGGGATCAACTTCAAGACTTTTGACTTGACTTTTCCTGTGTTCCCACTTATTTGACCCTGATTTCTTTAATCTGTAAAGAGCCAAACTGTTGCTCTGTCTGTTCCAATCCTTTTTCTCCATACCTAACCTAACCATTGAACAGTTTTATAAAGAAACTTTCTCAATTCCTCAATTTCTCTCTAACAATAAGGGTAGCATCATGTCATGACCTTCCAACTCTAATCACAAGCCAAACCCACATCTCTAAGAAAATACCTCATGTGCTGCTATGCCTTGGACCGGCTCATCCCTCGATATCAGTTTGACATGTTGGAGCTTTCAAATGCTAAGACTTTTGTCTAGTTTGCGTGTTTCTCTGCTCTCCAAAACTGCAGATATGGCAGATATAATGATGGTGTCCAGTTTCCTCAGTTGGAAGAATTATGAGTTCTAGGTTCCCGTGGATTAGCCCCGTTGATAGTTGTCCTCTAGTTGCCTCGGAGAACCATCGACTTTCCATCTGAACATGTTTCTGTACAGCCAGCAGATTTTGTTTACCCAGATTATTATTATGATTTTTTCCCTCTTGTTTTCTATCCCAGCACTGAGTGCGGTCTTTTTATGGTTACTATAAAAGGTTGGAGTTTGCTTTGAGGCCCTCTTGGTGCTCTCTCGCCAAAGCCACAGCAGATGTGCCGCTTTTGTTCTTCATTACCGATTGGCAGCTGCCCGGCGCACAGGGCTGCCTGAACGTTTCAGAGACACAATGCGTGAGTGAAAGCTCACCCCTCTAATTAAGTAAATGGTGAGGATTTTGTTCCTCATGTCAGCAGGGGAAACAGAAAAATTATGTTTTGAATAAAAGTAATATATTTCTGCTGTTCTGGTGATATCAACAGTAGAAAACCTCAATGGTCGATCCAGGAACAATGGCTTGATTAAGTCTTTGGTGCGCTCACACACAAACCCACACGAAAGAAAAGGACACACACACACATACCAAAGAGTCACACGCAAAACAAAATGCACACGCTGACTTAGACACTCTCATTCACTCAAATTCCTGCCGTGTGTGGAGCTCAGTCTGAGGTTTTGGGTGCTGGGATGGGACCTCGCTGCTTGTTTGTCCCACAAAGTCACCAGAGCCACTTAAAAACTCATTCACTTCTACAGATGCCCGCTTTACCTCGAAGGAAAAAAGCAACACACAAAGGAAGTCAACTGAGGACCACACATGTTTGTGTATGAGGCTATATTGGTGTCTGTTTGTGAGCGTGCCATGGAAAACGTATTACGCCTGCCAGTACAAGACCTGTGTGTCTCTGTGGTGAGATGCTACAAAAGATTCCTGGTAAATCCCTCAGACTGGTTGGAAGGTTTTGAATGTCCTTCAATCTGTTAATAGTTAAGAGTTTGAACCATTGAGCAAGGCACCTGACTGGTTCTCTGCAGCTGCTTTGTGGGCCCCAGAAGTAAAGAAGTAAAAGTGAAAGATACAGTAATATGTCCATCCTCAAAATTTCAAAGAGGGGTGGTAGCCTGTGGCTTATAACAGTGTTTGAAAAGAACTTGTTTGGGAAGTATTTTTGAGCAAAGTTCTTCATTTTCACACATTTAAGTATAGAAATGACCTTTCTTTTGTATTTTTGTACAGTTTTTGACACGTTCAGGGGCAATGAAATAATACAGTTGCATTGCATTTGAGCAAATAAAGCACAAAGAACAACTGCAGATTTATTTTAAATCAATTCATGCTTCTTTTCTCCCACTTCTGGAAACTGGCAGCGGGCCTTACAAAGGAAGATGGTTCTGTTTTCCTCCCTCTGCCCCCAAACACTTCATCATTCACTCATCAGTTATTGGTAAATATCATTTTTGACATTGGTTGCTTCAATGTTTTTTTGATGCAGTGGTTTGTATTATGTTGGCATTTTTCGGTTCTGTCGCATGGTGCCAGTTACTAGTGCTTGAGGCTGCATATTCAGTGGTTATCTGATCAAAAAACCACTCAGTTTTTTCTCACCCACAATACAATGGAAAGAGCCCTGGGTCACATGCTCCCACAAATCACATACAGTGGTTTGTGTGGTGAGAAGAGTTGCATTCATTTATAATTTGACAGGAAGTAATGGACCTTAAAAGTAAGTGTTTCCCCTGTTTTCCGACCTTGATGTTTGAATGTGAATCAGGGCATTACTGAAAAGAGTATGTATGGTAACTTCAAAACACCTTTTCACTAAACAATGACACTGAGTCTTCTGGAACAAATAAGAAGATGAAGAGACAAGCTGAACAATAATTGAATCGTCAGGCTGCATGATGACTAATTAGACTGTAATGCACAGCACAGAGATAGACAGTCTAATCCCTGTGCTGTACTATATAGAAACACTAGTCAAACATTCAGTGCCTGCTCAGACGTCCCAGTCCACCTTGAGACTGTCTCTGACCAGAATCTGAATATTTGAAACACTGACTGTGATACTTCCACAGTTAATGCAGAGGAGACAGAGTGTTTCTGAAAACAGAGAATAACGGAGATGTCACAGAACAACATGTAAGAACCAAAAAAAACAAGACGACAAGTAGAGACACAACTTAATTGGATAACAAAATTTAAATGACAGAAGAACTTACTCAGTGGATTTTTCAAATTAAATGTGTCCTGAAGGAGACAATGGAGGGGATTTGAGTACTAAGATTACAGGCAAAACAAAGCAGATTGGTTCATCATCGTAGTTTCTGAACTTTTGAACCCGAAACTCATTTTGTTTCTCAGTCTTATTACGTTTCAATCACACAGGAAGCAGTTTCATGATTGTATGTTGTGACAGTCAGATTCCAACTGAATCCCACAGTGCATTTTTTTGCAATTTCCGCAGCGCAACAAAAGGGAAGACCTGTTTGACAAGACGTAGCCTTCGCAATCAGGCAAGATTTACAATCAGAGCATTATGAGTTATAAAAAGACACGTGGCTTCGGTCCAATTTGGCAGCCAAACAATGCAATAGTGTTTTTTCATCTTCTGTTTTGACACAACACCTTCTGTTGCCACTCACAGAGTCGCCTACAACTCCTACAGTATGTTTGTGTGGTTTTGTAGGTTGATACACACACCTTCTTCTGTATGTGTCTCTCTGTGAATGTGAACCCTGCCAACATGCCTACAGTACAAAACATACTGTGTCAGTTCTAATGCTGCCCGTTGTCCGCCGACGTACCTCGTGACCTCCTGCCTCGCCTCCCTCTCGCTATCGTGTCATAAACCCGACATCTAGTTGCCAAAATGCCAGGCAGCATTTCTACCCTGTAATGCCTACTTATTCTGTTTTTTAACACACACATATGAAAGAGCTGTTTACTAGAGATTTTATTTTTGGCAGAAACTTCCCAGCCTTATTCTAGGGAAAAGTAGGGATAAATTATTCAGTCAGCGTGGGGAGTCGTTACCCAAATCTATTCTGGGAGTGTGTTGTGCTCAGCAACCACTTAAGGAGATGAAAGAAATCTGTGTTTTTTTTTTTCTGTATTTTCATAACTTCTGTGTATTCAGGGAATGTTGACCAAGTATGTATAAATCAGGAAAGGCACTCTTCTTCTATTTCACAGCTACAGCGACTTGCTCAGTACAACCACAGTGTTTTGCTGGTTTAACTGGCAACCTGCTGGCAACCTGCCTGTTTCTCTAACCTCTCCACTGATCCCAAAGGTGTATCATTGTATGAATGTTATAGTATGTATGATAGGCTTAACTGAATTTGATATCCTGATTAAGGGAAATTTTAAGGTGGGCTTGTATCACTGGAGGTCACACATCACACGTGTGTCGTTTTTTCTCTTTTTTCTTACTTCTCCTTTTACACTCCTTCCTTCTCACTTCTCTCGTTGTCTCTCATTCTGTCTCTCTCTCTCTCTTCCTGCCCACACACTCAATCCCTCTCATCAAGTGTAAAAGCATGGAGAAGGGTTTACAGTTGGACCTGTGCTACTGGATCCCCAGTGTTTTTCCACAAATGCTGAATTTTCCATCCATGACATTCTCAACTGAAGATCTCACTTTTTTTTTAACACTTTGATTGACACAGTTCCCCATGTGAGGAGAAACCGCTGATTCCGTTTTCACTGGGGGAGGTCTCAAAACACAGCACTGCTACTGTGACCAAGCCAAAACCTGTGGGTTACAAAGTTGAAGCAAGGGTGTGAAGGGGGTCCTTACCCTCTTATGTATAAAAAAATATGCCCCTGCTTTTGCATTTGTGTCAATTAATGCCATAACTCTAGAGATGAAACTCAGCTAATCCCCCTCTGTTTCCTCCCCGTCATGAGCGTTTTGCTCAGTAATTGTTTACATCTGCCCCATTCCAAAAAAGCTGTTGCTGGGAAAAAAAAAAGCCCTCCAAAAACGTCTCAAGTCCCCGCTGGCCCCTGGATCCTTTGGCAGAGGATAAGAGAGGCCGTCCAAAACTCTAGCCAAGCTGCACTGCACTGCAGCAACACCAGTCCTCTCCCTCTAAATGAAGTTGTCTCATCAAGGTCACCAGTTATTTTCGAAAGTTCTGTTGAAGCCTTCTATTTCACCGTATTGACATTTATGTGCAACAGTGGCCTGTCCCAACCCTGCTATATGTCATCCTCCAATTAGTTTTCAACCAGTCATGCTGCATGGGGAGCCAAGGGTTGTTTATCACTGCTCTTCAGCCATAAATATACAGAAGGTGTTTGTATGAACATGTGGAGGATATGACTGGTTGCATTTTACTTTAGGTGACACGGTTGATTTATTGTCTATTAAAGGAACCGGGAAATTAGTTTTGTTAGAAGAAGACGCTGTTTACTCTTGCAATGCAAAGTGTGGTACACAGGTGATGAATGTCTCCCTGAAAACACAGACAGACACAAGATGAGTTTACTCTGTTATGAGAATGTCAGCTCTAGTGAGAAACGGCACACAGCAATGTCTTATCTTAATTATTTCTATGTTTATGTAGTCCAACTTTGTAAAGCACCCTGCAATAACTACTAATAATATCATGGCATAATTTTAAAATATGTATATCATACCAACATGGCCAGCATAGCCATACCACATTTCAGTAATGGTGACAAGATTCTCAGCAAAAGGAAACAAGTTCAGAGACCTCACAAGAAGGGAAACTGGGCATCGAGGCCCACTAACAACTCTGTGTATCTTAGCCCCCTCTGGGTTTTCTTGACTTTGTTCTTTTTTGTTTCTTTTCAGCTTCTCAGAGTTGTAGTGTGGTTGCTTCACAGCCTGACAGGTACTAATGACAACAGTCTGCAGCAGGCTCCACTTCACACATGTCAGCTCAGACGAAAACAGCTCCCAGTCTGAGAGTCTTGATGTTATTTTTAGATTTTTGGATTTGTGCTTTTTGATAGTTGGTGAAGGAGAGGATGGACAGATGACAGAAGTATGGGCAATTCTGCAAAGGTTGGTTTTAAAACAATTGAAAGTCCTTGGCATTAAATTCACTGTTCACTGTTCAAGTATGCAATGTTTTGTGTTCGATTAAGGTCTTTGAAACACAGCTATAGCACGACTGACGCTGAGATGCAACCATCTCTTTGACAACTTTCTCCATATGCAGCCATGCTGTGTCTAAGGGTGGAGTTCGGGCTCTGTCCCGCCTGCTTTGGAAAAGCCCTTTTCTGTCTTCAGGGAATTTGTTTTAATGCCTCTCTCACGCCGAGACATTTACAGCCCTCTTAATTTTCTCCTGGGCTGCTTGGAGCTGGATGAAAGCAGCCGTCTTCACTGGGGTATTTCAGCACAGAGCGAGCGCTGAAAACGTGGGAGGGTTGTGGGAGCAGGAAGGAATGCGGAGGAGTTCCAACACTTGCCGTTCAAACAGTCATAACTCCGCCTTATTCCCCTCCCTCCGCCTCTTTCTGCATTATTCTCTCTCAATTTCAATTAAATTCGCTGTGCTGTATTGGCACACGCTGACAGTCATTCTCCGTGAAGTCTGGAGTAAGACAAGGCTACATTCTCTCCCCAATTCTGTTTCTAATCACCATAGACTGGGTGATGCGTCAAACAACATCAGCCCGTCCGCATGGAATCCAATGGACCTTATTCACATATTCGGAAGACCTTGACTTTGCCAACGATCTGGCAATCATGTCATCCGCTGGTATTCATCTCCAGGAAAAGTCTGACTGGCTAAGCAAATATGCAAAGCAAACTGGTCTGCACATCAACTAGAAAAAGACCCAGGTGATGTGCATCGATGCCCCAACAGTACTCCCAATCATCATCGATGGAGAGGCACTAGAATGCGTTGAAGATTTCACATACCTCGGAAGTCTCATAAACAGTGAAAGCAGCACCCAAAAAGACATCAAGTCCTGTCTGAACAAAGATGCTTTTAGTCGACTTTGTAACATCTGCAAAATCCAAGCAATACAGCCTCAAAACTAAGATCAGGCTTTAAAACAGCAGTGTTAAGGCTGTTCTACTGTATGGCTCTGAGTGCTGAAGAGTAATGAAAAATGACAGGAGAAAAGTCGGGCCCACAATACCTGCTTATGTAAAATCTGCAATATCTATCGGCCTAACAAGATCTCAAATGAGGAACTGTATAGGAAGACAGACCAGCATGAATATGTCACTTGAGATGAAGAAACGCAGCTTGATTGGCTCGGTCATGTCCTGAGGCTGCCCAATGAAAGTATACCTAAAGTTTCCTTGAGATGGAACCTGACTGGGAGGAGAAAGCGAGGTAGACCAAAAACCACCTGGTGAAGGACAGCGATGACGGAACTGGAAGAGATGGGTCTCTCATGGGATGAAGCACAGGCCAAAGCATGAGACAGGGTTCAGTGGCGGCATATGATTGGGGCCTTATGTTACAGCCGGGATGAAGAGAATAAGGAAGTAAAAGTTAGTGGCATGACATTAAATACCACTATAGCCATAGCTAGACATCAAGATAAAAGGCTATATTTGAAACCCGTTCGTTGCCTGCATCCTCTCCCCTTCCATCATCTTCCTCACCCCCCGTTGTGGTAGGGAGGGGGGTGGGTTGTGGTTTACACTGAAGCGTGATGTTTATAAGTTTGGAACAAAGTTGCAGCTCTCCATTCTGTAGTCCAGCACTGTGGTGGCTGATTAAGTGTTTTTGTAAAAGATGAAATGCGGCTTTCAGTCAGCCTGTCTTAGACAGAATTTAGCTGCAGGCTATATAGAGAGGTAGAGCTTTGATTTGGAAGGCGTATACAATCAACTCTTTAAGGACCTGTGTGTAGGATTTAGTGGCATCTAGTGGTGAGGTTGCAGATTGCGACCAACTGAATACCCCTCCCCTCACCTCTCCCTTTCCAAACATGTAGGAGAACCTACAGTGGCTGCCACTTCTATGTAAAACATGAAAGACCCTCTCTAGAGCCAGTGTTTGGTTTGTCTTTTCTGGGCTACTGTAGAAACATGGCGGTGCAACATGGCAGGCTCCATGGAAGAGGACCCGCTCTCTATGTAGATATAAAGGGCTCATTCTAAGCTAACGAAAACACAGTGATTCTTAGTTTCAGGTGATTATACACTAATTAAAACATACTTATGAATATGATATTTCATTTCTGCCGATATATCCCCCTAAATCCTACACACTGGTCCTTTAAGATTAGTCCAAGTACCATTTGATTTAAATTTTGAATTGCAGCAACCCTGCAGAGCCATTCACCCCAGCCACTCTGTCAAACACACAGTTTCCACTGGGAAACATGTCAAATATGTCCCCTTCAGTCTTCTAAATCCTATATTTGCAGGCCCCCTCTACAGTTTCAGTTTGATTTACTCACTAAATCTCCCAAAGAAGTGTCTTAAAGGTCCAGCTGACATAATCCAGATAAGAGAAGCTCTGAGTTGATAAAAATGTTAATACACTCGTACAGGTCGCCTTGGCTTATTACAGTGTGCTCCCAGCAATAAGCTTTACAAGCAGGAACAAGTGGTTTAGAAGTATTTTTCCCTGGGTTTTGCCTCTCAGGCTACATACAACCCTGCAGACACTACTCAGAGCTGAAATAGAAACATGTGCATGTCTTTTGAGGACAAAATAATTTAATCTACGTTTTGACTTACAGTTGACGTGTAATGATAATATTTTCCTGCATAAAATGTAGAATTGAAAATCAATCAAAGCTAAGACATGTGTTTAGTATAGATACAAATGCAACATTGTCTCTCGGTATGTATCAAGTTTTAGCTTCGGTTTGTTGCCCTGGATTTCGCCTCTCAGGCTACATACAGGCTGACCTAAAGCTGCAAACAGTAAAAATCATCTAATTTACTGCATATTTTGAAATGTAGTTGACAATGTCTTTAAATTATATTATTTGCTGTTTTGGGGGGGGGGTTCTTAATCTTGAACATGTGTGCTTTTTCTGTTTCTCTTTAGTCTCCATATACTTAAATAATATCTTTATTCACAAACCACAACTGACACTACTTTTATTTCCCATTTTGCCATCCACTGAAACAGGCTACCCACTTGTCGTATCCCGCTCTCCCTCCGGCTGTGTTCATGTCACCGCCATTGTTGGGTTTTTGCTTCATCTGAGCTTTAATTGCATCCTTCCCAGTGTAATATTGAAGTCATTACAGCGACAGGGAACTTTCATTACGAATCAAGGCATGAAAGCAGAGTGCATTGCAGATGAGGCTGTACCCTGGCTCATGATTCAGTGTTTGTTACTGGAAATGTCTCGCAGTCGGAGATTAGACAGAGATGATGCCTCCCTGAAGGCAAAGTTCCTTGTTTGGAGATAGATACATGCACACACACTCTTATACACACACAGAGATGCATACACACGTACCCATGATTCACCAACCGTCAAAAGTAGGCTGTGCTTGTCACTTCGGATATCAGTATCCGCTTCGATGTATTCATTCTCCCTCCTCCTCTTTCACAAACCTCGCTTTTGTCTTCTTGACAGTCGAGACTGAAGGCGCGGTCAATTGCATCGTTTCCGTCACACCCCATCCGCACCGTGCCATATGCGGTGCCACACTGAGACTAGGGATTAAGAGATGAATTAAGTCGAAGCTTTGGCCACATCCTCACCAGTATCACACAGACACCAGCAGAGACGGTCGCCTGGCCTCCGCATATGGCCATGTCCCTCTCAGCCAGGGCATTAGGCCGAGCCGGACACACACTAACACACACATCTACAACCGGTTACACACAGCCACACACTTTCCCCCCTCTATGTTTCGTCTGGAGGGTGTCTTCCAGCCAGCAATAATACCGCCCAACCTCTTGTAAAGCCCTGCAGGGGATTATCCTCTTTCAAAATGTACAACACTGTGACATTTGTTCATGTGCTGCTATGATCTATAGGATTGTTACTTCAAAAACATGCAGCACTGTCTTATGGGATCAGAGTGTGGTTTTCATAAAGGCCCAGCCATATGGATTTAAATACCGTATTTCCTCATATAGTGGCTGGGGTCTTTATTTACCGCAAGTGAATAGGGTACCCGGCTTTTATTACAAACAGGCTTATATTAGAGAGAAGACTTTTATTTCTAATTCCCTCTGTTTGATAAGTATATTTGCTCATATTTTAGTACAAAGCCTCCTTGTTTTCTTATCTGCTTCTGTTTGCTCTGTTATATTTTTGTTAATGCATTACCGGTAATCCATTTACTCCAACATGTGGGACAATAATTCTAGTGTTTTGAGTCCCACCTGGAAAGTTTTGGCAGTGCACCACTTAGCTGTAGCATGTGGGTAGCATGCACATGGATTTGAAGCTTTGAAGCTAATTTGACGTAGTGGTCAATCTGTGGAACATCCCGGTCCAACAGGGGCCCAAAAAGCATTTTTTCTGCACACAATCATGGGAAAAGGAGCAGCTATAAAATGTTGGATACATTTTTTTGAGAGTCACAACCCCCACAACCCCCCTCGTTTCACTATCAGAATATGATCCATTTGGGCGGATCACATTTCGAAAGTCTAGAAGAGCCGTACGATTGAATTGAGCAACTGAGTAACTTTCATAGGAATGAACAGGGCCCGGCCACCAACGCTGTATCCAGTTCCCTTCATACATCCATGATATATGCTCGCCGCCTTAGCCAATTAACCTGATTACCCTGGTTACCCATGCTATCCCTGTGTTTAAACGATGTTGCATCTCCTCCATTCCCCTCCTTTCTCTTTGACGGTTGGCTAGAAGCCTACGCCTATACTCATAGGACTGGAGTTACATCCAGGTGACTACTATAACTGTCATGCACATACAACAGACAGCAGGAGTTAATCCACCCTTGTTTTTTCCCCTGCCTGTTTTCGGGGCCAGCCTTTATTTGTTTGTATTGACCACGCCTCCGGCTTTTAATGGACTACCGTCTTTTATTTGCGGAAATACAGTAAGTAAGCACACAGTTAACTCCAAACAAACACGCATTCCATTTGTACTGATTATTCCCACTGCTTTCAAAAGCAATTCTTATGTAAACCAGACCGCTATTTCCTCCTGTTTCTATTCTTGTATATTTGTGCTCCTTGGCAAGGGATCAATTTATTCTGTACACATGCATTGGACAGCGCTGTATAAAAGCGATGATATCAGTGAGGACATTTTTTACATTGTTGTGGCTAGTTTGATGCAGCCACATCACGGTCATAGTCAGTGTCATGAGAAACACCCTCTCTGGTGTTACTGTTATAATAGAACAGAACAGCATCTTGACAGTAACAGTCTGTGTAGGACCAGGAAAAGCAAGGTGTACACTTTTTTACTGTATGGATGTTGACCACCAGTCAGTTCCATCTTGGTATTAAGTAGAAACATTTTTTTAAAGCGACATATTATGCTTTTTGTGATTTACATACTGTTACGATGTTGGATGTCTATGTTAAACATGGTCAAAGTTCCAAAAGAAAAAAAAAAAAAGCTCCCTGTAAGACAAAAGCCCAGGCTCCAACCTGCCCTGAATGATTAATTTGCAACAGTTTTTCTACTTTCCCAACGAGCTGATGTCAGCTCACCGCAAATGTCCATAAACGGCCGTCGGTTCCATAGTCTTTTTGCTAAGGTTGTTCCAGGGGTTGTTCATGTCGTCCACTTGCATATTCTGGATCTAATTTGTGCTTGAGCATGTACAGATGTATTTGAGAAGTTCATATTTCCAGTCTAGAATGAGAAAAAGAAGTGAAATCTGACTACTATTGTTTTCTTGCTGTATTATTAAAAAGTTTGTTTAACATTTTAAAGTTTTACTCCTATGCGATTTTGCTTGCAAAGTAGTTTTTGAGCCTTTAATTTTGAGAGATTTAACCCAGTTACTCCAGGTAGCACTTTCCTGGTGAACATTAAAGCCGCTACATGGAGAATTTGAAAATTCCCAGCTTCCGTTGATGTGTTTTCCCCTTGAAAACACCGATAATGCGTATTAGCAAACCATGGAGATTAATTTGTCTGTTAGTCACTCAACCAATCAGCTGCTCATGGTTTAATTGGCTCAAGGCTTCTGCTGGCATTTCACTGGTTATTCAGAGGTCAACTGTGTACTGTACTAATTCTACTGTACATACGCATGTATGCATCCAAGTCATCCCAATATAACAATAAATCTACTGTACATCTAAAGGCATCAGTGTAAATCCCTCCATCCATCCATAAATTGATCAGCAGTAATTCTGTGTGTGCTTCCATCAATCCCTCCATCTGTCCATCTCTCATTCCATCACAGACCTTCATATCAAGCACTAACGATGGACTAATGCCAGCCATCTATCTCTGGTCCGTCTGATAGCCATGTGACACAGCGGGAGGTTTGTGTGTGTGCATGTGTGTGTGTGTTTATGTGTAGGGTAAAGTAATGGGGCTGAATAGCAGAGAAACTGGGAAAGTGACAGATGGTGACGGAGCAATGGGGGGGGGGAAGAGGGGATTTTGTGTCAGTAGGGTAGTAGGAGGTTGGGGGCAGTGTGCTTGTATCCAAGTGTGTGTGCACGCATGTCGGATTAGTGTGTATTCGTATGCCTGCTGCATGTACTGTAAGCGTGCACGCTTGGATCTGTGTCAGCGCGTAACGGTATGTATGTGTGTTAGGGGGGGATCAGTGAGACTGAATGGGCTGCGTGAGGTGGAAGCCGAGCGGACACACCCCTCGCCAGAGCCTCTGTGATGCTCCGATGACAGAAACGTTGCGGTTAAACAAAAAACGCTGCAGCACACACACACACACACCAGTCGTAGTGTATAGTCTCTTCTTAGCTCCCTTACACCTCAGGGGCTCCGTTTGACACTTCCGGACACTTTCTGGGGCACGTCAGAGTGAAATTCCCACGCCTCACCATGAAGTGGTTGGCATCTGTACGTGCGATGTTGCCCGGGGGCAGCCGTAGTGCTCCCGTGACCCCTGCTGCCAGCCCTAACATGCCCTCCAAGGCAGATCTGCACGCCAAACAGGTAAGCTGCAAAATCTGAACGGGGACCTGAGAAAGCAAAGTATTCAAGGGTAATGGTTAAAAACTCATGAGGAGAGAGTTGATGTAGGTTATTTTAACTGTAACTTCACTGTTGACTTAGTTTCTCTGCTTGCTTGAGGGTTTCACAATCTATCCTGTGAGCTGAATACTGTTTCTATGCATCTCAGAAGGCTTTTTCTAGCTTTTTCTGGATCGGCTGTTCGAGCTCATGTTTAGTGATTTTTTTTTTTTTACAATCGGTCTAATTGCACTTGGATTGTAATCAGATGAAAGTGAGTCTTGGGCTGTTTAGACAAGACGGTATTGTGTGTCTCTGTATCCGACCTGCACAAAATCAATGTCCAGGAATGCATACAAGAAGCCACAAATGAGTTTGTTTTGCTTGGATCTCCTGCTTCCCTTTGCTCGCAGGGAGTCTGATTCAGTGGTCTGCCGCGCTATTGTATGGAAAAAGCTATACACTCCTTCCTGTAAAAAAAAAACAAGAAAGCTCCCATTATGTCCAAACATAATAAAAATACAATCAACTACATGTTCTCAAGGTCTCCTCATAAACTTGCG
Source organism: Thunnus albacares (assembly GCF_914725855.1). Classification (NCBI taxonomy): domain Eukaryota; kingdom Metazoa; phylum Chordata; class Actinopteri; order Scombriformes; family Scombridae; genus Thunnus; species Thunnus albacares. The sequence goes on along the minus strand of NC_058128.1, from coordinate 20,921,562 downwards.
GATGTATAGTTGGAAAGGAAGTGCACGGCAACTTGGGAGAATAATAGGTCATGTGTGTTTGTGTTTGTGTGAGAAACAACAGTAGTGGTATTAATCCCTCACCCTGACCCCATGCTGCACTGATCCTACAACTATCCTCCAATAACACTACAAGCTCCTGCTGCCTGATCCCTCTCTGACAATGACACTCAAACTGAATATTGTTGGATACTGAATATAACGCACTTCAAGCTAAAAAAAAAAAAAAATCTAAAGAGGCGGAGCAGCAGTTTAGCAGAGGTGCACAAGAAATAATTGCTACATCTGAGGGTGCCTTTAGCCTTCTTTCAACCACACACACACACACACACACATACATACACACACAGTTGGGGATGCTACTAGCTTCAATTTGTCATGAATATTAATGAGTGAGGACTGCTCCATTCAGAAAGCACCGGGGGGCAGCAAACTCATTACACACCGATGAATGACCCCTAGACATGTCTTCATTGGTGCGTGTGTGTGTGTGTGTGTGTGTGTGTGTGTGTGTGTGGTGGCGGCTGCAGGCTAGATCATGTTGCACTAGTCTTTATCAAAATGTATTGCAAGTCATTCCTTCTGCACCACCACCCAAGTACAACCGTGTGGGTTTGCTTATCTGTATATGTAGCATTTCTCTGCTTTCTATTTCACATCTGCTTCTGTTGCCGTTCAGACCATTTGGACTCATTCGATCTGAACTCCAGTAAACTGATGTCGACTGAACAATCTTCAGAGCAGACCGGGACTGTGTTTCATACTTAGTGTATTTATTCACCTCTGGAGCATTCACACCTTTAGTTTGTTCCGATTTTGTCACATTAGAACGATGTCACGTGAATCTCAAGCGGCACCGAATAACTTGAGACGCCTGAAAAATGCAAACCGCTCAGTCCTCTTCAAAGGGAACTGCGGTGCAGCTTGTTAGGAGAATAAAAAAGCGATTACAGGAAAAGATCAGGGAAAGTGCAGGAGTTTGTGTGTTTAACGATGTTTACATGGTATCCATCAGTTACTTACGCTTGGAAAGTTGAGCTTATCAAAAGGAACAGGAGGTACATTTGAGTGCAAATTGACACTCATACAAATCGTAGATTTTTGAAATGTGGAGGGAGCATGTCTCCTCATCTATAATGGTTCCAGAGCCTTTGGGTGGTACAAAAGCATAGGAACAGCTGAAAGCAACTATCAAACTCAAATGACTTTGCCCATTACTTGTTCCTTTTCATTCTGTTTGGGCTTTGGCGGTTAGCTGCCCTCACTCGTATTGAAAATGTTCAGACGATGTAGAGGAGCGATTACTTCCTCATCTAGGGCCCAGACGGGATTTGGGGCCACAGAGTCAGAATTTGTGTGTTCCTTTCCTCCAGCCTAATAGCAGATAATGAGGGCAGAGTAATATTGAATCACCTAATATTTCCAGCAGGAATGTCTCTGACTGAGGCTTGGTGATTGATGAGCGGGTTGCGCCCCAATCATCCAGTCTTTACGAAATCACAGAGAGCCAGTGAGTCGGGTTGCGATGTTGTGTCTTTTCTCAAACAACCGCAGACGGTGACAGATAAAACAAGCCGAGGAGATGAAGAGGAGGGGGGGGCGCCAGGTAGAAACATGTTCTGCTCATGTTTTAGGCGTTTACGTTGAAGCACTCAAGATTACAAGCAGTTAGGAGTCAAAGAGTCAGAGTCAGTGCCCCTAAAATAGGAACTGGGATGACTTCTTCTAGAGTAGATGGCAAAATGAAGAAGGTGAACAGTGAAAACAATAAGTGAAAAGCAGAGACTGGAGAGTGCAGGACTTTAGTTGGCTCAAAGAGAGGAATGTGATTTCTGGGGGATCTTTGTAATTTCAATAGGAACCACATAAAGCAGATGGAAACAAATTGAAACCACCCAGCAGGCAAAGGGGTAAAACTATCTCGCAGTTAAAAATTAAACACTCATCTCTCAGAGAGAGAGAGGGAGAGAGAGGGAGAGGGAGAGAAGGGAAAAAGGAGAAACAGGCTTCAGAAGGGAAGAGAGTTAACAACTGTTCGACCTTGAGTTGCCCCTTTGATTTCTTTATCAGGTCACTGGCAGATAAGAAGGGAAGTGTTTCCAACAGCTGTGTGCCGGTTAGAGAGAGAGCAGCTTTTGTTTTATCAGTGGATACATGTGCTATGAATCACTTACTGCTATCAGCCTTTTCCAGTGATAGACCTACCTTTGCTTAATCCTCTTCTCAGCCTTCTCTTTAGACCTCTCAGATGTATATAGAAACACCCCGGTATGATTGGAGTGGGAAGCTTCTTACGGTTTATTGTGTGCCTGTGTGGTGTTGCTGAGAGACATGTGGCTCTAGAGATGGCGACATCAGTGTGTTGGTCTATCCAGCTGTAGTTCAAACACAAATGTCTCCATCAACTGCCCCCTCATGATAAGGTCTGGCACCATTATCAGGTCAGAATTTGAATTTTTCCAACTTTAGTTTATGGCTAATATGATATGCGATGGTGACCTTGGTAGCATTATGGGTGGGGGGGCTGGGTTGATCTTATGAACCCAGGGTGAGACAAATTCATAGATACCTTTTGGATGTCTGTGCAGTCTGATGAAATGTATAGATTAGCCTGTTTCACTCAGTTAGCTTAGAAGCAGTTTCTGCCACTGCAACCGTGCACACAAGAAGAGTCAATCAAGTTGTTGTTGTTAGAATCTGACTTTTATTAATAGTGAAATTGTCGTCTTTACAGATATATAATTTGCAACATGTAGTCTCTGGAGAAGTTTAGAAACCCTGCAGTTTTTTTTTGTTTCGTTTATTTTTTTGGAGAATGTGATTCCATTTTGTTTTTCCAGGAATCCAGCTCAACTAACCACCACGTTATCTTACTCCAAACTGCCTTTAGTGACATTCAAAAGGCATTTATGTGTTTGTCTGACCGCTGATAAGTATGAAAACATTTCTCAATCTCCCTTAAACGCCGTTATTAAAATACCATTAACTTATAACATATTTGAAGGTCATTCGGTCATGTGATGGACGTGTGAAGCCAACCAATGGAAGGATGACTTATCTTCCACTGTTCAGAGGCACGCCCTGCCTCTTATAGTAATTGCTCAAATCACCCTGAACTAATGTTTCCACTTTCTCAAAAGGCTTACGACCTCCATTGCTCTTGTGCTTACTCTGTCTCTCTCACTTCATTAACTGGAGCTGTTTCTGCCACCCTGTCTCCTTCTTTTACTAATGAAATGATTTTGTAAAAAGCCGAATGTGATATCAAGACGTATTTCTCCTAAAAAAAAAAAATACCAAACTGATTGTGACAGGAGGAAGTTTATCCTCTGTATACTCTTTCTATATATATATTCCTATTCTCTCTCTCTTTCTATATCTCCCTTATGTGACTCCTCACTCTCACCCTCTCACTCACTTCCTGAAGTCCTGCAATGCCAACAGCTCATTGACTGTCACTCTTTCTATCTTAATCTCTCTCTCAGTTTTTCTCACTCTCCCTCAAGTGTTCCGCTGATATATATCCCACTCTGGCTCTCGCCCTCTTTCTGAAGTGACTGCTCTGGCGCTGTAAAGCCTCACTGACATGTCCATTAACCTATTTCTTTCTCTCGTTATTTCAATCATCACGTCCCCCCCCCCCCCCCCCCCCCTTCCCCTTTTATTGGCTCCTCTTTTTTTTATTTCTCCACCACTTTCCCCTCCCTCCCTTCCTCTGCGTGTCAAGTCCGACAACTCTTCGTCTCCTCACAGCTGCGTGGTGCCGATCGCTCTCTGAGCCTCCTCTCCGCGCCTATCAGTCCGGCTTCCTCGGCGGCCGTATCAGAGCCGCCGGTGTGACCGCTCCGCACGTTGAACACACGCAGTCGAAAGCCACACGCTGGTGCTCAGTCACTCAGACACATGAGCTCGCATGAATAAACACTCACTGACACACACACACGCGGTCTCATTTCCTGTTACTTTGGCCTTGAAGATACTGTGGAAGCTTTTTTTTTTCCCAATTCAAATTCACGAAAAATCAAGTATGAGTCCTTTTTTGAAGGAGCCTGTTTGTTGGGATCATGTACAGTGTTAAACATAAATGTTAGCGTTTGATGTACTGTACCACAGTTAGCTTAAAGCTTATTTTTCAGTCTCTTTGGCAGGTCCCAATTAAAACATATAACAGCACAATAACAAACAGTAGAAAGCAAAGACATCCTCTGACACATGTGGCTGCTTCAGTGGCGGCGCAGGTTTATTCTCAATGTAAATGTTTAATGTTTGTCTTGCTGAGAGTGTGTAGAAGTCTGGGTTTGAGTTTTATTTTCAGTAAAGAACTGGATTCTTTGGCTTCGGCCTAGCAGGATGTGTTCCTCTGTCACAGTCTGTTTTCTCAAGGACACCAGGTCGACTGTGTCCGCCGGTCTCGACGGCCAGGTTGTACGTCTTTCTCAGGTGTCCCTCTAGTACTGGATACGCCCCAGATAACACTCTCAGAGCTGAGTAAAATTAGAGTTTACTGTTTGTGTCCAGTGTTCTCTCTTTCTTTGTTCCTCCCTTCATTCGTTACAGCCGGTCTAGCCAACACTCTGGCCTCAATAACCTCTCCTTCTCAAACTTGGCCAAGAGCAAAAAAGTAGCGCTCCCAAATTTCATCAAAAGCTGGGAAACAGCGTATCCCACCTACTGTATCCGCTTCAAGGAGAAACGGATTAAGAGACAGAATGAGGGAGACTCATAGCAAAATATCAGAGAAAAGTAGCGGGAGAGAGAGAGAGAGAGAGAGAGGAGGGGGGAGGGAGGGAGGGGGGGGGGAGGTGGAGTGTTACGCAATGTGTTATTTTTGGGATTGCTGAAAAAAATTGCCTCACTCATGTGTTAATACAATGCTGGGAGCCTGTGAGAGAGCCGTATACGTGCAGTATCTCCCACCCTTACTTGATTGGTAAACTGGCGTTGGTGTGTATATGTGTGTGTGTGTGTGTGTGTATGTGTGTGTGTATGTGTGTGTGTGTGTCAGAGAGAACTCTATGCAGTTCCTCACATCACCGTCTTACTGCTGAATCATATCTCTCTCCTCCATATTCTCCTCCTGTGCTCGCTCTAATTTGCTCCTTACCTTGAAAAACCTTTCCTCTCTGTTAACTCTCATTTTTTCCGCATTGGTCTTGAAGAGCAGAAGTCAGCTGAAGGCTGAGACTTTTTACTCCTCTGTATGTGGCTATGTCTTTAGAATTTATATTATATATTTATATATTTTTTTATTTTATTCATCAATGATAAGTCACAGGAACACAAGGCTAGAAACAGACAGTTAGATGGTCAGACAGGTTCTAAATAAACCTGCAGTTATTTGCAGTAAATTATTACCCAAACTAACTTCCATTAACTTACTATAGTTGTGCTTGCACTATAACCTGAACCATACTGGATTTCTGAGGTCAATTACAATTGATATGAGCAAGTTTTGGGTGTGATGACTTTCATTTTTCCTCTAAATAAAGTGGTTAAATAACATTCAGAACATGTATGATGGTCTGACTGTTTGTCTCTCGCCCTGCCTTACTTCTTTCTAGCAATTTCCAGATCTCAGCCATTACTTCAGTGACTTCAGTGTTATCATAACCAATATAAACGATGGCTAAAACTACAGAAATAAGACCCAAGTTGTAAGAGACCTGAATTAACCTTTAAATAACAGTAGCGGTATATAATTATTGCAAAGCACTCTGAGGAAAGCCTGTCAGCTCAATCCTTAAAATGTAAAAATGTACATTTACATTTAGAAGGACGAGGGCCAAAAGGAAGAGGGAAAAAAAAAAAAAGAGCAGCAGGAGACACATCAGTCATTGCCGAGCTGAAACGCTGGACTTTCTCATGCTCAACCAGAGTGGACATTATTTGAGCTGGTACACACAGGGTTGGCCAGGATAAACAGCAAAACACAGAGCGGCGTCCAAGCACCATAATCAGAATCATATACAAGTTGGCCAACCGGTCATTATAAGATACTTGGAGCGGAGTGTCCCGGACGAAGCCAAAGAACAAGAAAAATCACTTAAAGCTTTGTCTCCTGCTCTGACAGATTTGCTGAAGGGCAGAAGTAGACCGTCTGTCATTTAAAGGCAACTACGAGTATATTTTTGTTGATGACAAACCTGAACCCTGCTCATGACCTTTGACCTAAGAAAATGGGGATAGAGCTTTAAGATGTCGGTCGGTAGCATTTCGAACACACCCGAGGAGGAGCTACAAGAAAACTTTGTTCTATATTATATGCATGTGTGTGCAGAGAGATCTATTTGACTGTATGTTTGAGTCAAAATATACTTTACACGTGTAAGATAAATTAACACATATCACCTCTTTGGAAATCAATTCACAGATTTTAACGTCCAATAGATTTGAATTTCTAAATTGTTTCCATCAGTTATTTCTGGTGACCAGGCTAATAATTTTCCTGTCAAAGAACATATTCCAATCTTAGGGAAGAATCAGGAGTCAGGGCCCAAACCACCACAACGTCCACACACACACACACACTTCCAGCCTGCTCACATTCAGACACACACACACACACACCCTCCTCATGCATGCAGTAATGAGTTTTATGGCTGAGTGATTTATGCATTTAAAATGCGGCCACGTTGTCCTTTAACCGTCCACAATGAGATAACAGAAAACACATCATCTGCCCGACAGACGGAGACGGTGAAACTCAGCCTGACTCGGCGTCACTACAGAAAGGTCATTTGCCTCATCTCCTCTCAGTCGATGGTAATTACTTTGCTCGTGTGAGAAAAAAAAAAAAATACATTTTTGTCTGTATGTGATAGAAATGTAAATGAAGGAAAATGCAGCAAGGCATCGAACTTGCATCCTAATTTGTTTTTGGCTCATTACTGTAGATCCTCCCCAACACACACACACACACACACACACACAGTCCCACAACTAGATTATAAATAAGTTGCGTAACCATTGAAGCACAACATAGGCTATAATCACTGTTAGACATGCTGAAGGATAAATGACATGTATGATGTCTTTTTTTTTTTTTTTTCTTCTCCATGAGAATAGCTTCCATAATAATAATTCCATGCTGATCCAAAAGCATCCAGTTGAGACTAATCCATTTACTCCCTCCTCATCACTAAATCTGAGTCTGTCTGCTACAGCTGCCCCCGTCTGGGCCAAGTAGGGAAACATCAACATGTGCGTTTTATTTCTTCAAGTTTCATTGAATTTATTTAATTTTCCTTTTCTTGGTATTTCATCTCAGCTCAGGCCTTTTCAGTTCAAATATGTGCGTGTTAAGAAAAAAAAAAAAAAAAAAAAAAGCAGCAGAATCAGCTAGGTTAGTATTTCTGTCCCTGAGTTACAGACATGATTTCACATTTCTAGATGCTTAAACCACATGGATTTCGCTTGTCCAAACGTCTCTCTATCTTTTGTGTATAATAAACATAGAGGAAGTCACAAATGAATGCACTTTTTTTTTTATGTGGAACTTCCCTTCTCCTCTGTGGTCTTTTTGGCTTTCAGCCCTCCGGTTATTGGTCCCACTGGTGCTGTGTCTACGCTGTGACACTCCATAGAACAGATACAGTTCTCTAGATGGCATCAGACTCTCCTTCACTTGCACCAAACCATGCTAGTAGCAGACAGGCCCATATTAAATGTGATCCTTTGACAGTATGAAGGAGGTTCTGACCTCACCATGGGGTCAAGAATAGTCAAATCAAAGCCTGGGTATTATTAGAAAAAATGTTAAATGCTGTCTTAATATAAGCAGTCGTAAAGAGTTCAAATGCTGCCAAATATTGTCCAAATTATGATTTAAACACAAAAAAATATTAAAGTTTGATAACCAGCTCAGTCAAATCTCATATCAATTTCATTTTTTTCCTCCTACGCATAATAAAGCTTTTACTTGTGTGAATAAATCATGTTTGGTGACTTGAGCTGCTGACCTTGGTCTGGTTTTAACAAAGAGTTGAAGTGTCCCACGATGGTCTGAATGCTATTTCAAAGACTTTTCCAACCTGACAGGGAAAACTCTGAGGGACAAAGTGGGCATCCTTGTCTTTTCTTTGCCATTATGGATAATGGCAATTTAAAAAGAAATGCAAGCAAACTGTTGTCAGAAGCTACCAAAAGGCCTATTGACTTCTAAAGATGAATACCACACGCACTGACAGAATTTCACTTTCCTTTGGGGGCTGCCTTTGTAGCTTTCTCTTCTGCAGGTTTTTCATTGATCTGCTGCTGTGCCCCGCTGAAGCTTCTTTTTCTCGCCTTACGCCCCCCCCCCTCCCTCTTTTCTCTCCTCTCGTCTTAAATAAGAAGAGAGGGAATAGAAGTGAGAGAGGAAGAAAGGCAGCATGAAGAACAAAAACCACACAGTCCAGGGAGCAGAGGGACAGTGTGTGCAGAGAGTGACTTTAAAAAAAAAAAAAAAAAAAAGGCAGGTTACAGCAGCACTACTTTGATGTGCGAACTCCACTGCTGGTCCCACTGTGGACAGCCCCCGGCTTCTTCCAGCCCACCCCCCCCCCCCACCCCCTCCCGCCCCCGCGAGCAGCAGCTCTCACAAATCTGCGACACCTCGGCAGGCCACTGAGAGCCGCTAACATGGACCCGAGAGAGTTGTGTTTTTCCATGCAGGCTGCGCTTCAGGCCCAGAGCTCTGCAGCACTGACAGTTATTTCAAGTCTGCTGAGCTTGTGCCTGACTTGTAACTTCTGGGAGAGTCCCAGATGGTGTAGATTTTCAGCTTGTGTGAGAGAATTTTCTACTTTAGCCCCCACGTGTCACATTCAGAGGCGCTAGGTGGAGCATTTTTCATTACTATTGCCACATTAATTACATAGGTTTAGGTATATTAACAATATGAGATCATGGTTAAAATGATTAGTAGCCTTTATTTATTTCACTTGTACTCAACTTTTTCTTATGGATTTGAAAGGATGATTTTGCAGCTATTGCTTCAGAGGTACTGCAAGTTGTGCTTAAAAAATGGATTTTTAAGCAACTGAGAGAACATTAATTGATTTAACTACTATAAATGATGGTAAAATGCCAATCATTTGCTGCTTCCAGCTTCTTAAATGTATGTTTCATGTCACTGGAAATAGAATATTTTGGAGTTTTGGACTGTTGGTCTGACAAAACAAGTAATTCAAAGATGTCACCTTGGGCTCTTGGATCTGGTGATGAGGATTTTTACATTTTAAAAACTAAACAATGCAAAGTAAAGATTAAAATGAATAAGTTGTAAAGGAAATGGTTGATAGCAGTCTTGATTACATCTACATTGAGCAGTGCTTTATAGGTCTCCATGTTGGTTTGTGTGGTAACCAGGGAGCTGATTAGAGATCATTCTTGCCTTTTTTATTCATATGTATATGTAGTGCTTTTGAGAAAATGTGCATTCTAAACAGTGATTAAGAGGATTGGGGTGCTCAGCTGTGCCTTTGCTTCAGCTGTGATACCCATCATGTCTTTAGGGGATCACCCTCTTTTGCTGCAATGATGACGAAAGATTGAATAAAAGAAGAGAGAGCGCTGATTCGATTTTTATTTATGACCCAAGACATGCTGCCAGACTCAACCCGCTTAGGTAAACAAAATTAGTGGAAATGTAATCCCTGTAAATCAGGTGATTTGTAAAATTATTAGAAGGAAACCAAAATGACTGCTATGGAATAAAGAAGTCATACCAGGACACGCAGAAGATTCCTTGATCCTGCGGACGTACTCTGTGACCTTCGCCCGTCCCGGCGCTCTTTCACCACAGCCATTTGTCCATACGTCAGCCTTTAAGAGCTGGCTATTACCATAATGAGTAGGTGTGCTCCAGACCCACTTTTGCAAATATTCGGCAGCCTATCGCCCGCTGCTTCAGGCCAATAGCATCCGTTTTTTTGTATCCCGCAAACCCCCACCCCCACCCCCCTCCACCCCCCCCCCCCCCCCCCCCCCCCCCCCAAACCTCATCTGGGCTATTAGGCCCATTTCACAGTGGCTGTGCACAGTGGCTCCAGTGGGTATTAGCCATGAGGAGGAGAGATGGTTTCCCACCATCCCCACAGCAAACACTCAGCCAAACCTGGCCTCTTTCACCGCCTGACCTCACGCTCAAGTGGGCGTGCAAAGAATATGTCTTGGAGCACGAAGAAAAAACAACAGCGTTAAAAACCCCCAGAAGGGGGAATAAAAATCTGTATGTGTATTTAATTACAGCTGGTGTGTTAGTTTAAAACTTCCAGTTGTCCACAGTTTATTCCACAAAGCTCTGCTTACTGACAAACTGCATTATCTAGCTTGTGTATTTATTCATTGCCTTCTATTTTCTTTTTTTTTTGATTCTGATTGACAGCTCCTAGCTCCTGGTGACTGGCTGATATTCTCTCACACCTTCCCACCTCTCTCTCTCTCTCTCCTCTGGTATCTCCATCAGGCTCCAGTTGTGTTTGCTAATTGCCCTCTCTAATTCATTTTTTCAAGGGCGGGGGAGTTTATTTATTTGTTTTCTGTCCCTGCTCACAAACCACAGAAAGGCTAATGCCCCAATCTCTCCGCTGCAGAATCCGGAGGGGGCATTTGTTTATGAAATTAACATTCCTGGCCCTCGATATAGAAGCGATGAAATATGCTTTTTCTTTTTTTTTTTTCTGTTTTCGTGTTTGTGGTAATTTCACAGTCCAGTAGTCGTGGGAGCACACTCCAGCTCGGCGGGCGGGATGCTGCGGCCCCTGCTACTGGGATGTTTCTCTTGTCCTTTTTCAGCCAATCACGTTTCTACTGGAGGCAGAACTCATTAAACCCCATATATCTAATGAGAAAAGAGGCAAACTACACTTAATCACTGTTTTGCTCCACCCACTGAGGTTAAACTTAGCCAATGAGATTATTTCCCCTCCTACAGCAGCTCTGCCTCTGAGGTAAAACTCCAATCTGCTCTTAATGCTAAAGTCTGATTGTATTAAATTTGACAAAGATCTTGCGATGAATGTTTATCCTGGTTCTCAAAGCGGGTAATACAACAAATGTTTTTTTATGAATTATGGGAGGATGTGACTCCCTCTCTCCACCACTGTTTGGATTCAGCTCGACTTTTCCTTTCCGCGGCGGTGCACAGAGTCATTACAGATCCATTAAAGGTTATGAACTGGTAAGTAACCCCACAGGAGACAAAAAAAAAAAAAAAAAAGTCCTTACACTTGCACAAATATAGACATAAACACATAAAGGCCTTAACACAAACACACACAAAACCTCCCCTCAGAAATGCCTGCACTCACTCACAAACACACATTCTTTACAAGTCACTGAACCGTCACTCAGGCCTTACCATGACTCAGCTGCGAGGATGTTCAATTTCATAAACTACCATGTGAAGCACTTAATTCCACTCCAGGAGGCTCAATAATCTACAGAGCAGCTCATCACCAACTCAGACTCGGGCTTCGATTCATCTCCTTACAGTCTGGCTGGTTCAATAGCTGCATTTCCATTTCTTTTATTACAAGTGTTTATTCCTCATGTCAGAAGCAAAATTTAATTCTCTTCCCTCTTACTCTGAGCTGAAGAAGCAGTTGATGGATCAAGGATGATTTTGGCTCTACTACATTTGCCTGAATAGAAAAATAGTTCAGTTTTATTGTCCAACTATTCAAAAGTGGCTTTGTATATCATCCAGTACTCTTTGTTTTCCTCTTTGGGTGAAAGTATGACAGTGGTGGTTTGATACTATTGATACAATTACTTACATTCATGTGTTGTATGCCATTGAGGAGGCTTATTTGTGTCAGTCAATCTGATAGAAACACATAGATAATTTGCATCTTATTTCCTCTCCTTTTCTTGAGTAACTGTCCTCTTTCAGCCCCATTGACTCTCTCCATTTCAGCTTTATTGAGTGTGCAGAGTAGACGTATAAAGTGTATGTACTTTATTAGGCTACACCGCTCTCTCTCTCAGCTCTGTGCTATTTGTTCTGACAGGTGCTGTGACGTTATTTGTTTGGGTGGAAAAAAGGAGCTCAGCACTAGAGCAGAGCAGACACTGGGCTCAACCACCAGTTAGTTCCATTGCTTCTCGTCTTCTTGACAAAGTCGCTTCCTCAAACCCTACACCACCACCACCACCACCGCTAATGTCCCCTTTTAACTACAGATTTACAGAAAACCCTGATAGGAGAACCTGTTCCACCATCTCTTTCCATATAAAAAGACAAAATCACCAGCATGCTATGGTTAGAGACAGCAAGCAGTCCAGTAATGACTTCCTCAGGCCTTGTGGAATCCAGACCTATAGTTACGGTTAGGGCATTAACGTTGATGGAAGATATTGTAATACTAATATCTGTGTGTGCATCCATACACATGCGAATACCTGTCATCTCTGCTGTTAATCAAATTACAGTGACTATAGGAAACTGTAGCACCCAACTGTGACTTACCAGTAACCACTGTCACTTCTGGAAAGCTCTTTCCTGCAGCACACCGCCGTTTCCCTTGATGAATATGAAAAGACAGCAGTAGCTGAGAAGTTATAGGAAGCAAGCCTGTGGCTGGCTTTCATCCTGTATTTCTGCTCCAGGCTGGTCTTGGCGGCTCTAGCTCGTTTTTGGTTTCTCCGAGGGTTTAAGGGAACTCTGCAAACCAATAAGGCAGATATAGATGGATGGATGGATGGATGGAGATGGTCAGTAACCGCCAGTCCAGCTGCCTAATGACAGAATGCAGGTGAGCATGGGGTAACAACAGAGAGGCAGCATCATGCCTAATAGTCAATTTCACTATGCCATCGCTGGGAGGAGTTGAATAGCCATATGGCCTGGGGGACAGAAGATGTCCTCAGTCTGTTCTCAGAGATCGATGTTGTATCTGACAGCATCTCAACGATTTGCAGCAGCGAGATGAGATAGAACACAGTGATGCTGACTATGTTTGTCAGGCTTGAGGCCAGCTTCTTTTATTCTCATTAGCTTGGAGCCAGTGTTGTGGTCAAACCAAACCTGAGAATGTGGTTCCTTTCCATTCCATCCCAAACAGGTCAGGGTAGGAGCTTGTGTCTTTCTGACTGAACTTGCAAGAGTTTGAAGACTTTTTTTTAATATGTGTTTTAGCTATAAAATCAAGTTGAGATCGTAGGTTTAAGAGAGCAAAGTAGTTCATCTATATGTGCAATGGCACGCAGGTTAACGTGACTCCTTGTTAGGTCACTCAATCATCATCATCTAGCTCTTCAGACAGCCTAATTTTCTATAAGGTTGCAAAGTGATCTGCAAATTGTGCACTTTGACTGGGCCCTCGGCCACTGATGTGGAGATAGCACGTGCATCTGGTCTGTTGGAAGAATGGAAGAGTGATTTGTTCCATCAGGTCAGCCCTTGAGCAGTATCAATCACTCTGCAATGGAGCAACACTTTTCCTCCTAAAATGCTGCGGTGCTGTTTTCACTGCTGTCAGCATGGAGTTTATTGGCAGGGCAATAAAGCACAAGAACATGTATAACATTTATGAAAGTTAACTGGTAGTTCTGAAAGCCCTGCATCTAATTATGGAAAGGTTAGAATAATTGAAACATTCAAAAAACATTGGGAGTATCACTGGGGTGCTGGAATTATTTCTTTCTTTTTGAATGTTGATCACATTGCAGACTCTTTAGACTGGAGAGGTCCAAAGCACCGCATAGTGGCAGTTCAGGGCTTGGCTCAAACATCAGGCAGTACATGAGAACTCAAACATGCACATTTTTGTGAATGTCTTCATACCAGAGGCTATTTTCTATCTAGCATAACTAAGCCAAAGCATTAAAGGGCAACTTCAGAGATTTTGTATCGTACTCTAATGAAGTTGGGGAAATCACAAGTGACCGATTTTAAAAAAAGAATAGCTGGATTTCAAGAAGCACAGGCTGAGATATCCTGATGTTTTTGTCCCTAGTATGGGTCAAGCTCCAAAAACATTGGATCCTACACTTCCCACAATGCAACTTGATAGCACCTTCTCATTGGAGCCTCCGTGTCTGGTAAACTCTACACCTTAACTCAACACTTTTGGGACAATATACAACTGTTTTTACAGAAAAGGTTTGAGTAGCAGTCATGTCATTATGCAGCAGTGAACATACCAGCCTGTTAGCTATAGCACAGCCATTTTCACAGCAGAGTGACATTTCATTTAAAGTGAAGTTACAGCCCAATGTTATGGGTCTCTGGCAGGACCTATATGTTATAACACTGCTCACAGTCCTGCAGCAAGTGTAAAGTCTAGCCACCTCGCTCCAGGGCACACACACACAAACACATACACACACTCACTCTCCTCAGACTGGCAGTTGGTCCAAACACGGTTGTAGGAGGGGTAGGGGGGCATACATCTGACTCCTCCAGGCCTTTTATAGCCCTGTGCGCACGCGCCAGTGCCCACCCACTGATGATGAAGTGTCAGGCGGGCAGCATCACACACCATGGCCTGTCAGGCCCAGAAAGCCAGATTAACTCCCCTGACCAGACTGTTTGGGGCTTGGCAGCCTGTGGCAGTCTGCCTGGGCACAGAGCAGGGAGTAGAAGACCTTAATTGGACAATGCGCATGTGGTGGTGAAGGGTGGGTAGTAGTGGGTGAGGGGGGGTGTACTGACTAGCTGACTGGCCGTTGGCCTCTCTCAGCCCCCGTTTGGTTTTCATCAGAGCGATTTGAGCAAGAGAAATGGGCTTCATGCTAGAGGCTCTCAGCACTTAGCCACATGTTCAGCTTTTTAATAAAGCCTGAATGCAGCCACAGAGAGACTAAAGCCTCATCCTCATTGCACTGATCACATAAAGTGTCCAGTTACAGTGATTTATGTATGTGCTAATGTATGCATTTTCTTTTATTTGTATCCAAAATTCCTCACAAGCATAGATAAAAGAGGGAAATGCTGCTCCTTACTTTCACTTAGGCCTATTGTTGAGTTAAGAGGTAGTTATTACAGATTACATTGTCAGCAGGAAATAAGTGAATTAGTGGTTACTGGTATTATCCTACAACACAAGTCTATTAATTCAGATCAACTGGGAACAATATCCCAATTTCATTACGTTGCAACAGTCCGACTAGCCCTTTGAATGTTGTTAGCTGTATAATCATCTGGAAGTGATTGACCAGTAACCACCATCACCTCTGGAAAGCAGAGGTTTGTTTCAGCAAAACCTTCCTTCCTTTCATCTTTTCTCTGTTCTAAAGGAAGCGCTTGAATAAAAAAACTGACTAAAAGAACCCGCAATTCCTGAGTCACTGTTGTGTTAACTTACAGTAAAGTCTTGTGAGTGAATCACAGTACATCGCATGTCTCTTCTCTGAAGCTGTGATAAAGATGAGTGTGTCTGTCAGTGTATTTGTATATGGATGACTGGAAACGGACTAAAGTCTGTTTGTATTCATTTTGTTGCATTGGTACTTTCTTGCCAATCACAACCTGAGATTGGACGCGAGCCAGCTGACTGCACACTCAGATATGTCCTCCCTGAAAAGAAATACTTAACTCCCTGTATAATCAAGGTCTAAACTCTGTCAGAGCCAAACCGACAGATCTGCACATGGCGATTTCTGTTTCGACTGTTTGTCTGGAGGCAAGGAGCCAATAAAGGGAAGTAGGAAGGAATTAGGAGTTTTTGGCAGCTGCGCAATTCGCTCTTTCCTCCTCAATTTGATTTACTTTCACTGCTACAAGAAAAAAATAAAGTCTGCGTTACTCTGGGGTATGATTTCAAAGTCAATTTAGCCCTTTAATCACATTGTGGTACCAGTAACAGTACTGCAAATGACTTTTACATATAAGTGGCTGCCGGATCTGTGTAAAGGAAAAGTGTCGATACAGATTCTTGCCAATGGTTATCCACAGTAGTGTTCAGGACGTGAGTGTTGGGACATTGTAGCGCCAACTGCTACTCTACTGCTAAATCACCGCTTCCCCACTGCAATATCACTTTGACTAAATGACTTCTCCACTGCTACTGCTCCTCAGCTAGCCCACCGCAATGTTGAGAGCAGGATTTCAAGAAACTCAGTTTCTTATGACTGATTACTGGCCTCGACATGCAGCATGCGCAGATCACTTGACATCTGTACATGCTGCTACAAGAGGTCATCACCATCTGAACTGCGTCAAGAACACATTCAGTCATGTCAGTTATAGGTAGTGTTTTGCTTGCTTTTGTTTTTTTTTCACTAAGTTCTCAGACAGTTCAACCTATTGCATGAATGATGTGACTAGTGTATAATCCTGTTCCTCCCAGGTGTTATTATAACTTGCTCTCCTGGCAAGTTTCAAGTGTTTCTTCAGAAGCTTTATTTCTATGGTGACATAAATGGAAAAATGCATTAAAGCTGGAGTGCAGGACTTTTGTCTCCCCCCTCTGGCAGTGAGAGTCATTACAAAAACACTGTCAACATGTGCTTACATCATAGGCTACGCCATAGTCTACTCTGTTACTATTGTTATGGCTGTAAAATGGTGGATAAATTGTTTTGAGCGCCACACAACCCCCACAAAATGACTCATTTCACTATCAGAATTTGATCCATTCAGTCCAATAACATTTGAAAAGTCTAGAAGAGCCGCATGAATCAGTTGTTTTATCCCAATTCAAGTTAGCAGAAAGCTAACTGCAAGTTAGCCGCTCAGCCGGCGGAAGTTTCTGGTGTGAATTGGCCACCTGATCCAAACATATCAAGTTATTTGACATAACGTCACAACTGTTATTTCTTCACATTCTTTTGATAACTTTAGTTAATTTTGGAATGTTTTAAACTAAAGCTCTGGCAAATTCTTACACATTGGATGTTTAAGCCTTTGATTTCATGCGCCACCTTTTGAGCTGCAGGACCTGAGGTGTCAACACACCAGTTTCATAAATGAACAGGGGCTCATTAGAGATTATGCAGGCCTGAAACTGAGACAAAAAGCCTGCCTGTACCATGTCTTTAGCACCCAACCCAACTGGTTCTTCCAAATTTGAAAACTGAACCCCATCTGAGACCATTAATTCACCAGGTTAATGTAACACAGGCTAAATCACGTCTCTTTTCCTTGTCTCACTGGGCACTGCCTGTCTCTTTGCAACATGTGACAAATACAGTATGGATACAGACAACTGGCATAGTCAGACAGAAATAGAGACATTCTTGATAAATAATGTTTTAAAAAAAAACAAAAACAAACCAGAACTGGACTTAAGCCTGAAGCGTTATGCAACAAAAAGGCTCATATCCAACTCAAAACCCAAATACTCTGTCAGGACACATTGCATTCATGTTTGGTAGCAAAACTGTAGGACTCAGTAAAGAATAAAAATAAAAATAATAAGCACTTTTTTAATATCATAAAAAGTAAGAAATATCTGGAGATGGATGACAGATAGAAAGCAGCACAACTGTCTCCTGTTAAGGTACCAAAACTGGGAGAGAAGTTGAACATTCCTCTTTGTGGTTGCAAGTTTCCCCGATTGGTTGGCCAATGTGTGATACTATTTAGTTAAACAAAAATTTGGGTGTGAGGACAGCTTTAGTACCCCGTTTAGGGATCAAATAATGTGTAATCCAAATTCCACCAACCAGGCACTGCAATGAAAATAGTGATAATTATGTAGTTACGTCATAATACTGATATTAGCAGTAAAAACAGAAGCTGATCCTGACTTAGTTTAATCTTTAGTTAATCTTTAGGGAATTAGTTTTCTCATTAGGTCATCAATATAAGATGTAAAATATGTAAGAGGTAATATAATATAATTTCTTGCACACTGTACGGTATATTACATTTGACCATTATTAATCAAGTGTATTCTGAGCACGGATGCTATTATCCAGCAGCAGATTCATTCTCGCACAGATGCGACACAGTCATACTTGTTGACACTTGTAGAGCTCCATTCATACAATGTGGGGTCAAATGTTTTGCTGAAGGGCAACTCAGCGGTGGTTCATCAGGGAGGGGAAATCACTACTTATTCATTTTTCCCATCCAAGGTCTCCCTGCTTTATCCCAACCTCCTGCTTCTCTAACCTTGAGACCACCTGCCTGTTGGCCCAGATACACAGGCAGGCTTTATGCCACGTGTGTAACAGGTGATTGCATGTGCATGCATGTGCCTGGTTTTGTAGTTGTGATTATGCAGCTAAAAAGAACCTAATTAATCAGCAGAGAGATAGACCGATGAGTGAAATTAGCATGTCTTACCTGTTGCCTGAGCAACAGATATCTGACAGCTGACAGTAAGTCTTAGAGCTTGTCAACAGCTGCCTATTAATACCACATCCAGCACTCATAAAGAACTTTAAGCATCCAGATGGTGCTTTGAACCTGATGATGTAACAATACACTAATTAAGTTTTTCTGTAAAACATACCAGGAAGTAGTTTCTGCAGAAATAATGCATAATAAAACCATTAACCACTCAATACAGCACAGATGCAGGTGGTTGGACTTCTGCAACTGCAATCAGTTCATGTTTGTCTCACTATAAGGCATTCCAAAACTCCTCTGGAACAGAAGTTTATGTGCTTTCCACAAGAGTATAGCACGAGCACCTCATCATTTACATGCTCCATCCAATTCAAAACTTTTCCAAATGCATTCATAGCAGCAGCTTCCAGTCAAATCCTCACCTCTTTAACCTCTCGGCAACAGGAGAAACAATTAACTTCAATGGTTTTCAATCCATTCTTGTCTCAGATTGCTGCATATCGCCAAATATAACAGCTTAGAAGTGACTCATCTGAAGGTTTGACAGACGCTATGTCATGATTTCTGAACCCTACAGAAATTTGGTTGCGTTTCAGACCTTATTCACCCCCAATGGTCAACTCACTTAGCCTGTGTGCCCTCTCTGTATCTGCAAAGACTTCTTGCAACTTCCAGCAGACCAGTGTTGCATTCTAGTCTTTCTTATATTTATCATATTCATGTTATACTCATATTTTTCTCAATATTTGGAATTTGATTTATTAAACTATTCTTTTCTTGTCAGTAACATTAACAATAATTAGTTAGTTCGCAGGAAATGGACAAAAACACATGCCAGCATATTAAAAGTCTAATCATGTTAAAGGGTACACTTTTCTTTTAACATGTCAATGTGCTTTAACTTCCAGTTTTCTTTGTTAATACACCTTGTTACTACTTGCTGCTCCATCCGCTCAATTAAACTGACATTAATCCTAACAAGACATGAATACAAGTCTAATCTATGCTTTCAATTGACAATCCAAAGAATATGACTTCATATAACCTCTGGCCATACCGGTTAGTCACAAATTTGGTCCAAAAGATCAGATGGTGTGTTTTCAGTGTGTGTATGTGTGAGTGTGTGTGTATGTGTGTGTGTGTGTGTGTCTTGCTGTTAAACTGTAAGAGAATCCTGTAATAATCAGGGTCCATGCAAGACAGACGTCATCAAGCTTTCAGCAGCTGTCATCAAACACTGGAAACATAGACAAGAGCCTCAAGTTTAAACACACTGGACCACCCTTAGATACACACACTCACTCACGCAAACACACACACAGAGTGATGGATGCTGGCTCCTCTTTTACTACTACTTATACAAATCCACACAAATGCAGAGACAAACAGCCTCTTACTTTTTCTATTCCCTGTTCTGTCAGACACACACACACACACACACACACTTCACACTGAATTGCCTACAGGGCTTTGGTAGCATTTCACTGATTGATGGAGACAGCAGGGGAAGGAAGATAAGCGGCAAAGAGGAACAGCAGAGATTTAAGCTCTCTGTTAATGCAGAGATGGTTGGTGTCTGCAATGATTCCACTCAACGATTTGATACTAACAAGTTCATGATTACCCGCAGAAGAAAACAACGTATGTAACCGTCTAGAAGTAATTCTGAAATGTATTTTTTATTGAGTTGCACAGTATGGAAGTTGTTCCATCCTCATCTGCTGGCTTTGTTTCTTTTTGTTTCTTACTGATTTCCACTACTGGTGTTGTTCAGACTTCATACTAGTAGTTACAAGTGGCTCAACACCGGCCACACTTGCAAAACATACCCGCAGAAAATGGATAAGAACCCTAAAATATCCAAACATTACATTAAAACTGCATTTCATACAAACATTGAGTGTTTGCAACAGGAGTTTATTCTCTGAAACAACACTTAGTCCTAAAACTCTCCAGTGAAACCCATTGTTATCATGTCAGGAGACACTGTTAGGTTAGATTTCTAAATGAAGAATATGTTTATACAAATGATTGTGCAGCAAGAACAGCAGTCTGAGGCAGGGGGGGCTGCTCCAGTCAACAGGATGTACAGCCGACACATTTGTGTCAGAGGAGAGGAACTCCCACCGCCGACATTGTCTTGTCACGCTCATACACAGTCATAGGTAAACACGCTTCCTGCTTATTCCACATCAGCTGTGGAGGTGGACCTGAATCTTTCAGAAAACCCCTGAATTGTTGCTTCGTGGGTCAGAGTGTACCAATTAGATGACTGTCCTCGCTCTACCCTCCCCCCCCCCCCTTCCTCAGTGCATCATAAATCAACACGAAGCAGAAACGCCTGCCAGCTGCTTTTTCTTAGAAACGTATGTAAAGACCGTGTGTGTAGTTTACAAGACAGTGAGCGTGTACAGTACAGCGCTGTGGGCCGTGTTTAAAGGTATCTTTAACAAGCTAGTGCTGTTGAGTAGACATTAAACATAATGGGATGTTGTACAGTGAATGCAGGCTGGTTCAGTCTGCTTTTTTGTGGTCTGTATATATGTGTGTTTTCATGCGATGTTGGTGTTTTTTTTTTTCATGTTAGCGGACACATTACTGTATGCACTGTATATGTGAGGGCCTGTACTCACATCTGGGGCCTGTTGACACCATGCCAGCTTCCAGGGGTATGTCTGAAGGCAGCAGCTTTTAACCCTCTTCTTTAATCAGACGGTGCTCTCAGACAGTGTTAAAACAGCCGTTATATGAGCCTCAGTGCTAATGAGGGCGAGTCAAAGCAACCCCAGGCCAAACACAGATGACACCAATATGTGTTTATCAGATGAGCAAACAACAAGCTTTCCCTATTTACAGCCCAGGAGATGGAGGTTAAAAGCGCTGTGTGCTGCAGCAACACATTTGAAAGTAATGAGGCTTAAGCTATAGTTACTCAAGGGATGTAGTACACTTGTCTGCTGTTTGGTAAGAGCTTATGAGGTTCAAACAGACCGGCTTTGTTGATGTTATGAAGGTGTTGACTGTAGTGATAATATATTAGTGGGAGTCCTTTGCTGTGATCATAGGAGCAACATTCTTCAGTAGCACATGTGTTTCATTAGATCTCCCTGAGTGATGTGAAGAGGTTTCACCTGCATCCCAGTCAAAATAAACCATTATATGGATGGATGGATAGATAGATAGATAGATAGATGTACTTCACTGATCCCAAATAAAAGAACTCAATACAAGAATATAAGAATAAAACCTGAGCATACACTATAAATATTCAGTTTTTCTCAGTTGCTTGGACACTGTAACTGGGCCTATTAACTAAAAATCCCAAACCATGACGCCATCTACCAAAAGACAGACTCATTTCCCAAAACTATAAACACTATTCTCCTGTTTTCACTCATGTGCTCGTTTAGAAAGCACCGGCATTCAATCATTAACTCAAGTCATCACAGCTGGAACCCAATTAACACACCATTCCCCAGGTGGAAACACTAAGAGTCCAAATTGTTCACACACCAATCAGAGTATCAGGATAGATAACAAGGCCATGGGTCAGTTCACTTGTTTCGGAACAGTGGATCCACAAAGACCGGAGGCAGAATAAATGTGATTTATTTCTTTACGTACAAACTGTTTCTTTTGTTTTCATTGGTTTATATTGGTAAATACATAGAAATTATTTTACAGTATTGATTCTGCGTTCTTTATCAGTTGCATGTTTTTACATTACATTTACGTGAGCGTGCAGTTATGCATTTGTGTTTAGAGTGTTGTGAGTGGAGTAAAACTGTAAGAAAATATGAAACATTATCATAGGATAACATATTCTATACGTTAGACAAGTGTGCAGAGTTGTTGAAGTTTTAAAAATGCAATAAGGTAGAGTAGGAGTATAAAGATGTGCAAATTCACCATGAGCAAAGTTACTGAAGGAGAAAAACAGAAACTATAAAGCTGAGAGTTCGGAGAGTTCTCTGGTAGACAGAGGTGAGGTGTTGTAGAGAGTTATTGCTTTGGGCAGGAAAGATTTCCTGTGTTGGTCCTTGTGACAGCGAAGCTGAACCAGTCTGTTAGAGAAAGTGCTCCGCTGTCTGTCCAGTAGGTGGTGGAGAGGGTGGTCAGAATTATACTTAATGGATAACAGTTTGTTCAGTTACGTAGCCGGCCTTCTTAATCAGTTCATTAAGTCTGTTGGTGTCATCGACGTCAATGCTGTTCCCCCAGCAGACTAGAGCGAAGTACGGTGAACTGGCCACAACAGACTGGTAGAAGTGAAGTGGTAGAAGCAATGGTTGGAAGGTTTTAATTAAATGACTGCATTCAGTCTAGACTTTGCACACATGCTTTTGTTGTCATGCTTGATAAAACTTGCTACCACTGTATGAATGCAGCGTGATACATTTGTGCCAAGATACTAGAAGGGCGAGAGGACTGTTGATAAGTGCAGTCTGTGTCTTGAGAAGCAGAATGGTCGTGACCCTGGAGTTGAGTTCATCTCCTTACAGTGGCTGATGTTCAGCTCAACTTGAAGTTATAAAAACATCAGATTTGTAATTGGTCTCCTTTTCAGTAGTGTTTCTTCTTCTGGAAAGAATATCACATAAAGTACTAGTCAAAAGTTTGGACACACTTTCTCATTCAAGGGAAAAGGAAAGTATGTTCAAACTGTGACTGGTACCGTCTGTGCAGACACCTGTGGGGCAGGTTGAAGGGAAAAGTCTTTGATCAGTTGATATACAGAGAGTTTGTAGACTTGAAGTCTGGCATAACAACCAGGTGTGTTTCCCACAGGAGAAGTATTTGTTTGTGGTCAATGACACAGTAGGGGGAGCATGTGAAGTTTTCTTTTGTTTCGTTGGGAGGCTTCGGCATTTAGGAATAAGCTAGCGTGTATTATTGCAGATAAAGGCACTTTTCCAGCTGACTGTACAATCAATCCACATTTGAACTGCATCTCTGCTGACTTTTAAAAGGCCAGAAAAAAAATCATTTCGGGCACGGTAAACTTATTTCTGCTTAGCCACCTAGATAAATGCCATAATACAGGAAGCATTGGATGGAAAGACTCAGAAAAGTTGTGACACTCTTCGTGCTATGATTATCAATGAAACAATGAGTGTGTTTAAGTTATGATCAGGTTTTCGGAATATCTTGGTTCTGTTTGTAAAACAGTGTCCAGGCAACCAGAACCCAAAGCGAGTTCACCCTCAGTGTTGAGGTAATAATCGATGCATAAATAATGGAGACACACCTGCATCCAAACAATCAGAAACCTGGATATGGTTAACCATGTCATATCAGTTTGCTGTTGTGTTTGGCAACAATTTTTACAACAATGAAGGATGATGCCAGATGGTCTCAGTGGGGTTTGTTTTAGTCATTTAACTGCATTTTCCTTTTTCCATTCCAATCTATTTAGACAGAAAAGCTTTGTAATTTAATGAGATATTGATGTTCATTGTCATTTCAATATATGTTTTCAAGTTCAAGTTTCAAGTTCAGGAGCAGCTGGGAGGGTTGCATCACCGAGGTCCTCTCCGTTGAGTCAGAACATGACTGAATGGAGTAACTGCTCCACTCCTTATATTAAATTGCATTAAACATTAATTATTAATTGTAGATTCTTCTTTTCAATTAGTCTGTGTGGGGTATTGCCCTTCATTGGGCAGCACGTTCCTCCTACACCCCCCCAGCACAGTGTCCGTGTTACCCAAACTTTGGTACGACTCCGCATCCCCTCCCCTCCCGCTTGTTGTTTTTGAGGGAAGAGTCCCATTCAGCACTTCAGGGCTTTATCAACTCCAGCTGTGAAATCCAAGATTCGCCGAGGACACAACTCTTTCACAAGCAGGGAAACATCGAGATGCGGGGTGGATGTGGGGAAGACCGTAACGAAACACAAGGGAAAAGAATGTGATGGTCGTAAATGGGATTGATTTACTCTGACTCGGTCACAAGGAATGAAAGTCTTTGCAATTTGTCAAGTGTAAAAGTGCAGTTTTTGTTTTGTTTTTTTTTTTTGTTTTTTTGAACTGAGGGGATGTGAGGAAAGTTTTGACAGTGGAGCCTAGAAGGTGATGGTTTAGTGATGGAGGGGTGAGCTTGGTGTTTGTGTTTGACAGGATGAGGAACAGAGGGATGCTGATACTGCTGACTCTGAGGTACTCTGCTGCTTAAAATGTCACCCAAAGGTCTTTTCTATATTGTAGATCTTCTCCTTATATAATAAAAGTCTGTCATTGACATAGAGGAGAGCAGTTACCACTGCAAAGCATCCCAGCATGTTGGAGACACTAGAATACAATGATGTAGTGTTATCGTCTTTTCCTCCCTCATCCCTTTTGTAGTATTATTTCAATACTGTGTCATCGCACAGGAATGATGTGTTTTGTTTTGCTTTCACTCCTCCAACACAATGGAATGGAAATCCAAACTCGTGTCCACGACTCTATATATCCCACAACATTCCGGTCATAATTCTGGATCCAAGTCCTGACCCTAGCGGTGGTGTTTTACTTGACCCCTACAGGCTATGTAACATGAGCAAGGAGGCTTTGAAGAAAAGAGGAAACAATGGAGAAAATATCTGAGTGAAAGGGTGAGAGAATGAATGAATGAATGAATGAAACGTGTCATGTATATAACCATGCCCATTCTGCAAAGGCTTACAAGACACTATAAGCTCATATAAGGCAGGACTAAACCCAAACAATCCAGTTTTTCATCAGTCATCAGTTTTCCCTCCTGAATATTTTTTAATCTACCAACCTCAATATCCAGAGGAAGAACACCAGCTCTCAACTGTGCAATAAAGATCTTTGGCTTAGATAAACCAGCTATAGCATATCAGTCAATATTAATAGAGTGAGCGAGCAAATAAAGGAGGGAATGAATGAATGGATTATGTAGTTGCTATAAGCTAAGCCTCCATCCGAGGGGAGGACTGGAAGAACAGGAAGAGGCAGAATTGTCCCGACCAGAGCGCTGGGGAAATCCTGCTGCCAGAGTCGATCCAAATACCTCCTTTGATTCATTGTAGAGGAGCTGTTAGCCCACCACATGGCATTTCAAACAGCGCGACTGAGAGAGGAATTCAGGAAGCCTTAATTACTCTAAATTAATCAAACTCGCACTTAATGTTGTGTTTATAACTGGAGCCCTGGAACAGGGCATTTTTCAAATTCCACCATCCCTCAAACATGCCCACTCCCTGCCCGAAAACCTCACAAGCTTTATGTTTTACACATGAGCGACTGAGGACGCAGGAGAACTTCAACTGAGAGTGTGTAGATGACAGAGTGGGACAGTTACTCAATCACTATACTGAAGTACCATATTTAAGTGTTTTGGTGTATTATTTAACTGTTTACTTAACTCAGAAAACAAGATTTGCTCGACTCAGAAATATAAATGATTAAATAATGAGCAATTTAAAGTCATGTACCATAACTTTACTAATATAATCCTTATTCTCTGAGTAGTGCATGTGATATATTTTATGTTGACATCCTGATAGATCTTCATATGAATATTACATTCTTTACATGCCAGGATAGAAATAATAAGTCATCAAACACATTTAATATGGGCAGCGATTCAGAAATAACATAAAAGTCTGCTATATGGAATAAGGAGAGATTTCCCATGATGCTCCGCTGTTTTTGCTTGAGTGCGTGTTATTTGCGTGGGCGGTTGACCACGGAGAAAGCCGAAGGTTGACTGAGGAGCAGGAATCTATCTGTGAATCCTGAACCTGGAAGACAGAGAGAGAGGATGAAAGTGAAGGTATGTTTACGTCCTCCCGCGTCACGCTTGACGTACGGTAACGACACATGCCTGTGTTCACCCAGCCGCTCTACATGCCTCCGTACGCTCAGGCACCTCTTTGTTGTGTATGCGCCGGCGAGAGCGTGTGTTTGTTTTATTTTCCATGTTGTCTGACGTGCGGTTGACTGATAGCATTCAGAGTCCCGACAGGGCCAGGTGCGTGACTATCTATCTAGCCTCCCTGGGGGGATGTGTTTAGGCTCTGTGTGTGATTATGTGTGTGTTTGTACATGTGTGTGTGTGCCGGGAGGGTGGAAGGTGTTTGACCCCTCTTATCTCCAGCACCCCGGTGTGTTTGTTTTCACAGCTACAGCACAACCTCAGTGCTGACGTCATGTGACCCTGGGCGGTGTCTTTCATATGAACCACACACACATTCACCACTGCTGGTTACCAACCATCCACCCACTGCCTGGAACAGATAATAAACACATGATATTATTGATTCCATAACCTCAAAATATCAGCGCTGTTCTTACTGACTGGAATATTAGACGTGTTTTGTTTTCCAGCAGCAGCAGCTCAATCACAGAACGTATAAGTGAACGTCAAAATCAGGCTCTACAGGTTTGAATCAGGAGGAAACTGTAAACCTGCAAACTAAAGCTGTAAGTTGAGGCACAGATAAAGCTATTTTGAAGTTGGACTGAGTGTACATAATTATACACAGCGCTGAATTATTTGCATCAGGAGCTGCCTTTGGAGAGCAGCACCTACTGAGTGTGGGTTAATAACATGATGCTGCTCTCAGCTGCATCTCATGGTGTGCGGAGACAGTAAGTACAGTCAACCTCCCAGCTTTTATCACTCCCTTCATAACCGCCACCTCCACCTTCCGCCTCTCTTCAGCTGGAATGCGTTCCCTCTCCACCAGATATTTAGTGGTACTTTTGGTGGAAACCACGAATAGAGAAGCTTCGCTCAGCAGCCTACACAGGAATAGTCACAGAAGCTTAATTTAGTTTGCAGTTAAGTCTTTTTTATGTGTCTGCCAAATAAGATGAAGGTATTTTAACAACAGACTATCTATAGTTCATGTGGAAAGTCCTTTGTCTCCATCTTTCAGATGCACACAGATGAAGGTGACTTTAACTCTTTGGTCCAGTTTTCGGCTCTTTAGACATGATCAATGGTACGAGTTGTGCTCACAGCATGGCGCACAGATCAGAGTGGCAAAGAAAGATGAAACAGTGAGTCTAGCAAATACCTTTTGTGAATTGTGTATTTGAGTTTAACACAAAAGAACTGGCAATAATCCAGAGAAGTAGATGGGTACGATTCCAGCAATGGAAAAGGGATTTGAAACCTTTTTTTGTCCTTTTCAACCATTCAACCCTCTTGGGTTATGACACAGACAGATCACTGTCACCTTGTAGGTTGTGCAGTGAAAGATCACAACAAAGCCACACAATGGCAAAGGTAGTGCTGTAGCAAGTTTCAGCATCATTTTTCTCTTCACAGGAAAACGATGACTCAAGCTGGGGCAAAGCAATTCAGCTGCTGATCATTCATAGAGACCCTTCATTTTGAGTGAAGTCTTCAGACCTTTTTTCAACAGCTTTTAGTTGTTTTAGTCTCAGGCTGATTGTTATTTTTATCCTAAGATGGATTTGGACTTTGGATTGTGCACCTAACAATGCTTGGCAATTTGGTACCCTGATCCTTGTGTCCACATGTCCAAATATCCTTGTAAGGCGCTTTGGATAAAAGCATGATATAAATGCAGTCTATTTACCAATACACAAATGTGCTTTTGTGTTATTTGTTTTTAGATTTGGCTTATTTTCTGGCATCTGGCATCATCACAGTTTGAGGCAATTTGCTCATAAAAACCTGTGGAGGCACACGCTCGGGCCGTCAAGGAATTGAATCCTACATATGGAGAAGATGGATATTGAGGGATTAGTGTCGTTTCTTCAAATATGTGAGCTGCGTCTTTGTTCATTATAATTAACTTTACATTTGTAGAGGAAAGTATGTTCTTTGTCTACTTCCTCTTTTAGTTGCGGTCTTGAACAGTGTATAATTTGATTTCCTCTCGTGTTTTTCTGAACTTGGTCGAGCCCTTGTTCAGACTCATTTTTCCTGAACTTCGACTGGATCAGGTCTCCAAATGGACTCCGGCTCAACTAAGGTGGTCTTGACTACAGCTCTACTGATGGTTTTGCAGTCTGGCTGCCACATATTTTGAAATATTACTCAAAGATGATAGCAAAAGTTGAGCAATTCAGCATACAGTATGAGCATTTAATCTCCTTTTGTCAACATCTCTCTCCCATTGAACACTATTCCATTTTTCACCTCACCCTGTTCTCTCAACATTTCAACCATGACACAGTTGGCCATTACACTATTTTTAGAGAAGTGGTCGGCCCTGGTAGCCAAACACAAGGGTGCTGACCTGCTCTGCTCGGTTTGTGTGGATGGAAGTGAACCTGAGATGTGCTTTGCTGATGTTGACTTTGGAACGCTTCGCTGCTGTTAAACGAAGAACTTTCAGCTCCGTATTACAACACCGGTCTTTTTACCGTGCAGGTAGCGGAGACCATCTCATTCTGACTGGTCAGTTATGTTGCTGCATAAGGTGATTATCTCCAGAAACTGACGAAAAACTAGGGGACAGTGGAGGTTTTCTTAAGATCTCTCCGACGTTAGGTGTTTCGTCTTAGCACCCCTGGGACGGGACCTCATCAGAGACGGGTTTCCCGACAGTTCCAGGCGTTCCTGGGAAGTTGAACGCTCGCCAAGTGCGCTCCAATTCATGCAGCTCGGCGGGCAGCAGCAGTCGGGAGTCGGTGTTGGACTCCCGCCATTCATTCACGTGGTATCCTGTTGTTTTAGGCTTGTCATGATAGCCCCTGGTGCATGATTGAAAACATGTTGGAGTAGCTGGTGCTATTCTGGGCTGGGGGAAGCAGTGTCCCTATTAAGGCAATTGACTGTCAAAGGCACTGAAGGCCGTATGAAAGTGAGAAGAGGAAGCAGCGGTGTGTAAAATAACCATGTCAAACTCAAACAGAATTTTTAACCCTGACACGTGACCTTTCTTTTCATAAAGGTCAGAGGCTAAGCTCAGCTACAAAACAACAAAACAGCACATTCAAACTTTACACGTGCAAATTTAATAGTCCATGCCTTACAATCCAAAAAAGAAGACCGATTTTAGATGTTGTAATTAGATTTGTGGTAGGGTCACATTTGTGAGACAAGCGCTGTGTTTGATTTTTTTTTTCTCGCTTCTCGTGCTCTTTTTATTGGATGATGCTATGTTAAAAAGTTCCGGTTTGCCGTGACACTGCAGCGTGCCCCCCCCTTGACTCCAGCACATCTCCTCGCCTCTCTAAACTGAACCAGATGGAGCCTTTCCATATAAAACTTTCACTCCCTTTTATGTCTCGCACAGAGCAGGGAGCCCTTAGAAATGGGGGGGGAAAAAAACAGCTACATGTCATATTGTGTCCAGTTAATACAATCCAAGTGCAGATGGCTCATCTGTCTTTCACCAACCAACAAAGCGTTTGATAGAATACACACAGTCCCTAATGCTGTGTAAAATTCTTTGAAGAATTCCTCTCTCACATATTTATAGTTGTCCTGCATTAACCTTCCTGTCAGTCCTTATTGTAATGTTATACAGTATACCCAATTAATACACTGGAACACAAAACTCTTGCTATAGGCAACTGGTTAGAGAACAGCGCTTTAAACTTCACTGATCAAAAGAAACACTTGCATTGATTTAATATTCAAGAGGTCTAAATGTTGGAGTCATTTTTTTTCCAGTGCTTGTCATATATGTCAGACAGGCTGTCAGCCTCCTGCTGTCCACACCAGTGATATACACTGGACTGTGATGCAGCCTCTGTTTCTTGTTACAGAAAAGCAGCTTGAGACAAATTTTCGTGGCTCCTTCTCTCAGCTGCTCTGTTGCAGTTTTTTCCCTGCTATACTGTTAGAAAGTTGGTTGTTCAAATCAATATCTTGTAGACACTCCACTAATCATTATTAATCTGTTAAGTCAAGACTTAATCCTGAAGAGGGATTAAAAATACACTAATCATAGCTTTCTGTGCCAACATTTAACAATCAACAAAGGATTAAACTCATTTAACTGTGCAAAGAAATCCACCAATCAGCATGTGAAACCTCACATTACCATGGTGGTAAACAGTCCCCAATATAATTTGATGCTGTTCTCAACCCTTTATCACAATATTTTGGCATCACCAAATTTAAATACTGTAGTAGAGCTGCACCAATAAATAGCCTGTATCAATATATTGACCATTAATAGCCTATTGCAGAGGTATCAAGTAAAAGTAGAAGAAACTGTAATACAGATTTACTAAAGATATGTTTCCATTATGGAGTTTATCCACCAGACATTGCTTAAAAGTTTATGTTCAAAAGTAAAATATATCACTATGATAGTCACAATATTAAAAAATAATAATAATTGATAAATCCTCACCAAATATGTTTGTTAATGTTATGTGCTGATCTCAAATATTGATATCAGTGTTTGCCTCAAAAATCTAACATCAGTCCAGCTATACACTGTTATATTACATAGATATAATGTAGGGAACGGTAAGAAAAGGCTAAAAATCCCATTTTAAACATCAAAGTATGTGTCTGGATTTGACCAAATGTTTCAGTATGTGTTCCTGTTAATGTTTGAAACCTTCTGGCACCAGCTGAAGTGGTGGTGACTCAATATCACGCTGAAGAATAGCTGTATACACGACGTGTTTACTCACAAGCACTATAAAAAAAAGAAGACTAAAAATGACCGTTTAAATACAGTTCATTTTTACAATATGCACTAAATCCTCACGTATGAGGCTATTTTTTTTATATATTTCATTGTTTCTATTCTGGTAGAATAAAAGAGAAAGGAGTGTCCAAGAATGGGTTTGTGTGTGAGAGAGTACACTGAAATCTAAGGCAAAGAGCAACCAGCTTAGCAGTGGAAACCAGTTGAGCAACAATACTTCAGAGAGGTACTCAATCAAAACTACATGAAAAAAAGAAGGTTTTTCTCACAAAGACATCTTTAACAGCTTTCAGCAGCTGTTAATAGTGGAATTCTCCTTTTCTTATTGCAAGCCTCAAATGGTCTTATTTTAGATTTCCTTATTACGTATAAACTCTAAGGTCTTTTTTCCCCGTCTCACATTTTTACTATTTCTCTCATCAAAGGGAGGGACAGCTCCAGATGTAGACGGAGCGAGTGCGCGTCTATTTCCAGTGTTCAGTGTTAGCGTGAGGAGAGAGAGCGAGAGAGAGAGGGACAGAGAGAGAGCTGTTTTGACAGTTGTGTTGGGGAGCGCTGAACACATACACACACACACACACACACGCACTCAACCAGGTCTCTGTAATCACGATTTCGCCGACTGGTGGTTGTACCTTCCAGAGGAGTTCACGCCCCCTTGAACTGTTTTGGCTGACTTTGTGGTACACTTCTGACAGCGAGAGTGAGAGAGAGAGAGAGAGAGGGAAAAGGAGAGAGAGGGAAGGGGAGGGAGGAGTGTTGCTTGTGGGAGGAGAAGGAGGAGGGAGTGAACTGGAGGAAGGAGAAGTCTTCTCAGTTTCTGTGAGTCCTGCTTGCTGTAGGCTACAGAATGAGCGCAGTTGCTTTCCTCTCAGTCTGAGAGGCAACTGCTGTTTTTTTTTTTATTTTTCTTTTCTTTTTTTTTTTTTTTTTTTAAATTTTTTCCCTTCCTGTCCCGTGCCAGACATCAGTAGGAGACACTAGTCTTGCTTCCCTGTCCTCACGGGACTTTTTGGACCTCTCTCCCGCTCCCGTGTTGTTATTTTTGTGCCTGGGAAGTACCATGCCGGTGGTTGGCGTAGCCTCCAAGCTCAGGCAACCCTCCACAGTGGGCACCAAGCCGGTGCACACAGCTCTCCCCATCCCCAACGCGGTCAGGGCAGCCACCTCGCAGGGCTACATGGCCCGGCAGCAGGAGCTCAAAGCAGGTGAGGGCGCCCCGGGGCTCTCCTGCCAGCTGTCAATCAAATCCGAGTACCAGCAGGCGAGGACGCCTGAAGGAAAGTCCAGAGCGGAGACTGAGGAGAGCAAGATCTGCAAGGTTAGTGGACAGACTCTCGCTGTGTGTTGCTCTGATGTGTCTGTGCCTGCAAGCGGCGTGGTGAAGCTCCACAGGTGTCAGGGATGAAAGAGTCAACTCTCTCTCTCACAGTATCTGTCATGCTCTCTTTTCCATCTTGGCTCCAGCAGGTGCCTGTCTAGCACTTAAACAGTTTTGAGCACATGGTGATGAGTCATGTATGCTATGGTAGGATGATGTCGCTGGTTTTGGTCAGCAGCGATGAGGGGAAACTAGATGAGTAATGTTTCACTAGATCTGTATTACCTCATCCTGCTGCCCATTCTGCCTGCACGTACTATAAATCAGTGTGTGTGTGTGTGTGTGTGTGTGTGATAGTGGTAGAACAGAGGAGTTTAGGGATTTGATTGTGTGTGGTTATATATTTAGCCAAGACTATTAAGATCCATAGTGAAGTGAACCATGTCTGCTTCTCTATGGGGCGGAAAACTAATACATGGGTAATGGGTGCTACTTGAGAAGCGCCCGAGATGAGAGGAACATGGTCTGAATACTTTTTTTTTTCCCTCCCTGTTCTGTCTCCCCGTGCAGAGTAATATTTTAGGTAGATTACCGGTGCTGCCCCCTCGACCCAGAGCATATTCTCTGTACCCCCAACAGCGTCAAAATGTAGCAGATGCTTTAATAGACGCACAGAAATCACTGCTAAGTGCTTCACCATACTGAACTCAGGCAGTGCCAAGTTCTTTCCTTTTTGCAGAAATGTTTGGCTCAGTTTCTCAGGCTGCGACAGAGAAGGCGGGATCAGTCTGCGCTGAGGAGGAAGAGGATTTTCAAAACTCCCCGCCAAATAGTTTCAGCAGCACCTCGTCCCGTCCCACATCCAGAGCTGTCAGAGCACAAACTGAAACTTTCCTGTTTGGCCAGTTGAACTGTCCTCCTCCTCCCCTCCGCAGCCTCTTTCTACCGTTACACGACTTCCCGACAGAGACCCAAAAAAAAAAAAAAAAAAAAAAAAAGAAAATGAAAAGACTCCCTGACCCTGATTCTTTTTCTGGCTCTCAGACTTGTGATACTGAACAAAGCTGCTGATTTTCCTCGTGACCTAGAGGAAACGTGGGCAGGAGACATCAAAGCGTGGGTCAGCGCTCCCCTGCCTCTAAATCCTCACAGCGTGTCCGTGACTGAGTCTGAGCCTGCAGGGCCACTGCAAGGGGGGGGTAGTTTTAGAGGAGGAGAGGGGGGGGGGGGATGTTTCATCATTAACCTGCTGCTGAACTGGCAACTTCAGCTTGACTTTCAGCTTGTTAACACAACTGGGTTCCTAAAAACCCTTAAAGGCAGCTATTAGAGTTTGTTTTTGGTCTCAGTTTGAAAAAAGATGAAGCTGAAGGCTGCATTACGCCAGCATTTATTTCCCATCATATTCTGAAAATTCAACCCTTCATGCTGGCTTCCCCGCATCTTTTGCCCTCACACTGTTTGTTTGCTTGCTTAATTTATTTAGCGCTCAAGCTCTTCAAGCTCTTCTATAACAGGAACTCTGCCTGCGCTGTGACTCTGAGCATTGCTCTTCTTGTTGTTGGCAGTTTGTTAGACTTGAGCCTTGTTTAAGTGTTCTAAGATAGAGCACCAGTTAAATTCCCCCAAAGTCCCTGTCCTTTGGAAGCTTGGAGGCAGGCAGAAATCTCTTGCCTGCCCCAGCCTGTCAGTGTGGGTAAGGAATGGGTGGTATGGAGGGGGTAATTAGTCTGTCTAATTGTGTTGTGCAGTCCCTTAAGAGCTTCACTCTCCAGGCTTTTGGAGGAAAAAAGGGAGAGAAGATGGAGTGAACGTTGTCATTACGCCTTCACATTAACTCCTTGTTTAGTTTGGAGTCCTATTATCAAGCAGGATCAAGCGTCGGACTGTGTGTGTGTGTGTGTGTGTGTGTGTGTGCAGTGCATGACTGTATGCTTGTTTGTGCACACGCAACCTCCCGTATATACAGTAGTGGTGCCAGCATGTATTGTCTTGTTTGCCTGAAGTTAAACACATCCTCAGCTGGATGCTGTTTGCCCGAGTTGGAGCCTTTATTTTAAGTGTGAGACTGAATTAACTCACGGTGGAAAATTCCACCTGTCAGGTTAATAAAGAAATTAATAAAAAAAAGAGCATTTGACGCATTTATACTGTGTTATTTTATTTTTGCTGTTATGCAGAACAACATGGAGTCAGCACAACAGTGGAAAAAAGATTGAAATTTCTAGATCACCAACATTATAGCAGCCAGAAGTGCAAGAATCAGCATCACGGTGCCTTGACAATATTCCTGTGCCTGCAGAATGCTTATGACACGAGTGCTAGAAATATAAATAAGAGGGTTAAGTGCTAAGCAGAGAGGAAGAAGGGATTTGTTTTTTCTTTGGTGTGGTGTTTGCAGAAGACGGCAGGCCTGATGTTGTTTCGCACAAAGCCAAGGAGGAAGTCCAAGTGAATCTTAAGACGAGTACTGCTGTAACAAATCTGATCTGCAGCTCAGCCACCGAGTTTGGATTCAGAAGTTCCACATTTCACAGATGTTACTGCTGTAGAAACGCCATTTCTCACTAAACGTCTGCTGCACTTTTGGGTTTATCTGCGGATCTGCACAGAGCTGATGGGCGGACGCTATCGGGGGCGTCTGACGGTGTGCAAAGGGCGCGGTTAAGCCGCCCAGACAAGGTTCGTTTTGGACACCATTCAGCGTTAATCGTGGCTAATCTCAGCAGTATTAATACAATCTGTATGTATTGTGTATAGATAATCCCTCACGGATCTACCACACAATACACTACAGCTAGTTTCATAGGAGTGTCCTCAAGTCATGTCTGTTTTTTTCAGTAGTATTGTGCTACACCTGCGCTCCGCCGAGGGTTCCCATCTCAACCC
This sequence comes from Thunnus albacares, assembly GCF_914725855.1. NCBI lineage: Eukaryota > Metazoa > Chordata > Actinopteri > Scombriformes > Scombridae > Thunnus > Thunnus albacares. Next base: position 20,886,510 of record NC_058128.1, on the reverse strand, counting down.
ATGTAGGATTTTTGACTGTCAAGGGCTCCCGTTTCTTCGCCGCGACGGAGTCGAGAACAAGGCGGGACGTTGGCCCTTCCTGTCGTACCGTCTCCTCTGACAGCTCACATCAGTCACTGCCTCCGGCGCCGCAGGATGACGAGCCGGAATGAAGCTCTTATCTGAGTCGGCTGGGCTTTAATGAAGTGTCAGCGCCACCACTGATAGGAAATTATCTTGTGCATCAAGATTTTTTGGCAGCTGTCCAAATCACAACGCCCAGGGACTTATTTAGTGGGTAATTTGCAGTTTTTCTTTTGAGGTGGAACTGAAAATTGCCATCACACCTTTTTTTTTATTAAATCAATAGTATGACAAATGAACAAATGATGTTGATTGGATTCATTGTTATTCATCCTTGAAGAATTGCCGGAGTGCTTATGAGATTTGTGTCTATTCACTCCTCGAGGCTGCTTAAAAAATAACGTCTTAAGTGTCCCTTTTATTTGAGATGAATAGTTTAGTAGCAGCCTGCTTTGCAAGGTTATACGGGTTCAGTGACACACCAGCTTCTCTAACCTGTAGGCCTCTAGGCTGTCGGTGTGACCCTGAGAATACCAGCAATTACTGAATCAAGCTCACCACTATGATGAAGCCTTGGTCAGGTCTGCTTCCAAACAGTTTAGCATTTACAGTCACCACAGAAATCCCACTTTTTTTTATTGGGTACTTACTGCAATTTTGCTCCATCCCAAAGAGCAAAACTCAAATTATCCCTCCATTTAAACAAAAACCAGTGACTCTGAAAGGTCTTAAATATCCCAGACATAGAGGCTTGAAAGTTATATACTCAACTGTATATAACCTTAAAGAAACATTCGGGAGAGGATAAATGCATGATGGTGAATATTTACAACACCACAAGTACCTACTGTAAACTGATTCTAAAGTTATATCTCTCTGCTCGTCTACCCTGATATGCCCTCTCTCTTGTGTCAACAGAATAGAGTCAAACTGTATATGATAATGCGTCTTTATCTCAGAGAAGCAGCTCATTGTATACATGAGGCACGACCGTTGCAGGCTGCTATTTTCGTTGGCCTCCGATGTCGGTGAAGTGTTATCCTGGAATGTTGCTCCTCGCGAATGAGTACACAAGTGTTTGGCGGAAGTGCGGACGAGTGCCAGACACACTCACCCACTTACAGAACAAAAAACATCCTGTTGATTTTCTCTCTCTTTCTCTTTCTCTCCCTCTCTCTCTTTCTGTGTGTTGTGTACACACTGAGGATGGAGGAAAAATAATCAGGGTCTGTTGTCGCATATTTTTCTTGTTTGGTGCATCTCCTGCTCCGGCCTGATAAACCTCCAGGCAAGAGTATGGGTGGGTTCAAAGTAAGAAAGTGAGGTGGAGTGCCTCAGGGAATAATGTCAGGGTCCAGTGAGTTTGAGTGAGTGAGTAGAATGTAAACAAACATCTCCCTGCCTCCGTCTTTCTCTGGGTGGGCCTGATGCTGTCCTCTTGCTCTCTCTCTCTCTCTCTCTCTCTCTCTCTCTCTCTCTCTCTGTTTGTGTTTTGTATCATTCTCACTCGTCTTCTGTTTTCCTGCTTGTGTTTGTCTGCGAGGCTTTTACTCTGCGGTGGCTTCATTTGCATGCACACAATGTTGGAATCATCGCTAATACTCCATAGGGCGATCAAGCTGTTTGCATGCTTTCATAGAGTGATATCTCCCCAGTGATCCAGTTTATACATGTACGTATAATAGGTATTTAACTGTAATAGAGATAACAAAATGATTTGCACTTAGCACTGCCATCACAGTTACTTATGATCAAGTCATGTACATCAGTTTGCCTCATGACAGTGGTATTTGCATATGTAGTGACATGAAGGAGAATTAGGAGACCTGTAGGATATAAGATGTGCAGTTGTAGTTGAAACATCTGAATCATTGTTTTTCCCCAATTTAAAGATTTAGCAGCTGTGCACTGGCCTACTTAACCTATTAAAAACGTTAGACACTGCTGAAACAACAGACAGAACAGAGGGAGTGAGAGGGGGCCAGCTTGTTCCAGCAGAGGGAGGTTGGGGGGGGGGGAGAGAGAGAGAGATGGGCTGAGAGAGGAGGGTGGGGGGGGGGATATCTGAACGTGTCCTAGTCATGGGTGGTCTGACTCGCCGTGCGCCGGACTCCATATCTGGAAGAGAAGTTGTCGTCGTGAGGGAGGTGTGAACGCTAACGAGCGGGAAGAGCAGCACTGCTATATTTGCACTTTTCTTGCAGCCAACAAGGTCGGGGAGTGGATCTTTTCAAACACACACACACACACTGCCATGAGGCCGGGATGGTTGTTCCCTCATCAAAACAAGTCGGCGTTCTTGAAAAAGAAAACCCGCAACTCCTTCAGTGTCAGCGCAGAATGACATGAGAGATGGCATGAAAATTGCCTCGATTGAAACCACCGACACGCATAGGAAAAGGATGCAGGCCGTGTTTGTTATGATCTCCATGTTCTTACAGATGTTGGGCTGTAGTTTGTCCCTGCAACTTTAGCAGCATTTTACAGTATGAAGGTCAGCCAATCAGAAATAATGTGTGAACAGCGGAGTCCCTCTCAGCTCCTGATCCAAGTTGGAATGATTTTTGGTCTCACACACGATTTTGAACCACAAGATTATCAAAGTAAACCAATAAATGTGAAAAGTCAGACTAGGTTAACACATGTTTAAGATTAATAACCACCTCTAATGTGATTCTCTCACAACTTTTGCATTGGTCTGTCCACTCCTGCGGCGTCCCTCCACCGCAGAGGTTCCTCCTGACCCCCGGGTCGAAATAGGGAAAATATTTTAGACTATATTATCCTCTCCGGTGCTGTTTCTCCCTCCTTCTCCCCTGCTCTTTCAGTCTTACACACTGTATTTCATTGCCTTTCATGCAGCGGGGAGTCTGCTGTCGGCCGTGGTGTTTAAATCTTGGAGTGAGAACACACAGAGCGGCTGGTGTTTACAGTACAGCCACACCAGTTAAAAATACCCTCCCCTGGAAGTACAGTCAGAGTGTTCACTCCCAAACACTCAGAAAAATAAGACTCACTGCAAAGCAAGTTAAAGTATGTGAGTAGGGCAGCGGAGCGTTTTTAGCTAAAAAAATCCATGAAGCACATGATGTACGAGGGTTCATTTTTTGCTTATCAGGGCTATGGATTTGAAGAGAACATGCAACTTTTTTTCTTACCAGTTTATTTTTTTATATTTTAACATATTGCAGTAATATATTGAAAGTGCCTTGTTCAAGGACACTTAAGCAGGCTGGACAGTTGCTGTCACAGAAACTTGCACCTGAGTTTGTGGGTCTCCGCACACTCTCTCAGGCCTTAGGCTCCATAATTCAACAAATAACTGAGATTAAAGCAAACAAAGCCTCCCCCTGCCCTGTTATTGTCTCATCATATTCTGAGGTTTCTCTCTGATGTTTCTTTTTTCTGTGTGAGGCATCGCGGCACTGATTGGATGCAGGGAAATGTGTACGTGTGCGTGCGTGGAAGAAAGTTTCCCCGCTCTCATGCGAAGGCTGGTACAGCAATAACGCACACACACGCTAATGCACACAACCAACAGGCCCTTTCTGCTAGTTCCACAGTAGGCTTGCTGAATGATCCAAGAGAGGAACAGTCGTTTATTGCCATATAAAAAGAAAGACACGTTTTTACATATTATTATATGCATTTATAGTATCTGATGCTATTATTTATGATGAAGAATCCTCAAGCGGAATATTCGACTACAGGTGGAAAGCTGTTCCAGGACTTTGTCTCCAAACAACATTGCTCACTAGCCATTCTAATACAAAAACCAGCATGTTCACAGTCATACACAACTATAAATTATTGTATATGTGTTAAAACAGGGGTTCCCAACACACCTCATACAGTTTTTACTGTGCAGTATATTGCAAACTTGCAGACAGGAAAATAACTTTTGGTTCCTACACACACATAAGCCTTGATATGAGTTAGAAAATGACAGAGAGAGGGTGAAAAGGGATTGTGCGAGAGAGAGAGAGAGAGTGGACAAAAAGAAAGCTAAAGAGAAACCAAAACATAACATAATGACTTAAAATAAATATAGTCATATATACGCAGATGGATGAACTCTACCGGAGGGATGAACACCATTCTTCAAAAAGATATTCCCTCATTTGGTGTTTTTATGATGGTGGTGGAAATATGATTCACATCATTTTCACACTCATCAAACCATTCAGTGACCCCTCGTGCCATATGAAAATACATATATATATTGCCTTGTGTCAGCCTTCCTTAAAACAATTGTGTCTGAACTGTCCTGACACAGGATTCTCCTCCCCTCCATACTCAGGTTACTGTAAGGTCAGTAGAGAGAAACTCACACACACACACACACACACACAGAGAGAGAGAGAGGAGGTTTTAGTGTGTAGTGGTGGTAGATCATTTTTACCTCCACCTCAGATTTCCTCCATTTGTCTCTCTTCAGCTGTCTGTCAGCGGTCTCTCTGTCTGCTCTGTTTTCTTAGCGTCCTCTTCAGCCCTTCCTTTATTCTCCCTCAATCCCTCCTTTTCACATCTTCCCAGCACTTCTTTTTTTCCACTCCGTCTCCTGTCACTGTCTTTCTGCTCTTTCCCATTCCCAGCATTCCTCTCTGAGTCCTTCCCTGGCGTCTTTTTTCTGTCTCTCCCGACTGGAGCCTTTCTTTATTCCACTCCCTCAAACTCACTTACTGGTATTTTCCTTTGACCTTTACCCCCCTCCCCCCCCCCCCCTCCCCCCACTCCTCTTTTTGTCATATTTTTTTTCCATACTAGTTTCCCATCTACCTTTCTTTCTTTCTCTCTCTTCTTCCTCTGTCAATCTTTTCCTCTGTGATATTTATAATGAGAAAAGCAGCAAGAGAGAGTTAACACACACCTGGCCCAGTTCTGTCTCTCCAGCTGTCACAGATAACCTTTCCTCTGCCGAACGAATCGGTCACTCTCTCTTCTCTTTCTCTTTCTCTTTCTCTTTCTCTTTCTCTTTCTCTTTCTCTTCTCTTCTCTTCTCTTCTCTTCTCTTCTCTTCTCTTCTCTTCTCTTCTCTTCTCTTCTCTTCTCTTCTCTTCTCTCCTCTCCTCACCTTCTCCAGTTTTTCAGTACCTTTTTATCTTTATCACTGCAGCGTGTCTAACTGTGACCTGGCCAGCTGCAGGGAAACATCTGGGAAAGCCACAACAACCGGTGTCAAAAGTGTCCGACCAAGCATGGACAAGGAGCAAACATCCTAACACATGTCATAACACATGCTAACAAGGGCTAGCGCTCTGTGTGTACGTGTGTGTGTGTGTGTGTGTGTGTGTGTGTGTGTGTGTGTGTGTGGTGTTTTTAAGTATGCAGGGAGAATGATTGCTGATATTATGAGTCAAGCTAGCAGTCTCTGTGGTGTTGACTCACAGCTTACGCAGCAGCAGCAGTAGATCACAAACTATCAACACAATTACTGGCTTACTTGGCACTTCCGAGGTACTTGTGGGTGGGGGTGGTGGTGGGGGGGGGGTATAGGTATACGGTTGGTAAGTACCTAGATTATTTTAAAAGAGCTGATTGTGTTAAACTGCTTGTTAACCGAATGTTATGTCCCTGTGTGTCCCTGCTGTAAGAAAACGTTGTTTACCGCAGTTTAGAGTAAACAAGGTCCTCATGCTGCAAGCACAGCAAAATGTGCTTCTGGTAATAAAAAATGAAGAGAGAAATGGAGGCAAAACACAAATGAGCTGCTGATTATGCACCACTGTCCCTCAAAGCAAAAACAACAACAGCAAAAAGAGAAGATAATATACAACTTTTGCTCTGCAAATTTTCAATCAGATTCCCTCCTCAGATGACTAAATATTGATTTTTAGCCATGCTAGTAGAGTGTCAGTGTTGGTCAGACATATAGACATTCATCGTCCACAGAGGATTAAACATAATAACTCTGGTGATCTCCAGACATCAGGCCACCATGAGGTTCACATTTGTGCTTTTTAGTGAAATGTCTTAACTGTTGGATAGATTGGCATGAAATTTGATGCACACATTCATGTTCCCCTCAGAATGCATTTAATCACTTTGGTGATCCTCTGACTTTTGCTCTGGTGCCACCATCAGGTCAAAATCTAATTATGTCCACTACTTTGGTTTATGAACAAATACCTGCAGAACTAATGGCCTTCCCATCAGCCTCAGCTGTACTTTCTGTTTGTCATATATTCAAGTCATGTAGAGTAGTCTGTCAAGTATTAAGTATTTCAGAACTTAAGCACCATGGTTTACCTATCTGGACAAAAAATAGGGGATATTTTGCATTTCAGGGGATGGCAACAGCTTGGACATGTTCAGATGTTTTCTACTTTGAACCTCAGGCCATGTGGGAACAACCAGACAGGTGAAAGTGAATGAGAAACATTGATCTCCCACTGCATGGATACATTCTAGTAAACCTCATCTCCAGTTGCTCCAGTTAAGCTCCTCAGTAAACTACTGCGTTTACACTTGGCAGCTCCCAGGTGTGAATGTTTATAACAGTATTAATGTGAAACAGAATGTCACTGAAAGAGCATCAATCATCCGTCCCAGAGTTACATTTATGGTTCGACTATTGGATGTTTTCTTCAAATAAATAGAAAACACAAACCAACTCAGATGCAGATGTTTGGATGAAAAGCTTGCTCTGGTCGGATAGTGGGTGGTGGTTCATTGCCGTACCCTCCCTTGGCACGAGCTTTTACAGGGCGCTTAACAGAGCAAGCACACATGTTTTTTTTAAGCGGTTAGCCCTCACATTTAGACTCATCATTACCCACAACCAGCATCTATGTTCTCATTATTTTTCCACTTTTTTCAATCCAGACATGTCATTTTTTCTTATTTTCTACATTTGTGTCTGTGCAAGGCTTATGGAAGGACCAATAAAATGCCAAATGGAAATCATTACTCTTTCTCATATATTTCTGTATGTTTAATATGAGGGATTTTCTTACATGCTTTTGGTGGTTTTTTTATTCATATTGCGTCACAATAATGTGTGCATGCCTGTTTAACATGGGTGGCCTTGATAGAATCAAACATCTGACCCTCACAGTGAATTTTAGTTGTCTAAGAAAAGGTAATCAGGTCATTATCAGGTCCGAATCAAAAAAAAAAGAAGTAACTAACACTAAAATAACAACTAAACCAGCTCAGAAAGACATAAAAACAACTTGAGAAACAGACTGAGATTATATTTATCATATTAATGTCAGATTTTTGGCTCTTCACAACGAAATTAATTATAAGAACTATTCCCTTGTATGTATTTAAAACATGGGGGAATTTCCATTTTGAAATTCAAAACAGCTGTCATTTTAGTGTCATCCTGGCAGTGTTGGTGCGATGCTAGACAAACTGAGATACACATGCAGTTCTCTGAGGTTTACAGTTACAGACAGATAATGCAGGTTGAGGCAGACTCTGTGATCCCCAAGCAGTCATGAGGTCATGGGCTGACTCAGTGGTGCATGACCCCTCAAGCCTCTGGCCAGTCTGTAGAGCACTGTGGCAGCATTTGATGTGTCCATGGCCTTTTGGTAACAGTAAATGGAGTGTGAAACTGCATGTTGCGAAGCTGCAACTGGAGCCTTGTGGGTGCGTGTCTATGTCTGTGCGTCTGCGTCAATAAAAAATGAAATGAAATGAAATGAGGTCTTTTACAGTAATATAAATTATAAAGCAGTTTTTCAGTAGTGGGAGGCTCGGTGGTTCAGTTTTTAATGCTGCTGTCTCACAGCAAAAAGAACTTTGACTCAGTATTTGGCCTGAGTTCTTGTTGTATGTGGTTTGTATGTTCACATGTGTGTTGCCTCCTGCAGTCCATGGTTACTGTAAGTGGAGATAACCAAATGAGGCCTTAATCACTGACTATACATCACACTTAATGGCAATCTATGATGGGTCTGGACAGATGAAATGAATGTTTGATTTTTAATGCACTCCTTTAGAATATTAGTTGACCATATGTGAGGTCTTGAGTCCATGTGTTGGGAAGCCAGCTCTTAATGATCTACATCTATCCCACTATACTTCACTGTCAGGGCTGCTCTATTGGCCTTCTGCTGTTCTGATATCGCTCTTACTCTGGACTCCAGGTCGGCTTCTTTTCCACCAAAGTGCAAAGCACCTTTCTATTTAAAAAAGCCATTTCCACCTCAACATCACAGCATTATTACCTCCGCCATACCAGTGTATTAAGTTTGCCCATAAAGTGTGTTAACTCTGCCATTAATGAATGTTAAACATGAACTGCCGGCCCTTACAGTGTCTCCAGAGATGGGGAGCTGAATTCTAATTCCACCCTCCCCTTTCGCTTTCTCTTTTCCCTCTCTCCTCCTCCCTACATTGGCCTCCCCACATGGCCAACAAAGCTCTGCTGTTTGGGCCGGAGTGAGTTTTCTCACAGGATAAGTCTCCTGACACACATTGGAGTTTGGTTTTATTTACTGGCTGCTGTTGTTGTTACTCCTACGTGAAAGCTCATACTGGCTTTTAACAACCCTGGGTTTTTTGTTGATGCATCCTCTGAGGCTTTTTTGGAGCTCTGCTCATTTCCTCTCCCAACCCTAACGGCCTTGATTGTTGTCACTTAAGCAAGCTTTTGATGCAGTGCATCTGTAGTGAGGACAGTGGCTTTGCCAAAGCTTACACCTAATGGGAGTCTGTTAATCTGCGATCATTTATCCTTTCCCAAACAAGGAACAATTTCTTCTTTATTCTTGTTGATGAATAGCACTCACTCTTAACACTCATATTTTTCAGCATAATCTTCTTAATGGCGTAATAGCCCTCCTCACATACTAAAGGAGAGGTGAATTGCATACACAGGGAATCTTTGTCTCTGTTAACATTGGAAGGTCATTGTCTTAATGATGGGTTCATAGGTTGAGAGTTCAGGTCATACATTAGACCATGAGGGAGATGTGTGGTGGTTCTAGAAAGCTTAGGCAAACGAGCAAACATTTTCCCTCATAATCCCTTAATGATGAGGAAGGGCCGTCGGCCATCTTGGACTGAAGAGACTCATTATTGGAGTAATGAGAGGACAAGAGGTTCCTTGTAGCAGCTACCAGGGTTCACGTGTTTGCGGGCCACTTTCCAATAGCTTGCCCAACCAAAGTCAGCTGCCCCTTCAGAGATAAAGGACAAGAGACTTTTGTATCGCCCATACTACTTTCCAATGCAGTCGCCTTCAAGGATCCACAAAGTGTAGCCTGAAGCCTTTCTATCCATTGTACGACAAAGGCAGAGGATGCTTGATTTATTTCCTTTGTATTTTTTCTATATTGCATCTGTAAATGTGTAGTTTGGAGATTTGAAGACATTGGGCAACACTATCAACAGGTCAGCCTCTTTCCATTTTAAATGAAAAGCAAAATATGATTGAATCCCAAACTCAACAACATTACAAACAATACTAATCAGTGCAGTGTTTGGAGCTTCAGTTGATTGTCCACACTGAATGATAATTTGAAGACATTTTTTTTTTAATTTGAGTGCAATTAGAGTGAGTCGAGAGGACATGATTTATGTGAGGAGGCTAAAGTGAGGTACTCCACAAAAAGATGAGTTGACCCTGGCGTGTGACTCTGCTATCTTGACTTGAGAGGGAAGGTCATTCCACCCAAGGAAGTACAAGGGACAACCTGTCAGAGTAAAGGAGGTAGTAGTGGCAGCACTGTTTCTTTTATCATTCAGTCCTTATTCAAAGAAGATGTGGATGGTAGGAGTTAACTTGCTGCTGGATTGGAAGCAGATGCAGGCACCTCATTCAGGTTTAAAACCTTAATCGGTCTTTGCATCTGGCTCCCTCTTTTTGGCCTTGTGGAGGGAACAGCTGAAGGTAAGATACCTAGAGGGCGGGGGTTGAGGATGTGGGGGAAGGAAATCAGGAGGGTGGGAAGGCAAAGTGTGAGTCTGAAGGGAGTGGAGAAATAGTGTTAGCTGTGTCAGGGACATTGCCTCGTGCCATGATTTAAGGAACTAAATATTACTTTGTAGGTTACAGTTGGAGTCAGGCCATTTGAATTAAGCTGTGAAAGGGCGTGAGAGCAGAAGAAGAAGGAGAGGAAGTGGATTTAGGGTGGAGGTCTTAAACCATATGCCAGGCTGATCCAATGGGATTGGGAGGTGGGTGCACTGTGGGCCAGGTGCGTCATGTCAAGGAATACCCAACAAAATCCAATCTAATGAAATTTTTCTTCCTCTGTCAAAAAATCACCTCCACGTTATCTGCCAAAGGTGAAACTTTCTTAAGGGTCCATGGGCGCCACTGACTTGGCACATTTTCCTTTTTGTCCATCATTTGATAAAACCCTCTCATTCCCCTCGATTCATCCATCTATATATGTAGGCTGAATCACACAGAAGTCTCAGGACGAGCATGAGAAGGTTCATGGAAGTATGGAGACCAGCAAACATCTCCCCTTCTTCCCTAGATGTCACCAGATCGGCCCTGGCTGATATTAATTTCCGTGAGCTTGACAGGGGCCATTAGTCTTGGGGAGGAGGCTTGAGTTACAGCGTTTAGGGGGTAAGGATCCTCTGGTGCAGGCAGCAGTATATACAGTATGTGTTATACAATAGCCCAGACCACAGAGAGGAGGACAGGGAGAGAGGGAGAAGCCGTTGGATAGTATTAGAAGTGTGGGAAAGATGAAATGTCTTTCACAGTCAGTCCACCCTGAATACTGGCGGATACTGTAATGTAGTGACCTGCTTCCGGTCATTCCCTTTTAGAGTAGAGGAGTTTTTCAGTGGCTTTAAATGTGAATATTTCTCATCTTCTATTAGCTAAGCATGTTATCATGTTGGATTTAGACATATATAGATGTCCACTGTGGAGCACTGCATCTGTCTCCAGTGTTGAATATTGTAGAGGACTTGATGCTTTATAAAAGCTAAGATAGTCCTAAGTAACCGTGGTTTTATTTGTCCATATACCTGAGGCTGTTTGGATGAGACACCAGGAGGAAAACCTAGGTATTGTGTACCAGCAGACCCAAGACTGACTGAATCTACACTGACTAAAGTTGTAGGGTCCCTCCTTTATGCTGAATGTGCTGTTCACCAGGATGTTTGAGTTCACCTTGTGATTGCTGTGCTGCTCCCCAGATGTGTTGAATGAGAAGGAGGAGGAAGGGTTGGTCTCAGGGGGCCTTCTGGCCTTCTGCTGGTCAATCCCATTCAGAGTTTCCCCCGGTACACAAGAGCGAATGAGAGGAAGAGAGAGCCTTGGGGTTGAAAGGTAATGTCCTCTCCCACATCCAACAAACCCCTACTCGATGACTGATATCTGGATTAGTCCAGCAGCAGTTACACTCCCACCCGGCAGTCACTTCCTCTCTCTCTCTTATAATGAAGGTTGCAGGAATACACAGAGTAAAAATGGTGTTTAGCAGGATTGACTTGATATTGACAAACTGTGTGACAAGCTTAACATAAAGGTGCAGGGCTAAATTTAACAGGATGCGTGTTGCTCTGACTGGACCCAAACAGAGTTGGTGAGTCCTACCCCTTTGCCCCTAAGCAGATTTTTTTTCACTACCACACTTGGCATGGAGGACTACCTCCAACACCTTCTTAGTAGCTCAAGTTTATACCAGATGCAAGCTAATGGGTGCAAGAAACAAGTGGCATCCCATTCCACAGTGGAGTTATTCTGCTGCTTCTCATTGTTGGTCTCTTTTTGGAGGGCCTCTTTCGGTGACTCAGTTTTCATAGAATTCAGGCAAGGCCTCAATATGTATGAAGCAAACACACTATAGTTTCAATATTTACATGTGTTTCAACATGAGCAGGAATCTTACACTTTGTGGTTACTGCAGGTTTTCTGCCCTGTAAGAGGGAACTTGGACTGCAGCTTTTAGCTTTTATACAGTGCTACCAATTAGCATGCATACATTCATGTACTGTACATGTGTGTTTGAATGTGTGCAAACACACAAACACATGTTATGTGTACATATGCGTGTGTGCAAGTGCAGAGACTGAGTAAATTGCGAGCATGTGAAAGAGAGAGGAATGAGTGTGAGCCTTTATGCGTGGGTGTGTGTTAGCCTCGTTTTCCCCGGTCTCCACTCCAGAGTAGCACTTGGCACTGAAGTCCCGGGCTGTAACACTTTAATAGCTGAGTTGTTTACTCTTTATACCAACCCACTTCACCCCCATTTCAGGAGGGTTCCTCTGCCTTTGGCATAGCAGCATGTAGACATTTTTACAGTTTAGTATGCTCAACACCATCTTGCTAAAGGATTTTATGACCCAATGCTTTGAGTGTGTGTGTGTGTGTGTGTGCGTGTGTGTGTGTATGTATGTTTTTATAATAACTGCAGGTTATGCAATCAAAATTTAAGAATGCTTGAACAGCCAAATGCTTGATTGTAGTACGAAGTGTCTTCTGTAAACTCAACAGGTTGCTGACAGTGTGTATATACAGTGAGTATATGTATATGTGCTTATTTTCCTATGCTTAACTTATTTTATAGTGTTACCTATGGGTGCTAGCTCCAGATTTTGCAGTTCTACTAAGCAATTTTTTGGCATTACTTTATCATATAAGAAAATCATCAATAAAGAAGAGTTTCTTACCAGATGTCTTTAGTCAGTAGCTGTGTATAAGCCGGACAATGTCCAGTAAGCCAGTTATTATTGCAAATAAGCTCCAAGTGGTCAGTATATAATGACCATTCCTGCTGTGTATTAGCCCACATATATACTGCTGCAAACAACCCCACAAAGTCATCACTGGAACCACCATTAACCTTCAAAAGAGTAGGTGCAAACATTCCAGAGGATTTGGAGATTATCCCATTTAACATCTGACATTTTCACAGATGTTCCAGTGAAAATGTCAAAGCAGCACCTTGTAGCACTGTGGGAGCATACTGTAGTGTTTGCATGGATGGCCCCATTGGGAATAGGTCCCCAGACCCTAGCAGTGAGTAACACAGTGAATTTGTTAGCTTATCTGGAGAGCAGCACGTGAAGGGTTTACCCACAAGGTATTACTACATGCATTGTATTAATATCACAGCTGCAAACAGCCATGAAGGCATAACCAACACTACAATTATTCTGCTCCAGCCTGTGGGGAGGGGTGGGGGTTGCCGTTACAATATGATGATTAAAGGTGATCAGTGCTTGCCAGGAAGTTGACATTTTCAATATTTGGCTGCAGCGGCAGGCCTCGCATTGCACGCACACTTTTCATCTTGTGAAGGAGTAACGGTTCCAAATGGAGCAGTGGGAAAATGACTCAGGTCTGTGATGGGAGGAATAAACTGATCAGTTTGATGGGGGTTGTGTGTATATGTGTGTGTGTTGTAGCATAATATTTACAACTGCAGTTTTTCTGAAGTTGTTGGTCCTTTTTTGTTTTACTGTGAAGAATCTTGGACAATCAAAGATAATTTATTAAAACCACTTCTTAGTTTGCATGGAAGTGTAATTTTGTTAGCCTTGTAGTGTTTCCCTGTAGTTTGATTAAAAAAAAAAAAAAATCAGATTAGGGTTAAAAGCAGGGATGTAAAATTGCATTTCACCATCTCAAGGTGTTGCCTCTACTGAATATGCATCCAAGCTGAGTTTTTCCATTTATCCTTATCGGAAACAGCGTAAGAGATCATTATGTCAAAATGAATACATTTTAATCTATAATAACTAAATAAGTAATGTTTAACATTATTATGTAAGTGTTATATAAGTGTTAGCATTAGTCGTCACCCTCTGAGGAGTCAAGGTAGTAAGAGGAAAGAGGGGCACTTTAGTCTAAATGAGTCATTTTGTCAGCAGACAGTCGGTGTATTAAGAGGTGGGAGGAACATTAGGGAATTATGGGTACATTTTCCACCGCTGTCCTCAAACCTGCCAAACCCAAGCACCGAGCCAGCTTACTTAGTGGCTGCACTCTGTCTGTCCTCAGCATAAGACACTTTAGCTAATGTTTTGGGCTGGAGCATTAGCCGCATTGGGTAAAAGTATGTTTGCCTTGGAAGTGGCAGCAGGGCCGGTGAGCACTGCCATCCATGTCAAGTGGTACACCGTATTATACCGTGCCGGGCGAAGTTGGATGCCTAAAGTGAGGAATTACATCTGTGGTTGTTTCAACACAAGCCTGAAGTGGTGGGCCCAGAGGCAGTATCGCATCCAGAGGTCAGGAGGGGTGTAATTAGGGGAAATCTGTTTAAATATTTTAACATATTTATTGATGCTGTGTGACATGTGGAATTATGCCCCTCTTGCGTCAGGACCGCACAGGCTTCCCAGTAAGTTCTATTTAGCGGCGAGCCTCCATCTGTCCCCACTGGAAAAATCGCATTAACTCTGTCAGCAAAGCCGACTGCACGTGTTCCTGTATCAATACTCTTTGCAGGTTTCGATAAGTCGCACTCATCCGGAGGCAGTCAGAAGTTGGCGTTTCTTCTGTTTTTGTTCAGCGGCATCAGTCAACACCTTTGTCTTTTGCTTTAAACTTAAAGAGTTTACAGTGAAAGAGCGGCTTTCTTTCTTTTTTCCACTATATCTGTCTCTGTTTGTCCTCCTTTCCACCTACAGTTTCCACCACACAGCCATCATCACACTCACACACACAGTTTCCACAGCTAGTCTCTATATTCAGCAACTGAAGCTTTGAGAAAAAGGCAGTCCAGAGGTCATAGAAGTACTGTGGTTTCAATCTGGGATGGAGAATTTGAATAAAAAAGCTCTTTAGTCTGTAGAAGTGCCCTTGAGCAAGGCAGCAGGCCTCTAAGTCTTCTGCTGCAGCTGCTCAGCAGCCAACAGATGAAGACTTCCAGACACGAAAGTGTGGAACACTGTGAGTATGAAGTAAGGCACTGTTGCAAATGCATGCAAAGTCAGTCAGTCAACCTTCCCTGGATAAATAAAAACTAAAAGAAAAAAAGAGATTTTAGGTCCAGTCTTCCTCACGACCCACTGCAAACACATCAAGACCCAAGACACACTTTTTATGGTGCAAAGTATTTTTGTTGTAAATCACAAAAATTCAAAAGCCCTGTCTTTTTCAGTAATGTTTTTTGAATTTATCTCACGCTCAGAGACACAAACACAAAGCGTTGGGCTTTTCCAAACTTCTGGAATTTAGAATGGTCAGAGGATCATAAAATACTCAGAGGTGGTCGCCTGCTCTGTGCACTAACAGGCCAGGGCCAGCTGATGGGGATTGTTTACACCGGTCAGCTGCTGGGAGCTTCAGACCCCTGCGTTCAGCCATGTAAACACTGCACAAGTTATCTGGAATTGATCTCTCCTGCTGTCTGCCCACCACAGTGACCGCCAGCCGCTGCTGCCTCATCCTGAGTTTGCTTCAGTTATTAGAGAAGCCTCTGTTTTGTGTCTTGTTGCTTTCCATTTTGAGACAGAAGCTGGAAATTTTCAGCAAGTAGCTCATAATTGCAACCCCTGTATTTTCTATTAGACCAGTTCAGAAAAACAAGTGGGGAAACGTAATTTCTTCAACTGACGCCATCGCTCACATTATGCCAATGATATCTGGGAACACTGGCTAGCTTAATTGCACCGCACAGTGTATAATACAGTTACTTTTAGGAATATAAACATGGTATTAATAATGCTGTGTTTCCTTTACAGGTGTTGAAGTGAGATTTCAGGAAACGTCAGGGCAAGGTTTTAATTTTCCTACCTGGAATCTTCCCTTCTCTCAGACCATTGTATTATTCATTTTAGGAAGTCAGAATTTCCAACATTCTGACCTAGTGATTCATAGAAAAACACAAACTCACACAGACGAGACACTATGAGTTTGGAAAGGGCAGATAGTTATATGAAACATTTGCAGCCTTTAGGTCACGCTCAATTCAGTGAGCTAAACACAGAATTGAAGCTGTTAAGCGTGGAACTGAGACAATGAAGTGCTGAAAGAATGAGTGAGAGAGCATGAGAGACAATCGGAAAGAGAGAGACAGGCACATGCAGGGGTGGTCTGCTATGGATTAGCTTCACGACCTCACACTCCACACATGTTGTAAACACACATGCTCAAAATGTAGATGTTGATGAAATCCCTATTTTTCTACATTAAAACACATGCTGCTCTTTTGCTCCATTCACCAGAGGAATTGGAGGAAATTAGCTCTCCTTTTAAATGTCAAAAGGGACAATCTGGAAACAAGTAGGTTAAGAGTCATTAGAAATGAATCAGAGAGTTTTTAGACCTGCACTTTTTATTCCGGTTGAATCAGACTCTGGTTTATTTTCCTTCTTGGTACGATTCGTTTGGGCAGATCTGAACACAGCAGTCATACCCGGGTGCGGACCATAACAACCGTACCAACACCCTTTAGAGGATGTGGTCTAGGTCTGGTCCTGAATGAACTCTGGAGCAGTTTGTTTGTGGTGGGAAAGTGATCCAATCTTGATCTGACCCAACTAGGCATACACTGTGAGTTTGAGCCACACGGCTCCTGTAGTCAGGTGCACTTTGCAATAGCTGGAGAATTAATTGAGGTCTGACCTTGACTAATGCAACGTAGAATGGTTGTATTTGGCCAGAGGACCTTTTGCCAGTGTTCATGTTCTCCCTCCTGCCCCAGATACTTCTGACCAATGAGCAGAATGAACCTTCTCATGTGGCTTGTAGTGATGCATTTTGGTTCGCTCGGATTTTTCTCTGTGTGAAAAGAAGCAAAACCAAGTTTACCAACTCATCTACTGATTCAAACCAGAGCAAACCAACTATCGGTTTGAAAACACCCTTAGAGAAGACAGTAGGACTTCTGAAATGTCTACTTTGGGTACTAAACTGAAAACTCACATCCATCAAAGGATGCTGTGAACTTAAAGGGGCCGATGAAGCAACTCAAACAAGTATAGGAGAGGATTGTATACAGTTCTCAGTAGAAGCTATGAAGGCTAGATGCTAGAATTGATAGATTATTAAACTTTAAAATGTTCACAGCTCCCGTTTTCTTATTTTGCTTGACTCTCTCAAAGTGAAGTTCAAGGTCAAGGTCACCCGTAGCTTTGATCCATGACCGTCATACTGCATACCAAGGGTCTGGTAGAAGTTAGAACCTTAACATTCAGAACAGAAGCTACATCACAGCTATACACATTACAACAGTAGTCTCATTTATATAGTTTATGGCTACCAGCGGCAGCATTTGCATTGACTTTAACAGAAGTCACTGTCTCTGTTGGAGTAAATTGTATTTTTGGTTCCTTTACACTGGCCTGACATTGATTTATTATTTGTCCTGCCTTATTAGTTGCTAAGAAGGTTGTCTACTATCTAGTGAGTTTGTATTTTAAGCAACTGAAATGTTCAGGTTCCATCTGTTAGCCATCCAGGGCTGTGATGCATAGGAAAGAGATCCTGGATCAGGGTAAGGTCAACTGCAGCCTCCCCGAACGCCTCCCTGAGTGGGATTTACTGTCACTTTCAAGGACACATCAGCGAGGAGGACGTTAGCTGACATTGGTTATATCCTTATTATGCACTTAAGCTAATAAAATCCGACACCTCAAAGGACTGTTATCACAGAGGCAGAGGCAGATTTCACACAGCACTTACTTGGAAACACTTTCATAACATCCTAATAAACAGTAACAACTTCTGAGTTCATAAAGCATATGACACGTATTCACATGTTCTGTGACTTTGCAGACCATCCAAGAATGTGGAAGGAGTTTCTCACAGGCCTGTTGTATAATAAGATGAAGACAAGGACATTGATTTGTGTGATTTTAATTGGAATATTTGGGAAAGACATCTTGGCATCAATGAGGAGATGTCACTGATGTGGGGAGATTTCGCAAGGCTAAGTGACCTCTGTTTGATAGCCTTTTCTCGTTTTCCTCTCAGAGCCTGGAGCCACTTCAAACTGTATCCAGGCATTTCATTTTAAGCAGTGAGGAAATGCAAACC
Source organism: Thunnus albacares (assembly GCF_914725855.1). Classification (NCBI taxonomy): domain Eukaryota; kingdom Metazoa; phylum Chordata; class Actinopteri; order Scombriformes; family Scombridae; genus Thunnus; species Thunnus albacares. The sequence goes on along the minus strand of NC_058128.1, from coordinate 20,868,536 downwards.
ACAACTCTCCCTCACAATTCTTGATGGATTGTGTTTTTAGGAAGAGTGCAGTGGGGCTAATTTAGATGTGGTCATAATTGTTTCAGTGGTCAGTTTTTATAGTGGGAATGTATGATGACTTTGGTTGCCAGTTAGCAGATATTTTACATGGAGAGAAATCAACTTTTTAAACTTGGCTGTCTGACCAGGTCTGATCCCCTTCACAGTTCACTTGAGCGCAGAATGAGGAACATTAGTTAGTAAATATGATTTAATAAAAGAATGCAGTAAAAATCTCAATAAAAACATGCAGCAAATCACAACATACCACACAAACATTACAGCAGTAAAGCATTACTCTCCCTTGCGCAGTATTGAGTTAATATGCACACACATGGCCTGCATGGTTTTCTATGCAAATTAAGCAAACTTTAACGTGAAAAATAGTTTTACTGTTGAGTGTACGCATTTGTTCCAGCTGTTCTCCATGGTGGGGCAGACTATGTAGGGGGGGGGGGAAACCTCTGTCTGCCTCACAGCAACAGATGTCCCCATCACATTAAAGGAATAGTTTGACATTTGGGGAATTCTGCACATTTATTTAGAAGATTGATTGTTAGATGAGGAGATTGGTAACCGCTCTCATGTTTGTATAGTAAACATGTAGCTGGAGCCAGCAGCTGGTTAGCTTAGCTTAGCATACTAGCTAGCTGTTTCCCTTTGTTTACAGTCTTTATGCTAAGCTGATTCTCAGCGATAAAGCAGATAAGCATATTTCCCAAAATGTCAAACTACTACTTTAAGTAAATAGAAGGAAAATAACCTGGAAGTGCAAGTTGGAATGGTGACGAGAGAAAGGACAGAAAAAATGGAGGCGCGTGCGATTGTGCTTACTGGAAAATAACAAAAAAAGTTAATGGGTTCATTAAGGCTCATGTTTATTGATACTGCTTGCTTATGAAGTATTTTGTGTCTTTGTAGTTAACATCTCACATGCAGATTTTCATGACTATTACTTATCACTCTAAGCTTGTTGATAAAAGGTGTAAACAGACCAATGGGGAGACACTGGACAATCACCAAGACCCAGGCTGTTCTGTGGCTCGTGTCACCCTGGCAACAAAACATTCCCTAATCCTGTCTCAGTGAGGAATAAAAAATGTATAATTAAGGTAGTTTTTCCCCAGTCTCAATATCTGTGCTGTTTGGTGGTTTGATATTTGCACATGCTTATGAGATTCACAAGCTCAGCATTTCATCATGATAATAGCAGCCTATTTTGTTCTACCGCGCAGCCAGAGAAGGCTCCTGTTTAATGTAGTGTTTTCATGTTTTTCTTTCTGTGAAATTGCATTCTATTTTTCCATATCTCCCTCCACTGGTTGCTCTAATGAGAAAAGTATTTTCTGCTTCTCTCTTATTAGATTTTATTACTTTGTTTCTGTCTTTCTATTACTTTTCTGATCAATTCTCCCCTTTTCAGTGATTAGAGAAGCGTTTCTCACTCTTACTTTATGTATCGCAGGGTTTTCGAGTGAGAGCAACCACCAGTGTAAACATCCCTTCATGCGTTTCATCAGACTTTTTAAATGCAAACGCCAATGTATGATAAATTTCATACATCTGGACCGAATTTGTGCTTTTAAACATAAATTTGTCTAAAAAAAATCTCAACTAATCAGTTATCAGACGATTCCTTGAGCAGCTGGGGAGAGGAAATCTCACTTATAAACAAACAGCACAGAGTCAATGAGAAGTGGCCAGCTGAGCATCAAAGATTACTTCAGTGCGATCAAGCAGCTGCACTTTTGAACAAAGTCTCATAACTGTTGCCATGTAAAAGTAGAACTTCTCGGCCCTTTGCTTACTCCATCATCCTGTGAAAAGGAGCATGACTCCCACTGCCTTCATCTGCTACCAACACCACTGAACAATAAAGATACAGTATGCTGGCAAAATAAAGCTGCTTATGTGTGTGTGTGTTGTAGTATCAGTCTCTATCTAGACTTTTATCGTGTGTGTCTGGGAGCTGGCGGATTCGCCTCAGTGGGTTTTGCCCCAGCCGTACAGGAGCTCGGCTCTGCTTTGATGTCGCGAGGGTCGAGGCCCGTCCCAGCAGGAAGCGACAGGAATAACTCGCCTGTCAAGAGGACCTCGTCTGGCCGGCCCGACGTCTGTCTGAACTCACAGAGAACACAGACACAACTAGAAGTGAGCAATGTTCACCTGCATTATCTTTTCAAGTCAGATTCAGCGGGAAGATAACCTTCTAACTGGCTCTGTTATCAGAGGAGGGAGAGAGGAAGGAGGAAAAGTCAACCGCTATTGCTGTACAGCAGACATTCAAATAAATGTAGAGGACGAATTTACATGATTGCAGAAGGTTTTCAGTTAGAATTGTTTTCCTAGTATTCACATATTCGTGATACTTTTTTGCACAATTCAGAAACAAAAAAGAAGCCGGAAGTGTGGCTGGAAGCTGAAAAAAGGAAAAGTCTCAAAGCTTGAAAGAAAACTGAGACAGCTATATCATTTGTGGTTATCATCTGTGTGTGTAGGTGTGCGTGCGTGCGTGTGAGCCGACGCGGTGTCACGGAGAATCTTTCCTCTGGAGCTTCAGTCTGAACACGGCGCGCTCTGACAGACAGAGAGCTGTCTAACGTCTCTGTTTGAAGTGACACTGTGATGCTACCCGAGTTTACAGGCCGCCGTTCTCAACCCAAAACTCTCAGAAAAGACTTTTTTGTCTTTTTCTGAGAAGAGTCTGGAGGTGTATCTTAAAAACAGCCGTAGCCTCTGGAGTGTGTGTGCATGTGTGTGTGTGTGTGTGTGTGTGTGCGCGCCTGTATGCTCGCAGATGAAATACAATCGTATACCTCTAAGACATCTAGGTGTGTGTGAGCTAGCAGACGAAATAAGATATGCCACAAAGGCAAACATAGCGGTGGAAGCTGTGTGTGCGCTAACAGGTGAAATAAGATATTCCACAAAGACAACCGTGTCACTTGGATTTATCGTGTGTGTGTGTGTGTGTGTGTGTGTGTGTGTGTGTGTGTGTGTGTGTGTGTGTGTGTGTGTGTGTCTATGCGCTAGCAGACAAAATAAGATCCACCTCAAAGACAATCCCGGCACTTGGAGTTATTGTCGGTGTGTGAGTGTGCTGGCAGCCAAAGAAACCTGTTAAACCTCAAAGGCGAGCGTAACATTTGTGGTTATCGCTTGTGTGTGTGTTCCTGGGAAGCTGTCGATGTTGACATTCTCCTCGCAGCCTTCTCCTCTGAAGTCTCCTCCAGCGGTCGGCTTGGATTCCTCAGAATCCCACCTGCGCTCTAGAGGCAAAACCCTCCGACAATAACTGACCCATCCATACCTGTCAGTTGGCTTCAGATGCCTCAAACTTCTGTACCGCTCGACCTGCCTCCTAGCTTTGAAGTGTGTGTTTCTCCAAGTGTGTGTTTCTTGACCAGATTCCAATCTGGCAACAAAAGTGGTCTTCTGTGCACTTGGTTGAGTTTTCATCTGCTTTTTTAATTCTTATTTTCAATTTGTGCCTAAAATAGTGAGTGAAATCACCAGAAATATGGAAAAACGACAAAATATAGCAAAAAAAAAAAAGTTTTTACACTTGGCTGAGGTGGAAAAATTAGCATACTGAAAGAAAGAAGATGCAATAAAGCCTGAGGGGAAGAGTTGTTTTAAATGGAACTTGACGTCTGCTTATTTTATATTTGTGTAATGCTGCCTCTCACATGCCTCACAAAAAAGCCCCAAAGATTCAAATGATTCACACCTGAAAGTCCGAACCAAGGTTCATGTTTTTGTTACATTGTATACATTTGATCCCGTTAGTTTTGGTTTCACATTGCAATTATGCAAGCGCACTAAAGAACTTTACATGACATACTTATGTCCTGTTGTCATCACCTAACCAATGTCACCAATGTCAAGTATAGGGGGGCTGTGTCCCCCTATACTTGACATTGATTGGTCTGTAGACGGGCGTGCGTTGGCATGTTGTCAGTTGATGGAGAAAAATGAATAAACAGATTCATTTTGTTGCCGCTATATTATTATGGTATTACTTTATCTCCAGGTTGCATTGCTCTCCCATCCTCTCATATCCTCTCTCTCTCATCCTCTCCAAAAATACCTCGAAAGTGTCGGCTTTTTTAGTTTTTTCCAGTTGACTTCATCGTTGGACCATATTTCAATTAAAAACTTGGTCTCCTCCTCTCCCTATTGCAGCTCATTTTTCCTTTTTCCGGTTCTGACGATAGCCTGCTGGAACTTCCTATAATTGGTCCGAAAGTCCGAAATGAACCGAACCATGGTTCAAATTGATCATGGACTGAGACCACCTCTTTTTGTTAAAGGTGTGAAACCTCCCCCAGTACCTCGGTCCAAGGGAGGATTCACACCTGTAATTTCATTTTTACTGTAATTTTTTCAGTAAAAAGATTGGGGTTATCAGGGCTGCATATACTTTAAATGCAACGTCCCCTGTTTAATTTCCAACCCTTGTTGAATATCACTCACCTCTCTGTCACCACAGCGGCTGACCAAAACACGACAGGATGCATGTGGGTCGCTTGAAAAAAACAAAATCAGTGAGGAAACACAAATGTCGTCTTAGGTAGGAAACAGCAGTGAAATGCCATGATGTCTCAGAGTTCTTCATTATAATATTCGATCAATTATGTCATTTTGTCACATTCTCTTCACCCCATAAATGTAGCTGATGGAAACACACACGGATTCACCCTTAAAACTTACACAACAACTGCATGGAAACAAGAGTTCTATTTCTCTTGTTGTCCATTTCTCTCTCTCTCATCTACATACACACACACGTGCACACACTCGTTTAGACTATAGCCTTCATTTATCTCTCCAACTCTGTCCCATCTTTTCCCCCCAAGCAGGAAGCTGCAGATCAGGACCAGTTCCCAAGAGGATAAGATAATACAATAACCATAAAAACCCCCCATCAACCCCCGCTTCCCACACACACACACACACACACACACACACACACACACACACTGTCTGCCTTGCCTACAGCCTCCTGTTGGGACAGCGACACAGCAGCACCTGTTTGGAAATGCTCCAGCTCCACCCGCCTCATTTCAAATCACCTCCTCACTGTAGCCTTTTCATGTATTTTACAGCCTTGTATCCAGTTCAGTGCTGAGCAAACCAGGCTTGTTGTTGTGTGCTTATCCCGGTTAAGACAGGTTTTACACCCGGCGGCTCAACACAGCAGCTGAGGGTAGATAGTATTTGAAGATAAGGCACTTGAATTTGAAGGCACTCACTGCACACTTGTTTCGGCTGAATATGCAATCCAACAGTTTGCGTTTTGTTGAATTCAGCTCTCTTTAGCATGTTTCAAAAGAGGAAATGAGCACTAATTGGGTATCTTTGAAACATGCTTTCAGTGTGTTGCATTAAATCCTCTTCTTAGCCTAAAGACTGCAAATCAGCCTTCATCTCGCCCCCGTTACCTTGCACACCCTCTCTGGGCCTCAAGCTTCGGCCGTTAAGCACATTCCCAAGATGCACTTCCACCGTCGGGCTCTCGCTAGCACTGAGACGAAATCCAGGAGGGATTGCCTCGGCCAGCAGGAGTTCCTGTGTTGCAACTTTCTCTGAGTATGCAAAGCCCATTTCTCACAAGAGAAAGGAGGAGGAGGAAGAGGAGGAAGATGCTCCAGGGAGAAGCAGCAGTTGACACTGTTGGAGTTCATGAGAACGGAAACGCTGGGAAGAGAGAGGACTGGCAAAGATCAGAGTGTTAATGATCCATGGGGTCCTTTTTGTGATCCGTGGTTTTTGTCTAGCCAATCAGAACTCCAGAATCAAAGCACCATGAAAAGTAAAAGCACAAAAATATACATATGTTCAAAATATATATTTCTCCCAGTCGGTTAGTGATATTCTCATACATGGATCTTCTTGGCCATGTGCTTAAATTTTACTACAACACAATAAAAGGTCAATATGTGCCTTTAGTTTTTAAAAGCCGTAAAGTGTCCACTAGGTAGAACAATCCTGTGTTGTCCAAGAAACTTTTAGGAAAAGTTTTGGGTTGTTAGCATAACAGAAAAGGAGAACCACCAATGGAAACTCAAAAACAGAGAGTGCAGGTTAAGAGAGTGTTTTACTTACTGATTGACAGGTGATGTATAGGAAATGCATGGCTCAAAAACCATAGCATTGGGTTCATACTGTACGTCACTAATGTATAAAGAATGAGATTGCAGACACTGCTGTTTGCCTTCCATAGGGCAGTTTGGGATGACAATCTTCCTGACAAGGCCAGTGGTGTTGTGGTCAGTTTAGAGCGACACCCCAGACAAGACCGCCGCACCGCCTCGGATCAGGAACCTTCGAGAGCGGTCGTGTTGCGTCTCACCGCAACAGCCTGATTTTCAAGGTCCTGATCTTGGCAGGCCACATGACTTTGTGTCAAAGTTACTCTCCCCACATTTCAAGGTCTTTGGCAAGCTGAGGCTGCCAGCAACCGCTGCAGAGAGGCGGATGCTTTGCTTTCACATCATCCAATGCAGGACAGAGGAGCAAATAAGAGGAAGGAAAACAAGAATGTAAGACATATAAACAAAAGGAGAGGGAGTTGAGATCGGCAAATTAGAGGAGGAAACCAAACAAAATAAAAAAAAGGATATGAAAGCTTCACAAAGAAATAAGGAGACCCCTGTGGCCTTATCTTTTTTTCTAATTAAAAAGTTTCTTGCTTTCATCAGATATACAAGCTGACAATGGCCTGGCAACAAGGAGGTCTCAAGTCAGTGAATGTCATGTTTTACATCTGGTCTCATTTCCTGCTTGACACAGATTGAGAGAGATGAAGGATCGCGGCACGGAGTCGCTCGCCTCAGGAAGGAAGCGTTATCAGCGGATATTGAGCGAGGATGCTCTGCAGAGTCATTTGGAAGCAACAAAACCCAGGAAGCTACTCTCAGCCCTCCTCCTGGGTTACCGTGGTGACAGGCCCTACTAATCCACTGACACACTTGCTAGATCACTATCTAGCTCTGGATTCAATTAGCTGGGTCTGGTTGGGAAGAGATAAACAGCCTTTATTAAGACTTTGATATCCTAATGAGAAGGGATCGGAGGCATATGTTTGATTCTGTTTAGGAGTCGAGATAAGAGATAAGAGATAGAGGGAGCTTATCAGTGACATTGGAGGGAAGGAGATTAGTCTCAGAGCATTAGTGGCAATGTAACATGATACAGTGGTTAATGATGTGAAACAAACGTGCTTACCCTTGCTTCTGCTTTGTTCAATATGCAAGGCATGAATATTGTTAAACCTCAATTTGCTTGACAGCGTTGCCTCTGCAAAGATGAGATTTCTCCAGCTTGTTCTCAGCGCATAATTTCTTTTGACAATTACACAGACACAGCATTCATCTTTTATGGCATGCTAATTGTGTTTACCGGCGGTCACGGAGGCTTGTTTGTTGGCTATCGTCACTCGAACACAAGACATGCGCTCAGCTTTTGTCCTCCTGTCACTGCACACACAGGCCAGCTGGTGGTATGATCTCCGTTTCAATCCCTGAAAAAGAGCTAAACGCAGGGAGCAGTCCTCACACTGCCAAAAATTTTTTGCCATCAAACTACATCATCAAACGCAAGTACAAGATAGAAAAGAGCCAAAGATCTGGGAGTGATGCTTGGTACCAGAAATGGCCGTTGGCAGCAAACAGACAACAGGTGCTGTTGGGAATGTAGTTCACAGATCAGAAGGTTCTATCAGATGAAAACTGGGATAGCTTGAATCGAATTTCAACCATTTTCTCCTACAAAATTACATTCTAAATGTTTTCGTACCGACACCAGCAAAGACAATGTCACCTTTAGTAAGTCTAGTTTAGTAAGTCTGATTAAGGTTAAACCTCAAGTGGACTTCAACACACGGTACTCTCTGAAGAGCCAACAGACCCCTGCTGTGCATCTCCCCAAAGGCAAAATAAATCCTCATGTAATGCCCTTTCCTTTCTTCCTCCTGAACTCCCCTCTCCCTTGTCCTCTGTTACCTTAAATGCCTTGGAAAGTGTAAAGTTGGGAGTGAGCAAGGAAAGGTATGAACCCTCTGTGACTGAACGTAGTTTGGGATTGAACACTGAATGAATCTGACTGGCAGTGTGGATTTAAAAGGATGCGCTGTTGTTCAGAGACTCTCTTCCTGCCTCTTTCTTTGCTTCTCAATCACTGGGTCATTGGTATCGATCAACAGTCCCTTTAACTCCCTGCAGATATATTGTGGTCATTTTGTGCCACTGGAAGTAAATTGCCTTTCAAAAGTGGCCAAATCACTGTAAGAAAGAAAAATAAATGCAAAGCAATGACTCTGTAAGAGATGGTAGGCTATCAAGCAATTTATAGAAAAAAGTCTTTTTTTTTCTCCATCTCTTTTCCTCATTCTTCCTTATTTGTGATTGATATGATGATCATCAAACGGCTTTTGTTGCACAGTTCCGTTCATGTGACTGATATTAGCACTTGGACAATGACTGTCTGTTTTCGAATTCTCACTATTATCCTCCAAAATGCCACCAAGCCCCTGTTGCAACAACCAGCACTCTCATTCTCCCGCAGTCTTTAGGGCTTTACAGAAGTAATTGACCATATCAGCTTTTGATGTGCTTCACTGTTGCACAACCTTCCAACATGCTAAATGCCACATTCCTCTGAGGCTCAGGGTAAGGTGAGGCACCTTTCCAGTCCCAGATATGCATTACTGCTAGTTTGTTTGACAAATGGTCGGGGGGCGAAAGGTCGACCCCTGAGGACTTCATGCTGGCAGGGCTTGAAGAAGCTTCCAGACAACACTTTTAGACAAACCCTTGACTGACAGATTGTCTGTGTTGTAGCAGTGGACTGTGAGTTTGATCCACACAAAACTGACAGCTGATTTCAATGTAGAGGTGTGTGGGATGGTGCAACATAGAATGGTTTCATATACTGGCGAGAAATTGGACTTTTTAAAAAGTAACAAACACATTTTTTATGATTTCTGATACAATGGAGACAAAAGTTTTACTTTCTTTTCAGATGACTGAATTGATAAATCATTCCAGTTACGTTTTTATATTAGAGACAAGGTCCTCTGGTACACCAGTCTTTACAAAACTAAATAAAAAGACTAGATTAGATAAGATTAGAAAGATTAGAATGGAGACTGAAGCTTTCCCCAACTTTCTTAGTTTATTGATTTTAGGTGATAAAACTTGAACCAGACTCTTACTTGTATTGTATCAGCTTTCAAAGAAGCTTTAGCATTCTTTGGTGATCCAATTGCTGTTTCAAATGCTTCCTTAACCTTCTGGAAACACATTTCACAGGAGACTCTGGATATCATTAGCTTCAATTAGAAAGCCATATTGATTACTGCCAAAGGTTCAATTTGAGGAGTGTACTCATGCATTTGTACTACCAACTATGAGAAGAGCATTTCCATGGGCTTTTCAAATGGGGCAGTTTTTCGAGATAAGGACGGCACTGACAAGCCTTGTGTTTACCAAATAGCTGGCTTTGTTAACCGAAGGTCAGTGTGTGTTTACCTGACCAGTCTGAGGTCACTCTGTCTGTGGGAACCACCTCCACCAATAGTTAGGTATTGTAGGAACTAGAGGTGACACACATTCCTGGCAGTGTCCGCGTTTGGAGGCATGTAGCGCAGTGTGAGCGGACATGTTTACCAGGCCTCTGGATTAACATTGTACAATGTGACATGTTGAAGCACTGCAGAGTTTTTTCATAGGGGTGTGATGTACCTGATGTAATGTAGACTAATGTTGACACAAAGGTAAGCTGGCACTCAGTGCACCGATGCTGTGAACCTTATATGAAAAATTACAGTGTAAATGTGATGCATGAGCTGGTTTGCTGTAAGTTACATTTTTATCCACTTAACATTGAATGTTTTGCAAATGCAAGACACTAACTACTGGTGCATATTTGAACAGTTAAGTGTCAAGTACCTTGCTTTGAGTGCTTTGAGTCACACTCTCCTTTGAGAATAGCAGCCTTGCTCTGCAAAATGTCACACTTTTGTGAGTGTGCTGTGAAAGCAGGGTAACATCAGGGCTGCTGTGAATGTGTACTAGTATTAGTAGTGTTGTCCCTGTAGTAGTAGAGGGAGTAGCAGCAGCTGCTTAGAGTGAGTTACTACAATATTTGCAGTAGAGAAAGTGTGGTAGTAGTGGTAGTAGACATGGTGGCAATAGCAGTAGCACAAAGTAGTACAACATTTGTAATAGCAGTTATTCCAGAAGTGTTGTTTCTCACTGTAGCAGGACAGAAAGGCAAAGGGCATTGAAGGTTAAAAGCAATCCTGCCAGATGTTGCTTCCAGCGGGGGCACTGGTCACCAGACAGAGCAGCGTGGCTCCAATTCCACTTCAATCAGAGTCACTCACCCTGGAGAAAAAGCACAGGGGGGGGAGGGAGAAATTAGAAATCTCCGTACCCTATAGTGTGCGTGCACCAGCTGGCTGCGCACACACACACACACACTCCCTCTGTCCTTACAAACTCATCTGTGAGCTGCTTTTGAAGCTCTTTGACTGTATATTGAGTTGCTTCATTTGATATAACTCACTTCATCTCCCTTTTTTATGCCCCCCTCACCCTCCTCTCTTGGAAAATCCTCTGTATATTAGGGGTAGTAAGATGAGGTTTGTGGTGAAGAGGGCAATTCCCCCATGGCTGAAAAATATCACTTTCTCCCTGTTGGGGGGGAGGAATTACTGACACGCACCACAAAACCAAGTGGCCCCTGGTCTAAGGTTTCAGGGGCCCGCAGATTCAAAACCCTCCATTCACGAGGAGTGTATCGTTTACAAAGCCTTCTACTGGGATAGCAGTTTTTATCGGCGCAAATGACTCACTGTTTTTTCGTGATTTAGTCTCATTTTGAAGAGAGAGACGTCTCAATGTCACGTGGCCTCAAAGCCGTGTGGAACATTTTGGGTTTTAGTGATAATTAGGGGGTTGCCCACTTTCTTAAAGAGAGAGAAAAAAAAAAAAGAAAGTCATCACAGTTTTGCAAACGCACATATTTTTTCCCTCCTTCATATCCCCATCAAAGCTAGTTCAATTTTTGCTCTGATGAATGTTTTTTTTTGTTTTGTTTTTTTTCCATCATGCCAAGAATACTTCAGCTAAAAGGTTGCGGTGACCTCAGCGGATGATGGATGGCATGGAAAAGGCACAGAGAGAAAGAGAAGGACAAGGACGAAGAAGTGCTTATAGAAAAACATCCACTTCATAAAAAGTAATTCAGTTTGGAGACGGCAGAGACATGGAAATATTCCTAAAAAATAGCATACACATGTCGTCTACATGTCAGTCAGGACAAGAATAGCTTTGTAAATAGTCTTGATTTTGTCTCAGAATTTCTTAATTAGATAATATTAAATCAGTTTCTGCACTAATTCAGTTACTATCTCAGAATGAAATGAGGTTACGAATCTCTAAAAACCTTGGCATAAATATTCTTCTATTAAACATTTTGCACATGAAAAACCTTTTTTAACAACACAAGAATAGCACACTCTGCTACTATACTGCATGAAGCCACTCACTGCAAATTGCAAGTGACTGGCACACACACCATGGCTGTTAGAATTAACTGCTGCAGAGCCAGACACTGCGGGAACTCAGTCTCACACTCAAAGTCCCATTTCCACCCACATCGGCGTAGCCGCAGACACATTGGGCTGCTGTTCGTACAGTGACCCGAAAGTGGCGAGGTACCTTAACAGACGCGGAGAGCGCGCTCGCGTCCAAAAAGCGGTGAGTGTGTGACGTGGGATCCGATCAGCTGCAGGAAAACCACAAGGTGTCTGGTGCAGCTCAGCGTGTTGAGCATGACACTGCTAGAATACTTTGAAAGTTTAGTTTTACAAGCTACAAGTTATTTCTCAGCAAAGTTTCCCCTCAAGAGATGGAAAGCTGCTTAAGCTTAACTCATTTTACACATCATGAACACAAGCTATGAAGAGTACCACTCAGCCTATTGAAACAGGTGTATGTACTCTGTGAAGCATCTAATTAGCATTTTACTCTGTGAGCCACAGGCTTCTTTATTGCTTGTATGGCACTTTTCTAACCGCACGCTGTCAACTTCTGATCAGCTGACCTGATCAGAATGCATACGCTGCTCATCCCCACTGTTTCTTTTTTGCTCTTTAAAACAAACCGAGCATAGCGAAGAGTTTATAGGAAAGGTGGTTTTCATTTTGAGAAATCCAAACTGCTCGCTGATTTACAGTGTTAGAGGTTTGATTCCCACTGGAATCCCCACCCTCCATACTGAAAAGCACTTAAGATTATAGCCTCCAAGAAATGGCATAAGTTTTACTGTATATTAATATGTCAAATCTACAGCTGCAGCGAGGGGAGCTCAGGGTCTCGATTGAGAATCCATCCGTGAATGAAATGAATTGCTATCTCTTCCCATAAGCGTCGGCTGGCTGGCCTCTGGGGGCGGCCAGGTTATATTGAGGAGGTAAATCAGAAACACACCCTGGGATCTCCCCTGTTGCTTCTCGTTGGGTTCTTATTTTTCTCGAGTCGTCGAAACCGAAAACTCCTGAGCGCAATTTGCTTTTCATTTACGTTCGCCTGAGCGGAGAGACGAGGGGAAAAAGTGTAGAGCTAAAGAGAAGATAAAGAAAAGAAGAAGATCGGGTGGGGGGAAAAAAAAGGAAAAGAGACTTTGACATGAAGAAATAGAGGCAGAGAATTGTATATTACGAGTTTTAAGACCAGAACCCGACTGTGAACCTTTGCTTATTCAGTCACATTATGTCATCCAGACAAAGCACCTGATTCTCTCATCATCTCCCTCCGTCTCAGAGGCGAGACTAGACTTCTCTCCCCTCCCTCCATCCCTCTACAGTATATCCCACCAGGGTACACGAATGGCTTTGTGATCACTTGTCTGGAGAAAGATGAGAAATGGGAGGAAAAGGAGGGGATAAAGAGAAGACAGAGGAAGATGTAATAGTAAGGCAAGATGAATGGGCGAGAAAATATGAGGAGTAAGGGCGAAAATGGGGAGAGAAAAGTGAGGAGAGGTGGAGGCAGAAGAATGAGTGGGAGGCGTGTGAGATAAGGAAAGAGAGAGGGTGAATATTAACAGCCAGCCAGCAGTGGCTGTTGAAAGCAGAGAGGAAGAGATGGAGTTGCTCTTGTAATGGTACAAGATCAAAGCGGAGTTCTGCAGCATTTTTCAACAGCCTATGAAGCTGCAATATATTTTTGGAACATCTCTCACTATGTGACACCAGAATACAAAAATCATTGTATTTTCTAATAGGTGGTTATACTCAAAAACCTTCTTTTATACTTTAACTGCATCTTTGGTGCACAACACTTTCATATCAAATACATTTTATTTAACAGACATGTATTCACGCATTCCAGACACGTTTTCACTCGTCAAATTACAACAAACCAACCGACACACAGTTGACCGCAGTTGAAGCGTGAAATCTTTATCTGAATAGAATCTAAAACCAATAAGAAACCAATTCCACCCATTATTTTCCCAGCGAACTTAAAAATCTAAACCAATGACATCCATCAAAACAAAATGAGAAGCGGTGAAAGGCTAATCCAGTCCTCCTGCAAGTCATTTTCATTTACTCCCGTCAAAAAGGCTCCCGACCCTGAGCTTTCAGCTGACGACAGAACAGCGGTGATTGACTCTGCTGTTGAGACTCTGCCGTGAAAAGGTCAGTCCTCGAATTCAAAGCAGCCACGGAGGACAGGCCGTTTATGAGAAGGAGATTATGTATCAACTTGTTTGCTTGATAAACTCATTTACTCCTGTCTTTTTCACACAGCATTTGTTTGAAGCCTTCTGTTGGATTAAAACACTCTTTACTTCAAAGTAGACAAAACCACATCACTTGCACCAGCTGGATATTTTTCACTTCAATGAATAATAAACTTGAGATAATGATTTTTTTTTTTTTTTACTCTTGAAGCACTTGTGAATAGCACACTTCATCTGCTAAACCGCAGGCTACTTAAAGAGGTAGGTTATTACCTCAGAACAGACACTTATTGGTTGTCTCTGCATTATTCCTCCTCCAGTGGGCTGCAGATGTGGCTGCATCACCTGCTTGTTATTCACCGTAGGTAGCATCACTTGACTAGATACTTAACACTCGCTATCACCAGCTCTCCTCTGCTCTGGCCGATAAGATGAGCGTGACGATAAAGGATTCATTGCTTCCTGTCCTTATCTCTGCTTCTGCCTGTTCTCCTCTCATCCCTCCGCTTTTCTCTACATTTCATTTTCCATTGTTTCTGGACTGTTACAGCATGTATGTGTGCGCATACTTTGAATACTCCCCTGGGTCTTTTAGGGCAAGTCCAAGTCAAGTCTCATCTCTTGTTATAGCGGGTCTGGAGTCAGTTTGAATTCCTTCAGCTCTGGAGATGCTGAAATGATGCACTGTGCACATAAAAACTAAAAACCAGTCACATAAACCTGTTGTAGACAGCAAAGGCTGTCACATATTTTCTTTGCTTTACTACTCTTGCCTCTTCATCTCTCATCTCCATCTGCCGCCCACATTGGAAAACTGAACCCTTCTCGTTTTCATGACTTCCTCTAATGTCTGATAAACAAAAAAAGCCTGTTTTTGAGTGGAAAAGTGCTGGGCAGAATGCTCTGCTAAAGGCTCTGCTAACAGCACAGTCATACACTATGCTGGAAAAGTTGATTTTACCCACACGCCTTCCAAGGTCTTGTCTTTTCAGGGATGGATTTTGTTTCTCCCCCCAAGGTCTTATGTTTGTTAAGGCTTTACGCTGCATATTGATGTTGAAAAACCTCCACAGTGGCTTTGGCAGGCACGTTAAGTGTGTGTGTGTGTTTGTCTGTGTGGAAACACAGATGAAGCTATTGTAGACAAGCTGCTGCTGCACGTTGTGAATGTAAAAAACGTTTTAAAATGTAAGAATGGTCTGTAGTTGTTAAAGAAAAAAATCTTAAAAACAGTAAAAAAAATGCAGCACACACAGTTGCCACATCACATTGCCATTTACACACACACAGTCACACACACACACAGTCATTTTTTATAATTTGTTCTTTCTGCAAGGCAAACAATCGATCTACAACAATGCCAAACCCCTGGGCTCTCCAGACGGTGTGCGCTGGCGTGCGCCGCGGTGCATTCTGTGAGCGTGAAGCGAGATTGCTTAGTCGGATTCTGGTCGGATCGCCGCACCTCTTGGGGCTTTTTTTCAGCTAAATAAGGGAAAACAAATCAATCAGTGTTAAACGCAGGGACTCATTCCAACTGTGCTGACTGCAAGTCAGAAGAACGGTGACCTGGCAGGTGTGCGCTTGTAACTTTTCTCTTCATTACACCGTTCACCTTTCAGAGCCTTGATGACAATGCTTTTTTTTTTTTTTTAAGTTTAACCAGTGGAAAGAGCTTTTTTATAATAGCTCAGGAGGTTTGGGTAATTTCTCAACCCTGAGGGACACACTTCTTTTGACGTGTCATGAAAATCAGTTGGTTGGTTCTTGCAAGGTTATTTACCAAGTTGAAACGTATGTGATATATTGAAGGCATACATGAGCGGCCCCAGAGGGAACTGAACCCTTCACTCTGGTAGCGTCTGTGCCTTGCTCAGCTCCCTGATCTCCGGGGGGGGGGGGGGGGGGAGGTAAAGTCAGTGAACAGGACGCCCGTGGTCATGCTTTTTGGTAGTGCAGAAAGCTCTAGTCCAGCCATGCCTTTGATCACTGGACACTGAGAATCAAACACCGGGCCGAGACTTAATATGCGTTAATCAGCGTCAGAATACACAGACTGTACTTCCTTTTAAATATGCACATTTCAATCCGTGCCTACATCAAACACTCCTACTGTATACTTTGATCCTCAGCCCCCAAATTTGATGTTTAATTTATGTATTTATCCCTTGGAAAGGATTCAGGAAACTGTCAAGTTTCTTCTCTCTACTGCTCAAGACTTCTAATTGCCCTATTTAATGGAAGCTAATAGAAAAGAGGGAGATTGTTTACTGTACTGTAGCTAGCATTAGCTCTCAATACTCAAATCCAACTCCAATGGTGCATCCTGCCAAAATTCAAATTCCTGTTTCCTTTTCTTAAGGTACAAAGAAAGCTCTGGCCAGAAGTATCCCATTTTACAATAAGCCTATTCAGCTTTATCTGCAGAATTGGTGGAAGTATCGGATGCAGTGCTGGTGGAGAGTCATCTGAAGATAGATTGAGGATGGGGGAGTTTTTTTTTTGATGACTATCACTAGAGTTCAGTGTCCTCAGCTACTCCACAGTGCAGCCTTTCATCAGTATTTTTGGACTCTGTCTAACCCAGTCTCTGCACTGCAATATCCACCCTTTTTATTGGGCCTGTCCCGTTGACTCTGGGTCTAGACGCGGGGCAAATAGACTGGAAAAACGCTCGCTGTCTGGTCCCAGACACATCTCTCTCCATCACTCTCACTCCTCTGAGAGAAGAAAAGTTTCCCTGCGCCGCTTCCCCTGACCCTTCCTTCTCCGTGTTCGCTTCTTTCCCAGTTTTCGGAGCTCACCCTCCACCCGCCCTCTCCCAAGAGGGGGTCAGTTACAAAGCTGTCCGTCACCCTCATGGGCATTAGCGCTCTGTTGTCTCTGCCTTTGACCTTGCCAGCGGCCTGAAACTGCTGTCACTCTAAATCCATTAGGAATGGGTCATAAATAATGTTGTCAGCCGCTGGGTTCTTGTAACCCGATCACACCGTCCCTTTCCCTGGAGTCTCATCTACAGACCCCCCCCCCCCCACCTCCCACCTCCCTGGAAGATCTGCGGTAATTAGGGAAGCTAATAGGTGCCTAGCTTAAACAGGGAAACGGCAGAGAAGAGGGATGCTGTTAACGCTCAGCTTTTTTAAAAGTGTTTTGAAGAAGACCCCTGATTTGAAAGCAGTATATGATCTTTAAAAAAAAGTTCCTCCAGCCTCTCCTTCAACACAGCATCTCAAATTCCCCTCCCAACAAGTCTGAAGAGGAAAGAGAGGGAAAAAAAAGGGTTCCATCCCTTCACTGATCTTGACTTGTCTTCGGGGTACGTCGCTCGCACACTGAGCTCCTTTGAATCGCGCTGGAAGTTGCATGAGAGCAAATTGGCAGGGTTCTCCTCGACCTCGCAGCGACTGGTGAGCCCCAGTGTCCTGAAGCAATGGCTGTGTTGTTATGTTTTTTTTTTTCTGCCTCATGTCAGTGCCAAACAATAGAACTCAGGAGCGTAAGGAACAAAATCACGGGGAATTGGAAAGTCCGGGCCATTAGTCAACTTGTCTCAGGTCAAAAATAGCTGTTCATGTTTTCTTTTCGCCCTGGCTGGAAGTCCTGCAGGTTCCCTCATAAAAAAAAAAAAAAAAAAAAAAACATGTTTCCCTTTGTTTTCTCTCATTTTGTTCCCTCCTCAGCACGACACAACGGTCAGAGTGTGACAGCAGGTGTTTGTCCCGAGTGACGTTCCTACAGACGTTTCCAAAATCCCAACTTTTTCCTTTCTGCTGCTGCACCTTGGCTCCTGAATCTCCAGCAGTATAGTTTGAACTTTGAGATTGAACTTTGAAGTTTAAGATCAAATATGAATGCATTTTTTATTGTATAACAGTCTATAAAACTTTGACTGCAGGGCTAACAAAACATAAATGCAAGAAGAATATGACCATGAAGGGAGACTTTTTAACGATCTCTTTGACCGTTCTCTTTTTTAAGCATTCTCGCTGGCTCTTCTTTGCTTACCTCTTGCCTCATTTTCTCTCTCTTGAACACACATATGCACGCACACTCCCTCTCCCTTGTCTGGACTTTTGTTTTCGTAGCTGTGCGGGGAAAAGAGTGGAAGGCTGTTTGTGCACATGTGTGTGTGTGAGAGAGATTGTGACAGAGACAGAGAGGCACACGAGAGAACGGGACACCTCTTGTTGCTTCGTGTCACCGGCCATCGGTGAAGAAACACTGACGGGGAAGACAGTGAGGAAATCCTAAACACAGTGTTGGTGGAAGTGCGTGCGTGGTTCTGGCTGTGTCCAGTCTCCGTGTGTCTGTCAAGACCGAGCTATTTCCCACTTGGCTGAGGCAGCTTCTCAGGTCGTTTCTTTTAGAAAAGCAAAAGGAGGAAATCCTGACAGAGTGCAGACTGGGTGAACTCTAACCTCTGTTGTAACAGCTGCTTATTATGGCCCAGATAGTCTAGAAAAAAAAGAAAGCTGAATTTGTGTTTAATGAAGCAATAATACAGTATTTTTCACAATTTTTCATTTTTATTGACCAAAAAATGATTGATTGATCAAAAAAAAAGAGAAGCAATAGTAGTCATAGTAGCAGAAACAGTAGTAGTCCTTGATTGATATCCTCAGTCAGAAGTCTCTTTGTCATCAAAACACAAAAAACAACCATCACATATGCGCGATCAGTCAAGAGGCAAGAGAGGAAACGATAGGAGGGGAAAAAAAAAACAACAGAAGGCTAATGGCAACAGTGACACACGAGGCAAGAATGAACGACTCACAGTCTGTTAGCGAGTGAAAGGAGAAGACGCATCCAGCAGGGGTGAGTGAAAAAAACACACTCTCCGGACTCTGACTCAGCAGCAGTCACCTGTGATTCAGGGCCGAGTCACAGACCCCCGGTCCCAGATGTTTAGAACATCCACGCTGCATTTACAGTAAATGTCAGGGCTGAGGGGTTCAATCAGCTCAGCTAACCGCACCGCTGTTTAACCGGTGTTTTTGCGGTGTGTCGGTGTGAGTCTTTGATGGCTGCAGGTTGCATAAGCCGGTCTGTTACTGGAACTCCCTGTCTGCTAGTGAAGTTAAGTCTGGGGCATCATGTTCTGGGATGGTTTTTCTTATTTGTAGGCGATGACGAGTCAGTGTAAAGAGTGAGGCCATATGTTCTGGTTGATGACCTGATGCATGATCTCCAGGATGACATTATTTGGAAAAAATCAAGTTTTAGTCTGTTTTCTGCCACTAGAAGTTGCATTTAAATGTTTCTTTATTGTGGTGTTTTCTTGCCAAATCTCCCTTGAAGAAATCCAACTTTTAATTTTCCCTTTACTTATGTTCAAACTAAGGTTAATCGCATAAAATAGGAGATTAGAGGAAACTTTAATTATTTCCATCATAAAAACTCGGTTGCTGCAACAACAAAGAAAAAGCATATAAATAAGAATACCACAGACAGGACATAACGCAGATGAGGATTTTGCATTTATCCTGCTCATTATAAACCTACAATTAGCCGCTGATTGTGCTGCTGTCATGCACAGTGACATCAGATTCATGAGGGATTCTGTTCAGGAAGAGACAGGGCTCAGGTCTGACTGGTGGATGGACACTAAACACCATGGGGATTAGTAGCACTATCACTGGAATGAGGCAATTAATGATCAAGAGTGTTTTTTTCTGGTCTGCAGGTCCCTCTACTGGTGCCAGCACTGAACTGGCAAACCATGCTGCACTAGAAAGTGATTGCAGAGGCTTTACTTTGTGCTGCATACTTAATGATGTGTTGTTGCATTCTCAATCCACCCTCAAGTTTACGTGTCTAAAACCTTTTTAAAGTTACTTAATAGTACAAAAAAGTGTAGGAAAGTTCTGTACACACAGGACAATGAAGGAGGAGCTGCAGTCAAGTGAAGTCATCCGGCCTACTTGTCCCTGCTGACAGCACTATTAGACGGCCAATGAGGTTCATTCAGTCCCTCAGCGCCTGAGGGTCATGACCCCAATCTCCCAATACGCAGCAACACACCACCCTTGTTCGGCTATATGCTTGAACATTAATTAATGACTATAGATGGGTGTGAGGAGGGCGTAGAGGTCGTAGAAGTCTTTAGAGTGCAGACGGTGTCAAGTGTCTGTTTCACACAGTGAAATGAACTGTAGAGGACACAAGAGTGTGATGCTTCTATGAAGTGATTAGCAAAATAAATGATTTGGTCGCTGATATTGGGAGAATCATTCATTGACCTCAATATGTGGAAGAAATATGATGCTTAAACACTGTATTGCTAAAAGTAAGTTGGTGTTTTTTAGGCTTTATTGGGTTTGAAGATTTAAATGTATCAGGTGTCGTCATAAACTCAGAATAATTGTGTGCCTCAGTCGATTAAAGATTTTTTTATTTTTACTTCAATATAATAATGGTTAAATGCTGTATTACTTTTCCTGTTGGTCCATAATACAATTTCCATTGATTAGCAACATCATTAAGTATGTATAACAATTGTTGCTTGAAATTCACTCCATGAAGTAGAGCAAAACTGTCCAACCTCTCTCTGCCCTTCACTGTCACTGTTGAAATTCATTAGCTGAGCTAATAGAGCAAAGAGGCGCTCCAGTGATTTACTGCTGTACTAACATGAAGTTGGGGGATTTGTGAGAGATGGATTTTTCTTAAAAAAGGTCAAAATCAAGATACCAGTCATGCTCCACAATGGCTAGATCCTACATTTCCCACAATGCAACTCAATATTGTGTCTTTGTTATATCCTCTTTGCCACATCTTCCAAACCACATGACCCAAGTTTGTGATGCAAAGTTGACACTCATTATTACTTATTAGTCAGATGATCTTGATGTGTTAAATCAGTGGACTGACCCTTTAACTTTTGACTTTAGTTGAATTTTCTATACAGCTGTATTCAGCTCTGTTCTGCTGTATTATGTCTGTTCAGGAACAATTTGCCTTCACCAGAGATTGATTAAGTGATAAATAAACCTCAATCTGAGATCATCATAAGACAAACCACCACTCGTAATAAGTTACAACATGTATGTTTAGGGATTTTATTCTGAAAATGAAACCATCATCTACAGTAACTTATTTCACTTGTATCCTGCCTGCAATAGTCATAAAAAAAGAGTTTTAAAGGGACATTCCATGTAGTCAGTGCTCGCTGATCTGCTCCTCTAAGGTCTGGACAAGGGGAATCTGGTTTATAGGTTATGGCTGCATAGAACACAGGGAAATATGCCTCATTACTAACCAAAGAGCCAAAGCCACTCTGCTTTTGAAGTGGCCGGCCATTCTGGCTTTCGATCTGTAACAGTGATTCAGATGAGCCTTGAATGACTCATTAAGTTCATTCGTACCCGACCCCCGACTGCGTTTCAGCAACAACAGCAGCAGCAGCTCCACAAACAGGCAGATCGGGGTTGACTCTACTGCTGGATGTAGAGGATTAGTGCGGTGGAGCCCTCTGCTGGTGTATCTGCGTATCACACGTTATTCAGAGAGGATGAACATGTAGTGATGCTTTATTCTGCCTCAGCCTTTCTCTTATGACTGAAGTAGATTTCATTGGATATTTCAACTGACTTGTGAACAAATTATTTCAGGGAAGAGTTCTGCACATTTGTCTAAACTGACATAAAATCCATTTTCAATTCTGTATCATTAAAATAGCATCAGATGATAATGAGGCACTGTCCAATGTGACTTTTAGGATGCCTTTGAACATGCAGCCCGGGGCATTTCTGGAAAATTAGCTTTACAGTTATTCTGTTTATCAGCTGACGTTGTTCTCGACAAGTTGAACTTGACAAATGAGAATATATACTTTAATATATATTCATTAAAGTAATCAACGGCAATCAAAGTAATTGCGGACAAAGGCGAACAGTAAAAGTTGTAAACTTTTATCAGGGTTTACAGATGGTTTTCTTGTGCAATTAGGTGTTATTGGCATTTTGCGTGCACTCACTTAAAGTTTTAGCTCCAATTATAGTTGTTTAGATAATACGCCTTAATTGTTTACTTGTTTACAACTTTTCTGACCGATTTTCTTGCCCTATAGTAGTTTGTATCCCCAGATCTCAGCAATTACTTTTGTGAGTATGTTGTCATAACTGATAGAAATAATTGCCAAACCTATTTAAAATAAGTTGTAATAAACTGGAATGACTCTTTAACATCAATCAACTCATGTTTTATTGAAACCATCTTTTACTATCTTTTAAAAATATAGAGTAGAATTGAAAAAAAAGTCTTAATACCAGAAACTTCTCTTGCTGGTCATTGGTAAAGCAAGAAAAATGTCTTAATATGGCAAAAAAAACCCAGATTGTTTCCACTCTCTCTTTAAAAAAAACAAGCTCTATCAAAAGTAAAACCAAGCATTAGAAAGAAAAGATAGCCACTTCTATTGAAGCAGCGTTGTGGGTTATTATGAAAGTGATGACACGTCTGAAGACTTTGCTCATATTCTCAGAGTTAACAGTGTACAACACAATCAGTGGTCTGTTCAGTGGTCTGAACAGTTTGCTAAATGGCCGGGCGTAGTGTCGCTGTTCTGTCCTCATCCTCTGAGAGCCTAATAAAATCCGGCCTGGGCTCCTGGCAGTCTGACCGGCACCCAATCAAAAACCCATTAATCTAGCCATCTACATTAATTTGTTTCTCAACAAGCAGACGGCAGTCCCGATTGAAAGCAAACAGACATGTGTTGTGTACTGCATATAAATGGGCTTTTTAAACAAACAAAGGCCAGATACATCCAATGAGGCTGATACCTGAACAAGATTTTAGCAGTTGGTGGGCTGCTGATAGCTTTGTAGGCTTAGAAAACCATGTTTACAGTGAGCTTAGGGCTTTAAATATGAGTATTTGTCTACAAAACTCCTCAACCTTTTGACCTCCCGTCTGCACAGGCCTGATAATAAGCCCCTTGTGTTCTTATTTCTGTGTTTCCTTGTCATTTGCCTTTCATAAAAAAAAAAGCCTGTTTTACTGCAAATAAAATCTATTTTATCGCCATCATTGTTCAAGAGAATGACACTGCTTATAGTGGTAAAAGTAACAGTTGCTGTAAGTGAAACCGCTTCTAAACAGAGCCCGATTGGAGCCGGCTCAGTGCTGTCAACCAACCCACAACTAGTCAAACTCAGCAGATGACTCATCTTGATTTAATGAACAGTAAGCCAATCACATGCAGTGAGGAAGCGTGACTAATCTACGCAGGCCAGCGGTGAGTCACACCAACACAGATCATGTCCTCATGATTTGGTTTTTGTTGGAATCACTTTGGAAGATAATTCGAACCCTCTGGGGGAACAATGTGACGGGATCATGGCAGTCTGGTTATCATGATACGGATCTGTTCGTGTGTGTGTGTGTGTGTGTGTGTGTGTGTGTGTGTGTGTAACTGTATATTTCTGGCAGAGCTTCTCGCTGCAAGGGTAACTAATGACACAGTAGCCTCTCCTGATTTATTTGTGTGTTTTGGAGTGGGCGGAGCATGCGGAGGTCTGAAGGAATGATCACAGAGCCCCGCGGCATCCCGGAATAGACGAGTGTCAGCCGGAAGCCCCGGGACACTTGTTAAGGCCTCCATCCGCCGCCTCCGAGCAGGAAAAGTTTACCCGCCGTTTAAAACAGGCCCTTAATTAGGGTTGTTACCACTACAGTGAGGAGACGCAGTGACATAAGCTTCAGAAGACGCTCATCTTGTGAGCTAGCAGCTAAACAGCTAATTAACACAGGGCTCTCCACAGGCTCCTCTGAGAGTTTGAATGTCACACAAATCTGCCAGCTATTTATAATAGCTGGCTGCAGCCACATGTCAGGGGTTCTCATGCATTATCTCAACCGGCCAGAGCCGACCTGGATCACAGGTGATAAGTGTCGGTTTTAATTGTTTCTTTGTTTTTCGATAGCCATTTTTGTAAAGCACGGAATGGGTGTGAGAGGGAGATGAGAGGCGTGGAGAGCCCAAAATGTTACAGAGGTTGCGTGTGGCTGCCTGTGTGTGTGTGTGTGTGTGTGTGTGTGTCCTTCAGCTACACGATGGTGGCAGCGTCTGGCTTGCTGGTTCTGTGGCATATGAGCCAGACGCTGCCTCACATGGTTACCAAAGTAAGGTCAGATACTGCTTGTGTCTGCGTGTGCAATAAAGCTTGCTTTGAGGATGCACTCTGTGTGTGTGTGTGTGTGTGTGTGTGTGGGTTTCTGACCACTTCAGCATCTGTTGCAGTCCACTACGTGTCTGTACATTAAGGGCAGAGATGATGGTTTGAACACACTGCTTTGGTTGAGTTTATTTATGAGATTTCTATTATTTTTATCTCAGTAATAAAACATGGATGGGAGAACTTTAAATAACGGTGATAAAATTATTTTAAAAACTTACAATTATATGACTCAAGTTTATACCCATAATAAAATATATATGAAGTGTCTTTATTTAAAGAACACAGGAAGATTAAAACCATCCATGTCATGTGGACAGCACATAACCAAATTCCTTCATTTCTCCAAAATGAAGGAATTTCAAAGAGTTAGTCATGCTTGAACTTGAACTTTACATTGTAAATATCACTTCATGATTGATATTTTATGTTGTAATCGGGCCAATAAAACTATTGCTGGCATGCCAGCGAAGCAGTGTTTGAGTAACACTGAGGTCATCAATCATCACAAGAACTTTCCTTATGAAATAACCATATTTCTCAAGTAGTATCTAATATTTAAATTCTGTCTCTAAAGATAATAGACATCAGTCACACAACTTCAATATAATGTATTGCATTATGTGTCCCATACTGACAGTGAAGTACTCAGTTTTTACTCTCTTTAGTGTGATGTAATATATATATGTAATAAGGGCTTTCACCCTTTTATTCTGCCTCAGTGAGGACTGTTTTGTTGTGTCTTGTTTCATTCATTCAGACTTAATATATGATAATAAAGTTATCATCCCTCCTGTCCATACTGACCAAGCTATCCCTTCCCAACTCAGCTAATTACACTGTAGAAAATGACGGGATCCACAGCTCTCTGTCTGTGCAAAAACTCATCCCAAAGTTCTGCTGAAGCTACATGTGATTACCAGGACAATGTGAAATGAAATGAGAGACTAAAGAATTGAAAGAAGATCTTAAAGATTTATGAAGAAATGAATGATATGTGCTCGCTGGAAGGACCCACTGGACAGCTGGAGGACGGGTCGCGTCGATTCGACCCTGAAATGACAGCTGACAGCAGAAGAGAAAGGAACAGCTTCAAATGAGATGAATGGCTAAAATGCGATTGGTCAAAGTGAAAAGGGTGAACGCCCTCAGTCAGTGGATTGAGTTGGAAGCAGGAAAGGAAAAACTCTAAATAGAGTAATCATGAAATAGTCTTCCCCCATCGCCGAAGCCACATATTAGCCTCAGCTTTGCATTTCTGCATGGAACGAGAGCTGTGGATTTTATAACACGACTGTAAGATTAAGAAAAAACATCTCTCATATTCTCCTGAATTATTTTTGTATTTTACAACATAGATTTTTTTTTTTTTTTCTTTTCACCACTTCTCCTCTGTGTTTTATAGATGTGCAAACGTAATGAACTGCCTGGGCTGCGAGGGGAAGAGAGACACAGTGTAAATCTACTCCTCTGTCTGCTGTTTTGGGGTCAAGGCTGCTGGCAGTAGAGAGGAAGTGTGTTTGTGTTTGAGGTTGTGTGTGATAAAGTTGTATAAAATTGCTCCAATCAACATGAATCAGCTGCAAGTCGTGTTGGTTTGTTCTTGGTACAGTAACAAAAAAGTTCTCCCCAAGCAAACAGTTTCATACGTTCCTTTGTGCAGGTTAAAGGTCAGTGTTTATTGGATATCGACAATCATTATTAATGGAGATCAATGATTTGAAGCATCTGTTATGTGTCAGACTGGCTTGATGAAACGGATTGATACTGGTTCTTTTTTTCTGTTGCATCAGTCTGCTTTTTATCCCTGTCTGCCTGCCGCTGTCTGTCTCTAAATTGTGTTTGTGCTCATCTGTCTTCAAGCTGTTTTGGAGCTGTCATTTCTTTTCCTTTTTCTCTGACCATCTTCCCTCCCTCTCTTCACTCTTTGGCCCTCAGTCCCCGCTGCGCTACAAGAGATCAGAGTTGACTGACGCGTGCGAACGCATCCAACATGGATTCTGTGTCCAAACTTCTCCCAGCCGTGCAATTATGTCATTTTCTGCTCAGGATTTCCTCTGATATGACAAAGTGGCTTGGCAGATCGTGGCATGACAAAAAAGATGACTGAATGTTTCAGTTTTTGGCAGCACGCTCTTCACTTCTATTCTGTTATCTGCTGATCATAGTGAAGTCACTCGGTTGGTGGCTGCCTGGAAGTTCGAATCTTCCACACTAGCTTGGAAAAATAAATAAAATCCACTTCAGCAGCTGCTGAAGTCACCTCTTGAGCAAGATATGCCCAACTTTTTGAAGGAGCTGCTCAATGGCTTTATCAATGTTATAACTGTATGCAGTTGGATGAATATGAAGCAGGACTTTGCATACTTATTTGGTTTTCCTTGGAAAAATAAAGCAAAAGAAACAGTGTTGCACATTTAACCCTCTGAAACCGAGTGTAGCATCGGCACTACGCTACAGGTTCTGCAAAACGTTAAATAACTTTAACTTTTTTGTCAAATATGCTACGCTCACACAAAGGTAATGCATGACGGTGAAGAAAGGGCAGGTTCCCCTGAATCATATGATGTATAACACTTGATACTCACTGAAAGAATAAGCTCAGAATTGGCAAAAGTATAAAACCATGTCCAGGCGATTCTTTGTCTATGTAGGTTTTAGAGGCTCTCAGGAAATGGCTCATGCATCAACCTGATCAACAATTTTTTTCACTTTTATAGCATTTGGTTAGTATCATCACTGGGCGATAAGCTGCCTTATCAGTCTTGTAAACACAGCTGGACAGACCCTTTTCTCAGCCACATATCTCAGCGAACACGCCCTGACTGCGTTGTGATCGACAGTTTGGCTCGGCAACAAAGGTGCTCCCCGCTCATCCCATTTATAGCCTCCAGATTACTGTCCATTTCTGCTTCTAAAAATTGTTGTGGAGAACACTGTCACGTAAATAAAGTCATTATTTTTGATCCCTCATCACTAGTGGCAAGCCGCAAGGAAACTTTGAGTCTACAATTTGTATATTGCCGGCGTAAACTCCCCCCTCGGGTGTTTGCGAGATTGGAGTAAAGTCACGTTGGAAAGCTGCCTCCTGCCATTACCTCAGGATTAGGTGGGTCTGAAGGAGGCCTCTCTATTCTGCTCTCAGGACAAGATAATGATGGTTTCAGAAGGAATGGAGATGCGTCAGACTTATCCCAGGAAACCCCAAAAAAGGTTTATACAGTGGAAATGACTTCCAGGTGCTTTGATAATGTAGTTGGACACCGACTGCGGCCATCTGCACCAAAGGATTCTATCTGAATCCTCCAATGGTTATCTCTCATTCTTCAATTAGGCAATTCATCTCTTTTACTGACCCTAGAAAAAGGTATGCATGCATTTACTTCCTGGAGAATTTGCTATTGAATACACAGCTGTCCTGCTGTCCTCATTTTACTTTTAAGTCCAACTTATTTGAAACTCAGGAGCCTGACTGAGCCAGAATTTATGACCATATTAAGACAGTCTTCCATTGAGACTTGAGCTTGAATATCACTGATTTACCCAACTTTCTGCCTTGCAAATTTCGTTTAAAGATCCCCTCCAGACATGTTTCATGATGTATATAAAATACTCTTCTTTCAATAATAAGTTGTGCCTAATATTTAGGATTTAATTAAAATCCTTAAAATTACATCTCATCCTTCTCCCTCATTACAAATTCCAGAATCTATAAATATGCGTATATTTAATCTCAAAAGTTTAACTGCTTGGCACAAGATGTGTCTTACTTTACTGTAAAGTCCAGTCTCAGTGTTTGTGCACTGGAGGCTTCAAGTTTCCACATCACATTTGTGTAAGTTGTATACTGGCCCACAACCGGCCCCAAACTATTTGTGATGTCACAAATCATTGTAGGTTGACTCCTTAAACTCAGATTTTCAGTGAGAACAGAGAAACTTTCCTCCTTTAGCAGATGAATGTATTAAAAAAAAAAAACTCTGCACATGCATCATTCTGCACAGTGAAGCTCAAATATTCAACTGAAGTAACAGGAAGAAAAACACATCTTTGAGTGGAAGGGGACTTTAACCACATTACAAATGAAATTAGCTGGAAACTTGAAAATATTTTGCAGTCAGACATCATACTGTATGTATATATGTCTACATGTACTCTCCTCTAGCTGTTCTTTCACACATCCAGAGGGAAAAAGTAGCCACTTTGACATTTTTGGTTCTGTGGTGTATCAGCAGCACACTGCTCTTCCCAGAGGTCACCTGTCAACTGAGCAGACTTTCTGTTGATTTTGGGTTTCTGCGGGTGGCTTTTTTTTTTCTTTCTTTCTCACACGTTCCATAAACTTACTTGACGGCGAAGTAACCATCTGATCTGTGCTGTTTCCATCCCTCCGTCCCTCCTTGGTTTGTCATAAACCAGAGACGGGGACGAGGCAGAGAATCACGGAGAAAGCTTCATCACATCAGAGCGCTATCGATTTCACTGACTCATCGCTCGTTTAGTTAATGCGGCTTTATATTGTGTTTAATTACATTTAGGAACCATGCAGGAACGGCGCCGGTGCCAAGTTGAGGTTTTCAAGCCAGTGTAGCCACAGAGGAGACATCTCTCCTGGCTAGCCTGTTTCAAACAGCATTACACAGCTAAATGTCTTCCCAGTAATTGTATATATACTCAAACCTCTTGAATGCAATTAAACTCTTAATTTATTAGACAGCTTTGGAATGATGCCCTGATTAAAGAGCTCATACGTTAACAGTCATATAATGAAGCATGTTAATAAACAGGGAAACTATAGTGAGTCCTGCATAGTTTGATTTCCTCTCTGCCCCTTCCCCTGAGAAGGTTCTAGAGCAGTCTTGCAGACTCACCCTTACCCTATATGACACACCCACTTTACTATATGACACACCCCCCTACCCCCCATGTTGTCACCCTAAGGGCATGTTACAGGACACACCCCCTGACCCCTAACCCTAACTATCCTCCTCATGCCTAAACCTAACCTAAGTGGGTGTGTGTAATGTAGCAAAGTGGGTGTGTCATGTAGATACTGCACGTCCGTGCTGCGGCTGCAGCTGGATATACTTGCATCCCTTCTCACTCCGGCTCCATGTCCTTTCTCCTTTTACCTAGCTCCCCCCTGAGGCCATTAGGCACCACTGCAGCCTCTGCCAATAATACCTGCGTAGCTGTAGTCACTGCATTGTGATCAGGACTGTTGAAGGCAGTTTATCTGCTCCAGGGTAAGAGCCGGCTGTTTGTTAGCGGTGTGCAGGATCCCTGGCGCTGAGGGGACCGATATGCAGAGCAGGTAGAGAGGAAGAGAAGAGAGAGAGAGAAGAAAGATACTTCATGTGCCATCAATAAGGATAAGATCACCAGAGAGACTGGACTTCTGCTGATTGATGCTGGCTGCCGAAAGAAAGAAAGAGGAAGGAGGGTGGGCAAGGGGACGGGGATTCAGTGTGTGTATGTGCTTGTGTATGAGTAACTGGGGAATTAGCAGGTTGTATGTGCATGTATATATATATATGTGTGTGTGTGTGTGTGTGTGTGTGTGTGTGTTGTCTCATCCAGCATGTGTGTCTCTATGATGTCAGTAGTCTCAGTCAGCACCATTGAAGGTGGCGTTATTGCTGATGCTTTGCCTCTGTCGTAGCACCGGCTCTGCTTCCCAAAACGATTGGGATTCAGAGAGGAGAGGCTAATGAGTGCAGGAGCCTAACAGACTGAACTCTGAGTGCTACTGAGGAGTCATGAAGTGAGCGGATCAGTGAGTCGGCGCTCACGCGGAGACAGGAGGCAGGCTTCTTAAAAAGTCTTTCTTTGATGTTTGTGCTTTGTCAAACAGCTCGGAGAGGAGAGAAGAGAGGAGGGAACGAGAGAGGGAGGTGACAGGTGACAGAGGTCCCAGCTCTTTTTTTTGGTTTTCCATGGACAAAAGTTGTGGATAGTACCTGGTATCTGGTACTTTTTTTTTTTTTTAAATATCACCTCCGTCGAGGTTTCAAGCGAGCATTAAAGATGATGTCACGGCAGTTTCACGCGGCATCGCTATGACGACCAGCTGCATTGAGGGGGTACTATCTGCAGTGGAAAACAAAATCCAGAAAAGTACCTGGTGCCAAAAGCGAGCAGAGTCAAGCCGAGCCGGTACCATGTAGTGGAAGCATGTCTTTTGGGTGGCTTCCTTGTTAACCTCTTTCTCTTCTCTTCCTCCCAGCCCTCCACCAGCCAGATAGGTTAGGGTTTTGCGTTTTGTTTGCCCGCATCACACACACTTCACTCATCCACACACTGCATTCATTACTGACTTAGCTGACTAACATTATTATCATATTTTATCTTAAGTTGACAATAAATGTCATTTTAGAAACTTTATTCATGTGTGATTCCCTTGTTTGTCACTGACTCTGAGCCAGTCTGTGACAAATGGGGGCTTGTCCAGGATATCTAAATCCATTTGGTAAAGTCTAATCTAGTTTTAGTGTGGTTATATGAGCTCATCCAAACTTTTTGGTAAGGTTAAAGCCTAGGCTGAGTGTGACAAATGAGGGCTTTTTCTTTGATAAACTTAATCTTTTGTAAATTTGAGTCAAATTGGATTTTTGTAGGATTATTTGTTAGCTTGTCTTGTTTAAAACCTTGGGTATGTTGTGGGATCCACATGGAATTTGCATAAGCCTTAGTAGCATGCCTTTTGTTGCCAATGTGGAGGGGTTTCATGCATGAAATTGTATGTTATTTTCCCTGGATTCAGAATTTGGGGTAAGAATTGTTTTTTTGGTTTTATTTACCTAACTTTATTTTGCCTGTTTTAGTTGAGGTGCTTTAAATCAGGTAAGTGTTGGGCCACGTGAATCACAATGCCGTGGTTGGGGTGCTGCTTTCCAAAATCAATGAAAAGACAATGATATATGTTTCATATTGTAAAGTGGTAAATTGAAGGAACTGGCCCACTGAACATGGTTTGGTGTTAAATGAGTCAGGTGTGCCTCAGGATGATCAGGTACCCTATTTGGTTTGGAAGTGGGGAACTGGACGTTGTATTGCAGTGAGATAGTTTTGGAAAGTTGAGTGTCACAACTTTAAGTCTGACAGCTTTGGTAGAAGATGCTATAGTCCATGCTTTTGTTTGGCTTTGTTTGTGGTGGTTTGTAAGCCTTGGTGCTTTTGGTTAGAGGAATCTTTTGTACTGCTATGTTGGTTTGGTGTCTTCAATTCCAGTTTTGTGGTTTTAATAGCTGGGATTTGTAAGGGAAAGGCATTGTCTAGTTGCAGACAACCTTGTTGGACACTCAAGCATACTTTGGGTCAAGGAGTTAATATTATCACTGACCAGAAATTCTCACTGTTCCCATGTTTCCTGCAAAAATCCATTAGTGTTTTTAAGATGGCTGTTCTTAATGTCATAAGTACTTGGCTGAGATGGTGGTCTAAGTTGGATGGTGAACCTAGAAGTTTTTTAAAGGTCACGGTGTGACGTCCCTGGCTTCCTGGCTCAGGAGCCAGTTGGGGTTGGAGATGGCGTCAGGAAACTACCTGCTTCTGGTTTGTTTAGGCTTCAGCCTATTTGGGTGGCTTCCTTGTTAACCTCTTTCTCTTCTCTTCCTCTCAGACCTCCACCAGCCAGATAGGTTAGGCTTTTGTATTTTGCTTGCACGCATCACACACGCTTCACTCATCCACACACTGCATTCATTACTGACCTAGCTGACTAACATGTTATTATATTCCATTTTAAGTTGACAATAAATGTCATTTTAGAAACTTTATTCATGTGTGATTCACTTTTTTGTTGCTGAGTCTGAGCCAGTTTTGTTTGTGACAAATGCCTGAAATGTCAACTGCATTGAAGGAGGTTCTTCAGAAAAATGTAAAGATCTTGATTTCAGCTTTTGTTGAGCAGCAAGTCAGCCAGTCAATCAGTCAGTCATCTTTTGATCCCTTTTCACTTTCTGTGTTTACCAGAGAAAATGTGAATCAATCATTTTTACACACTCAATTTATATAGCAGTAAAGTAACCAAAAAAAGGTTTTGGCGAGAAACTTAATTATGTCCCTGTGGAAGTGCTAAAAAAAGTGACGGCTTTTGCTTCCACGAGTTGACATATTTCAGTTTAAATCTGAATTTTCGAGCACACACTGTTCCAAAGAGGGCCGCTTGGACCAATACAAACATAGAAAGTGACCCTGCATTATTGTGAGCTGTCACAAAGACTCTAGCTTCATCAAAATGAATATATTCTGATAACCATGGCTTCTTAGGAAAAGTGTACAAGCCTTAAAATTTGTGGGTTTTTTTATGTGATTGAATAACTTTAAAAATCAGTGATGGAATTTTAATGTTCTGCTGGAATAAAAATAGGCTATTTTCCAAGGATAAGCAGCTTACTGTTGTTTTTGTAAGTTCCAGTGAAACTGTCATACAAGCAGATCTAGTAGCACTCAAGTAAAAAAAAAAAGCAAAAAAATAAACCTGTTTAACCTTGAGGGGACATCCTAACCATTTTTATTAGATCATATATCCAGAGTGCTTTATAATCACTTTCACTCCAGTTTACAACTCGTTTATTTCATCATGGGATTTAAGTTTAAACTGCAGGCCGTCAGCCTGCTCTAATAAAGTCACAAATCGATGCTGATTCTAAAGCCATATACTTGTTTGATACATTTCAAGAGGATTTGACTGGTTTTAGTCCAAGCATGAGTCAAAATTTTTATTTATGGATACCTTCAGTGGCTTGTTTGATCTCTTGTAGATTCATATATGGAGTTTTTTTATCCCGTTCAGCAAGACAAGTCTTTGCAGACAGAAAAGAGTGTTTGCACAGAGCAGGATCTGAAAGTCCCTGTATTCTTGTGAAGCTGAATTGTCCTGCTGTGGTAAACAGAGCTCCACTACTCTATGCAGCATAAAACAAACTTTCAAAATCAAATGCAAGGTCAGTGTCAAGGAAATGATTGAAGGGCTCTTGATTTTTCCCAGAAATATTGTTGGCAGCAGAGTTGAGTCTTTACTCTGCCTGTCTCTCTCCTGGTGTTTCTCTGCAGAAGTGTTAATCTCTCTGTCCCAGCTCCCTTTCAAGGGTAAAGAGAGGAGAGAAACACAATGTAACCAGGTCTCCACTTTAAGCTTATAGCTCAGATGAAGGTAGATGTCCAGCAGCTTGTGTTCAAGCCTTGGTGAAAGTTCCTGCAGCCTGATGTGTTGGCGGCACAAGCAGCACATACACTCTTAATTTCTCTCTTTTCACTCGCACTTTCTCCATCTTCCTGCTCTCCTGTTTGTTTACTTGCCCCCCGATGAGATGTGGCTTGCATGTGTAGTGCGTGTTTTTGTGTGTGTGTGTGTGTCTAAGTGAGCGCTTACGTGTGTTTGTGTGCATACACGCTACGAGCAAGTCTTGTAGTGGATGTGTGTATGCCCGCGCGTGCATTTAAACGTGTGTCCCTATGACGGCTCTCGGTTCTTTGGGTTTGCGCTTTTACGACTTCTCATCATGAAGAAAGTCGCTGAAGGAAACCACAACCGATACACACTTCTGAGAGGCGGCGTCTTTAAAAGGAGCAAATGTCTCATTTCCAAGAAAAAGAAAAGAGCAGGAGAGAAACGCTTGTAATTGAGAGCGGTGTGTGAGGTAAATGAGGGGAAAAAAGGATGATTTCATCATGAGAAACATTGTACTTTATGAGGGAATTCCTTGGGAAATGTCTACCATTCGAGACGCTGAGAGGCTCGTTCTACTTATAGAAGCTCAAACATCATCAGCAGAAAATGAAAAGGCGAAGACGTTGGGGATCTGACACACTGTTTGACTGACAGGAAGTGCAGCGCAGAAAAAAAACATGTAAAAATACAGTTACACCACTTTATATCTGACTTCATTCTACTTTTTGACATTAAAGATCTCTTTAGGTGGTAGACTCCCCACCCTCATGGAAGATCTTACATTTCTAAGGGGATTTTTAAAAGTTCCTCATGCTGTTCAGGCCTGTATTATTGGGGTTTTTTTTTAAATCTGGGGATAACAAGAAAAGTTTTAGGTAGCAGTGCAGCAGTCAGTGTCTATATGTGGGCAGCTACAGGTTTTTTTTTTTCTCAATTCAAGTCTGGCGGTAAGAAAGATGTTCCTCCATAGCTGTCTGTGGAAGTTTGTATCAAACGCACCCCTGGCACAGTGGGAAGATCCTTACCTCTTTTTCACTTACAAGTTGTTGTAACTTCTCAGGTGCTTTCTGCCTCTCAATCAGAGGCGTCCAGGAGGAAATGTTAGAAAGTTTGGTGAATTTTTGCTTTGGTGTATAAAACCGATTGGGCGCTTGAAGCAGCATTTCTGTGATAAAGGACAGTTCTTCTCCCCTATAGCGACTTCTGTCCTCTACTTACTGTATGGAAAACCTAACCATTTGTACACAAAAGAAACTTTCAGTGTATGTGAGGGATTGTGGAGCCAAGCACTTGGAGGCCAAATGTGATTCACATCTTTCGTCTTCGGTGCCCGGTGAAACCGCAGCAGCTGTCGAGATCAGTCTGTCGATCGCCGGACAAAGCATCGCTTATCAGTCGGCTTATGGGCTCCGTTGAAAGACAAAGCGGCTGTTAAGAGGTTTAGGTGACAATACGAAAGATTAACCAACATGCTGCTCTTGTTCCTGTTGAGAAACATATCTATATGTTACAGCAAAATATCTTAATCAGGACCTTATTCATAACAGGATTCATTTAAAATCATTTAAAGGGATTTATGTTTTCCTGTCAAGTCTTAGCTTTTGTTATCCGGTGGTGCTTTGTGTGAAGATGGCCTTGTGCTTGAATATTCACTCTTTTGTTTAGTTTTTTATCCGTATTTGAGTCTTCTCAAGTATTCCATAATGGAGATAATGGCATTTTAATTTCTATATAATTTTGTTAGACTAAACGTCAACCAAACACCTGATGGATTGCACATTGTCCGTCCAGGCCATCCTCATATTAATGTCTATTTAATGTCAGATTGTTTGCTGGGATCATTTACAAATCTCGTGGTGAAAGATCATAAACAGTGTTGAGTTCTCCTCGCGCTCCCGAGTGCCAAAGCTTGATGAAATATTTGTGTTTGAGTAGCGGAGATGTGCAGTGAGCCCGAGTGTTTGGACAGCACTGCCTGGCAGGACATTTACCACTCCACTGTACAGAAGACTGGGAGGCAGAGCAGTCAGTGTGCTGTTGAGATAGGCGGCATGGTGAGAACGTCTGGTGGAAGGTTAGCTATGACCATAGGGCTGAAGTAGCCTTATGGCCCAAGCATAGCTTTCCTTCCTTGTACAGTATGTTGTCTGGTGTTCTTTTGGTTTCTATGCATCTTGATGTCTTCTGTAATGTGCTGTGTGACAATACCGTTTGTTAAATAAGGGTACTTGGCCCCTAAAGTGATGAGAACATTGCCGTCATCCATGTTTGAAGTTTAATGTCCTGAAAGCTTCTAACAAGGCGGTGCTTTTTGGCAGCCAATGTAGCACCAGCTTAATAAATGCTATGTTAAGTTGGACAGAAGAAGTGACATTCTGTCAGAAAGGAAAGAATGTCATAAAACAGCATTGTTTGCAAATTACTAAATTGTCGTAGGTCTTTGTCAGATGCTGACTGTGAGTTTACTCTTAACTAGCTCATAATTTGGTTTACAAACTGGCTTCCATCACTCCTATAATGCAGAAACTGATAAAAGCACAAACCACTCAAGTTGCTGCATTGCAATAATTAACGTTTTATCAGATTTAGCAAATTTCCATACAGCTTTTTAATGTGATACTATTTAATGCACTCAGAAGTACTACTTAATGGACTATTGTCTCAGTGCATTCATGATCAGATCATCCAAGTATTTGACATTCAACTTTGAATAATGCTTGTGGCAACATGTCACTGACATGGTTTCATGACCTCTTTAGTCAGTGATCTGCTGCGAATACATGAGATACTATCTTCATCTACCCTACCAAAAACTGTACAATCTCACACACACACACTCCTTCGCTTCTCCTTCACACACACACACACTGACAGAGTGTTTGTTCTGTTGTTGCAGATTTACACAGACTGGGCCAATCACTACCTGGCCAAGTCTGGCTGTCCGCGCCTCATCAAGGACCTGAGCCAGGACGTCACTGATGGAGTCCTGCTGGCACAGATCATCCAGATCATAGGTAGGCATCCATACACACACACACACACACACAAACACACACACACTCCCTGTGCATGAATTATATCTATTCTCAATTCTCTGCTTAATTATAATGTTAATGACAGGATAGAACATTTTATTACAAAAGCATTTTATTGTCTCACTTCAGAAATAACTTTTGATATTTAAAAAATAATAAAACAAAGAAGAATAAATCCACGTATCATCAGCAGTATTAAAACACTGCGTGTGTCTATAATTCATTCTGTCTGGCAGATGAAGCGACCACCCACTCACACACTCACACACACACACACACACACACACACACACGCAGTCACACACATACACAGTGTGTTTGGTCTTTGTTGTGGTGAGTTGGAGGGAAGCTGTGCCTCAGTCTGATATTTGGGCCAAATCGTAACAGCTCTCCCTTGTTTTGGGTGTTGGGTGAGCTGCAGTAGAAGAGATCTATGACTCTGGCACCCAGGGGTGCAGAGGCATGTGTCACCCCTCGGAGCCCAGAGAGTCTTTACATCTCTCTCTCTCTCTCTCTCTCTCTCTGTCTGCCTTTCTCTCTATCTGGTTTTATGTCTATGTGTCTCTTCCTCTCTGGCGCTCTACTTATCATGTCTCTAGTCTCTGTCTCCATCGCATCTGCACTTTTTCTAGGTCTCTCTCTTTCATTTCCCTCTGTGATCTCACTTTCCCTTTTTCTTTTCCTCTCCTCATCTTTCTGTGTATTGAGCTTGTAATGTGATTCCTTTTTTTCAGCAAAGAGTAAGGGATTACAGGCAAAATTCAATAGTATTACGCTACAGTTACTAATCTCAGTAGTGCTCCTTTACCTTGGCATTCTGGGGATCCGCTTGTTTGCTATCTCACCAGGAGTTGGATGGGATGTTTGTTGTTTGAAGAGTTTGTCCCTGTGAGTTCATTGGACACACTGGTCAAGGCTAGCTTCTGCCAAAAGAGAAGAATATGCCTTTCACTGACTCAAGAGTTGTCGTATTTGCATGTTACATCTTAGGTGGCTAGCCACTGGAAAGCATGAGAACGTCCCGGCAGAAAAACAACAGAATTAAAGGCCGGAAACGCACGCAGTTTATTCTACGTTGAGTGTCTGCGTGGACAGGAGTGATGACATGTTTATTGGCATATATGATCCGCACATAGGGTCCACGTGGTCATAAATTTCGAGCTGCATGCCTCTACGCAGACCATCGCAGACATGAGCAGATTAAAAAAGTTTGTCATGCTGACTCTCAGCTATGCAGGGAAATATCATTTAGTCATTTGTTCAGATGGTTACGTTTACCTGACCAAGACTTCTTGTGGTTGTGCAAATTCTAACAGAGTGTCTCAGATAGCAAAAGTGGAAGTAATGTGATGTTTTAGCTGCGTAGAACCTGTTAGCTCTTACTGATGGTTTCTTTCAATCCTGACCACAGTCTTTCCCTAACTTAGGTTCTAAGTAGTTTTTGTGCCTAAAGAGAGGTGTCAGATTAGTCGTTTTTGTGACAGCTGTATGCTCTATGCTGCAAGAATCACCTGGCTTTGTTCACAATTGAAAGGTGCGTGGACCCCGCGGCTTCACTGTGAGTAATCTAGCTGTTAACGATCAGTAAATACATCCACACAGGAGACTTGTTGCTCTTCTTACCTCAGTGTCTTGTTTTCTACTTCTACACATGTTAAATACAGCTGATGTGATGTGTGGGTGTGGAGGATTTGGAGTTGGAGCCTTCGACAGAGCTGGGCTGTGCATCAGAGAGTAATGTAGCCTATGAGTAATCTAACTGCTATGGAGTATAAATGACTTTGTTCATGGTGATAGGTAATTGATTTTTCAAGTAACTTATCCAACACTGTTATGCAATTCAGTCTCTTTTTTTTTTTTTTACACTTTGAGACATATTTCTATCCCTCATTCTTTTTCTTCTTCTTACATCTACTGTTTTTGCTCTCTTTCTCTTTCTTTATGTCTCTATCACTGTTCTCAACTTTTCTTTTTCTGTCTCTCTCTCTCTGTTAACCACACACACACACACACAAACACATTTTCCTCTCTATTACATATTACCGTACATATGCTGCCTTTCTCACTGATGCTGTCTGCCTTACTTCCTCACTCTCTCACTCTCTCCGACTTCTCTCTCTCTCTCTCTCTCTCTCTCTCTCTCTCTCTCTCACTGCTGGATTGAAACTTTACCCTCCCTGTTCGCCCAAACAGACAATGAGGCCAAGTCGGCCTGTCAGTAATTCTCTGGCGGCAGCTGACGAATTAGGCAGCTTTGCTTCCCAGACCTCTCCTGCGTCGCTCTGCACCTCAATACAAACACACACACACACACATGCACATACACACATGCACATACACACACACACACACACACACACACAGTTCTATGCTAACCTCACCAGAGGTTTCCTGCTGGATTTATACACCTGAACTCAAAAGTCATTGGACATCGGGATGTTAAAGTTCAGTATGGGACGACAGTAAAAAAAAAAAAAAATCTTATTTCTTCATTTCCTTTCTCACGCAGCGAATGAGAAGGTGGAGGATATCAATGGCAGCCCCAGGAGTCAGTCGCAAATGGTGAGTCCGTTTTATCCTCCTCGCTTTTATATTGAACTGCATCCATCCTTTAATGCCTTGTTGTTTTATAGGAAAGACAGAAAAATATGTGCTCACTTTTCACGTCTCTGCTACTAGACTGAAATCAAGTTTTCATATCCCCAATTTTGTACTTTTTCACTGAAGCTAACACGAAGCAACTGTTAT
The DNA here is from genome assembly GCF_914725855.1 of Thunnus albacares. Lineage (NCBI taxonomy): Eukaryota > Metazoa > Chordata > Actinopteri > Scombriformes > Scombridae > Thunnus > Thunnus albacares. The sequence goes on along the minus strand of NC_058128.1, from coordinate 20,829,603 downwards.
GTGAACTTTGGGGGATTGCAAGCAGCCAGTTGGATCATGTTAAGAAAAATAAAGATCACATTACATTCGACGGTTTCTCAAGTGATGCTCTCCTCCGCAGCTACTGACAACAGCACGACATCGCTTGACCGCCAAAATTACAAAGCTGTGATTGAAGTAGCATTTCTCAATCACCTGCTAAGAGCTGGGAAGTAAAAAGGAATCCGTTGAGGAAATTCCATTTTTACCAGCCAAAATCATTTAGATACAATTCTTTCTCACCTGTTCTCATCTTTTTGGTGGTTCTACACTCACCACGCACCCTCACATGGAGTGTCATAGTCGCAACTGATCATCCGCCAAAGACAAAGTTTACCTGTCACTTGAATTTTTAATGTCAGAAAGTGATTTCAAGCAGCCAATAGTAATTATTCTGATCAGAGCCATTCACAAACCATAACCATCTTTACTATTCAGGAACAAGGAGATGCCTGGAGTAACCACATCGCCACTTGCCCAAACACGTAGTAGAGCCCTGAAAAGTTCAAACCTTCACATATTTGACTTACTGTGCCATTTTCAATAATCTGTATTTCTGGCTGCCATGCGGCTGAGCGATGCTGGCGGTGTCGTTTTTCCCTCTGTTAATGAGATGACGGGCTGTATAACCGCTGATTGTCGTCACTGTGAGATAATTACCCCTCACTTTAACTAGAGTTGACTAAGTGTTTATGCAGTGTCGGTTTGCCCTGGCATCTGCGCTCCTGCCATTAAAAGTGACTAAAGCTGTTTAGCCGCTTCGGCGCGCTTTCTTAGTAAGACAGTGTGGGTGAAGAGTGAGTTTGGTCCTGGCAGTGAGGGTTTTTTTTGTGTGTGTGTGTGTGTGTGTGTCGGTCATTGTGTGTCTTTGTGATTTGAGCTGTTTGTTTTAATATGTATAGTTTACTGTAAAGCTTTGTATTTATTGTACCAGTCTGTCTCTCCTCCATGTACATTTTCCCAACACGTTCCAGTATTTCGATATTTGCGTTGGTTAGTTTTAACGCAGGACCTCTGGACGTGAGAAGTCAATGGATTTGATACGTTCTCTGAGGGTGTTGAGGAAAATCAGAGAATCTTTCTAAAACAATCAACATTGGAATGTGTCAGAACGTGTTTTACAACTGGTTTCACAACGTTCAGCGCAGTTTTCAGCTGTTTTTATTTTTTCCTCCATGGTGAGGCCAGCTGTAGTGGAAGCAGACAGTGCACTTTGTTAGAAAAACAACATTAAAGAACCAGGAAGGAAGAACATTTTAACATGAACTCTAGTAACCCCTTAATGTGACCGTGTGAGTTAAATCTGTCAAAACCAGTTCTGGAAAGAATAACTCTTGTAGGTTTATTTCTCTTGTCACATGAGGCGATTCCGGTCACAGCTAGAAACAGCTGAGTCCAGACTGTGACACACTGGTCACTAAGGGCGAGCTGCTGCAGCGCACAAGCATGTGGCTCGATATGGCAGCAACCTCTGTCCATGTTTGTGTGTGTGTGTGTGTGTGTGTGTGTGTGTGTGTGTGTGTGTGCAGTTAGCTCTTTGTCTCAGTCACTTACTAAGCCTATTGATCCCGCACCTGCTCTGACTACAGAGGGTCCAGCCAGCTTGGGAAACTCAACTTTAAGGAAGCACGGTTGCTTAAAGTGTGGGTGCAAAGGGAAGGAAACAACTGACACAGACACACACACACACTCACTCAAACACAGACAATAACATCCACAAAGATTCAGCCATCTTGCAGAACTACTGTGTGGAATTATCAAGTTTTACACCACAGCAGGGAAAAAGAACTGTTTTCTAACTGGCCGATTTGGAGACTTATGCTGAGTTTGCATCAGGATATTGGAGACGAAAAATCAACAGCATAAAGTTGGCTTCTAAAACAGATGCGCGACTAATTCCTACTGTACTATAAATACATTTAGTAAACCATTTTAATGCAATTTTAAACATCTGAGCTATCCGCATAATGTAGAAGGAGGAAGACTGAGAAATGGAAGTGATGACACGTGAACATACGGCTGTTCAAATGCGAAAGTATTTGCTTTGGCTTGTTTATCCCATGAGCTTGAACACTTGATATCAATCTGAAACTTAAGTTATTTACTGACAACCTTCCCTCCCCCCCCATCCAGAGAAAAACTAGAGCTATTTTTTAACTTTTGGCTGCATATTGACAACCAGAGCTGTGAATTTTGGAAAACTGCCACTGGCCACCTAGCACCTGGAGCTTAAACGCCTTGGCCAGAGACATCACAGTAGCAGCAGCTGCTGTCAGTGGAGGTGCGGATGAGTCTGATTTACTTCCTCTGCACGGATTTTTTTTTTTTTTTTCCCCCCATTTGGGACTTGAAACAGTGATCCTCAAGTCACAAGCCTGTTTCTCTAACTGGTAGGTCGCTGCCGGTCCGGGGGAATGGACCGAGGCCAACTGAGCAGCTGCTGGAAACTCACAAGCGGAGACCAGCACGGCATCAGCATCTGCAAGCTTCTCAGCTAATCTACATACTGTACATAATACACTCTTTTTCTCTAAGCCGTGTTCACGCTGCGAGTAGATCCACAAGTCAGCTGAAGTCTCATCATTTCCTGTAGAGATTATCCAACTGAAAAACTTGGCCGGTCAGTAAAAAACACGGCCAAGAAAGCCATTCCCTTTCACTCCTTTTTTTTTTCTTACAAAGTTATTTAGTTGTAAGAGGAGATACTCAAGCCGCTGCCATCAAAGGAGTGAATGGTTAAATTTAAAGTATATTCTATTTATTTTTGATATCTAATCAGATCACGTTACTTAATCTCTACATTTGCTGGTAAATGTATTCAAACTCAGCCTGCCAGCTACTGCAATGTCTTCAATTGGCCTCTAAATTCTTATTCCTCATGATTACAAGGCTGAAAGGGTCTCACCTCTGACTGCCCAGAGGGCTTATGGGATAGCACAGTGAAGAACAGTGGAATTATGAATTAATAGCCCTGTTTCTAGTTCTCCCCCCTCTACTTACTCTAATTTGCTCTCATCAAGAACAATATGTAAATGAGTCTGACCTTTGATCTCCTGCCTGTCACAGTGTATAATAAAAGCATGCATTTATATCATGCAGCCACCCTGCATTAATACTAAAAGGTCAAATTTTGGTCACTTGATTGATAATGTGAAATTAACGATTGGATTGTCACAGCTTTTAAAATTCTCTCCCATAACTTCACGTAGACATATTTGCTGTGGAAGCTCTCAGCTCTGACAGATTTTCAAGATGATGCAGTAATAGTTGTTACACTTAGAGCCTTTAACTAAAAGCTTGTTGATCCTCTCATAGATCCCACAAATCCCTGATCGTTTAATACAGCAGTTATTTCCTTTTCCCCCCTTTTCAGGCTTCTCAGACATCTACTGTGGCCATATCTGTGCTGTACGGTTGTTGCTCGCAGTAATGAAGGCATATTTTTCTTTTGTATTTCCTGTAGGCCAGTGAAACATCGACATTGTAAACGCAAATGGCATTCCTGACATCTGAGGCCTGGCGTTTTCAGTGGTCAGATTGGTCAAAATTTGCGAACATGCTTGTTTTTCCCGGTAGAGCTCGCTGCTTGTGTAGTCGGGGAAATAGTTTTGGTTGGATTTATTGGTGTAGGAACTAATGATTGCTGGGAATTTCTTCCTGAATTTGGGATTGTACGGCACCATACCCTTGACCACACATTTGGTTCCGGAAGGAATCATCTGCAACCACTGAGCGAGCCAGTGAAGATGATGATGAGGAGGAGGAGGAACGACAGGAGCATGGTACAAAAGGGGCTTTCAACTCATGGAGATGTAGTCTGATTCATTTTTTTCCCCCCACTGGGAATACATTTCTTTTCACAGTTTTTCAGCTTTGTGATAATACTACACCCAAAAACTTTTTTCCTGTGCTTTTTCTCTCCTCAAATCATTGTTCATGTTTTTGGGTGTCTGCTGGATTTCTTGTATTTGATTTGAATTTTTTTAGTAATGTGTGATTGTGGATAAAAGCTTCATCTAAATGCATGTGATATACAACTATAAATGCATTCTGCGGATTAAGAATCTCACCCAGCGTTTGTATGAAGCCTCCAAACCGCAGCTTTTCATACGCTTCACTCACTTCACGGCACACTCTGCAATCCCTCTCCCATGTAAAACCTCATGCCCTCTGAGTGCAGTTTCTCACAATTGTGCAGGCATCCAATGGAATTAAATGCACACGCAGATTTTTGAAAAGAGAATTTTTTTTTTTTTTTTTCATTTCTCAGAAGAATCACGCTCAAACACAAGAACGGCAGGCAGGGGACGGCAGAAGAGGTCCATTCAGCAGAAAATATTACAGCCTCACAACACTAATCCTCCTCATTATAGACAGACATCATTAGCAAACCACAGAGCGCTTCCCTAGAATACGGATGACTGTGCAGTTTGACTTTCTCGGTGTGTGTGTGTATGCGTGTGTTTTATAGTTTCTAGCGACCTCAGCAAAGGGTGTGAAGAAAAAAAAAACAAACACTTGTCAAAATCTGAGCATGTAGATGCAAAGATGCAACATTTGTCAGCAGAAGGCTGTACAGGTCGGGGTAGGAAAGATTTACATCAAACAACTCGCTGCTTTAAAGTCAAGCCTTTCTTGTTGCTTACAATTTGGAGTATTGGATTTTAAAGTGTCATGGATCATATTTAGATCAGCTACCCTCAGGCTTAGCTGTCATCCAATTTAGTTTGATCTGACAATGTAATTTCTTTGGCTGGTGATTATTTGATGAAATGTTTGTGTTAAATTGTGATATAGTTTGTCAAATTTTAGGTTATTGGACCCATTCTAGGAGATGCACTATGCCTGGCTTTCAAGATTAAGTTTACATCTTCATGTTCTGTTGGAGGAACAGAAAATCATATGTGACTTTCAGCACATAAAAGATCATTTCTGCATTTGTTTTTAATTAACTGTAGTGGTTTTAGTAGTAAGATTTTTTCAAGTTAAGTAAAAAAATCTAAATAGGTGTTATGACAGAAATATATAAAAAAAACAATTAATGATGAGTGATTCTGTGTGGGTAGAAAATATTGTTCAGACCTTTGATGAACAAATGTTTAACACAGAATGCTTTGTTTCAGTGAGTGTACTGAATCATCAGTTTCACTGATCAAATCAGCATTGGAGTTTCCCTCACTGCAAACTGAAAGGACAATTGTCAGTTCAGCCAGGATCTACAGTATATTACTTCCTGTTTAAAAGTTTATTGAAGACTGCAAAATCCACAGAGACAATCATGATGCGATAACTGTGTTGCAGTCAAGCTGTTGCTAAGCTAACCTTATAAACAATGCTTATGTTGGCTCAGTATTGTACTTAACTGAACGAAACAGCTCAAATCAGAAACAGACTTACGGTTAAATACGGTCAAAAGTACAGCGTAAGGTCAGGCATCATGTACGGTAAAGTGACTGCTTACTGACGCTGCAAAGTGATTTGTAATTTCCACTTCTACTGGAAAAGTCATAATGCGTATTGTGGTCCGAGCAGCAGGTTTGGGCTTGGTGTGCTGCCTTTGAGGCCTAATTGAGTCTAGTGTTTCTTGGAGACTATAAAAGCCCACTCAGTCTCATCTGGGCCCCATCTGTTGGCAGCCTGCGCTCCAGCCAGACAACGGGACAAACGGCACGAGCCATTCAGTGGTGTCATCCTGACTGGCCTGATGCTTCGTCACCAGCACAGCTCGCTATTAATCTTTGGCGCTAATTGATCATGTTACTAATTTGAGTCCTAGGCTCGAGTTCCTGCAAGGCCAAACCAACTGGCATCTATGTGACACTATTCCTCAGGCCGTTAATTTGATTACACCAGCCTGGCTGTCGGGCAACTTACCTATTATGAGAATCAGTCGGTCTGGAAATACACTGACAAATGGATGATGGGAACTCAGGGCTTCTGAAACATCCCTGATGTCATTTTGCATGCCTGGCGATTGGCAGCGAGTGGTCTAAAGAGGGCAGAGACAGATGGCCGGTTTAGACTGCTGAAACGATAGCTATTCAGGGGGTGTAATTCATTCTCTTTTCTTGTTCACAGTCTGGATGCCTTCATGGTAGAGAGGTGAGCTTGTGACCAGAAGGTTGTAAGTCAAATCCTGTGTTATCTAGAAAATCTGGCAAAGAAAAGAGTGAGAGATGTTGTCCTCTCTGTTAAAGGTTGAGGCAAGAAACATCTTCCTTTTATGCTTTTATGGCAGGTTTTAAGCTGTGATAAACATTTGTCCAAAACATTTATTGCCATGACGGAGAAAAAAAGTGAAGGCACAAAGAAGCACACTGTTTTCTTTTAGTTCACTCTCATCAGTGTTGTTTCCATACGCAGCAGCTGTTTTCAGACAGACAAAGCTAACAACTAGCTATTGAACGCATGAAGCATTTAGCGGCTAAAGAGCAGAGCGTTAAGGAGAGTGAATATTGGACATATTCGTTGGGTGGGCGGAAACATGACTCCAGTGAATGACTACTAATATTCCTCCATACCTGCTGGATGTGTAAATAGACAGCTTTACTAACAAGTTTTTCCTATCATCTTAAAAGGTAATAATATGTCAACAGTGTGTCTACAGCTTGTTTCCACTAACCTCCAAGTGGCTAAATAAAGCCACAGATGCAAGCTGTGTGTTTGGAACATTTTACGCACACACACTTTTTACAACGTCATTTACGGACATCAGAGAAATGGAATATGCTGCAGGAGTGAGTTACACAACTTTCCATGGATGTTTTGATGCTTTTTTTTTTTTTTTCACGATGAGATAGGGTTAATGGTGAACAGCATTAGCTGCTGTCTTCCACAAATAAGTTCACTTGAAACCTTTCAAAACCGCGTTTTAAGGCAGGATCCTGGAGTGAGTTTGTACACCGCAGGCGTGTAATTTCAAAGGGAACATTTGGTGTTAATCAATCTTCATATTTCATCCACATTTTGAAATGGAGATTATTTTCAGTGCATTCATGTGTTACGTCTGGTGCCAACACGCGTTTATCTTGCTTTCAGCTCAGAACACATTATGTCAAAGAACAAGATATCTTGTGTCAGTTCTTTTCACTACTACTGCCAGAAGTACTGAGAGGAGTGCGTGATGAATGTGTGATGTCTCAAATTGGGACGTTGGAGTGATGAAAACCTAGATGCGGTACCAAGGAGTGAGAGTGTGATCCTGTTTGTAACGTATGCTTCCTCAAATGCCTCAGCAGCTGTTGCGCGGCGTGAACATCGTTACCTTCATTCTCGAACTCTTGAGAAGATTCTTCGGGGGTCGTCTCCTTTTTTCTTTGCTCCTCTGCAAGAGCCTGTTTATTACTGTAAAAGGTGTTCTGGTGCAGAGGTTGACCCTCTCTTATGTTAGTCAGTTTAGCAGAATGAACAGAGCACCCAGGGGCTCGTTACAGGCTTGCTTGTAGCTCAATTGGAAGCTTTTAATCACTCATTATAACTGAACGACATGGGCAGATGTTCTGTTAAGGGAGCAAAGAGCTGGCTTGCTAAGGCTGCAGTGAAGGACTAGTAACCTTTGATCTAGTTCAGTTCTCTTGACTGCAATGCACCAGCTGCAGCCTCTCCAGCATACTCCGCACCTTCTCGTATTCAATGTGAATGTTGCAATTTAGGAGTAATGAAGTATAAATCAATCAGTCTTTCCATTAATTCCCTCCATCCTTTGCTCCTAAATTAAGCGAGGAACATTTAATTGTCTTCCCAGAACAGAAATCAGGATCCAGCTTCCTGCCCCCTTTTTCTTAAGTTCATTTATCTTTTTTAGCCTCTGTCCGTCTCCCGCCCAAGATATTGCTCAGCTCAAGGACTCATTAGCTTATTTACAACCAGGCCACCTTGAATCATGCTGTTAGCTTCCCTCTCCCGCCTCCCCGCGCTTAGTGAACTCGACCCCGCCTGGCACTCTCCTCAGCCACCCGCGGCGTGACATGGCAAGTGTCACGGCTTCAAGCGATCGCTGAGTGTCACTCTCATTCCTCTCTGCCCGAAAACAAAAAGAGGCTTGTCGTTTGCTCTGCTTTACAAATGAAAGAAAAGCTACAACTGTGTTTTGTGTGTTCTAAAAGGCAAAGTTCATGGTTGTAGCTTTGATTTGTTTTTGACACTTACTCCCAAAAAATGTAGATGAAGCTGCTTAGTTGCGCTAAGCGACGTCGCCTCTTTTGAAAACAGAACTTCACTCTCCAGACGTTAGACAGTAAATGCACACAGAACGCTCTTGTTTATGATCCCAGTCGTATTCTAAACCAAAGGGACAAAAGAAGCAGAAGATCTTGTGTGAGTGCTGCTATTTCTGGATACAGCGCTCGCTCATGGCCCTTTAGAAGAGAGTTTGTTTCGAGTCTTCGTTTCCTACAGCTAACCATACCTGATTTAGATAAATAAGATGAATATGCATTGTGATTTGGGCTGAATCGTCCTTAAAATGTATACATTTAACTTTCTGATCATTACTACTTTTAATGGTGAAGATAAACTAGTAAAATGTTTGCTTTAAGTCTCACTGCTTAACATTGTTGGCCATTGCTGTTAGTCAGGAGTTATGATCTGTATTTCTGGCCATGTAGGAGATGACCTCCAATGACATACAACAAAATGTACTTTTTTTTTCTCTAGTCACGTTTTTGCAGCCCCTAGAGCCAGAAAATAGAAAATGAAAGTCACGTTTCATCAGCGTTCTCAATACTTTACAGTCTACACCATAGAAAAACATCATAAGAAGGTTTGTTTTTATCCAGATTAGTAAGACAAAAAGGCTGAGAATCGACAGGCAGCAGCAGAACCGTGAAGGTATTTCTCACCTTGTATCATTACCGGTCAGCAGGTTATGCAAACAGATGCTTGAAGAGCCAGCGGCTTAACCTCATTGACCCTTTTAGGAGAAACAGCCTCAGACAGGACTGACAGCTGAATTTGTTGGCTGTCAACAGCAAACAGTAATACTATCCATCATGTGTGCAGATGTTTACCTACGCAGAACAGCACTGTAACAGCGTATACGTGAGAAAGAGGCAGGAGACGGTGGAGTCATTCCCCACCGGCTGGTGAGAGCTTAAAAGCCATCAAGAAATACTTAACGTCGTCGTTCTCGTCCCTGAAAAGCATCCTCCGCTCATTTATCCTCCTCTGCTACTTACTTTAATGTGCTCTGGTGTAAAGATTAATAATTACGCCTCTTCATCTTCTTTCATATGTTTTATTATATATTTACCTGCAAAGCCATTAACTGAGATTAGGTTAACCAAGATTAGTTTTTAGTGTTTTAGACTAGAAACTAACGCTTAAGCCTTTTTGGAGTTTTCCAGCCTTTTAGCCTCTTTACCAGCCTGGTTTACAGTTTTATGTTCTATTTTTATTTTAATTTCATGTTGGGGGGTACTTTGTTTTGTCCTAATCAGTCAGTAGTGGTTTAAGAGATATCATTTCTATAAGTCGATTGAACAACTTGTAAAGCTGCGTCAATCTCATTCATGTTTTTGGTCACTACTTTTTAAAGAATTCGGCAAGGTAGGCAACTAGCTATTTAGAAGATGATATACTTATTCTTAATCCTGTCTAATATTTTTTTTTGTTTGTTGTTTTGTCATCTTTCCAATCAGGAGGAATAGCTGTCAATGAAAACAAAACACCAGACCTTTTTGAATTGAGATGTGGACAGTGACCCAGAGGTCTGGAACCAGGGTGGTGGTTGTTAATTTTAGTCCATTTACTAGTCACAGGGAGTACGATCCACTCTGTGAAAACGCTTGCATGATGTCTTCTGTGGCTCTGGAGGAGCTTTGTTGAGTCAGAGAAAATGACTCAAGTGACATCACCAAAGTAATCTAGTTTTGGGTTTGAGGAAGTACAAACTTTTGGGGCTTTTGCGGGCATTTACAAGGCAAGGAGGTTCTTACGAAAGACAAGATTGAGTTGCATTATGGGAAGTGTAGGATCAAGTGGTTTTGAAACTTGACCCACGCAAGGAAAAGTCTAAAAGTCAGGATATTTCATCCTCTGGATCGGTTTTGACCATTTCTTGTAAAAATCTTTCTCCTGTAAATGGTCCAACTTTAAAGAAGTGCTGGACTACTCTTATTTACACAGCCGCTTCTGAAAGTGACCTTCGTGATTACTCATGGTTGCTAGGATATTTGCAGTGACACTGCATGGCTTCTGTTGCTGATGTTGCTGTAGCTCAGACTGAAATGCATCTAAGAAAGAAAACAAAACTGAGAACAGAGACTGAAGAAGATGACAACATATGCGGTCTTTGCACATGCATTGCATCACAACTTTTTGAGAATGCATCATCAACTGAAGTGTTAATGAGATCTGACTCCAGCAGCGAAGAAGGGTTTCTAAAGAGATGAACCCAGAGATGGATGTGGTGACTTGCTCGTCTTTGTCATCCATGAAACATCTCTGTTTGACTGTCTGTCTCTGTCTCCCTCTGTTTCTGCCGCTCGCTCACACACGGCGTACACACACATGTGGACACACACCCTGTCTGTGCAGCAGATGCGCAAAGCCACATGGAGGCCCTCCAAGTTATTTGATGCTGTAAACATTTGAAAATGAACCACCATATATAATTGAGACATCCATGGATATAGTCTTGTGTTGCCATGCAGATCCTGTTGATTATACATCATGTGTGTTTATGTGCTGACTGGGCTGGAACAGTAGTTTTTTAAAGAACCAGAAACGTCACAGCCAGTAAAATCCTCAAAGGAAATTATTGTTTTATTTATAAGAATATGAGGTATGATGTGATAAAAATCAGCTAGGAGCTTGTTTTGTCTCTGAAGCCTCAGCTACTTAAGTTGAATCATTTTAGTTTGGTTTTCTTGTGTTAGAAATAGTTTTATGACATACAGTTTCATAACATTTAGGCTGCTATGAATGCAAACATGGACTGTAAGCCTGAGTAGGCAGAATTAATCTGAATGTGTCAGTTCAACATGAGGTTCAAACTGATGGAGTTTCTAAAAATGAGCAGTAACCCCCTTTTGAAAAAGATTTTAGGAAAGACAGATCCTCAGCTGTCTGAGGATCTGTGTGAAAGATTTCAGTCAGGGTAAGGGATTATGGGAACTGCCACCATGATCAATATTGAATAAAACTTGATCTGCCATCAGTTTTTCAGCTGATGGCAGATGAGAAAAAAGTTTCTTTACTTCGGATTTTGACATGATGAGCAATGATCCCTGGATTATGAGACAGGATCCTTTAACCCAGCCTCCCTTCTGCCCATCAGCTGCTCTAAGCTCTGTCCCATTTTGATTCTTCGTCTGTCAGCAGCTGTCTGCTTTGGACACACTCAGAGTGATAGGGCAGGGTGAAAGAGGAATCAATGGACTGTTTGGGACGAGACCAGTGGAAGCACAAGTGTCAGACCGCTGATCTGGAGAGAAGAGCTGATGTAGAAGTGATAAACAGAGAGAAGTGGTTTGTTTGGGTAGAGGGAGGGCTGAGTGGCTCCACATTCTGACAGTGAGGTACTCGGAGCAGCTTCAGGTCTGCTGTAATTGGCTACTCATGGGGAAAAAAACACACAAATAATTCTTCCCTTTGGGCTACAACTCAGCTGCAGAAAGCAGAAGGGTTTGGCTCCGACTGCATCTGAACGTTTGGATTTCAAAACAGCTCAGCTCAACGCAATGATTAATAAAGTATATTCTGGCTGTGAAAAGCATCCCAGTAATGTGTCACTTGAGTGTGAATGATGTGCTCTGCCTCAATAGGTTTCAAGTGCCAAGAGGAATTAATAGGTACAAAAAGCATGTATTCATCTTCTCAACATCTGAATAGAAGAGAAATGCAAACTTTGACACAGTGGACTCTGAGGCAAAAGTAATTTCGTAAGCTTTAGCTGATATCGATTTTGAGCTGCTGAGAGAAAGGCTTTAAATGATGACACAGCGGTTTGTACATCGATTTGATCAGATTTCTTTGGATTCACCTGAGTCATCACTAGACTAAAGAAGATGCTACAAAAGCCAATCAGCTGTTTGTTGAAAAGAGTACAAAGAAGTCACATCCTCTACTGGGTTTCCATGCCCCCTGAACACTCTGGTGAATCAGGTTCCAACCCCCAGGATAAGATTTTTTAACTCTATTTTGATGAGGATGTAAAAAATTAATAAACACTGACAACATTCAGAAAATATTCACAAAGTAAAACCAAATGTAAAGAAAAACCAGAGGTCATCTGAGTCATCCTGAGACTTACTCATGAGCTTGAGTCATCTGTGTTTTTGAAATACTGACTTAGGGATTTTAGGTGGCATGTATTTTCCAGTGGATATGTAGCATTTTGGAGTAAAACCCCTCAATTATTGAGCTGTGCTCATGTGCTATAAAGCGCTAACGCCTGGTTTTCCAGTCCGGTCTTGAAGGAGGTTGTTTTCTGTCCCGTAGGAAGTGGTAATTGAGGTGTTGGCCCATTTGTATTTGACAGTTGCATCGAAGGGATAACACTTTCCAATTCCAGCCATCATACATCAGTCACTTGATACCTTTAGAGAGGCCCAACGTGCCCACACATTATGTAGGCAAGAAAGGCCACGAGGAAATTAAGCTGTAAACATGCAGATGTAGCAGTGTCTCATTTTGTATCTCACTCACCGAGTCTCATTGGAGTGGAAAGAGTCAGAAAATATACCGAAGTACTGTATAAATGCTATAATCTTCCTGAAATGTAGCTTTAGTGGAAGTAATTGCAGCTGTAAAGATTCACTGAAGTAAAAGTAAATTAAAGTGCATGCAGAGAAAAAGATGAGTCACTTTTTTTTTCTTTTTTTCTTTTTTTTTTTTTTTTACAAAGAACTCAATTCCATGTCATCTTTTCAGTGCAGTTTTAATACAAAATGTAGTTCACACCTGTCTTTTAATGGAAGAAAAAGACTTAAAGTTAAGTTCATAAACAAATTAAAGTCAATATATTTAAGTACATGTGAAATTGCATGTTGAAAATACTAAGATGTATACAAGTTAAACATTTTACAAACAATGCTGTCTTTTCTAGGCAGCCATTGATTTCCATTCATTTCTGTATGGTATGAAAATCCCTGAACACACTAGTGAAACTTGTGTGTAATCAAGTGAACGTCAAGTCCATAGTCATATCTGTTAAAAATACTGTCACCTAAATACAGTGTAAGTGCAGATTGATTTGAAGTATCAGCACTGCATTAACACACACAAGTAAAATAAGTATGACAAAAATGAATACAGTACAGACTTGGTTTTTACTGTGATACACAGCTGAAGCAAGTATTGATTCTTTGCTAATTAATAAAAATGGTTTCTTGGAACCTCATATATGAGTTATCACATGACCAGAACTGTGCCAAAATTCAGGTTTTCTAGTCATTTCAACAACGTGAGGTCATTTTAATCTATCTTTCAAGAACTATGCGATGTACAGGATGATAAAGGACACAAGATGAGTGTCCTCCTCAATCTTTCCCTGTTGTTCTCTGTGTCTTACTAATATTAGAGCTCACTCGTCAGCGTCCAGTGACTTCAGAGGTCACTGCTGAGGGCAGTTTGAACCAGGCCTTGCGGTTTCATACTGAGCAAGCCTCGTGTCATCCAGCCATGGTACAAGCTTCTCTCTGCCCGGCCTGCCTGCATCAACTGGAACGTGATATTTTGATTTGTAGTGTGGCTCTGTAAATGAAACATAGCTTAATTGAAACTGATTATCTCACAAACTTAACAGCTCCCCCTCATTATTCTTCCAGGCTTAGTGGCAAGTTTCCTTCCCGCAGTGCGTGTTGCACATGTGCCCTCCTGTCACTCCGCAAAATGTGCTCCCTTTTTTCCTGCTTTAAGCACTGCATGATTGGGCGAGGTGTGCCTCATCAAAATGCCCTTTTCCAAATTGCTTTTAATGGCTTATGCGGATCCGTCTGATGCCAGCCTGCGTCGGAAAAATAAATGATGTTGGTTCCTTGAGAAGCTGTTACAGGATGCCACAAAGCCAAACCGCCCACCAAACTAGCAGTTAAACATCGCCAGAATGCCCCAGCCGTCATCAACGCCTTCAATCATTATTCCGCTTGTTTACGTCATTTTAGAGTTAAGGCCGACTAAAAACAAACAGCGGTTTCATCTAAAAGCCTCAGAATTTTCTGGGTGCAGTGTCGAAGGCTCACAGGAAGAAGGCACGGGTCTCATCGTTGATTCCTGTCCTCCTTTCGAAACCGTTATAAAAGACAGAGATCTGTCTCCACCTAAAGAGATTTACTGTGTGTTTATTAGTTCACTCCTTTTTGTCTTTATCAGCTATTAAACCAGCCTTCAAACACACACATTGCCTGTTGAACAGATGGAAAGCAGCGCACCAAGGCCTTCCAAGCTTTTTGTCCCCGTAAAATATCTGAAGCTGAAAGACTGGAGAATGATTTAGAAGTTCCTTAAAAACGGCTGTTATCATGCAATTATTGTTGATTACGTATCATCTGTGCCTATACGCCATTTATTCTGGCAGAAAATTACACTTTTAGAAGTCCTACAACTCACGCCGTCCTGGTGCTCAGTCTAATTAAGACTGTACTAGTAATGAGCCTTCACAAACGCTGCTCCGCACATGTCTCTCCACATACAAACGTCTGAGTGTGTGTGTGTGTGCGTGTGTGGGATAATCAAACAAACTAGCACCCGGGCACACATGTGTCTGTCTGCGTGTGCAGCATGTGCGGAAAAAAATATGGAAGCCCACATGTAAGGGGGTTTCGTGCCTGCTGGGAGAATGTGTGTGGTGTTGGGAAGTGGGAGGTTGTAAGTTGTGTCGGGCAGATGGAGAAGCTCTGTGTGTCTTGTTGTCCCGCAGGGCTCCCTATGGATATATCCAGTGTAAACATCTCAGTCTGCGGAGAGAAAGTGACTGGGAGGGAGATGTACTACTTCAACGACTGCTTTTGAGGTGCCCCTGAGGAAAGCTCTTGACCCGTAGTGCAGCTATAGGGGAGTAGTATAGGATGTAGTTGTACTGGGCAGCTCAGTGTAAATGTGATGAAAGAGAGCATGCAAGGTCAGTCATCTTTCTCTGTGAATTACTTATAAAAACATAATAAACAAAAGTGACTTTGCATGGAGTTTCCCCACTTACCATGAAAAAGTAGACGTTCAAATTTCAGTCTGTAGTGCAGACATGAAAAAAAATCATATAATTTTTGACCTCAATCAAGAAGTTGAAAGTCGTGTCTGGCCTTCCATGCCACAATGACAGGGCTGATTTTCTCAGCTGAATGAAATATCACAGAAATACACATTACTAAGCCAGTGGAGCACAATGGAGTTCAGCTGAGTAAGTATCCAAGTGGCCTGTGTGCAGATATGACTCATTATCCTGGTCCTACAAAGTCTCCATCTAACTAATCAAGAGAGAAAAGGGAGACTGGTTGAGAGAGCATTAAACAGAAAAAGAGAGAGAGAGAGCTGAGGGGAGTTACAGCTCATGAATCATCATCGCCCGCTGGACGTCAGGCTGAGTAGCCCAGCCTGCCCTTTGTGTGGCCTTGGCACACTGCGCTGAAGCTGTGCGCTCTGACCTCTGACCTCGTCATAAAAGCTCTCCTGAGGGGCGTTGGCGGCCGGCCACTATGTTAATGAAGCCACCCATTAGCCGCTGTCAAGGAATGCAAAAATCCCCCCAATAACTACAACCGCAGTGAGCCTTTGTGAAACTGAAACCAGCGTGCAGAGGTGACGGTTGTCGGCTGTTGTTAAAAGCCTCAAGTGGGCCACAGTGACCCACACATCCTGTGTTTATGTGCCAATATATGTGTGTATGTGTGTGAACATTTGTATGTGTACATTTTTGTGTGTGTGTGTGCATGTCTGTGTGTCCCTGTGTGTGTGTGTGTGTGCGTTTACTACATATTTGCTTGTTACTGCCTGTTCATGAGCGGGTATGTGTGTCTATCGCCTGGTGCCAATGTGTGTTTACTGAATGCGTGTGTGTGACATGCCAGGGCAGGCTGCACCCCGGGCTGTGTAGGTGGCGATACACTGCGGTCAGTATGTCACACAGGCGGGTCCCAGGGTTGAGCAGGGGTCGGGTAATAACCACACAATGACGTGCTTTATGGGTAATAACGCTGATCGTCCCCGTCCTCTGAGCCCTCTGCCCCGAGACATTTAGGCTCATTGAATGTTAAGTATTGTCACATTCTTGCTGTGTCTGTCCTTTGTGCTGACTGTCTGACGTCTCCTCGTCGTCTTTTTTTTTTGCCGGCAGATCGAGAATGTGGACGCCTGCCTCAGTTTCCTGGACGCCAGAGGAGTGAATGTACAAGGGCTCTCAGCAGAAGGTAAGAAGAATAAACAATACACAATTCAAGGCCGGGATCTGGACTGATTAACCTCTTAATTGAATCAGTCGACCAGCAGAAGACGGATCTCCCTGTTGTATTTCTAATTTCTAGACGTGGAAAATTAATTTGGCTCCAGCAGCACCCAACCTCCTGCGGGTAGCTTTCCATTTCTCCACAGTACCAAAAATCTTCAAAAAGGGAGTTAAAACGTATTTCCAAGACATACTATTATACTTCACAGCAATGGAATTTACCACGTCGGTATCATGGCAGGGTGCAGTTTCTCCATCTCAAGCTCTCACTATGGCAATGTAGGCAATCATTAGGGCATCAAAGTGGATTGTGGGAGGATAAAAACTGCAGAGAGGGATTCAGCTCCTGACTATCAGGGTATACAGTACATGGCTTATATGACAGTCATGACTACAGCGGCACTCTGCGCTGCATGACTGCTTGCCAATTTGAACGATAAGCTAAAATTGTCTCACAAGGCCAGGGTTGAAATTACAGTTCAGTTCCAAACTATGTGTTGTGATTGTGTTTTGCACTTGATTATGAGGCAGCAGGAGGAGCCCAAACTTCCTTCAAAGTTTGTAAATGGATTCACTTTTTGTCACTGCATGCAAAGAGCTTGTATTAAGTTTTAAGGGTAGAAGACCCCAGGTGTGTTGGTGCCGCAGAATGCAGAAGAATGATGTAGAAGACACTTGATGCCCGGGCTCACGCCTGCCATGCTCAGTGGTTTAGAGGTGTAATGATAAGTGGGTATACTGTGGCTTCCTTTTGTTTTTTGGACTGTTGTTTGCACAAAACAAGCAACATAAAGACGTCAGCATGAGCTCTGGAAATGTGTGATGAATATTCCCCACTAATTTTGGACATTTTGTAGACCAAACAATGAATTGATTAATCAAGAATATAATTGGCTAATTCATTGATAATGAACTATAATATAATAAATAATAATATAACACTCACAGGGGCCTTCTGGACATGCTGTACATTCAGAAGTAGTCAAGATACAGTAGCTATGGTAACATGTCCCAATCTGGGGAGCAAATTGTTGCTGTCCAGCATGTAGCTCAAAACACTTTGACTTTTCATGAGCTAAGAAAAACAGCTTTGTTTACAACTTTGTAGCAATTTATTCATCAGAGAAGGGAGATTCTTCTCAGCTCATAATTTGATGGTTTGTCTGAAAAAATCAGAAAAATCAAAATTGGAGATGCATGGTCTTTACTGGACAGCGACAAAATGTGAAAACAGGAAAAAAGATCTGCTTCACACCATAAATTCTCTAGTCTTGATTTAAAATGAAAATCAATGTCACTTTCTTAAAAGTTTGCACCCAACAGTGACAACACTAACAGAAGAGATTTACCCAAACTTTTTGGTGTGACTCCTGTTTGCAGTGTTGAAGAAAATACCTGCATTATCTGTAAAGATATGTTCATACACTGTACAGTACAGTGTTATTCCAGGGTAGGTGCAGAGTATATACATGAAAGAAAACCAGTACTAATTCTTTCTGATTGGGGTTTTCTGTGGAGTCCCATAGAAACAGGTACCATCTCATCTCAATTATTCCAGCAGAATGTGTCTCCAGCTGTTATTTAGGACCTGTGCTTGCCTAGACCCCATGTTGTGTCTGCTCCTCTTTAAACATTAAAGAGGTGAGCGTGCCCTTGACCTCTGCAGCAGCAGAAATAGTCTGACAGCCTGACACACTGACCGACAGCTCTAAATTCTGTGCCCACCCTCAACACTAAAAACAGCAAAGTGACTCGCTAGGCCTGGAATTTCAAAGTGGGTCTGTAAATATATGGGCTATTGGGTTACCCTGCCCATTGCTGTTGCTGCTGTGTTTCATCATTTCCTTCACCACAGTCCATCTTTCTCTCTCTCAATCTCTCAATTGTCAACCCTGTTCTCAAGGCTTGCTGGGCATGTGGTTTGTGTGTTTGTGAGTTGAATTAGGTGGCCATGTCTGCCCTCTCCAGTCTAATTGAATCAGCCAAGTGCTTTCCAGGGTTTGTTGGCGGGCATAGGCAGTCTTTATCATCTTTTTACAAGCATGGGAGTAAAATAAAGTGGGATGTTTGATGTGTATACAGGCACTGCAGTTTGAGAAAATGTACTTATTGTAATAACCTCTCTAGAAATCCCCCTGCATCTCTCTGGTGGAAGGCTGTAAACCAAAGTTCCAGAAAAACTCATCTTGCTGAGTGTTCTGGTTCCCCCTTAGACGTTTCTGCTAAGAGATGTTTTGGCCATAATGAAAACAAGTCTGGAGACTTTTTTTTCCATGCAAGAAAAGAAAATAATGCTGCAGAGTAGTACAACAGTGACAAGGGGCTAGTGAGGCCAGTACGTATACAGATCAAAATCCCTATCATCAGAAACTAATAGGGGAAAGTTTAAGAGACTCTACTGACCCTAAATCCTGGACAATCCAGAACATGTTCTTACTTTTCACCACATTTTTTACAAAGAAAAAAGGTTCCACCTCCTCAAACTCAAACTCACACTTGACCCCTCAGCTCAAACAAAACTATCAAAAGCAAAAAAGTCTTTTACTGCTTGAAATGTGATAATTATCTACAGGAAGTTCAGTCCACCATTTCCAGCCATAAAAAGCAGGTGTAAAGCCTCCGAAATACACATTTCCTGCAGTTGATAATGGGTTACAGTGAGGGGTCCTTACAACAGGTCATTAAAGCCTCTTTCCATTGCGGAGGCTGTGCAACTGAAACCTACGCAGAACTGGCTCTTATTGGTTGTAGTGCTATGACCTGCTCACCACAGTAAAATCCCTCCCCCTTGATCTCAGTGGGCGCAGATTTTTAAAGAAAGGCAGTTTTCATTAGTCTACTTAAACACTCCTCTGAGTTGGGTCAGTAAGGGGTAAACACTTGTTCTCTGACCAGAAGGTGAGGCCTCAGGCGAGGATATGGTTTTAAGTTAAAGTTTAAGGTCATGTCAACTCTTTATAGTATGTAATTATAACTTGGCTATAGAAGAAAACAGTGGAACATTTTTTATTCCACAACTAAATCAGGATCTTACAAATAAATGGAAGTCAAACAAAGGAAGTAAAAACAAGATTGCACAAGGACAAAGGAGGTCACTCACTGAAGCAAAGACATAACCAGCTGTGGAGTTGTGAGGAGGGATCCTAACTGGATATATTGTCTGGGTATTAAACCAATGAAAGATTGATTAAGTAGGTAAAGACAGAATATATAGAGCTCAGACTGTATTTGTCTTCTTTTTGCTATTACCCAGCTGTGGTAGAACCTTTCCTTCACCTCCTCCAAAGTCTTCTGTGACTTATTAAATAACGAAGAAAAAAAGATTGAATGAAACCGCATCACCCACTTAAAAGGCCTCCAGAAGCAAAGGCACATTTTCATTGAGCGTGGGCCAGGCTGCAACACTTCTCTCCTGCACTGCGCCAGAGCAGCAAGAGCCCTCCTGCTAGTACAGTAGATGAAAAAGCTATGTGTTGCTGACAAAAACGTCTAATGTCCTGTCACTGTCTCATAGAATCCAGCTATCCGTTCCTCTATCACAATTTCTTCAAAAACTTTCAGAAACTTGAAAAAGGTGCCACAAAAAAACAAGTAAAAGCTGACACCTTGTGAGAGTTTTACAATAAATTTGTAGCAGACACACTGCGCTTTGGCCAGATGACAAGCTGAGCTGCAGACAATTTATGATCAAGCAGAAAAGCTCTGAAGTGCTCATATCTCTCCGACATCATTTTGGAAGAAAGCGCTCCTTTGTCTCTGGTGCCAGAGAGAGCGCTAGGAGTTTGTGCAGAAAGTCACTTTATGCTGCTCAGTGGCAACTGCTGAAAGTCCCTTTCATGCATAAATCCTGTCCTACTTGCAGATGATGCTGTCTTGAAAATTATACAGCAACACCAAAGTAATCACAAGACAAAACAGCCGTTGGGTCAGAACAACCCCGTTTCTTAAATTGATCTTCATATATAACTAATTTGCATCACCTGATGCATTTTGGAGGCCATATAACGCTGCCCAAATGACAAAACATTTATATAGAACGTATCTGCAAAATTCAGGACACATTGCGATTTTACTGTATCATTGGGTTGACTTTTTCCAAATTTAACCAAGACCAAGCTCTTTCCCTAACTTTAACCAAATGTTTTTGTTGCTTAAGACTAACCACACTTGGCGTTCTTGACTGACTTTTATAATAACTGCACACTGCACGGCAATAAAATGTTGCTAGTGAACATAATAAACGTGGCAGTTACATGTGCTCCAAAACATTTTTGTCATTGCAGATTAGTTTAAAAGATATTCGTAGGAGACAGAGTTGTCAAGAGATATCCGTTACCTTGTCATCTCCAACACCTGAGAAGAGGACAATGCTCAAATTCCCAACAGTTCCTCTTTTGGATGGAGCCAAAGTGCAACATTTGTTCAACACTGTGTCCAGTGAAATTGAGATTTCTTGATCCAAGCCAACCTAATGGA
This sequence comes from Thunnus albacares, assembly GCF_914725855.1. Lineage (NCBI taxonomy): Eukaryota > Metazoa > Chordata > Actinopteri > Scombriformes > Scombridae > Thunnus > Thunnus albacares. Next base: position 20,808,731 of record NC_058128.1, on the reverse strand, counting down.
AAAACTGATGTTAGAAGAGGTTATATCATGGTTGAGCTGTCTCCCATGAGCTGGTTGTCAAGACCAAAATCTCCTTACTTTTACTTGTTGTAGAAAGGTGTTCTTGCTCTTTTACCTTTTTCTAATGATAAGTCACTCACAATAATTGTATTCAGTATTTAATATTGAGCAGATATGCATATGGTCAAATGACCCATTCATGAAAATACATTTGTACTATTGCTGGAAGGCCTCTGGAGAGCTGAATCTATGAATTTTAGTGTAGTTTATAAGACAAGGCGCATCAAGACAACCTAACCTGTTCTTTTGCTCCCTGTAATGATTTTACAGCATAAAAAAGAGATCTTGGTTGATGAATAAAATATATATTATATCAGTATATAATAAATGTAAATAAATACACACTTTCCACATGATGCTACACCAAATTCATGCCATAATGGAGCCCATGGTTTAATCACTGGACCTTGGTTCAAGCTCTTTATATGTATCTATGACTGGAAGTGACCTGGCCATTGGGACAGAAATTGAGCAAAATTTCTAAATTGAACAAGCACCTTAAGATCCTTATAATGTCACTTGATACTGTGCTTCAGTGGTGCATAATCTCAAACAAATTTTCAAATAAATAAGCTCAAAGCAGTGGACACACAGTAATCCTGGAACCCTAGGACCCAAGGACAGTCGCCCAGAGAGCTGATTGGAAGCCTTGGGTCAAGCTTCCACCTTGCTAAAGTTTCCTTGAGTAATATATGAAATATACAAATGGCCTGTTCTACTGTATATCTGACCCTGACCTGACCTGACCTCGATGACAAGGCCAGCAAAAACGGACAACAAAACAAAACAAACAGTCTCCCTTTGGAATCAATGAAATGTTCTTCCTCTTGTCCTCACCATTATCATTTCAATTACTTTTAGCAGTCGCCAAAAGTTTCGGTCCACAGCAGCTCCTTGGTTGGCTGAATCTGCAACATTGTCTCTCCCTAAAGCACAGAAAACACTGTTCAGGCTATCTCAAAGGCCCAGTATAAATTACCGCCTCAGGGTATTAGAAAATGGAAAACACCCCCAAGAGATTAATCTTCTACAACTTTCACTGTCTCCAAACAGCGTAGCCATGGATGGCTGGGGAGACTGTTTGAGCCTCACCAGATTGAAAAATCGAGTAAAAACCTCTGCGTCAGCCAATGCTATCCTTCCTGTGCCTCTGTGTGCCAGCTCTCACTGAGGGTTTGATATGAAAAGTCCATTTCACAAATGGGTGCGTTAGCCACAGTGATCAATTCTTCCTCCTCTGTGACTGCTGAATCCCATCCTGGCTGTGTGTAGGAGTCTGTTTAAGTTTTGCTCAGGACGTGTTCAGGATAAGATTAACACTCCAGACAAAGTTACTCATTGATTAGGAGCTTTTTTTTTTTTTTGCTTTCGCCAGCTCAGCATATTTAAGGAGTAGCTTTGTTTGCAGGGCTGCACTCTCTAGGAGATCTGATACCCCAAACACGAATATAATCTCTTTTTCATTCTCATATGTTTTACGTCCTTTGAGTTAATTTTCAATATCAATTTGTTTTGGATGATTTTGTTTTATCTTTTGTGTGTTCTTATCAGTGCTGCAGTGTTTCGCTTGTCATTTAGATAAACTTTGTTGTTTTCATTTTTATCTCATCCATTTGAATAATTTCACTATATTATCTATACACAGCAGAAATGTGTCACTTCTGTCAGTATCCTAACAACAACAGCAACTATAAAATCAGTTCCTTATATTAAGGCAAAAGCAGAACTGTAAATGTTATTTCATATATTTTTTGCTGTTTGGACGCCCTTACCCGGACTTTCCCTATCACCAGACCCATGCTGAGCTTTGATCCTAAATTAAGCAGCTGTGTATTAGCTCATGTATGTGTGCAGATGCTTTAGTCTGGATCTATGACAACTGGATCTTCGTTTGAGCAATGGCTTAAATTATTCCTATACAAAGTTTTAGTTCATGCAAAATACAATTTTCTGACTGAACTATAATGGCTATAACTCTACTGTATGCAGTATATCAATAAATGCAGGTAAAGCCAGTTTATAATTACCCTTATAAAACTCTTATGCTTGCTGCACAACAGCACTTGAGCTCTATCCCCAAGTGTGTGTGTTTTTTTAGTCAACATATGTTCACTTTTCAGTGTTTGAAAGATACAATAAATGGTCTGGAAAATATTCATTTGTAGCGTCACAGGACATTGCTTTGATTCAAGACAAATGAAAAACAAGCTCTGAACTACTTTCATTTGCAGAAATGACTTCCAAGAAAATACATTGGTTCTACTGGAGGGCAGATGCAGGGAAAGTTGGATGTGTGCAGTAAGACATGATGGATGTAGGATGAATTTATATGATGGGGGATTTGCACAATAACTAGATTCTCAAACTGTATAGACTTATTCCCTGCCCTTCGTTTTGTCCCTCCAGAGATCAGGAATGGCAACTTAAAGAGCATCCTGGGCCTCTTCTTCATCCTGTCACGCTACAAGCAGCAGCAGCAGCAACAGCAGCAGTATTACCAGTCCCTGGTGGAGCTCAGCCAGCAGACCAGCAGCACCGCATCGTCCGCCAGCAGCCTCAAGACGCAGGAGATGCAGTCCAGGTACGTTATACTGGTATAGATGCTTCACATGGTCGTATTGCAGTGGTTTCCTTTGTGGCAGAGGAGGTCACCCAGAGGTCAGAGGAGCAAGCTAATGCCACTGGTTTGAATTAGTGGACCAATTATTTTTTTAGGAAGCATGTTGGAAAAGAGGACAACGGGTTTTTCGCTTTTGGATGCTTAATTAGGTCCAGTTAGAAGTTTTGTAAACAGGAAATTAATGGATATGGCCGCCTTTAAGTGGTGTTGAAAATTAATAGCAGCCTTCATAGAAGATGTTTCTCATTAAATACTGAGAGAAGTTTTGCTGTGTCAGCTCCACAAGCAAGTTTTGACAGGGATGTGTCGTTTGGCTGACAGCAGAGGAGAGTAGTTACATTAGATTTACATTTTTAAGGAAATCCTAGCCTCAGACTGTATCAATACGCATTAAAGGAATAGTTTGACATTTTGTTAAATACATTTGGAGAGTCATATAAGAAGACTGATACCAACCTCATAGCATACAGACAGGAACAAGGGAAACAGCTAGCCTGGCTCTGTGCAAAGGTAACAAAATCTGCCTACCATCACCTGTAAAGCTTATTAATGAACTAAAATAGATAGTCTGGCACACATTAGGAAATGTCATTTTTACATCTGGTTTCTGTATGAACTAAACAAACAATATATATTGTTTTAATTAATAAGCTTTAGAGGTGCTGGTAGAGGGATACTGTTAGAGCCAAGCTAGCTGTTTTCCTTTGTTCCAGTCTTCATGCTAAGCTAAGCTAAGAGAGTGGTATCGATCCCCTCATCTAATTGTAAATGTATTTCCCAAAATGGCAAACTTTTGCTTTAAAATTGGCCATGTAGATGTAATTATCATCTAAAAAATAGCAGCCTAAAAAGCAAGTATGCTTACTTTACAAAAAATACATAGCTTTTCAGTACAGAAGCTGACAGGTACTGGATAGAGAAGTGACTGGTTCATGAAAGAGTTAAGAAACAGTGGTATAACAGAGTGTACACATTACATAGGCTAATATTGGACATTTTACACAATTTAAGGGATGGTGAGTTTTCCACAGTTAAGCAGTTATATGTTTTTAATAGAAATATGCTCATGTTTATGTGGAGGCACAAAATAATATGACGACAGGCAGTGTACAGTAGACGTGTTGGCATACAGGCAGTAAAAGGCAGTAAAAGCAAAGAAGGCTTGGCCCTGTGTGATGTAAATAGACAGAGCAGGCTTTAGAAGAGCATCTAAAGGCAGGCCTGACATGCCACACATGAGCAGCATTCCCCTCGACCAGATCAAGTTACTGCATCGCTGCTCTGTTTGGCTGTGCTCTGTGTGTGTCTGTGTGTGTGTGTGTGTGTGTGTGTGAGAGCCCGTGGCACCGTATGTGCGTAAAATCAGTGCAATGAGAGCAGTTAGTCTCAGCACTTGAGGAGAGGGCATGTGAGTAAGACGATATTGTCAAGAGCTTTAGCCACACTCACTTTGGAAGAGTTAGGAGGCGGTAGTGGTGGGATCAGTGTATTGTGTGTGTGTGTGTGTGTGTGTGTGTGTGTATGTGTGTGGGGGTTATTAGGGGCACAGCTGCCTCCCATTCCCACCCTACTGCCTCCCCCTTACAACAGGTGGAAAACGCTCTCACAGACTTACACACCGAACAGCAAAGTTCGAAACACACCGCTGCATCAGTCCATCCGGGCAACCATGCCAACCCCCACACACATACAGTATACCTGAGGTTTCTCCACCAACAAGAAAGAGAACATATGATTTCATGAAGACACAGTTAATTAGCAAACAGACCCTCTGCCCTCACTGTTCACAGCCCCAGTAACGTCTCACTCCCTTGGGCTGATAATTTAATCACGTTTGAATGCTGAAGGCCAAAGTGGAGGTCAGAGGATCAATCCATGTCTGTCAGTGATAAAGTAAGCCATTAATCTGGACTATTCAGCTTCCCTCTGTAGCTCAAGAGAGTCTAGAAAGGTGTGGAGAATGAATTTGATCATTTCTAAGCGGAGAGAAATTGGAAAAAAGTCGCTCACACACTCGATTATCACACATATTGTATGATGAACAAGAAAGTAATTTGGCCAAGTTGACGCTGACGAGCCTGTAAACGTGAAGTGTAAAAAGGTTATAAAGAGAGAATTTGCTGGTGGATTGTGTGTGTGTGTGTGAGCTGAAGTTGTGCAGAGTGAGTAGTGGAGGGAAACACGGAGTGCAAATGAGCCAGATGATCATGAGTGTGTGAGTCAAACGTCACACACAGATGATTTGCCACCATGTGTTGCTGCTGAACCAAATTCCACTGAGTATCAGAGTGTAGCATCCCGTGCTCTCCTTTAACACAACAACAACAACAACAACAAAAACAAAACAAAAAAACAATGTCCACTTGGTTTTTTAAATAATTTTTATATTGGAAGCCATTTTCATACAATGTTATTTCTGTGCTCTTTTCATTTGAAAAGAAAAGATTTTTTTTACCCTTTTTTGTTGTTCAGTGGTGGACTGCCTAGAGGAAACTGGATGATAATGTGATGATATGTCATGCCAAGATATTTCCAAGGCAACTGAAATATAGTTTGATACCAGAAAATGTCAAATTTAATGTCGATCCCTCAGAACCAAGGAGTTTTTCTCCACCAACGTTCAGTAATCATAAAGGGAGAAGTCTGTTCAACGCAGAGAGAGGCTAAATTCTACACTTAAAGTACACCAGAAAGTTACAAATACATCTGAAATTCCATTCACAAATGAATGATATCTATCTGAAGGTAGATTTGTTTTTTACCTCAAAGAACTGACACTTCACTCAAACTGCATCACATTTATGGATGTGTCTTGCTTGTCGCATCTTGACAGCATGAATTTATTTGAATAATTCACCAGAGCACACACTGGTGATAATCTGATATTTGAGTTTGCTTTCTCTGCCCTTTTTCATCTTATACCATCTCAACTTCAAATGTTCTTTTGTTTGAGGCTTCATATGTCTGGCTGGTGTGCCGGTTCCTTTTCGCTCACAATTCAAAACACTGAAATATAATTCATTTATCTATTCATAAAGATCTTTTCTAATTCTAATTTTCCGCAGTGATGAATAGCTGTAAGCTCCAGCCGACCCTGAAGATTTAGCATGTCTGAGTAACGTCATAAAAATATAAGATCAACCAGAAGAGTGAGTGTTTTAAATTAAAAATGTTAAGCTTTTTGAATTATCAAATTATCTGTCTCGCAGATTTACACAGACTGACACACACACGCTCTCACATTCTCACACATTTGGCCTACTGCACATCTACAGTTGTGGTATGGTGGTGCTTTCTATAGACAGCACCTGCTGGCCTAACTGGTGTCTCTGGGGCAGGGGATGGGATGTGTGTGACACTGTGTGTGTGTGTGTGTGTGTGTGTCTGAGGGGAACTCCCCATTGGACAAAGTGCGACAGCCCGGAGCCACGGGAGGTTTACTGTGCTCTAGAAGGCAGGGGGGCCCAGGCCTGGCAGGGCACAGCAAACCCTCCCTCTTTAACTCACCATGTCCCGGGGCGAACAAGTTGACCCCCTGGTCTGGCGCTCCTCTCGCCTGCCTACTGCCGTGTCTCGCGACAGGAAGAGCCGTTTGCCATATGGGAGAGCCAACAGCCTGGCCAAGCCTGACTCGTCTCCTAGGTACAGTTTCAGCTTGTACGCTCGGTGTGTGTGTGTGTGTGTGTTAGTGTCCAGGCGACAGGGTTTGGATCTTTCTGTACAAGACACAGTGACATGAGGAAGATGGATTAGTGTCAGTAGCATCATGAACTGGTAAATGATTTTGTTGTCCTGTCATATATCATGGATTGGTGTTAATGATGTAGGTGTTTGCAAGAGGTTGTTATTGGATAGACATGGATATGAATGAATGAATAGCAGAGTGCTAAAAAGTAAAAAGCACCATTTAGTATTGCCTTTATGTTACACTAATTTGCTCCATTGTGCAATACATGATAGGTGATCAATGCAAGAGTTTAACAGTGTGTTGTGGATTCTTCTGTGTACACCAAGTCCCAGTGAAATGGCAATTGGAGCATCTTTAGCCTCAGTAACATGACGTATGTCAGAGTGAAACAAAATATGTGAGATGTTATAATTTGATAAAATAGTTCAGAGATTTCTTTGCTTGAAACGGGCATGATTTTGCAAGCGTGGAGTCTCTGGAGAACGATAGCTCTATGAAGCAGGATACATTCAAACATATACCTCTGATATTGCTCCGTTTGCTACTACAACAAAGTCAAGTGTGTGTATACGATGGGAGGGATTAGCTGATCATTCAATTTGCATTTTATTGAATACATTTATGTTGATTCCATAGAGCGCAGGATGAGAAAATATTTTAATATTTTACAAGAAGAGAAAAGACAGGGATTATATGAACACTGAAAGATTTTTTTTTCAAGTGTTTGACATATACCAAGAGATAGCAGAAAAAAGAAGTGGGACTAGTGACTGATTTCCATTGAGGTTACATGTTGCCAGACAGAGTTAGCATACAAGACTTTGTGTGCATCTACATTAGAGCAGCAATACTAGAAGGTGACGTGAGTGTTGATTGGGTTTTGAAAGGGCCACGTTTGAAGGATTCCTCTCTCCCGCGAAGGTCGTGTGACATCTCAGTCCGTCTGTCACCACACTGACCCGCGTGCCCCAGCGCCCGCCATTTTGATCCGAAACCCACCAGCGTGTGTCTGACCTCAGAGCTGCAGCTACAATTAAGCTGAAAGTGATATTCCTCGCATTTAATACGACGGCGATGGCATCCAAAATTGCTTGTATGCGCACCGCAGTGTCGTGGACTATTAGACGGAGGCCTCGCTGATGTATGTTGTATTCGATCAAGAGTGACAGACTGTAACTCCTCTCTCCATCTCTTCACCACCAGCACCCCGTCGCCTTTCCCCCCCGCTCCTAGATCCTACCCTCATATTCTCTGGTGTCTCTTTTTCCACACTGGAAAGATCTTAGATGTTGTGGGTTGGATAAGCAATCCAGGCTGGGGATTCTATACCATTGCCATTATGTTTCATGGCATTTTATAAAGTTGGACGTGGGGGGGGGGGGGAGCTCAGGATGGGTCTTGTGGTGGAAAAATGTGCACCACAGCACCCCTTATATTTTACTGTCATACAACTGTGGGCTGCTCCTATAGTTCATGAGCTGCACTTACATTGCCTCTTGTCAGACTTCTGTAGTCTCTGTTGCCTTTATAGATAACCTCTGTTCTTCCCTGCTCTGCACTCCCACTGCGAATGTTAACAAAAAGACAGAAAATACAGAAGGAACGCAAAGGGCAAAAGCTTTACTTACTTACTTACTTTGAGAGGAATGTGACAAATTCAAGCTCAGCCCTTTTTTTTCCATCCAAACACTGAAAAAGCATTTCAGAATGCGACAGCCTCCATTAATCTCTGTCTCAGCTTATCTTTTGTGTGTGCTAAGTGCCATTTAGGGTATTCAGTAGAGCACAAAACATACTAATGGAAGACAAAATGTGGTATGAGAGTTGGGGGAGTAAAGGGGAACATATTTAGTAACTAGACATCCTTACTCGACGTGTCACGTATCATATAGTTTATTAATAACATGATACAAAGGTGCTAGCCACTGTAATGGAACACAGGCCTGAACTCGCTTCCCCTGCGAGCTACTGTCTGCTCCAGAACTCGTTAGCATAACACCGCATCATGAAAACCTGCAAGGTCAATTAGAAATGTACAGTGACTCGGCACTTCATCACAGGTGGTTCAGGAGTGAGGTTAATTGTCCACAGGGGGAAGTGTAAATAGAGAAAGACTGTGTGTGTGTGTGTGAGAGAGTGTGGATCTATAATATGTGCGAGAGGCAGATGAGAAATGTGAATGCGTGTGTGTGAGTCAGAGAGGGAACCTGGAGACACACTGTTAGAAAGTTAGACAGCTAATTAGAATTCTGCACACCACCTTAAAAGATCCTCGTCTTTCACAGTTCAACCTCACCCAACAAAGCATTAAATATCACATCTTTGTCACTTGATAAAATGATAAAATGATCGAATTTATTCAGGACATAGACTGAAAATCACAGCAGCAAGGCCTGAAACTTCTGTACCATTCCTCCTTCTGCTGTACACCAGCATAAAGCCTGTTCTTCTCTCTAATCTCAAACATGCACACACTACAAGATTTGAAAGTGATGGCGCATCACACACGACAGGATATTATTAAGATTATCATGCCAGAGGGAGCAATGCAGCACCTCACGTGATCTCATGTGATCTCATGGGGAAGCAGATGTAAACAAAATGCTTTGCAATGAGAAAAAAAAACAAAAGCAGAAGGTTAAACTAGTCTGGATGAAAAATTGGGGAGACGCAGTCAACACAGGTTGTCTGTTCTTCAGCCAGAACTGGAGGTGAGATTTTAATATCTGTCAACAGTAATATGCTAGCTAATGTTAGCCACAAGGGCTAGAATGTTTCACATTGCTTGACAACACCGTCAGCTCTCTCTCAACGGCTATTGTGGTCCTGCTTGGAAAATGGTGACATAATCATCCTAATTTTAAATCCTAGATATCAAACATGTTTGAAATTATCGGGGCGGCCCCACTGAGTCTGGGAGCAGCTCTGGAGGTTTAAGATTGGATCTGTAAACACCTCACATTACCAGATAATCTGGGCTGAACATCGATACCAACCAAGGTCCAAGACCAGATTTCTCCTCCCATTGTCAGGAGAGGTGAACTTGGGATAAATCGACCCCTAACACCTATAGTCTGAGCCCGGCTTTACTACCGATGCTGTGTGGGACCGATTCCCAGTCTGAGCAGGACCACAAAAGCCAATGAGAGAGACAAGTCTACAAGGAGACGGAAGTGAATGAGAGGACTTTTGAAACAGCGGCAGCAAAGAAACAATAACAAGCTGGTGTACAGGTGCGTTGGACAGCTGAGATGAAGAAAAGGCTTGTCGTTATGTGCCAAGAACTGCAAGACTGCCTATATAACTGCCTATATATATATCTTCCAAGACATATTATAACTATACGGACGAAGAGAAGAGCTTTACTAAATAGCAAGTTGTTGCACCATGTCAATCTCCATTTTGTTTACATCTGCCTCCCCATGAGATCACCTGAGATCACATATGGTGGTGTACTGCTCCCTCAAATCTTGTAGTATGTGCATGTTTGAGATTAGAAAGAAGAACATCTGTGAAGTTTCTCCTTATGTGCGTGATGCAACCCGATTTCAAATTTTGTTAGGATTTCAAAACTCCAGTTGTCTGAGCCCAGTTTGAGAGGAAATGATCCATGAATAAGAGGCTGCCACAATATTCATCAGCAACAAATTTTAAAAGTTATGGTCTTGTACTGAACCTTATTCCTTGTAAAACCGTTTTTAATGGTCTTGGTGGTTTATGGTTTAATTTGGAGTGTATAATTACCTTAATATAATAATTGATGAAGTTTCTCATCTCTTGTTCTAGTACGTTTCTCTTGCAATATCATTTTATAGTCACAGCAATAATTTCAGTGCTGGTTCTGTAGTTGAACTGAACTCATTTTTATTCAGTTTGGTTCAGGGTGTCATCTAACTGCATGAAATGTTAAAATGTAAAAGTCTAATTTCGAAGCTGTTGGCATTGGTTGTATATTCAGTTTTATGCAAAGTTGAGAGCTGCACACTAAAGGCAGAAAGAGAAGTGATGACTGCCGTGCGTCATTCAGCCACCCAGTATATAGGTACTTTATTGTCTCTGTCCACTTTCACTCACCAACGCCAAACCAGCAGCCCACAAACACAAAACAGAGAACAAGTTGTTCCCCGTTGTCAGAAGAGAAGGCCGTCTAAACAGACTGCTGGTGTTGTTGCTTCCTCTGTCCTCCAGCTGAAGTGGAGCTCAGCAGCTCTGGTCATTGTAGAAGACAGTTTTGTTAAACTTCTTGTGGAACTGCTGCTGCTCTGTAGCCCCCTCCTCAAGAGGAACTGTTAGGATAACTCAAGTTCTGATCTCTGTTCAGCCTGTGGAAGGTGTGAGTAAAGGCTGGAATTTCATGCTGTTTCATTTGTAATGTGTAATAGTCAAGAAAGAGTTGTTTGTAGTATTTGTAACTACTTGAACAGGGGCTTTGTTAGTTGCTAGTATGCTTTAGTAAAGTTACTTTATTTGTTTTGATGTGCAGTCATCATCTTGTTCAGAATAGTTTCTTTAATTTAAAAACTGACATGTGAGGCTACTGGGACCAAACAGACATTGCCATTGTAATTGAACTGTCTGGTAAGTTTACAGCATCCACTACTACAGTCTTTGTTAGCAACCATTAGTCCTTTCCCATTTGTATCATTTTATTTCATATATGTCAAATGTCAGATGTACACAGTCAAATGGTTCATATTTCTGTAAATAACTGAGATTCAAAAATAGGTGACAGCTAGCTATATTTTAAACTGGAACTCCATTGAGCTAATAACGTTAGCAGAGATTAGCCAAGCCTGCCCCAACACTGCCTACAATACAATATAATATTGGTTAAATTTGTAACACTTATCCTATATGTAGCTTCATTTGTTGCTTTTTTCAGTATTTTAATGTAGTTTTGTCCATAACTAACTCATTAAAAATACATTTTCCTTGTAAACAGAGTGAAAAAGAAGAAGAAGTGGCCATTTGTATGTTACAGCTAGCTAAGGAGCTATAAGAACCTCTCTTTTCTCAATGGCAGATGTTAAAATGATACCTGTTGCTTTGAGTGGGTTTTCACCTGCTTGTTTAACAATACAACAGCCACAAATAATAATTTCCCCAGGCAGTTAGCGATACCATTTAAAAAAAGTAGATATGTCCAGTGGATAGCAGGGCTAACTTTCAATAAAGACTCTGTTCATCCAGTTTATGAAAACCAGTGGGAAACATTTACATGGTATGCAGTGATACAGTACACACAGGACATTACACACAGGAATAAACAACAGCCCCACCACCTGGTGTTTGACTTTTCATTGTTTACAGGGTGCACGTATGATGATTAAAGGCACCTCTTTGTTCATAAAGCGCTCTACAAGTAGCTTAACTACTTCCTGTCAAACATGAATGGAGAGGCCCGACTGTAACAGCCAGTGTTGATTCCCATCTCCGCGAATGACTAACAGTGAGTGTTGGGTTATAAACTGTGACTGGTGCTGTGGGCATTTCCTTCGCCTCTGCCTCGTGTGTTGTGTGTTTTGAGGTTTCCTTTCATACGATGCCACCGCAGAAGTGATTGTGAAAGGTTTTTGGCCGTTTTAGGTCAGCAGCCCAATAAACGGACCGAGATGTTATTGGTTTAGTCATTCGAATGTGGTAATAAACATATGTGAGCCATCATGTGAAAAATCAAAGAAATGTGCACTGGCATGCTACATTATCTACCATGTGCTTCTTTTTCTCTCTCTCTCTCTCTCTCTCTCTCTCTCTGGTCATCTCTCTTCCTTTTTCTCTCTGCCTCTATATGAATGGCTCTTCTCACTCACATTATTGCATTAAGACATGGATTAAGAAAATTCCAGTAAGACGCCGGTCTCATTCCTCATTTAACTGTTAACAGTCTGTCCATCATCTGCTCTGCTCTCTCCTCAGTCTCACAGCACGATATGCAAGTCCTCCGGGCCACAGTGGAATAGGGTCACCACAGAAGAAAAACACAAGGTAAATATAGCAAATACTTAAGATCACTTTATTGTGTTATTGGGTTAGCTGATTCTTCTTTAAAGTTCAACATACAGAGCATTCATATTTCACAAAGTGCTGTAGTGTTTTTTGGCTGCACCCGTGCCTTCACATTCATTTTGGTTAGTGTTCTTGAGTTTTTGTGATACTCTGATACCACCATATGGAGGTTAGAGTTGACCTCTAACCTGACAGGTCAGGGTCAGCTTGAGAACAGCTGGTAGGGATTCAGTGTTTTACTCCAGGATGCTTCAGTAGGGTGGCGATGTGCCTCACAGCTAAAGGATAGTCTTTCTTAATGTGCTAAATGTTCATTATATTCCCTCTTACCACTGTTGATTCAGCCTAATTAAAACATGCCGCTTCAGTTCAGAACACCTGTAGTGTATGAAAATGCTAGGTTTGTGTAGTTCGTTTGAGTAATGTTCAAGTAAGTAAATATTCAGTTGATAATGAGAGGGGATGTCTTATTTGAAATGAATCACACCAAAACTGACTGAGTAGTAACGTGTAGAGTTCAGTACATAAACACAGTAGTGCCACAGAAAGGTCGCCAGAAGCACAAAATAAGAAACTTTAAACCACCACAGCAAGTTTTTTTACACAAGTCATTTCTTTACAGTAAAAGTCTATAACCTCTGTCCTCAGTCCAGCACTTTTACTACTTGAGAAGTGCTATTCAATGTGATATGTCCTTTGGGAATAGCCCTTTTACACATCTTGGCAAAGAAGCTGCTGCTAAATAATCTACCAGACGATATAATGACACTCTTTGTGTTGCCAAGCTGTAGACTGTAGCTAGCAGTCAGGGAACCACAGGCTTCAACCACTCTTAAGGTGTCATGCGTAAGCTGGCAAACCGTTGACCCTCCTACTGTTCCATAAACATTAGCGTTTAGGCACTCACACTCGTGCGCAGAGATATGAGTACAGTATGTGCAGTATCACAAAAACTTGCTATACGCTTATATACATATGCACCCACAAATCTACACACGCATACTGTATATACACACCCTAGAGTCCAGTTGTCTGATGCTTGCAGCATTTGTTCCAGCCCAGAGGCAGTGGGAACCAGCGTGTTGGCAAATAATTCCTCTCCATCCGCCACTGAGCAATGGCAAAAATGCTGCAGCCAGCAGCTCCAGCCCTATGGGTGGTAACCTACCCTCTCACATCACTGACAACAAACCTCACCACTGCTGCTTTTCAGAAATAGCACTTTAATTCCCGCACATGCTTCACACACACACGAAAACTACAGTCACACAATACATACAAAACCCTTAATTCGAGGTTAGTGAGCAGTGACAGTATAGGTTTTCCTCTGCTGCCATCTGATTCTCATTCATACAAGTATGATTACCACATTTAATTGCTCTCTTGCCATCTGAGAAGTTATTTTTAATCACCACGGGTTGTCTCCTCTCCTATCCCTAAAGCAAGAAAGCTTTAGCAATTCTAAAATGGGAAAACAATAGATGTCTCTCTCAGATACTCTGCTGAATGTGTTGAAAAGTGTTTCCCTCAAGGCGCTAGGTTTTAGTATTTTTCTTGCTCTTTATGCGACATTCTGCTTGTTGGCTGGTCCTAAAGGAACTACCTCTTTACAACCACTGCACTTTTCACATCTACTCAATTCTATGGCCTGTCTCTTTCTTTTTACAGACTCACCGTTCCCTTTCATTTTTATATACCTGCCTTTCTCCTGTTATTAAAAAAAAGTTAAGAATATGGAAAGAAATAGCTAAATATGAGCATAGGTCCAAGATACTACTAGTACTTATGCATTTTGTCATTTTGTTGGTTGATCATCAGTGTTATAGCAAGTTTTTTTCTACAAATATTCTGTGCTTTACATTTTTGCTGACCATTTTTAGTGCATGCTATTCAATGTCAGATTTGTGATTGTATTTTTCCTACATTTCCAGTAACTGATTTCCACTCATTCCTGTACAAAATCACTAAATAGACTTGTTGTGTAATTCATCACAATGAAAGTCTGCATTCATTTCTGAGATTGCTAATTGATTTTCATAAAATATGGAAACGAATGCACATCTGTAGTTCCCTGTAACAGTACAGAAAATACATTTAAAAACATAGATGGATAGCTAAGATATAAACATGAAACATTGTCAAGGTGCTCTTGGGCAAGGCACCTACTAGGAGTTAGAAGTCAGTGGCCAACAGTAGAAAAATGTGGTCGCACTGAAGAGCTCCAAAAGAAATCTTAATGTAGTTTCATGCCATTTATACACTGAATACTCTACATTTGACATGAATCAGACTGTATGTATATGTATCTACCCGTGTAATCGAAGGCCTTTTCCTTTAGCCGGTGACTGACAGGCTGCATAATGTTCTCCTCTTCACCTCATCCTTTCAGTGTCATACAGTATATACAACTTCACTGTCCAGAATTGACATCACATTTCCCTCTCGAGCTCCATTCTGCTGATGCATTAACAAATATGTATTTTGGAAGATGAAAGAATCTCATGATAAAAGGGAGTCTGATTTCCATCTGAATTGCCTCAATCTCTCTCTCTCGCTCATTTCCGTGTTGTTTATCTCTCATTTTCTCTTGTCTGGGGTTTGCAGCAACAATATCCTTTCTGTGTTTTCTCTCCCTCTGTGCATCTTTTTCTCTTTCACTCCCCGTTCTCTCACTTCTTTGTTTTGTTCGTTTTTCATTCCTCTCAGTTCTTTTTTCTTTCAGTTTTTATTACCTTTCATTCATTCCCTTGTTGGTAGAACTCCAGGCACTATCGCTCTCATTGTGTGTGTGTATGTTTAGGGGTCATTGGTGTGCTTTTAATTTTGTTTTATTGTGAGATATTTCATTCAAACATCAAAATTCAAAGTCTCTGTCTTCCTCCCTGTCATTTTCTATGCTCCCTCTGTTTTTTCTCCGCCTTGTGTAGTTGCTACAGAGCTAGTCCGTCTGTTTCAGCCCAGTGAGTGACTGCCTCAGCTGCGGGCTAAGGACCACCTCTGGCTGCAGCTCAGTACAATCACTCAGGCAGAGCACCAGTTCTTTGCTCTCAGGCCTGGATCAGCATCTCTAAACAGTCGGCGTTGCCACTTTAGACACACAGGAGGAGGATGTGAAGGCAGGATCTGAAAAATTCAAAAGAACTGAGTGTAAAGGAATGGCACATTTACTGCATCTTGATGTCAGTTCTTTTGCACTAGCTTATTTTTGCACAATTGTCTGTGTAAAACAATGTTTGCATTGCTCAGCACATGGACTGACTTATTAGGCACTTTTGCTCTGACTTCATGCTGTGCAGATTCCCTAATCACTGAGACTTGTTCTATTTTTCAAGAGCGGCACCCAAAGTAAACTTCACTTTTTTTGCAACTGGATACAGTTCAAGTTTGGTGCAATAGTAGAAGGGCTGATTTTTGAAATGCTTTTTTGTGTTGCTTGTTGCGTCAGAAAACGCAGCGGATGGTTAGTGAGTCTAAAAAGCCCTGCAGCTCAAAGCCTAATTTGCTTCACTGGTATTAAACTGTGGAGCTGCCATCCCCTGCAAATCACAAGCTGTCCTACTCAAGTGATGTTAAAAGGTGAACCGGGAGAATTCGTTTAGCAGGGACATAATTGTTTTTATTCAGTTTTGTGTGCCATGTGACAACAGAGTAAACAAGTGTTTTCAGTAACAGGTTCTTATTGGGTTTTTTTTTGTTTTAGGGGATTGAACACTGTGTTGTTGTGTTTAGAAGCAAATCTAATCAAGTCATTATGATTATTAACAGAATATTCAAAAGAGGAAACACTTTTCATAGATGAGATGAATCTAATGCATGTCAGAGTGCATGTAGGGAACATGCAGAGTAGTTGCAGCACAGCATTTTTTTTTAAACAACCATCCTTAGCCAGCTCTTTTTTTTTTTTTTTTTTTTTTTTTTTTTTGGGCTTGTCACCAGTATAAAATAGATTCCAGATCCAATGATGATTGCTCAGCCAAAGGGTCTATCACCAGCTTTTAATTCTGCTACGTTGCTCACATTTTAAACAGTGTTAAAGCAATTTCTGCAGGGGAAATAAAAGACCAAGTGTTGCTCGCTCCCTGTCCAAATACTATTCTGCTGTTGTTTTGGTTTCTCAGTGGTCCTTCTTATCAGTTTTTGACTGATGCTACTATAAACCTCTCACACATCTCACAAATTAACAAATAGAAATAAAGTTGACCTTTCTGGTATGTTTGATTGTAAGTACAGAACGGGAGAAGTGAAGTTTTTGCAGATGTGGTTCATCTTTTTATGTTCTCGTTTACCAAAGGAATAAAACAGTACTGCAGGCGGTGTAGGGAGATGAATATTAATAATCAAGATGTTTTTTATCCGCGCTACATGTCGGTCTGTCCCTCTGTTTGTTTATTTTTTTATTAAGTTAAGGCTTTAACGACAAAATGGAACATATGAGAAGTTTTTTTCCTACTGGGGGTTTTGACCACTTCAGGATTCCACCAGTAGAAAAACTTTCCCTTCCGACATCTCGGCTCCATCTGCGATACAGACCCGAGTGACATATTCAGCGTAGCAAATCGATTATCTTTGTTAGAGGACATCACGACAGCTTTCGGGCAGGGAGACAGAAAGACACCAAGTTGTTAGAATCTCTTCAAGGTTTTTTTTTTTTTTCTTCTTCTTTCTTGCTTTTAAATTGACAAAGATCAGGCTATGAATGGAAACACCCACAGTGCTGTGGAGCGAGGTCTTCATTCAATGACTTTTTTTTTTTTTTCAGCATAACCAACCTTAACACCCACCTCGCCTGCTTTTTTTTTTTTGTTCTTTTGACTTCCCTGCTGTGTCAGCTCTGAGAGTTTGTAATGTACTGTATGTGTGAATGTGTTGGTTATCTTTTTATCCCTCGTCAGACATGCTGGATGCAGTCTAGTAACAATAAAGGAGCGATGTAAATGTGATGACAGATTTGAAGAATTAAAGTAGCAGGGTGTAAATCATATGCATTTTCAAACCAGGTACTGATGTGATTAGATTCAATCACACTAAAATGCCGTCTGCTGCGATTCATTCACCGATAGAAGTGTGTAATAATTAGCAGCCGGTTTAGAAGCGTGAATGTGTGAGCTCACCAGTGTATAACCACAGCGTTATAGTCCAGATTAAGACCAGATTACCATGAAAATGGATCAACGGTTCCTCGCCAAATCTGTTTTTGAAATATCATACCAACTAACAGATGTGTGAACGCATCTGTCAAAGTGCATAAAAGATGCAATGTAAAGTTGTTTTACAATAACAACAGGTTTTTGATGAGATAATTATTTTAGCTGCCTCCTGGGAGCCGTTAAAATCCCCCAGCTGCAGCATGGCAAATCAACATTTGACACTCGCAGCTTTGACTGTGTCAAGAGAAAAAGATTATGTGTGTGTGTGTGTGTGTGTATATAAGAGGGTAGAGAGACTGACTGAAAAAGCAAACCTCCCGGTGGGTATGTTTATGTGAGCATTTGTTCCTCTATATGGTGTCAGTAGAGGCAGAAGTTGCAGTATATGACTGTACTGTACATGTAGGAGGATAAAAGAGAGCGAGGTCACAATAAAGAGCCTCCAACTTCTCTTTACATCAGCTTTATTTATCCTCCAGTAACAGGTGCTGACACATCTCAGTCATGCTGTCATGAGGCAAACTTCTGTATCTCTCTTTCTGTCACGTACCAGGGATGTGCTGGTGTCAAATGTTCACATTATCGTAAGTAAAATATCACAGTAAACAGTGTTATCATGACAGTCATCAAAGTTTCCTGAAATCCTGCTATTACTGCTAAAATATGGTTAAATTACTTCACACCATGATTGCTTTAGATTTCATTCACTGAACAGAAATCTGTATGTCTCAGTTTAGTTGTACTCTGCATAAGAAATACCATCAAAAACAGTTTGACCAATGTAAACAAAAGTAGGTTCAACGTTGAAGACAGTTGACCGGAAATCACTTTAAATGCAGCTCAGTGTCTGCGTCTCTTAGATTCCACACACACACATTTCCTGATGAAATTGATTGATTGATTTCTTGAGTAATAAGTGTTATCTGCTGGATGTTAACAGTTAAATTAATGTCTAAAAGGAAGAGAAATTAGTAGGAAATAATAACAGTTACTGGGCTCTCTGTGTTCACACCGTCCTCTGAGAGCAGTGGTTATCAGGGTAATGACTGTAATGGAAATGGTTTGCGGTATTTATGCTGTCAGGATGTTTCAACACGGCGTATAGTAAAAACTGTATATTGGCACATCTCTATCATGCGCTTTCATCAAAATTCTTAAGTTCACCTCATCCTCACCCTTCCTCCTCATCCCACAAGAGAACACACACGGTCTGTCTTACAGCACTCTTCTTGATCTCTCTTCATCTCAGTCCAGGATCAGAATTCATGAGTTAATGACAGGACTCTTTATAGCGAGCCAAGCTTTCTTTGCCTCACTGTCTGTGCTGTATAGAGTCCATACAGTTCAGCCCCAGGCCTAACTTGTGGTCTTCTATCTGTCTTCTTGAATCCACACTTTTATTGCCAGGGTTTCCCACAATCCAGGGTTCAAATTTAAAGCATGGGCATAATTCAGCACAGATTTTTCTACAACTTTAGTGCAGAAAAAAAAAATGTGTCTTTAGTTATTCAAAACCTTGTCCAAGAAAAGCTGCTCTAAAACCAGAAATAAGTTCAATCTTAGGTGGGCGGAGACAAAGAAACCACAATGTTTCTGGCTACATTATCATGTAATGATCATGAATGAAAACCACCCAACTTGTCAATTGATATATTTCTATCCTCAAGGAAATTTTTATATAAGGATCAAACTCCAGCACATCATCTTAACATCTAAACCTTCCTCTCTCTCTCTCTCTCTCTGCACCAACCCCTGCAGGTTACCGGGACCCTCCAGGGTACCTGCTGCAGGCAGCGGGGCCTCCAGGAACCTGGGCTCTTCCAACCTTAACCGTCGCAGCCAGAGCTTCAACAGCATCGACAAGAGCAAACCTCTCCAGTATGCAAGCGGCAACGACAGAGGTAAGAACGGCTCGAAGCGTTATTGACAGTGGGAACGCAACACACAAAGCTGTTTACAGAGGCTGACATTCTTCTGATGATGTTAAAGAGATTGAGAGGGTAGAGGTTTTTACGGTAGGTGGGGGCAGACTTTTTTTTTTTTTTTTACATTCTCCATCCCAGCCACATGATGGCACCACTGACTCAAGACAGACAAGCAGAGGAGCCGCAGAGGAGCTGAAACAGTCGCTCACTTTACCAGTCGTAACCAGTCTGCTGAATCATCCCCGGCTCTTTATTCCATGCGAGTTATAATGGATGCCATTAGGTGGAGGCGGTGACACATTTTCACAGCATGGCAAAAGCCGTTCGAGAGATGACCAAAGAGGGAAATTCAGGCAGTCGCTCTGTCAAGCATGATGAAGCTAATGAGAGTGATCATGTTTTTGAAATATAAGGTCTCTCAGTAGCTGAGAGTTAGAGATCTTTTTATTTAACACAACATTGATTATTCACAAGTTAATAGTTGTTTTAAGATCCTAATTCTGTCGTGGGAAGTAAATATATCAGCTCACAATGTTTTTGATTACTGAAAATCTTTGAATTTGGCTCGCTGACAGTGTTTGTAATGGCTTTAAGATTTTCCTTTGGCTCGTTCAGGAGATTTATGCCTTATTGGCTGACACAGTGATAATAATTAAAACCTTTCCCAAGGGTCATAGTCATTTTAATAATTAAGGATTATTGACATGTTTATATGACGTTATAATGACAAACCTTTTGCTTTGGCTCACAATATATGTAATCATAAAAATGTTTCCTAACTAATGAGATCATGCTTTAAATCTTAAAGCCTTTCCCAGTCGCTGAGGAAAAAAACACTACAGGATCAAGTCTGTAGAGTTGAGAGAGGATCAGTAGGAGGTGTCGGGGGTGGAGGAGAGATGCAGCGAGTGGTGTCAGATACAGAGCAGGGAAAAGCCTCCAGTAAATTCTTCTTCTTTTTGAATCTGTCTTTTTCTCTGGCTTCCAATCTTAAAAAGTTCAAACTCTTTAACGAGAGGAAGAAGGAAGACATGGCGAGAGATGGCGAGCGGACAGTAGCGGGAGGGTGGACGGGCAGCGTGTGACCAAGTGTAGCGTGTAGCTGAAAACAGAGCAATGACGGAGAAATCGGTGTATTGTAATAACATTGTGCTTTCATTTAAATATCAATCATTTGTTTAGGTTTATAAAGGATTCAGTCAATCAATGTTTCTTTTTATTATTCTGTGAAAATGGCTGGTACTGTTTTTTAAAAGGGCTGATATGTTCTTTTCCGGCTCATTCCAGCCCATTTCCGGCCCCCAGGAACTGCGCCAGGCTTTGAAGCCAATTTGACATATTGGCCAAACCATTTAATTACAACGTCTGCATCCGTCACATGATGCACACCCAAAAACCCTTTTCCCCACAGAATTACATTGCAAAGAGACGTCTGTAAATCAGTGGATACATGTTTTTGAGCATTACAACCCACTACAAAATGACTCTTTACACTATCAGAATTTGATTCATTTGGTCTGATAACATTTAGAAAGTCTAGAAGAGCCATACGATTGAATTATTTTAACCCCGTTCAAGTTAGTGGAGGGCTGAACTGGAAGTTAGTCGGCTTGGTCAGCGGAAGTGTCTGGCGCACCTGCTGTATGGGCCACACAATCCCAGAAGATCCAAGTGATTTTATACCCAGAAGTCAGAACTTTGTTTGCTTCATGAGCAACTTTAATAGACATGAACGGGGCCCCGCCTCTGATACTGTATCCAGTTTTCTTTATACATCCATGAGTCACATGCCGCTGCTGAGCCCTGCTAGAAGACAAACCTTCACTTTGCAGAGATAAGACACCAGGCATTGGAGCTTCACTGCAGGGGGTGATGAAATAGTATTTTGGTCTCAAGTAAAAGAGAAAAAAGAAAAAATCAATTGTCAGGAAATGTCAGTACTGCAGCCAGAACCTTCTGGGCGAAAGCAGGTAGAGAGAGAGAGAGCTGAAGACAGAGAAACAGATACAGGAAGTCTCTGCCACAAGTCATTCCATACATCTTCTTAACTTCATTCTTCCTCTTACAGCAAGTTTCATTTGCTCCTTTCATGTCACATACCCTCTCGTTTCATCTTACACCCTTTTATCTTTTTTTTTTTTTGCTTTTTGTTTTCCAGGCATTACATGTATTTTTTTTTTCTTGTTTTACTTTCATCATGCATTATCACTATTGAAATTATTATATGTTCTTATGTAAATATTGTAGACTAGGATAAAGTAACCAGCACCCCCTAAACACCGACATCAGAGAGATATAAGAGGGAGTTTCTGAAGCCATTTAAACATTAACTGGTCTGCACATGGATGAAAGTCATGTTTTTGTTTTGTTTTTTTTGTTTGTTTCTATAACTTTTTTTTTATATAAATGCGTGTTTGGCCTCACGGGGATGAAGTGAACCCATTAGAGTGTTGTTTTGTGTCTCTGCTCACGCACAGCGAAGCTCTGACCAGACAGAACAAGAGCTCAAAGGGCACAAGGAGCATTGCATCATTCCTGTTGCCATGCAACTATCTAATTAGCTTCAGCC
The DNA here is from genome assembly GCF_914725855.1 of Thunnus albacares. Lineage (NCBI taxonomy): Eukaryota > Metazoa > Chordata > Actinopteri > Scombriformes > Scombridae > Thunnus > Thunnus albacares. Next base: position 20,786,716 of record NC_058128.1, on the reverse strand, counting down.
AACTAAATTGAAGCATTAAAGGGCATGAGTTCTCTGTTGTGAGTAAAATTGGACTGAGGAAAGTTGCTGATTGCTCTGCTTGTTGTTAAAGATGAGGATGAGGAGGCGATTGAGAAACAGGAGATGCAGTCACAGCTGAGTGGGAAAGCTGCTGACTTCATCTAGCAAGGCGATAATTTATAATCTGTCTGACAGTGATGTAATGTGGAGAGCAGCTAAAGTTAAAAAGCATTCAATCTACAGTGTGGTGAAATGCATCCAGAACAAGAGCTACAGAGTTAGGAAGAGAAACATATAAAGGTCACTACTGCATAAGTAGCTGCAGGCTTGAACTGACCAGTAGACCTTAAGTTTATGTCCATGTGTGTGTTGATGTGTCATTTCAAACATGCATAATACTCACTTCCAGCCTTTCAGTTTCAGTGTATCATTTGTCATGTAGTTGCAAACAGCATGTATGTGTGTATTTGTGGGTCCACCACCGCCCACAAGAAGTGACATTTCATTCCTTGGCCGCTGAGGCAAAAAAGAAAAGTCTGTTGCCATGGCAACGGCAAAGTCACTGCACGGTGAAAAGTGTGGTGACGCTGCGAAACAGCCCTCGGGAGGGGAAGTAGGAACAGGGAGGAGGTGGCGGGGGGGTGTGGGGTTGGGGGGTGAGGGGTGGGAGAGGGGGGGGGATTCTCTAAAGACGGGGTTAATTGACTGGACACACAAACAGAAACACACACAGACACACACAGAATTACACAACTGCTTGTAACCTCTTTCGTTCACATTCATAAAGTGCCTTGAGGGCCACTGTCTCTAAAGATGAGGGGTAATACAGAGGACACACATACACACACACTCACACACACATAAACACAAGAATGTACTGTTTGCTCTCTCATGCACGTTTAAATCATCATCAGATGGATGCCTGGACACACACACACACACACACACACACACACAAAGAAATACAAAATAAGGCTGTCATTTCTTGACACCAATTGATTTGTGAGTTTACCTGGTGAAGGTGTACTGGTCAAGACTAACCCCCACTCACCTGCATATTAAACATGTACAGGTACAGATATGCAAATACACACCCACATATACAGTACCCACACATGCACGCACCAACAGTCCAACATTTCAGATACGTACTCTTAAACACAAACATATGGTGCACACACCTACTCTTTAGAACCAGTCTTCACAATTAGAAGACCATAATAAGTTTTCTTGGGCCAAGAGTTTTGAGTTGGCAGATTGTTTACCAAGTAAGATCTTATCAAACACAATACACATTTTTACAGATAGCCGAGGAGTGGTATGTAAATGTTGGTTGCAAAACATCATATTTATCATATTTAACATCATATTTATCAGAAGTCAGTTGATTCGATGCCTTGTTTGCAAAAGTGACGACCAGTATGTTCCACTAGCCAGCTGGTTTTGTTGTCTGGAATGATTTCTGCAACATAGTCATGATTATCATGAGCATTAGCAGCAGCAGTTTTATCTCAAACATGTTGACTACCAGCAGTGACCACAGACCTAAAGGCAGGCATATAAATCGATACATCAGCTTGTCTTGAACGAGGAGGTAAATGTGGATGTGGAGGTAAATATATGCCCCGGCCAATATTGGACATTTTACTGTTGGGTGCCAAATTCCATTTTATAAAGTACCATGTAAAAAAAAAAAAAAAACATGTTAAAGCCTGACAAATTGCACTTTTCACTCCGGAGCTTCAACAGTGAACTGAGGCCTTTTCAGGCATGTTTTTACAGGATGTTGTCAGATGCATAAGCCGGTTGAAGTGTCTCGGCTCTGACCACAGTTAAAGCCGAACCACTCTTGCGCCTGCCTGAAGGGGTTTTAAACTGCAAACTGGAGGTGACTCACAACCAGCTGAACCCTGCTCACTGAGCTGACTGACAGCCAGACACTCTAATGGCACATAACTTCATGCTGTCACTGCGTCTCCTTCTTCATCTTCTTTTTTTCTCACCCCATCTCGTTCTGCCTTTTCTTTTTTTTTTTTCTATTTGTCTGCCTCTCTTTGTTTCTGAAGTAGCCTCCAACTCATATCCGGAGGGAGATGCAATTTTTCTGTTGTGTCTGTCTTCCTCTCTCAATTTGAAGCAAGGACTATGTTTATCTGTCAGTTACTGTGTGTATGTGTGTGTTTGAGGAGAAGAGAGAGAGAGGGGAGTGAGGTAAAGAAGTGCTGATGGTCTGAGTATCAACCAGCAATAAAGTGAGGAGTGTGTAAAGGTCAACGCTCAGTGGCAGACGCTAGAACATTTATTTTACACACATGATGGATGTTTAGGTGCTCTGTGTGTTTGTGTGTGTGTGTGTGGTTTGGCCCAGCACCATTTTACTGAAAACATGCTATAAGTAAGCACTAATGCATCATAGCTCAGCATTCAGGCCTGTAATGGAATAAACACCAGTGAATGTAATAAGTGTATAAAATATAAAATAATGTCTCTAGAGATTGTTTGAAAATATGATGAAGAAAAAAACATCTGCCTCCTGGTATTAAGACACAGACATATTACAAAATCAATCTGAAAAAAATAACACATAATTAATACTTGAACGGCTCTTACATAATGCAGCATTGACTACTTTATATAAAGTCTGTAAGGGCTTGAAATATTACCAGTGTGTATCATTGTAGTTTTCATAAATCTTTACATATACATTTCACAGTGAGTGCTGCTACTGCTGACTTAAATTCATCCATATATTTATACTTAATATGGGTGAATGTCTGCTCTTCACACAATTATGACACTTGAGTTAAAGGCGCCCTGTTGAGTTTTCTGATAAACAAACAGAAGTGTTAGGGTGTCAAATTTAACCAAAGATCCACCCACTGTAATGTGTGCAGATCTTCTTATACGTGTATATAAGTGGCTAAATGTAGTCAATGTGATATCCAGATATTCTCAGCAGCTATGAATTTGACAGCAGGAAATATTCCAGCGATTTTGGTTTTCATGCACGTCCCTGAGAAAGCAAGGGCTTTCTTCTAGAGCTGCCATTTTCTACCAATGTTGAACAATCATACAGGAAGAAATCCCTGGATCAGAGGCATAGACACCAATTTCTACACCAGCTGAAGCCTCAATATATTTGGCTTCAGTCATTTTTTGAGTTGAGTTTGCACTGCTCACATTTTCCCAACTGGAAAAGCTCACTCTGCTCTTGCTAGTGCAACCCTTATCTGCATGTGTAACATGGAGGAATGCAATACAATCTTCTTTGAGGGTTGTTGAGAATTATTCAAGGAAAGGCATAAAATTACCAACATTAAAGTAGGTAGGTTCAGGGAAAGTTGCACCAAAACAGTAAATTAAAAATAACTCTGAGAACTTATTGAGCATCACAGACTGATGACGTTGAACAGTGAATCAGAGAGTGGATGGTTTCCCCCTCAGATTGAAATTCTCCGTCCATGTTAACACAGGCGGTCTGATCTCTTTTGTTGTCACGGCTACAACTTGGTGGTTTGTACCTTATAACAGCTATTATCCACCTGCAAACATGCTGTGACAGGCCTCTATAGAAGTGTAAATCAGGGGGTGGAAGCCTGAGGAGGAAGGTACAGCAGACTTGAGCGCACACTCCTTCGAGACATGAAAGTAATAATAACGGTGAAATCTTTTCTCTCGATCCAACCTGCTGTTGATACTCTGTGATTTGGGAATAAGCGCTCAAATTTTTACATTACACAACACTGAAATCCTCTAAAAAATTTCCCACTCTTTGCTTGGCTTTTGAGCTGAATATGTGTAAAACCATAAAGGAGAGAGCACAGCACGCAGCTGTGACTTCTGAATATGCTGTTTCTCATGTCAGATAAATCCAGGAAGACTGAAAATTTGCCATAATCGAAACTTGAGTATTAATTATTAGGTTTGCTAGGAGAATCCAGTGTTTCTTAGTCACTACACTGAATACTACAATGGAAAATAAAAGGTTCAAAAAGGAGAAGTCCCCAATATTATGTGAATGAATTTTAAAAATGCACATGTTGGATCCTCCATAGTTTAATGAACCAAAGTGGATATGTAGTATATGGATACAGACGATAAATAAATCAAATTAATCTTTGTTTATGTCTTTCTCTCTTCTTCCCTGGTTCAGAGGCGGTGAGGGGCATCCCAGTACCCGGCGGGATGAACGGGAGCGGTATCGGTGGGACGGTTCCCACCAGCCTCAGTGGGCAGCAGCTGGCCTCTGCTATCCCCTCCCCCTCCTCTGGCAAGTCATGGCGAAGCAAGTCTATGAATCTCAAGCACAGCGCCACCTCGTCCATGCTGGCCAGTCCCACGCACTCGCCCTCGTCCACCCCTTCACCCCAGACCCCGGAAGGCCTCCAGCCACATGGAAGCGACGGGTCAAAAGTAGGGTCAGCTGTCGGCGGGGGACCCCAGAGGTCCATGCTGGAGAAGTTCCGTCTTATCAACCCTCGATCAGCTTCGCGAACGTCACCGTCTGTGGCGGAGATGGCGCTGCAGGAAGAGGATGATCTGTCAGAGTACGGAGAGGATGGATTGACGCCCATGGGGTCCGTGTGCAGCAGCAGCAGTAGCAGTGCTACAGCCAAACAAATGCCTACAAAGACACCCACATCCTCCCTCAATGCATCAAGCAAGACCTCCTCCTCTTCCTCCCCTTCCTCTTCATTTTCAAAGGGTTCTGCTAATGGTAGCAGGTCCATGGCCTCGTCCAAAGACAAGGAGGACAAAAGCAAGTCTGGGAAATCTTCTAAGGACAGTTCTCCACCCAAAGAGGAGCGTGAGTCGTTTGCTGACTCCACAAAGAAGACCTCCAAAATCGCCAGCCTCATCCCCAAGGGAGGGAAGCCGTCATCGGGAAAGAAAGATGCTTCCAGCGGCATCCCTAAGCCAGGACTTAAAACTCCCTCCACCACGACGGCCAAGCCTCAGAGTCAGTCCCAGACTCAAAGCCAGGCTACCTTAAACAGCAGTGGCAACCTGCGGGGAGGAGAGGGAGAGAGAGCCAAGCTGACAAAAAGTGGACAGGGCGGGAGTTTCTACATACAGCGCTCCATTGGGGGCCCAGAGGCCAAACGGACCAGCATGACCTCCTCCACCAGCACCTCAGCCCTGTCCGGGTCCAGTGGGGTGCTGGTAGGAGGAGGTGGAGGAGGAGGAGGAGGAGGAGGAGGAGGAGCTCTTGGAGGGAATGGAGTTGTTCAGCTTCCTCAGCAACAGCAGCACAACCACCCCAATACTGCCACTGTGGCTCCCTTCATGTACAGGTGAGATTAGTGTTTGTGAGTTTGTGTGTATATAATGTTTTTTTTTTTCTTTCCAGGAAGGTCAAAACATTGACACTGTTTCTCAAAGTCGTACCTGCACACATTCAGAATCATTCACTTGCACACGCTCCATGAAACCTTGGAGCACTCCCAGTGATCAGCTGGCGTTCCCCATTGTGCATCTTGCTCACCTCCACATCGCTTCACAGTCATTATGGAACAAATTAACATCCACTGCTTGCTTTCCAAAGCCTATTATTTAACTGTCTGGGTTTCATCTTTGATGTGAGAAACCAGACATTGGCAGCATTCAGGAACCCTTTCCCCTTCTCTTCATTCAACCAGTGTTGTTGTGATGCATGCAGCTGGCGCGTAGTTCCTTGACGTTCCAGCCGTCAGAGGTGCAGGAAGTGGGTAAATCTGCCCAGCAGGGCTGATTTTCTCTTACGACAGCAGAGGTAATCCAGGGGAAAAAAATGGAGGAGCCGCCAAAGTCTCTGGGATGCCTTTGTGCGCAGAGAGAAAGAGAGTTAGGAATCCCATTAAACAAGGCTTAATCCCTCACCCCTTCACTCCCTCTCTCGTCTACCTCCTCCGTCGTGCAGAGTCAGCTTTGCCATATTCAGTGGTTCCTCTTTCGAGCGTTATTTTAATCCCACACATTTAACAAGTTAAAAATGCTGCAGCTGTTGTTCCTGGGCAGATAGTGAGTGATAGTCAGTTACGAGGGAGGGTTCCAAAACTGAAACTGTAAAAACACAGACAGCCCACTCAATGAGCAAAATGTAATGTGTGTGGAAGTGGGTGGATGCATCATGTGTGATGTCACTTGCAGGTTTCTGACAGAACATTTTGAGTTTACCACTAGAAATTCCAAATTTGGCCACAGTGAGCGAAGTTGATGTGGAACATGCAAGTTATAACCACTAGAGCTGCTCTCAAACATACTTTTTTCTCTTTTGTTTTTTTTCTAAAATCATCACTAAAAGAAACACATTAGCTATTAAGATCATTAGTACATTATTATTACTATTATTATTATATGAGTATTATTACCACTTCTTGGAAAACCAATTTACTGACTGCATTTGGTGAGAGAAGCTTGAATTTTTCTTATTGATTTCAGTAAAGTTTGTGTTTCTAGGGGCCATCAGAATCAAAAAGTGTGAGACTTGGTGACAGAGAGATTGCTTGCAGTGTTAGCTGGTGAAGTACAGTAGCTGGCGAGCTAACAGCTGATACACTAGCGAGCCAGGAACATTCCACAGCTTGTAAGAGACAATAGCTCTCTGAACTTCTTTCTATTTTGTCTGTGGTATTCCATTTACTCCCACTTGGCATTTGCTTCTCAGGATTGTATTGTGTATCATATCATTCAATAAAGAGTTTTATTGAAGGGGGAAAAGAATCTGTGAGAGTTAGCAAACTTGCTAACTTCCAGCCGCATGTTAACGTTTTCCAAAATTGATGTATATGCGAACGACGCAAATTGCAAATGCAAAGCAAATCCACTGTTCTGTCACAAAATGTTGTCATTGTGAATGCTGATCAGTTCCACACATGAAATTGTAATACATTTGAACTAATCATCTGTGGTGCACTGCTGAATCAAACAGGGTATGTTTTTTAGGTACAGTGCAGACTCACATGCCACCCCTTTATCTTTTTCCCCTGTGCCAAGATATTCGGGTTCCTGTAGTCTCCATCTTCTTCTCCTCTTGCTATAAATGTTCCCCCTCACCAGCAGCCATCAGCAGGCTGACGTAGCGTAAAGGCCTCCTGCTGTACCACAATTTTCCATCATTTTCAGTCCAATTAGCCATCATCTCTTGTTTGGGTTCTCTTTCTCCGCCCACTTGAAGTCCTTGTCTCTGCCAAGCTTAACAGACCAGAGTGGTTGTATAGGACTTGGCTGCAGTTGGTGTGCAGGATTGATTCATGCCCCACCCACACTGACACAGGAGGCTGCTTTGCTGTGTCAGTAACTGACTCTTCTGCATCCTGCCCTGCTCCCCTGACCTAAGATGACCTGAGCAGTTCAGGAAAAAAAAATCAGGAATTATAGAAATACAGTGATAGATATACACAAGGTTTGCTTTGGGCTCAAAGCTGATTCTTTTTCCTGAGATCACCTGTGCTGTAATGACCTCTGAAGGTGGTGAGTAATATTTAGTAGATAGCACAAGAACAAGCTACAATCTGAATCACTCTTTGTTATATCAGTCAGGAATAAATAACAAAAACACTGGTTCAAGTAAAATGTCACAGTTTATCTATCTATCATCTTGAAAAATGCCTCACCTGAAGTTTATTTAATCATAAATACAGACATTTGAGCCCAAGACTGAAGTCTTTCTCCTTTTAAAAGTAGCAGAATCAACATCAACAAAATATTAATAATTTGTTACTGCAGCACCTTTTTTCCCCAAATATCTGATCTATATTTGGGGTCCAAATTGTTCTGTGTATCAGTGGTAGAGAATATATCCGTCTCTGTAAATCCACTGAGGTGAGGGAAGCTTGCATCAAAAAAAAAAAAAAAAGCTTTTTCTCATGAGCTGAAGTCACAAGCTGATGCTGCTGCCGCAATTGGGAGCCAATTTTTATCTGCAGCTCTGCAGGTGGTGGTTCTCCCTACTGTGTGTGCTGTGTATATGAGAGGGCATGAATGCTATACACTAGCTTGTGCTCAGATTTGTCTCGTGTTTGTGTGTGTGTGCGTGTGCATGCTTGTTTTAGCTGTGTTTGTGTATGCAAGTTTTGCTGTGTGCGTTTCAGTATTTTCAGGTGCGTTTGGTTAAAAGTGTTAGTTTGCATATCATGTGTATGTGCATATTTCACTGTGTTTATATGTGCGTCATCTTCCACTGTGTTTAACTGCGTTTGTTTGTGTCGCTGTTACTCTTTTCTTTGACAGTTTGTACATGCGTGGTTTTGTGTTTTCTTGCTGTTCGCTGTGCACGTCTACGCGTGTGTGTGTGTGTGTAGTGCTGTTATCTCTTAAAGGGTGTTGGACTCTATCCTTGTTTCTTCAGATCAGCAAACAAACAGTGGAGCGTGATGCAGCTCTGGATTGAGGAAGAGAGACAGATATACACAAACACATATTTCCTGCACGCTCCCGCACATACTCAGAGAGGCACTCACAGAAAACGTTTCATCCCAGACCATGCTCTCCTCCCTTTTGAGGTGTCCATCTGTTGAATATCTGACTGAGACTAAAACATAAACTCAGAAATTCAAATTCTTTTCTTGTTTAAACATCACAGAAACACAGACAACAGACTGAAAGATACTAGGATAGAATCAAATTCTAAACTCATTCCGTGACTGGGGTTCATCACCCTTAAACACAACCAACAACCAACCACTCCACAGATCATAATATATTTATGTGATACTGAATTTAATGTGATAGTAATTTCTTTTAATGCCGTACTAAACTGAAACCAAATGGTGATAACTCTCGTCCTTCAGTTGAAAAAATGATGAGCGTTTCAAACCGTCTCCTCTGAAGTGGACAGAAATAGCTTTCAGATTTCGCTACTTTCTCTCTGTCTTTATAACAGCTGTGTATTATTTGTTCTCTGTGCCTTTAGGACATTCTCAGAAAATGACTGCACCATGGTGGCCCCAGCCGACCCCTGCCTCAGCCCCACCAAGGGAGAGCTGGTTTACAGCAAGACAGCCAAACAGTGCCTGGAGGAGATATCAGGTATAGCAGGTCAACACACACGCTGCAGCTCTGCGGATATGATATTTCTCTATCTCTGTGTGTGTGTGTGTGTGTGAGAGAGAGAGAGAGAGCGCGTGTGTGTGTGTGCTTCTGTGCATTAATATTTGTCCCTTGTAATATCGGTCGTAACCCTCATCTGCTGTTCGGCATCTATATTTATTTAATGTTGACCTCACTGCTGCTGCAATGCTGCTCTACATATGAAAGCAGCTGTTTAGGTAATGCATTCTCCTTCTTTAGGAAATGGAAAAAATCGAACCCAGATTAAAACCGTTGTATTACATTATGGATTAGCTGTTCTTTGTAACATTTGATTAAGAGCGGGATGCAGGGTCTGCTGCAGCATTAAAGGAGGATGGTTAAAGGGTAGCTGCAGGATGGCTACTGCTGTGGCTAGCACAATGTACTCTACTGTTGTGCAGTTGGTACGAGAGTGTGTTTGCGATGGGTGTGTATGTGCTAACGGGTGTCTATTTTTGTTTACTGGGAGATCCCTGCTCTGCGCTGGTTTCATGTAGCGAAGGGAAAAGGTCAGTGCTGACAGCCGGACACAGGGAGCATCTGTGGCCCTTTGTTTACATCCCTGCAGGCTACCATCGTCTCTTACAATCCCTGCTCTACACTACGACCGGTTATTTGACACGTAATCATCAGAACATATATGTCATTAATCATTTTCAGTCTCATAAGAGGATGGCTCTTGCAAAGTGTTATTTCGTATGTGGCGTTTGTTGGAGACAGTTCCATTACTTCAGATATTTGAGTCACATCCACGGTGGAGAGCATGTATGAGTGCTGGACTTCACACAGTGAGCTGCACAGGAGCATGAAAACTGGGTAAAAGAAGGGTTTTAAGCCTCGGAAAGGGAATGGTCCTCAGGATAAGAGGCTGAAATCACTTACCAACAGGAATATGTTCCTGCTCAGTATATTTAAGTTTACAATCCTATTGAAGTATTATTGTCATGAAACCCATATGGCTGAAAACAACTGATTAAAATCAAAACATAGTGTTTGTTTGCAAGAAGGAAAAGACCGCAAATGTCTTCATTGTCCTTTAATTACAGACAGTGTACATCTGTGCACTGGAGCTCCTGCAGCTGAGGGTTTAGGATGGAGGGACATTTGTCTAGTTTGAAGGAGCTGCTAACCACAAAGTTAAATTCCTGACAAGGAGCAGCATGAGAGGTTAAACCAGCCACCGCACCATCAAAACACACTCCACTGGCACAGAGAACTGACATGGCTTCAATTGCATCTTGCCTTTTTTGCAAATGAAGCCTTCAGTGTCACAACACCATGCATTCTGTTTTACATAGAAGATCTTTGCATTGCTTGACATTCATTAGTCCACATCTACCGTGTATATACACAGTGTATATAGTAGTCTTTTAGTGCTTTTTTTTTTTATCAATGATTTAACTGATTCAGATTGTAAATTAGGTTTCAAACGGTGGATATCTTAACCTGGAATGAAACTCCCTTGTTATAATAATATGAATAATCGAGGTCAAACAAAACACTAACTCAGTGAAAAATAAGATGTCAAGTTCAGACTGAATCCAGAGGAACTGAAAGCCTCGACAAAGCGCAGCATGCACAAACAACAGCGTGTGATTACAGGTTTGGGGATGTCAGGTCAGTAGCAACATTCCAGACGTCTTGCTTCGGTCGCGGCTTTTCCGAAGGCCGTCATTTAAAAGATAAAATTAGACTGCAGCACTGACCGTCCCCTTTGTTTGGTGTCCATTTCAAACACTTGCTTTTTGTTGTCACACGTTTGATGGTCGTTTCTCATCCTTAATTACTCTTTCTCCATAGAGGGACAGAAATGTGTCTTTGAGAAGGAAATTCAAGTGTATGCGAACCCACGAATACCACATGACAAGACCTGCTCATTTCACATATAGCAGCTGAGCCAGTGTCAGTAGTTATGATATCTGAACATCGAAGCTGCACGGACATATATAAAATCTTTGTTTTTGTGTTGATTTATCCGTTCATTAAATGGTTTATAGATAAGCAATATAAAAACTGTTACATTAGTGTTAACGCTGATTGCAAACTGGGAAATTATTGATGGATTTTGAGCCATTTAGGCTTTGATAACAGCACAGAAACACCTGATTCTTCTGTTCTCAACTGTGTAGCTGTAGACAAATATGTAGATAACATCAGAACCACTCACTCACTCACTCAGAACATAGCAACCCAAGTCACTGGCAGTGTAAACATATGATTACCTTGATTATGGTTTCTGAGGCAACAGCTTCCAGTGTGTACTTGCCACTGGTAACGAGGATTAGAACATGTGTGGAGGACAGCTGTGACTAATTGCGACAGGGCTAATAAAGCTTGCACTGATTGATGGGAATATGTTGGTTCTATGGGCTCATTGTTGATCTACGATAAGCTGCGTCTCGCTGTTTAGCTCCTTAAGATAGCATTTAATTAAGTCAGGCGGCCAGCGCGGTGCAGCAGGGGCTGCAGGCTTACAGGTGCACTGTCCAAACAACTCACTGTCACACTGTGAGGGAGAGAGATGGAGAGACAGAGAGAGAGAGAGAGTGAGGGAGAAAAGATAAGGTTTGGTAATAGGAGGGGACTGAACAGAAAGTGAGAGAATGAGAGGGATTAAGAGAAAGAAAGGATGATGAACAGCGAGAAGGAGGGCTAAGAGAGAGAAACAGAGAGAGGGAGAGAGAGAGAGAGAGAGGACTGCAGGCTGCATGCTGGAATGAACAGGCAGACTGAGAGCTATGTGAGCCCGCTCGCCGGCTTCACCACTCGTTCATTCTGCGCTGTGAGGAGAGAGGGACTGTCAGAGAGTCAGAGGGGAGGCAGGAGAAATGTGGCGGTGAGGAGTGGTAATTAAAGGAGAGACAGAAGGTGGAGGGAGAGAGATAAGAGTGAATGAAAAGAGACTGTCGTTTCATAGGGTAAAAGATAAAGAGAGTGCGAGCGCAAGAGGGAGGAAGCAAAAGAGAACGTGTTAGTGAGGAAAGGGAGATGTAGCGACTCATTCATCCACGCCCCTGACTGTGGTGAAGGAAGAGAGAGGAGCCGAGAAGACAGAAAGACAGCATGAGGACAGGAGAACGAGTGGAAGAAATAAGTGTTTGTGTCTGGCTCAGCGTTTGACCAAGAGTATGGGCTGGCTCAAGGATGGATCTGGATTCCACCTATATGCCTGAGAGGGAGGTTTTCTCTCCGCTCTTCGCCCTGTGCTTGCTTTCCCTCCAGCCCTCTGAAGCCGGGTCCTCAGTCGGGAGGCGTGGGACGTGGGGACACATCTCTCTGCCTCCTCCGTCCTCCGGTTCCCCCTTCCCTCCATCCGCTCCATCAGTGACAGCGCAACCAAGATGAGAAACAGAGAGGGACGCACAGGTAGATCCACTTGCACGCATAGTTTTACTCACTGAGCCACAGGAGGCGAAGAGGTAAGCCAAAAACAAGGGAGGGGAGCAGTGAGCAGACATGAAGAGAGGTGCAGAGTTTTCGGTGTATCAGGGCGGCAGCCCAGCTCGACGGCCTCCCCAGCCTCTTCCTGACAACCTCAACCTGCGGATCAAACAGCGCTCGCTCACAAACCTGACCCTCCTCAGCGACGGCGAGCAACGGGTCTACTCTTTTGAGCTCGACGAGCCGCCGCCTCGCCTCTCTCAACCTCAGAACTCTTCGTCGTACTCATCTTCCGCGCAGCGGGCAGGAGGCAGCCTGCAAGGAAGCCCTAGGAAGGAGGTGGTCACGAGGGGCGGAGGCGTGCGGGGCACCAGGGCTCGATCCTTGTCGCTCTCCCTCACCAAGGTGCTGTCTCAGTCAGAGCACTCCCTCATCCCTGTCCCTTGGCGATGCACAGCGGCAGGTGGGCGGCCACAGCGGGCATCATACAGCGGCCACCCACGGACCGAGCCATTGCAGAAGTCCAGGGAAGAGGCGGGAACAGATGAAGAGGGCAGCAGCGAGCGTTCGGACGAGGAGTCGGCAGCAAGCAGGGGCAGCGGGAAGCGGGGAGGCAGGGAGAAGGACGGCGGGTATTGGGCAGAGGAGGAGGTTTCAGGGGGAGGTCCTCGCGAGGGAACGGCTCAGCTGGATAAAGAGGTGATCCTCACCATGCTGGGCGACCTGGAGCAGGTGCTGCACACTCAACCTCGCCCACGTAAGTCAACATAGTCTCAGCAAATTCCAGGAAATTAGCATGAACTGTGGATTAGACACAAATTATTTCAGGATTAAATTTCTTTAACATGAAAGGATTACTATGACATCACCACAAACTGGAAACTTTAAACAGGAAGTAAAAGAATGTATGTTGTGTTCACGCGACTAACGTTTTGGTTAGATTTAAAGAAGCAAAATTTAACAGAATATGAGAATATCATAGCAGAAAATGCCCTCAATAAGCTGGTTATTTTCTTAATCCTCATGGTGGGGAAGCACATTTTTCAGAGCATACTATTAGCATTTTAAGACATCATTAAAAAGAAATTTGTGAGGCCGGGCTGTATGAGCGCACACACCCTCCCTCATGCAAGTCACACGCTCACCCACAGATGTTTTTCATGCATCCACATCCACAAAAGGTTTACACAAGCAGCAGTAGTTTGAATTCTTGGACACAGACAGATAAAAAGAACTCTCCAACACATACACATCCATTTTTGACACTTGCACACACGCACTGTCACAGTCTGCAAATGAGGCGCTCTGTGTGCAGTGAGCGCAGCATTGTTAAAGTACCACACTGTACCTCGTCAGTAGCTCTAATAATGTGTAGTTAGGGAGAGTTCGCCATGCAGTATGCTTGATGTGAAATTTCCCCTTGTACGGTACGATGGGCTTTGTGTTTTTGGAATGAGCACCTATCTCCAAACCTTGCTTTGATGTCAGAGGAAAGACAAGTGGGAGTGGGAGGTTCAGCCGATAAGACGGACCGTTTTTTTTTTCACGTAGTTGTGACAGCAGAGACGATTATTGTGACTCTACGGTGAAAGCAAAGTAAAACGTACAGCACAGCAGGGTGAGCTTTAGCAATGAGCAGCTTATTGCTGATTCTCACAGATTTCCTTTAAGCAGGTCGAGGAATGATACAGCATAAAGCAGACTTACCTTGAGATACAGATGATGGAAAATCAACACATCCTCCACTGAAAAAGCACGGATCTTATTACTCACACCCCCTTCACTGCCTGAGAATCACAATAAGATCAATAGCTTATTATTACACCTTTCACCGTGTGTGCGTGCCGCATGCATGCCTATCTACACTGTGTGTGAGTACTACACAGGTGCTTTTTTTTTCTTTTCGTGCACACGCTTGCCTCGGCGCGTACGCTCATGCACATGTGTGTGTGAGCCAGATCAATCCAGATAGTTGAGAAACCATAACCATCTTTAAAGAACTCTTTCACCCTGTCGAATTTGGCTTTCAAAATATCCAGCTGCTGTCGTGGCAGTTTGCGCTTTTAGCCTCGGGGAGCAGTTGTCGTTGATACATATTAACAAGCTCTCAATGTGCTGCAACGCCTGTTAGGAAACACATTCAGCAACAGGGCCATAAAATTGCACGTGGATACGTCTATCTGTGTGCGCTTGTGAGAGCTGCCACACTGGTGCACCAGTGACTGACAGCCAAAGCTTCATTAAAGCTGACAAAATGCTGCAACAAGGGTAAAACTAGGATACAGTTATGTCTAGTTGTGTGTGTGTGTCTCTCTGTGTGAAAGTGGGTTGGCGTCCGTGTGTGTATTATAATTAGATGCTTGGGATGGTACCCTAATAGTATTCAGCTGGAGCGAGGGGCATCAGTACCAAGCTAACATGCATTATTGAAGGAGAGGGGGAGAGAGAGTGAACTGGCACTGGAGCACCCACTGGTACAGTGTGTGTATGTGTGCTGGAGTGTGTGTATAAATGTGTCAGTCCCAAACGGTAGTCATTTGCATTATGTTGTGTCAACTCTATCTGGAGCAGCGTTTGTTCTGCACCCTTTAAGTGTGTGGTTTTGTGCGTGTGTGTGTGTGTGTGTGTGTGAGTGTGTGTGTATACCTTCATTTCTTCTGTGCCCTTTTCGACTCCCCCCCTCTGGCCTGGTATCAGTTTGGCTGCTTCACAGCCTCACCGGGCCAAGAGCTGGACAGCAGCTTGAATCCAAATGAATGTTTTGTGGGTTTCTCTGCCTCTGGCCTCTCACCTCTCTGCAGTGTTAGACACTGAAGTGAAAAGACCAGCTATACATGCGTATAAGCAGCTAGGAGAAAGGGATTTACTCTGCTATTCTTTTTGATCCACAAACGGGTGCTGAGTTACCTAAATACCTGAAAGTCTGCTTTTAGGTATTGTGCTGTGGAATCAATATTACTTTTCTAATTCAGAGAGGCTCCAATGAGTGTATGCATGTGTGTGTGTGTGTGTGTACTTTGTTGGTTTGCCTGCTGTGTTGCAGCTTGCATCTACTGTGTGCAGGTGAGCCCTCTGCTCCTCTACTGCAGTGAATTGCTCAAACACACACACACACACGCACAAAAAAAAAACTAAATGCGCACACAAACCTCGGGCTGCTTCTCAGTGTTGCATGAAGTGTCCGTTCACGATGGAGACTCCAGGGCCAGATCTCCTCATGTCACTTTATAATGGGATTGTAATTGGATCTTTCTCCAAGGGGCCCTGGTGAGAGGAGGAGAGGAGAGGAACAGGGAGGACATGAGAAAGAGAAGAAGAAGAATTATTACAGGGAGAGAGAAACTCTGATAACGGTGATGCTTTGAGGTGAGCTGGATCTGCCTTCCATAAGGAGCTGCACCCTACTGAAAAAATGACTAACGCATACCAAGCTGGTCTTCAAAAGAGAGAGACAGGAATAAACTCAGGGCACAGAAGCTTCTGTGCATCAGCTATGAACACATTTTGTCAGTGTGACAGCATGTTTTCCTTTTTCTATTGAGGGTTAGTGTAAGATCATACGTATCTCACAGATTTCTAATTATTAGCCACAGAGTGGACATCTGATAAGGGGTCAGAGGTCAGAAACATGTAGCACCACCTCAACCTCACACAACTTTCAGTCTGTTTGCTCTGCTAAGACAAAACATGATCTCAATTATACCAGACTGCTCTTTACCCTGTGAGGTGATAGTACAGTATAATTGAGGTCAAATGTCGACTTCATTCAGAAAAATATTTTTTGAATATGAATATATTTGAGTTTTTCTGGAGGTCTTGCAGTTGGACAATGAGATTGACGTTAGCCTGTACTGAATCCTGTAATTGGCGGCAGGGTAAAACCTATGACTCATTCTCTTTTCAACAGTTTTGATGTCCGTGCATTCATTTTTCAGCTTATTCACTGGAGTTTTCAGTCCAAGGGTACCAGAACATTTTCACCAAGAGAACTGTAATGAATGAAAATGAGAATCAGTTGTCCCTGTGCTGTGTGCTATTGTGAGTCATTGATTTAATCTTTATTTAACAAAGTTTCTCTATATTGCCGAGATAGCTGCACCAACTATAACAATCACAGTATGTAAAACATTCTTAAACAGACCATATAGAATATATACAACAATAATGAATCATGTCTGTTTAACTCAGAAGAAGAGATTCCTTTTCTATTAAAAAGACTTTGATAAATCCAGTGTCAGTATCACCAAGTCAATATTCTAACTGGTGAACCAAGTGACTCTAAAAGACAGTTTAGACCAAAGATTCACAACAAGACGAAACCGTTTTAGAAAGTTGCAGGGAAAAGTTGCTACTTGTAAACTAGCTCATCTCAACTCAGCTCAAGCTGCCTGGTGGCGTCGCCTGCGACTCAGTTTGTCAAGTCGCCACTGGCTGGTTTTAGCGAGTGACCTGTTTCAACAGCCAGTCAGCTCATAGCGGAGTCAGCTGGTTAGCCGGTCAACAGTTACAAACTGTCAGCTAGTAGAAATGGCAGAATTTTGGACGGAGGAAAGAGAGGATCATCTCATCAGTTTGTTTGAGGAACAGCCGTGTCTGTATGACAAATTTGCAATAAACGTGCAATACAAATTCTCGACCCTCTTGTTTTTTTATGTTTTCACCATTTCATCAATGCTAGAACTGCAACTGCAGCAAGTAACTCACTATCACTATCCTTATTCATAGTTTAAGACGCTACAAAGTATCCAGCCACAAAAAAGCCTGAAAAGCCGGCAGTTAGAACAGAGGTACAGAGAGTTGTTGCTATGGAAATGATACACCCTGTCGTCTAGTCATGTTGGTGTAAACTGGCAGGTTTCAGAACGTTGCACACCGGCGCATTGCAAGTGGTTGCAAGTTTCAACTCATCTCCTCATGAATCTTTGATCTAAACTGGCCATAACAATGTGTATTGTCACACAGCATACACCAAAACAAGAAGATCAGTGCCAGTGTACAAGATCAGCTATGTACTATTAATGTTGTGATAGTCTGTTGAAATCATTTTTTGCAATGTGGCAAAAAAGAAACATATGGAGCTCTTCCTGCACAGTGTGCATTTCTTTTTGAAAGGAGCAGAAACCAAATGCCCTGAAGTCAACTATAAATTGATTTTTATAAATATATAGTTATCCAAGGAACCTGTTTTAGGGTTTCTGCTTGTTTTTAATACTGACCTGCTTCATATTCCTTCATATAAACACCTCAACTGTTTTTCTCCTGCTGGTGCTGAGCTGCGCCACAGGAATCGCTGGGGGCCTTTTCAAACCGCCAACCTACTACTGCTCCCATCTGCCCTCATTTACCCGAGTCACTGTAATCACAGTAGCTTGCTGTCAGTATGTTTGCTCGGAGCACTGAAATCAGTGTACACTGACAGAACACAGCTTCTCCCACTCATCTTACCATCATGCTGCATTGTCGCCTTGTTGTACGAGATCTGCTGGCTCATTCATTTCCACCGTGGAGACTGTTTTCTTCTGAAAGCACCTTAAAACTTGAAAGCAGTGTGACCACCATCTATTCTGTGTCTCTGCCACTTGTTAATTACCCATTCTTTGGTACCCGCCTGCAGATTTAGGCTAGCTTGACGAGCTAACAGAGAGGCTTAATTGGAGCAGACAAGCAGATACTTTGGTGTGCACCCACAGCTCACAGTTCTGAAATGTTGCCCACCCTTTGCTTATTAGCAGCACTCCTTCAGAATAGGCCTAATGCCTCAGTGAAACAAGTTTTTCATCTGTACAGGAGGCACTGAGAAGTGCATAAAACACTTGAAATGCTTTCATAGATGTATGCTTCAAGGTGCTGGAGGGCGGGCTAGGAAGACAGTGGACTGAAGTGGCAGCGTTTTTCCGACGTGCCTGACAGAAAAGGAGAGGAGATATGACAGAGTTTGCTTTCGCTGGCATGATTGTGTCCCAAACTAACTGACAGAGCGTACCGTGTCATGGCATGACATGTCTACGTTGGCCTGAAGGAAAAATGTCAATACTGCGTATTGACATTTTAATGTATCCCTTTTTTTTAATGTATCCCTTTTTTAGAGTAAAAGAACTGTATGCGGTGCAGCCTGTTTGGCTGACAGGCTCATTTATTGTATGGCTTCCAACTTGTCAGCATGGGGTTTAGGGATGTTCATCCATGTTGCTGTCATCGTGATTGGTAATCATTCTGTTTTCCTACTGAGACGTTCAGTGACATCTAATGAAAAACTGTATGTCAGATGTCCTCATCACTTGGAGGAGTGCTCTGTGGTTTTGTGTGTGTGTGTGTGTGTGTGTGTGGGTACAGGTCCAGACATCTTAGTAAATCATATAAAATGTGTGTCCCCAGGAGAGGACCCTGAGACAAGACGCATGAGGACGGTGAAGAACATCGCTGACCTGCGGCAGAACCTGGAAGAAACCATGTCCAGTTTACGGGGGACACAGATCAGCCACAGGTAGGCATACAGATGGTACTGCCCATCAGTTACTGGTAATGGCGAATGACTCTGATTTCTTTTGTACGGTTTAGTTTAAGTTAAGAAAAATTATTAAAAAAATGCAGAAAATGACTTTGTTGAACAGTGAGTATTGAAATGGGAGTGTGTGTGTGTGTGTGTAAAACCCATATACATATATTAAAAGGGACAACTGATTCTGGTCTTAGAGATACAACAGTATGGTCATTTCCCATCCATATCCCCAGTCCAAATTTTCCCAAACAGTCCTAGATTCAGTCTACCAACCCTCCAGTCATATAAACCTTGCTGTACTGTCAAGGCTGCAGCTACAGCACATGCAAAATTGAACAGCCCCTGTAATTCACTCCTAAAACATAGCCTGATGTCACTTTAAGTGTGAAGTCAGGGGTCTTACTGTACATGAGCTCCTCCAATCAAAGTACATTTTTAAAACAATTTTAGAATATAACTCAAATGACTTGTTTCAGGGTTGAAGTGAATTATTCTGCACAGTTTAACTTTAAGCTGCCATATTATTTAACTAAGACTAAAGTGTAATGTAACACCTCAAATAAGATCATTTATATCTCATCACTCAAACATAAGAATATAAAAATGTTCCCATCTGCTCCTGAGATGGTTGACTTAATTATTTCTACTTTCACTGGCATTAGATTAGTGTTAGTCCGCCCAGCCTGACCACTACTGCAACATTAGCTTAGTTTCAAAGCTTTAAAGATTCGACCCCCCACCTGGCTCTCTGCAGGTATCATCCAGTTTCAATCATACACTGTTTTCGAAATAAATCAAATGCAGAGAAAGCTGGCTTGGTTTGCCAGTGGTTATTTTAAGACACCCACACCTTCAGTGGCTCTAGCACCCAGCCAGGTTTGAGAGACTCATGATTCACATCTACAGTTCGCCTTTTTTTTTGCCTGAAGAAAATTAGAAGAGTTGATCGTATTTGGTTTGTTTGGGTTGATTATGCTCAATTACAAACATATGAGGGCTTCATATTAAGGTCACTGAAAGTCATAAACAAGTCAAGCTCTCACCAGCTATGTAATTAATTAATAGCTGGTTAACCTTAAACCTGCATTGATTCATTTTTTTGGCCACTTGGGGTCAGAACAACAAGCTATAAACACAGTGCTGACATGTTATTGCCTTATAAAGTTAATATGTGTCAGTAAACAGCGACTTAATTACACATCAAGCAGATGCAGACACATGATGAATGAAAGTCCAATCTTCACTCTCCTTCTAACTCTGTTTTGGTCTCCACCAACTTGTAAGAAACCTTTTTTGCTGTTAAATCCAGCTAGTAGCCAACTTTGTCTGTGCGCCATTTGATGCTCAGCAAGTTATGTACAGTGGGTTTTTGGAGCTTTTTTGGTCAAAATGGCTGCCTGCTGCATCTAGAAACAATGTTCATGAGAACAAAGCGATACGTTTCTGGCAATGAAACCAAAACAGTGAGTCAAAAGATGTGAAAACGCTACGAAGAGCTGAGGAGAACTGCAGAATTAGTGATAATTCTCTTTTATATCCATCGCTACAATCGACACATGATTGTAGGTAGATTCAGATACAGGTAGTTATTTGATCCATTGTTAATATAAAAATATTGGTCATAGCAGCTTTAAGGAACAATGTTGAAAACAAATATAAACAATTGAGGGCAGTACGTACTGTCACCTCTCTGCAGTAATGTCCCGAGTTTTTATTCAAGCCCTGGTCCTTCCTGTGTGGAGGTTTCATTTTCCTTGCAGGAACAACAGAGCAACCAGAGTTTTATCGTCTCATCTGAGAGCTGCAGTTTATACAGAGCCCCCCCCTCAACTGCTATTTTCACACTGACGTAATGCGTGGCGAGTCTGAAGCTTCAACTCCCGCAAAATGCGTCACAGCCAAAACAAAAGACACACACTGCGAAGACCCACACATGTCGCGACAAAACCACTGAAAATAACCAAAGAGAAGGAAAAAGGCTTCCTTTGTGATCACAGCTTCATGTCTTAGCACCAATTATCCAAGTCACTTTCCTTGTGCATCCGGTGTCCTTGGCAAATAAAAGCAGTTCTGATTTTGATACTGTATCTCAGGCTCACCCTACGCAGTTTATCACACCGATCCAACAGGGAGATATGTCACCAACTATTAATGACGTTCCCTCTATTTCCACGCCATCTTCTCCTCCACATTTCCTGGATTTAATTAAAAAAGCAGCGTCACCTTCCTCACCAGCTGGCACACATGTAATGACATTCAGGAGTTGATGGACAACCAGCACCTTAAAAGACTGTCCCATCTGTGAGCCATGGGCAACATTGAGAATCTAACAACACACAGTGAAGAGACTGCGGCTCAGGCGAAGACAAAATGATAACCATTGGTTTATGTCAGCTCTCCGGGCAACGGCTCCCCACTCGTCTCCGTGCTTCTCTCTCAGTCTATTATTTTGTGTGTTTTGCCCCATTTACAGAGGAAGATGGTGGCCAGGCTGCCGACAGCCATGACAGATGGCAGTCTGTCTGTATGTGTGTGTGTGCGCGCATGGGTGTGTTTGTTTTCTACTTTTTTTTTTTTTTTTCCTCAGAGGAGTCTCAGCCAGGCACAATCAATACAGTGGCATTGTCTTACCACCACATTTAATCCAATGGGACTCACAGGGTTGGGGTCTGAGGTATATTTGATTAGAACACAAGTCTCATTCACATTCATCAGACGCGCAAGGACAGTCAGCATGAAATACATGGAAAATGCATCGTCGTACCTCCACATTAGCATCATATACGGCGTGTCTGCATGTGTGTGTTTGTGTGTGTCGGAGCAGCGGAACAGCAAAGCAGTAAACACCGGTCTAAGATGGCAGCAGCCACTGTGAAATAGTGTATGGGCTACTACTACGCAGTTTTTAGCCATTAGGTTTAATGGAAAAAATGAAGTCAGTTCATGAGCGTTTGCCAGTGTGTGTGTATATTCTCTACATGTTAATATTCTGAATGTGACAACAGCCTTGGAGTGAGAATTCTGTCCATGACAAAAGCCTGGCCAGACCATCCTAATCTCTCTCCTGGATAAGAAATGGCTGTAATCACCATGAAGCTTTGAAGCACCTTTAGTAATTAATCACTGTTACGCTCGGCTGGACATGACTGTCATACTCATCACTCAGTCTTCCTCTCTTGCTCCCACTTTGGGATTCTCTCTCCATAAATGTTCATACTCCAGCCCTGACGCCCGGGTGTTCAGACGCACAGCAGGAAACATCAAAACGTAAAAGTTTCATCCACCAGCACTGCCACAGCCAACAGAATTTCTTCTTTATTACACATAACTACAGGAAACGTCTTCTTTTGATTAACACACTACTTGTCACGGATGAAATAAAACAATAGTCATTACGTCAGCATGTGCCTGTGAAAGTATTTGCCTCAAAATATCTGGCTCAGTGTACCATACAATGGATAAAAGTAGCAGAAGGCATTCATTTCAAGATGCTTGTTCATACAGTTACAATTGTAGTGAGCTATGTCTTAAAGGGAGAAAGTTAAATTTGAAGTGATGTAAGTATACATACATCACGTTGGTGCAAGGCTATTCAAAAAAATATCATCAATAAAAAAAAGGAGCGCCCGCACAGTTACTCCAAGCCACAAAATTTCTTCAAATAGACGCTTTGATCCAAGTCGATTCTTCGTCAAAGTTTTATTAAAAGAAAGTTATAAGCCAGCATTAAAGCATAGAATTGATCAGTAAGTTACGGTTGTTAAAGTTTATGTAAAGAGTGGTGTTTTACATTCATTATTTTGCAATTTTGAGTGGCTTTTGTTTCTTTGCCGTCTTTGCTGTGCTTTGTCCGTCTTATCCCCACATCCCCCCACAACTCCATCATCGTGTCACACACACACATAGCCATGTAGAGCTTTTTTCTTTTCATATGCTGGACAGGTGTGCTTATTCTTTTAAAACCGGTGGAGCAGAATACAGTAGCTTCATCAGCTGGCTAAAAAAAAAAAAAGGAATGTATTAAACATTTCCTCTCAGGGGTGGAGCAGTGGTACTGCAGCAAGATTTCAGTGAAATGTGGGCCTGCTGTTACATCTAGATGCCATTACTTGTCACATAACAAGTGTGAACAAAATGTGTATGGCATTGCCGCTGTATGCATTTTGGCAACTTCTGTTATGGCATACATTCAAGACAGATGTTTTACCCATCTGTCCTACAACTGCACTGAAAACTAGCTCAATCTGAGTGCACCCCCGAACACAAATGTTGTAACTACATTTAACCACATTACTGTGGGCTAAAAAACAAGTTTACTGGGTTGGTTTGATGGCAGCACACCTGTGATCATACAGTCTGCAGCCACATTAGATATACTAAGAGTAAAAAATATACTACTGACTGAAGTAGTATACTGAATATCTGCTCTTCTCACCATTAGTGTTCATCGTAATGTGTTGCAGCTCTCTGATCCATTTCCCTGCTCTAGACTTCACATCACGAAAATTCAGATAGAAAATGTGACCCAACCACAGAGAGGTGCAGCTTGCCTGGAAGTCAGACAGCTAATGTTACCTATAATTATTGACCCACTAGAAAAAGCTCTTCTACAAATATTTTGTGGGGTTGAGCTACAGTTTCAGAGATCCTGCAACCTTCTCCCTTTCTCATTGAACTGACCTTGCCGTTTTGATGCTGCAGCCATCATGGCAGCTCAGGTCACATCCACAGCATTCATCAGAGATCAAGATGTGTTTGGGGCCTCCACGGGACAATGAGGATTGATCAAAAAACACGTTTAATTTCCCCCTATTGTTTTTTTTGTTCAACCCAGTCAATGACATGTGCTATTGATTGGCATTTGAAAGGATAAGAAACAGCTCCATGTGTGAAGAAATGCTGTGATCTTCAAGGACAAACCTGGCAGAGCATCCAGGAAAGGGAAATCTCCCCTCCTCTTGTCTACCCGTCTGCTTGGGCCTGAGGGATCCCTGTCTAGTCCTTTGGGGATTCAGCAACGGCCAGATGACATTTGGTACATAATAGCCTCACCCGGTCGGGTTTGTTTAGTTTGTGTTTACACTTGGAGTATGGAGACAACGGGGGCCGGCTAAATTATTCATTGCTTTGGAATTGAGGAGATAGCCGTTGGTCCTATTTGAGTGCATGTCCAGGATTCAGAGGCAAGCACGCTTTTTCTTGTTAAATGTGCATTTTAGGCTTTTAGCTGACACACCAATACCAGGCTATTTGCTATGATTGCAACAGTACGATAAAAGTGAATTCCTGAACTACCCAAATTACAAATACTTAACATTAATGAGGAATCAAAGCCAGAGACAGTTTTCAATCCCTGACAGTGTTCTTGAGAGCAGTCCAACTGAGTAGAGAAATGACATGATTCAGCTGGAGGAAGGTAATACAAGGCTTTTCTTGGCAAAATGAGTTTTCAGTCTGTAATGGGAGATGGAAAGTGACTGGAGTGTGTGTGTGCATGTGTGTGAAAGATGGTTGTGTTATCAGTGGGGCGGGGCCCCTTTCTCAGGGTCCAGATTGAAGATCAGACCTGTGATGACAGTGAGCAATTGCTCTGAATTGCTCGCATCCTAAGAGGGTTTAACATCTGCCAGTACTAAAGCTAACCTCACTCCTACACACAGCATATACACGCAGATTCACACACACATGCACATCACATGGAAATGTTAGATGACATCATTTTCTGTCCTTAAAAGCCAGTGAGCAGTAACTGTGTACCCACTACACAAGAGTTGCTGAGTTACAAAGTGTATCAGTTTGATATCTAGTTCTGCAAGGAGGTTGGAATATCTTCAGTAGTGAAATACCCAGTGATGGCACCATCCTAATAATGTAACTTCAGTGTTTTTACATAAATATATCTCATGAAACTAGACCACTGACTACAACTGATAAATCATAGCTGGTTGAATAGGTAAAAATTTTCAATAAAAAAATGATAAGTTACAGATAGATTTACAACATGCCAAATATGCCAGTTTAAGTCTGTCCACTAATGTGGGCCAATAAGAATTTGCATACTTATTAGTTTCAAGCTGTTGTTGTAAGTACAAGGTTTGTGTTGATGTTGAGCCCAGCAAAAGAAAAACTGGAGTCTTTACATTTGAACTAATGCAACTCAATAGAATACAATCCTGTGTTAGAAATCACTCCCTAATGGCAGACAGTAAATATAGACCATTATATAGTATTTCGTATATAACTCTGCTAGCAATCCCACATTGCCCCAATGTCACATTTAATGGATGTTAGAATTACAGTTGTGCAACACCACACCTGTCAGTAATGATGCAAAATGATTCATAAGAGCCTGAAATATTGATTTACTGCTCACTATAGAGTTAAGTATTGAGTGTCTAGAACATGAGGAGTTGTAAGTGAGTGAACATGGGAGTCATTTCAGACACAGCCTTAGTTTTTCAGCTTATGTTGCAGAGCCAAATCAAGTTCATACCAGCTCCTTTAAAGGGATGATGGTGACTTGAGCAACACTAGTTCAGTCTGAAGAAAACCACCAGGTGCTCAGAGCATCTGAACCCCTTTAACTGGAAAACCAAAACTTAGAATATTCTTGCAATATATATTCATCTCAACAAAGGTGGTGGTGGTGATCTAATTTGGATCATTACTTTCTAGACAGCAAATAACTGCTTGAAAATTAAAAAGAAAACTCGACCCTGGCATAAAAACTAAAATAATTATTAATCCAAAAGTAGACTGGAGGCTTAAAATGTTTTGCTCCTGTTGTGGCCTTTGACTCACAATGACTGATTCCACTGTTTTCCTTCACAGGGTAGATTTGATCTCCACTTTAAATTTTCTTGCAAGCTTACAGAGAATCCCAATTGCTGCTATTGCGTGTATATTAGAAACTTGACTATATGACTCCAAATTGGATGGAACAGCTTTTATTTAAAAAAAAAAATGTGGCTAATACTAAACATGACATTTGTGGAGTGCCTTTGAGGAGATTCTGCACAATTACATTTTTACCAAGATCAGTGAATTAACCTCCATAAGAAAGAGATGTTTAACTGTTAAACTCTCAGCAGTAAGAGAAAGTTACAGTGTATTTATATCTAGCATTACTCAGCAATAAGCAGTTCCCTGCTGTCAGCATGGAATTCTTCTCCCACTGAGCTCTTGGCTAAACATAAAATAATCTCCTTGTATTAGGATTTATTTTGGATGTAGCTCAGTTTTATTCCAGACATTGAATAGCAGACAGAGAGTTGAATACTGTTGAAGTGATGAACAAAAAATTGTTTCAAAACACAACACAATGACGACAGTGATGGCCTCCACGTCTGTCCTTTTTTTCATCGTTTGATTTCTAGCCAGCTTTCTCTTCACCTCCAAGCTTTAGATGAACATATGTCCAAAAAGATTTAGTTGTCATGTCCCACTGGATTATCTCATGGCCAAACAACAGGATGCTTGTAGCACTTAAAACACCAAAACTTTTTAAAATGTTGAGGTTGAAGAACTGTTGGAAAAGTCATATACCGTGTGCTTATTTTATTTTATAATCTTACATACCCAGATGAAAGTGTCACCAAGTTCACAGAGGTTAAAAAATATCTGGATATTGACACCTTTGGAGGCATCTACTTGATCAATCACCTCTGAAATTAGCTCCAAGTTGGTTTTTGATTTCACATATCCTCAGTAACATTATGTTATTGGTTTAAAGTGTCTCTTTTTGTACTTGAATTTCATCCATTTTAAACTGAGGAAGCAAAGATCCTCCTTAAAACAAACGGGGTTTATGGGAAATGTGGTTTTAATTTTAAAAAACAACATACAGAGTACTGCTGGTTATAGTTAGAGACTTCTGGTCCTTGATAATAATTATTCAGTATCTGAAATGTCAGCAACAATATGTTGACATTAAAAATGCGATATATATATTTTTAAAAATTCTCTCTGTAGCCTATCATACATTTTAGAGTGTATTGATTTTGTGCCACTTGACATGTGAAAGATGAGGTGTGACCTATTGACAATAAAGTGGAAAAAAAAAGAGAATGTAATATAATAACTTAACATATATTGTATGTCTGCATGTGGTAGGTTAGGTTTTTAAAAAAATATCACGTCATCTTTCCTCTGTTTGCTGCTCAGCCATATTCTTCGATTCCACGCCCCTTTATCTCAACACCTACACACACACGCTGTACAGCCTCACTCGGTTTATCAGTCTCTCTCCTTTTTCCTCTCTGCTGCATGGAGATAAAGATAAGCTGATTTAGCAAGCTACATTGTGTACGAATGTTTAAATGATTTTGATTTCTATACTGTGGCAAATTGATTTCTGTTTATCCATATTCGGCTGTGATCTCTTGTCAGATAAGCAGTTGTTTCTTTTTTCTTTTTTTCATTTGGCATTGCGTGTGTCATTTCTCTTGTGTGTGTGTGTGTGTTGATCTCAGGAGAGGTGTTGATAGAGATGCGTTGTGAATATGGCTGGCATCGCTGCCCTTCTCATTTTGGCACTTGGCATCACAGGGGTGCAGTCTTCCCTGCCTTTTCTCACCAAGCACACACACACACACACTCACAAGGATGTTCTCACACCTCTCTCACTGCTATGTGTGAGACATTGCTTTAAGATGTCATTGCTTCTGTCACCTAATGAAGGCTCACACACAGAGGTAGGCATCCAAATAGGTATCTCATCCCACCTATCCAGCTGCTGTCCTCACCTCAACTGCATCTTCTGCTACAGTCATTTTTTCTGCTTAAAATTATAATCTTTTTAATCTAAATAGAATTCAGCAAAGGTAAAACAACACTGCAGCATTTGTGCAGCAAACATGTAAAGAATTCTTATATACAGTACATATACTGATAATGATACATTTTTATGTATGAGCGTACAAACATCATATCCTGATATTTTGAAAATCAAATATGACATACATGTAAAGCTTAATCCTGTTTCCACTGTTGGTTTTTGCTACATGTGTGAGTCCTGTTTCTATGGTAATAGATATAATACAACACACGTGTTTACACAGGGATATTTGTGGCTAGAATGTATGTATATTAGCAACTTATCCTTAAAAACACAAAGCAGAGCAGCTTGCCTGGTTTAATGTCAGGTTTCTTCTTTGCCTCACTATGTGAATGCAGTGCACTGTTTTTCCCAGCAGAGAGAGCTCAAGCTAGGTACCACTGCTGCCATGCTTGGCTTTACGTGTCCAGACGCATCATGTTGCAGGGCTTGGTGTGTGAGTGGCCATGAGTATGTTATATTTGTGTTCACAGTCTACAGATGTTGTCTTTATCTCACCTGCTGCATCTTTATTATGTCGTTGTCACAGTCAATTTGGGTTTTGATCCCTTTTGTTTCAAAAAATGTCCCTGCAAGGCATTCATTGAAAGATAAAAGTAGTGTGTTGCAGTTGACATATTCAAAGCCCTCTACAGCATTAAGGGAAAAATTGACAGCAGTAGCTGTTGCAGGGCTAATAGAGGATAGTCAGGATAGTGAGTCAGTTCTTTTTGTCTCCATCCATCAGGTTTCATTCCTTGTCTTGGCTGCTTTTGTTTACACTGCCTCTTTTTCTTTCTCTTTTATGTCTTCCACAAGATCTCTTTCTCTCTTTAGATGCATTTTCAACTAAAATGACAAAAAAATGACAAAAATGACACAAGTCAATTAAGATTCCTCAGTGTCTCTATAAAGCTTCCAAGCTTTTTAACAAAGGCTACAACTTGTGTGTCATTATGTAGGCTTTGTATAATTTCCCTGAGAGAATATTCTGTAGTAGAACGTGGTACTGAAGGACCAGTATGTAGAATTTAGTGGCATCTAACAGAGCAGACTTGGCAGAAATGGAATATAATATTCATAAGTATGTTTTAATTAGCGTATAATCACCTGAAAATAAGAATCATTGTGTTTTCATTACTTAGAATGAGCCCTTTAAATCTACATAGGGAGCAGGTCCTCTTCCACCGAGCCTGTCATGTTGCACCGCCGTGTTTCTACAGTAGCCCAGAACAGACAAACCAAACACTGGCTCTAGAGAGGGCCTTTCACGTTTTTTTCACAAGTTTAACAGCCACCATAGGTTCTCCTACACGCTTGAACGGTGAGGGTGAGGGTGAGGGGAGGTGTATTCATTTGGTTGCAATCTGCAACGTCACCACTAGATGCCACTAAATCCTACACACTGGTCCTTTAATGTGATATACTGTAATGTCCATTGTCCTTGTGTGACCATTGTTTTGCATTATTTCATAGTTTTTGTTCTTGTATAACTCCATAAAGAACAACAACACTTGCCAACTGTTTTTCAAAAATGCATTGACAACTTTGGGTTCTGCTGTTCAGGGGGGTTATTTACTCTGCTGATGCAAATGCACCTAATCCAGATTTTACTTTTTGTGACATTTCAAAAGTGTTTTGTAAAATTTACTTGATAGTTGGATGGAAACATAGATGTCTTCCTCCAATGTGATGTACTGTGATGGTCTGACATATGTTCTCATGTGAGACACTCGCTTCTCTCTTCCCCCTTTAAGTTAACACACTGGAAGAAACAGCACTTTAGGAAGGTCACACACTCACCAGCACACAAACACACACACACACAGACACACACACACACACACAAACACACACATACACAATGTTAGAAGAAGAAGCAGCATGTGATTTGAAGGAAGTGACACTCAACTGATGTAGACAGCTCTGTATGACTGATCTTTTCACCTGAATGATTTGCCCTTCGCACAAGAGTGCTCTTGATATGATAGCTACAATGTCTTGGACTGGTGGTTTCAGTCCATTTGAGGCACTTTTGCAAAGACCCTCTTTAGTGAGCCTTAAAGAATGTTGAGCAAATGTTTGACAAATACCAAGCTTAGTGAGTTTTTGCTGTATCATGTTGAAAGCCAGAATAAATTTCCATACATCTCTCTCTCTACTCCTCTGTCTCCACAGTACACTAGAGACAACCTTTGATACCACGGTAACCACTGAGGTCAACGGGCGGAGTCTCCCAGCCCTCACCGCACGCTCCTCCCCCATGGCCTGGCGTCTGGGCCAATCCCAAACCCCACGTCTCCAGGCAGGCGACGCCCCCTCAATGCCCAGCAGCTATGCTGCGCCCAGGGCGAGCACGACAGGCGCTGGCACCACCACAGGCCGCTACAGTGGGCACTCGGACCCCTCCAGGTTTGTGTACAGCGCCCCCCTGAGGCGAGGAGCAGCAGCAGGGGCGAGGGGGGCGGAGCAGGGGGAGAAGGGAGGAGGAGGGCTGGAAGGAGGGAAGCAGATGGAGGTGGCAGGGTACATGAGTGATGGGGACATCCTAGGAAAGAACGGCCGGATGGATGAGATCACCAGCGGGTATGACTAGCGCCAAGCATGTTAGCTTCTTCTAACACACTGACTAATTCTAATTTCCTGCTTTAAAGGCCCAATCAATAATGTTTTGACCATAATAAGAGTTTGACTTTTGAGCATTTTGTGTGTTTCTCAATTGATTGTACCTGAAAATATAGTCAGTTTTACCTCATGTTAACTGATTTAAACAGACATTTAACAACATTGTAGCAAACATGTAAGCTCATTGTGCACTGTAGAAATTAAATTATTAAAACATCAATCAATTTGGGAGTTATAGCAGGTTTCATACATATGTTTTTCAGTTTGGTGGTGGAGTCTCTTGTTGATATTTGAGTCAAATAGCCATGAACTCGAAATGAACCTACCAATTCACATATCATGTGAACCCTTTTTTTAAAATTAGATTTATATGACTGAAAACATTTTGCAAACAATTTGGTTTGGTTGAAGTTTGGGTAAGTATTTGCTCATGATACTGTTATTGTGCTATAATGTAATACAAGTCAATGTTTCTAGTTATGACTTAATAATCATAATCCTTGAGTGTCTTCGCCTTTTAATGCATTAAACACATAACTTATTGTATATTTATATTAAAACACGCTCATGTTCATGACATTTTGTGAGGTCAATATGCTTTGCTGTAGTATATACCAGCTTTAAGATACAGTAGATTCACTCTCTACATCATTCATACTACAATCTGCTTCGAAGGCCATTTCTTTTTTGTATGATTATGAATACAAGTGACACATTCAATGTCACTGTGCATAGTAGTCCAAAAATCACTGAAATTCACAGTTAGCTGTGTATTCATACAGTCACCAAGGCCTCACCAATCTCTCTGAGTGGATTAATATAAACAGCCTGCAGACATCCACCAAGGCTATCAAAGGTTTGTCATGCATTGAAAGGGAAGGCTCAAATAATACATTTCTGTGGGCACTCGATACACTGACAGATTGCTTGAATGAGAAAAAATAAGTCAGTGTCTTCCACAATACAGCACAGCAACATGTGTGTCTGGGCTTCCGACCTTCATTCACTCTATAGAAATAAACGCCTTGAGCAAGCGGGAGGTGTTTTAGAAAAGCAGTTCACATTCCACACATGCACCCACACGAACACACACTCCCACTCGGCATCCGTGCACTTAAGATTTCCCTAAAAGCATTCGGGGGCAGGGAAAACTGTGAGGGAAGTTAAGCGAGGAGTGATGGAGTAAAACACGCGTAGGATTAAAGACGTGTCTGATCAGAAAATGTAACAACACGTCAGGAGGGAAAGGTGATTAGCTGAATTATTAGCCTAATTAGCTCAACACTAATGATCCCTATGTCCTATCAGCCGTGTCTGATAGCTATCTGGCAGTAGCCTCGAATCCTAACCAATTATTCACTGCCACATGCACATCCACAGATTTACAGAGTGTGAACATTTACTTAATCGTGCATTCGAATATACAGTTGCATGTTCATAAATGTGCTCATACGTACTTCTGCTGC
Organism: Thunnus albacares; assembly: GCF_914725855.1. NCBI lineage: Eukaryota > Metazoa > Chordata > Actinopteri > Scombriformes > Scombridae > Thunnus > Thunnus albacares. Next base: position 20,754,879 of record NC_058128.1, on the reverse strand, counting down.
ATCTCACAAATACACGTTGTAACCAAAGCTCATTAATAAGCCAATGCACTTTCTCTGCTTTATTTTCTACTTAACCTATGGCTGTTTATGAATTTTTAAAAAGTTCAAATTTTTGTGCCAACCCGAGGTGGGATGTCTGCTTCCTCTAATGATTTCTTCTCTCACAGATACCTTACAGACGGCGGCCTCCATCTGTATGCACGGAACACAGGCCGAGCCTCAGACGTGGCTTCTTCTCGAGAAATATCTCAGAGAGGAGGCAAAGAGATGCAGGGCGACATAGACAGGTAAGGATGGAGTCCGTCAGTCAAATGGTGCTGCTTGTTTTGCTGATGTGTGTTTGATTTGGACCGCACTCAGGGGACTATATCATGAAGCAAGTTCAGCTGGAAAACTGGTAACACAAAGCTAGTTATCAACTTGCCCACTTAACTCTGGGTTTCACTATCCTGCTCTGAGCATGTTCAAAAGAAAGTGCTCAGACAGTTAATTATAAGACACTGTCAGAACCATGAATGGAGTAGTTAATGTGATATAAGATGAAACAGTGATTCATCTTGCAAGGAAATCTGATTATTGCAGCAGCACAAAGGGATATTCAGTGAGGTGAAATGTAGTTGCAGGAGAAACACTAGAAATAATCTCCAAATATTAAAGTTAAAGCTAACACTATAAATAAGTATTGGATTTATTATTAAATATATTATCTTAAAGAGTATTTTTGCTTTTTAGCTAATGATATACAAACTGTTATATGTGATACACAAAAAAAGTTAAAAGTTATGTAAGTTTCTGCCGCCAAAGCAGAGAGAAGAAGAGAAAAAGTTTCTACCCGACCAAAATGTTGCATTTATAATTCACTGGGAGCTAATTACATTGTGTGGATTATTTTTCTAATAAAAGACAACAGAGAGTATAGTTTTTATTTTCAGTTATGTTATTCTGACCTGCAGTGATGAAATAAGAGTGTCAAAGTATCGACACTGTGAGGAATCCTGTTGGGCATGAAAGAAACTCTATATACTGCAAATGTAGTGTAGCTGTTATCACTATATTTTGCACAGTATTTAGTGTGGTAAAGTATTTCTTTACTGCTGTTTTTTGTTAGAAGTTCTATTTCAAATTCTGAGTTGGTATGGAAAGATTGGAACAGCAGCGTTATTCTATAGACCTATAAAAAATATCTGTTGCTCTATTGTTCCTATCGAGATCCTGTTGGAATGACGTCTCAATTTTTGCAGATATATCATTGGTCTGTAGTCGGGCTGTTGAGCAGGATAGTCGTGCAGCTTAGGTTACTGAGGTGATCTATCCTGGTTAAAAGTGAGCCAGCTTTGTGATACCAGAAAACCTGAGTTAAGCTCCAAAAAAGCTAGCTAACCCACTAATCTTGCCCCATGGTATAGGTCCTAGGTCTCATTGAAGTTGAGATCAATCCAAAGACACACTGGATAGATAGATGACATTTTACATTTCACTTATCATCATTGGCATTTGGCTGTGAGTTCAGCAGCATAAGCCTCCGTGGCTTTGCTCGTTGCCATTCACTTCCAGCTGCAGCCAGGTGGATGTTTGCAATGGCAAATCCACCAGATTGTGTTTTGCAGCCAGTGATGCGTGTGCGTGAGAAAAGTGAATCGCTATGGTGAGAATGGCAGAAAGGTTAAAAGCGTATCAACTTTGCCAAGCAGAAACTGCAGACACATCTTCTTAGAGCCAGATGAGTTGAGGTGATGTAACTGCCCGCTACCTACCTTACAACTTAGCATGCAAACAAGCAGAAGAAGCTTTAGCAATCAATGTAAACGAGTCGGTACATTTGCTACGGTAACACAGTAGAAGAATAATCAATCACTGTACATGTTTTTTGTGACGGACACTGCATGGTTTTGTGTTTATATTGTTACAAAAACCCACATTTATCCACTTGAAAATATTGTCTGCCTACCACCCTGTGAAAACTGCATATTGCATAGATTAGTGTATTATATTCATATTTGCTCTCTGGAAGTAGCTTTAAAGCACTGACATTACACAAAACCTCTTCTTATCTTAAGGTGAACAGGGGTCAGTACCAGAGACTTTATTTACATGGTATTAGGAGAAGAAATGGGATTTTTTTTACTTCAAGATACAAGCCGAGGGTATATGAAGATATGGCCAAGAGGAAATGATTCAGCGCTGAAAAAATGGCATGGGTTGAGAGCTTTCATTCAGCGACTGATAGGAAGCAAACTGCTTTGCACCAAACATGTCTGGCTTGCTTATCATGGATGTTTGTTTACCCAATAAAAGAATAATGAAACCAAAAACAAAAAGCAAGCCTCTAGCATAAAGTAAAAAATAAGTTCATGTCCTTCAGAGGTGATAGTCAGGGCACCCCCGTACTGCAGGGACATCCGAGACTAACCGAGGTGAAAAGGAGAGACGTGCTATCGATTTAAAGCTGTCAAGCTAAGATTGTGATGACATGCCTTCAGAGAGGTTGCTGGGAATCGACTGATGCTGTGACATTTCCCAGCGTCGCAACTTCGTCTTCTGCCAAGATTTTAATGAGTGGCAGTGTTTAGAGGAGTGGGAGGCTTGAAAAGCAATCAGATATGGCTCTCAAGACTCAGTTGGCTTTTGTTTTAGTGCTTTAAATGAGTAAAGTTATGTTAAAGACACTCTAAGCCAACCCGAAAGCAAGTAATTAAATTAAAGTAACAAAAAAACGGATATAAAGCAACATTATTTCAGCTAGATATTCAGATTGTTGTGTGGATGTCTGGGACTTAAGTGGGTTTAGGGATTCTATTCAAGGAGATGGAAATGTGCTAAATGTGCATGGTTGCATTAGTCGAATATAAACAGGGTGAAGTACTGCTGTGTCTGTGTCTTTGTGTTTGCTACATTTCTATAGATAAATCCAATTCTTTCACAGTCCAGATGATCCTGCTGTTTCTGGGGGTTACGTGCTCGGTCTCACAAGCGTCACAACCGCCAGTCAAGCTAGTCAGCCGAGGGCGAGTCTGATCATATCTCTGACCGGCCGAGCGTCAAAACATGCTAGACCTGACCGGAGGTTCAGAATAGGCGATTAACCTGCCCCCTGTCAGTCTCAAACTGATCTGCCTGTCAGATTTGACACTCAGGCAAAGACACTGATAGGATGAAAATATATATGAACCCTGTGAACTGTCTCTTCCATTTGCCAAGTCTCAGCATCACCCTACATATGTTTTATCTCTGCATTTGAATAATTTGCCTAAAGTATCTCTCACCTGGCCTTGACATAAATCCAGAAAATTGCAGCTTTTCTCAGCTAAAGTCTGTGTTAGTGCTTTGGGCCTCAGGGGTGATGAGGAAATATTGATGCCTTCTTCCCCTTAAGAAACCTGCAGGCAAGAGACTCCTGATAGGATCAGAATCTGAACTCTGTAACCTTGTTTTCCTTCCTTCCTTCTTCCCTTTTCCTTCACAAAACCATGGACACACCCACTAAAACTCACATAGCTTTAATGCCTCCCCCAGCCTCCCTCTGACATGTGATTGTCAGAAGCTGAGCTGTCACTTCCCGCTGACATATGACAAAGCTCAGGGGGGAAATTCATTTCCGAAGCAATTGCTCACCGGGCTTCACACCTTAGCCCGGCTTTACCTCCCTCTGTAGTACAGGATATACCTTCCAGGATTGGTTCCTTCTTCTACCCCAAAGCATTCTTCTTCTTTTCCTCATAACCCCCTGGCTTTAACTGAAATAAGTAGCGGATAAGGCTCAAGTTCAAACAATCTGTTCCCTGACTTTGAAGAACATTTCATCCCCACCAATGCACATACTGGCATTCTAGGAACAACAAATACAATCACCCATTTCTTTATAGTTACTGTAAACAAACCACAGTAGGAAACAATAAATTTTCACACATTTTCTATGCCTCAGTGACTGGCACGTAGTTTTTTTTTTTTTTTTTTTCTTGCACGGCTGCTCAATTCCTGCCTCATTTCGATTTCTTTATCCAGGAAACCTTTCTGCCTTTGGAAGATACAAGAAATAGAGCAGTAAGGAGTTGACTGAAGGGAAAATATCCCCAATCAATCTTTTACCAATCCCTAGAAAAGGAAAATAAACTTGTTGCATTCAGCTGAGGATTATCAGAGTTAGAGATTTTTATCCATCCTAGCAGTGTGGCTCCTGGGACGGCAGCGTTGGTCGATTGGTTGGTAAAGTACAGACTGAACTACTGACTTTGATGAACAGCAGGTTGACATTTGTGTTTTAGAGTGAAATATCTCAACAACTATTTGAGGGATTGCCATGAAATTTACAACAGATAGTCAGGGTCTCTAGAAGATACATTCTAAGTTTTGTGATCCTCTGACTTTTCCTCTAGTGCCACCAGCAGGTCGAAGGTTTCATATAGCTCAGTGTTTGTTTGATGGATCGCTGTGAGATTTTGTACAGACATTCATTGTTCCAAGACGATTCAGACAAGAAGATTCCTAATGACTTTGGTGATCCCCTGACTTTTCCTCTTTAGCGCCACCATGAGGTTGACATTCTTGGTTGTTACTGAAACATCTCAACCACTGATGGATGGATTGTTGTGAAATTTGTTGCAGACATTCTTTCATTCCCATCAGCCTCAGCCGCGCTTTGTGTTTAGAGCTAATTAGCAAATGTTTGCTTGCTGACACACTAAACCAACACGGTAAATGTGGTAAACATTACACCTGTTTAGCATCAATATACTTGCATTATTGTGAGCATGTTAGCATGCTAATGTGCTGGTGACTAAGAAATGGCTAAGACAAAATCTCTCCCTCTAAAACCTAAACCTAACTTTTACTGTTGATGTTCTTAAACTATTTTCCTTAATTAAACTTGAGATTTAAGGTTATCTCTGTGGATGAAGAAGTTAGTGTTTGTGTTACACATACAATGCTTGATTGTACTGTATAACATAAGTATTGGTATTGACTTCCTCAACTGTGCTGAACAGGAACATCTGCAATTGCTATCACTGTAGATACATACTTTACAACACCCTCTTAGTAGTTGTGTTTTTCAGACAACAAATCTACTTTTCTATTTTGGCTCTGGTACCTACAGTAAGTGTGAAATTATGAAGGCAGAGCAGGGGATTCAAGCTGTTTTTTAGTGATATCTGACTATGAAATGTAGTTTGAAACAAAACGTTTGTTCACCAAGTACAGCTGTATAATCATTGTTGTTTTATCAGTAAAGAGAATATTACTGAGTGTTAAAATGTTTTCACTCCTATCTCCCCTCTCTACCCCTCTTTCACTTGGATTTTCTCTCAGTTATGAACAATAAATGGGAAGATACACACATGCAGACACTTTCTTATGCTTTACCTCAATCAAGCATTACGCAAATACACAGCACTTACTTCCCAGTTCTCCCGGTACACTGGCAGTAGTAGAGAGAGTTCCTGGGAGGCAGAAAGAGGGAGTCAGTCTGTGTACATAAACTGTTCTCCCATGAGGCTCATTATGCTTCATGGTTTTCTCCGTCCATAACGACTCCTCTAGCTGCTTCCCATGGCAGCTTTATCCCAAACCAACAGAGCCCCTGAGGAAATTCATTTAATGACTCATCAGATCGAGACTCATGGCCAGCAGGTGACTAAGACCATCTGGAGCGAGAACAGTGTGGGCTTATGTCTGCTGCAGTAAACCGCATATGTGTGCTTGATGTGACTATAGGTGGTGTTAGATGTTGCGCACATTTGCTGGTGAAATCAGATACGTGGGTGACTCAGGTTTACATAGTGTCTTTGTGACACACCACCAGTGTGCACAAAACCAAAAGTGATTTGTGACAAGATACAAAAGTACTGAGCATCAAAATGATTTTTTTGTTTGTGCTAAGAATAGAATTTCCTGGAACTGACCATCTACTCCGGAGCAGCTGAACACCAAGAGCTCAGATTCCTCTTCTCATCAGTTCATTTGAAAACAATAGTGAATTCAGCCTTGGGTAAAAGCCCCGCTCTAAAAATACTCTTCTGTCATGCAACATAGATGAGCGCATGCTCGTGGCTCCACTGTCAAGAAAAGATGCCCAAGGAAAGTGTTTTGACACCAACAGGCTCCCCGTTCTCAGCAGAGTGATGAATAAGTAAAAGGGCCTCGCTTTTAGCATCCCGGTGCCTTGTGTGTGTGGTACTGTCTCTCTCTCTCTCTCTCTCTCTCTCTATCGCCCTCTTGTTTGAAGGCTGGACCATGGCAGCTGGCTCTGCATTTTTTTTCTCTTTCTGCTGCTTGAAAAGTAAGCTTCGGGGGATTGGAGACATGTTTGTGTGTGTGAATGTGTGTTGTGTTGTCCATGCTTGACAAAAAGAGAGCTTTTTTGTGCGCTTGTCCTGTATTATATTTAAAGTGTGTGTGTGTGTGTGCAGACTTCTGCGTATGTATGTGTGTTGCTGAGCAGCAGGATCACGGCTGTCACTCTGCAGAGCTGTGACAGTCGTGGGGAGGCTGCATGGCTCATCAGTGCTGCCGTAAGCAGCGAGAAGATTTGGAGGAGAAGGTTTTTGCCATCAATGACAACGCCGGTCGTTATATAAGTTCCTGTGTAGTTCCTCTCTGCCGGAGGCGCCACTTAGGAGGAAAATATCCTCTTTCACATCACACCTGAAACTGCAGTGCTTCAACATTTCTTCTTTCTAGTTTTCTGAATTTTTCTGGCACTTGTCAGTCTCTTTCTGTTTCTCAGACGTTTGTCTTTTTTCAGCCTTTCCACCTTAATGAAAAGCACACAGGCACACAGACTAAACTTAGCAAACTGTGATGATAATTGGAAGAAGTTTTATTGCCGATCTGAGTACCCAGCTGTGTCTGGTTCTTGTGTGTGTGTGTGTTCATGCAAATATGTGTCCTCACTTGTGCAGGTTCTTGCATAGTGTATATTTTCTCAAAAACAGGAAAACTGTGGCCCACACAAACACACTTATTAACCATCTATTCATTCAGAGAAGCTCAAGGAAAAGTTTCCATTATTTGGAAGCCGAGTTTTCCCCTCATTTCTTATTCTCTTGCATTGATTTAACTGTGTCTTCCATTCTGGATGCTGCACTCTCTATTTATCATTCATCTGAATATTTGTCATAATTTCCTCCAGGGGAAGCTTGGTATTCTCATTAATAACCATACTCACTGAATTAATGAGTGAAGTCAAGTAGTTACAGAACGGACATCCTGCCCTACTTCATTTTACTGAATGTGAGATTTTGAGTCCAAAAAAACCTCAATTTCCACTGTCAACCAAAACTTGGCATACTGCATAGATATCAGGATGTCTAGTATATTGGTCTTTTTAATAGCTGTATATTTACATCACTCTTAGTGGATAAGGTCTGACTTTCTGTGTTGACTGAGTGCAGTAAGTGTATTCTGTTACAGTCCCTTTTCCTGCACTGAGCCTGCCTGAAGCAGCTCTCAGCATGATATTTTGGCCATATGCCTCTGTGACTGTGAAGCACAGCTCTTTCAGTCAGGGACAGGTTATTCATCCGCTCAGACTGAGAGGTGAAAGACAGCATTGCCATCAGTGTCTCTGTGGAAGATTGTTACCACTTTAATTTTGAGACATTAGCACAAATACTGCAAACAATGACACTACTTTACTTTATTTTACAATGTAAGCCATGAGGGAAGGATGTAATAACACAAGGAATAACAAGTAAAGAACTACTTTATGTTCCAATGTAGTATGTAGAACTTTTAAATTTCACAATATAAATCCAATTTAATACCATTGTTGCACCAAAGCTACACATAGCATTTACAAGATTCACAAGACAGTACATCTGATATAGTTCTATACCCTCTATATTTTGTTGTGAGTGGAGACTGTCCCCCTACAAAAAAACAACAGCATCAGTCATTTCAGCGAATGCCCCAAAACAACATGTGTTTACATTCAAATGGCAAATCCCCCTAGCAGCCTTAAGAATTACAAATTGGTTTCTTCTGAGCAACATGTCTTTTATGTAACATGTCCTCATTGACTTTCATGCAGTTGAAAATGCAGTTTTTTGTTACACTAACAAAGATTTTCCACTTCATATATGAAACTTAATTTTAAAAATATAGAAACCCTATAGAAGAGAACACCATTAAAAACCACTTTGTGAATTATGAAGAACCAGCAGCAGCCACTGCTATGAATAATAATTCACAAGTTATTAAAATATAGAAGAGATTCAACTTGATTAAAGACATTCATGTGCAGACAGGGTCATCCTCTGGCAAGGTATGACCACATAAAACAGAAACACACACGCTGATGGCAGCAGACACACACTGGAGATGCCCTCAACTCTCATAGGTGATTTATCCACCTGGACTCATCATGTTGGACTCAGGGGTGAGGCTGAAGGGATAGTGCTGGGTGAGGTCAGACCTGCCTGTCTGTCTCTCTGATTGATGACAAGTCCCATATGGTCAAGCTCTAGATCAGCTCACACGGGTCATCTCAGTGTCCATACCTGCCCTCTTTTCTTTGTATGGGAGTTAACTTTCTATAGCCAACTGTTAGCATATTAAATATCAGTTCCAACTTTTTTTTCCAGCTTTTTAAAGAATAGTGGAAATATCACATTAATAAGAAATCTCTCAGAAGCTAACTTCTCCATGATAGAAATGTGACACAAATTTTAGGCATCAAAATCTTTGAAAAATATACATTGTCCCCTCCGTTTATGCGAATTTCCCATTCAAAGGTCTCAGGTCTGACTGCACGTGATGTATGGGAAACAGTGATGCATTAATGATGAGTCACCTTAAAGTGACATATAGATGACATAAGATGCTAATAAGATATTTATCATCCCTCCCCAGTGCATAATGCATGTGCTAAAGAGGTTATACGTGAAGAATGTGACACCCCATGTGAATTAATGTGTATTGTCCAGACCATATAGTAGTCAGATTTATTCTCGGTAATATATTTTTCTAAAGGGAAACAGAGATGGCATGTTGGTGACTCACACTAGTATGGCATTCAAAGACATTCTACCTGGCATTATGAGTATAAGGATTATATTTGGGTCTCCTTATAAGGTTTATAATCCAAATGTAAATGCACTCAAGATGAACTGTTCTCCATAAATAAAACATGAAATAGCTAAATGTCCGTGTTGTACCACAAAGCTACATTACAAGTAACGTGATGTAAGAGAACAGGAAGGTGACCTATGGATATTAACTGTGCAGTGATGTAGTGCTGTATTAGAAAGAGAGTGATTCCCTCCATTAGCAGCAATGATTCCAATATATCTCCAGTCTTAAAGCTCCGGTGATTTAAAACTTTTAATCGAATAAGTTTGTCTAGTTAAAAGGCCGAGTGTTTACAGAGGAGAAAGATTTGATTGTTGATGCAGAGCTTGTGCCCTTGAGAGTTTACTATGATCAGGGATTCATTTAAAAGATTGAATTGTCTGCTTGTTTTTATTAAAGTTCAGAATCACTGCAGGGAGAATCGTCTTCTTTGTTATTCAGTTGGCAGCAGATTGTGATAAAAAGAAAAAACAACCTTGGAATCAAAGCATCACATTTAGCTCTTATCATTTTAAGGGCATCTAGTGCCTGCATTGGGTAAGAGAGTGGGTTGTTAGTAGTCTTCCTGTCATTTAAGGCTTATAGTGCAGCTCGTTATCATTCTGTTTAGAAATATGAAATAAAAAAGATTTGTTTGTAGTACTCCTGATGGACTGAGACACCGGAGTAGTCATATGGTTCTGATGTAGGATAGATTTTTAGGATAAATGAACCAAAGGGCTCCTGCTACAGCCTCATCAATTCATTTGGGTGAAGATTTCTGAGGATATGACTCCATTCATCATCTGACAGGCCTAATGAGTTTGTGAAGATAATAATCGACAAAGCTCCTATCGTTACTAATTCACTTAACTGCCATGGAGCCCAACTCTGTTGTGGATTATGAAAATGTAATCTTGTTAAATGACGAGTGTTGTGGTATAATTACAGCATTTTATGAAGCTATAAGGAACTTATCAATGTTTATGTTCCTCTTTTTGATCAGTAATGACCCAAACAAAACATTAATATAATCCAGGACTTTGCAATGTCTGTACAGTGCAGTGTTTCTAAAAGCATTGACAGTATTTGTTGCTCCATAAAGACATTTGTTAATACGATTTAGCTTCATTTGAGTCTTTATTGTACTAGACAACTCTCTGATTTAGCTGTAAAGTTTCTAGTGTCAGGACAGACATACAGTAGTCAATTGTAGCAAACCTGTTAAGTCAGTCTCCCATAGAGATACAGTCGGATGTTGGTTGCTCATCATCGACTCTGGACACACGCCAAGATCACTGGTGGTCGGATTCAAACCTTGGCTGAGGGGCTTTGGAGATCTGCCACTGTGCTGCCACTGTCCATCAAGTAGTAATGCCATAATCCTAGAAAGATAAAGGATTTAGGTCTCTCCTGTGCCAGAGCAGTAGATGATGCAAGGTTTGGTGGTGAACAGTTTGCCAAGTCATCTGCCGCACAAAGCAAAGGCAAATGGCCAAGTGACCCACTGACGCCCGCTAACTCACCCGTCCCCTCCAACTCCCCACCCCCATGCCAGGGTTGATCACATGCTGATCACATTTTCCCTGACCCCAAGATGACGTGTTCAAATGGCTTGTTTTGTCCGACCATCAGTCCAAAACCCAAAGATATTCAATTTACTATCACACAAGAGTAAGAATATTAACAAATATACACATTTTAGACATTGAAAACACTGAATTTTTGGCATTTAGCTTTATAAATGACTTAAACTATTAATAAAAATTCTTACAGACTCTTCTTTAGATCTTTCAACTAATCGATTGTTCAACGAATCTTTCAAGCTTATGTCCTATTCATGTTTTCTGGTATTTGGACTTTATAGATAAGACTTCATTGTAGTGTTTGTTCCTTACTTCTGAAGAAAATAAAGAAATCCTGATCAACCCCCTCTTAGTACAAGGTATTTGTCTTGAGGTTGAGAATATGGTTTAGTCAGTGTACCTCCTTCCAGGCCAGAGGAGGAGGAGGGAGGTTGGTGGTTGGGCTGGCGGTGGGCTGCGAGCACTTATGTGGGCTGTTTGTTTGCACATTTGCCAGCACTTTGCCATAGACTTGAACAAACCCCTGCCGGCTTGTATTAGCCTGCTGGAAACCCCTTCGCTGCTGAGCGGCTAAAGATTTTGTTGTCATCTTTAACTGCACTGCAGTAGGAAGCCGAGACGTCTTTACCAGCCCTGCCAGGCAGCGCTGACGTCCTGCTGTCTGTCACTGCTTGGCAACAGATACATTTCCAGGCCGTCCCTCCAAGGTCACTCTGTTCCTTTCTTTAATTGAATTGTGCCGGGCTGAATTGAATTCCACAGTCAATGACGAGTCCGATTCGTAGTTTTTTTTGCCAACATTTCTCTTCCTGTGACACAACATCTTGAAATAAGAATCCAAGGCTTTTTCATGTGTACAAATGCCTGCTTTGCTTTTCCCTATCACCCTGTCTTATTACACAGAACTTGTATCCAGTTCATGTAAACCTTTTAATATACAGTAGCTCTATTCCGAGGGAAAAAAAATATTATTATATATTTTATTTTACATTACCAGCATCAGAGACAAAAGTTTGATTGTAATAGATATAATAGTGTTAGCAGTGAACACAAGCAGGATGAAGCAGGATGGCTTACACTGTTTGATTTATCTTTGGCGTCTCTGGAAAGAGATCTCTGGATATCCAGGTGGCGTGTACAGTCCTCTGACACCGGACTCCAACAAAAGAACATGTAATACTGGGAAGCTTTGTGTGACAGTAAATTAGGATCTGATGAGGATTCTCAATTTAGTCCTCAGTAAAGCTCATCATCCTTTTCTCCTCGATGAACTGCCCGCCATTAGGCTCTTTCAGTGCTTGAGAGAGGAGAGTCATGAATAATGTCCCAACACGAGGCTGTACGGACAGACTTTTCAGAGCCGTCTCACGTATTATGCATGAGATCACTTCCAGTCAGAGACATTCGGCAAAGACGGGGCACAGTCGGAGTACTGCTCCCATCCAGCTTCCTCCTTGATTTGGCTCGATTCTGCATTGTCATCCTCCTTTAATTAACCCTTGGTAACCCGCTCATGACGGCATGTCTGATTGCCTCTCCAAGGGCTGACAGGCCCATCCTGATAGGGAGGGGAGGGGAGATGAAGAGAGAGGAGGGGGAGCCAGCAGCAGCAGCAGCAGCAGCAGCAGGGGGTGAAAGTGAAAGAGTGAGGTAGTCCTTTCCTCCTTTCTCTCTCGTTCCCATTTCCTCTCTGGACTCCCAGTCGACTCACAGCTTCTAGCTTCTCTGCTAGGTGGGGCTTTGCCTCCTGTGGTAGTAGGCGCGGCAGGGAAACAGACAGACCAAAGCAAAAACACTTCTGTGACAACACGACAGGCAACGTCCATCCCATTAGAGGTGAGTTGACAGAAAAGCTAGAAACTACTACTACACACATAACTCCTGTTTGGAACCTCTGAACAGCTGATTGACGCTCCTTTGTGCTGTGTGTTTGAGTTGAGTCACTGTCTAGTTTGTTCTGATAGGACAGCTTATAGTTTTACTCTTTTCTTCTTCAAGGAGAAAGTGAGCCTAACAGCAGGTTGGCAGCTGACTAAAAAGCAGGAGAAGAAGAGTAAAGTCAAGTTTGTGGTGTTGGTGTTTTCTAAAGTGTAATTGTAGGAGCTCAGTGGCATTAACTCGGATTATGGCACAGGCAAATGAGGATGAGTGCTCTCCATTTACAATACAGAGCCCTGTTTTCTATGTGTGTCTATATATATGTGTGGGAGGGAGTGTAAATTCAGAAATACTCATGCATTTCAAAGTTTTGTGTGCAACAGATAGTTGTTACGGTGGTTTGAAAGAGGACATCTTTGTTGTGGCTTTGCTGTTGTCTCCTCTGAACACTTGAGCTGGCTGCGTGTGCAGTTGGTGATTTACTATTGTACTTGAAGCAAGCATCCACACAACAAAAAAATTGTCAATGATTGTAGGTGTTTTATCTGTTGCTTTAATTCAAACCAACTCACACGCTGTTGAACAAGCTTTGATTTTTGTCTTGGAAAATTTTTATTGTACTCTTTGATCATCTGTGGCTCTATTTATTATGATGTGGGTGCAATGAAGTCTTTGTAGACTGCATCAGTGATTAAGGGCTATTGAAAATGAATGCGCTCAAGTGGACCATCACAAACAAGCAACGGGAGGGCCAGTGATGCCCAGTAATCAGCCAATAGAAATACTTCTAAAGAAATAACTGCATGTTTAAGTATGAACAGAGTGACATTTATTTCTTTGGTCTCGTAATTGATATAACACAATGAATGTGTTGAGGGGCTTTTCATTGGACCTCACTGTGTCTTTTAGTTCAGAGGTTATATCTTTGTTGTAAATCAAACTTATTTGTTTATACTGTATAAACAATCTCAGCCCACACATTCAGCCTTCCATTTACTGTCAATCAAGCAGCAGCAAAACCGTCTCTGCACTCCAGCTTGGAGAAAGAGTTATTTTTTTGTAGGCAAATTCAAATAAAAGTGTAGCTGATCAAGCGATGAGGAAATAGGAATTCAATCACAAGGTGCTTTTTACTTTTAATCTCTGTCAGATCAGAGCTATATCTTTCCTGAATGTTAAAGGAAAAAAAATACTTATTTGAATCAGTTTCATAAGACAATATGTCAGATGCATCCTCGATTCAGTGTGAGGGAAATCATTCATGAATCCAAACTGGTCCCACAGCACGTCTTCCAATGCCATTACATGTGAGATTTTTCTTGCCTTTGTTATGTAAGAGGTCCTCTGAGGAAGTGATGCCTTCTCCCATCTGTAGACATCCCACCTTTACACCCTTAACAGTATTTCCCCCCAAATATTTACAAATCCCATCATCAGAATCTCATTTACAGAATCTTGATGATATAGTGTAATCACCGGCGTTATCCTTTGTTCATGCGGCTAATAGCATTTCCTCCTCTTGGGCCGTTGAAAGAACAAGACTTAGTGTATTGAATATTGCATGAGGTAATGTTTGCATGGTTGAGTGGAGTCACAGTGATGCATGCATTGGTGCAGCTATGTGTTGTAACGCAGCAGGCAAAAATCAAGGATCTGTGACTGAATCTGCAACAAAATAAAAACATATGGATCCATCCTCATTTGTTTTAGTCTTTCCTGTGCTGGGGGTCACATCCTCCCACCCGAGAGCAGCCCTGTACAACATCAGTCGGCTCCAGAGCGGCTTTGCTCAAGGTTTTTGGGTGCCTTGCTAAAGGCATGTTGGCAGCTGATAAGGAAGAGGAGAGTCTTTCTTACAGACTTTCGCCACTGAGATTTACCTTTCATGCCTTTATAGTGCCAGTTAGCATACAATTCCGTACCAATCCTGCTACAAACAGACTGGTAAAACATTGCACTATGTAGGGTGTTACAGTACAAGGCTTTGCAGTTGTGTTTGTCTAATGAACAGAATCTCCACAAGGGGAATACAGTGTGTTTTCAGATGGATTTTAGGGGGAGAATATGACTTGTTTCGCGCCATCTGCCCATTTCACTGCCTCGCTTATGAAACATGGGAGAGAAGTCTATATCCTCTCAAGCATTCCTCTCTGTACATTGTTGCTCATTGTTAATTTAAGAAGTTATGACACAAAAGTCCGACTCGCCCGCCCTCACCGAAGGGTTATTGAGTTCAGCTGTGCCATTTTTGAGGATGCCGCCCCCCCCCTCCTCCTCCCTGTAGGAGATGTGGTGACGTGCATCTGAAAGCGTGCAGGTCTGAGGGGAGGAGCTTTCATTAGCCACGGTTCTGTCAGAGCAATCGTAGCTGATCCAGGGAGCGGAAATATAAAATATTCAGCCCATTACAGTCAGGCGGGCTCTCAGGAGGAGGAGTGCTATTTATTTTTGTTTTCTTTTTGTTTTGTCAACCCTTTATCCCAGGAAAGTCCACTGAGCGTGCTCTTCTTCAGCAGTCCCCAGCTTCCCATTCACACAGACAAAACAGTCATCTATTAGTGTTCATTCAGCAGCTTCAGAGGAGCAGCTGGGGCATTGAAGCCGCAGTAATAATAAAGGTTTTCCCTTCTCTATCTACAGGGTTTATAGTGATGTTGATCAGTACTGATGACTCAACTATTACCTCACTGTGTGATGAGTTATCTGACTTTTAGAAATCAATTTCTGTAGCTTTCTCTCATTTGGGATTGGAGTTTCAAGATGCTCCCTATACTTGAAGGGAGATTATTGAATTATGGATTATGTGCAATTATGGAATGGAATAAGCTACTTCCTTTAATTAATGAGGAGTCAGATCCTCCTGCCTTTAAAGCAAAGGCTAAACAATAATATGATTTTATACTATATCATATTTATAATCTACATTATACATCATTTATATTTGCAACTTGAACTTGTTTTACAGCCGTTTTCTTTTATGATATGATTTATTTTTGTGGTGTCTGGAACTTTTTTTTACCTTGCCTGCTTTACACAAGGATTATATCAATAGTTAGTCTTCTAGTATTTATTATCTAATATTCTGTATCTTAAAGACAGACACTGAATGCTGAATGTTTCCATCTTTATAAAGGTTGGTGGACTGTGTAAACACCAGGGACAATGATGGAAATAAGTCCAGGACTTTATCTTTTTATCCCTGACAAAGTCCAATATGTTGTGTTTTTATGAATATATTAGGATGTTGTCAGTAAATCAAAATCAAAGATAGTATACTTGAGGCTTCTTAAATTGCCCTGTTCAAGAGGACCTCAATGGTTGCTGTGGGAGAGAGCACCAGCCAATCCACATGTATTTTGCCTTCTAGTCCTGTAATTATTGCTACAGCATTATCAGACTTTCCAGGCAGCCTGGAAGAAATCTTCACAAAAAGTTGTGAACATTGAGGATATGTCACCTGATTAATTCTAGAGAATCTGTCCATTGTTTGCATTCCCATTCAGCAACTTGGTTCTGCTTTTTTGTGTCCCATTATAGTAACTCAGATTGGTAATTAACTAAATTAGCTTCAATTATTGAGCTTAAATTAGCTTCAAGAATTACATTTACAGGTGTAAGTCCGAAAGCCAAAGGACATCTTTACAAAGGCCATTCACTACAACTCATTATGTTAATTAATCAAAAATGAACTGAGAAATAGTTTTAATTGTATTGCCCACAGTTCATACTCATTCTCTAGAAAGAAGATTTTCAGCACTGTATCAGAGAGACCACCCCAGGAGGAAAGAGTGATATGCTGCAGCCAGCGCAAAATTATTCTCATGTTTAGATAAGAATTGGAAGTCAGTGAGCTCCTCTGCAGCCATCTGCCTCCGCTTTGCACATTATGATGATAGACTCCAACAGTAAGCGTCTTCTCACTGCTGCTTTAACATTCCCCTTTTTGTATTACCCAAGTAAATGTGCAGCACTTCATGTTATCAAGTTTAATTTGTCTCGGTTTGGAGGAAATGAATAGTGATGTGGACAAAATGAACCTTTTCTCACTTTAAGAAAGCTTGAATGATATTTGAGGTGTGCAATTAGGCATGAGGAGCAATCAGCACTGGTAAAAGACCATCTGTGTCTTTGATCTCTGCTTAAAGAGTGTTTCTCTGAGAATGTGATGCATATATGCTCTTTGGACCAGTATTTTTAGACCAAATAAATATAATAACATAGAATGGAGCTTTTTGTATATCTGCTGGCAAACGCTGACTTTTGGAGTGTAGCCAAGTGACTTTGGACTGGCTCATTTTGTTGAGAGCATTAAATTTGTCTGCCCCTGCTATCTGTCACGCACTGAAGGCTGGTCTCAGAGGAAGCAGCAGTACACTGCAACTCTCCTGACACTTCTGAGGCTTTGACAAGCAGTGCCGAGCAGAGGGGTAACTTTAAATCAGATTGTCAAGGTGACCTGGCAGGCCCTGTCGCTGCCAAAACTTAAAAGCCCCGCCCTGCACCAACTGCCCATTTAACCTTGATGCTGTTGTCTTCTTTGAGGGAGTCTCAGCTGCTGTCAAATGATGCTGCCTACAACTCAAAACAAAGCCACAGTATCAGCGAAGGCAGGCTTAAGTGCAGATGAGAGGAAATGATTAAAGGGAAACAAGCCAGGCATGTTTCAAAGCCATCGACTTCCACAGGCTTTGTTTGCAAAAGCCTAGTGTGTGCAGAAACCCACTCAGCAAAGACAGGGTTCGACTTCTGTTTGATATCAGAGCTCCGCTCACGCTGCTCCGCACCTCTTTTTTTATTGAGGAACTGTGGTTAAGCTGTAGACACATAGCCCCAAAGCTCAGATTGACAGGCGCGATGCAATTTATTTTTTTGTATGACCAGCTACTCTGTGGTTTAAACATCCATCTCTGAGATGCTTCTCCGATAATGGATTTGAATTGAAGAAAAATGAAACCTCAAAATGATAGATTAAGGATGGCAAAATGAGAAAGTGGCATTGACATTCAATAACAGAAAGGCCCATTACCTGTTTTATTTTGCCTGTTTTCTTTTTTATGGTTTGTGCTGGTGTAAACAGAATCCAATCGAGTTTTTTTTTTAAATTTATCCTCATGACAACACAAAAAACTTAGAGAAATGGGATGTTTTATTTTCTCAGGCTAAAATTCTGCATCGTTCGAACATATTATATATGGCTATAATGTTTCTAAAACAAAACCTGCAGTTATGAGTCATAGACCTGGTCAGATTTTGGCTGTGAAGATAAATGCTGCTCATTCTAGCTGTCATAAGCTCAAATCAATTTCCCACTGCATCAGTGGACAACTGGGTCGCAAGGTGTCAGCTCTGCGCTACATTCATTACAAATCTTTTACAGGTGTCAGGTGAATATGCATGGACCAGAGGGTCGCTAACCTTACAGCCACTCAGCCACCTGACACTGCCATGGAGTGGTAAATCCATGTGAATACTGTCCAATAACTCTGTCGCAATATCTGGTAACCATTGCTAGAAGTGGACTGTCGTTTACATCCACACTCTTGTCAAGAGCTATGTTGAATACTGAAGCATCTTTCAATGCAAGAGTTTGCTGGTGCCTTATGTTTTCAGCCATGTTGGTAATGTTCCTCTACAGTTCTTGCAGAAACTGGCATTTCTTTGATCCTGTTGATGAAGCCTTGTTTATATACTCTCCATCGGAGAATGGCTTCCCACGTTTAGCAATGCACTGCATGACTTTATAGCTGCTCTCAGTTTTTGGCGGTACATAGGGTTGTAAACACACTCCTGCCCTCTTGATTGATTCAACTTTATCAGCCTTATCTTTGAAGTTTTTCTCGTGCCTTGTTTCAAAATTATGTTTTACACTTGAAGTTCGGAACACAACATTTTGGAAGCAGTGAGTGCACACTGCTTGGTTCTTTTTTGAAGAAAAAAACCAAATTTGTTTGTCGAAGATGGCTGAAAGAGGCGAATACAAGACAACCTACGTTTTTCGCTTCTGCCATTGTCAGTTGTTCTTGAAATAAAGCAAAAAAGAACACTGGCTAGCTATCCTACCTTTTCACTACCGCTGTAATGCTGCACTTGTCGGCAGATGAGCGGGAAAATAATGCCACCATGGGCAGGCACCAAGGCAACAGCCTTTTACAGGTTGCTACAGGTAGCGAGATTGTTTAATGTTAAGACATTTGTTTCTTTATTTTCATGCCTATTAACACTAAGTATTTATTAAAAGGATGCTTTGTAGATAATGAATGGCATGCGTGTTTTATGCATAACTTTTATGGTTATTGATTTTCTGAACAAACTTCAAAAAAATCAATAACGCCATTATCTTCCCCAGACAGCTACACATCCGCACATCACCAGCTCGCCCACATTTTTCTTCCCTCCCTTCCCTCTTTGTGATCCTTTTAAAATTGAGTCATTATTCTCTCATTTTCAGCCTGCCTTCGGGTTTCATCCTCATCTCTGATGAATTATAGATGGCGAGTCTGAATTGACTTGTCGAAAAAGTGTAATTACCTTCTGGAAGTTGTTTTCATTTTTTATTTAAAAAATCATTTTGAATACAGGGTGTGTTTGGGATCAGTCAGACTGAAAATTCACGTCAGATGAAAGTGCTTTTGGATCTGTTGGTAAAGTAAATTGTGGGCTGTATGAATAAAACTCTTTGTTGTTATCTGCCACTGATGGGGATCACAGTGCGTGGTTGTGTGAACAGTCATTTTGTTTGTATTGATTGTCATCTGTGTGTGTGTGTGTGTGTGTGTGTGTGTGTGTGTGTGTGTGTGTGTGTGTGTGTGTGTCTGCTACACTATGGTGGATCCATTCATTTTTCCTTCCAGATTTAAATTAAACTCTTCAGGATATTTGGTCCTATTAGTTAGGGTGGGGTCTCATACACACACACACACACACACATACACACATACACATGCACACAAACAAAAGCAAACACACATGCAGATGAGACTTGGCAGGTTGGCATGGAAACCAACTTGTATGAGCAAGGACTCTGTGTGTCTACTCTACATGTGAATGTGTGCTGTAACAGCTGTGGTGCTGGCTGACTGTCATTCTTTGTGTGTGTCTGTGTATGTGTGTGTGTGTGTGTGTGTGTGTGTGTGTGTGAGAAAGAGAGAGAGAGAGAGACAGAGAGAGAGAGAAATGGCACAATGAAAGTGAAGTAGAGTTAATATATTATTATTAAAGGTGATTTATTGATGCTGATAGCAGAAAATGGGTTTGCAAATTACAGAAACACATTTCAGGAGTTTTCAGACATGTAATTGTGTTGTAATTAAACAGAGTGTGTGGAAATGATTGTTGTTTGATCCATACACTCCTCACTTGGGGAGGTCTGGGTGTCTGTCAGCCTTAAATAATTACGGTGTTAATGAATATCCTTTTATTCCTCCTCACTCTCAGAGTTAATGAGGAGCTTAACAATTAATGAGCCAAATCCTTTTTTTTTTAAACAAAAAAAAAAAGAACTCAAATACCCACAAGTCAATGGTGCCCAAAAAGGAGCACAGCTGTTTGATGAGACAAATTGAGCATCTGCGAGTCTGATGGTGTAGCTGGTGATTGGACAGTGAGAAAGTGAATATGACTTCATTACAGCACAATTTTTTTTGGCTGCAATCCTTCAGTGACATTTTAAATAAAGATTTAAATAGTGTCGAGAGATGATGAGCATGCAGCCAGTGTGCTTGTTAGTAAAGCACAGAGAACTGCTGTGTGTGTGTTCAGAATTCTACTATTAATACCAAGAGGCTTCAAAACAAAAATGAACTTTGATCCGCCTGCTGTTATTCTCTTCCTCTGTCAATCTCAGTCTCACCCGATCTACTCTTCCTTCTCTTCCGTTCCTCTCCTCACGCAGCTGGGACGACAGCAGCTCAGTGAGCAGCGGGCTGAGCGACACGCTGGACAACATCAGCACTGATGATCTGAACACACCAGCCTACTCCGCCGTCAGCTCGTCACGCAAAAGCAAGGGAGCACAGGTAAGGACACGAGCGCCGATTGTTTAGTATCCGTCCTTGGCACCTAGAATCTGCAGCTGATGTTACGCAGGATTAGTTAGTCTTTTTACAAGATGATGGGAACTTATTTTTTGGCTTGTTTAGTTAACTTTACATTTTAAAGTTATAATCCTTAAGATTTTAGTCCTGGTTGATTTGGGGACACCTGTGGTTTAATACTACAGCAAACACTCATTGAGCAATTAATGTGTCAGAAATACAACAGAGGAGCAACTGGTGTACCTGTTTACAGTGCAGCCAAACAATTGTTTTATTAAAGAACTCAGTCGATAATATTCTTTTTTTTCCCCTTTGATCCTGTGAGCAACTGCAATATGATTTCACTCTGCATCATCTAACAGCTCGCTGTGGCTGCTCCTTCGTGTTCCATTACCCCCCTAAAAAATTAATGATGATTCACTGTTAAAATGTGCTGAGAATGACCATTGTTTTGAAGACGCATTATAGCTGTTAATACTAAACTCAGTGACAAATATAGTAGATTGCTTCACAGTAAAAGCTCTCCTTGGTTTCAACATTGAATGCTTTTAGTATGAACTAGCAGCAGTAGGAAATGTTCACTCAGCATTAGCAGAAACTCAGTACAGCTGTGATATGGTATTAGGAAAGTGAACAATAACCGGTAAGACTAATATCACTGAGACAAAATTACAAATGATAATGCTGGATGACACACATCTTTACAGTACGTGGGAATCTCTTGTAGGGAATGGCGCACTCTGCCACTAACAATAAAAACTAACTATATAGAGAGGTAATCATAGAGTGTAAATACATTGAGTGGTTAATAGCATCAAAAACTGGGGTTGATTTGATGAAAATCTTAAGCACTTTAATAAAAACATGATATAAAAACACTTATGACTAATTTAAATAACAAGGGATAGCATAAAACACTGATAGAAACAATTATATAAAAGTTTCATTGAAAGATTAAAAAAAAAAAGTTTTTTTGAAAAAACAGATTTAACTTAACTCCCCATTCAAATGCTGAGTTACAAGCCAGCTGGTTTAGCATGAAACCAAGAGCGGTCTGTGTGCAAGCTCTGAAATCACAGCTGAGAGAATTAGCCGCGGACTGACGGCCACTGCTCAGCTCTCCTCAGAGGCTTTTGCTGTATTCTGCCAAGTATCTTTGGCCCCTCATGAAATACTCAACAGACTGGGCTCTTAAGAGACTCTGGCGTTGCTAGGGAGACTGGCCATCTGTCAAGGTAGGCTGGTTATCACTGCCGTGGGTGTGTGTTTGTGTGGGTGGGTGTGTTTGTGTGCATCCCAAAAGAGGAGATCTGGACATGGGTGATTCCAAAGATAGCTACGACTTCACACACAGACACACACCCCGCTGCTCTGTTTATCTATAGACTTACATTTCTTTGTGCTGGCTATGTGATATTAAATAACACTTCTTAAAGGACCATACCAGAGTTTCACAATGTTTTTGACTATTAACTATTAATAGTACTTTAAATCATTTCTGACCATTTTCTAAGGAATACTATAACTTTTAGATTGACTTCCTACCTACCAGATATGCCTTAGTTATTTTCAGTGTACTGTGAGAATAACTGAATGCTTGAAACTGGTAATTACTGTGCAAGTGTGTTGCCTTTACCTCCTTATTTATTGCAGATATTGCACTTTCATTACATGGTACTGCAGTGGTGAGCAGGTACTATTTTAAAACTCTGACCACCAGTACAATCAAGCAAACTACAACATTCGGGTTTTAAGAGTTGGCTGCCAGGACAGATTCAAACTCAGGATATCATAGTGTCATTATTTTACTGAACTATCTATTCATCTCTTCATATTCTTCCTCTGACACCCACCCCCACCCCCCAGTCCCAGAGAGGAAGCAGGTCCAAGCATGCAGAGCAGGAGGTGAGCAGCAGCTGGGCCGGAGCCGAGGACTTGAAGAAGGTGGAGGAGGAGCTGGATGCAAGCATGGACCCCAGCAGCGGCTCCTCCCGCTGGAAGCCTTCCTCATCCTCATCTTCCTCCCAAGCCCAGGGCCAGTATGAGGATGCTGGTCAGAAGGCCGCTGCACTGGCCCAGATGTCCCAGACTGGCTCGTTGAGGAGGGGCATGACGGCCCAGGTGGGCATCACGCCACCCAGGACAAAGAGTACCTCTGCCTCCCTCAAAACACCTGGTAGGAGACTCAACACATTGTCTTCATCCTTGACCAATTTTTAATCTTTATTTGTCAGTGGAAATGAAGTGCATTATGTATTTCCCAGTGGAACTGAATATTTGATTTGTGTACAGTTACAAGAGGGATTTCAGTCAAATCCTTCGCATTTGATTGGACTGCTTTAAAAAGTGGGTGGGGTTTAGAGTTAAGTGCGATACGTAGCTGCAGAGAGAAACGGAGCTACAGAGGACTGTTGGCTCCACACACACACCTCCTCACCTGTTGTTAGATTAGGAGGAAGAGGGAGAGATGGGTGAATTAGACCTCAGCCACATTGTTTTGGAAATGAAAACAAAGTATTTGCCCACTGATATCCAAACAGACATCTCTTCCTATTTGTCCATATTGACCCACAATCCGTGTGTGCTTTATGTGACCGGTGTGGCTAGCTACTCGCCCAAAGTCACATTTGAGTGGATGAACTTTTGTAAACCCTGAGTGCAGGATGAGTCATCAAACATTTGAAACTGTTTCACAGGAAGAGAAAAGACAGGGATTTTGATGTGAAATTCTCAGATACTGTTTTTTTTGACACACATTTGGCATATAACAAGAGATAATTGATCAATCAACACAGGGACATGAGATTAAAACTGGGAAAAATGTATTTTTCATTTCAGTGGGACTTTAAAGAAACCTGGACTATCTACATTGACACCAACAGATGCATCTCAAATTATGCTTTAGACCTTTTTTCATAAGCTCTGTAATCGCTAAAATGCTTTAACACAGTAAAATTCACTTACAATTCATTAAAGTGACCTAGCAATAATTTGCTTCACCTTCATAACAATAAGGATTTTGAAAGAACATGATTGGAATGGAAAGTTATAAGCTGCAACAGATTTGTTGCCTCTGCCCAAAAGATATTTAATGATTCTTTTCACTGATACGTATACTTAGAAACTTAAGTTTTCAGTCCATTCAGCAGGTTTAGCAGCTTTGTTGCAGATAAGTATTGGTTTTCAATGTAGCTGAGCTGTGATAAACAGGGTTCTGGCTGTTGGCCAGTATTTACAGTAATTTGGCTTTTCCTGCTCTGTGGCATCACAGATGATAAAAACAAGTGCTGGGCCAAGAATCTGCTGAGGGTAATGTTTTTGTATTTGTGCTAATAAGTGTTTATGCAAATTGACAGGCAAAACTGATGATGCTAAAGCCTCAGAGAAGGGCAAGGCGCCTTCCAAGAGTTCAGCTGGCATCCAGCGCTCACCCTCAGATGCTGGGAAGAGTAGTGGAGATGAAGGCAAGAAACCCCCCTCTGGCATTGGACGCCCACCCACCACAGGTTCTTTTGGATACAAGAAGATCCCTGGTCCCAGTGGCACCCTAATCACCTCCAGTGGTGCAACACTCACCAGTGGCTCAGCCACCCTGGGCAAGGCACCCAAATCCTCAGCTGCCCTCGGCAAAGGTGCAGGCATTGGTGGTGTGCGTAAGACCAGCCTGGATGGCTCACAGCCCCAGGATGATGGCATTTTGCTCAGCTGCGGAGGCTCCAAAGTGCCCCTGCAGTATCGCTCTCTCCCCAGACCAGCCAAATCCTCCAGTGGGGTGGCGGCAGGGCGCAGCGGGCACCGCTCCAGCTCCAGCAGCATCGACTCAAACGTCAGTGGCAAGTCAGCTGGAGGGGCAGCGACGCCAGCGGGCGCCAAACGCAGGGACGCAGGAAAAGTGGGCTCAGACCGCTCCAGTCCCATCACCATCAACCAGACAGACAAGGAGAAAGTGGCAGTGTCAGACCAGGACCCAGCAGCAGGACTATCCACCTCCCCCAAGTCCAGCCCCACCTCCACTTCAGCAGGCCAGTCAGGCCTCAGGCAGCCGGGCTCCAAGTACCCTGATATTGCTTCTCCTACCTTCCGCAGGTCAGACACACAAAACATGCCTATTGCTTTCATTCTGTCTTTGTCCTTCATCATACATGATGACGTGAATCAAGCATTTCACCACATTTATTTTCAGTCCCTTGACTATTAGCCAAAAGTGATGTCTTTACAGTACAGCAAGCATGCAAATGGAACTTTAGGTTATATTTTAAAGAGATTCATCCAATGTCATCGAAACAAGTAGTTCAGAACCATAATTTGAGTTGTTTTTTTATTTATTTATGATGATAAACTGATGTTTGTGATACTCTGCAATGTTTTTCTGATGCAGGCTGTTTCCCAGACTCCTGTAACAGATAGGGGCATTTATTGAAGTTGTCATCCACAAACTTTCACCATGGCTTAAAAAACAGTCTGTCACCTCTATCAACTTTAGATACCTCTGGATGCGCAAAATGAATATAAGACACAATAAATCATATTTCAACACCTTCATAGGAAAATTGATTGAGTGAGTTTACTCGGCTGCAAAGATTGTTCCCTGGTGTAGGTGATAAGCCACTGCAGACGAAACATATCTTTTCCCTGAAGATGAACATCTGATGGCTTTTCATTCATTCAGGTCAGACAAATCTAGTTGAGCAGTCTTGATCAGAACAGGCAGGAGACAGGAGTTTCTCTGCACGCCAGTCCTGGCTCATTAGAAGCATGCGTTCGGCAGGCGTGTCCAAACATCCGTCCCATCCGATCAGTCAAGCTGACCTGTTTCATCTGCATGTCTTCAAGCTTTTTTTTTTTTTTCTCCTCAAGAGAGCGTCACCTATATATTTTGTGTGATTGCGATGACAGACTGGGACAGGCGCAAGCTGAGTAGCAGGCTGTTTGAGCATATGTGGGAGGCAAACAGGGTTGAGTGGCCTAACAGATTGGGTTATTTAAAGTCACGGGGTTGCAACGCCAAAGCTGTGAAAGCAGATGTGTCGATGTAAATTACTGAGAGTCCGCAGCTGAAATGAGGTGGAGTTTGCTGCAAGGGATGAATGTGTTGGGAAGTGCACTCAGTATTTTCATCTGCAGTGAGAAGTTGGTGTTACAATAAGATGTGTGGATGTTTTAGTAGCTGTTTTTCACTTGACTGATCCTTGAGCATTTACTTCTTGATGCTTGTGACCAATCCAGTAACATTTTATATGTACTATACAGCAGGTCTGTGAGATAACCACAATTTAATCTACTTTCTCAACCCCAAAGTATAGCAAAGCCCTTCATTTTTCAGTATGGATCCTGCAGATGCTCAGCACATGTTCTTTGAGCATTTCTAAATGACTGCACCCACCTCTCTACCCTCAGATTGTTTGGCACCAAAGCCAGCAGCAAGGCCAGCTCTCCGGGCACGCCCGACTCTGGCAAGTGCCCCTCATTACTGGGCAGCCCCCACGGCACGCTGGCGAGGCAGGCCAGTCTGGACTCGCCCTCCTCTGGCACGGGGAGCCTGGGCAGCGCTGGCGGCCTGAGCGGTGGCAGCAGCCCACTGTACGGTAAAACCCCAGACCTGTGCACTGACTCCCTGGCCTCCAGCCCGGCCTCTGGCCTCTCCTTGCCCTCCAACGCTCGGCCCTGGCCTGCCTGTAGCTCATCAGCTGGCAGCAAGGACACACTGAGCTGCCAAAGCATGACCAGTCTGCACACCAGCTCTGAGTCCATTGATCTGCCGCTGGGCCACCATGGGCCCAAGGTTACACGAACCGGCAGTGTCAAGTCCACCCTGTCTGAGGGGTGAGTAACAGGGAATACGATTGGGCAGAATCGTATTCATTGTTTCATTTGAGAACACAGACAAAAAGAATGCACCTCCCTACCCTAAGACATAGACACACAATGCAGAGGAAGCCTAAATTATAATAATCATAATGATTATAAACAAAGTCATCCAGCACACAGTTTTTTGAATTTAAGTTTCTTTTCCTGGCATGGTTTTGGTATTATCAAAAATATAATCCTGTTTAAAAATGCACATATTGGGTGTAGCCAAACAGATGTGCAGCTGTCTTAATGGAAGTTTCCCCATATAATATCACAACATTCAGCTAATGACAAGCAGTTTTCCAGAGTCTAACCCTTTCACTATCCTTCAACCCATTTAACCTGCTAATGTTTTACCAGATAGTCATTGCACTGACTTCACTTAGCTTATCTTGGTGTTTATGGGAGCTTAATGAGAGACAGTGTTACTCACGGACCCACTGCCATGCCAGAAAAAGTACCACATTAGGTTCAGATCATTTCAGATGCTCATTCCCATGAGAAGTCTTTATTAGGGTGTGTCCATTGTTTTGTCCACACACCGTGCATGCCATATACCACAGAACAAAGAATAAACAGGGCACCAGTTTATCGCCCCTTCCTAGTGTAGCTGTATGTCTCAAAAATGAAACAATTGATTTAAATGTTGCCTGTGTTTTATATTTGTTGTCTGTTGTTTGTTGTGCTGTGATGCATTAGTGAATGTCTTTAATGTTTTCTTCATTGAATGTGTGTGTGTGTGTGTCCGCATACGTGTATATGTGTCAAAGGTCGAGTTTGTAAAATGTGAAGAAAGTCTCTTTCTCATATGTCACAAAAACAAATGTTCTCTGGTGTTCATCTAATTCACTCATCCTCTGTGTTTTAACAGCATGCCTCTTGACAGAAACACGCTTCCCAAAAAGAGACTGAGGTACAACACATCTGCAGCCAGATCTCATTCTCAGCTGTTTTTCTTTTATTCATGCGCATCGATCATAATTATACATTTGCATGGAAATAATCGCTCAGAGTCTACCATGTTTTCTTTTCATGTTGGTGGATGTGTGGCATGGTGTGGCACCATCTGTAGATTACCAAATTTTGTGATTATCTTACGCAGCATTCAGTGCTCAGCTCCAAATTGTCGCTATCAGATGCAGACACCTTTGTTGTAAGACATATCAGATAAAGTTTGGTACCTTGTTTGTCCTTTTTGAACTGAGCTGTCTTCCCAAACCCCAATAAGTCACTTTTTTCAATTCTTTCCAGTTCTTTGTCAGTGTTTTTTTCCCTCAACCAAACTGCTGTTGCACAACAGTGAGGATCTGATTTTGTAGAGATCCTGAAGCCCAGATCAGATTCTTACTCTTCAGAGTCTCTTCATGAGACAAAGCATCAGAAGCAGTATGAATGCAGCCTCAGATGATCGGGCAGGAGTGTGTTTGTCTGTTTGCATGTCTGCCTCTCTGTGTGCATCCTCATCCGAATCTCATCTCATGCACCGTTAGTAAATGCGGCAATGACAGAGCAGTTCTTCTTCAGCTCCCTGAAATGACTGGGGGTGGGGGGTATTTTAAAAAATAGATATTTTGAATGTAGCTGGGGCTACTGGGAGAGAGACAGAAATACCATAACCCATTCATCACAGTGGCACAACCTCTGCAGGGAACAGCCTCTCTAGGCAATTATACAGTACTGCTGGTGAGAAGCTGAGAGGTTGGATGCTGGTTTCAAACCATTCTTTCATTTCATTGGCTTTTGGAGCTCAAGCTCTTTTCAGGCCTAAAAAGCACTTTACACTTCATGCCTGCTGGATGTGATGTTCAGTGAAATATGCAGTTTTTTACTGACCACAGATTTTATGCCCGTCTGATCACATCTCAAACCAGACAGCATTTCGTTTGCCTGATCTTTACATTTCCTACATGAGGAGCTTAGACTGATAATTACCCCCTCTAGTCATATAAATAAGCGTGCTGGTCCTGCTCATGTGCATTTTGTAAGCACTAAGTACACTGAGTCAAACACTGACCCTTGGATATTTCAGTTGTTCCCTTTCAACTCCAGTGAGAGGCAAATGCTGCTGTGTCACACCATTCAACACACTCTTTAGACACCCAATCCCTGGCGCAGAGAATATGAAGCCCAGGCATGGGGGACTAGAGCGAGGTCAGATGTGACAAGCGTAGTAATGGGGGCGTTGGAAGGAAGACGGTGCTGAAAAGGGATGAGTGCAAACTCAATTATCATCCTCAGAGGATTAAATATGGCCGATTGTCACGCATGCGATAAGGGGGCCTTCTGCTGCTGAGCCACTTTGGAGCTGGGAGGAGAAGAGATGAACGGCGGTGGCAGTGTGTTTGGAAGCTTTGAGCCTGAGCAGCGTGTGTGTGTGTGTGTGTGTGTGTGTATATGACTGAGTGTGTGTATGCATGTGAACGTCTGTGTGATGAGGCTGCATGTTTTTTTTTTTGTTTTTTTTGCCATCTGCTCAAATGCTTCTGCTGTGTAGCTCCACACTCATTTCATCACTACAGAAAGTCATTACCTGGATTCCCAAATATGTGTTGTTAAAATTGTTGCCTGTCAGAAAGCATCTTAGCATTGAGTTTACAGTGTCTCTGTGGGCTTCAGGTACCCTCCGTCCTCACGGCAGACATCCCATGAGGAAGGGAAGGAGTGGTTGAGGTCCCATTCAACAGGAGGGCTTCAGGACACCGGCAGCCAATCCCCGCTGTCTCCTCCAGGAGCCTCCTGCACCACCACGGGAAAATACCACTACTCCAACCTGTGTAAGTCTATACAACTCTAACTGAAGGAATGAATGCTACTTGTAGGATGGTTGAAATAATTCAGAATCAAGGGTCTCAATTTACGGGCACAAAACACCAACAAGGGCCCAGAATGTGTAGATACAGTCATCTAAAGCCAAATGGATTTGTGCAGTTTCTGTACAAAATAAAAAAATCAGTGCAAAATAACTCACTTATTTTGTAGTCTGTTTATATTTGTACAATTTGTGTGCATTAAAATTATTAAAATATTATTGTGTTTCTCTTTCATGATATATACTGTACATGCATATTACACTATTTTTACATTGTCATTCTTCATGATGCCACAATGACTTATTAGGAATAATATAACTGTCACATTTTTGTATGTGCCTAAAATGTGTATAAAAAAATGAAACAAGATATAACACACAGTGCACAAATGGACTTGAAAGTAATATGTATGATACTGTGCTGTATAATTTCATAAAACATTCTTTTATGTGGAAATAAAGAAATAACTTACTACATTTGCAACGTCATCATGATGCATTTTACACATGCATTAAAGCAAACTTTCTATGTAAATGTTACTGGATCAAAATATCAACACTGATCTTGATCACTGTGTCATTTTTTTTCCTCTGTGCAGTGAGCCCCACTAACATCAGCCAGTATAACCTGCCACCAGGCAGCAGCAGCATGAGCCGCTCCAACAGCATCCCTGCCCAGGACTCCTTTGACCTGTATGGAGAGGGTCACCCACTGGGTGGCAGTGCAACCTCCCTAGAGGATCGCCCACGGGCCATTAGCCGCTCCGGCTCCTTCAGGGACAGCACTGACGAAGGTAGGACACACTCACAAACCTGAGCTCTTTAACACACTCCTTCAATGAACTGTGTTCCAAAAATTATCCAACTTTTTTAAGCCATTAGAAATAATATAAGGGCCGCATTCACCAAAGCAATGTTCCATCAGTCATCAAGTTCTTTAATACCAGATTTAATGACCCCTCACTGTGTGTTCATGCTGGGAGCGACTTGGCTCTGTTCTGCTTTTTGTGTGGGTTTTGTATTGTATCCACATAGAGGTCAGCTTTTTAAAAGGCAAATCAAGTTTTTCACTGCCTTCTTATAGCTGTGCACAGCTTACATCATCTGTGTTAGCACTGCTAACAAGTGCTTTTAGGTAGCAGAGTAATGAAGAATAAATAGTAAAACAATTGAAATTAAGTTCAAAGATCAAATACATTACAAAATTATTATTGTATTGTATGTTCACATTAATTCTAACCTTATCTGTTGCTTTCCTGCCAGTTATTAATCACTCATTACTCTCTCTCTGTGCTTACAGTCCATGGCTCTTCACTGTCTCTGGTCTCCAGCACGTCTTCACTGTACTCTGCGGTAAGTAGCTGGCCAGTTTTTCCTCCTAAACTTACAGAAACAGTAGCATGTTGGTTGTTAGGGATAAATGGGAAAGCACCAGATATTTCTGTAATATTTACTCCTTTTCAGAATTAGAGTTATAGTCAATGTATAAATTTAAAACTAGTGCATCATGGTCCTTAAAGCTGCATAGCCTTATTTTGTTGTAGCATCCAACACCCCCAAATCCTCAAATATCCTCTCACATAGCACTCAGTTTTGAAACTGAGAGGACTGGGAGGAAATTTGAATATGAATATAAATATCAAATATTAGACACTATAACAGAAATCAGTATCTTTATAAACTTTATAAATTTCTTTCCCCTTCACTTTTGAGAGTTCCAGACTGATGAAGCAATCAAGTTGGCTTTCTAATCCTTTTTTCCAAATGTAATTAGATTTTTTTTATCATTTGAAAAAAACAAAACAGTGATTGCTGGTGCACATTTCTTTCCCAGTCGAAAACATTTCCATACTAAAGACAAACACTTTTAGGCTGATATCATCCTGATTTTTAAAGTTGGAAAACTCTTAAATTTAAAGCCTTCAGCTCTTCTCAGTGATGCAGTGTAGCATAAAATCTTACTTGAACACTGTCCTTCTTTTTCTGTCTTCTCCCTTCTGTTTTTGTAGGGACAAAAAATAACTTTCCATAGTTGCATGCTTCCAAAGTAACTTTGGCAGATAAGACTTTGGACAAGTGTTTGGTCTCTAATAGCACAGGCAGCGCTCCAGTCGTCACGTTCAGTGAGGCAGCAGATTAGTTTTAGGGAGGCGAATCGATTACTACCCACCTCCGCCTGTTTCCAATTGCACTTGCAGAGGAGAGGCCTGGATGAATGATGGAGATCATTTTGTTTGCAAAGTTTTCCTTCAGGTCAAAATAATTTGTTTGTTTCGTGGTTATCATAAACCATGTCCCATTAAGTTTCCTGTCTGATTTTATCCACTTCAATGCTAGTAATATTCTCTCTCACTTTAATCTCATTTTAATTAAAGTTTGGTTTGGCCATTTCATCATTTCTTTTAATCTTTGGCATTAGAATGCATCTCATGCTTGATATTCTAATTCAGTTTGTAAAAGTTACTTGACTAAACACAACACACACACACACAGCAGATGATTTAAATTTTTGCTAACTCTGTTTGCTTCTTCCTTACAGACTGAGGAGAAAGCGCACTCAGAGGTAAGGAGGGGAAACATCGAGTCCGTCTGTTTGTCTGCATGCATTTTTCTCTTTGGCGCCTCCATGCTTCACATTCATACAGTTACAGACGTTCACACCCTGAAGCAGTGCAGCCACAGCGCTGCACCGCTGGCCACTGAGCAGCTCTGCATGCGGGGGTTAAGTGCCTTGCTCATGGGCATCTCAAAGATAGCTTTTCACTTACTGGATATGTCTTTTGCTTAATGTGAGATTCAATCCAACAAACTCCTTGCATGTTTCATCGCTCTTTAGGAGACTGCTGGCTCTTTTTCTGAGTGTGTATGTTTGTGTGTCTTTCAGTCTTTTTGCACTGCATCTGTATTCAGAGACTGTGTGTCTGAGTCAATCAAAGCAAAACAGTGATATTTGTTCATCTCAATTTAAAGCCACTTGGACGCTTATAGATGATCCATTTGAACCAAAAAAACCACGTCCTATGATTAAGCAGTTTAACTCTATGTTGCATTGCTTTTTATTATGAAAAAGTCTTTTGCATTTATTTAATCTGGATCATAAACAACCACACATACTTATTGTGATACGTAACTTATATACTTTACTCATTACAAAAAAATCTCACTACACAAGTGTAATGCATGCCCTGCCTTTTGGCTCTTTTTGTTTGGCTTCATTCAACAATCCTGTTCAGTTTATCACTGATTCTTCTTTGATTTTCCAATTTTAAGTTTTGATTTTCTGATTTCTGTTCTAATCTTTCTTTTCTCTGTCCCTATTTTATTTGTGTTGTAAGCTCTAAAATATTCAAGTTTGGATCAAACAGTAGTGGCAAATACATTGTGATGTTTATTTTAACCCATGCCAGGTGGGTAGAGTCAAGGATTTTAGAGCTGCTAATTCAGTTCAAACTGACAATCATGGATTACAGTCACTGTGAAGTAAAACAAGTGACCCAATTCTGATCCTTTCATTCTCATAACTGACACACATTTGATGTTTACTACTTAGCATGCAAAAGCAAAAACCTCCACAGAGTGGCATTAAAAAAAAGTGCCCAATATGAACCATGTTGATATGTGCTGCAAATTCAGATTGTAAGGCAGGCGACCTACACATGTCTTGAATATGTCATCATCTAAATGAGACATTTGTTGTATTATTGGCACAACAGCAACTTGGCAAAGCGGCATTGGCATGGAGGATGAGATACAGCAATCACAAGAAAGCAAAACAAGTCTTGATGTTTGCTTTTGGAGAATTCTCACCTGAGTTCAAATTAAAACATCAAAGCTTTGTCAATATCTATGCAAATGTCTTGTCAACATCACTGTCAGTTCATCCTGGTATCAGATATGGATTATATCCAAAAGCAGACATGATCATCAGTCCAAGTCAGATATTAGTCAGATTTGGAACTAAGTATTAAGATATTCAGTGTGCACTTGTGTTGCAAAGTCTGGTAAACTTCCATATCTTTGCACAGTAAATCCTATCAGGTATTTGCAAATACTATATGACCTGTGTGATACTTACCTGTATATTTTGTTTTGTTGCTCAAAGTCTAACCATGAGAGAACCAGTGCTGTGGGTTGTGATAACCTCTGTCTCTCCAGCCACATCAGTAGATGCTGTTTGATGGAGGCATGCAACATAGTGTTAATTTTTACTCTTCTCTTTTCAATCAAGGGCCAAACAGTCCAAAATTCCACGGTAATCCCCCTCACTTTATGTTCACACTTCACCCCAGTCTTTTTTCACACAGTGCTACCATGTAACAGTGTGCACAGTTTTTTTACATCAAAGCTATCAAAATGGGAGTTGCAAGTTCAACGCCTCTTTGCAGTACAATCACTCTTATTTTGTTAATGGCTTTTTTAAGCGGGAGCATTATCCGTAAATTTACCTCTGTGCTTTCTTCCCAAACCAGCAAATCAGAAAGCTGCGTCGGGAGCTGGACGCCTCTCAGGAGAAGGTGGCGACCCTGACGTCTCAGCTGGCTGCCAATGTGAGTTTGTTTACTTCAAAAGACGCCGTCAAAACAGGCGGCTCATTTGCATGATAACCCGCTGTCAGAAAGCTTTTATAAGGAGCGTTTCCTATCGGAGCTCTGGAAGGAATATAAATCTTTAAGACACCCACTAATTCCTCTTCTCTGTGTTTGAAGCTGCTGTGCGTGTATTTAGGCTTTTGCTTGTTTGATTTTTTATGGTGCGTGTTTGCGTGCGTGTTTGAGTGCTTGTCCTCAGATGGGATGTTTTCTCGCGTGTGTTTGTGTGTCTGCCGTACAGGAAGGATTGTCTCTTTGCTTTTGTCTCAGCCGGTGGGGTTTCAACAAGAACAGGAGCCTCTCCCGAATTCAACCAAGCAGAGAGAATCAAATAGAGATAGACGCACGAGGAAAGAGAGCAGGGAGATGAGGATGAGTGAATCTAGACTCAAGCGCGTCATGCGTGGGTGAAACGTGGAGAGATACAGAGACCTCCAACCCCCCAGAGGAAGCTGTCTTTGTGCTGAGATGCAGATAGATCGACAAACTCCAGCGTCTGACTCGGCTCAGCCCCCCTCAACCCTCAATGCCAAGCGCCTGATCAAGCGTGGAGGCAGACAGGGTCTCCGCTTCGGTCCGACGCTTTGATCACAAAGTTGTGCGGAGCTGAAACTGAAGGCTAAACTACTAGCAAACTTGACGAATGGAAGAGGAGGAGATGACTTTATAGATGAGTTAGGGACAGTCAAACCACTTTCATTTTATGTTTTGGTTGTACAAAGAGAGCTTCATTTAAACTGTGTACAGCCTTGCATTTACAGAATAGTCTCAAAGGAATCAGCCACAATTAGATATATCTATGAGGTCTGTCATGTCTCCTGCGTGTTCTCCATGGTTATGGTTTGGATGCTGTTGCTGTGTCAGAACACTAAAACATAACCTATGGACATGAAATCACACTAACTACAGTATGTTGGGTCTGGCATCCATTGGAACTGGAAAAGTACAGCAAATAACAGAATAGAAAATCTCAGAAAAACAAAGTACATTTGCAGCAATGTTGAGGTGATTTAGGGTGGATTTTACTTTTAATTTAGAAGTGCACAAGTGTGTGTTTGTGGTACAGAGGCTGCCAGTGTAGCTGGCCATGACTCAAACCTTAGACACTCAGCTTTGGCTGTACTTCACAGTGAGGTACAGTTACAGGCTTTATGATGTGTAACCACCCCAGGACACTGGCAATGAAGCCACTTAAGAGCCTTGAACCAAAGATGAGTCACTGTCATTGGTGTCATGTCTGTAATTATTCAAATTAATGCACAAACTTTGACCATTGTGCAGCTTTTAGTATGAAGTCAATATTTGGAGTGAGTGTCTCTCAGCACACCCACCTCTGATTGACTTGAGTTTTTCAAGAACACAGAGAATCCTTGCATTTTCTTCACAGTTCACTTTTGTTGAAGTAAAGTAAAAACCTGCTGATGCAGCATCCTCATGGGCAGGATTTGATGCTAGCTGCTTTCGAAAGCTACTGGCAGGATTGTTATCATCACGCAACAAGCAGCTGACAGGGAAAGTCAACAGAAACGAGAAAGAGACGCTGTGACACTGCAACAACTGGACAAAGAAAAAACATTCAAGAGCAGTATAGATAGATGAGAAAATGCATCTCTTTTACATTTGTGACATATGTTTTACATCTAATGTTGCCATAGCTTAACCCAAGACACAATCTGAGACTTTAGTGTCTCGCCATATCTGTAGTTGATATTTCCTGACCCTCAACATGGTCACTGAACATCAAAACAGCAATGGAAAAGGCTACCAGTCTTATGTCTTACTGTGCCAAGCCATATGCAAACACTTGTACAACAGAAACCCATATGTCCTTTTCAACTCCCACTCTACTGTCTGAGCCTTCCTTGGGATTTGAATCTCTGGCCGTGTTGTACTGGGGCTGCATCACACTCTGTCTACATGACAGCGTGGTGGGCTGTTGGTGCTGTAAGCTATCTTATCCTCCCAGTGGGGAGTGTGACTCTATGGAAATGTCAGCCTCAGCAGCCCCTCACATGTTCTCCACCCACAGTCTAAAACCAGACGCTCGCTGCGCCATGCACAAGACCTGTCAGAGACATCACTTCATCATCTCCACTCCTGCACAAACCCACACATGTGCAGATGCAAATTTATAGTCAGAGACACTTAAACATGTAAGCACATAATGTAACAAATACTTTCATAGCACATGTAAATACTTCTCGCACACCTACAGGTTGTGATGTGCAAATCAACGCTGCATGTTGTTACCAATGAGTGAAAACTGGAATTTTCAAAATGTCAGCTTCTTGGTAGAAAGACAGCGCTGACTTGTCTTTAAGGTTACTTTGAAACAGCATTTTGAGGACATCTTGCTTCCTTAATGATGTTATGTAACACTAATTTCTTCTTTAATAGATATATGTTATGGTTCATATAATAAAAGGTAATTTCTATTTGGTTGTGACTTAAACTTTGACATTATCCTGGATGTTTAGAAAAGATCCAAAGCATCCACATGTTGAAGAATTTTCTCAATTTACAAAAAAACAATATAATCCTTAACCCACGAGAATCACCAAAATTGGAGCTGTAATGATGACAAAAAGTATATTTAGGAAAAACACTTGCTCAACAGTCATATTAACCTCCAGTGACTGGTTGCATTTCCGTTTCATCTCCTGTCATCTCATGAGAGAGCCACAGAGGAAATGTGCAGTGATTGAGGTCATCTGATCTTGATCTCCCCTCTTTCACTGTGCCACTGCATACATAATTATTATTATCTTTATCTGGGTTTGTTTTGTTCAGGAAATTGAATTTGGGTCTTTATGGGTGTGTCGTTACCCTCGGTCACTATGCGTGCTCTCGTAGAAATGACTCCCACATTATAAACATATTTGCTGCTGCATTGTCATGTTGGATTAAGTACACTCCATGGGCGTCATTTTAATTAACAGCACATTTGTTTTAGGTTTTATTTGATCAAAATAGAGCAGAATTAGTAAAACCAACATCCTGTTGAAAGGATTAAGATCAACAAATGCTGCCAAGCTGGTGATGTATTGTACCACTCAGTATGTTTTCAGCCTGTGAAGGGGATAAGTTGTTCTGTCTTGGCTGACGTTAAATTAAATTGGGTTTAAGAGTTCATACAGGCACCCCTCCTCCCCTCTCAGTCTCCTTCCTCTTTCTACTCACCCTTCACTTTGCCAACCTGACCTTGTCGCCTTTCCTTTTCTCCCTCCCCTGCTGAGCCCCTCCCTCTCACTTTTGGTCGTTTTCTTCATTATCATCCCCTTCCCTTCCTACTTTCGTCCCCTCCCCTTCTTGCGGTAGAGTTAAAAGAATTCAGCCCAGTAGTAGGTCTGGCTCCGTACAGTAGTCGTGACGGTGCGTCGCCTGTCTTCCCCCCCGACACACATCGCCCTTGAGATGTCGTCTACGTCTTTAGCGGTAGCGTCGGGCAGCATAAACACAGACAGCTTCTCCTCGTCCAGTTCACTGGTTTGGCCTACCGTCAACCTCTACCCCAGACACCAGGATCAGGACGATGGTCTGAAAAATGGGGGTTCAGGGGCCAATCGTGGCCACCGGGGCCGGGTCCCGGGAGCAAGACAGATGGTTCAGCCATGGGACGTGTTAGAGTCTGATGAGCGCCTCCTTCAGGGCGGACAGGTGGGCAGGGGGTGTTGAGTTGGAACTCACAGGTGGAGTTGGAAAGAGATGGTGGAGTTGGAGAGATGAGTTGGAACAGTTGGCATTTCTAAAGGTCAAGACCTTTGCTGATTCAGCCAGAGACACAGAGGAGGAGAGGCAGCACGGGGTGCTACTGTGTGTGTGTATGTGTGCATGTGTGTGTGGGTGTGTGTGAGTTTATTTCTAGATTTGTGAGGCTCAGGTTTCCTTACAAGCATAGCCAGATGAAGAATATGCTCATTTTGTCTTTGCTTTTTTACAGCTAGATTGCTCATTTTGGGAACAAATACTTGAATTAGATTCAGTAAGTCTTCAGAAATATAATCATACATGATGATGTATGTGTGTGTGTATGTGTGTGTGTGTGTGTGCGCATGTGTCTGATCTGTCTGGGCATGCTGCCCACCTCTCTGTGATCCACCAGGCCTGACAGGTGTCTCAGGGTCTCTAGCTTAGGATGGGAGGATAAGCTGGCAGTGCACACACACACACACACACACACACATACACAGATTTTACAGACTCACACACAGTCATGAACATGAGGCTTCAGCAGACATCCGGACATAAACATACATACAAAAAAACACATGCACAGATATATCCAGAGACACACACATACACAAACCACAGGTTCAGCAGAGCAGATGGCGTGACGTCGCTAAACATTTGCCATCCTTCAGCGTGTCGCCACTGTATCTTCAAGTGACAGATGAAGTCAGGGAGGGCAGCCCTCTCTGATCTGTGATATCCACAGCTTTCTCTCGGCTGTCCGTGCGTTTATATGTGTCATTTGTATTTTTCCAAAGGATAATCACATTTTCCGTAGATGGACAGGACAGATGACAGGACTTGGTGGTATTTAACTTTTGGAGCATGCTCAAATGCATAGTGGATGCAACAGTAAAGTCATACAAAATGCTCCTCACAAAGCAGAATTGCTCTGAAGATACTTGGTGTAAAGTTTCCCTTGAAATCTGGGACCGACTAAAAGTGAAGGGCAACGTTATCCGAGTATTGTTCAGTCCTTCATCCTCTTTGGCTCAAGCGAAAACTCATTTCAAAGCTATCACCGACCTGTGTGGGCTCTTTCTTCAAAACTTTTAACATGAATATTGACTCGTACATAATTTGTGTTGGACCTTATTTTTCTGTGGAAAGTCCAAATCAACCTTGTGGTCACTTTTATGTTTAAGCTTTCATATTCCAAAGAGAATAAAGCATAGTAATTTACATCCTATAGTATACTCTTGTTTACCTGAACAAAAACCAAATGAAAAGTTATAATAGACTTTTGCAAACACTGAACTTTGTATTTGTGTGTCTTTCTGTGTCTGCAGTCTCACCTGGTGGCGGCTTTCGAGAAGAGCCTGAGTAACATGACCTGCCGCCTGCAGAGCCTCACCATGACTGCTGAACAAAAGGTACAAGAGCTTAGTCCTGAATTTGAAATATACTGTATGTGAACTCCATGGCAAAGGGATTACAGGGAGGAGAAATGATTAGAGACAGGCAGTGGTTTGACATTGAAATAGTGCAGTGGAAAGTAACAATGTGGAGGTCGACAGGTGTGAATTAATGGATATTTTTATCTTTTAAGCTTCACTTCCTGACTCATGTGAAAGGTTTCTTACTGAAGTTTTCATTTTCATTGGAGCTTTTTCTTATTAAAGTTTCAGTTATTGTCTGAATATTTCTCTCACTTCACTCCTAACCTTAACCAAAGATGGTTGACTTGCTTAAATTGCAAACCTTTTTTGCATTACAGGCAGATATAAGTGTACAGACCTGCACAGACATGCAAAGGTTCAGCACAGTCAGTGAACTTATGGCCCAACAATCCATTTAAAAGTAGTGCATCCTTCAAAAAAAACTCCATCATTTATCTGCTTCCAGGTCTATTTCTCTCTCTGTTTTCCTACAAGTCAACTTCTTTAGCGATTTCAGAAGCTCGAATGACACCAAAACACTGATCACACAGCAGCAGCAATATGTTCAAAGATATATCCCTAACACAAATTATGAATGCTTCCCTCTGTTCAAACATCCACACACACTCAGAGGGCTGACGAGCCCTGGCAGCTTTTTAATCCTCTATAAATTAAAGCAGACTGGGATCTGGTGGGATGTCTTTGTCAAACAAGGCCATCCCAACTTTTAATTAAAGCAGAAATCCTATCTGCAGCCCTCAGTGGGTTTTCGGGAAAGGCAAAATAGGAGACTCCCTCTATCTGATTGTGTTGGTTCAACAGAGAGTAGAGCTTTTTTTTATTCTAAGCAGGTGGTGTTGGGGTCGAGGCAAATCCACTGTGAGACTCTTATCTTCTGTAAAATGCCCTCCCCCACTTTTTGCCTCTCATTCCCTTCCACTGAAAGCCACATGAAATTTGTAACAAAGCTTGTGTGTTGTTGTGTTGTTGTTTTTGGTGTGTCATCCTTACTTAAAAAAAAACTCTCTCTCTCTCTCTCAGGAGTCTGAGTTGGCTGAGCTGAGAGAGACAATAGAGACGCTGAAGACCCAGAACACCGATGCCCAGACGGCCATCCAGGTGGCGCTCAACGGCCCGGACCACCTACACAAAGGTAATGAAGAAACCAGCAGGAGCACTGGACCAAACTTCTCACAAATAATCTGACATTTTGAGGTGGCTTTTACCCAAAATACCTCACTGCGCCATGACTGGAGCCTGATTTGCCCCAGAGGGAATTGAAGCCCTAATGGTGGAAGTGTTTGTGCTGTATAGGTCAGTCTTGGAAAGCCTTGACTAGTCATGAAAGCAACCTGAATCAGAAATGACCTTTTTCAATCCAACCTCCTCATAGCTGCTTATTCAGGCCGAGCTGAGTAGCATAGCTGAATATTAAAGAAAAAATCATACCAACCAACAAATTGGTACGCTGATCAGCACTGTAGGTACTATATACAGGTAGTCTCTCATCTTTTCAGTGCACTAAGGAGGACTTTGTCTGTTATTTCCAGACCTGCGGATTAGACGACAGCACTCATCTGAGAGTATGTCTAGTATCAACAGCGCGGCCAGTCACTCCAGCATGGGCAGCCTGGGCAAGGACACAGAAGACAAGAAGAAGAAGAAGAAGAGTTGGGTAGGTGGAAAAAACAGACACCCAGGCATCACTGTGAGACTAAAACTGGAAAGCGATGTTAAGTCTAAAAAAACAATATACAACACATCTGGTCAACTTAATATAGTAGAAGAACATATGCAAGGCTCAACTTCATGCTCACTTTCATACTCAAGATTCACATCTTACTGTACATCTCAGACATGACCTGCTCAACTAGTATTTGCTCCTCTATACGAAATGCCAGAAAGTATAAAAGGCTATCAGGATTGAATTGGATTTCAAGGTACCTCAAGGTGACGCAACACAAGTGTCTTCACCTCCAGCACATTCATTCAGCTGCATAAGACATCAGAAGCTTAAGGTTTTTGCATTGATTTATCTAATCATTGTTTAAGAGGTGCATTTGGCAGTGAAAGACTCCTAATTCATAAACATGTGCATTATTCAGTGGCGGTTAAGCGAGATCAAATGTATTCTGTATGCCTGCATTAAAAGATTAAATGTCTTCTTTGCATAGAAGAAAGGATTTTGTGGATCCATGAAATCCTGGAAAGCTTTTTTTGTGCTGTTGCACCTGTTGTAAGAGCTTCAAAATCATCAGGAAGACTGGCACAGCGTGTTCAGAGTCCCGTAGGTCATCTGCGAAATCCTTAAGCCACATTCACCTCTCCATCACCGTTGCTAGGTTACAATGCTGAGATGGTTTCACCTGAGTGGCTGAGGTACCATTCAGTGGTGAGGGCTAACAGAGGGTCAAGCAGAGGAGTCAACCACCCTGCAATTACTGTTTGAGATGCACTTGGAATTTCCATATGCAGCCACAAAGTGGCCACTTACGTCACAGATACTGAAGTTCAACTTGAAAACAGGGCAATGGCTGCTCAGAGGTTAGAGAAGTGCTGCCTGAATCCCTGTTACAAGTGGGAAAGTTTGAGCAGAAGTGGTGAAAGAGAAACACTCTCAAAATGTACTGTCAGAGTGCTTTTGAATAGCCTCTTAATTCCCCAGGTACTTGAATGCACTTGGTCAAGTTTAGAGGTCTGAAACAACAGATTTTTATTTGACTGGTGTCTCATTAAGAGAAAACAGAAAATAAATATATTTACTTGGTGGTTCAGTTCACCAAGTGTCCAAGATGTACATGGATTAGGGTTGAAATCTATCCTAAAGGAAATTAAATAATCTAAAAACGCACATCCACAACCATAAAGCTCTCTCCTCTCCCTCTGCCCTTCTCTGTGATTTTTCTGTTCTTTGCTTCACGCTCAGTGTCCTTGGCTGAGAGCTGTTATTTGCTGCAGCCCCCTGAGTCAGACAGATGACATATTAGAAGTTCTCTCTGAGCCAAAGAGCACACAGCCAAAGCCAGTTTTCAGTCTCATACTGCAATGCAAAACTCCTGCCCTTGAAATGAAATGCATGCTAACAGCCCAAAAGTTCATCACTGAGTGTGACAACCTATCCCGCCATGTTAAGTGAAATCCCTCCCAAAAAATTCAAGTCAGGCTCATGAATGCAAATCAATGCCTTATTTAAGCAGCAATTAATTATTCATTTGCATAAATTCTGCCTCGCCGCATGTACAGGTAGAGACAAGGATGGAGTTGAAGTGAGGTTACTGAGATGTAAGTGAGGAGTGAGCAGAAAAGCAGAAGGATGGTTGTATAAATAGGTAGATCGCCCTTCAATAAGGCAACGACTTTCTCCCAGCATGCATCCGCCCTGCTGAAGTGTCCTGGTTATGACTCTGACTCCAGTTCGTTTCTATGTAATTGATATGTAACCTCTGTCCTCCCTGTGGAGAAAAAATTCCACACAGAGATTGATAAAGTGTTATTATTCCACACACACACCTGTAATCCAAAGTGTGCTCCTCATGCATGTTAGAGTATGAATACATAACACACATTTGTATAACTAATCCTCACATTTTTTTGTTATAAAACTGTGAGAAATGTCCACCAACTAACATTACATGCCAAGTCATATATGAGAAAATCTGTCTATCCATCCTTTTTCTATCCTGCTATAGAATGTTTCATATATTTACTTGAACTTACATTGAATAAATGTACTGTATTTGTGTATTCTGTCAAACATGATTATGCTCCTTTTCATAATGGCTTCATGCAGCATCATTCACTACATGCTGTGTGTTACATATATATATATATATATATGCTTGTTTGGTACCACATACTGTATAACTATGCTTTACATCTTGTAAACAAACAATATGAAAAATGTTTGTCTAAATCATATTTTTACTTAAGTTAATCTAATTTCAATTTTAGAGGCAGTAAATTACAACTGTGAGTTACAACCAAACTTTTCTTACTGTGCAAAAATGCCCTTACTCCAAATATCTAGCTCCCTCATGCTGCAATTCATCTCAATCAATCACTTATTGTTGTTAAAGTTTGTCCTTGCCATTTGGAACCACTGTCATTTAACATTGATTAGAGTTTTTGGATGTCTCATACAGTAAGTTTAATAACTCTTAATGTACTTCCCTATCATTCGAGCAATCATCTATCACATAACAGGAAGATAAACATCATCAGGATGCTCTGAATGTAATCATAATACCAATCACAGTTGTTATCATCATTCTTGCACCAGCAATAACTGTATTTGCTTAAAGCAAAGTGCTCATTAAAACACTTTAGCAGTCATTAGCTTTAATCAGCAGAGAGTTTGCTGTAGATGGGTGAAGCGAGCAGGAGTGTGTGTTGGTGTGGCTTAACGCTGGGTGTGTTCTGCATCTTCAGGTGGCTGATTCCATCCCGGCTCAGGTCAGTGGCTCCCAGAGTGTCTTCTGTATGTGTGCAGTGGTTATTCCCCATCCTCCCTTCTTTCGCCCCCTTCTGTATTCCTCCTTTTTCCCCTCTCAGAGCAACCTCTCCTTTACCTTTTCTGGAAACGTCGGCATGGATACAGCAACCCTCCCCCCTGCCCCTTCATTCCTCCCTCCTCCTCCTCCTCCCTTGCTCATTTTGACTGCCTGTTCAACCCCTAATTTTTA
Organism: Thunnus albacares; assembly: GCF_914725855.1. Taxonomy (NCBI): domain Eukaryota; kingdom Metazoa; phylum Chordata; class Actinopteri; order Scombriformes; family Scombridae; genus Thunnus; species Thunnus albacares. The sequence continues at coordinate 20,711,299 of NC_058128.1, read as the reverse complement.
GGGCCATTAAAAAGCCTGATCTTCAAATCTCCCTCTGTCATATCCATCTGTACTTACGGCCTTGCTTTTTGCCTTCCTCTTTACCTAAACCAGACAGTGACCATTGCTTGGAAACAGCAAGGAGTGACTTCCTGATCTGGCAGGATGTGATGTCACCAGATATTGTCTCTGATGTAAATTGGGAAGGTTGATTGGTGGCGATATTGATGTCTTTGCCTCTGTGTATCTGTGTTATCTGTCTTGCAGTTACGCAGCTCCTTCAAACAGGCCTTCAGCAAGAAGAAAACCAAATCTCAATCAGCACATGATGAGATGGAGGAGATGACCGACTCGCTGCCGTCCTCGCCAAAACTGCAGCACGACAACAGGCAAGGCAGCATCGCCACGCTGCGCTCATCGCCCTCCACCACAGAGTGAGTTTCTACACACACAAATATATATATATATACGCATGCATCCACTCCCACACACACGTACATACATATAAAGACAGGTAATTCTCATCCCCCTGTGAATCCTTAACACACACACACATGCACGCATAGAAATACACATACTGTGCACAGTTTGCTGTTTTGTTCATTTTCCTTCTGTAAGTCTAAATTCTTTTCACTGTTATTCTTTTATTTTGTTTTCACAAATGTCTTTAAATCCTCACCTCACTTTTCTTTAATCTCTCTTCCGACCTCCCTGTTCATCCTTTTCTTTAACGTCTCTCCACCTGCTGTAGCAAGTGCGTTTGCGATAGCAAGTCCTCCCCCATTTGGACGCCAAAGAAAAAGCAAAACGGTCATGTGGTCTACAAGCACAGATCTCGGTAACAGGCACTGTGTGGTGGCACCTGGCATGCTCCGAGGGAGTGTGTGTGTAGGGGTGTGGGGTGTGTTGGTGTGACGTTATTCTGCATCTTAATGCCTTTAAAACCCTGGCATGTCAGAGGTGATGGATCGTCCCTAGCACATAAACTGAACCAGGACCTCAAAAGTGCCCAGTTCTCAGTTTTATGAAAAGTAACGCTAGGCTAAACAAAGTATGAAAAGGACAAGCAGTAATCATTTTCTCACTCATGCCAGAGCAAATTGGCTGTATGGCACTGCAGAAGGGACAGGAAGTAGCTATTTGAAGCATGCAAGTATGTTCTGTGCACATCTGCTGTGCTGTGTGGCAGCTGGTGAGATGAATACTGTTTTAAGGAGTCTGTGGTTTTCTCAGGGGCAAAGCATGTGGATTTTTTGAATTTGAGATGACACAATGAACTACATGACTTGACAAAAATTGCATCTCATTCAAGTTATTGTTTTAAATATCTGCCTGCTTATTATGGAAATAACTGAATCTCTATTGTAATGATGCTACCACAGCACCTACTGAAGATCCCATATTACACATGGTCTTCAGTTATGCAAATGCAACCACAAGAGGAACATATCTTTGACCTACAGTATCAGATTTGCCGAAAAATATTTTCCACCTGAAGGAGTATTGTAAATGGGAAGGATTCGCTGTCCCAAATGCCCCACTTCCCCATTCACTTCAATATTGTACGTGCCTCTGCAGTTTTCTTCACTGACTCCAGCTTCCCTCTGAACTTCAGCTCTCTTGTTTCCTCTAAGTGTGTACTTTTTGCTCCAGATTACGTGTGTGTGTATGTGTTTGTTATAACCCTCGAGATGACCCTCCTCCTCCTCCTCCTCCTCCCTGTGTGTAATCCCGGTTGCAGGCTGTGTGAATGCACCGAGGCCGAGGCTGAAATCATCCTCCAGCTGAAGAACGAGCTGAGGGAGAAGGAGCTCAAGTTGACAGACATCCGCCTGGAGGCGCTTAGCTCCGCCCACCACCTAGACCAGATCCGAGAGGCCATGAACCGCATGCAGGTGAGGTTACGGTCACTGGCTAAACGCAGGTCAAGCTTGTGCTGACTGACCTGCGGGCGTCTATTTATGTTTGACATTTTAGGTCAAACATAAATAGAGCAGCATGTAGGATTGCCCATTTGTCAGGTGAACATGTGGTGAAGACCTCAAATCTAAATATCACTACAGCTGGTTTTGTTTTTAGCCAAGGCTCAGACAGGCAAAACTTCATTCTGTGTGTCCACTTTATAGTGTGTCAGCTACCAGTTAGAAAGATAACAATGCATTGAGTGGATGGCAGACAGAGCACTCTGATGCTATATCTATACACAGCCTAGCACTCTTGCAGGTTAGCTATTAAATTGTAGTTTAAGAAATTGTTGCAGGCCTTCATTCTCCGTTGGTGGTTAATTACAGTATATGATGTTCCCAGTCACCTCTAATCACACTAAAGATATTTCATTTCCACACTCAAGAATTGAGATTTAACATGTCATAGCAGTAGAGAAATCAGTGTTACTGATAATATTAAAGGTACACTAGGGAGTTTTTAACCACTAGTGGTACCATAGAGCAATGTTTTTACAAGGATGTCCCCAGTAACACACAAACAAATGCAGTAATAATACTCCATCAAAGGCAGGGAAGAAGACTGCAAGCTAGCAAACATTGCGCAACTTAAAATACTCAGAAATTCAGCTTTGTAAATGTTTTAAGCAGAAGAAAGTGATGGTGCCAACGGAGAAAGTGAAAAAAATTCCAGGAATGCCTGGCAAACAAGTTGAACCTGGCTCAACTTTTCCCAGACCAAAACACAATGACATTTGGCAAGATGCTACGTTGGCCATTCAAATAAGTGCAGGCAGACATTCCTGGTAGAATCCTGTGAACACTGTATTTCTATTATTTACCTCACGAAACAATTGCTGCCACAGTAATTTACTTTGTTTTAAAACCCTTTCCTATAGTATTATTATTATTATGAATGTTAACAGAAACTTAACATATTTGTTTTAAACAAGTCCTCCAAATTAAACGGCCACATAGGTCATTTGTACCATGCACTCTAGAACAACCCATAGGGGTGTTTTCTAATATGGCGCCTCTATCATCAGTAATTGGCAGGACAACATAATTTGTCTGTGCTTTCCAAAACTGTTATAAATCACTGTTAAAGAATAATGATGTTTTATGGTGTGGCAGCACTGTGGTTCAGGTCTGGTTAGGTTTAGACACAAAACCACTTGGTAATGGTTAGGGAAAGATCATTGTTTTGGTTAAAATGATCACTTGTAACATGGTTACTACTTCCTTAAAATTGGGCAACCTCTATCATCATGGTAACAGTAAACACCATGATAATCGTAGTTAAGGTTTTTAAAAAACTATCCTTAGTCACAGTTGGAAACATGACACTCGCAGTTGGAAATGGGAAGCTAACAGCAGTCTCCTGCAGCAAAGTCCACTAACTCCACTTTATGCAAATTAGGATCTAATCTGCCACCTCTGAATGTGGAAATTTGTCACCTTATACAGACGTCATCTGAACTGCGTCACTTCTCCTGGTCATAATTACCACTGCCGTTAGATGGTGTCTGTCACTCAAATGTAACTATAGGTTGTTTTTAGTGATTGCATTTACAACCTATAGTGTTGTTTTTCTCAGGAGGGCAGGCTCGTTTTAAAGAACATTCCACAGGACACCTTTAGGTCCCACAGTTGGAAAACTTTTGGGCAATACATGATAATAAACACAAAAAAATCATGAGAAAGTAGGATTGTGTAGCTTGCTCACTAGATTTCCACCTATTACAAAGCACACTGAACCAGCATGCTGTGTCAACTGCAAAATTGGCAATTAATAACTGAGTTTTTATTCTCAGTTTGGAATATCCTCCAAGGGAGAGCACACTCCAAGTAGGTGGAGTGAAATTGTTTAATTGTCCATGAAGCTGAATAAAAATATACAAAGAGAAGTTTTCTCCCTGCAAATAAATGGTTTTTATTTCATTATTTTATTCCTATTGATGTAGTGTAATGAAAAGCCACCCCTCAGTTCAGAGTATAATGTTCAGAGATGCTGCGTCATTTCATTCTTAAAAGAAACACATGTTCAAAGAATATCATTTATCACCATAAATGCCTCAGTTAAGTGGATTTTTGTGGATGTGGACTGCCTCGTCTGTAGAAGCCTATAGTCTCCCCTCAGATCTTGGGATCATGTAAGGCTCCTTATCTGGACTTAACCTTCACTACAAAGAGAGCCTTAGAGATCAAACAGCTGCTTACAGCCCATAATTCCAATAATACTGATTGAGAATAACACCAGTGGCCAGTCTGAACGCAGGAAAATGACCGTTTGCTGTTTGAACTCTGTTTGAACTACTCTGTGCTATCAGAGACTTTGAATGTTGTTTCTATTAGAATCTGTTGATTCCAGCGTGGTGTGATTGTGCACAATTATGCATTATTTATCTTATGCTGAATCGATCTCAACTATAGGAGCAGTTTTACTGCACAAATATCACCTAGGGTCTTTTATTACACTAGATGTACTTAGTGAATGAAGATAATGCTGTTTAGTCGAGTATCTAAATTACATAACTGGTTACTTTAATCATTTTTATGTGGTGGTTTGTGTTGTTTTGGCATATTTTTCTGCTGCTGTGCTCAATATAAAATGTTAATCAATAAAGGCATATATATTATATTACACAGAATGATAACTGCACTAATGTAAAGCTTTTGTAAGGGCAATTTCTTAGGCTGCTTTTACTTTGAATCTCGTCATTTTGACCCTGCTCCTAACACTCTGTTTAAGGGCAGATTTGGAAATTTTAAGGGAAATCTCAAGTACACTGAGAATTTGGGTCCATTATATTCATCTGTGGTTGTAAAATGAAAGCATTCTCCACTCCACTACTTAACAACAGAAAGCACTCACAGAGTTCCCCTGTATCCTTTAAATTTCTTCAACTTTAATTTCTAATCTTTTTCTCACTGAACAGAACGAGATCGAGACACTGAAAGCGGAGAACGATCGTCTCAAGTCCAGCGGTAACGCCACGCCGACAGCCACACCCGTCAAGACAGCCCGGCCGCCCTCCGAGACCTCCAGCACGTCCTCATCCTCCTCGCGTCAGTCCTTGGGGCTGTCGCTCAATAACCTCAACATCACCGACACCATCATGTCAGGTCAGTTCAGTGTCAGAGCTGGTGTCTGCAGTGTGTCGATCTGAAGTGTCAAATCAGTGTAAATCAGTGTTAACGGCCTGCAGTCTGTTCTGAGCAGTAAGAGCAGTAACTGTGAGCGTGGTGGAGGTGAGTGAAATGGACTTTATGTCCCCACAAACCAAATATAATACAGCTCAGAATGCCTTCACTGGCCAATCAGGACCGGGTATTCAACAAAACTGTGTAACAACCCCCCATAGGCATTTTAGGGTTTTTAGGAGGACAAGTTGTTTCTTTTTTTTCTTTCAGAAAGGTATATTCAGCCATTGAGAATTAAACTTCCAACCATGGCATTGTAAGTGCCATGTTCTTATGTTTTGTTAAGCCGTAGGACACAGTTTATGGTCTGCAGTAACTCTCAGGGCAGAAGTTTTTTTTTTCTGTGGCATCAAGTTGGATTAGCTCCCTCCATATTTGCCTCAATAAATGTGAGAGAATAGTGTTTGCAGAGAGAAATGATCCAGAGGAGCTGCATGACATGATGAAATAGCTGCTCTCTCTACTGCGAGGGCTTGCAACACAGCAGTAGCCTGCTGTGTTGCAAGCCCACACACACACACACACACATACGGACATGCCGAAAATCTCTCCAGGGCTGCTCCGTTTGAGAAGTGAAAGAGTTTGTCCCTCTCACTTGTCCTGTAATTAACATAGAAGGCGCTGCTCTCTCCGAGGACATGGGCCCTCGTTAATTGATGGAGGGATGAGCCGAGAGCAGTGACGCGTGGGAAGACAAGTGGGCCAACGGGCCGTTATCACCCCAACACAGAGCCCGCAGCAAAGGGAAGCCAGACGAATACAAAGTACCCCCTTTCCTTTCCAAAATGGAGAATGGGAAAAAGAGAACGAGGAGAGACTTAGGATGGGAATTGTTAGTGGTGTGTCAGGGACTTGTTGCCAAAGGTTAAAGGTGGCATCAAACTTGCCCAAAGTAGAAACACAGCTGCATAAAATTGAAGTGTACTGTATTTGCTGCTGTTCGCTATTTTTTTTTTGTTTATTTTTGTGGTATTAGTTGTCCCTAATAATTAAAGGAAATAGATTACATGACTACTTTTATGTGAAAGATGTTGCTTGTTGTGACAATTTGTATTGTATACACAGAAGAGTTTGATGCCCATGTGACACTTCCTGTATTTGTTTTTGTGGCAAGAAAGCAGTGGACCTTAGACTCTCTCTGGTTGCTTTCTTGTGCCCACTCAACACTTGGGTTTCCTAAAATTGTGAAGAATGGCTTGATATAAAATGTGTTGGGTCTGATGGTTAAAATATATGGTGTCATGCTGCTTTAAGGTGATGTTAGTGTTTTCTACGTCTTTACACTTGTTGTCATTTATTTCTTTAGAAAATTGTTCTGACTTTTCTCTTGGTTACTTACTTCTTTTATTTTATTAACTAATATGAATGAAAATCAGACAGTACAGCAATAGTTTGTATCTTATACAGACAACCAGTCAGACAATTCCAAAGAGCCAGCAAATGAACTGGCAGACAAATAAAAGTGGTAATAAAAAAAACAGAAAAACAACAGAAAAACAAATAAAAAAAATCAATGATAAAATAAGTATCTAATTAATTTAGGAAAAGACAATAAATAGTCTCTGCAGGTCATAAAATGACTGCCTTACTGTAGCAAGTGGATAGATGTGCATTAGTCTAACTACATGTTTTATTAAAATGCATCACATTAATTTAGTAACTATTCCATCTGTAGTCTTCAGGACATGGTTGCTAAGCAGGGTGACCATATGGAGTTACACTTATCTACAGAGCCTGTATTCATGTAAATTACTTTTTCAAGTTTGGCTATTTTCAATAGTGCATCAGTCCAGTCTTGAATGTGTGGACCACTGCTGTCTCTCCATTTACAAAAAAATCAATGTTTTGGCAACAGCAAAAGCTACAGACAGACACTTATAATGTTGATGATCAGGCAGTCTTGATAGAACGTACGGAGTACGGGATCAGGCTGAATACAAACTTTTGTCACAGCACAGATTTTCTGGAAAACTTCAATCCAAAACTTTTTGATTCCCATAACATATGAAGACATGACCCTTTATTAGACAAGCGGCTCCAGCAAGTGCTGTCTGGCATTAACCCCACCCTCCAAAACCTACTGGAAGTCCAGTGATACCAGTGTAATGTTCTGAGCTGAGTTAGTTTCAGTGAGACATTCGTGGAGATAGACCAAGCTGTTCTCCAGACCTCATTCCATTCATCATTTGTTATATCACATCTTAGATCCCTGACCCAAGCCCTTTTCAGTGCTGGAAAATCTGATATTTTTTTTATAACTTCTTTATTGATATTTTTTGTTTTTAATTGAGCAATATTTCTTGCTAGTAAACATCCAATAGGAGGCTTTGGGTGGTTCTTTTGCCTGATTCCTAAAAGCAATAACTGCACTCCTCACTTTGCAGTAACCACCAAGGTATTTGTTTTGGGGAGATTTCTGAGCTAATATCAGACATCTTTTGATTACGTAGAGATTTTATCCCATGATAGCATGAATGACTGAACATTCAACTCTTCACCAAATACCTCAAATGAATCTCTTGCTGTTGAATGATTTCCCATCTTTACTTTTTTTCTATGTCTAAAAGTTCTGTCTCTCTTCATACTGAAGGCTCTTTCATTTCCTCACACAGTTATTCTTACATTATCGTTCTGTGCACTCACTCGCTCTGTATGAGAACATTGATTAAATGTGGAGGTAATTATCACATGAAAGAAAACCATTAGCTGTCTTTTACTGTGGACTGTTTGTCCATTTCCAGCTATGATTATTTGCCAGCAGGCAGAGTGAGAGTTTGTTTATAATGAATCAAGTCTCTGAATGATTAAAGTTGGTTTTGTTTCTGTTTTTAGATATTCTGCTAGATGATAGCTACGAGGGCAATCTGCGCAAAGAAGGCCGGAGTGTGCGAATAGTGGTTACCATCAACAGCGGGCCAAATACCACTAAGGTTAGTGGATGAATTTCACATTATTTTGTCTTCTTCCACAGTAATCTTATTTATCCTGACTCCTGTATTTTGATTGATTTTACTACTCTTCAGGGTACACAAAGCCAGCAGTACCTGATTGGCTCTATAGGTGTGAGTGGGAAAACCAAGTGGGACGTCCTGGATGGGGTCATCCGACGCCTCTTCAAGGTAAACAGACTATGGTTGTAGGTGCAGGTCAGTCATTTAGGCACAAAACAGATTTTTTCCACAGTAGATGTTTTGACTTGTCTTAGCAGGAACATCACAGGTGCAACCATTAACATTAACAATGGCTCCGTTCCATTTAGGTTTGTCAATAAGCCATGCGAGTGAGCCAGCATGTACAACACCACGGCTGTGGAACTGGCTCATCTAAATAGAATGGAACTGTTAATGTTTTACTACATCTGTGTTTAACTACTTAAAACGTCTGCCATGAGAAATGTCCAAATATGTTATGGTAGTTGAATCGTGAGTACAAGCATCAAACATGCAAGATGGCGTGATAGGTGACCGGTTAATCAGTTATGAGTCATTTTGCAAATGGTGTAGCATTTTGTGCCCACATAACAACTGAATAATCAGCAGTCTTATCCAGCAAATCTCTATGTGCTGTAGATGATTTGACATGTGTTCATGCTTCAGATTTGTCTTGTCTGCTACAACAGATTTTTTTAAAGATGAAAAATATGAAAAAATAGGAGCAATGCATGCACTCTTATTACAAATGCTGCATGCATACAGCCACAAAACTGTAAAAAATATTTATTAAAGGCCTAACTATCCACTTGAGTCCTTGCATTGTATTTTGTAAGTCACTCCCTACCCATGAATGAGGGCATCTTTTTTCCTCTTTAAAATTAACCACACAGAGTATTCTGAAGTTAAACTTAAGGGTATTATAAACCTACCAGTTCTGAAATTGTAAAACAAGAACAGAGCATTTCAGTTTTGCACCATATTCAGCTACTTTGTTGGTACAGTGTCACTCTAACAGTGTGCAAAGCTGCATCACTCCTCCATCCACAGTCAATTTAAATGTATGTTGGACAACAAAATAGAATCACAGCTTATATCTAAGTATAACCCCTCCCTCCCGCACCTGCAGGAGTATGTGTTTCGGGTGGACCCCTTGACCAGCCTGGGTCTGAGCTCAGACAGCATAGTCTGCTACAAGATGGGCGAGGTGGTTCGCTCCCACGCCTCTGAAGTGCCTGAGCTGTTGCCATGCGGCTACCTGGTAGGCGACAACAACGTCATCAAGGTCAACCTCAAAGGTATGGTAGCAAGGACACAGTTTCTATTTCAGGATTAGAGCTGATGTAGAAACCTGGTTTAGATTTTCAAGGAAAGTGTCTGGGACAAGGGGAATATATGAGTGTGTATATATAGTGAGTGGTTTATTGCTTATCTGTAAGGACACTAACTGGTCTGACCCTAAACCTCATTTGACCATCTAATTTGAAATATTCACATTTTAATTTTTACATTTGATTTTCATTCTGTCCTTTCTTGTCGTGCTCTTCTTAAACCCCTTCCTACATCTTCCTAGGCTTGAAGGAGAACAGTATAGACAGCCTGGTGTTTGACACGCTCATTCCAAAGCCCATCATCCAGCGGTACCTCAACCTGTTGATGGAGCACCGTCGTATCATCCTCTCAGGACCCAGCGGCACCGGCAAGTCCTTCATGGCCGCCAAGCTGGCCGAGTTCATCATTACCCAAATGGGGCAGAAGGTGACTGAGCACAACCTGGCCAGCTTCAACGTGGACCAGAATTCCAGCAAGGTAGGAAGAGATGTTTAATGTCGCTGAACAGGAATTCAAACATTGGCAGGATTTTCATTGCAGTGTGGGAGAGATTTGCTTTCATTCTACAGTTTGATATGTTCACTCTTACTCAGCCTGCCTCATCTACTTCTCATGACGTATGCATGTAGCTGGACATAGCCATTTCTCTTTCTTTCCTTGTGACAAATGAAGGGAAAACCAGTCTTGCATCACATTCTACCGTACAGATTTATGTATATCACATGCAGATATTTAGAGATCTTCAAAGATAGCAGGTTGCATTTTGGTCTGTTTTCTGCTACTGTGTGTGTAGAGACTGGGCTCTCTCCCTCTTCAGCTGTGCAGTGTTCAGTACAAAATTGCAGCTCTAGAAAAAAGGCGTTGATTCTGAGGGACTGACTCTACAACCTCAGATTTGCCTCTGATGTTTTTGATCATCCTTGAGCATGAGGAAAAATATACTGGCATTAGGGCCCCAGCATGTGAGATGCATCGCCAATAGCTGCTTTTTCATTTGCTTTTAGCTTCAATTTTAATAATTGGAGTTAAACATAAAAAAGTAGTAGGGTCTCAGATCATATATTATTTATCAAACTTACATTTAAAACCCTTTACGCTTAAAATGTCGCATCCAAATCATCCACATTATAACCTGTTAATGCTTCCTTGTCCAGGACCTGCGTCAGTACCTGTCTAACCTGGCAGAACAGTGTAACTCAGAGGAGACGGACACAGAGCTCCCCACTGTGGTCATCCTGGACAACCTCCACCATATTGGCTCCCTCAGTGACATATTCAACGGCTTCCTCAACTGCAAGTACCACAAATGGTGAGTCTTCCTCTCTTCCAAGCTGGCAAATTAGTACTCGCATTTGGAAGTTTATTCTTACTATTGATGACTAGTACTTAGAACTGGGGCAGAAATGCATTAGACTAAAAGTAAATGATGTGACTGAGTACTCATTGATCTTGTCGTCTTTGTCTTCATTAGCCCTTACGTTATCGGGACCATGAACCAGGGAGTCTCCTCCTCTCCTAACCTTGAGCTACACCACAACTTCAGGTTTGTGACGACACTTTAACCACAACCTTGACTTATATTGGAATGTCTCTCTTTGAACCCTTATAATTTATCTCAAAATATTGTTATTTTCTGTAAGTTACTCTTCATACTGAGTTTAAAATACTCTTCATGTTATGATATTATATTGTTTGTAATATTTACAAATGTTATCTGTTCCGCAGAGAAAGCACATTTAGTTTTATTTGCTTTGCATCATCTCACCTGTATGATAATGTGTTTGATTTTAGCTCTCTGCCTGCATGTAATATCTCACAGATTATAAACCAAAAGCCTTTTTTCCAGAGGGAGTGCTGTAATTACATCTCTTGGATAATTAGCCTTGTTAAATGAAAATGAATAGACAATAAGTGAGGATCATTTCTGCTTGGCTTGTTTGACTAGCTGATGATTTGGCAAATACAAAGTCATTAGTGAAAGCTTATCATGGGCCAGACATTAATTTAATGTGAATCATCATAGTGAAGTGAAATAAGCCAAAAACTCTTTATACTGAAATGGCACAAGTCACATCATGTGTAATATGAGCTGCTGTGATGAGAAATCTGATGGAACGGTGAGTTGTTTTATTAGCTCCTGCTGCTTTAGTTACACCATTGATCATCTGTCCTGTCGTAGGTGGGTGCTGTGCACCAACCACACCGAACCGGTCAAAGGTTTCCTGGGTCGTTTCCTGCGGCGGAAGCTGATAGAGACGGAGATCAATAAGAACATGCGCAGCAATGACCTGATTAAGATCATTGACTGGATCCCCAAGACCTGGCAGCACCTCAACAGCTTCCTGGAGGCACACAGCTCATCTGATGTCACCATAGGTCAGTCACACACACACACACACACAGTCATGTTTCCATCACTTCAGAGGACAGTACATTGATTTACATCCATTTCCTGGAGACTTGCCCTAACCTTAACATAAACCTAAACTTTAAACCAAGTCTTCACCCTAAAATGAATGATTTACACTAAGAGGACTTGCTTTTTGTCCCCATAAGGCGGGAGGCGTGCCCACAAAATGAGGAATACCTGGTCCACACACACATACACACACACACACACACACACTCTCTAAATTCTGTTCTGTACATCCAATACTGCAACCTGTGTGGTGTAGCCACTGTCTATTAGTCTTTGAATATTAGTGAATAAAACATTCAGAGTCATTGAATGTTCCTTTAATTAAAAGTCTAAGTGAGTGTCTGATGCTTAAAGTCTACCATCCATCTTCCATCCACCAAACACTCATCATCTGGGCTCTTCATCCCTACAGGCCCTCGCCTCTTCCTGTCCTGTCCCATGGATGTAGAAGGCTCCCGGGTTTGGTTCACTGACCTGTGGAACTACTCCTTGGTGCCCTACCTGCTGGAGGCTGTCAGGGAAGGACTTCAGGTAAGTGACACAGCCTTAAATTGAATTTCTAGATCACCAGCCAAAGTAATCACAAGTTTTAATTGAATCGATAATCCATTTCACCATGATTAATAAAAAAAAAGGCAAAACATGGTGTTAAATCTCTACTGTTCAATCAATAAATATACTGTGTGTACAGTATCACTGTGAGAGAGAAGGAACATAAATCTTGAAATGACTTATTGTAGATTTTTCAAATTTTTAAATAATAGCAGAAATGTAGCATGTCAATGTAACATAATCTAAAACAAAACTTTATGAATCTCTTAAGTATAAAAGGCCACCTTCAGGTGAAAAACTACTATAGTTGGTTGGCACTCTGCTCTCCTTTCACTTAGACATTCTTGCCATGCACCACTGTGTCTGTCACAGGTGTTTAAATATTATGAGACAAGTAATGAAACTGAGAAGATAATGATAATCACCACACCCTCTGATTTTTATTTCACCGCACACGACTCACTGCAAGTCACAAGATGCACATACAGTATGTGATTAAAACTAGATTAGATCATCAGAATTCGATTCAGAAAGCCGCCGGACACATTCTCTGACAAACAAACAGGTTTCCATGAAAATGAAGAGAAATCTTTCAACCTTAAATGTCTCCCTATACGTAAAGGCACTTACGTAGGGTTTCTTCTTTACTCGTGTCTTCTTCCTTTTTGACACTCCTGCAGCTGTACGGCAAAAGAGCTGCGTGGGAGGATCCATCCAAGTGGGTGAACGACACGTATCCGTGGAACGCCGCCTCACTGCAGCAGGACGGCCAATCGCTGCTCCAGCTGAGGCCGGAGGACGTGGGATACGACGGCTACAGCTCGTCCAAGGAGGGAGCTTCATCCAAGCAGGTGTCTCAGAGTGACACAGAGGGAGACCCACTGGTAAGGAAGACGTAAAACACATAGAAATTACAGAGATGATATTTGTGTATTTAGAGCATTTAAGACTAGGAAAGATGCGACAAAAGTGGATAAAAGATTTTTAAAAACAAAATGGAATTTAAACCAATTCATTAAAATAGCCCCAATGCAAGAAATGAATCAGCAGAGGAAGAATATGAGGAGTGCATGTTCAAGCAGATGATTACACAAATACTCAAAAAACATCAACAGGAAAGAACATGATTTAAAGATCAATACCTGACCTCCACATGTGAACACCTGAGCTGAATGTTTTAATTGAGTCATTCAAATATGTATCTATATATGTCATGCAATTTTCATAGTTACTCAATTCAAGGTTGCTGGTTTCCATAGAAACTTCTCGTGTGTTACGTCGGCTTTCGCCAAGTGAAAAATGCAACAAATTAGGAAAGCAGTAGGTAGAAGAAGAAAGTAGCGAGGTGGAACAAGCTCCTAAACATAATCTTGCCACACACACACAAATACACAGAGTGGAGGATGAACTACTCAGGGAGGGTAGAGAGAGAATGAGGCAAAGTGAGGCAGAATAGAGAGAGAGAATTAATTTCCATTTGTTGGGTTATTGCAGCCCAGGAGGAATTAAAGGGTAGTCATCCAAAAATGACTGGCTTGATTTAGCAAGTGTGTGTGTGTGTGTTTGTGTGTGTGTGTGTGCGTGTGCGTGTGCGTGTGTGTCCCCAGGTGCGACCAGTTTTAGTGCAGGTGTGCCAAGGCTCATTGTAGGAACACTTGAAGCAATGTGCCAGATTGCAGCAGCACTTCTGCATTATTTAGACCATTAGCTCTGTTGCAGAGATGAGAAGTTTGCAGTTTTATTGTGGTGATTTACAGCAATGTTTTCAAAGTGTATTTTATCACATGTAAAATATAAAAAACAAAGTTTGTGAGTCATTAGACTTAGGTGTTTTTAAGTATGATGGTCTGGTCGGTCTGCTCCCCATGGCTTTTCTTTCTGTGCAAACAGGATTTAAGTTCAGAGGAAGAGCTACGGCACTTCCTCATACTTTAAAAGCTGAACATTAGTTCTTCCTTAGAAAAAGGAAATTACACTAAAGAGTACAGACATCATCACACATGAGGCTAATGTTTTAGTTTTAATTGTATGACATTAGCCTCAACCAGTGGTTTACAACCTTTTTGGCAGCGTCTGAGTTGTGAGAAGTTCAATTAAAGTGTTTTTTCTCCCTCTAAACCTCTCACGTGTTTCACTTGAACAAGCCTGAGGATGTGAAGTTTTTCCAGTCTAAGCAAACCACATACAAAAATGCAACATACTACAATTTTCACTCAGTTTTACACCAAGGAAAGAGATCGCCTCCTTAACAACTTAACTAGTCCTCATGCTTACATGTCTTTTCTGTTGCGTTTGCAGATGAACATGCTCCTAAGGCTGCAGGAGGCTGCTAACTACTCCAGCACACAGAGCTGCGACAGCGACAGCACCAGTCACCATGACGACCAGCTGGACTCCTCGCTGGAGTCGGCGCTATGAGACCAAGAGCTTTGCTGGGAGACATCGGATCCTTGGAATCCCTGGACCCCTGGACCACGGGAACCTTTGGACCTCCTTCATTACCAGACACCCCTATAGCGCACAGATGTATGATATATGAAAAGTTTTATTATCCAAAATGATATACCCACCATTTGAAAAAACCCCCACATATTTTTACATAACAATGGTGCAATATTAAATCAAATTATCATATGTTTTAAAGGGCAGTAGCCATCAAGCATCTTCAGTGGTCAAATGATAAACAATCATACAAGTTAGCTCATTTATATTTTACAGACCTGAAATAGTGAAATTAGCTCATTTTTAATTGGTGTATAACATTTTAGGATACAACTTTTCATATATGTGTAGGCTGGGCGTGTCTGATAAGGGACAGTAGTCTCTCTGAAGTTGACTTGTAAGGAGTAAATCATATTTGTGCTCAGCCATGATGAGCTACAGTTCACTCTATTATTTCTAACTTTGGGCGTCAATCTCCAAAGTGTCAGAGAAACGAGAGAAAGCAGAGGGTTTGACAAAACTGGATTTTTTTTTGTTCAATCCCAGTTATATCTTCAGATGTTTACAATAGGGGGGCAGGTTCTGTTGTTTATGTCTTTCCTTGTTTACAGAGGTGCTTCTCACAGACACACATATACTCATGTACACAAATGCACTTATACACAGGCAGCAGGAGGAGACACTCCTTTAATCAGAGGCTTTAATTGGTTCAAGCCCCCACGTGACCAACAATCCAGCCTGCCAAAGTGTCCTTGAGCAAGGCACCGTATCTCTACCACCTCTGACCCCTCCCCCTCCCCCACTGAGGGAGGCAAGTAAGAGGAGAATACTGTAGAACAGTGGTTCTCAAACTTTTTCACATCAAGGACCCCTAAACTGACACAAATTAGACCACAGACCCTCATTTGATAAGATTTTGTCCCAGGGTCCCTCATCTGATAAGATTTTTGCTTTTAGATGTTTTATTAGAGAAAGTGTATGAAACACATGACCGAGATAGTCACACATTCTGTCATTGTGTTACTTATGGATGAGAACCACTGCTGTAGAATGTTTTAGGTGATGTAGTGCTCTCTGGTGGCCATATTGGAGGCTCTTAACTCTTAAAAGAGTTGCTCTGAACAGCTGATTGTTTCCTTACATACAAATGAGATTCATTGCAGATCCATCTGATTGATTCTGTGTTTTAATAATGTCTGATAAAGTTAAAAAAAAAACAGCTGTTTGTTCTGGTTAACTAAACTGCTCCTCACAAGTTACTGTTCTAAAGTAGAGTCCAGGGCTAAAGGACACCTTTTTTGTCTCTGTATCTACTGTATATCTATATCACCTTTTTTGGGTGTCTGTACTTTTTCTGAGCATAAATTGTCTGCAGACAATGCTGCACCTCCATGACGGCACCAGACGCGGTTGACACATTTGCAAAACCTCTACAGCCTAACTGGGATCACTAAAGAATTACATTTTCATAGCAAACTGAGACAGACACACACACACACACACACACAGCACACACCCCTCCTGCCCCTCAGTTGAGCCTTGTGGTGCTGGTCTCCCGCCCTGAACCTCCTCAGTGTCAGGCACTGCCAAGCCGCTCCTCGCTGCCCTGTATGCCAACAACAAGCACAACGAAAGCGCATTGTCTGTGTGTCATCTAGCCACATTGCTACTGTGAAGAAAATGGACAAGTGCCAATGTTTCCCTTTGATTTACTGCCAAATGTGCACACACATACACACACACACACACACACACACACACAGACTTTACAGCTGACCATGGTTATAAACTTAGATTAAGTTGTTCTTGGAATTCCCTTGAAGCTTGTTGCCACCCTTTAGCTTTGCAAATGTTGCAAGTTGCCTGATTACTTCAGCATTTTGCTTTAACCTGCATGGAGAACAATTTCAGTAGAGTTTCCTGTAGCGAGGAAATTCAGACACTGACAGAAAAGACAACCTTGACACTGTTTGATCAATTAACAAAATATCAGTAATAATAAATTGAATGATGCAAGCTTACAGGACTTTCTAGCACTCATTAGAAAGTCAGCATCCGCACCCATCTGGCATCCATAAGGTACCAAAAAAGAACCTAAAGTATTTTTAAGTACACATTACCAGGGAACAATGATACTGGTGCTTTCTCACTGCCTTAAATGTGCAAAAGTTCGGGAGGCATCCCCTGCTCCCATTGGCTATAGTGAGAAGAGATGTTAACGTTGGATGATGATGATGATGATGACCTGCTTCCTGCTATGTCAAAGACGCTGCTTGCAGTTGGAAAAACAGCCTGTTCTGTTTGTCGTCGCTCCCTCTTCCTCCAAACCGCCCTTTCTTGTTTCTGACAGTTAAAAGTACACAAGAGTTGATGCTGTATTTGAATTTAAAACTGACCAATATTGTACAAACATTTAAAAAGGGGTGGGGTATTTTTTAGTTTTAGTTTTTTCGCCCAGTTGAGCTGGGCTCACTTGAACTGACAGGAGCACAACCAAACTGTTTGGGTTTTCTAGCCTGACGAGCATGTTTTGAGTTTTTTTAAAGGGGATGCATTGAGAAGAGACCTTTACCTTTATGTATGCGTGTATTGGACGGAAGCCATTTTGAATTTTGATTGTCCTCTCTTTGTTTAACGAGTGGGTTGGTTTTGCACACTTGAGGTCGGGGTGGGTTGTAAATACTTAAGTCTTGCACAGTGAATCAAAGATGCATTCTGCCCTGTTGATGTTACAATATGCTTAACCCGCTGAGTAAATTATTGTACTTTGAAGACAGAGAGAAAAAAAAAAAAGAAATGCAAAAACTCAACACGCTGTCAGAAACAGGTGTGTGTCTTGTGGTGATTGGATGTTTTGCCTATGCAGGAGGCATACGGTGTACAGTAAGAAACAGTTTTTTAACTCACTAAAATCACAGAACAAAAAATAGGCACTTTTCCAGTATTCTCCCATTCTGCCATAATACTCTCTGGATCCTCTCCGTCCTTAGGAATGCCAGTTATTCCTTAGAAGCACTTCTTCTCTGGACATTTAAACCCAAACTTAACGCCACGTTAGGCTTGCCAGAGGCACCGAAGCTGACCTGACACCGTACTGTATACATTTACCCACAACCAACAGGTGCTACTGGTCAGTCAAAGCCCATCAGAGACCAAGACGTCACGTTGTCACAACCTCAGGACAATCCTATCCTCTACAATCCTACCTGTGTTCGGCTTCACACGTGTCTCTGCAGCCAAGCTTCTGATGGTTTGCACATATTTCTGGCCAACTTGGCCAGCTTTCTGTCTGCAAGGGTGTGTGGTTGCATGCTAAGGGGGTAGTCACCATGGTTACAGACTTATACCCATGTATCAAACCTGAGCTTAGATCTCCCACAATTCAGAGCGCAAACACACCCCGTTTCACCCTCTCAGCTACACTACACTCCTGCTGTAGGCCATTAGTTCCCGAGCTAGCAGAACTTTGACACCGTTAACAGTGTACACCATAGTGTTGATGATCAACTGGTAATTTTTCCACGTACACCTGCAGTTACATCTCAGTTGAAAACCATAGCATTTACTCTGGTTTGAGAGAAAGTTTTCTTCTTTTTGGGTGAAACATTTGTCCTTAAATGTTTTATATTTTGTACATTTGTATGTAACATATCATGTAAATAGACAGAGACAGTGATTTAACTCATCTGGAGGATTTTGTAGTCTTTGTAAAGCCCTAATAAATGGTATTTGGTGTCACACAAGCAAACAACATGCTGAGTTTTTGTCTTTGTCCTTTTGTAATGTTTTTGTGCTCTGTGGCCATCTTGAGGACGGATGTATTTTTTGGAAGTTTTCTCAATTTAAAGTACTGTTGCTTTATAAGGAGAATTAAAAGCAGCTTGAGTCACAGTATACAAGATCTATTGAAAACCAGAAGTGTGTAACTTTGTAAGAAAAAAATCTATTTAAAAATAGTAGTGAAAATAGAGAGTCAAAATGTTAGTGTTCTTGTACTTTGAGAAAACCCCAAAAACAATTTAATGACAAATCAAGTCTTAAATGTTTAATATCTAGAAGAGTTTAAGTAAACATGACACTGAACATATCTGAGTGCAATAGAGATGGTCCCAAGTGATATTTCTGCCAAAGTGAGTTTTAAATGTTTTAAATTCACTCTGTTTAGCCAGTTTATGTGCTGCTGATGACATTTGATTCTTCAGTATCAGCAGAAAAACTTGCTTCTCACTGAATCTGGAGCTTGATCTTTCAAAATGAAGCTCAAACTACTGAATTATAGGACTGTCAACAGAAGCAAACATGTAATACTGTATCTCAAATGTGAGCTAAATTAGTCATGTTTCTGTAGAAAAATAGCTAAGTTTACCTGCAGTACAGTAAGAGATGGGGTAACTTTGTCGTGTGTAGTCATATATAGACACTGACTGCTAGATCCCAAAGGCCACCTGGCTTTTTGTGATGTCTTTCTGACATCTAGTATTTATTTAAATGCAAACCCAATGAAAGAATATTAACAACCCATATATTGTCTGAAATAAACTGAAATGTATTGTTTAATGTCCAAAGTCCTGTATTCAATGGAAATAAAGTACAAAGAATATACAGCTTTTAAGACACATGAACATGAAGCAAGTGTCAGGTGATTTTACTTGAAATTTCCTCATGAAGAAACAGTAGAACATGTTAATGTTACTGTCAGAAATATGAGGCAGAAAGAGGACATCTGATTCAAAACCTCAGAAAAATAAAAGTACACTTTGATCTAATAGATATTCAACAAAATACCTCAAGAAATGAGTGTTAACGAATCCTATTTCAGTGTCTTAGACTACCTGACTTGATGAGAGGATATGAGGTTTTTTTTTTAATCAATATTGTAAATACTAGACATTTTGATCCATACTCCATACCAGTTGGTGGCAATAATGCAGCAATTCGTTGTTTGTCAATAAACCTCAAGAAGAAGAAGAAGAAGAAGACGTCGTCGTTTCGTCATCACTTCCGGACACAGCAATCATGGGACCTGCTGCAACTCCCGTGACGGAGTCTAAACAAGAAGATCTTAAAATGTTCAAATCTAAAGGAACTCAAGTTTCTTTACCGAAACACTCATATTGGTTTGACTTTTGGGTGTTCGTTGTCTTTGACATTGCGTTTTTTCTCGTCATTTATCTCCTGGTCCCGTAAAAGGTGAGAAGTTTCTGCTAACTAACGTCTTGTAACTCAGAAGGCGGCTACGGAAGATGCTAAACTAATGAGCACGTCTTGTTACCGCCATATGATAGATGTTAGAGAGTTTAATATGTCAGTTTTCTGTGTGTCAGCAATAGAACTTTACTATATATGGAAGCTTTTATCCATTAATGACACATCCTAACCACTAACTAGTGTCGCCTGTTCTCTGAGTTCACCTGTTCAAATATTTGACATCCTGACGACGCCTCACAGCTTCTGATTGGAAATTTCCGGTCCACGTTAAAAGTGGCATAATGTCTGTAGATGACGCTGTTCAGTCATTTACAAGCTAATTCATGAACTGCAAAACGTATCAAACAGGGGGAAGATGAAATGAGAATAAATCATAGAATGAAATGGTCAGAGCTTAATACTTCCACCACTGCTCATACAGAGATGTGGATATCAACTACAGATAAACAGTAGAGCAAAATCTCTAACAGTTGATCATTTATATCGTCTCATGATAAATAGTGTCATAATGCACACTCCTATTCAGTGCCTTGGACATTTTTATGCAGCGTTTGCCTGATTGGGACTTTTTAAAGACCTTGTTGCAGATTAGTTTGGAGTGTTTCTTTGTCTTCATGATGGGTTTTTATCAGGAAATTGACCAAACAGTGACTGTACATAAATTATAAACACTTCCAAGGAGGGCTGAGGTGAATACTTTTTGTAGTCATAGTGTGTTTTTACAGTATATATCAGTAATATGGGTGCTGACATTTGTATAAACTGCTTTCTTTGAATGCATTGAGTGAGCCCTTATAACCACTGACCGCACTTTGATACACCTTACACTTAAACCAGGCAACAACCTTTTTCTCTAAATTGATCGTCTTGCGTTTTGCTTCGTCTGAAATATGATTGTTTGTGTTAAAGGTTTGTCCTCTGGACTCTGGAGCGAGAAGACATGGAGTGCTGGTCCTGCCCAGCTGTCAGGAACGCTAACCCAGCTTCGGCTGAATTTAACGCAGCTTTATTGGATGTCTCATCCCAAGTTTCCAGGACTCAGACCATGTGACTGCAAGTCTTATACACTGGCGTCCTGCTTTCATATCAAAGATTTGAACAACAGAACTCCTCATGGTGACCTGTTGCCAGCTGCTGCTGTGTTTCTACATGGATGGATTCATCTTGTTGCCATGTGGAAGAGGAACATTTTCAAGTAATTAATTGTATCATTGAAAAGTGACAACGTTGCCATCAGGATTTTGTACCTAATGTCACTAAGAAACTATTTTAAAGGACCAGTGTGTAAGATATAGGGGCATCTATTGGCAGAAATTGAATATTATACTCGTAAGTATTTTTTAATTAGTGCATAATCACTGAAAATAAGAACTGTTGTGTTTTCGTTACCTGAGAATGAGCCCTTTATATCTACATTGGGAGTAAGTCCTCTTCCACGGAGCCAGCTATGTGTCACCACATGTCTCTATAGTAGCCCAAAACAGACGAACCAAACGCTCTAAGAATGGCCTGTTGCATTTTTCGCAAGTTTGTGGCCACTGTAGGTTCTCCTACACACTTGGAAGGGGAAGGGGAGGGGGAGGGGTATAGAGTTGATTGTAATCTGCAACCTCATCACTGGATGCCACTAAATCCTACACACTGGTCCTTCAAGTGTTGTCATTGTAAGTGTTACCCAGCAGAGCAGGTTTGAGTGTTTTATCATATTGAAGCCATTTGATCATTTGAGTGGGTCAGTGGAGAGTGAAGACACCAGAGAAACAAGACTTTACTTCAACCCTATGAAGAAGAATGTGACGTGGTCTGGAGTCTGATGTCAGCACACTAAAACTTTGTGAGTTTGCACATGAAAAATACTGCAAATAAAGTGTTTTGCCTACCTTCTAAATGGTTACTATTTGTTTGTGGTTTGGCAGTCTTCATTTACACACATGTCAAATCTCTATCTGTCTCTATTATGTCTGTTATTATAACTTAGTACAACATTAGTCTTAGTTTTTCAGAGTCAGAAAATACTATGTTCCCGCAAAGTCTTGATTGTGTTCAGTCTGACTCGGTAGGAAAATATAAATGGATTTACAGTGTGTGGGATAAAGTTGTGAATTTGCTCATCACAGCAGTTACACAGCATTCATAAAATCTGTCTATTTTATGAATGCTGTGTAACTTTGCCTTGTAAAGTTATTTCTGCACTGTATTGTTTCATATCCTAAAGTAAGTTTACAACTAGTTAGTGTATTTCATTTAGTAACTGGACTGAAATGTTGAACCTCTCCTGTATTTATCAGTTGGTGCCATTTAGATATGTATTTTTGAAACCCATACTTTTATTTTGAAAGCAAGTTACCATACGTATTTCCGCTTTATTGGGAAGTAACAACAAATGGCTTTCCACCGGGAGACATTATTCTTTTCTAGGATGGCGAGGTCATGACCCGCTGTACTCTGCCTCTCATTGGCCAGTACTCGTTATCTTCGTTGGTTGGGTTGGTAAAATTTAGGCACGAGGAGTAAGATTGGTTGGGGTTAGGGTAAGAATTCCAGGATAAGCCAATCAGAGGCAGAATAGGGCGGGTCTTCCGTCACCATCCTAGGAAACTGAAATCTGACTTTCCACCTTATGCTAGTGTGTTGCTAAAGTTAGTGACCTAAAAGTGACTTCACATCGTCTTCATGATGGAAACGACTGCCAGTTCATGTCAGTTGGAAAACACAGGTCCGTTTTTCTACACTGTCGAACAAGTGTCACAGCTAACAGTGAGCTAACCTACTCGCATAGTGCCTTTAGCTTGCGGTGATAGCGTTTGGTTTCTTACAGTTTTGTTGTTAGCTGTGCTTGATAAAAGTTTTAACGGCGCATTTTGCCTGGTTTGCTGATTTGCTCTATAAAAAATGAGCTCATGATGTGCCACAGAGAGGGTTTATGTCTTTGTCCTGTTGCAATATGACACATTAAGGGGTTTGAACAACGAGTAGAAAACATCAAGCTAAACACAAAACTGTGAGGAGAGGTGGTGGAAATCCTCACTACAGTTTTCAGCATTCATTTAAAATACACTGGCACAAGATAGCATCATATTTTAATGTGTTTATGTTGTGTTGTCAGTTGCAGCTATAGTAGGAGCCTGTATAGTCTTTTTAATATAACAGCTTTCAGCCAACAAGCTCTGCCTGTCACCTGTTGTGTAATTTGCATGTTTTTACTCTTCATTTAGCTTCCTAATCTGCACACTTACTGATGAGCACTGTTGGAAGTGTGGTGGGTCTATTTTATTTGATTGAGGAGGTTCCCCCAATGGCCAATCAATTACTTGCTCATAGACCCTCATTTTTTCGATACTTAGGAGTCCTCCTCTGCTCAAGAATATGTTTTCCTTCTTGTTCCTACAGTTGGATGTTTGAGCTTCACTGTGCAGAATGATGTATGTGCAGTTTGTTTTCACATTTATCTGCTGAAAGTTTAAAGTTTCTCTGTGATCATTGAAAATCTTATTTTAAGGGGCGGGCCTACAAGCATGATTTGTGACATCAAAACTAGTTTGGAGCCAATCATGGTCAAGTATGCAATTTACACAAGTATGATGTGGAATCTTGAAGCCTCCAGTGCACAAACACTGAAAATGGACTTCTCAGTGAAGTAGAAGACATCTTGTGTCCTGCAGTTAAACTTTTGAAATTAAATATATTTGTATATTTATTCTGAACTTTTTAATAAGAGAGAAGGAGGAGTTGTACATTGTATGGATTTTAACAAGATCATTGAACTTTTTGAGGATAAAGCACATCAGAGAGAAATTATTATTCAATGTAGAGTATTTTATATATATATTAAAACATGTCTGAAAGAGGATCTTTAATCTACTGTTCTAAATAGTCACACCAGACCCTCAGCACTTGTGAATGGTTATTGGCAAATGTACAGACATTGGAGCCAGGCTCCACTAATTTGTGTGTTTGCTATAGAACAAAGATAAATAATTATGGTACACTGGCCTGTAAATGCTGTGTCAAGAAGACACTTCAGAAAGGCATACAGTAATGACCCTGTCCACCTCATGTCTATTTGAACAGATATATTCCTGCCATTGACATCATTAAGGCTGCTGATTCCTCCTCTGCGGCTGCTTTCTGCAGCGTTGTGGCAAGTGGCTCAGCGGAGAGATGTTCTTGATTATGAAAAGCTGGATGAGTTTGTGACGCTGGTGACAGCAACAGTTCCAGACCTGCTCAGTCCAAAGCAACGGGGCAAACTGCTGCTGCGACTGAGAGCCAAAGTGAGTCAGTGTGTTTCAGATAAAATCAGGTTACAAAAATTAACACTGTCATCCACATGTGACACATTTCTACATTTTAGAGCATCTTGCAATTTGTCTTTACCAAACATTTCTCTCCAGATCATTCTTGAGTTGTGCAGAAATGAGGAAACAGCCAACGTTTCGTCTATACAGCCTCACCTAGAACGAATCCGCCCACCAGGATACACAGGAGTAAGTGAGAGCGTGTTTTCACCATTGTCTCATTACAGTTCACCAAAAAAAAAAAAAACTTACAACATGTTTCTGTCATTGTCACATGTACAGAACAGTGGCCTTCCCCTTGTAATTACTGGTCTGATGGGGCATTGTTTAAGATGGTCCCAGTAACAATGATAGTTTCTTCCAGAGTGGAGATGCAGAGGTGGATGCAGAGGAGGCAATTTTCCTGGAACTTGTCCAAACGCTCCTGAAAGACCCAGCAGAGAGGGAGCATTTTTACCAGGCAAGGCAGCTTCACATGTAGCCCAACTGGCTAATGAGAGAATTATTCATGCATTCAGTTTTTGTTGTGTTTTTTTTTTTTTTTTTCTTTTTTTTTTCTTTTGTTTTTGGGGAATTATGACCCCTTACAATTGGACTTTGAGTAACTGTTACCCTTTGTCCTGCTCAGGAGGTTTTTCCAACAGAATACGGTATCAGCTATGACACAGACATGCAGCTCCTTGTTTGGGAGTTTCTTTCCAAACTGGAGAAACTCCTGCCAGTACCAGACCTGGGTCAGGTAGGACAACACATCACAGCTGCTACGGAATATAAGTTCAAGGATGTATATTTGGAGACTCTGGTGGGCTGAGATGCAAACTTTTTAACTAAAATGATTTTAGTTGAGAGTTCATCTTGCTATGTCTGTTCAATATAGAAGGGTTATAGTGAAGTTAAACAGGCAAGTGTAGAAATATGCAATAAGTAAGAGCGGTGGTGGATGAGTGGATGTGTTTGGTTTTTTTAATCATTCACTGATTATAAAAGTCCCAACTGTGAAAGTCAAATACACTTTATTTTGTTCACTCTCTTAACAGACTGTATGATCACACTTTGGACCATATATCATCATTCATGCTGACTGGTTTGCTTTTGTTCATAAACAGGCTGTTTCGTGGCTGACCTCTGCCCCCTCTGTACTAACGGACTGCTTGCAAGCGCTCTCCAGTCCTGATGACCTGAGATCTCTCCTGCAACACCACAAATGCCTTGAGCACCTTGGCACCCAAGGTAAACCGGATGTTGGTCATGTTGAAGAGTTAAAGCTTCAAAATCAACAGTATGTGAGCAAAATATAGATAAAATAAGAGCCAGAATCTAACTTTATAACATATTGTCCATCTCTTAATGTGGTGGTTGAAGTTAAATGTTTGGAATAGACATTTTGCATCACTAAACTGCTGTGAGGATGGCCCTGTGGTCTCTCGGGATTCCTATCTGAATCCAATATGTTTGATATTTGCAAAGCTTTGCCAGATGGGTGAGAATGGTCAATGACATTGCAGTGGTGTCTGTCACCACCAGAGTGCTACTGAATTCATCTTCTCCTTAACTGCAATCAGAAAAGAACTGCTACATGTAAATAACATTCTGGAAATGGCAATGAGGTTTCAGACAAAATGTTTCCCAGAGTATATCCACTCCAAGCCAGCAAAATTCAAAAACATTTCTTTTTCTCTCAGTTGTGTCCCTTTGTTCACACTTTGTACAGTGTTCTCACTTTAAAACGTACACTTTCGAAAACATTCTCAAGAGTGGATGAATGTGAAAATGCTGCAGTTGTTTTACAGTGTAGAGAGTGAAGATGTAGCTTTTGGAAAATGACGTCTTCAGCCTGCCCAGACAGTTAAGCTAATCACACAGTACAGCTGTTGCCATTCACCAGTATTTCTGTTTATTTTGTCAAACGACTTTGAAATCTTGAAATAGTGGTTTGATAAATGTCTCAGTGTAGCAGTGTAGGAAATACTGTTTGCCTAGTTAATAGGAAACTGAAATCAAATACTGTTTAATACTCTAATTTGTATGTTTGGATGTATTAAAACTCAGTGTGGGTGATGATGGTGAGCAGCAGGACGATACAGAACATGGTTTAACCAGCGGAGACTCAGCAGAGACACAAGACTGTCCCTGTTTTGTTCTTTGGCAACCGAAATAGAAGAAGACATTTTTGCTCTTGTGTTTTTTTCCCCCCGTGTTCTAGTGTTGTTGGCCATCCTTACAAAAATGACCTGATAATTATAGTGCAAATGTGTGTCTTCATATTCAGCCAACTTATTGTGGTCATACTAGTCAGCAGAAGGCATAAAGGGAACCTAGATGTGAGCATCAGAAACCACAACCTCAACCACGTATTTGAACCCAGAAATGTTACAGGTGAAAGTGGCTTTAAATTTAAAGGCAACAAACAGTTCTCATATTGAAGGGAAACAACAATCATCAATCGTATTTTTTTCTTTATTCTGCGTAGGTACCACTGTGGAGATGTCCACTCAGGTCTTTGCCTGCTCTGAGTGTCCATTCTTCCACATGCAGGAGTCCTACCTGCTGCAGCACATTGAGCACAGTCATCCTGAGCAGTACAGCAAACTCCAGAGAGCTACAGAGACAGCTGTGGCCCCCAAGAAGACGATCCAGCGCCCGGTGTTCCCAAAGCCTTTCCCCATCCATGACCGGCCGGACCCTCACATGTGCCAAGAGTGTGGCAAAACCTTCACGCGTGCCTCAGACGTGACCCGTCACCAGCGGACCCACACAGGTGAGCGCCCCTACACCTGCGAGGAATGTAAAAAGGGCTTCAAGAACTCTTGGGATCTAACCAGACATCAGCGCATTCACACTGGAGAACGACCCTTCCTCTGCTCCCAGTGCGGCAAACGTTTCACTCAGATGGGGTTGCTAAAGCTGCATTTTGAACGAACCACTTGCGGCCAGACTTGCGACCCTCCCCTCGACATAACGACAGAGGTGGTGGTGGCGGCAGAAGATGCATCAGAGAACGCGAGTGGTCAGTACAAATGCCAGAAGTGTGGCGAGAGCTTCAGTAGCATCCTGGAGCGGCTGAAGCACAGGCAGAGGCATGTGGTGAGGCGTCAGTACAAATGCTCCCTGTGTGAGAAGATCTACAGCCGAGCGTCAGACCTTAAGAGACATCAGATGAAACACACCGGTGAGCGGCCATTTGCCTGTGAGTGCGGTAAAAGCTTCACGCACGTGTGGCTCCTGAATAAGCACCAGCAGATCCACACCAAGGAGCGTCCGTACCCCTGTACAGAGTGCAGAAAGAGCTTCACACAGCTCCAGATTCTTAACCGGCACCTGCTGACTCACAATGGCCAGCGACCTTTCCAGTGCTCTTACTGTGAGAAGAGCTTCACCCAGATGGCGAGCCTTACGCGACATGAAAGAATCCACACAGGCGAGAGGCCGTACCTCTGCACCACTTGTGATAAGACGTTCCTCACACATGGAGAGCTGGTCAGGCACCAGCGCAGCCACAGCAACTTTCGGCCATTCAGTTGCCCCCAGTGCCCAAAGAGCTTTAAAACCAAGCGTGCTCAAAGTGAACACCTCAATACCCACACAGGAGAGCGTCCCTTTGCATGCACCCGTTGTGGAAAGAAGTTTGCCAAGTCGACCTCGCTCGTCCGGCATAACCTGACTCACACAGGGGAACGGCCCCACCAGTGCTCTCAGTGCGGGAAGACATTCCTCACGTCTGGTGAGCTCCTTCTCCACAGACGGATCCACACAGGGGAAAGGCCTTATCCCTGCTCCCACTGTGAGAGGAGGTTCAGGTGCTCCTCCGACCTCAACATGCATATCCGAACGCATACCGGGGAGAAGCCGCACAGCTGCCTGCTTTGTAAAAAGAGCTTCTCCACGTCTACGAGGCTGAAGAGACACTTACGCACACACATGGAGAAGAGCATAGTTGTTCAGTCATTAAGTCTTTGACCTGACAGAAGCTAATAATGTATTTTCTTGTAGATAATTGTTACTTTGACATTAGAAATAAAAACTGTTCAATCAGTTTAAGAGTTTTTTTTTTTTCAAATACGCTTGCTTGCGAATTTCCTTACAATACAGGAGGATATAATTGTACCTTATTACATATTTTTTAGGTGAAAACAGTTGTCAAGTCAATATATTGTCCCCTTCAAATGATGAACGCTCTGTTTAGAAATCTAAGGAGTAACTGACAACCACCCAGGCATTTTCTGATGTGTGGTCATGCTCTGTTATATGGAAATCATGTTTGGAAAAATATAGTTGTTTGGTTTTCTTAACATGGAAATGTAAAGTATTTTGGGTGTTAACTGATGAATATAATCCAAATATGAGTCAGACAGACAGATACATGACATTTATTTAACAGATGCTGTTTTCCAAAGTAACTTACAATAGGTGTATTCAACCCCCATAGGGAGAAGAGCTAGATGTTGTCAAAAATTATAAGTGCATCTCTCCCAAACAAGCAAATAAGAGCGTGTTTAGAGCTACAGTTCAAGTGTTTAAAGGGTCAAAAGGGACCCTTTCTAGCACTTGTGGTTGTCTAGTGGAAAATGTTAGTCTAGCCATCCATCCATTTTCTATAACCAAAGTGACGAGATGCTGTATGTCAGTATTTCCCAGCCTTATTCGCTTGTGACCCCCCAAAATAAAGCAATGTCTACTTAAGACCCATTGTCAAAGGTTGCATATGTCTATGGATTATAACCTAATCAACCAAAAATTCATGATTTAGGTCATTTTTAGGAGGTGAAGACAGAAATATTCCAGTAATTCCACACTTTATAACAACAACAACGACAACAAAGAAAAGCTATCTGAGCAGGACAGCAGGGATATGCAGCTGATGAAATGAAACAAGGGGCAAAGGACAGATGATAGATAACATTTAGGGTCATAGTAAGGACTTGGATGTAAATGATCAAAGCATGAAAACAATGAAGGGGGGTAAAAGGGCAGGATGTCTGTAATCCACTCAAGACTGACATACTATCTCTAGTTCTATCCATGATGACTTGATGATTACTTCGTCTGATCTTGTAGAATAAATTACTGCTCTGTTGTATTCTCAGTCAGGCTAGGCTCAGTCATACTGTATAGTAAATAAAGATTGCCAGAGTTAAGACACAGCAGAGTGAAGAAGGCTTGAGGCTGAAACGTTTGTGCTGTCTACAGTCTCATTTTGCCAATACAAATACCAGAAGTATTTACCCCCCTTGGACCAGTTTTGTGAGCCATTTATGGCCATTTCTGCTACTCTTGGCACAAGGAACTACTGTAGTATACAGTCACAGTGATGCATCACTCGGGATGTTTTTAAGATGATCAAGATTTCCAATAAAATTGTATCTTAGACTCATATTACACATATTTTATTTCATTCTGCAAAAAAGTAATTTTGGTAGAGCTTATTTTAAATCCCCAGCCCATCTATTGTTTGTTTGCTTTTTAAATTTTTAGCATATTTTTTCTTTACGTGGCCATGTAATCAGTGTAACAGAACATTTGCTGTACAGTTTATGACAAATGTAGGCTTCATGTGGTCTGTCTAAAAGTCTGATCAGTCTCCTTTTGGCCCTCCATAGCAACTGAAAATCTTGACTGTTAAGTGTTTTACAAGAGTAACACCATATTTGGCTGTATTTGCAGTATTAAAATAGCAAAACTTAAATTGACTTTTAAAGCATCTGAAATGACATTTACACGTTGTCAAACTAGATAGATCGTTGTTGCCACGTGGTTATTATAAAACGGGATGAATATTAAAATTTCCCTCCCAAGTTTCCCGCCGGACCGCTTATCTGCGAGGACTTCCTGTCCCACCCACATTCTCGTGTCGCTTCCGGGTGGCAGCACAAGACTCCTCCAGCGAGCCGACGTTTTCTTTCCGCTGTAAACAAAAGTTACTCAACGGTTTAGACCCGACGACACATTCAGCAACAAGACATGCATATCAAAACAGGTAAGTTTGTCCAACTTTTCGACATATCTGACCGAAATTCCTCACTTTTAAGCGGTGTTACTTTGTTGTCTTGCCGACGGTGTTAGCAGGGGTGCTAGCGGTATCGATAGCAGCCTGCTCGCCGCTTTGAATGGAGGGTTACGAAACTTAGTTAGCTAGCAAGGCATTACTCAAAAATGGTGAAAAGTGAAGCCATTTCCTCGACGACAGTTGTTGTCGACACACTGTTGAACTTGATCCACCGTCCTGTAACGTAAGACATATAAAAACCGTCGAGTGACCTCACTGTACCATGACACTGCTAATTAAAGTCTGCTAACACCGGTGCGGGCTCTTTTTAGCCTCAAGCACCGTAGAAACATAACATGTATTCAGTGAGCTTCTGATGAAGCTGTTACTCTTTAAATCAGCGACTGGAGAGTTTTTTCAGTCAGTCAGTTTCTGGACATTTGTCACAATGTTCGAGGCGGGCTTATTGGGTTGGTGAATTGGTACCAGTTTCTTTGAGATGTGGCGCTGAGGAGCGGACACGCTGCTCCGGCCGGGTGTGCTCCGTACTGAGCGTTATGTGACTCAGGGTCTGTAACCATGCAGAGCTCCTGTGGGGAGTTTCGTCCTTTATTTTGCTGCCGCGGAAAATATATCCCGCTGACATACTTTGTCAGTTGATACTGAAAACAATTACAAGCAATGAAACGTTACAACAGTGGTGGAAAGTAACTAAGTACGATTACTGAAGTTCAGTTTTTAGGTACCTGTGTTTTACTTTAGTTTTTAATTTGATGCTACGTTATACCTCCACTCCACTACATTTAAGAGGGAAATATTGTACTTTCTACTCAACTACATTTGACAGCTTTAGTTACTCTTCAGTTGAAGATTTGACTCAATGGATAATATAACAAGCTTTTAAAATACAACACATTAAAGATGAAACCAGTGGTTTTCAACCTTTTTGGCTTTTGACGTTTTATCAAAGCAGTGTGTAGTCGGGGTCACATTTCAGATGTCTGAGTTGTTAATAGCTCCACCAAATAGTGATTTTTTTTTTCCCTCTAAACTTCTCACATGGCTTCCTTTCAATAAATGATCCAATATTTCACCAAAACTATACAGAGTGAACTTGTTTTTTCTTCTTTCCTCTCCCATTAATCATCTCACGACCCCTCAGATTTATTTGATGACCCTTTGGAGGCGCCCAACCCCTAATTTGGGAACCACTGGACTAAACTAGCTAACTGTATATAAAGTAGTGTAAACTAGCTCCACCTCCAGCAGCTACAACAGTAACATGCTGCTCTAACACTGATGCGTCACTATTAATAATCTAATGATGTCATATATAATAATATATTAATGAGAGGGACCAAACCACTACTTTTACTGCAATACTTTAACTACATCAAGCTCATAATGCTTACGTACTTGACTTTTACTTGTATATTTACATTGCTGTGTTGGTACTTGTACTTAGTAAGTAAGGGTTCTGAATACTTCTTCCACCACTGCATTATGGCTCGGTCTGTCGTAATGGTAAGATTCCCAACAAGCAGTGAGGAGTATGGTGACAGGTGCTGAGAGCTGCAATAGACTGTAGCCAGTTGAAGACTAGGAAGATGTCAAACAGGTGTTTCTTATAAAATGATTGCTTAGATTGGCATTTTCTGGTGCTGTTTATTTATTTATATGTATGTGTGTGTGTGTGTGTGTGTGTGTATGTATATATAATATATATACACAAACAAGTGACTTGTAGGGTTGCAACTAATGATGATTTTCATCATTGATAAATTCTATTTTTTTCCCCCTAACGGATCAATTTGTCCGTTACTAAGTTGTGTGGGAAAACCTGAGGTGGAGTCTTCTTGTTGCTTGTTCTGTCCAACCTAAACATATTTACAGTGATCTAAACAATGGAAAATAAGCAAATACCCACAATCTGAGAAGTTGGAACTAGAGCTGTGCAATATGACTATATATCATGTGACGATATAAAAAAAGTCTACCATTTCATATTATGCTCTATCATTTATTTCATTGTGACACAAATCACACTCTTTACTGCAATATTTTTCATCATTTGGCACAGACCAACTATTTATTCATTGAATGAAAATGTGCGGATATATGGGGATAGGTATCGTTGAAATGAAATTACCTATATCAGGATATGAGATTTCGGTCTTATCGCCCAGCTGTAGTTGGAACCAATGATTTCTCAGATGTGTTTGATGATAAATGGAATAACAACTTTATTAATGGACACATTGCAATTATCAAAACTTTCTTTCACTCTCACTCTCTGGACAATTTTAAAATTTAATTTCAGTACACTCTGTACAACGCTCAAGACATAAAAGATGCCACTTAATTCAGAATATGGTCCACTTGTTCTTTTCTACACAACTTGGCAAATAGGCAACAATACAGGGAACTGTTGTTCTGCCAAAACTCAACTAGCACAGTAAAGTCACATGACTTTATGTGTCATGCACCCCTGATGTTTCTTTATATAAAACAGCCAAGTGTAAAGATCCTTTGTGAACCAATGCCAAGGGAAGAGTCTTGTAGTGTGGAACTCCCACATGGACACATTTAGTGTGCTAGTTAAGACTCAACACCAGACAAGAAGGTTGTTTATTGAGAGCAGTACACAGACTTTTAGTTTCTTTAAGTTTCCTAAGGCTATGACCAAAGTTTCATGTTCTCCAGTTGACTGTTTCACATGCTAGACTAGTCATCAAAAACTGGAACTTGTTTTTGGTTGACGTGATGCTTGCATATCAGTGTTTATTTTAGCTCAGCATGTTTAGAAAAATTAACTGCAAATGACAATACCACATATTTGACCTACATGTCAACGCTTTGTTTCAGGTACATGGGAAGCCAACAACACTGTATGTGAGTCAGATACCTTGTGTGATCCAGCAGTCCTCGTTTCAGCCACCAACTCCGAGCCACACATTCGCAACCGACGCCTGTCACCTGGCTCAGGCAACTGTGGAGGAGGTGGGGGTGGAGGTTGTATCTCTGGAGGAAACCAGCAGCCCCGACAGCTTTCACCCGAGGGCGAACTGATCGGACCCAGCCACACACACCCCTTCAGCTTTCGCAGGGAGAAAGAACGCAAGGGCCAGCAACACAAAGGCCGCAGCCTCCGTAGGGAAAGCCAAAAGGGGGTCAGCCGAGTGAGCGACCGGCCCCAAAAGGTTAACCAAAAGGAGAGGTGGGTGGAGGACAGTCTGTCACTGCTCAAGCCCCCGCCTGCCTTCCCAGTGCAGGACAGCCCCGCCAAGCTGCAGCCTGCCGTCAGTTACGCCTCCAAGGTGAAGGCGGGCGCAGCAAGTGGAGCGCTGGAGGAGGACCGCCCCGCCATTGGTGTGCTGCTACAGAACCAGTGGGGTCTCAGTTTCATCAGCGAGGCGAGACCAGCCACAGAGGGCTCCGGCCTTCGCCCCGCTGCCAACGCCCTCGCATCTCAGCCCACAGACACACAACAGTCAGCAGACCCACAGCTCGAGACAGTTCTCACAGTCCAGCCCCCCGAAGAAACGCCTGTTCCAGTCGCTACCTCCGTCACCCCCACCACACGCCCTGAGGTAGACGAGAGCAACGGGAAGCTGCTGCTTAGTTGTCGCCATCTAATGGAGGCTCTAAACTATCACAGTAGAGGTGAGAGCTGCAAGAAGCACTGAAGACGCATTGTGTATATGTTTTTTTTTTTTTAATTCTGAAAACTGTCATTTCAGTGCATGTGTTCAAACTGACTTTTTTTTTTCTTTTTTTTCTCTCCATAGAATGGAACGCTATCTGTAACAAACAGAAAAAAGGTAAGTTGACTCCCCACGTTACCTCTGACACAGTGATGTTTTGAAATGTTGTGAAATTGGCTTCCACCAGTTTTAAAAACAAGTTGTGGCAGGGTTTTACTCTAACCATATGAAAAAACATTTTAATAATGTAAAATAAGACATAGTGTTTTTCCAGTTAACAGTACATGAAGCCAACCAGGAGGCTGATTTAGTAATTACCTGCTTATTGCTTTAATTGCTCAGAATGTGTGGTGGTTGACACAGACAACACTGAAGAACAGGCCAAGATTGTATACAATGAGGCACTTCAATTTGATCAGCTTATGATCATGTAGTGTGACGGGCAATTCTTATTAATGTATCTGACACAAATATTATATATTACAGCCATTAGAAATGTTTGTTTGACATCATTGTGTTATTTTTCTGTGTTTCAGATCCAAAAAGGGTTGTCTGGTACAAGGACACCCAGGAGCACCCAGCCTAGCAGTGTGAGAAACCCAAAGCATATATAAACACATACACAACACCTACATGCACATTAAAACACATAAAGATGGACAGTTTTTTGAGTCCCCTTCACACACTGCACTCAGGATGATGTCTTCACGCAAAGCCACACTGAGACACTTTGGACTAACTCCTTTGAGATCTTACAGCAATGGACTTTTTTAACGCCTTACAGAAAGCCTGCCTTAATTAATCAGACCTGTTTTCATCACCTCATTACGATTTTTAGCTTCTATGTGTAGAGCTGGTCTTTTTTAAAACAATCTGAGGAGCTGTAATTCAGTTTTTTTTCCCCTTTTTTTTGAAAGCTGCAGTTTTATCTTTTTTTTTTTTTTTTTTTTTTTTTTTGTCCTCTGTAAAGCGAGTGGTCAATCAAGCACTTTGTTAAAAAAAAAAATCTGTTGTGACCAATCCCTGTGTGCGAGAAACCCTCACCAGAGTGATTTATTTTTTTCCCCCTTCTCAATTATAAACAGAAGAATGTCTTGTAATCTGCTTGAGTTTAACTGTTAATGTTTGCAGAGGACCTCTGTATCCGTGTCTTCAGTTTACAGAAGGGTGTAGTCAAAGGCACAGTAGAGTTCACCCTTTACCCCTGTCGGATCTTAATGCTGTTTTCCTTTCTTTGTTTTTATTTGGTCCCCTAATCGGGTGAATGTTGCTCATGAATCCATAAGGGATCTCACCGTGTTCAGTATGTTTTGTTTTGTTTTTTTTTTTGAAAAGGAAAATTTATTGAATTTAAAAAAAAAAATTACACTGGAGGAGGAATGTAAGTGAACAGTATTGCTTAATAAAAATGAATAAACTTGACCTGTTCCCATATTAGTTCTTTTTATTTCAACATAAATTCAGAATTATTGCGTGACAAACCGGAGACAAAAAGTACAAAAAAAGAAATCACATTTGTCAGTGTTTCTCTCCTTGGCAAATACAAGTGCATGATAATTTAGGATTAGCAATTTGTAACTGAACATAAAACAGGATACAATGTAAATCTGTAACACCAAATCATACTGGGAGACTTTAATGTAGTACAGACATCTGAATTTAAAAATGACACTGAAAGTGTCCTAATCTTGCATAATCTGACCTCCTTATTCAACTTTGTTTCTGGTGTTAAACACCAGAGAACTCTTAATGCGCAGGAAGGGACAAAATGTGCTCTTAACAGGAATTTCTCCCCCACCTCGACAGACCACAAGAAAGGACTGTAGTTCATCTGTACATTTACCCCATAACAGACCTGCTGCAACAACATGTTTAGCACTGAGGTGATGCTTAGTCCATCAATCAGTCTCTCCATGTCACTTCCACTTCATCTGTTCTGTACCTACAACAGGAGAAAAGTTCATGGCTGACATGGACAGGGAATGAGAGCAAAGTTGTGATCCCAAAAATTCCCTTTAATTTTGGGAGTACTTAGATCCAGGATTCCCAACATTTTTTTCATAGCATTGGTGAAGACTTTTTGATAGTGTTTCAGTATCAAGTAAAACCTATTTACCAACAATTTTAAAAAGTACACCGATTTAATCTTGCACTCCTACACAATGGCCAGTTTTTAAAAAAGGATCAAATTGATGCAACAGAATCATCTTTTTAAATCCACGATGCAACTTGTCTGCCAACAGTTCAATAGAGTTTCAAAGTGGTAGGACCTTTTACAGGCACTTCTGGTTCCGGAAGTTAAAATCTCATTAATTTTTCCCCAAAGTCAATGATATGTTACTCATAGTTCAAATTCTTCCATGGCTTGGATCAACATGAAACTCTCGGTTAAATCATCAATACAAAAGATGAACTGTGTTTCAAAAATATCTGGTTCCTTTGTAAAAAGTTGAAGGTACAAGACTACCTAAACATTTCGGGGTACAAATTAACTACACCTAGCCAATCACTGGGCTTAAAATGTGGTTGTGGGTAGAAGCTAAAGACTACAGTGTTGAGAAATTTTACAATCTACAAAGTCAATTTTTAATTTCTGGGTCTCTTGAGTGAATTCAGCAACTACGTCTATTGTTTACAACTTCAATGGTGAAGTTTTTTTCCTCCATTGCAACAGCGGCCGAGGCTCATGGGTACTGTTTTTCTTAATTGTCCGCCAAAATGTGATTTCTCAGAAACTAAGTTGACAATTGAAACTGGTGGTCATAATATAAACCTATAGGATCGTTACATTATCCAGGAGAGTCCTGAGTTTCTATGCTTAGTAACATTGAGAAGATCATTTAAAAAAGATTTTGAAATGGGAATACAGAATGGGGCAAATACAATTTCAGAACCAGCAGCCCCTTTTACTTCTCAACTTAATTGGAGATCTGGTTGACATGCTTGTAGCGGCTAATGTAGCCTCAAGCAGAGATGAGGATCAGGCTACAGAGGTCTGGTGACGTCACTTCTGACTTTCTGACTCCAAATTTCACATACGCAGTAGTATTCCCCAACACCTGGAAACACACTGATGTGTAAAATCAGTGGAGTTCCCTTTTAAGGGTGATAGTAAAGTCTATAGTACTGGCATCTTTAGCTGGGGCGGCCCTGAAAGCACCTTGGATCCAATTTTGTGTATCAATATGTTGGATCATCAACATCACAAGCAACCATTTATAAGAATGGCCATCATTTGCCACAAAGGCACAGATGGAGATTCTCAATACAGACAGATGAGGAAAGTGTAAAGACAAAAACTGAAGTTTACCTTTGAGTAATCCATGAGTCTTCCAGCTCAGTCAAATGACCAGACCTAAACATCTCCCAGCCGGCTTGAGCAATCATTGCTCCGTTGTCTATGCAGAATCTATGGCACAAAGTGAACAGAGTGTTATCTGGACTGGACCAGGAACACAATGTTCCTGGCAGACTGAAATCCCAGTTTATTTTAGGAACTCAGCAGTGAAAGCATGTGATGGAAAGAAAAGACGACAGTTTGCTCTTTTCACATATTCATACAAGAGATTGATATGGACATTGTTGTATTCAAGCTTTTCATAGAAGACCTGTTGCCCTGAACGCTAACATTTTAGTACTATGTCAGTGCTTTTCCATGTTCAGTCCATTTACTACAAATCACTTACATTACTGCTAAGCATTTTGCAAGGCATGCCATTGTTTTTTAGATGAAAGTGTTTGAAAATTATCATGTAAAGAGCTGAAACCTGCCTGACAGGTAATTCAACACAGGCAACCTTTTTGGATGACTCTCTACTTAAAAACTACATTACTATCCAGCAATATCTTAACAGACATGTTTCAATAAATTATTTAACTTCAAAGTATTTTAGTGAAGTGAATGTAAATAATGAGCATTGAGTTAAAGAAAAACAAAAATCTAACACATGGCAAGCAATGAAATATGGTCAACACTATTTGTGGTTTGTACTAAATGGGATTATAAATACAATTACATTTAGCATGGTTATCTCTCAAACTAAGAGAATTATACTAAGTAACACCTGACTGTAGAAACGTATATTAACACCCAACCAACCCCCATATCAATACATTAAAGATACACATATACAAAAAGGGGAGCCATTGAAGTCTCCGCCCTGGGACTCCAACCCACTGCTCATCAAGCAACACTTGATGTTATTTTAATGTAAGTCTGAGTGAACAAACAGGTTTACCGTTCATCTGTGGCAAACAGTTTGGCTCCTCTCTCCTTACACATAACCCCCATCATCTCCTGCAGACGCAGATTACCTGCAGAGGAAATGCAAAGATCAGATTCTAGTAAGACAGGAACTCCTGAAATATGTTTTCAAGCTGAACCAATGTATTTGAAGCTATAAATATAAGGTTCTTTATAGTGAAGAGGCTGTCTGAGCTCAGGAGACCAAATTATCAGAGAAAAAAAAAGCCCTTGAATACCATTAGATTATCTTTTTTTCACATTTAGAGAACACTATAAAAACTGTTCCACTGGCACTGCATGGACATTTTCTTTTATTTTTTGGGTTGTTGCAGAATCTCTGCACAGTTTGGTGATTACCAGGAACGTAGATACTTTTGTTCTTGTGGGAAGTATTTTTCCCAAATGGTCTTGTACAGAACAAAAATGGGTAAGCTGTTCATTTAAAGACCCTGAAAATCTTCATCAGCTTCTTAATATGAGGTGATGTGGTCCTACATGAACACACAACTTTCTGTATTTGTGTTTTACTCTGTAGACGGGGCTCAGTTAGCAAAAGGTGAGTTCACACACATACTTCAATGCACCAATCAGGATTTTCCAATATTTTTATCAAAACCTGACAGTAGTTGTTGTTTATGTTAAAAAGGTCACCGCCAATCAAATCTGATCAAACCACACCCACACTGTCCTGATGAAGCTGATTA
Source organism: Thunnus albacares (assembly GCF_914725855.1). NCBI lineage: Eukaryota > Metazoa > Chordata > Actinopteri > Scombriformes > Scombridae > Thunnus > Thunnus albacares. The sequence continues at coordinate 20,672,355 of NC_058128.1, read as the reverse complement.
GCTGAATGTTTTCAGTGTTAAACCTTCATAAATAATAACTAATCATGTTTTTTTCATTTAACTTTGATTGTTGCTCACTATACATAGTATTTCATAAATATTTAATGTTATAGTGAAATATTCAAAATCTGAAACCAAGTTTTCAGACTTTAAAAGGAAAAACAACCTTTTACTTTTATTGTTGATTTTAGTGCATTCTACAACTTTCTGTTACACATATGAATATTTGATGTTATATGTTCCAGTGTTAATTCACCTTTTATTGTTACACTGTGTTCAACCTGCCTCATCTACTTATAATTCAGAGTATAAATGATTTCTAATGTTTCGCAGAATAAGGTTCCACAACATGCGATCAGTGAACTAGCTAAATGGCAGTTCTAGAAACTCCCTCTTTGGTACCTCTGAACATTTACTGTTGATATTTTAAGTTATTGAGACATTTTCGCTGTATCATTGTATCTACAGAATATATCACTGGCCACTGGACGATGTAGAACACACTAAAAAAGACAGAACATAATGCACAAAAGTACATCAACAATAAAAGTACATCAACAATAGGTGTTTTGAACTGGGTTAAAGTATTTTAGATTGGATTCTTCCTTTCAACATCCAAAGGGTTCTTGATGTACTTACAGCCAACTCCCCCAACAATGAGGACCTCTTGGGAGCCGCAGTGAGCCATGGCTCTCTCTGTGATCTCCACCAGCATAGAGAACACAGTCTCCTGCAGGAAGGGAGACATTAGAGCTGGGCAATGCGGTCAAAGATAAATATTTTTTTGACCAAATATCTCAACATCAAAGGAGGAACAAGATTTCCAGAAATGCCAATCTTAACATTTTTTGTTTTGCTGCAAGACACTGATATTTATTTTTAAGCGTTGATATCAGCTAATCCTAAGATGCAACTTGTGAATGAAGCTTTAATCTGGAGTGCTGGTGGAAACTGTTTATTTTCATGACTGGGCCCAATTAAAGCCTTTAACTGTGCAGTCTAGTAGCGTTATTCTGACCTGCAGTGAGAAACACAGGTCCTCTGCTGTACACTGACCAGAGCTCAGCATCTTATGAGCAGCTTCCTATGAAAGAAAAACAAAAAACACATGAAGCAGGCCTGCAGTAAAAAGCAGAAAAATGATGAAATGGTAGAAATCAAACTTTGGCCTTCAGTATAAGTTTCTGGATTTTCCTCATCAACATCTACATCACATGAGAATATAATAGAGAGAATCAAATCATTATTTAATCATTATTTATATATTACAGCTTTTTGCAACCACTCACCTCAATGTAGGATAAAATCCCAGAAAATGAGACATCCATTCCTTTTACTGTATATGGCAGCTCCACATACTCACGCCCCCTGGCAGCACGTACAAGAAGCAATGTTAAGCAGAATCAAATTACAAACTTTAAGCACACACCACCAGTCCAGTGAAGCTGCTTGATGGTCAGCAGTGACTGCAAGTGTGCATGTATTTATTAATGTGGCATAACTCACTTCTTGGCCATCTGCTCTATGTTGTAGCCTGGACTGGGGTCATTGGAAATCTGAGTGGAGAAACACAACATATTAACACACAATAAAAGGCAAATATTTGCTATAATAACTATAATAATGGGACAAACCTTAATAACCCTGGCGAACCTGTCCAAACAGTTGCCTACTGCGATGTCAATGGTCTCCCCAAATATTCTGTACCGCCGCTCAGAGTACGCGATAACCTTCACAAGAAATGGACAATGGTCTAATGACATTTGCACCAAATAAAACGTAACTCACTGTACGTTACAGATTCACCAACTCCAGAAGCTCTGTTCTAAATGACTAAAAGCAAAAATCAATCAACAAATCAAGTAGTTTTTCTGCAAGAATGAGGCTTATATACAGAAACTAACCTGTGTGTTCCCTCCACTAACATAAAGCACAGTGGGGTTGTTAGCTTTGGTGATAAGTCGACCCATCTCAATGTGTCCAATACAGTGGTTGACACCGAGGAGTGGCTTCCCCCAAAGCTGAGCGACTGTACGAGCCACAAGGGCCACTGTCACCAAGGGTGCACCCATTCCAGGACCTGCAAGAGGAGGAATTTGTCATGATGGAGTGTTAAAAGTTAAAATATATTTATCTCTTTGTTTGAGAAAGAATATGTCATTTAAAGCAGCACAAATTGTTAGCAGCTGGTAGTTTTTTTTTTTTTTGCTATGCTAACTGCTCTTTGAGGCTTAGCACAGTGGTGCTTTGAGTGACATGCAAACGCTAGCATGGCAACATGCTCATGTTTAGCAAGTATGTTTACCACATTCAAACAGGCACATTGTGGGTGGGCCTAACTGGCCTGGCCACTAGTACAACTGACCCATCCTAAATGACTCGAAAAACATATATTTTCTTAACTTTTATTTTTAATTATTAAAATTAACATTTAAATACACAATAAAGACAAAAAACGTAGCCCTTTCTAAAAGGGAAACACAACATTTATTACAATTATACAATCAACAATTATAGTAAAACATCAGTTTCCAGCTGTGTAGAATGAGTGTATCAGCGGTTTACAATGCAGATGCAGTCAGTGTCTAATTCATATTTGCAAATGCATTTCCTATTGAGACCTGAAGAACCTAGAAAACAATGTGGGCAAAACGGGATGTAGAGCTGGAAATTCCTGCCTGACTTGATTGTCTCTATATTGCCTTGGAAGCATAGCTTGTTGACACAAGCTTATGAATTGACAGCACAGTGCACTGCTCTCTCTTGTTAAAAGTCAATCTAGCTCACCCAGCAGTCGATCTCTCTCTCTTTTTGCAATCAACTTAAACAAATAATAATCCAGCCAGATCATCTAAACAAGATGGTATTTCCTTCAATAGCATTAAAATGTCAGTGTTCTAAATGAATGGATGTATTGGCCTACACAATCCACAGCAACAAAAACATGATAGATATGATACTATGTTTCATTTTTGCACAATTTGAGCAATATACCTGTGTGTGCCACTTGTAATAAATACAAAGTGTCGTGGGTAAATAATAAGCAATCTTGGCATTGAAAATGTTTTAGAAAACTAGTCGCCATTCACAGCATATCAGTCATTTCTGTTTTAGCGAGACTACCAGTTGGAAATTGTCAAAGGAAGGCAAACAATATTAACCTCTATAATTAAAAGGCCCAGCCAAAATTACTTTGGCCCATCCAAAATTGAAATCCTGGCGCCATGCCTGCATTCACTATCATGGTGTTAGCATTCTAGCATTTGCAAATTATTTTCAATAATCTGTACAGCTGAGGTTGATGGGAAAGTCATTCGTTTGGCCGTTATTTGGTTATAAACCAAAGCATTGGACAAATATAAATTCTGACCTGATGGAGATGCTAGATGAAAATTTAGGGGATCACTAAACTGATTACAATGCACCCTGAGGGGGACATGAATGTCGTATAAGCCAAAAATGTCTGCTGGTGGCACTAGAAGTAAGGTCAAGGGTTCACTGAAGTCAGTAAGATTCATCCTCTAGGAACCATTAATATCTGTACAAAATTTCATGGCAATTCATTCAATAGTTGTTGTGATATTTTTGTCTAGACCAAAGAGGTGGACCAACCAATCAGCAGAATGGCATTGCCATCCATTAAGCCATGCTGCTACCAAAATTATCATGTGCAGCAAAAGTAAAGTCCCAACCATGAAGTTTAAAATGCAATTCTCTACCCATGCAAATAACAAAAACTAAACTTCAGCCTCTTTCACACATAGTTCCCGGTAAATTACTGGGATAACATTTCAGGCTAGTGATTTTCACTATTCACACATGCAACTACAGTCAGGAACATTTCCATCTTGCCCCTTTTCACAAATGCCATGGCAGTGCTGGAATAGATGGGACAAGGGACCGTCCAGCAGATGGTGGTAATGCAACACTTATGGATGCCAACTGCCATAAAACTCCACAGAAGAAGAAGATACTCGAATATATGCAATGAAAGACATCTCTTATTATTTTCAGGATCATGGCGGGCAAGGAGCTGTTTTTGTCCAGTGCCAATGTTCTTATAATGTATTTAATATTCAACAAATTTGCAAGACAAATCACCCACGAAAGCATTGGCATACCGTAAAAAAGCCGTGGATTCAAACATGTCATCAGCGGAGTCTTGTGATTGGTTTGCTCACGCCATGTGACAGCATCTTTCATCAGATCAAACTTTCAATCTAGGCAATCCTAATCAAATGTGAATCAAGATTATGTTACTGCATTGCCTATTTCTCATATCAAATGTTTCCAGAAACATATTTTAGTGTACTGTTTATCCGTAATATGACAAAGTTTGTGATGCAGCCGCCATGTTGAAAACAAAGCCAAAACCAAGCACCAACCAACTTGCAGTACATCAGCCACAAGTCAAGTCTTGTGTTTGGTTCGCTAACTCCACGTGAAAGTGTCTTTCGTCAGACGGAACTTTTATGTGCTTGTCCCTGCACTATTACTGCTTTCATTCACAACACAGCCGTACCAGCATTTTCCCTGAAATGTTACGAGGTCTTGAGGTGGGAAATTGGCGGTACAGATTTTCCAAAATGTTCATCCTTGCTCCCATTCACACATGACCGCATGCAGAAAATGTTCCTGAACATTTCAGGGATTGACTGCATGTGTGAAAGGGGCTTTAGAGGAAAACAGGACAGCCTCTTTAACATAATGTCCTCGGTCCATCATTACAGACTAATGTCGTGAGGACAAGCATTGTTCAAACTCAGCCTACTTTTTAAAACATTCTGGTCAAGATTAAGATCAGAAGGTTCTTCATAGATATCAAACATACTGAGCTTAATTTGAAGAAAATTTACAGTAAAATGTGATGCACAACATATCTAATCTAACTCTTATTTTACTGCATGATGAACTCGCAGGAGCTTATGTTACCTTTGGTGTAAGCCACGCAGTCAATGTCTGCAGGCTTCAGCCCTGCTTGCTCCAGAGCCTCCTTCAAGACAGTCAGTATGACAGCACGATGGTGTCTGGCTGTGTCACTTGGCAGAAAGCCTGATGGGTAAAATAACATGGTGTCAACATTAGTTTTAGTTTATTAAACATTAACACATCACTTGTTTAGAGAAGCTAACATTAGTGTTTTATCAAAAGTCTGACTTGCCTTGACCAGGAGGGGTAATGTAGGTCCGCCTAGGGTTGGACAGCACTTCACCATCCCTGATTATTCCTATGCCGATCTTATTGGCACTGCCCTCAAACCCAATTACTACAGTCATGGCAACTAAAAAAACAATCAGGAAAAAGAAAAGCAATGTGAAGTTAGGAGTGATGACTTCTCTCAGTGTGAAAGACGAGAAGCTCATTTCAAAAACAAGACAGTATAATCTGTATAAGGTGTATTTTTCAATAAATTGTTTCAATCAAAATGAACCGTTGTGTATGGAAGCCCATTTCTGCCAAGAAAAAAAGAATACATGAAGAATTAAGTATGGTACAGATAAATAAATAGATACTCAATGTATAGAACTGCAACGATTAGTTGATTAATTACCAACTATTAAATAATCGGCAACTATTTTGATACTCAATTAATCATTTGGAGTCATTCTTTAAGAAAAAATGTCCAAATTCTCTGATTCCAGCTTCTCAAATGTGAATATTTCCTGGTTTCTATGACAGTAAACTGAATATCTTTGGATTGCGGACTGCTGGTCAGGGCAAAAGATGACATCTTGAGCTTTGGGAAGACGGTGATCAACATTTTCTGACATTTTCTGGATAATTGATAATGAAACAATCATTAGTTTCAGCCCTATCGTGATGTATCGAATTACTAAGTCAAAAGTATGAGAGAGTTGACATACTAACACTAAGTTAAAATCATGAGATGCCAAGTCAAATTTTTTCCATACTAAATCCAAACTGATACCAATTCAAAATGATGATGGGCTAAGTCAAAATTATGAGTCATCATATTTCATGATTTTGATTTAAATTAAATCTTAATTTTGACTTATTGACTCATAATCTTATTTAGTGTCCCATGATTTAAATTTACCATGAATATTTTAATGTTTTTTAATTATTTTAATTTTAATGTCTAAGCATCAATTTAAAGGTCCAGTGTGTAAGATTTAGTGACATCTAGCGATGAGGCTGCAGATTGCAACCAACTGAATACCCCCCTCCTCACCCCCTTCCAAGCGTGTAGGAGATCCTACAGTGGCCGAGAAAAGCATAAAAGACCCTCTCTAGAGCCAGTGTTTGGTTTGTCCGTTCTGGGCTACTGCAGAAACATGGCGGTGCAACATGACAGGCTCCGTGGAAGAGGACCTGCTCCCTATGTAGATATAGAGGGCTCATTTTAAGCCAACAAAAACCATTATTCTTGTTTTCATGGTATTATACACTAATTAAAACATACTTCTGAACATTTTATTCCATTTCTGCCAAGTCTGTTCTGCTAGATGCCACTAAATTCTACACACTGCACCTTTAAGCCTTTTTTCTTTTTTTTTTTAAAGTCTAGCGAAAATAAAGTTCCATTCCAGTAGAGGACGGTCACCTTAGAATGTGATTTTCCCTAAGGCGGCGCTTTTTGGTCAATTCTGTTTAGTATTAGTATCAGACCTTCAACAGAGCATACATGAAGGTCTGATAGACCGAAAGCTCAAAATAAAGTGAAATACTGCATAAATATATGTGTACAGAAATGTCTTTTATCAAGTTTGGACTCTTTGATGCTTCCAGCACCTTACAAAGATTTAGCCGGGTGGAGCAGTGGTCATCCTGCATGGTCAATTTAGTTTGAAACTTCAAATATATATATATATATATATATATATATATATATTTAAAATTTCAAACAGAAAATACTGCGTGCATGTTGTCCATATTAATCTAAACCTAAACATAGCCATCTGTAACGTGCAGCTGTTATGCTAGCAGTGAAAGCAGACAGATTTCCAGAAACAACCCATGGTTGTGACGCTGCAATAAACAATAAGATAAGACTACCTTGCTTGTTACTTTCCTTTCTTGGCTCACATTAATCCAAATTCATGCCAGATATGAGTTAAACGTAATTATTTTACTGTCTCAGCTAACTTCTCCAACCCAACTACTCCATATGCAGCTCTGAGGACCCAAACACTGGGACCTGTAGAGTTCGCCTTACAAAACAAAACAAACATAAAAAAAGTCGTGTCTAACGCTAACGCTAATCTAACGCTAACTGATATTTCACTTAATTAGACTTTCAGTCTTTTCAGTAAAACCTTTTTTAAGTGAGTAAAAACATGAGACGTTATGTTTATAACGTCATTTTAGTCAGGCAGTCACTTAGTGCAGCCAGCACGTGGCCAGAAATCTTTGCTGTGCTTTGTGTGTGTGTGTGTGTGTGTGTGTGTGTTTGTGTCCGACTTAGCCTACTTTCGGGGACACATTTTAGACTAAAGATCAATTAATTGGGGGCAGCTTGTCCACTTGGAGACAAAATCCCCAAGTGGACAAGTCCCCAGTTGATAAACGCTGATATTTGGGTCAGTGGTTATGGTTAGGGTTTGGGTAAGTCTCCAGAAAATTAATGTAAATCTATTTAATGTCCCCAAAACTAACCTAAGTAAATTCAGTGTGTGTGTAAATGTGTGTATGTGTGTTTGGGGGGAGTGACTGTGGAGGAACACTTGTCTGCTCGTTGCATCCTGTTGTGAAAGTACAAGTAAGGTTATTTGCATGTCTTTTCCCTGAAATGTGTAGCTAGTTTAACGTTATTTAACAGCATTTGCATTCGTAAGTGAATCCTATAAACCGTGAAAGAAGCTAAGTTAGCTGCTTTTCCCCATAACATCCTCCGAGGAGGCCTCCTGCTGCTGCTGCTGCATGTGTGCTCTTTGTCACACAGGAGATGCTAGCTATGCTAACGCTAGCCTCTAATCCTGCTTCGTAAAACCTTCAAAAGCTTCTGTCGTAGTAGTTTTTTTCTTCGTCTTCTGTATGCAGGCTGTCAATTTTGCACCCAGTGGATCTCATTAAATATCTTGCAGTTGGTGTGTTTAGCTATGTGCTCATCCACATGAAGGACTCGCATCCAACTTAACGCTCAGCGTGTTTTCCCCCTTTTGTCAGAAAGTTCCTTTTTTAAACATCCCAAAACTCACTTTACTTTTGCCAAGCTAACAAGCACCATTTGTAAAACACATGCATATGTTTTAAACTGAGGCGTTTGGTAACAGGATGTAGTCTTTGGGGAATACAGACATCCGTTCAGTCTATCTGCGGGTCTTAAAGTCTTAAAAGGTTTTCTTTGGGGAAAAAAGGCCTTAGGAGGTCTTAAGTTTCATTCACTAAGGTCTTAAACATTGTTCAAGCCTGCCATCAGTAGTAACGTTTATTATAAAATGTTTCTTAATGGAATTTAAGCAAAACTTGTCTGGAAAATCCCAAATTCTATTGTTCTAGTCCCCTGACCTTAAATGAATGAGTTATTTTTGTTGGTTTATCCCATTGGCTGTATATAAATATCATCCATTCTTTATCTGATGCTTATCCACGTCCAGGTCATGATTCATGAGTTATTAGTTGTATTATTGGGAATGAATGTTAAATACTGGCCATATCATCCATGGTTTTTATTGATATCTTTCATACTTCCAGTAATCCAGTATTTGTATCTAGTAGATGAAAAAAAAAATATTGATTCAGATACTAATTTTCATTTCAGACACAAGTCATTAACCAGTGTTTTGGACAATAATAATAATTTGATTTGTATAGTACTTTTCAATTGTCCGTGTGTCTTTTTTTATGCTGTAGATGGACAGAAGAAAAAAGACAATCACACATTGAAAAAACAACAGTATTAAAAGACAGTGTCATATAAAAACCAGTGATCGGATAAAGCAACCAAAGAGTAAAAAGAAACATAAAATCTGGTGGTAACATCACAGAGCTTTATTATGCTAAACAGTCTAGTCAGATAAAAAAAATGTAAAAACTTGAATAAAAATCTGTAGATTCTCCAGGTGTAATAGCACACAGTTGAGAACCACTGTGGTAAAAGTCTCCATTTCTGATGAACACTAAAATTTCTTTTTCTGTTTTTCCAGCGGCGTGTGTGCTGTTGTGTGTGCGTGTTGTGTGTCTGAGAAGTGTGTTTGCAGTCAGAGCGAGTTCAAGCATGAAGAGAGGCAAGAAGGCAGAGGAGGCGGCTGCAGACGGGGAAAATGACACAGGCTCCGGTACTACAGCAGGCATTAATGCACTTTTCACATACATGCAGTTCCCTACATTCTTTACATATTCCAATACCTTCTTTCCCTAACAACACATATCTGATTTGCTGCTTACATCATGGCCTTATAGCTTCTGCAAAGAAAGCAAAGAAGGCTAAGGAGCCAGAGGCCCCAGTACTGTATGATGATCCTCCTGACAAGATGACCAGCAAAGATGGACGCAACGCCAACATGAAGATCACTTCCTGGAACGTTGATGGGCTGAGGGCCTGGGTGAAAAAGAAGGGCCTGGATGTGAGTTTGCAGTTAACTTAAGAAACATAAGCAACACCAATTATTTGCCAAGCTGTGGCTGGTTTTAATGCTTGTGTCCCTCTGTTCCAGTGGGTGCGTGAGGAGGCTCCGGATGTTTTGTGCCTGCAGGAGACCAAGTGTGCTGAGAAAGACCTGCCCGCTGACATTACCTCAATGCCCGAGTACCCGCACAAGTACTGGGCCACGTCAGATGAAAAGGACGGTTACAGTGGTGTGGCCATGCTCTGCAAGACTGAACCCCTCAAAGTGACCTATGGCATTGGTGAGTGGTGTCTTATGCTGTCCAATCATTCATTGGAGGTCTAAACCTTCACTGGTGCCTGGAAATGGCAAAAATAAGTCTTAGTAGTAGGTTCTAAGTTGATCACCTTTTTATGCTAGCAGTTGGACTCAAGGGACGGTAATGTCAGTTGGTTGGTCCACCACTAGACTAAAATATCTCCACAACTATTGGGCTGACTGCTGTGAAATTTTGTATAGACATTCATTATCCCCAGAGGATGAATCCTAATAACTTTGGTGATCCCATGATGTTTCCTTTAGCACCACCATGAAGTTGACATTTGTGGTTTTGAGTTTAATGTCTCTATTGGATTGTCATAAATTTTTCTTTTACAGGCATTGAAGTTTCTCTCAGGATAACTAATCTTTGGTGATTCTTTCTCCGTCCATATAGTGCCATCATCAAGTCAAAAATGTAATTTGGTAGCACCGGCACTTTGACTTACAACAACACACCTTCAAACCTATTGACATTCCCATTAGCTTCTGCTATGGTCAACATGGTATATACCTGCTAAATATTAGCATCGTCATTGTGAGCATGTTTGTACACCTTTTTGATGTGGTTAACATTTACATATTATGGTACTAGTTGTTAAGTAGACTGTCAGGCTGAACAGTGATTTGGCCTTGCTTGACAGTCTTTATCTTCATATTAATTGTGAACACACTACACTTGAAATTAAAGTACTAAAGCAAAGTAATTTTAAAACTGAACCTGTGTTTAAGTGATGATTAAGTATCTACATTCAATTTTTAACTGAACCTCCTCTACCAATCCCCCCCAGGCAAAGAGGAGCATGACAAGGAGGGCCGTGTCATTACTGCAGAGTTCCCCAGCTTCTTCCTGGTGACAGCATATATACCAAATGCTAGCAGAGGTCTTGTGCGCCTAGATTACCGCAAAACCTGGGATGTAGACTTCCGGGCATACCTGTGCAACCTGGACAAGCAGAAACCCCTGGTGTTGTGCGGCGACCTCAATGTGGCACACCAGGAGATCGACCTGAAGAACCCGAAGGGGAACAAGAAAAACGCAGGCTTCACCCCTGAGGAGCGTGAGGGCTTCAGCCAGCTGCTGGCGGCCGGTTTCACCGACAGCTTTCGTGAGCTCTACCCTGAGCAGACCAACGCCTACACCTTCTGGACCTACATGATGAACGCCCGCTCAAAGAACGTGGGCTGGCGACTTGATTACTTTGTGCTGTCGTCCGCTCTGCTGCCAGGCCTTTGCGACAGTAAGATCCGCAACAAGGTGATGGGAAGCGACCACTGCCCCATCACTCTGCACATAACAGTGTAGGTTACTCTGGTCAGCAAGCCTACTGCTTTGCAGAGCTCTGTTAGAGTGAAGCATCACCTACTTGGGAAGTCTTGCATCTGTTGAAATTTCTCAAAGGTGAAGTTCTCAGTAAATTCAGCAGTAGCTTCATTGTCTATTACCTTTATCTTTTTTCACATGAAACTTTAATCAACATAATGCCCATTTGTCCTTTCTGTAATTGATGTTTGTCAGTAAAACACAACAATGCAAAACTAAATTCCTCTTGGCTGTCCTGTCTGATGATCCAACACTAAATACTCAAAGATATGTAAGCTCATATTCAACAATGATTTAAGACCAGTTGTAGAACTCTCACAAAGTGGCTCCTGTCTGTACTACTGCTGACCAGAAACAAAAGTCTCTGCCACACAACCTGCGGGATGTTTTTTGTTACTGTTTGAAATGAAACCACTGCTCTTGTAACTTGTTCTGGCACAAAAAGGTTAACGCTTTTATTCCAAACCAGTGTTAAATTTTCTGTTGTAAAACATGCCCACACTTCTGAATAAAGACTGGATTTCTGTAGAACTTTCTTGTGTTCGTTATTTGAAGACATAGAGCCAAGATGTTAACTTTACATATTCCTCTGCTCAGTGTGGTTTAATTACAACACAACCATGAAATCAAATGCATTCAGTCTATGAAAATAGGGGATATTCAACATGAACCTGTTCTTGCTAGAAGTAGATTTACAGCAGTTCATTGGAGATAAAGCCACAGTAATGCATCTAGAGTTGTCTTTGTCCCAGTCTAAACTATATGGAATTATACCATTTTAATTTCCAAATATACATTTTCAGAGAAGTTTAAGTCTTGACTGTCTATGTTAACTTCATGATATGTGTTCGTTGATGCATTTTAAGATGATATGATTGCCTAAAGCCTTTCCCACATTCTACACATAGGTACGGTTTTTCCCCCGTATGTGTTTGCTGGTGTCTTTTCAGCCGATTGGCACTGAGGAAGCTCTTGTCACACTCGGCACAGGAATACGGGCGGACTCCAGTGTGGTAGCGCAGGTGAATGGTCAGGTAGCAAGACTGTGTGAATTTCTTGCCACAGTGGGGACACTGAAAGGGCTTGTGGCCTGTGTGGAAACGCTCGTGCTTCAGAAGCTCTGCATGGGAAAAGAAACCCTTCCCGCAGTCGGAGCACAGGTACGGCCTCTCGCCTGAATGCGTCAGCTCGTGTCTGATTAAAGTTGCCTTATAGACAAAACTCTTGTCGCACTGTGAGCAGCTGAAAACATTTTCCCTGGTGTGGCAGCGCTCGTGTTTCTTCATGTTGCGTTCCCTTTTGAAGCACTTGCCACAGTAGGAACACATGAAGGGCATTTCCTCTGAGTGGATCTTCATGTGGCTCACCAAACCGCCCTTGTAGAGGAATCCTTTGCCACACTGTGTACATGTGTGTGGCCGCTCTTTTTGATGGATGCGTTGGTGCGCTGTGAGAGCTGCTCGGTAGGCGAAGCTCTTCCCGCAGTTGCAGGTGTGCACTCTCTCTTCATGATGAGTCTGGAGGTGCCTGTTGAGGTAGCTGACACAGCTGAAGCCCAGGTCACAGCGAGGGCATTTGTGAGAACGCTCCACCTTGTTGGCATCTTCGCCATGGGTCTTCAGGTGCCTCACCAGTGCAGACTTCCAGGCAAACGCCCGGCCACACTCCGAACACAGGTACTCGCCATTCTCCATGTGGGTGCTCTTATGCTCCCTCTGAGCCACCAAGGACTTGAAGAACTCCCCGCAGATCAGGCACTCGTACTTGCGTCCGGACTTGTGCGTCTGCTTGTGCCTCTCCAGTGATTGTTTGAAGGAGAAACGCCGTCCACACTGAGAACAAAGGAAGGGCTGCTCGCCTGTGTGGATTCGCTGGTGGGCTTTTAGTAAGGACTGGAACTTGAAGCTCTTCTCACAGTCTGGACAACTAAAACGTCCCTCCTCCTCTGTGAGGGACTGAAGGGACAGCTTGTCATCCTCAACCTCAACAGAGTGAACATTGTCAATGTGCTGCTGGACCTGCGCTTCTTCTGAATGGTGGAAGGAGCAGTTAGGACAGGAGAAAGCCTCCGATGGTCCATTTGCAACAGAACCTTATGGAGAAACAAAGCTATTTTAAGACTACAGCAAGAAATTAAAGAAGGAAAATGTTCAACTTTTTTGAAATTTATTGCTTATAACTTAATTTACTTATGGACACATGGATTCACATTCTGCTTGTAATTTACAGGTTAACACAATTTTAAATAGTGTCAGTTCTCTTATCTCTCTAAATATGTAATTTTGGTGAGGAAGATCAAAAGATTATATTTCTAAAAATGAACACTCACTTTCATCGCCGTCCTTTGATGAGACCGCGGTTGACCCATAGGAGTGTTCTGCACTGTTAAAAAGAAAGGAAAAGTCACCAAGAGGCACACGAGTTGTTGGATGTCTCACCATACATAACAATTTCAAGATTTAATTTGTCATTCGATATGTGCAGTGAAATGCATGGTGGCACACTAGGCTGTGCTAACAGGTCAGTGTGCAAATAAAAATTAAGAAACCGAATATAAGTAAAAATAAGAATTATAAAGAATTAAAATGAAAGATAAAATATTTGTACTATAGGTAGTAAAATGCACAAGTGTATATTGGCCTGGTGCAATTTTGATAATAAAGTATTTAAGTCTATGTACTAAGTCTGTTATAAAAACTGAACTATTAAGTTTTAATCATGGGCTGTTCTCAAATTTACCAAGTTTAAAACAACATATTGACACAGACATATGTCATCATAATGACACACAAAACTGCAACTCTGTATCATTGTGCAAGAACAACAAAAACATTACTGAAGGAAACCATTTGTGAGACAGAAACAAATAAGAAGTGGTTAATGAGGCCAGATGATTTTACCAATTGAAAGGCAAAGGCTTCAGCGCTGGAGGATTCGCCCTGGTGATCTCCTTCTTTCTCTTAGTGGTCATGCGCTTCTGCAAATTTATCACCTGGATCTTCATGGTGGGTTTGCGTTTGCGCCCACTTGTGCGCACTTTGATCAGGGAAATGACTTGTTCAGGGAGCATGCCTCCAGGCTCCGAGGTGGGACACTTGCTGCTCTGAACCTCTGCATTCTCTGGATCATGATCAGAGTTATCATCTGCTTGCACCTGGCAGTCAGGTTCAGTGAGTGCAACAACCTCTTTTCCTTCTTCACGGCTCCCTGGAGTCTTGTTTGCGTTGTGGTCATCAGTGTGAGTTTTCAGGTGCCTCGCAAGTGCCAGCTCCCAGTTGAATTTTTTGCTGCACTGCTGGCATGTGTAAACACCTTCTTCCATGTGTGTTTGCTTGTGCTCCGTGCGGGCCAACAAGGAGTGGAAGGTCTCCCCGCAGACAACGCAGTTGTACTTGCGTCCGGTTTTGTGAGTGTTTCTGTGCCTGTCGAGGGACTGTCTGAAAGAGAAGCAGCGGCCGCACTCGTTGCATCGGTGGGGGCGTTCACCAGTGTGGATGACCCTGTGTGCGGTTAGCGAAGAAGCAAACTTAAATTTCTTCTCACAGTCTGGGCAGTCATGAGGTCCCAAAGAGATCTGATGCTGAGAGGATGCTGAGTCATAGTTAACTTTTGCATGACCGATGTTTATCAAACCACTTGCAGGCTTTTCTTGTGTTGTTTCCTGCCCTGCTTCTCCTACTTCCTCCTCCCTGGCCGTCTCTTCTGTGAGCACTACCAGTGAATCTTCAGCCGCTGTGCTACTGTCTGTTCCTTCAAAGCAGTTTTCTCCCAGCACCACCTCTACGTCGGTGCTCGCGCCTAGTTCAACCTCTGCATAATCTGTCACTGTGATGATTTCAACTGCTACGTCATCCACGAATGAAACAGTGGTGTGTGTGTCATCGTTGAGGTCTTGCAGCGGATCTGACTGGTTGGCTTGTTCTTTTGGCTTTGCCATTCTGCTGGTGGGAACTGCAGAGAGGGAGGAGAGGATGCTGTCGCCCATACTCGAGGGTGGAACTGCGCAAAAAACGAGTGAAACTAAAGTTATTATCTTGTCCTCAAACTTGAAATGCAATAGCAGTGGTTATGGGAAGTTACTTACCATGTTGCTCTAAATGCTGGAGGTGTTTGTGGTGCTGGAGCAAAGTCTTCAGGTCTGTAGGTTCAGAGACTGAACACACACAATCCTCCAACACAGAACCTTCAGCTCCAAGCCAGGAAACAGTCTGCGAGTAATGTATGACAGCACACATCACCACAGATCCAATATCATCAAAAATGATAAAGCCTTAATGAAATAAACAAAGATTTAAATTTCTAAAGCAGGACACTGAGACACCAGAATTGCAGATTGAACACCTGTAGGACAAATTACTGGTTAATAATATTTAGAATTTATTTTGTCTGGTTATCTCGGATTTAAAGTGTTACTACTTTTGATGAGACGAGAGTAGCGCTGCACATCATTGAAGGATAGGTTCACAGTTTTTAACGTTTGTCTTAAAACAATAGCCAGGTGCCCATGTAAACACTAAAACAGATTTTGCTTACTGTAATCATTCCTAATGATCACAGTAGCCATTAAAAGATCATAATTTTTAAGGGCTTCCAATGAAAGCTGTTAGTGTGTTATTGTACCTTGTTTCTATTACACTGTACATAGTCTATGCATGAGATATAGTATATACACACAGGATAAAGCAGAGAGAGCAACTACCCATGGCCCCAACATGGGAAGGGCTGACAAAAAGCATTTTTTTCCCTGCAGGTTTTTAAATTAGACTTATATCAAGTAGTCATTTGCAGCACTTACTTTACTAGTAAAGTAATTTAAACTGAGGTATTATTATTTAACATCACTTCCTGTATTAAGACAGGTCAATCAGTTTGAGAGCAACAGCAGCTTCCAATCCTGTGTATTCAGTCTTAATACTGGGTCTACCTTTCTGTGTATATTAAGAATGTGCCTTTAAAGTCTCTAAAGTTTTATTATACTTTTATGTTGCAGCAGACTGGGCTAGCACTTCTTCATCTTAGTTCGGCATATAAAACATGATTCCAGTGAACTCTTCTTCTGTTGTCTTATTATGGAATACAGTCACACATTAATAATTACTCGGTGTAGGGGCCCAGAGTAAGATGGTTTTCCACCTTTGTCTCAGGGTATAATGAACATCTTTTAAAAATGTGATGGAAATATAATGTTCTAAAACCTCATAGTGAAAGCTTCACACAGCAATTACAGTATAGTGAGAAAAGATGACTAAAAATGTATTAAACACTTGATTACTGATTACATGCATATTACTTATATGCATGTGTACACTTGGTCCTTCAGTTATTTGTTCAGATGAGAAGATGGAAGTACTAAAAGGGGAGGGGGCCCCACTGAAGCTTCATATGCTCAGATTTTTGTGCTAGACCACTGTAAGTAGTGAGGTGACTTAACATTGCAGCTATCTCACAATTGCTTTTGGACCTCACATGTCTGATTGAACTGTTTAGTGAGTGTGATGTTGTGGGGAAAGAAGCTGTTGTATAGATGTACAGTGTTCTGTAGCGCCTACCAGAGGGGAGATGTTGACACAACTTCAGTTCCATCATTCACTTCTTATGGGATAATTGTTATCATTCATAGTTAATACATACAGTACAGTGTGATGTACTGGCAAGCATATATGATTAACCTGTAATATGGCTGGAGCTCATTTACGTGCTACATACTCCCTCTAGTGGTCTTGGTAATGCTGTGGTAAGCCTCTAACTGTAATATAACATTTCCCCTGTTATATAAGTCTGTAGTAGTAGTAGTAGTAAAGTAGTTGACTATTTCAGTTAGTCTTTCTTTGTTTTTACATGTGATACTCATTGTTACCTTTTTATCCAAATGACATAACGACACCGCTCACCTGCTCAAGGTCAGGAACCGGCAACAGCTGAGCAAGTCGACAGAGGAACTCCCAAAACAGAGTCTGCAAATCACGGTCATACTGTGGTCCATACTCAGCAGGGAAGACCTCCTTTAAAAGACAATAAAAGACTGTCATAACTCTTTCACTGCATCATAAATACTAAAGCGATTCAACAACTAACTGAATGTGTGCAACTAACAGAACCCATCTTCATACAAACTACAACCATTAACAATAAGCTATAAAGACAGGTAAAATTTACAGGTGTGTTTGGCTCAACAGAGGTCTAAATGATAAGTGACTTACCATGAAAAAGTCTTGTCTCTCTTCAGGATCTTTGAGCAGAGTCTGAATTAACCCCAGAAAGTGAACCACTACTTCCTCCTCTTCTGATTCTTTTATCTGCAATATCACAGAAGTTCACTACTGGATAGTCGCTGGAGTGGTGTTGATCAATTTGTTGCCCGGCCAGCAACGGAATATGTTTACATTAACAAAAAGTGAGCTTAACAGAGCAGTTGGATTTTGAAAAATCAATTAATCTATACTGTAGACACTTACATCTACCAGGGAAGGGTGTTGTGATTTAATCTTGTCCAAGTGACACAATATGAAGTCAGGTTCCACATGCTGTTCACTTCGGCACAACTCAAGAATATACTGTAGAGGAGAAAAACAAACACTGCATCAAAATACTACTGTGTTCACAATACAGTACATACATCATTAGTTGTCTGTAAATGTAACTATATACTATATCCTAGCCTCCATCTTACATAACAACATTTAACATTAGCTTTGAATCAGCTGATAAATGAGGATAACCTCTCATGTCCTCCACTGACACCCACCCTAGCTCTTAACCCCAGGTTAAGTTGTGTCCTGTGCTTGTACATCAGCAGCTCTGGGACCATGTCATTCACCAAAGAGACAAACTCTGCCACTTTCCAGTAGTTCATGACATCTTGTTTCTTCAGCACCTGCCACATAGAAGCGGTCATGAGCTGAAAAGGTGGGACCAGGAGGCGCAGTGACGCCAGAGGTAAAGGGTTGCCTGAAAAACAGAAATGCACAGGTGAATGAAGCAGACCTGTCTGTCCCACTTATTATCCTAATTTAATCACTAACATTTTCCTTGTCAGACACGATATCTGTCTATAAGTTGTCAACCCTATTATCAGAACACTGGACTGTGTGATGATGGGAAGTCAAACTGGGGCAGTTATTTTCAGCTGATTTGACATTTTTCTAACACTTGATTTTTAATGTTTTTCAATCACACAATACAATTATGTACAATGATTCTTATATTTACAAAAACACCATTTGCATATAGACATAAAATATTAAAGTTCTCCTCCACTCACAAATATTTTTTCTTCTTGTTCCTTCAGTTGGATGTTTGAGCTTCACTGAGCAGAATGATGTACGTGCAGAGTGTGTTTTCACATTCATCTGCTGAAAGTGGAAAGTTTCTCTGTGATCACTGAAAATCTGATTTTAAGGGGTGGGCCCATGAAAATGATTTGTGACTTCACAACTAGTTTGGAGCCAATCCTGGTGCAATATTCAATTTACCCAACTTGAAGCCTCAAGTGCACAAACACTGAAAATTGACTTTTTGATGAAGTGAAGTGGACATTTTGTGTCCAGCAGTTAAACTTTTGAATTGAAGAATATTTGTATATTCATAGATTGTGAAATTTTTAATGAGGGAGAAGGAGGAGATGCAATTTTTAGAATTTTAGCAAGATAATTGATCTATTTTATGGAAAAACCATATCAGACAGAAATCATTATTCAAAGTAGAGTATTTAATACATCTTAAAACATGTCTGGAGGGGATCTTTAAAATTGCTATATTTCCCGTCTCTAATTCTAGCTCAGAAGGAGGATCTTTCCTCTCCTTTGCTTTTGTCTGTTACCTATATTTATAGCGACACAAGAACAGAGATCTGTTTTGAATGCAACCTTGCTGAAAACACTGAGTGCATGTTCAATAACGACAATGTTCCTAAAACCAAGTCAGCTACACTTTTGCCATGCTTGTACGAATTATTCATGGAAATGCAGCATTCATAAGACGATATGCATGCAAAGTGATTTGTGACGCAAACTAAAACCTGTCAAGATACAACCTGAAAATAAGCCAACAAACTAGCTTAATAAGCTAATTTAGCTTGAGTCGAAGCACTGAGAAAAGTTAAAGTTAGCTGAACTATCGCCAACTCCAAGTTTTCCAACAAATTGGCTTATATTCGTTCTTGCTTTCCCAACAAACCAACCTTTAGAAACGGTCGCGAAAACATTTGAGTCCATCTTCTCTCACACCGGTGCTGATGAAAGTTTGACTGCGGTTAGCTGCTTTTAGCCGGCTAGCTAGCTACTTTACCCAGGCACGGTTTACTGATATTGGCAGTTAATGGATGACACAGACTGGGGCAGCTATTCGACTTTAAGTGCAAAACCTCCCCTCTAACTTAGGAGACGAACTCCAAATAACCGCGAGCACTGTCAAAACAAACTGTTACATGGTGAATTGATTTGTTGTCGGAGACTTCTTCACTATTTAGATTATCCGACACATGGCGTTCTTCTTGTTGCGTTACTGCCACCTGCTGGAGATTCTTTGCATCACCCCGAGCACTGCTTACCCTATATCCCTCTCTGTATTACACTATACCCTATTATGTATTACCCTGTAATACAGAGTAGTTTTCACTCTTGATCCTTGGTGTGATCAGAAGCAAAATACATAAAAACACAGATATGTGAATATTGCTTATTTCACAACTAAGTACATGCACATTACATATACGCACATTACATATACTGTTTATACATTTTCACATTCCCAGTCAATATCTTGCACATTATTTCTGAACTCAACTGCTCTCTTCTGTAAAATGTTATTGTCTGTAAAATGTTATTTATATATTTGTACCGCCTGTCTTTTGCAGTAGTTGTATTTTTCTTACTTTGATACTTGTTTTTTCTCTTGTCTTCTGTTTTTTTATTGTCATGCACCACAACAACAAGGTAAATTTCTTATATGTGCAAACTTACATGGCAATATATCTGATTCAGCTAGTACAAATTTGATGGTTTTGTAGGCTTTACTTGAGTATTTCCATTTTCTGCTACTTTTACTTCCACCCCACTACATTCCAGAGGAGAATATTGCTTTGACCTACATTTAGCTGATAAGTAACATTTTGAATGCGGGACTTATATTTCTGTTGAGCACTTTTACATTGTGGTATTGACACTTATAATTGAGTAAAGGGTCTGAATACTTTTTTCACCACTGAGCACTGTCTCTCGTAGGCTACTGAAAAGTGCCACACACTGACGCCACCACATAGTCTTGTTCATCAGGACTGGGTCGCATAAGCTCCAGGATTCATGGAGCCCTCTCAGTGCGAGTCCTCGGCTCTGGAGCGCTTACCTTTCAACAACACCGCACTGAACAGGCTGCCGGTGGATGACTCGGAGGAGCCCGGTTCCCGGACCGTCCCGGCGGCGTGTTTCTCCCGAATTCGAGCTCTTCAGCCGCTAGCGCGCCCGACCTTCGTGGCTCTATCCCAGTCAGCGCTGGCTCTGCTCGGCCTGGGAGTGCAGGATGTGCTGAGTGATCCTCTGGGCCCGGAGTATTTGAGTGGCTCCCGGCTGCTGCCGGGCTCCCAGCCGGCTGCGCACTGTTACAGCGGTCACCAGTTTGGGCTGTTTGCGGGTCAGCTGGGAGATGGAGCGGTGATGTACCTGGGGGAGGTAGAGTCCGTCACCCATGGGCGATGGGAGATTCAGGTGAAAGGTGCAGGAATCACACCTTACTCCAGGTAATTTTTGCTATTCTGATGTGCTGACAGCTCAGGTATTTGTTGTTTTCTTTCATGTATTTACCATCTCATCTTGAAGACCACATATTTGGTGCAGTTTAACCATCACAACAATCTGGTCTGGGACAAAATATCTATAATGTTTGATGCATTTTTCTCTCATCAAATGTAAATGAGACACTTTGAGCAAGTGACACAGCAGATCCTCCATAAGTCTTCCTCACTAGAGGCATGTGAATGCACTTATCCCAGGGAGAGCTGCTTATGAGCTTAACTGCTTGGCACACATCAAATGCATCCCTTTGCTTAACTCACAATAGCGCTCCATAAAACCAATTTCCCCAGCCGATTTATTCGTTTGAACACATGTAGTATAAGGAATGTTAGAGACATTTTCTAATTCATGACATACAGCATATCTGACCAGTATCACCTCTCTTCACAATCCCAGTAATGGCAAAACACATTTGAGTCAACATTTTGCTACTGTACTGTATGTTTTTCCATAAACACTTGGGAAATTTGTAACATGAAACATCACTGGCATCGAGCATGTTCATCCCAGACCTAGCAGTTTGACAAAAAAAGGTCCCCTTACTAGATTTTTCCCGACCTGTCAACCACTTTTCATAGTCCTCCCAGTGGATGGAGTTTGTACAGCTGTCAAACTTAAAGCTCTAGAAAAATTTTTTTTTACATTAAATTTCACACTCATCCACTGATGTGTGAATTCATATGCATTGAATTTACATAATGTGTTGGATCTCTGTCCTAAGTTATGTTAAGTTTTATATTGTTTATAATTTGTGCTTTTTTGCCTAGACTTCTTGTGGGAGACAGTCAATTAAAGAAAAACTACTATAAATGTAATACAATACCATATATATTGATGGAATAACTGATTTAGTTTACGTGGCTCACAAAAACAACACTGTTATATTTTGAAGATTTGTTGAACAACATTCAACATATTTCCAGTACCAGCAATTTTCAATATTTTCAACTTATGCACTGGTTAATCAGAGCTGGACACATTGCAATTTTCTCAGAGATGGTGATGGCAGGAAGGTGCTTCGCTCCAGCATCAGAGAGTTCTTGTGCAGCGAGGCCATGGCCGCCCTGGGGATACCCAGCACCCGTGCAGCCTCCCTTGTGACCTCTGACCTCTATGTCAGCAGGGATCCTCTGAACAGTGGCCAGCGCATTGATGAGCGCTGCTCAGTTGTCCTGCGTCTCGCCCCTTCCTTCATCAGGCAAGTTTTTCTTGAGTTTATCACTTTTGCCATAGTGATGTCTGTAAAAAATATGGATCAAAGTGTAAAATTGAACTAAAATGCAACTAAGATGAAAATCTGACCTCATACAGAAAAACCCATGAGTAATGATTTGTACTTTGTGAAAAATCATATGAAACCATTCCAGAAACAGACATCTCTCTTTCCTTTGTTTAGGTTTGGATCTTTTGAGATATTTCTGGGCCGAGATGGATTCTCAGGCCTGCAGGGTCCCAGCACAGGGCGGCATGACATTCGCGCTCAGCTGCTGGATTATGTCATCGAGACTTTCTTTCCTTCTATTCAACAGGCTTATAGCAACAGGAAAAACAGGAATTTGGCTTTTTTCAGAGAGGTGAAAAGCTTAAATGTTTCTCTCAGAGGATGTAAGGATGTAGGATACAATAATGAACTGAGTGCTGAACATGGCAAACATGGTATAGGATTTAATTCATGCTGGTGTTTTAGCATTTTGATCATTAAATTGGACTTGTTTTTGCCCAGGTGATGGTGCGAACTGCTAAACTAGTGGCCCAGTGGCAGTGTGTTGGGTTTTGCCATGGCGTGCTAAACACAGACAATATGAGCATCCTGGGTCTGACTCTGGATTATGGCCCCTTTGGTTTCATGGACAGGTAGGCTGCTGAAAGCACAAATAAGTGTCATGTGCACATCTTTACATTTAAGTTTGCCAGTTAGATTACTTGTAATCTGAAAAACTGGTTCTTCAGCTATAAGTGAGGTTAAAAATAAATATATATTTCAGCTCTGCCTCAGTAACATTGCTCTAAAAGTGAGATTATAATCTGTTCCATTCAGTGTCTAAAAAGAAGATAAGAATTTACATAAAAACAATATTTAATGCAATGTGTTGCGTCATATTCTACATGAAAACTCTCCCACCTTGTGTCAGATTTGATCCAGATTTTGTTTGCAACGCCTCAGACAAAAGAGGGCGATACTCATACCAAGCCCAGCCGTCCATGTGCTGCTGGAACCTGGCTCGCCTGGTGGAGGCATTGGGCTCTGAGCTGGATGCAGCCAAGGCCAGAGCTATCCTGGATGAATTTATGCCCACATATGAAACCTTCTACCTGTCTATCATGAGGAAGAAATTGGGCCTTGTGAGGAAAGAAGAGGCAGAGGACAGAGAGCTCATATCAGACCTGCTGCATCTCATGCACAATACTGGTACAAGGAGTTATGTAAGATAGATGGAGATGTCAGGGAACAATATATACAACAGTATAGTTATTTTGGGTTTTTTTTCAGGTGCAGATTATACCAACACCTTCCACCTGCTGAGCCGTGTGCCCTGGCCTGAGGAGGGTGAGAGTGAGAGGGCGACAGTCGGGCCAGTAGTGGACCTCATCCTAGAGCAGTGTGCCTCTATTGAGGAGCTAAAGGTGGCTAATAAGCCAACTATGGAGAACCGGTGAGGGGGTGTATGGTGGTTGGGTATATGTATGCTTTTTTATAGAGCAGCTATAATGAGAACATAAAGTCTCTAGCTACCCCACCATATACTCCCAATGAACATACATTTAGTCCTACCTGAGCAAATATCTTTCACCATCTAATCTGTTTTTCCTTTTATATGCAAGCATTTTGGGAAAAAATCTTACCAAGAAAATATGTAAGTTAAATGTGTTTTGTGGTATTTGGAAAGACTTATCCATACAAGTGAGGCAGACATACATGGAACAGCATGTAGAACTAGAGCTAGATTTATGGACAACATCAAGCATTTTTCCTTTTCCCCAATCATCTTTAGCATCTGCCTTGTTTTTAGTGAGTTGGCGATGATTTTGTCCATGGCACAAACCAACCCAGTCATGTTTGGCATGG
This sequence comes from Thunnus albacares, assembly GCF_914725855.1. NCBI lineage: Eukaryota > Metazoa > Chordata > Actinopteri > Scombriformes > Scombridae > Thunnus > Thunnus albacares. Next base: position 20,648,349 of record NC_058128.1, on the reverse strand, counting down.
TGGCAGACAGGCCAGGTGTGTCCCACCAGCTGGACCTAATGTGCCGACTAAAGGAGCTGCTTGAGACGGATCAGGATGAGCTCAAGGAAAAGCATCATGATGACTGGATTCGCTGGGTTAGCCGATACAGGTAAGAAAAGAAAAACACGGGTACAAAGAGGTGCACTAAAAAGTTGCATATTCATATAATGTGATTGATAAATAACAGGCAGTATTTGGCTTGTTTCTTGGGTTAAGGCTGAAAATGACCTTTATGTAATGATTATAATGATAATGATTATATTTACATAATGTTTAAGATTTGACCTTATTCCTACATTTGTCAGTCCAGTTTCAAAGGATGGAACACGCTTACTTCCTGTTGCTGGCTGCAATTTAAAGTTGCACTAATTACATTTTTTACATTAATAATGGATTAAATGGCTACTTCTTAAACGTCACTCATAGTGGTGAACCCACAGAAAATGATTACCCAACTCTGCAGTTCCCCTAGCTTACTTGTTTTAGTTTTACGGCCTGCAACTTAAATGTATTAGTACAGTCTCACTGCTTGCATCAAACTAATTTCAAGCAGCAACAGGCTGATTTTTGAGCAAAAAAGCCAAAACAGAGCTAAAAGGAGAATCACTTAGATTTGCAGTTACATTTGTGATTTAATCTACAATTTAATGTTAATGTTGCTCCATATGTGCTAATATGTGTAACTAGGCAACTGTTTGCTAACACGTTCGCAATGCCCACTTTATCAGGTGATAATATATCAGTGTTGTGTTTACAGCTTGTTGCACTGCCCCATGAGGCTGACAAAAATAAATTGTTGCTGCTTTAAACATAGTATCTGCTGGTATCATTGAACAAAGAGCGAAGACTCTTTTTGTAATTTTTCTTTTGCTGCAATACCAGGAGGCGTTTAACCAGGGAGTGTGACGGCACAAGTGACTTGTCCCTCATCATAAAGGAGAGACTCAATGTGATGAACAGCACCAACCCCCGTGTCGTCTTACGCAACTACATCGCCCAGAATGCAATTCAGGCTGCTGAAAAGGGAGACTTCTCTGAGGTCAAGAGACCATTGAAAATTCTTTTCTTTCCTTTTCAAAATCACTATTGCCACACAGGCCTAAGCAGCTGCTGGTCTGCACTAGTTCACTAGTGTATCACAGGGTTCCCTTGGGAAACTGGTTAAGCAGAGGTTTAAGCACTCTTACCTCCCCCCAATGTCCTCAATTTTTATTTCAAATACTAAATTAAAAACATCCCACCAAATGGTGTCTTCAGTCACACAATCAATAGAAAACACAGGCAGTGATACACTGGATAACTTTTAAGCTAGTACCTAAAGAGGATGAATTTTACACTAAAACGCTGCTCACTGGGTATTGTTAACCTCAGTTCCTGTGTCAGTGTCATCCTTCTAAAGTTAGTATTTTCAATAACGCTGTACATGGGTGTCCCTGTGAATAAAACAGCACATGGCTTCAGTAACCAGGAGGAGCTTAGGGCCAGTTGGAAGTGCTAATGCTAGTGTTACATGTCTTGTGTTATTTGGAAAGATTGTTGTGTTGTCTTTGGAGAGATTGGTTTTTGACAGCCATACATATAGATATTTCCAAATTTCATGCAGAATTTAGGTCAGATCTGTGGTTGCGTATCAATGTAGCCAAATCTTATTTAAGTCTAATTTTGTATTTCCTCAAAATGTAATAATTTCTTCTGACATTAGTGGAGGCTTTCTTTATTTCAAGCAATGCAGAGCACCACCTCTATTAATTACGGTATCATATAATATTTCATGATAGTTCTCTAATATTCCTTTAGAAACATACAGTGTTTATCAGTTTATTGTATTGTTGTCTTGAGTCAATGAGTTGAGTCAATGAATCCACCAGTAGGTGGAAACAAATGGCCATCATTGGTACAGATACACAGACATCAGTAAACTCCATGTTGCTGTGAGACCAGCAGCTCCTGTAATAGACTTAGTTGTCTTAATGAAGTTTGTATTTTTATGTACTTTGATTTTTGTTTTATGCAGTTTAAACCCAATTTCTTTTTTTATTTAGTAGTATTTCTTCTTATTTTCTTTCCTAAGAATTGGTAGTAGTCATCTTATCTGTACCTTGGTTTGCAGGTCAACAGGGTCCTCAGAGTTCTGGAGAAACCATATTCTGATGCATTTGGGCTGGAGCCTTTGGATGGATCTAATGCATGTAGTGAAAACGAGCAGAAAGGCAGGGAACTGACTGTTGGCTACAACAGGAAGTCTCCTTCCTGGGCACAAAAAAATTGCGTCACTTGATCCTCATAGAGCCTCCCAGGTGGCAGAAGGAGAGAGGTCTGCTTTCACTGTTGGACCACATACAGTAGACCACAGTTGTCAGCGCAAACAAGATCTGGGTTGTCGGTGTGAAGGGAAATTAATGATTTGGCACTAACATGTCAGTTTTTCTCTCCACTCCCATTGTTCCCACGTCTGACTTGGTTTCTCTCCTAGCTGAAGGAGGATGTTACAGTTTGTAAACCAGTGTGTTCCAGTGTTCATCAGGATTGGCATAGATTTTGATTTGTGTGGTCATTTCATCCTGTAACTAATAATACAACAGCATCAAATTTCAAAACAATTGGTGCAATCAACAAAGAACAATTAAAAAGATTGGTGATAGTAAAAAGCAGGCAAGTTTTGTCACACCGACAAGAAGTCAATGCATTTAGGTGATGAAGTATGATGGCTCAGATGACCAGTCACATAATGACCTGTCTGGGTCTGAAACACCAAGAACACACTCATAGAACACTCATGTACTTAATGAATATATAAGGTCAGCATCTTCAATTGTATAGAAGCAGAATTATGTCAAATTAAATTCAGTTAGTTTAACATAGCTGTATCACAAATGAGCTCAAACATGCTACTGTTAGTAACTGAAACCTACTGTAGGAATATGATATGATTGGTCATATATCTTTGTAACAGTTTCTCAATAAAGTCTGTTAAATAACTGTAGATGTTTGTTTAAACCTATAAGAAGACATATGTACATTCCAGCATTTTCTCAATATCGGAATAAATGATTTTCCAATATCTTACTACATCGATAATATCCCTTATTTTTATTTTCTGTCACTATTTATCCACTGAAAACCTACATCAACTTCACAACGGCTGTCTATATATGGTAGTATACACTCATTAACACCTGTTGATAAATGGTAAAACCTTATTGCACATTATAATGTAGTCATGAGCAGATATAAGGACATCTTAAAGTGTTTATCACTGTACAGTCGTCATCAGCAATTACAACATCTCTTATGTAGACATATTTATTACTAACTGTGTTTTGTTATATTGTCATTCATTATATGTTTATATATTACAGTTATAGTTATGGACAAATACATTAATAAACACATATCTGCTTACAACTACATTTTAGTGTGCAATAAACTATTTGCTAACAGTGAAACCACTTCAAAGACATTTCAGGAAGTAAATATGCTTATTGAAAACTAATGACTTTGCGCTGGTGACAGATTCTGCATACTACATTACAACAGTAGCAACCTGTCGAAATACATGTTAACATTCCTGAAGTGTCATATTCCTCCTGCATGCTTCACTTCAGGGATGGGAGGACATGTGGGTTCCCTTTACTGCTGGTTTATCTGGTTGCCAAAACAAGAACCTTAATGTGGATGTGACACAGAATGAAACTAATAATACTGCCTAATGAACTGCCCAGAGTCTCCTCTTTCAGCATCACAGTTATTTGAGAGAAGTTTTACTTCACTATTATGCCTTTCATAAGCTGCCCCCATTCCCACTTATCACCAACTTGACTGGACTGGCTCAACTTGTTTTACCATGTATGGCATGTAAACAAACGCACTTACTGTAAAGTAGGGTTGTTCAGCATGCACAGTGACAGTGCTACCTGTGCTCATTATGTAGTTGTAAATCTTTAATGAGCTCAACAGGAAGTGACGGGTGAGATGAAAACAGCAACAATCAGCTCAAAACTGAAACTGTTGCTACATTTGACGCTTGCTTCTGCTGGGAGATGGACATACAACAAAAGGAGAGGATGAACGCATGACTAGCTCGGAGAACAGGTATGGCTTGTGTCCCAGAGCTTCTCTTGGCCACTTTGGAGGAGCTGGTTGATAAAGAGCTGAGGACTTTCCAGTGGTTTCTTTATAGTAATGTTCTCGAAGCATTCCCTCATATTCCAAAGTCTCGGATTGATGGCGTTGACAGACCAGGCACAGTGGATCTTTTGGTGCAGACATATGGGTATGAGGGTGCTGTTGCTGTCACAGTGGACATACTGAACAAGATGAAACTTAAACTCTGGGCTGAAACACTTAAGAGCAAATATGATGAAGGTAAAACATGTTTTAAAAGTACAGAATTTGACTGTTTAGTCAGTTTGTTAGGCAAAATAGTCTTGTCACATAACAGCTATCTCTCCTCTTTGTTTCTTTATCAGTTCCAAGCACTCAAGTAGGCAAAGGTAAGTTGTAAAAAAAAGATACTGACACAAATAGAAATGCAGAGTCATGTTAAGTTCAAACTCATAGCCATGTATATGGACAAGATTGAAGGTTGAACTGTACAAAACTGAAATTGAATTAAGGTTTTTAATTTATTGTTTGAACAGAGATTGACCACCATACAATCCGAGAAAAACTGAAATCCACTTTGAGGGAAAAATACCAAAACATTTATGAGGGGAATGCAGATGAAGGGGACACCATCTATCTGAAGAAAATCTACACTGAGCTGCATGTGATCAAAGGAGCATGGGGAGGCTTCAGTGAGGAACATGAGGTCAGACAACAAAGGTCCAAGCATGTGACAACAGAGGAAATCTCCATTAAAGCTAGTGACATTTTCAAACCCTGCCCTAACCAAGAGAAGCACATCAGAACTGTGCTAACCCTGGGTATACCTGGAATGGGTAAAACTGTTTGTGCACAGAAGTATACCCTGAGCTGGGCAGAAGGGGAGGAAAATAAGGACATCACCTTTCTCTTCCCATTTCCTTTCCGTGAACTGAATCCTAACATAGGCGAGAAGGACTGCAGTCTTATGCAACTGCTCCATCAGTTTTTTCCTGAGATGAAACCTCTTGAGATACTGGGAACAGAATGCAAAGTCGTGTTCATCTTTGATGGCCTAGATGAGACTCTCCTCCCCTTGAACTTCAAACACAACAAGGTATTGAGAGATGAAACAGAGCCAGCCTCACTTGATGTGCTGATCACAAACCTAATAACAGGGGATCTGCTGGGAAACGCTCTCATTTGGATCACTTCTCGACCTGTAGCGGCCAGCCGAATCCCTCGAAAGTACATCCACCAGTGGACGGAGGTAAAGGGGTTTGTTAATGAACAAAGGGAGGAATACTTCAAGAGGCACTTGTGTGATGATAACCTCGCCATCAGGATCATCAATCATGTCAAGTCATCAAGAAGCCTCTACATCATGTGTCAAATACCAGTTTTCTGCTGGATCACAGTCAGGGTGATGAAGAAAATGTTACGTGACAATGTGACAGGAGCCATGCCCAACACCTTGACTGAGATGTATGCATATCTCCTTCTCTGCCAGACAGACAGGATGGTAGAAGGGCACAATCCAATGGAAAGTGGCAATGTTGTTTTGAAGCTAGCAAAGCTGGCGTTCCATCAGCTAGAGAAAGGCAACCTGATCTTCTATGAGGCTGACCTGAAAGAGTGTGGTATGGATGTGAAGGAGGCGACCATCTACTCAGGTGTTTGCACAGAGGTCTTCATGATGGAGGGCAGAAGAAGGAGGGAAGTTTTCAGCTTTGTACATTTGACCATCCAAGAGTTTCTGGCAGCTGTGTACGCCCACCACTCCTACACGCAAAGGAAAGAAAATGTCCTTCTTGGATACCTGAAAAGGATATCTACAAGATTTCTCCCCAAATCTATGTTCAGTTTTCACAAGACTGCAATTGAAAAAGCCTTGGAGAGTCAGGATGGCCACTGGGATGTCTTTCTTCGTTTTCTCCTGGGACTGTCGCTGAAATCAAACCAGGAGCTCCTTGGTAGACTACTGCACTTGGAAACAGATGGAGCAGAGAAGAAAGGAGAAGAAGATTTATTGAAAACCATTCGGTTTATCAAGGAGAAGATCAAAGAGGAACCAGAGGCCAAGCTCAACCTGTTCCACTGCCTGAGTGAGCTCAAAGAGGAGTCTTTGGTGCTTGAGATCCAGAACCTTGTGAGCTCTGGGAGGCTTGCAAACAAAAATCTGTCACCAGTCCAGTGGTCTGCACTCACTTTTGAACTGATGACATCAGAGGCAACAGAGGAGGAGTTTGACCTGAAGAAGTACATAAGATCAGAACAAGGGGTAGTGAAGCTGCTGACCGTCATCACTTCCGCCACACGTGCTCTGTGAGTTTACCCACATGATAACACAATGTTCTGCTTGGTTGATTGACATTGCCCTCAAGCCAAATGCTAATTCAGTTTCTGTGTGTTATTGCAGCTGTTCTTGGATTTATTGTTCACTTTTTCATCCCTTGATGAACAGGACATTTGTATGTGTCGTTTTTTCAAGGCTAAATCGCTGCAACCTCACTGAGAACTGCTGTGAAGTTTTGGCCTCTGCGCTAAGCTCAACCTCTTCTCACCTGACAGAGCTGGACTTGAGTGACAACAACCTGAAAGATTCAGGGGTGAAGCTGCTTTCTGTTGGATTATGGAGCCCTTATTGCAAACTGAAGAGTTTAAGGTCTGTAACAATTTGTTAGCCATTCTTTAGCATCCGAACTATTGAGCAATACACCCCTGCAAACAGCAGCTAAGCCTACTTCTTGTAGCTGAAAGACTTGTGGTTTAGGTTTTCTGCTGTTTACTGTAATAAAAACTAGTTGTAGGAAAAGTATTTAAATTTTTTTTGTATTGTCATGAAATAAATGCACACGTTTCCCTTTTGTTTAGATTACAGAAGTGTAAACTGGAAGGACACTGCTGTGAAGCACTGGCTGGTGCTCTCAGCTCAGAGTGTACTCAACTCAGAGAACTGGACCTGAGTGCTAATGACTTCCAGGAAGCAGGAGTGAAGGCTCTGTGTGTGGGACTGTGCAGCCAACTCTGCAAACTGGAAACACTGAGGTTGGGCCTGTTTCTTGCTTTCTTCACTTATTCTATTTCATAATTCCTTTAGACATGGAGGAAAAGTCCAATTTCTTCATGCACTTTTAATGGATATTGGGTGGAAAAGTATGACTTAATTATCTATTCTTATGCAGGTTGAATCATTGCAAGCTGAAAGAGACTTGCTGTGCAGATTTGGCTTCAGTTTTAAGCTCAGGCTCATCTCACATAAAAAATCTTGAGCTGAGCAACAATAACCTGAAGGATTCTGGTGTTTCTCTGCTGGCTGCTGGACTGAGCAGTACACACTGTAGACTGGAAATGCTCAGGTCAGTGCGTCCTCTGAAACAATGACTGTGGTGGTCCTGTCTACACCATTAAAGCTAGAGTGTATAGTGCCTGCCAATTCTGGCAATCTCATGGTTTAAAGGTTAATAGATAACTGCCACTCAAAGACATACTGTACTAAAGTCCATATGTAATAATTGCTGCAATCATCACTTTTTGACTTCTGTGAGGCAGACAAATTTCAACACTAGCTGACACACAGTCTGATATATCATCACCTTATTAAGTTAAACATGTAGTAGACATAAATAAAGCAACATTATGATCCTACTGGAGTCATGTTTCTGGCCAATATTCACTGGCCTTGCTACTAACTCCTGAGAGGACTATCTGGCTGTTTAGCTTGCTAGATGATTGATTTTATTCTCCAGCTAGTCGTCAATTTGCGTGTCTGCCGTTCTGCATTCAGTTCAGGGGCTGCTCATAGTGACAGAGGCTCTAGCAAACTTTATAGTGTCAGCCCACAACTTTACTGTTTTGGTTTACACCGACTACTTTTATCAACCTCATTTCCAAACTCCGCAGGCAGCTATTTTCGTAAAAATCCTTTGATAAACTCACTATACACTACCTGACCAGCACCAAAGAGCAGACAGTTGAAGTTAACAATTAGCTGATGAACATAATGGAGCATTCAGTGGCTAAAAAGATAGATATTTCACTTAAGAGTTGCTGGAGACCAAAAAGCACCAAAAAGATAATTAATGTTGTACTTCCGTTCACCATGTACAGAAACACCACTCCAAATTAATGCTAATGTTATGTGCTAAATGTATAAATAGGCAACTGTTTGCTAACACTTTGTTATATCAACTTTAAAACATGATAATATCTCATTGTGTTTACAGCTTGCCCTCAATTAGTGAAAAATCAGTCAATTGATTTTGGTTTAACAACCTAATCTGGAATATTTGACAAAATTATTACAACATTATATTATTACATAATGTTTGTGGAGTCTTTTAATGAGAACTAATCATGTGTTCACTATCACTATGTCACATGTAGTGTGCTGTAACTTTATTTGAAATTTTCCTTCTCCTGTCAGGCTCAGCTGTTGTGGCCTCACACAGAAATGCTGTGACCAGATTGGCGCAGCTCTCAGCTCTGACTCTGCTCACCTCAGAGAGCTGGACCTTAGTGGAAACAACCTGCAAGGACCAGGCATACAGCTGCTCTCTATGAGATTGAGACATCCAAACTGTGAACTGAAGACATTAAGGTCAGGTCACTCAGTTCAGCCTATCACTTTAAACTTTTTCGAGTATCACCAGTAATATAGCATTCACCTTATTGGAACAAACATATTCTCACCTGCAGGTTAAATGAATGCAATCTCCGGAAATGCTGTGCCGATTTGGCCTCAGTTCTCAGCTCTGACACCTCTCTGAAAGAGCTTGAACTGAGTGGAAATGACCTGCAGGACTCAGAGGTGAAGCAGCTCTCTGTTGGACTGGCAAGTCCAGACTGTACACTGGAGACATTAAGGTTAGCCTGTGTTGTATTTTGCCAGTTTAATAATAATTAGAATAGAATAAACAGAATAAAGAATTAGAATAATCAGAATTTTAATAACACAGTATAATCATAAGAAAATAAAAACAATCTCTGTAAGAAAGGTAAAGAAACACCCAAAAAGTAAAGGTAGAAAGTTAGAAAAGAAACAGAGTTGTTGATTTTAATATTATTTGTGTAAACTTTTTATAAAACATGTAGACTGTATCTCTCAAAGAGGTGAATAATATGTTTTTGGATGAAATGTGAATACCCTGCCTCCACCCAGGCTTTCATTCTGCGGAGTCACAGAGAAAGGCTGCACTTATTTGGCTTCAGCCTTGAACTCCAACCCTTCCCACCTGAGGCAGCTGGATCTCAGCTACAACTACCTGCAGGACTCTGGAGTGAAGCTGATCTCTGTTCATCGGGACAATCCTCTCTGTAAACTAGAAGAACTCAGGTAAAACAATTTATCATACAGATTTTGAAATCTTTCTGGGATGTTGTTGTGGCCCCACCCCCACCACCATCCACCACTGTATGTTTCCTAGGTTTGAATCTCTTATGGTACCATCAGTTCTTTAATATCAACAATACAAAGAGCAAAAATGCCATGAAAATAGATTCAAGAATATTTTTGGAAAAGAAAAAAGTTAAAAACATCATTATACCACATGGCTTGTTAAGATGGGTATTTCTTAGAACATGCAACATGTCTTGTGGTTCAAAGGTTCATTAAATGTTCAAGTTCCCTTTATTGAGTTGTTTTATTTTCACACACTTATCTGGCAATTCAGAGCAGAAGCACATGAGCTGACACTGACCACACATGATAAATTACAGTAAATAGTAAGCACAATAAACAAAGGAATCAATGTGGAACAAGGTCACGTGCACTAGAGTACATATAATCACATTTTATATACATGCATAATATATAAGATATTGGTTTCAAAAGTCAGTTATAAACTATATTAATTCAAAGGCAGATATAAAAAATATCTTTACAAAAGCCATAAATAAATGACTGTAAAACTCCACTTAATTTCAGTGTGTCAGTTAATGATTAATATCATTGATATATCCCCCAACACTGCAGTACGGACCATAATGCGGAGTGCTACTTGAAATCAACACTTAAGAAATGTAAGTGATCTTCTACAATTTGTATCATTTTCATATACTTTTAATATATGTATTTGATGTGTCAAAAACAGTTGCACCTTTTGAATAAAGGACTTTTTTTTTTATAACAAAAGGATTCCTGAATTAACAAAGCAAAACTTTTTGACCAGAAAGGTTAAGTTTTGTTTTTAATTATTTCTTTCACCTGCCATCTGAGTTTAGTTTTGTTTGTGTGTAGATGTGACATACACTATATGCACTTGCTTTTCTTCCGCCTTTTCAGTTGTTTCTGGCCTAACAACATGTTGTTGTGTCATTTGTCCAGCTGTATTCTACAGTCTGGCAGTGTGGATTCTGTGATTTTGAGCTGATGTTATGTGGAACAAAATAATCCAGTCACACTTAAAATCAGCACAATGAAGCTGATCCAAGATAGTAAAAATGGGGGTTAGACAATCTGTGCAAGTCTGATACAAATGTAGGAACCACAAAGCAATTAAACTCCCACACACCTTTTCATTATCTATACCATTTTGGAGTGTTTCCCTCTTGCGTTTCCTTCTTTCATTCTACCCTCATTGGTTAAGGGCTATGACTGTTTTGTATGGTGATTTTTTTTATTAGACACAGAGCTTTTGCCTTCATTTGAAAAAGTATTAGAATGATTTCATGAGAAAACATTTTTGTCCTGTATAGATGCATGTACCCTGACATTGGACACAAACACAGCTGCCAAGTCTCTCTTCCTGTACGACGGTGGAAAGCAGGTAACGTGGATCAGGGAGCAACAGCAGTACCCAGACCACCCCGAGAGGTTCGAGAGTGTGTCTCAGGTGCTGTGTCACCAAAGCCTCACCCAGCGCCACTACTGGGAGGTTGAGTGGCGAGGACAATGGGTGGATATCGCTGTGACAATGAGGGGGATCCGTCGGAGGGCGGGCTATAATCTCTGTGGGTTTGGTTACACAGACCAATCCTGGAGTCTGTACTGCTCTGAGGACCATTACAGCGCTCAGCATGACCACCAGTCTGTGGAAATACCAGTGCCTCTGTCTCGATCCCGCAGGGTTGGAGTGTATTTGGACTGGCCTGGTGGCACCCTGTCCTTTTACAGCATCTCCTCTGGGACCCTCAGCCACCTTCAAACATTCAACAGCACTTTCACTCAGCCCCTCTTTGCTGGATTTGGGATGGAAAAGGATGACTGCTCTGTAACTATTTGTACAGTGGAGGGTGTGCAAGAACTCATTTCTCGGTCAGATAGTGCTGAAAGAATTGAGGAGTTTTGAGTGAGGAGATTAAATGGTGTTGTTCCTGCTCACAGAGGGTGGTGATAATGCTGAAGAGTCAAACTGGAAGAAAAAGCATCCTAAATTTTCATACAGGGTTAGGGTTACACTTATGGGTTTAAAACTTGTTTTGCAGTTGTCAAACTTGGAAGACAAAATATTACCATGAAAACATGGTGTGTTAAACAAAGGTGTGTTAAACAGCCAACTGTAAACTTTAATCTATCATTGTCTGTCATGGCCCAGGTAGTACTGGCAAATGATCTGTTGTTTTATCTAGGACATTTAATACCACTACGCCTTACTGTAAGGCCTAAACACAGAATGAAAGACTTGGTTGCAAAGAGCAAAAAAAGGATACAGGCCCTGCCTGAACTCCGGTGACCTCTACTTGCAGTCCACAGTTACTCCACTCATCCTTCGCAGTGCCGGTCACACTCACTATATCACTGGGGTCAGCGTGCTCTGGTCTGCTTCTCGTGTCACCAACTGTGTACTGAGCTCACCACTGATTTCATTTGATTTAGGTTAACAAATAGATGCAGGCAGACACAAAACTGAAATTCTTCAGGGGATGAGGATTATCATTCATTCTCCACTTCATATATAAATAAATCCATTCATGTGTTTGTAGTGTTATGTATGTGGGAATGTATGTGTATTTGGAATATTGTATTTTATCCTTTTTTCATTTTATATCTGGCCTTTGTAAAATACTTTGTAATTGCTGATTGTAATATGTGCTATATAAATAAACTTTATTATTAGCACAGTCTCCACAAAAATTGCTAGCTAGCAGCAGCACGCCACTTTAATGCATTTATATCTCTACTCTATCTCTGTTAGAGGTGTTCAGTACATCTATGATCAAATCTTCATCAACGAATATTCAAAGTGTAGTGACTATAATGAAACCCCATTCACTGACTGAATTAGTAGCTTTTAGCAGTGGAGCTCCCCACTGGTGACTGAGAGCACTGTTGTCAGCTCAGCCATGATTCACATAGTGCATTACTTCCTAGTTAAAGCACATTAAAATACCACCAAAGCTACAGAAATAACCATAATCTGAAAACTCTGTAAATGGTCATCTGCTGAGCTATTAAACATATGTGCAGTGCTTTTATGGGCTATTTTTGTACTGAACTGAACATGACTTGGACTAGCAACAGACTGAATGTACTACTGAACTGAAGATATTCAGAATCAGCACTGGGCGTTGGGCCATATGAACGATGATGTGATCACTCAATGTCACTGTTGTATGTACTGAGGTGCATGGGATGCGACTGCTTAGCTCAGAAAAAAACTGACCAAACTAGGCCTACATAGTCAGTGACTATGAATCTTTGAACTGAACTAAACAAAGTGATTTGAATCAGCTTAGTGATTTTCACCTCAAGTCTCTAACTCCTCTGTCTGGCTCATATTAAGTAAGACCTGCCCTCTTGACAGCTGGCAGCCAATCAAAAAACACAAATGCCAAACTGTGACTGTGATGTCTTCAAGCCTGCACATAAATACACCGCATTACAACATACTGACATACTTCTCCAATCAATTGTTGATAATGAGCAAGGGCAAAATCATCCAACAAGACGAAGAGTCTCCAGCCATGCTAGTGGTTCCTGGAGGCTGTATAGGTACAGCAGTACTTTGAGCTGAAGGCTAATGTCAGTATGCTGACATGCTCACAATGATCATTTTGATAATGTAATAATTTGATAATTAGCACTAAACAGAAAGTACAACTAACAACTACAACTAAGTACAACTAAGGCTGATGGGACACAAATGTATGCACCTAATTGAACAATCCATTCAATAGTTATTAACTGAATCAAATTAATAGCTATTTCACACGAAACCATGAATGTCAACCTCATGGTGCAGCTAGAGGTCAAGGGATCACTAAAGTCATTTGGACTCATTGTCAATGAACCGTGAATGTCAGCACAAAAGTTTGTGCCAATCCATCTGGTAGATATAGACATATTGGAGAGTGAAATATGTCTGTAGAGATAAACATATTTCACTGGATGACTGAAAATTTTGACCCACTAAAGAGTCAAAGTCAGGGAATCACCAAAGACTTTAAGATTCATGCTCTGGGGACCATGGATATCTGTTCAAAATTTCATGGCAATCCATCAAATAGTTCTTCAATCTGGACTATAGTGGTGAACTGAACAACAGACCGACATGCCATCCCTGAGGTCCACATCTGTAGCATGGCTGAAAACAGGCACAATGGTCCTGGAGCATCATTAAAAGGTGCAAGAAGCAAACACTGTCAGCCAGAGCCCCTAAAGTCCCGAAAGGTGATACTTTTTTATCTTGTGCGAACAAGTTATTATCTTGTGCACACAAGATTATTTACAATGAATTAATGTGTGAAACATTTAACCCTTTATTAATAATTCATAAACATTTATAACTGCAGGCCTGATGACTTATCAGTGACTGCGGCTATTAAGCCATTATTTACTACTTACAACACCAAAGAGCTTATTATAAAATCTTCTTTTAGGTGAAGCTAGAGGACAAAAAGGCAAAATAGCACATCAAATGTTTCAGCAGGATAAAATAAAACATCTGTATCTGTATCTGTATTACCACAACAATTATAAATCTTTTTTTAAACTTTTCTGGGACAGGATTCACGCTACACAGACTTTGTGTATACCCCTGAACAAATGACCAAGTAGACTATAGGGATGTTTAGAGCAAAGCCAGACCGACCATTCCAAAGCTTTAATGATTATGAATCATTAGTAAAGGGTTAAGTGCTTCGCACTTTCTGATAAGTCATCAGGTCTGACTCCAGTTATAAATTATTATAAGTCCATGGGTTAGTGTTTCACATGTTCTAAGTCATCAGGTCTGCAGTTATATTTAATAAGTAATTAATGAGAATGAATAAAGTCTATAGTTATAAATGTTAATAAATAGTTAATAAACAGATTTTTGTCTTGATGCTCTGCAGCCCTTTCTTTCTACACTGCAAAATTTCAGTGTATGTCATTCCGAGGTGAAAATAAAATGTGATTAGCTGCATTCTCTCTATTACATGGTGGCTATATGTGCATCTGTTGGCAGGCTCTATGTGGTTTTTCATATTAACTATAAATATGAATTTATAGTAAGCTATCTTGTGCGCACAATATAATAAGGTAAAAAATGATCATCTTTCCAGATTTTAGGGGCTCCGTAGTGTCACAATTCATTGAGTCCTGAAGGAGCTGCTCATTTCATAGCTGCGGATTTAAAAATGTTTGTATTCCATGCTGTTGCACAGGCACAAGGAAACAGAGAATGCCTTTAAGAGGCATGCAAAATACACAAAACATCTCCTGTCACTGACTTAAAGGTGAAGTTTGTAGAATTTAGCGGCATCTAGCAGAACGGACGTGGCAGAAATGGAATATTGGCTTCAACAACCCACAGCAGGCATTTCTTGTCTGAGTCAGTCTTGGACTGTTGTTTGCCTTGAGGGGTGGGGCCAGATGGGAAAAGTCAGAGAAACTGGACTGTAAACACCTCTGGTCATATTTTACTGCAGCAGTGTTAAAATGTCAAAGTTATGTGACATACTTTGCAAAAAGAGTATGTTACTTCAGAGGAATAGGTGAAGTTAGATGACTGGCTCTGTTAGTCAAACAAACTTGTCTGCATTACAAGAAGTGACTGCATTTATTGCAGACAAGAAGGTGTGGTAGTTTAGTGAGTGGGAAAAAGTGCTCCTTCTGTTGTGGAATTTGAGCTGGGATACAAGGTTCATCCAACATGCAGGTAAGTGTGTGGAGAAAGAAATGATTGATTATTACTGGTAGTATTTTACTCTTTAGTCTTCTGAAAGTCTGTCACCTATGAATTGAAAGCTTCAGTTTTCATTTAACATTCATTTAAGTACAGCTGTGCCTTACCTGTCATGGCTGTTTAATTATTTAGAAAATGTTATGGCTATATTATGGCTAACATGTCACTTTTGACCTCTGAATATCAGAACAAAATGAAGAGTAGGGTTGGGGGCTATGGGCTGATCTTGGCCTTTCTCTTGAGCTGCCCAGTGCAGGCTGAGGTAAAGAATATAAAACTACACTACCACACTACTTCTCTCTAATATCTTTCGCCTACTTTCTCTAATATGTTTTAGACAACAACAAGTTTATTCTCAGCTCAGGCTGTTATGTCTGTATTTTTTACATTGCACATTTAAACTACCTCAAGTCTCACTTAAAACTGTTTCTGTGGTATTGCTAGAACCAGCAGAGGGCAGTTTCTCCTCAAGGTACGGAGCATGTTATTATTGCTTCCAGTATGCCAACCATTTCATATAATGAACAAGTTATGGAGGTACAAGGCACCATTTATTTAAATATAACTTTTGTTCATCCTATTCTTGTTGTTCTTCTCTGTCTCTTGTCATGTAAACCTCAGGAACAGACTGCACACAGATTAAGGCTCTCTTACCACAAGCATCCAGTGGGGTTTATGTAATCCAGCCTGCCGGAGTGAAGACTCCCTTCAAGGTATGACAATATGCATTAAACATGGTATGTAATGTGCAAAGCAATTCTTGCTTGTAACTGACTGTTTGCTAAACCCGCATCCCTTAGTATACATTCATTCCATTGGCAGAGGCTTTTATCCAAAGTGACTTCAAAATGAGGTACAATCCTTGCCACAATAGACAAGGAAGAAGACTTGAGAATAGTGCCTCAATTTTCAGTTCATGTAGTAACATATAAGTGCATAGCAAATGACATTTTCTTACACAGAGATGGAAGAGAAGTTTGGATTGAGAGTTCCAGCCTCGCAGTGAAAGCAGGAGTAGTCAATGTTCATTTACAGATCTTTGTGGATGTGAAGGTTCTTAACCTGAATGATTTAGTTCAGGTAGGTGGGTGCTATGCTAGTGGCCACTCCTTTGGCGAATATTAGCAACTTCAACTTAATGCGAAAGACAACAGGGAGCCGGTGGAGAGTAGTGCAAAGTGGGGTGACATGAGCTGTTTTTAGCTGGTTGCAGACCAGAAATGCCTCCACATTTTGGCCCATCTGCTGAGATTTTACTGTACATGCTGGCAGCCCTGCCAGTAGTCAAGGGGAGAGATGACTACTGCTTATACAATGAGCTGAGTGGCATAGACCTGATCTTTCTATTACGATAACACATTTTATGTGACAACACACCCAGATTCTGATAAGAAGCATCCAGGACTGATTCCCACGCTGGGGAAATACTACACAGTGGATGTACTATTCGTGAACAATTTTTTTTTTAAACTCTGGGCTTGGAAGTAACCCTTAATATCTTAGTTTACATTAGAGCCAACAAACACACTGTTTAATCCATTCCTTACTTTGCTCTTGTGTGTCTGGTTTTGGAAAAGGCTAAAAAGCCAGACCAACCCCCAAACACTTTAAATACAGAATATTGCTCTTACTACAGCCACATACACACTGCTACAAGAAAGCTTTACAGACCTGCTGAGCCTAGCTACAGCATGGTTGCTAAGCTATGAATAAACAATCACAAACACAAACAATTTAGAACATCAACAGTTGGGAAATTTTGGATTTAGGCACTGTTGTACACTAAAGAAAATCAAAGAGTGTCTTTATTTTCATTGAATAAAAGTAACATTATAGATCTAAAATCCACTTGGTAAAGGTAGATAATACCAAATAAAAAAAGATATGTTATCATAGATTTAAAAATCTGAGTACATTTAAGCTTAAAATGTTGTACTTCTGTGTACGTGTCCCTAATTTTACTCAGGTTTACTTAAATCATATGCGTGATTATTATCCACTAAAATAAATAAAGTCAAACTGTCAGCTAGGACAGAATTTGTAAAAAAATGTTTTATTTTTTTTGGAGTTGTATCTCACTTTTTCAAATTGAACCCATAATGTAATCTTTTCCATAGCTTTGTAGGACATGTCTCAGTCTTTAGAAAATGTATAAAAAAGCCCGGCAGCTTGTCATCTTAACATGTGTTTTCTTGACTTCCTGCTTAGGTGTACTGTGAGATGCGGTCAGATGGAGGCTGGACAGTGTTTCAGAAACGCAGTGGTGGATTGGTTTCCTTTAACAGGAAATGGGCAGCATATAAAAATGGTTTTGGATGCCTGACACGTAAGTTAAGTACTCAACTCTTGTGTTAACTGCTGTGTGTGTCATTGTTAGTCATTATGAATCCTATGACTGTTTAAAACTGGTTGGGTTTGTTGAGGCTTGTGAGGTTCAGTCTAAGTTTAGATGACTGACAGACCTTACTAAACACAGGGTGATTATAAATATCCCAAGGTTTTTGTTTAATAAAAATCTATGCAAATAAGGTTGTGGTGCCAAGGAGAGAACTGTGCAGACAAATAGATACTTCATTTCCATATACAAGCACAAAATGTGACTTTTAACTTTTAGCTGAGCTTGAATCATTGACTAACTTACCTGCAGGCAGCCTAAAATACCTGCATCTTGCAGCAAGCAGACAGTTGCTGTTGTAAAGAGCCACACTTGGGGCAATGCAAACCTAATGTGATTTAATGGCTTTGAAACATGTTTTGAATAAAAGCATCAGCCAAGTGGTTAAAATTTGTCAGAAAAACATAAATTCTTTCTTTGTGCTCTGCTGATTCCCTCAGAGGACCACTGGCTTGGTCTGCAAAAGGTTTTCTGTTTGACCAAGAACAAAACCAAAAGATGGAGTATGAGGGTGGACCTGTGGGACCATGAAAGTGGCACTGCTTTCGCAGAGTACAGAAACTTCAGATTAGGCAATGAGAAAACAGCTTTCAGACTGCATGTTGGGACATACAGCGGAAACGCAGGTATTGCAGGCCCTTCTGACAGCTGCTTTTTAGCTTTAATCACTTTCCTTCGCTTTTTATAGACACAAAAATAATCTTTTTGCCTTACTTGTTGACTTTTTCCACTTCTGTGCTTTATTATTTTAATAAATGTAAATTAAAGCTGCTCAGTGCAGCAATTTTAAACATCAGAACATCATTATAAAATAACTGTGAAGCCTTATTAATGCAAAACATAAGACTATGACAGAAGTTTTACTGTTTATTGTTGCTACATATTCAACAGTGTCTTGTTGCTTTTAGGGAACCTCAGTACATGTTTCTCAAAAACAGACATTTCCCATAAAGATCTTTGATCTTTCAGTCACTTTGAAAGTAACTTTCACTTCTTCCACTATCTGCTGTCAGCACAAACTCTGAAAGTTTCACATGTAGCTCTGTTTGTTCTGAAACAACAGTGCCCTCTTTCTTGTTTTGTGGTGTAAAGCCATCCAGCAGCTGAACTTGACTTGACTTGATAATGAAGTGTAAAGCTCATTTGTAATGTGTCTAAATGAATGAGGTGTTAATTTATTCATGATGAAATCCTACACATGGCAGCTTTAAACCCCAGACTTCCTTTAATGATTTACAACTCTGTTCAAAGGTGATGCCATCCGTGGTGCCTATCCAGGCATTGACCAGAACGGCTATGGTTTCAGCACCATCGATCGGGACAATGATGGCTGCTCCCCATGCATCTTTGGCGACATTGCTCAAAGGGAATGTACCTCTTCAGAAGGTGGAGGTTGGTGGTACAGTCGTTGTGGCTCTGCCAGTCTGAATGGCGACTGGCATCCTGCTGGTGACCACATTGGTTGGGCGTCAGGCCTCCACTGGCAAACCTGGAAAACACATGCCCCTTACTCCGCCAAGGCCACAAGGATGATGATCAAGTCTCTGTGAGAGGACCCCAACCATGTGTTCTCTTCTAGCAGCACAACATTTAGGCATTTACTGCATATGTGAAATTATATTTACATGCTTTTTTAAGGTCCCCTTCAAAAAATGTGTGAATGTATGTACAGTTTCACACTAGAAGGCTGTTTTCACATTTGTCTGCTGAGAGGGGAAAGTTTCTCTGTTCCAATCATGTTCCAATATGTCAAAATATGTGACGTGAAAGCTTGAAACCAAATACACTGAAAATGGACTTCACAGTAAAGTACAGTAGGCCATGTCTTCTGTCCAGCAGCTTAACTATTGGAATAATAATTATTATAATAATAATAATTAGGTAGTGAAACTTGGTTGTGGAAAAACCATAGCAGACACAAATAATAATATAGACATATAAGATGTCTGAAGAGGATTCTTAAATTTAAGAAGACATTGGTTTTGCTGTATATTTCACACTTGCAGGATATTATTGCATTTGGAGTTAATTCTTGATGGTCTGGAGGCCAGTTGTTGCTGGAGGGTAAAACACTTTTTTGGGATAATTTGTTTTTTAAAATTTTAATATATTATTTTACTTGTACTAAGTAACTTTTGTAAGAATTTTGGTACATTTAATGAAACAGTATGTATGGAGTTTGCACTGCTAACACTAATAATATACAAAGGGCATTTATTTCAGTATGAAAAAAAATAAATATTCATTAATTAATTTTTTTGCAGAACAAATATTTTTTGCAAATGTTTTTTTTTTTTAAATTTCTGTTAAGAGAATATACCATGTGATTAATAGTGATTTCACTTCAGTGATTTAATCTGAAAACTGTTATTACATAAATACAACAAAAATACACCACATTCAATACGGTTGTTCGAGTTGGTTTTTACATAGGTTTTGTATATATAAAATAAAAGTAAAGAAATGTATGACACCTAAGAAATTACATTTTTCCACGTTCCATCAACATAACCCAGCAAACATTTCACAGCATCTTATTTAAATTAGATTTAATTTATTAATATTGCATCAAAACTCTGATAAACTACATGAAAATAGTCTTTGTTTCTGCTGTTGAGATAAAGTTTGATATTATTTAATACTAAGGCTGTTATTATACATTCCTGAAAAATTGATTGACTTGCAGTTATATTCTTACTTGAGTGACTGTCAACTGAGAGAAAAATCTCACACTGCTGGTTAACATCAGTTTATGGTGCATAAACCATCCCAGGAGTCATTTTGAGTCAAATTTACTTGTTTTGTTTACTAATGTTATATCTCATATGTACAAAAATCAAGGTGCTCTTAATGACTTTGGGGTTGCCAGGCAACCAGTAGAGACTCCAGGAAGTCTCTGTGATGGGCCAAGAAATACACTAGCACAAACTGTCATTTTTATACTTTTGTTTTTGTACGGAAACAAACAACATATTGTATGTGTGTTAGTGAGCTTTAGAGGTGCTTATGGTGCTTGTACCTTTTATTACCTTTGGACAGAGCCAAGCTAGCTGCTTTTCCCAGTGTTTCCATTCATTCTGCTAAGCTAAACTATATTATAACTAAACTATACTATTTATCATAGACAAGCTAATTACGGACTGAGCCTCTACAGTTAAGTGATCCTGCATCTCCCAGGATGGTGCTTTACAATCCCAAGTCACAAAGCATGATGTTGTATATGTTAAGCTATTTCATTCAGCAGTAGTTTCATGTAAGGAGTCTCAACAACTACTCAAGATCCAACCTGCAGCAGCTTTTCATCCTGATCTGTTTCTTTTTTTTTGAGGTATATTATGCTCTGTCAACTTCCCTGGTTAAAAATAGAAAAATAGTAGGTGTATTTCAGCAACTAGCAGATACCCAACAAATACTCATCTAGCTGCCCTTTTGAGGGCATATGTAGGACAAAACAACATTAATGATATTAGTAATAATGGGAGGTGGTGGATGGAGGTCGTGTGGCAGGTGGTGGGCCAAGACCATCTCCCAGATGTCCAGCAGATGAACATTCAGTCCTTTGAACATGGCCCTGAGTACCTTGTCACGCTGCAGTGAGTACCAGTCGCTGTTGGTTAGCGCTGCATCAAGCGTCATAGTTTTGGGGTTTGCAGTCCGGATTAAAACCAGCGTGCCTGGAGCCCTGTCCAGCAGCCGCACCACCGCCCTGCGGATGCTCTGCAGCCGCCGGATGTAGACCTCGATGGGGAAAGTGCTGAAGTGTGCCCAGATGCCAAAAACTACAATGGTGTTGGTGCCTCCAACTAAACGGTCTAGTTCATTGGCAATGTAGTGCAGCTCGATGGCTGGGACACTAATAGAACGGACAGGGGGACCGTGGAATCGGAAATTCACCAAAATGTTGTTTGCGTAGTCTAAAGCCATGAAAGGTCCAACTCGAACTGAACTGTGCAGGTCAAACTGCTTGAGATCTAAAAGTGTTACAGAAGGAAAGAATTAGGACAGTATAAACAAAATCAAACCTTTGCTAAAGAATTTCTGTTGATTAACTACCTGGTAGTACTGTGTTGAGATGTTCAAACCACTGCCTGATGGTAGAGTCGCCATACAGGTGGACCACCTTGCCTTTCAGACATTGGTTGATGACAGAAGGAGTGTTGAACTGGCGGACTGTGGTGCCACTTAGTGCTCGCCACGCACCCTGGTAGTAATAGCCAACAGGTCCAGAATGCACAATGCTGCTCTTCACCTCTGCTTGATCTGAGGAGGAGTTAAATGATAAGGGAGGAAACATCTGGTATAAAGTCATTTAAAAGCCACTTATGTCTTATCTTCATTCTGTAATGACTAGATATACTGCTAACAGTTAACACTTTTAGTCTGGTATTTCATGCTCTAATCGCTCTTCAAAAACTGGTCTGACTACATCTCTACAGGAGAACGCTGTCTAGAACGTAGTGGTAAATTTTATACAAATGTTCATTTCTCTGACTGGTTTACTTCTAATAATCTGTACAACATTCAATTTTGAATTATTATTACTAATAATATAGGCTGTGGTGGTGGTAGAAGTAAGAATTGTGCATTACCTTTATGTTTTGGCAACACGGTGACACTAGCAGATCCTGAAGCTTGAATGTAGACTTTCATGTTGACACCACTGAAGAAAAGCATGCAGAATAAAATACACTTACTACACTAAAATACACATACTCTTACAACTCTTAACAACATAAAACACAAGAAAGGCAGTCTACATTTTAAAATAATTTCATGAAGTTAAAATTAGAATAATAAGCATTAATATGGGGTACAACTGCTTTGAAGAAAATATTCAACATTACATAAAACCTAGCCCATAAAAATCAATTTTTTTAGAAGTGAGTTAAAGCGATGGGGTCCAAAGTGAAAATTTATTTCACTTCACTTCACTTCACTTCATTTCACTTCTTTCTGAAAAGACCACACCCAAAATAAAACGTATACATTTACAAAAAAACATAAATGAATCATTGCAAACACTATCCATTGAAAAAAAGTCAACTAACATGATCCAGTCTGGACTGGTTTTGGAAGTAAAATTCCCATTAATTTTTCCCAAAGACAACATTATGTGATTCAAAGTGTGAGCACTTCTATGACTTGGATTGGCATGAAACTCTCCTAGTTGAATCATCAGTACAAAACATAGAAAAAAATTGTGTTAGAAAATATATAAAAAATATATATAAATATATATAAATAATGTGGAAGCTAACGATTATGATGTTGAGAAACTTGAAAAGACAATCTATAGCTTAAATCAATTCAGCTTTAAATTTTGGGTCAACTGTCATGTCAACTGTCATTCAGAAACTGTGTCGCTGTGTTATTTCAACTGCAACAACAAAGTGTTTTGAGTTGGCTGTCAGTCTGATTTACACCTCTGACTGGCTCTTTCTCCATAGCAGCTGCAATAGAGGCTGATGGGTAATGTAGTATTTTGAGTTGTCCACCTTGCAGAAAATTGATGGCCACAACTTAAACCTATAGGATTCTTCCTTTATCCAGCAGTGTCCCATGATTCTATGTTAAGTAATTTTGAGGATATCGCTAAAAAAAAATTGAAATGGGAATATAGAATGGGGAAAAAACACCTTCAGAATCAGCAGTTCCTGCCACTTGGCAAATCTTTTTCACTTTGTGTTATCTTAGACTGTAAACATCTCTAGATTCAATCATTACAGTCTCAAGTTACACAATTTCCCACCAAGGAGATATATAAGTAACACTATGTTTTTATTAAAAGCCAGACTTGTCTTTTTGCTCACTCACTTTTGAAAAAGCTTCTCCTCCTCAGCCTTGAGCTGTTTATTAAACCCAGCATTGTAGTTGCTGACCCTGGTATCACAGCTCAGTGTCTTCGGCTTGTAGCAGAACCACGGCTCGCCTGTAATGAGGTCAGTGTAGTTGCACAGTGGCTGCTGGGTCGGACGCAGGCAGACATTACAAGTGGTATCTTCAGAGACTGAGCCTGAGTGGAAGACACTCCCGAAATAAATCCTATCTGGCTGTTCTCTGGTCAGCCTGTGCAGCACCGTGACAGCCTCACTGGGGTGAACCAGTGTCACCTGATAGGACAGAAAACCAGAGTTCAAAGTTCAACCCCATTACTTGGCCTCTGTCATAGCAGTAAAAACAAATAAAGTGAACACTACTAAAAGTTGCACACTTCATTTCAGGTGTAAACCAGATTGATTTCCAGATACTCATGTCTAGAGAACTGATCATTCACTAAAACCCTCCCCCGAGCAACGATTGTCCAATTATAATTTAGCAACCATAACTAGACACAGCAGACCTGTCAATCTTTGGATTTCTCCACATGGTGAAGTTGTGTGCATGGCTCATGCAATACTTATCGAGTGCCCAGGGCTCTAAGATAAATGACAACCTTGTTTCCAAATGTTGCTGCTTTGTAATATAACTCAATGTGTAGTGTGTAATATTTGTCAAAAAGACTTGAATCTTGTTAATATTGTTGGTCCAGAGCATGGCACAACATCAAGCTGACATATTCTTGTAAAGGCTCAAATTGCAATGAGGGAACTCCAGGAACACAGATATGATGTGGCAGTGCTAGGCAGTGCTAGGAGGTCTACACCTTTTAGTACTCAGTGGCATCTGCCAAAACAATTATTGTCAATAAAAATGTCCTTTTCTCCTGCTCTGCTTTTTTGAAATGATGGTACAGGTTTAGATACATCTGTTTCTCTTTGCTGTATTATGTTAGTTGTTTTATATGTCAATAAATTGGTTGCATTATGTTACCAGCTTTATATGATGTCAGGAAATAAGTTGCCACTTGATGGAAAAAAACAATGTCTCAATATGTCAGTGGAATTTGTCACTCTTGGACATACTGAATTTCAAAAGTTCCACTGCCACATCAAATTATACTAAATCTTTGATTGCTGAATTAGTTTAGCACTTCTCAATCTGACTCTAGCAATCAAATCTGGATTATGGTAGAGTGGATTTTGATTTTGGTAAGAGTGATGACAGCATACAGAATAATCCAACCACTGTATGAAATAAAGGATCCACTGTTAAATTACAAAGGATTTTAAGTAGTAAATCTGCCCCCGTTATCATTGTAAACTGCATATGTGCCGTGTGAAAACGAAAAGTTGACAGGCCTAGCAACAGTAACTGAGGGGGTTGGGGCTTAGCTAACAGTCTGTTAGAAGATTGACACAATCACATTTTACATCATAGTTTTTAGCATCACCTCAACCTGTGCGCTTCCCTCCCAGAGTAAAGAAAATACAGCAGAGTAGGAGCCATTGAGATGATCCAGCACTTGTCCAGACACACCTGCACTAAGTGCTTGGTTGTGCAGACGGGCAAGTAAGACGTCTCCGCCAGACTTCTTAGGACGCCCCTGGAAGTCATACATTTTGATCATAACTTCCAGCTGATCCCCTACATGCCACTGTCGTCCACCCTTCTCTGGGAGAATAGTGAAGGTGCTGTGGGCAGGATCGGTGGTCTGCTCCAGGGAAAGAGGATCTGGCAAGGATGGAGTTTCAGGCCAAGCAATGGAGTCTAATAGGAGGCGTTCCTCCAGAGCATCTTCAGGGGACCGTGGCTGGAAGCTGCAGAAGTGGTGTTGCAGGTGAGGTCTTGGAGCAGGGAAGGTGGAGATCACTTCATGCGGAAGCTGGCAGGGGTCAAGAGAGTGATGTGACAAAGATATATATATAAAAAAACTTTATAATGTAAGACAGATGAACTAAATGACACAAAAGGAAGAATCTTCCTGCCCCACATCAGAAAATCACTGAATATTTGTAGGGGTTGATGAAAGTAGCTGATCAAAGTCTCAGTGATAACAGCAACATGAAAAAGAGAAAGGGAGGAAAACTACAGTCAGAATATCCTTACAGTCCTTACTGTTCAGTAACAACTGTTGTAATAATTTAAATGTTGCTTTTCATATTGTGTGTCTACAATTATACAGGTTGATGAATTTAAGGTGCACTATTTATCAGAGAGCAATTTTTCTCCTTTTTCTAAATCCTTCTTAATGAATTTTCAAATGAGGACAATCTTACAATTTGATTATGATGTTAATATTTTACACAACTTAAGTGTTCATACTAGTTATTCTGGTGGAAATCTAATGTAGTTTTGATTTTCCTCTTCATATACATCTCAAAAGTGAAGGTACAAATATAATGTTAAATCGGTCTAAAATGTCTGTTTGTAACAGTACTCTTTCTATGCATTGCGTTTTCATTGTGGAAGTACTGTATTTGTTTCCGCTAAAGAATGTAGCAAAAAACATTTCTGCACTGAACTCATGAAAAGACCAAACCCAACAATGAATTGATCCTACTAACAAGTATTGTCTGTGTAGCCCAAGCCTGATATATGTGGATTATTCCTCTGTGCCATAGAGCTCTAATGTTGCCCAAAAATGATTAAAAACACATCAGTGATCCACACTGTTGCACTGGGTGACATGTTCTTTTATTACTATTAACATGGTCATTGTAGTTTATGTTGAGGTAAGCCCACATACATTGTTCCACTGCCATAAACATTCAGCAAATGCATATTTATCTGTGGTTGGGAAAAGTCCCCAACAAATTCACTATTTTCAACTGGTTGACTAATGTTGACTAAAAACTACAGTAGCCAACTGTTTCAATAAATTACTTGGCTTTTAAAGAAAAGGAAGCTAAAGCAGTATTTCAGTGGGCCCAGGTTGCTACACTTTAGCTGCACCAGGATGATACACATTTCCACTACACCCTCACAGCAGGGGCTAGCTGTGCCACTTTGGTCCTGCATTCTACCAGGGCAGCAACTCCCACCAACAGAGCCATGTCATCAGCACCTGACTGGCTTAAAAATATGTTGTTATATGCCAGGTTCGATAGAGAAGGGCATTTAAGAGTCACAGTATCAGCCTTAGCTCAACGCGACTCCATACACCCTCCAAACAGGTAAGGTAAAAGTTGTACATATTTTTGACCTGTTTTTAAAGATTTACAGGTACATCTTCAGTACTAATGGGCTTAGGGCTGAGATCCACAGACAGGGTAGGGAATGTATTGAGAGATGGACTAACACATTGTTGGTTTTGGTCTTTTCAAGGGATTTATTGACGATAAGAAAATAATAAAATGAAAATAATAAAATGAAAATATATAAAAATATAAATATTTGAATTAGGAGTTTCTGCTGACACTCAAATGCATGATTGTTAGCAAAAGAACTATTTTCCTAAAATGTCATTTGTTTACAAATATTGATGAAGAACATTACTGCCATCCAAAGCCACACTGCATATGAAAACAATATCCTGAAATCTGACTATTTCAAACAGGGTCCACCCTTCAAGCAGTCCCACTCAAGACCTAATTCTCACCTCCAGGATGTCCATGTTAAAATACACAAAGATGAAGATAAACAGAGCCAGGAAAAGGAAGATGGCGGCAAACTTTGGACGGCAAAAGCTGACCACTGTTTCTCTACAAGCTCTGGCCTTCATGATTGAGGATCAGTCTTCATCTGTGGCTATAAAATGACACAAACAAACAGTGTTAATTGACACCTAGTTTAGTTTTATTTATGTTAGTGATTACTTGCAAAAACGCTCATTACATTCAAGCCCTTGCCAAACGAGTTCACACAATGCTGATTAAACCTATCACCACCAGATTAATCTGTCTGTATGTCACAGTGTAGAGTTTTTACATCTCATGTCCGTGGCGACATTCTCGTGCTAGCTGTCTGTTTTTGTGCCAGTGGACCGTAAAAGCATATACGTTTTTATTGGCCCTCTCTGTGTGCCTGTCATTCAGGGTGTGCATGAAAGTGTGCTGCATGCCTGTGTCAGGCAATCACAGCCGAGTGCCTCCCTTCACTCTCACTGCCAGAGGGGGAAGACAAAAGTCCCGCACTCCAGCTTTAACCTGAGCAATGATATTATCTCTATGCAAATAGTGTGGTATGTTTGCCTTTAAATCATTTCTACTAACTTAATCCAGTCACCCAGGACATTCCTCTGATTGACTGACCATCAACCAAGGCTATAACCAAAGTAAGCAGAGTCACTCCCCTTGCAGTTTAACATGAGGATTCATCCCCAAGTGGCCAAGTCATTTACCCATTGCACCATAATGTAAATACTTATAAAGTAAATACTACTACAGTCTTTTGCAATCTGACACCGTGTCTGTGGGTAAGCTGCCTTAAATGGCTATTTATTAAAAACAGGAGCTAATACCTCAAAAAAGGGAGGAAGAGGAGAGGACAGACAGGTGGACCACGGCCGAGATACCAAGCACCCACTGGTAGAGTGCTGGGAGTATCCTAACTGTGAAAAGGGATAAAAAAAAAATTCAAATAAAAACACAATGCTAACAAACCATACTACTAACAACAGTGACAGGACTCCCAGTATACAGACTACACCTGTGAAAAACTGCTATGAGTCATAGCAAAACAATACTAAAATAACCACTAGAGCACTGTTACAAATTAGGTGCAGCGTAAAGATTAAATTGCGATATTTACATTTACATTATATACCTTGTACCAGGTATCTTTTATCTCACTGTGTTTGAACCCCTACCATTACCCTTACATCACCACTGCATAGGTCATAGTGCCCCCTTGCTACAATAGGAAATGGTGTGTGAGTGTGAGGTGTGAACATCTACAACGTCTAATCTAAACATTCAATCAACAGTTGCAGTTATATTCAGATCATAGACTTAACCTCTTATGATGTCACTGCAGATACACGTCCAGGTTGTGTCTGTAACTCAAATGTTATTTGTTTTCAAGGTTTACTAACAAGAAAATAATTACTCAGTAGGTGTTGTGTGGGTGAAAATCTTTGGCCTGAGTTGGCAGCCCATATGTGGAGTATTAAACAGACAAAAATATCTTTTAATTTTATTTTCAGTTTTTGTATCACTAATAAATGACTGCAGTTGTAGGCTAAATTTACACTTAATTTATCTTAACAACAGAGAAGATCTGTGAATCAGGATGTGTCATCTGTATCAAAATCACCAGAATTTTTAGTTGTCTGTGAACATCTTCAGACTTTATAACATAATTGATTCATAAACTTGGTTGGGTACTGAGCCTGTTGGGAGGCTTTAATACGTTTGTCTTTTGGACTGATACTGCATGCCGAACGTTTGCCAGGTGTAAAAAAATATAGTAAACAGTCAAATTCAAAGTCTGAGTTTCAGGTTTCAGGTTTTTAAATTTTTTTTACTTATCTGAAAGAGTACAGCCATGATGAGAGAGAGATCTGATAATATATTTGATCTAATGTGCTGTATGCTTCTGCATCTTTTTATGCACAGATCTGGGTTGAATCTGAAATATGTAAATAACATGAAAGTACAGAAATATGCCAGGAACAAAGGGTTTCTGCTGCAAGTTACAGTAGTTAAACTTGTTAAAACTATGAAAATGGTTAGAAGCCACATTTAGTTTTCACAATGTGTATGGATTAAAGCTTCAAATGTCATCAAATTCAATCTAAGCATACAAACATTTAATAATCAACATTTAAGCATATCATGTGTCTTACCTCAGCAGAGATTCATTTTTAAGGAACACAGTAAACTCAGATTGATCGTGGAGTGTATCTTGCTGGTTTGCTGGTTTTCTTTGCTTTACATTGGGAAATGATTCTTGTTGAAGCCTGTTCTTCTTAACCACTCCCACATCGCACCGCCCCGACATGGTGCTTTTCTTTTTGTCACAACAGTTGTCTCAGTGGTTTTGATTTTCCTCAATCTGCCCTTACTACTCTCCCCCCGGCCCATTCATGTATTCTGTCGATTGCCCACCAAATGCTGTCTTGACTCCCACACACACCTACTCACCTGTTCTCACTCTGCCTGTCAAATGCTATTTGCCTAACAACCTATGTGGAGTCCTTCTATACGTGCCCCTGTCTTAAATACCATGTTTGTTTTTTTTCTGTTTCCTTGTTCAGCTTGTTTTTCAGCCTGCCTGCCTGCAGGCACCCGTCTTTGAATAGTTGTTGTAGTTATTACGCTTCTGCCTTTAAAAGAGCCTCGAGCTCAGAAGCCAAACACGTACACACATCAGACATTCAAAGTATCACATGTTCAGATAACAAAAACGTAACCGCATGGTGGCACTCTGAACAGCCAATTTTACATTTTGATCAAAATTAAGATAGAAGCCAGACTCTTGGATGAATACACCTCTTGTTGCAGGCCACAGCCATTTTTGAACACAGCTTCCCTCCAGTTTGACTAAAGTCTATTAGGATCAGTCTATTTGGATCAGGTCAGGTCTCCTTTTACTGCCACGGGTCTAACGTCTGAATATCAATATGTTCAATACCCAAGTGGATCCGATTGCACCTGAGTGTATGTGGTATCAACTGTGATCATGTGGTACGTCACAATCACCATGGGGGAAAACGGTGTGTTTTGAGGAAGTGGAGAATGTAAACTGTGTATCACTGCGAAGAACAAGTTGAAGAAAAAGGAGAACAAAGAGGTAAAACAAACCGGTGCATAAGCTACAAACAAACAAAGAAGAAAAAAAGTTCTGACAAGCTGAAGTTATTTTAGAAAAATCAGTTGTCTACAAGATTTATGCTGTTAAATGAATTTTGGATCTTTGGAATTAGATTCACATATTACATTTATTATTAATTTATATTCAATAAAATAAAGAGTAAATAGGTTAGAACATTGCCTTTTGTCAATCTCTCACCCAATTGGCTACAGAAGGTTTTATTGTTGGTGCAGGAGGTGGAATTTTCAGTTATTATTATATGTTATAAATGTGTTTGAAGCATATAAACAAATATTTTTTGTTTCTATTACTTTACATTAATTTTTAGGGCATTATTATTACAGGTTTATATTGCTGCTATGGGTACTGTGCAGCATATTTGTATATTAACGATAAAATACAGGAGTACAGAATAATAAAGTGCAATTTCATTCTTTTAGCATATTGTGTTTTGTGTTCAGGTTTATTTTTACAGTGCAGACTTTTCTTTTCAGTGGCAGAGTGGACAAGGTTGGAGTGTAGCCTACTTAAATAACACCCAGTGGACACTATTAGGAGCCCTAGTTTACCTGAACACTAATCCGAATATCTCATCAGTCATGAGGCAGCAAGTCAATATGCAGACAATGGTGTAGAGCCTCAGTTAATGTTCAGATCATACATCAGAATTGGGAAGAAATATTATCTACTGTGGACTCTTTGCTGGTGTCAGAGAGAATGATTCGAGTTTTTGGAAACAGCTGCTCTCCTAGTATTGTGATGCATAACAGTTTCTAGAGCACACAGAGAATATTGCGAAAAACAAACAAAAAAGTCCAGTAAACAGCAGTTCTGTGGGGCAGAAGCACAAGAGGTGAGAGCAGAGTGGCCAGGCTGATTTAAACTGGCAGGAAGGTGACAGCAACTCAAATAGTCACACAGTTGGGTGCACAAAAGCATCTCAGAACATAAAACTCATTAAATATCAAGGATGAACGACTACAACAGCAAAATGTCCTTATGCCACTGGAATAATTATAGACTTTTAAAATCATAGACTTTTACAGTAATAGTTGTATTTCCTTACTCCTTAAAAGATTTAATATAGAAGAATGAATATAAATTAAGAAAATCGATTTTTAAAAATAAAAAATGACTGTTTTAAGTCAATTCTTAATATTTTTCAAGACAAAAATGAAACAGATTTTTAATTTAAATTTAATGATCTTTTATTAAAAACTACTTTGAGAAGATCTAATTTTAAACTTTCTCCCCTGTCAATTTCCTGTTCATTATTTATCTATTTCATTATTATTATTATCATTATAATTTATTCATTTTAGATAACTGTGTGATTTCATAATGTCCTATGAACCTGTTTTTCTTTTTTCTTTAAATTCTATTTATTCAAGAAATATGAATCAATTAAAATTTTAATGAATTGATTCGTATGAGCAATTAATTAATTAATATAATAAACCCAGGCAATATACTGTGGCCATGCATCCATGGCTGTGGCTCAGTATGATGCATCATAGCTACAAACAAAACAAAACAAAGCAAAACAAAACATGATGTTAGGACATCTCTATTTTGATGCTTTTTTGTGCACTCATTTCGTTTACATTCAAAGTACATGTCTTAATCACTGAAAAATTCAAATGTGTACCTCACTGTTACTTTCCGGATTAATTATGAATGGTGATGGTAAAAATATTAGTAGATGCTAGTAATTAGTATTAGTATTGAGTAGAAGCAGAATACTTCACAACTGCTATCAAACATATATTGACAAGCTACAGCACCAGTCTAGAGAGAAACACACACACACACACACACACACACACTTGTTCATTTCAGTCTTAAAACAAATCTTGATTCTCACACCGTCTATATGGTCCTTAATATAGATCAGTGCTTGTAATATAACTAAACATTGATTAATGGGGAATTAATTTGCTCAAACCTAACGCTACATCAAGACAAAAGTTTGACTTTGAATCAGTCAGATGAATGATGAAATAGCATATTGTTTCCTAATAACTGAAACTAACTGTCAGTGCTGTTTACAACAGTTACTGAGGTTGACAACCTTTTAGCTTAAGAAAACATCATGTTAATAGAGTTATTGTGTATTGTTAGTGCATGTATTTAAAGATCTGTAAGTCCTTTTGTAGCAGGTTTCAATCTTGTGCTTTGACTTTTGTTTGTTAGGATGTCCTGTAGTTTGGATAACAGATTGCATCTTTAAAAATGTTTACAGAACAGTAAGTCATCTAGAAACAGGTGGAAGTCAGACCTTACCAGTTTTTTCAGCCACTTGCTTTGAATTTGATGTCTTTCCATCACCCGACGCCTGGGCTGTCCCTGTGTTTTTCTCTTTCCTCCTTAAACTTTTTTCTTTCGATCCTGAATAAGTTGTACGTACCTTCTTCCTTCCTGAAATACTTTTCTACTTGGCTTCCCTGTGAACAAGTTGTACGTACCTTCTTCCTTCCTGAAATACTTTTCTACTTGGCTTCCCTGTGAACACCAGTATCGTTACACCCTCTTTCCTCACTACTGGCTTTTGTGTCTCACACGCTGCGGAAATGTAAAACGCCCCCCCTTTCAAATTCTGACAAAGCATGAGGCAGAACTGTAACTTGTAGCCTATGGTGTTGAAATCAGCAGTCAAGTTATCTAAACTATTAAGTTACATTAACATAACTGTAATGTAAAGCAGCAGCAGATAAACTGGACGGTTAAAACAACACTAATGTCAATTTAACAAACTTAAGCTCCACTGAAGAGTTTTCCTAGCTACTTACTTCGTTGTATTTTGTGTAATATTATTATTTGATGCCGCACACGTTTGAACTCATTTGTCTGTTCCATGAAAACATCTTCAATCTGCCTGCTAGCTTCAGCACGGAGGGTTTGTTTATTTTAAACAGCAGCGTACCAGGAGCCGGTGGTGGTTTGTTAGTAAGAGAGTATACTTTTAAGACCGTATTCAGACCAAACCAGGCAGTGCGGGCATTTGGGCATATAACTGATGTGAAACAATCAGAAAATCACGTTTTATTGATCTCATTCACCGGCTTTCTCACTACCAGCGCTCCCTCTCTTCATTCACTCTTTAGCTCGCTCGTTCACTCTCTTAATCCCAGAGTTTACAGCTCTGATCAGTCTGATCTCCAGCTGGCCACCGCAGCCTTCGGCCGCAGTGACGTCGGGTTGCGTTTCCCCAAAGATTGAGCTGTCCCTGTGTCTCATACAAGGACACAGGTGTCTAGACAGAAAACAAAACGAACGCGACAAAAACATACAAAAGAAACTGCGGTGGGAAGCCAGTCTCGGCAAATAAAGTAAGTCTGCGGTATTTCTCTATTAGGGAGGTGGCTAAACGACGTCACACACATTAGACATTTTTTTTCGAGCTTCACATAGGCTTACATGTAAAATTATATCCTGCTACACTCAAAACGTTCGGGGCTGAAGTCGGCAAAATTGCCTGGCGACGTTGATGCTTACACCAAACGACTCTGAAGTGATATCACTGTCGCTGACAAATTTCCAATGTCGAAATAAAATGAGAGTTTTGCTAGAGTTGTGGCGAGCTCCTGTCATCTCGATCGTTTGATTAAAGGTGGTCATAAATCTCAGTCTGAGCTGTCTTAAGTCAGTCTTTTTCTCGTCTCGACGTTCCGATAAGATCAAACATGTTTAATATCGGAAGTTTTTTGACTCTCTCCAGCACCAAACGGGATCAGCAAACCTGGTAGTAACGGCCGAAAAAACTCCTCAAATACCGACACACACACACACACACACACACACACACACACACACACACACACACACACACGATAGACGGTAAATTAACAGTGTTATGAGTCGGAGATTAATTCGGCGTGTATCTGATCCACCAACCAGCACTTATTTAAGTGAGAAATCGTAACTTTTGAAACGGTTCGCCTCTCATTCCTACGGTCATCTCCCACGAAAAAGGCTGGTAGCAAGTTGAGACGACAAAATTCAAAATGTTAAGTCTGTACTGAAATACATTTGGTCTGTATGGATTATATTGATATCGGATTGGCAAGAAGACTATCGACATATGACGTCTTCTATCTTGTGTTTCTAGAGTTATGTGTTTTTGTGGACATGTAAGGAATTGTTAATATGTCATTTCTTAAAGGGAGTTTGGCGTAATATCCCAGATAGCAAAAATGATATGGCCCAGATCCGGCCCAGAGCCTCCATAAGTTGTGGGCCAGATATGTAAAACGGACCCGGGCCGGTGTCCTTTGGCACAACGGGCCAATAACGGTGCGGATCCGTTTTTTCACTTCTGGGCCGGCACCGGGCCAGCTCCAGAACGGATGAGATTATTTTGTAGTCATTTGTCCGAAGGTGGGCCAGATCCGGTTCAGTTCTGTACTGGATCCGGCCCAGAGCTTCCATAAGTTCTGGGCCAGATCTGTAAAATGGACCCGGGCCGGCGTCCTTTCTTATCTGGGCCGGCACTCGGCCAGCTCCAGATCGGATCACTTTCTAGCCATTTTGTTCAAATATTTGCTGTATCTGAATTAGTTCTGGGCTAACCTTTATCTTTTCCATAACTAAATTCAAACTAAAAAAAGTATCTCTGGATATAAATTTCTAGAACTATGGTTGCATCATCATAACTGGTTGTTTAAAAAAAAAAAAAAAACAGAAATCATAAGTTATGACAGGAGATGCTGCTTTGTTGGTCGTTCACTGTACACTCATCAGTCAAAATCTGTAATGAAGTGTACTCTACTCATGGTGGATTAACTCCAGAAAAAAGTGAATGAAGCGTGACATGACATCACTTGGGTTTACCTGTGCATGTTGAGTGTAAACTGAGTAAATATAAAATAGTGTAATTATGTCATATGACAATAGCATATGGCATATGAAGAAGAGACGAAGTCCTTTTAAACCCGTAATTTAGAGTGTAACAGAAGCATAATTAATGTAATTGTCAGGGACCAAGCAGTAAGGCTCAAGAACACCAGGTGTGTAGCATAAAACGTTGTTATTTATTTACAAATTAATTTAATCTTAAAATTCAAATTCAAAATACAAAGATCACAAGAGAAAAGTAAAACAGCATAATGAACAATTAACAGGAATAAACAATTAACTAACAACCTTAACCTTAATAGCAACAATACCAACATTATTCACAACCAAACTGTGACACCCCCCCCCCCCCCCCCCCCCCCAAAAAAAAACCCAACAAAACTTCAAATAATTAAGTTTGACCTCTCCCACTGCCTGCTGTCCCTTCCACTTCTTCGTGCCACTTCTTTTGTTGGATCCATGAAAAACAAAAAGTTAGAACATAATTTAAAGCAAGCAAGAAATGACAGAATGTTAACTAAAATGTGTGCATACAAATTAGCAAACTGTCAAAAAATAAAGTGTGTGCTGTAGGAAAAACAAAAGGCTATGTGTACTGTCACCACTTAAAATGTTTGTATGTTAACGGTGCTAAAAAGAAAAAAACTGACACTCAGTATCGGTGTTTAGTGCGGCTACCACAGTAATCAAGAATGCAAAATATATGTAAAATATACAGTACCTTTATGAAGTCAGCCACTGCTGCTAAGTGGAATGTTGTGATGCCTATAAACAACCAATTGTGAAGTTAAAAACACAAAACATAAGTGCTGCTGCAAAAGACTAGCACAATGCTTTATCTGAAATTTACCGTGGTTAATGCTTCTTTAGTCTTGGCACGGTCTTTGCGGCCACCTCCCCGGTCAGATGCCAAGATAGTGAGATAGACTCACATACCATCAGGGTAAACCCCCTGATGGTATGTGAGTCTATCTCACTATCTGGAGCGCTGCTCGCAGATTGGTTCTTCCTTACAGCCCCTGTTGAGAGAGAATGTCCATCACTTTGTAAGACAGATAAGCTGTTAGCGACCGAAATTCTCCATTTTCCACTTAGCCATTCTAATAACCCACTGTTTTGATAGCTGCTTTAGAGGGGTGAAAAAAGTGGCCAATGGGTCAATTAAGTGATAAACAGATTATGCAACAGCTAGGGATGTTAGCAGTTAGCCTTAAGGTTAGCTGTTAGCCTATATGCTACTGGCTATATGAGCAGCTAACGTAACGTTAACAGACAGTAAGATGCGGATGAAAAGCAAGTTGTGGGCGACATTGGTTGTAACATCACTAATAACAAACACAGAGTTGTTTATTCATTATTAATTCTAACTAACTTAGCTAGTTAAGTAAGCTAGCCCGGCTAAAAAGCTAGCCGTTGCCGATATAATATTATTAGCAAGCTTAAATGGGAAGTCAAAACCTTCTGAAATTATGTTAAGAGGCATAAAACCACTTTAAATACTGTTTTGTCACAACATTGTTCGCCTTACCGTAATAAAAATTTTTCCAACGCTGGAAGAAAAGCCGCCAACGGTCTCCTGCTTTTCCTTGGTCTGTTCTGATACAACTGAACAAAAGGAAAAAGAAAAAAAATCGCGCGCTCGTTTCCACGGATCTG
This sequence comes from Thunnus albacares, assembly GCF_914725855.1. Classification (NCBI taxonomy): domain Eukaryota; kingdom Metazoa; phylum Chordata; class Actinopteri; order Scombriformes; family Scombridae; genus Thunnus; species Thunnus albacares. The sequence goes on along the minus strand of NC_058128.1, from coordinate 20,611,659 downwards.
GCCCGTAACTACTTTGACTCTGCTGACTGATTGCGAGTCTAACTGACACACCCACTCGTCAGCCTGTATGCGGTCCGTATCTGGCACGGGGATGTAAAACCTGTGAGACTGTAACACGGATCTGCCGGTTTGGAGGCGGATCCGGTCCAGAGTCAGTTGCTATCTGGGATTACCCCGGAAAGTGCAGGGAGCTTCCGTTTAAATCAAGCTGCTAATATGTGTATTTTTAAACGCTTTGCCACCACTACAGAAACACCAGGTAACTCCTACATTATGATACGGTTGGCTGACGTCGACTGCTGTAAGTTATTGGTTTGATTAATGGGTTACAGTCTAATAATGTGCGTTTGTATTGATTACTGACGGTGGCTGATTGTTCTCACTTTACAACTGCCTGTTTTAAAACCACCTCCCTAATTAAACATGATGTGCTTGATGGTGATAATGGTGACCCCTGATGAAACTCGAGAGCTCACCATTCTCGTTTCGTCTCGCTTCCCCTTTTACAAGTCACATCATAATTTATTCATCTAGAAAAAGCTACCATCTCTCTGTCTGTCACTTGTCGTGTGTGTGCAGTGCATTTACTGTTTTTTTCACACATAATTTCAGGCCAGTTGGAGGAGTTAAACCTGTGATTTTCTGCCTCTGTATTATTATCCAGGCTGCTGCTGTTTCTGCTATATTTCTTGCAGTTTGCAGGGTGTCCAAACAGAAATACTCCAACATCCAGCAGCTGAATGCTGTGTCCAGATAGTTACTGGTTGAAATTGGTTTCTGTGGGCAGCTTAATAAACTGTGTAGCTGTTTTAAAGTTTTATTCACTAACCAAGACCACTCCTTCTAGAATATGGATTTAATGGTTTATTGGGAGTGTGATGGAAGAGCAGGGTGAAAAGGAGGAAGGATAGTTAGAGGGATGGTTGAAGAGGGAAGGATGGATGGGGGAAGGGAGAGGGTCGGGGGTGTGAGGATGCGGGGGTGAGGGTCGAGGTCGTGGGATGCGGGATGAGGGGGTAGGGGTCGAAGGGATGAGGGTCGAGGGATGGGGAGAAAGAAGAGCAGGCGGGAAAGAGGGGAAGGAGGGCGTGGATAGGAGAGTGATAGACGAAAGGAGGAGATGCGTCGACGTCGGGGAGGTAAGTGGGAACAGGGGTTGAAACTCAGGGTGGGGGTGCTGTCTCGATGATCTGGCATCTGTACGAGGCCCCCAAAGAGACTTCAACCAGAGAGGCGAGAATGGGATTTCTTAATGTTATCCGGGTCGTGATGGATGTAGGTATGAGAGTGGGACGAGGCTGGGCATGGTGCTCCGGGAATCCGGGAAATTGATTCCGCTGAGGTAGGTCTGTATGGTGGAAGACTTGATCTTGAGTTGAGTGTGGGAGAATGTAATGAAGCAGGAGAGAGTAAGAATGTCCGGTGAAGGGAATGGGAGTCCGTGGGAGACGTGAAAGGTTTTAAAGGAATTCCAGTCGGTGAAGTATGGAGATAGTGTTCGAGGGGTGACGCTGTTGATGATGTTGTCCCGTGAAGTGGTGACCAGTTGTTCCAGTTGCGGGTTCAGTTGTAGATTGTGGCTGAAAACGGTGGGACTGGAGTTGGAAGAGGGTTGGAGGCTGGAGCTAGTTGTCTGAATTTCTGAAACATGAAACGAGAGAGTGAATCGGCGATTGCGTTTTTGTGGCCTGGAATGTGGAGTTCTCGGATGATGAACTGGTGCTGGGCTGAAACCAATGTGAGCTTGCGCACAAACTGCATGATGTCCAGATTGTGTGACCGGCCTTTGTTGAGGATGTCGACGACGGCGCTGTTGTCAGAGTGGATGGTGATGGTCTTTTTGGACCATTCATGCCCCCAAAGAATGGCAGCGATGACAATCGGGTACATTTCTGAAATGGTGGAGGAAGGGGCCAGGGAAGAGAAGTCGGGTGGCCATTCGGCAGAGAACCATCTGCCGCCGTAGTAACCACCAAAGCCGACTGAAGGGGCGGCGTCGGTGTATAGCTGGATGTCATTGGCATCTGTAACGTGGACGTCGTAAAAGAAGGAGATGCCGTTCCAGGAAGAGAGGAACTGGTGCCACATTTTTAGTTCCATCTTGCACGCGCTGTCTAGCGTGACGTGGTCGTGGATGGATGGGACGGCGGTGGCTATGGAGAGAAGGTGTGACAAGAAAGATCGGCCCTGAGGGATGATGCGGGTGGTGTAGTTGAAATGGCCCAGCAGAGAGAGTAATTGACGTTTGGTGCATGTGTTGGCCATGAGAAAGTTTTGAATGAGTAGAGAAATGCGGTGGAGTTTCTCAGTAGGCAGAGATGCTTGGAGTGTAATGGAGTTGAGGGTGATGCCGAGGAATTCCAAGGATGTGCTTGGGCCTTCTGTTTTCTCTGGAGACGGGAACGCCGAGATCAGTGAATGCGGAAATCGTTGTGGTGAGACCGTATGACGGGGGCGAGGACGGTGGCGTGACCGTGAGGAAGTCGTCAAGTAGGTGGATGACGTATGGGAGTTTATAATTGTTGGAAAGAATCCAGCAGAGGGCTTCGGACAATGAGTCGAAAATTTTTGGGCTGCTCTTGCAGCCGAAGGTTAGACGCACGGCAAAATAGTATGCGCTCTTCCAGGAGACCCCGAAGAGGTGCCAGTAGTCGGGGTGGATGGGGAGGACTTTGAAAGCACTTGTGATATCCGCCTTGGACAACCATGCTCCCTGGCCCGCGAGTCGGATGAGGGAAATGGCGTGGTCTATGGTGGCGTATTGCATGGAAAAGTCCAGGCTGGGAATCAGGCTGTTAATGCTTGGAACAGTGGAACCGTGGGGGGACAAGAGGTCGATGATGAGCCTCTTTTTCCCAGAGTACTTCCTGGTTGCCACTCCGATTGGGCTGACTCTGAAAGACGGGAAAGGGGGGCTGGAGAAAGGGCCAATCATGAAGGCGTCATCAACTTCTTTTTGCAGTAGTCTGTCAACTGTGGTGGGTTCAGACAGGGCTGATTGCAAGTTGTTGCATATGTGAGTGGACTCAGGCGTAGCCTGCAGACCCGGATGGAAACCGTAAGTGAAGCCCTGAATGAGGAAGTTGACGAACTGGGTGTCTGGATGGTTTTGTAGGGCGGTGGCTAGGGCGTTGATGTTAACGGGGGTATTGAGATGCTTACACAGCTGTTGCTTTGTCGGGTTGTGTGGGCATGCGGCTCTGGCGTGGGCTCCCCCGCAGAATGAACAAGTGTGGAGGAATTTGCAGCTGGAGGAGCTGCAACTGAGGTCGTTGAAGTTATTGCAGATCATCCGTCCTCCCTGGTAGAGGACAGGTCTCCCTCTCCTGTCCGTGCCTTTGGGGAGGGGGCCGAGGATGGACGGGTGATCTAAGGCAGGTTTGGGGGTGATAGATGGTGGGGGAGCCACCGATGGCAAGTAGTGTGGCATGGCTGGGCTTCGCTTGTCTGTTACCGAGGCGCGGGGCAGGGGGGCGGAGAGGGTGCATGCTGCAGCGGGATGGGAAGGGGCGCCGCACGTTTCGCAGTGCAGAGAAGCGCGAGCTGCGAAAACTTGGCAGTATAGCTCGTGGTCCAATGTTCACCAGTACGTGCTCTGGTTGAACTGTTGGAGGCGACCGGCGGCTTGGGAGGCGAAGAGGATATGATAGGTATAGAAACCGTTGCCGCCGAAACGCAAGGCCAGGTCAAGAATTAATGACAAGTAATCATCGAGCTCGGACCTGCGGTCGGGGAAGGCTGAACAAATTATGTCTCTATACAATGAGAACGCAAAAGCGAACTCGGCGACTGTGAGGTCCTTGGAGCGAGCAGGAAGTGGCTGTTTAAGTTCCGAGGGGCCGGATGAGGTGAGCAGTTCCCTGGGGATGTGAGGATTAATTGATGTAGGGTGAATGAGTTGAGCGAGATCAATGTAATTACCGGTTAGGATCTGCTGCCTGAGGGTGGGAGACACGGGGGAGGGCCGGGCGGATGCTAGGGGGCGCACTGGTGGCTGGGCGGCGGCCAGGGTGTAGCTGCTGGATGGAGATGTGGGAGCCAGGAAAAGGCTGAGGCTGGCCGTGTGTAAGGCTGTAGGATAAGGAGGTGCAGGTGCTGTAGTACGGGTAATGCTAGAGTGCGGGTCGTGGGGAGCCGGGGGGTAGGGGAGGAGACAGGGAGGGTGAAAAGAAGAAAGAGGAGGAACAGGTTGGGTGTAACTCGTGGAGCTGCTGGGGCCCGCTGTTGTTTGTGCTGTCTGAGCGGCTGCCGTGGTTGGTGCGGGTGGAGGAGCAGCTGAGACGGCCGGGAGGGAAGGAGCAGCAGAGATAGGAGCCAGAGAGGAGGAAGGGATGCTGGGGTGATGGAATGTATATGCATGGGATGTAAGTGCGGCTGAAGAGAAAGTAGGAGGAGGAAATGGCTGTGGAGCAGAGAGAGCCTGCATAGGGTTAGAAGCAGACTGTACTGGGGAGGCTGAGGTTGCTGAGGAGGAAGGTGTGCGTGTGGCGGAGCGACGTGCCATGACGTCACGGACGTCGTCGCACACGCGACGTCGGGAACCCGGAAGATCGTGGGAAGATGGACGGGAGAGAGTGCTGTCCTGCAGGGAGTTTGTGTATAATTGAAACAGTCTTGCCTTGTTGTCGGTGCGGTGGAAGGGAATGTTATTTTGGCTGAGGAAATGCTTTAAGCGAGCGACGGTCCGCTCGGACGTGTTTGGGGCCGAGGAGCGGTCCGTACATCGGTGGCGAGGAGAGCGCTGCGCGCGGTGGCTGCTCCTCTTGGGCGGGCTCCGGGATCTCGAGCGAGGCTGGAGTGAGCGTCGGGAATAAGTAGCTTCCTTCCCCTGGAGCCGCTGGGGACGGAGGATGAGGGCCGAGAGGCCGGGATGAGGGAAACCGAGGAGCGCAGGCGAGGCTGCCGGAAAGATCGGACGCCGGGGGACTCCGGGACTTCGAACGAGTCCTCGTCCGAAGCGTTGAGGAGCAGTTCGAGGTCCATGATGTGAGAAAGAAGTTTTAAGTTTATGCTGGTGTGTCACAGGGTGCTTGCAAGCTGAGACAAAGGGGAGAGGAGCGGATATGGTGTGTCTAAATACCCTGTGGTGCGGAAATGGGTTGCGTACAAGGCGTGGTCTTTGGTTCCCGAACTTTGTTTATAAATCTATAAACTTCATAAGTTGTAAAAATACCTTGTTTTCCTGTGCTTCCTGGAAAACCTGTACATTTAAGGTTATTTTCAACTACAGGATGACACCCTCTTGTTTCAGCTGTCAGATTTCTACATTGGGTCTGTAATGTTGTAAGCAGGCTTTACAAACAGCATGTTTTTTTTTTATAGCACAGGCATGTATTTTAGATTGCAAATTTCCAATGTCGAAATAAAATGAGAGTTTTGCTAGAGTTGTGGCGAGCTCCTGTCATCTCGATCGTTTGATTTAAGGTGGTCATAAATCTCAGTCTGAGCTGTCTTAAGTCAGTCTTTTTCTCGTCTCGACGTTCTGATAAAATCAAACATGTTAAATATCAGAAGTTTTTTGACTCTCTCCAGCACCAAATGGGATCAGCAAACCTGGTAGTTACTAAGGTAACGGCCGAAAAAACTCCTCAAATACCGACACACACACACACACACACACACACACACACACGATAGACAGTAAATTAACAGTGTTATGAGTCGGAGATTAATTCGGCGTGTATCTGATCCACCAACCAGCACTTATTTAAGTGAGAAATCGTAACTTTTGAAACGGTTCGCCTCGCATTCCTACGGTCATCTCCCACGAAAAAGGCTGGTAGCAAGTTGAGACGACAAAATTCAAAATGTTAAGTCTGTACTGAAATACATTTGGTCTGTATGGATTATATTGATGCCGGATTGGCAAGAAGACTATCGACATATGACGTCTTCTATCTTGTGTTTCTAGAGTTATGTGTTTTTGTGGACATGTAAGGAATTGTTAATATGTCATTTCTTAAAGGGAGTTTGGCGTAATATTACCCCGGAAAGCGCAGGGAGCTTCCGTTTAATTCAAGCTGCTAATATGTGTATTTTTAAACGCTTTGCCACCACTACAGAAACATCAGGTAACTCCTACATTATGATACGGTTGGCTGACGTCGACTGCTGTAAGTTATTGGTTTGATTAATGGGTTACAGTCTAATAATGTGCGTTTGTATTGATTACTGACGGTGGCTGATTGTTCTCACTTTATAACTGCCTGTTTTAAAACCACCTCCCTAATTAAACACGATGTGCTTGATGGTGATAATGGTGACCCCTGATGAAACTTGAAAGCTCACCATTCTCGTTTCGTCTCGCTTCCCTTTTTACAAGTCACATACCATCTCTCTGTCTGTCACTTGCCGTGTGTGTGCAGTGCATTTACTGTTTTTTTCACACATAATTTCAGGCCAGTTGGAGGAGTTAAACCTGTGATTTTCTGCCTCTGTATTATTATCCAGGCTGCTGCTGTTTCTGCTATATTTCTTGCAGTTTGCAGGGTGTCCAAACAGAAATACTCCAACATCCAGCAGCTGAATGCTGTGTCCAGATAGTTACTGGTTGAAGTTGGTTTCTGTGGGCAGCTTAATAAACTGTGTAGCTGTTTTAAAGTTTTAAAGTTGTAAAAATACCTTGTTTTCCTGTGCTTCCTGGAAAACCTGTACATTTAAGGTTATTTTCAACTACAGGATGACACCCTCTTGTTTCAGCTGTCAGATTTCTACACTGGGTCTGTAATGTTATAAGCAGGCTTTACAAACAGCATTTTTTTTTTTATAGCACAGGCATGTATTTTAGGCAAACAGCTTTTTTCAGTGCAAGCACAACTCATTTGCATTTTATAAGGCTCCCTTTTATTACTGGGCTCTTGTTTAGTGTATTTAATATTGTGTGATTGCAGGTTTCCGCTGTGGTGCCATGGTGCCATGACGTTTTAATGCTGTACCCTACAACAATCATGGCCTTATAGTTTACTAAGAAACATTAATAATCCATTACTTACAGTTCAAAACTTGGAGCTTACAGCTTGTCCTTTACAGTAAGTTACTCAACGGACAGTAAAAAGAATCCACTTGTTTATCCACTGTAAATATTGTACTTCAGAGATCAAGGTTTTATATACAAAAGATATTTTCAGTTTACAGAGTACGATGCAATTTTAAAAGATTAAATTACCTAACAGTATATAAAGTAGTTAAATATAGCTTTTCTTCACAGCCACAACATAAAATGTTACATAATGCATTTGTAACAATTATCTAGTAATATAATGTGACACTAACAGGGGTCATTCTGCTGCCAGTTGACTAATTTTACTTTAGATATTTTAAGTATATTTTGCTGCTATACTTCTGTACTTTAACCTAGGTAAGATTTTGAACACCAGACTTAACTTGTAGTGGAGTAATTGTACCTAAAGGTATTGCTACTTCTACTTCAGTAAAAGGCCTGAATACTTACTCCATCGTGGAAAATAAAACCCACTTGATAACATTAAATCAAAATAAGATAAAATAAAGTGAAAATACTATACATAGAATGTGTACTTCAGTGATGGTAATTTGAGACTTAATAAGCGAAAACTCAGAAAGTATTTCACCATGTGTACACAATATGTAAATCGGCACCTAGGTCTCTGAAGCCATAAGCAAACAGAACCTCCCTTTTCCCAACAGACACAGACTCATCACCAGTCTTGATTAATCGAAATAAATGCCTGACTCTCCCTTGATCTAACAGTGTATTGGCTCAGATGTGTGATCATAAACATTATGTTAATTATAATGAGTTATATCTTGATTTAAATCCATTTTGTACAATGAAGGTTTATTTCTAATAGAATAAATGTGACGGCTCCTATATGTATTTATAATATCAATATATCACAGTAAGTGGTATCAAACTGATTTTAGATCACTTCATAAAGTGATGAAAACGCCATGGTCAGGTGTTGCAGGTCTTAGTATCTGCTCTATCTATAGTTTAATTTTATGGATTTACATAATATTTCTATTACAAGTTACAAGTAACTGTGTTATAATATTATTATAGTTGTCTTTTTTTCCCCAGATCATTTTCTTGGTGTGTTCTGTTGTGTGCCATCGGTTAAAGAGTAAGTATTACTCAATATTAGTCTGTCTATATTTATTAAGTGATGTAAAACACATCCTCTTACAATGAAAGATAGCCACACATTACCTCTCCCCTTTGCGGTTTTGAGTGTGCAAAGTTTGGCTTTATGCTTCCTGTTTTTTTGCTTCAATTCTTGTAGAGAACATTGCACAATTTGAAGGTTTGAGTTCAGTTACCAAACAGAGGCGTGTCCAGAATGTTCTTTGTGAGTTCGAAACTCCACAAAAATGCGACCCTGACCCCAATGTCGCCATTCCCAATTAATCTCGTGGGGCAAATTATGAAGAAACGCATGATGAAGAAATGACTTGTGATACCATCTCAGTAACTGAAGGCAACAAATGCAATGACATTGATGACAATGGCAATGACAGATTTGGTGAATGTCTCAGCAGCTTTAGGGAGGAGGAAGATTTTTTCTGTGACGCTCATGACAGTTGCAACTTTGATAACGTGCCTGATAAACTGTGCCAGTGGGTGTAACAGTCTGGAGTGACACAAAATGCAGTTGATAGCCTACTTAAAATTTTAAATAAACACATCCCCATACTTCAAAAATGCTCAAGAAGAAAACATTACATTCACATGAAGTTAAAACAACTGACAGTGGGGAGTATGTCCACTTTGGCATATTGGAACATTTGCTCCAAAACAAAGAAGGACTACTGTCACAAACTGACACAGTCATGTTACAGGTGAACATAGATGGACTGCCTATATTTAAAAGTTCTCCAAAGCAATTTTGAGTAAATTCCCTTTTGAAAAGGATCCATTTGTGATAGGTATTTTCTGTGGAAACAGCAGCAAACCACACAATCCCAATCAATACCTGCATGACTTTGGCTTCTGATGAGGTTTTTCCTGTGGGGTTGAGGAGATGGTGTACAATGTTTACTGTCTGTGTTATCTGGCAGATGTGAGAAGGTTTGGTCCATTAGATTGTGTGTCTACATTTCCTTTTGAAAACTTCCTAGGCCGCTTTAAGAGAAAGGTTAGTAAGTCACAACACATTCTCCAGCAGATACCAAATGTTGTAGAGAGGTAGTCCACACAGAAGAAATCATCTTACTGCCCAGCTAAACTTGGTGGAAAAAACTCAAATGGACCAACAGTGCCAAATGTTGCTTAAGCCACACAATACAAGAGGACCACACTTGAAAATGCTGTAACAAAATGTAGTACAGGAGACAACTGTGTGATGATTGGTGGACAGTTTGGCTTGGTTAAGAACATCTTGTATGACACCACCACAGAGGAAACTTTCATTCTGTTGAGACGATTTTTAGGTCTGGTCCCACTGTACACAGAACCAATTAACTCACAAGACGCTGGCATCCACACAGCTTGTGAGCTTGATGCAGAGGTCAAAGTGTACAAGCTTTCTGATATCGAGACAAAATGTGTTCTGCTGCCACTTGGATTGGATGGGCAACAACTCCTTTGCTTTATTTGTATTAGAATGTATTATATGTGTCTGTGTGCCTGCCTGTTTTTGATCCCTTCTTCAGGAAGTTGCAGTACAATCATCTGCCAACCAAGACGACTTCATTTAACCTATTGTACACAAAAAGTTCAGTTTACTCATTAGGAGGAGTACCACTCAGCCTGTAAAACAGTTGTTCAGTATCATCTGTGGCTCTGGAGGAAGGAAGCTTTCCAAAGTTTGAAAAAACAACCCTGATTATATCATCTCAGTTTGGGCTTGAGAAAAGATTTGTAACAATCTGTGTTACAAACTGGAGAAGTGGGGTTTTTAAGAGGTGACAATTTAGGAGGCAAGGGATTTCTGTTTAAATATGCCATCCAGTTGCATTATGGGGAATGTAGGATCCAGCATTTTTGGAGCTTGATCCAAAGTCAGGATATCTTGGCCTCTGTTGCGCCGATTTTAACCATTCTTTTTAGTCTGTCTCTTTTAATATGTCTCTTTTGAGTCCCCCAACAATGTGGAAGTGCAATTCTAAATTGCTGGAGTACAATTATTCCAATCAACCCTATGATTGACACTAGATTAGAGCCTTTAAAAGCCCATATGCTGCCTCGCCCAATTTTTCCCAGCCTGCATGAGTATTGTCTCCTCACAACAGTCTTATGCACTTTTCCCTCCTTTTACTTTCAATAATAAATATGGAGTATTTACTTTTGAGCCCTCCTTAATGATTGTTTTGGTTATTCCCCTAGGAAGAGTTTGTTTGGTTCTCTCAGTGGTGTGTTTAAGTAGCATTTTGCTTCTTTTGTTTTTTTCAACAGTAGCTATTTACAGTAAATTGTTATTTTAGGGGTTAGGAGTAAATCCTGGTAAGGGTAAGGTAGGCGCCAAGTGAATCCTGGTTGGAGATTACAGTCTTTGTTGGGGGTACACTGTTCAGTGCCTTTGGCCCAGTCTCAGGCTGATGGTGCTGTGCTGTGTTTAAAATTGCCTCGAGCCTGGCACGCCTCAAAGAAGACAGTCAAGATTAAGGCAGTATCCTGTGAGGAACTGGGGTTTGCTCATCACCCATAGCCTGCTATCAAATCTCCTAGGTGGTAGTTAACTGCTTTGTATTATTGTAAGGGGTAAAGGGAGACAGTAGCTGGCTTAAGCTGTCATGATGAGTGTCAGCAACTTGGCAGGTGGTCAGGGTACAGCCGTTTTGTTAATAAGCACTAAAGCTTATGCTTTTGTTAGTTGTGTGTCTGATCTTTGTTTGAATCACAACCAAATGCCATGTAATTCAATTTTCAATTAAACTGTACATTAGACCTCACCTGATTATGTGCAAATAAATAAATAAAAAGATAAAATTATTAAATAGACTGAGAAACAGAAATGACTACACAGATTCTATATAAATGCGTAATAAATATTTAAATTAATTCATTTTACATTATTTTGTTTTAAAAACATGTAGCCTACACTTCACTCAGCTAAATCCTGACTGATCTCCCCTACTTCTGACTTAACAAACCATCTACTCACATAAATCTCGATGACTCAACTCATCTATCCACACAAGATGCCAAACTATGCTGGTTTAAAACTCAAGTTAGTATTTATCAGAAGTTATTCTACTTTTAAATTCTTTTTTTTTAATGTATATTATTAAATAATCATTCTAATTAACAATGTCTTATCTTTTTTCTTCAATAAATAAGATGACCTCATCTTTCTTCCATGTTGTGGATTTCATGGGACGGGGAGAGGTGGAAGTGGTCAGCACTATGTGGATGGCTGGAGAGGATGCCTGCTCTTAACATCAGTATAAATTCCCCAATGATATAAAGTGAGCTCAGCTGTAGCATGAGAACCCAGGAGCTGACTGGGAAACATGCAATGTGCACTCACGCTACAAAACACGTAAGTCATTTAGAAAATGTTGCTGTTACATTCGGGGTGCACTCACTGCAGCTGTACCATTTTGAAGTAGTGCCTGTGCCATGTCTTGCAAACTCAATTTTTACCCCTACCATTTGTTAAATTAGGTATGGACATGCTCCCATCTGATTGGTGACGACAACAGGTGCATGAAGTTGTGTCAGGGTGCTGAGGTGGAGCACTATGGGATTAACCTGTAGCTCGATAGAGGCCAGAGCCTGCACAAAACAGGTGTTTGTTTAACTCACAACAGAGGCCTCTGATCATACATTGTGAGTGTTATATGTGCCAAACTACAGAGCAGCTGTTAGGGTACACAGTCATGGGGTCCACAGACATCTATTTACTATAGTTCATCAATGATAGATGTGTTGTATGACCTATTCTAACCATTTGTTATCTTTTAAAATGCAGTTTCACCTTGCTCTACCTTAAAGTATCTAAGACTACCTGAAGAATTTTTCATTTGTAAAAACGTGAAAATAAAAGTTCAGTTCATCATGTTTGATTTGCCAATCAAAGCAACCCTGAAACTGTGCATATTTTCCTTCTTCTACAGTGGATTATGAGAACACCAGATGAAAGCCAAAAAGGCTAGACAACTTCTCATCTCAATTATGAAAGTGACAGCATGCTGGGAAGTATAATCAGTGAGTTTCTTTGTTTTCGCATTGATTATTTAAAGCAAACACTGGTCGAGGAAGTACTCAGATCCTTTACTTAAGTAAAAGTAATAATACAACAATGTAAAAACAAATAACAAGTTAAAGTCCTGCATTCAAAATTACATTATATTATTCGATTGTTATTACTATAACATCAATGTGTAAGCAGCCTTTTACTGTTTACAACTATTGTGAATGTTGTGTTGAGGTGGAGATAGCTCAGTTGTAAGTAGTTGTCTGTAGCATGAGTGAGATGTCTCACTATAGGGATACACCCCCTCGCATATTCACAGAAGTACTCACAGTATACCATTACAGCAGCCCTGAGTGGCTGGAAATCATGACGTCTGTGTCAGGGCAATGCGCCTTTATATATATGACTAACACAGCGTTCCAGGTTTCAGGTGAACAGAATACAGATAAACAGAAGATAGAGGCTAGAAAGAAAAGCCAACAATCTGGCAAGGAGTGAGTGGGAAAGGGCCGGTTAAATACTGCAGGGCTGATGAGAGGGGTGCAGGTGTGTAGATGGGTGGGTTAGTCAGGTGATGGGGAAAGGAGGGAAAGTCAGAGGGCATCTGGTGGACAGCTCAAGGATGGCAGGTCTGGGAAGTTGGAGGAAAGTACAAGGCCTTTGAGAAGTGAGCAGGGGCTGTAGACAGAGACAGAAAGCACTGCAGAGGGCTTGGGATGTGAATATGGCTGAAGGGAGGGAGTGAGGAGCAGATTTTGACAGACTAGTGCTTCTGTGACTACACAAGGGGGGCTACAGTGAGACATCAAAACGAATGCTTTCTTAAAATAAGTGAAAAAAATCAATTAGTGCAGAATAGCAGTGATTAGTAAAGGACCTGGTAGCTATAGCTGTTAAACAAATGTAGTAGTTGAGTAAAAAGTACAATATTTCTCTCTGAAATGTAGTTAAGTAGAAGTACCATAAAGTGAAAATATTTAAGTAAAGTACAAGTACCCCAAAATTGTACTTGAAGTAAATGGAAAGTTACATTCTCTCTCTGTCTAAAACTAATTAACATGTGCTTACATACTCTTTTACATTCACTAACATACATAATTAAGATATATCATTATTTTGAAATTTTGTATGTAATATTTTATTTATTTTTATTTACACCAGACCAAACTCACAGTACCCATAGTGCTATTTTTGAAGAAGACATCAATCAATTATGTAAATCAATGTCAGCCTTACACAAAGAAGCACCTGTACTGTACAGAGATATTGTTTCACTTTTCCTTATCAGCACAGATCAATGAATCTCATGAGTACAGAGAACAAATCAGGTATTTTCCTTTCCTATCTAAATATGTCATAGCACTGACTGCTGCAGCAGGCTTATGCAAGACCTGATATGAACTCATACACAATGTCAGACCCAATGTCCAAAATATTATTCTGGAATGTGAGACAAATGTTCAGATGATTCTAAACTGGATTTTACATTATGAATGACACCACTGCATCAACCTTTCTTAGTCATGCTGAGTAATCTTAAATCAATGCTCTGCAAAAGCAAAGTGTGCAACATTATTGACGGTCACCCTCTATGCTGTCAGATGGTCTGCGATGGAAGTTGCCTGATATCAAACATTGAGGCAAAATGGCCAGGTTCTGTCCATGATTCCAGGATCTTTCGTACATCATCACTGTCCCAGAGGTTTGCACAAGGCAAGAGAATGTTGTTACTGCCCAAAGGGTTTTTACTTTTGGAGTAATATATATGTTGCACACTCATAAATGTGGGACTTTGAAATGAGGGAGAAGGTGTAGTCATTTTTAGGAATTCAAAGTGGTAATTATAGTTCTTTTCTGGAAAACTGTATCAGGTACACATCATTGTTCCAATTATTATAAGTCATAAATACATGTGTGGAGGGGATCATTAATCTGTTTACCATAAGAATGTCATGTATACTGAACAAATGTATTGTATTCTGCAGGGGAGTTAAATGGAGTCCTTCTTGGGGACAGAGGATATGCTTGCATGCTGTACCTGCTGACACTTTACCATGAACCAGCAACAGACGCAGAGAGGGCTGTCAACGGTACCCACACAAGAACGAGGACACGGATAGAGATGGTGTTTGGCCAGCTGAAATCAAGGTTTCAGTGCTCAGGGTTACTCCTGACAGGGCCTGTGACATTATTATTGCCTGTGCAGTCTCTCACAACATTGCCACTCTGCGTCACGAGAGGCTGTCCACAATGTTGCTGGAGGAGCAATGGGAGGACATTGTCCCAGCCCTTCAGGAACACATGGATGGAAGAACAGTGAGGGACCTTTACTAGAACACCTGATTCAGTTGATCCCCATTTTAATCATGGTCACCCCTGTTTTGGAATGATCCCTTTTATTTGGAAGCGTTGCATGTATAATTTCAGAAAGAAGAGTGTGCCTAAGTTGTATTGAAGTCATATGTTAATCATTCAATTAATATTCATTATATTTTGTTCAAGCTGTGAAAACAATAAAGAATAAAAGCATTGCAGTCCAAACCATGGCTTTCTGCTGTGTTTAAATTTATATTTAGTTCCTTCTCCAGTTTTAATTTCCAGCTTCAACTTCTTTATTTTGAGCTTTTTGTATTGTGTGTCGAGTTTCTGATTTTCAGTGGTGCCCCTCACCATTGTTAATCAGATGGTGCTTGTAAATTGAACAGATATCCTGTGAAAGAGAAAAAGTACCTACCTCTGACATTTCTGTATCTGCAGATATTGCGTCCTCATCAAGGGTCCTCAATGTACTGGTGCCATCTACCTGCAGATAGATGAACATTGCAGTTGTTAATGTGAAAGGAGACAGACTTACATAAGATGCAGTGTTTTGACAAAATAATAATCACACATGGGTCAGGTATGCCTTCAGCATGTTAAGTGGGGGATCCAACAGCCAAATTGTGTCACCACTCACTGAAAGATATAGGCCAACTGTTAGCTATTATCATTGAGAGACTGATACCTGTGGAGGGAAGGTAGCAGACAATACCTTGGCTCCTGTGCTCCTTGGGGAATGACATCTGAGGACGCCTCCCCCATTCCCTCTATCAGTAGGCGCCCCTGATTGCAGCTCCGTCCCAGCTCCTCTGCAGGTGTGAGGTCCTTAGGTGGAGGACCCCCACCAGTAGAGGTGGCTTCCAATTTTTTTCTGGTGACTACAATGGTACGTATTTACAGCTCAAAATATTTTTGTATATTATTTTCACTTGATGGCCGGTTCTTTTTTCGCTATTAAGATTGCTTCCATTGAGATGTAGAAGTGAATGCATTGTAGTTATGTCGGTTCTCCTAAGATAGCCTATATCATTATTTTAAACATACATCTGATATTATCTAGCCTACTGATAATATAGCCACAGTCTTGCAGTATCTAGTGATCTGAATGTTCAATTATAAAAAAATAGAAATAAAACAATATTTAGGCATGTATAACTTATGCATTTAATCTGTCTGCAATCTTTTGCCAAGCCATCTCCCTGGCTTTATTGATTGCAACAGTATTGCCTTTTTAGTGATGATGCCTTTGCATTCCTTATATAATTCCATCAGCAGCGTCTACTGTAAAGGACACTGCTCTCCTTTTCCCCTCTTTTTGCGACATAGTGTCTTCTTTTCGACAATTGACTGTTCTGGGCTGCTTATGTACCCCATGCACACGCACACATGACGCTTGTTCAAGCGTGGCTAGAATTATCGTTGACTAGACGCAGCTCGTGTGAATCGAATGGGTTGAGGCTTAAGTGAAAGTTGACGCTAATACAAGCCAGGCTATATCACGTAGACACAGCTCACTTTAGCTGTGTTAATGGAATACCCCTCTGGTCCTGGGGCACCCATGCCCCACATGTTTTAAATGTTTCCCTCTTCCAGCACACCTGATTCAAATGATCATCTCATCATCAAGCTCTGCAGAAGCCTGATAATGACCCATTCATTTCAATCAGGTGTTTGGAGCAGGGAAACATCTATGACATGAAACAAAATACAAAACTTACTACACAGTCAAAAGACAGCAATGAAGCTTCTGTTCAGCGTGAAGAACAATAATTATCTGAACTTTAGTTAAACTTATTGTGAAATGACAATAATAATCATACTGAACAAAAGAGGAAAGGTAGGTATCTTTTGTATTTTGGTGGTCACATATACTTACATTGAGCTCAAACTGATCTACATACAATTAATTTACACATATGATTGTATTGTATTTACAGAAGCAGTCTGTGTCACAGTACAGTGCAGGATATGAAGACACCTCCAGCCTGGAAAGCAGACCCTATATTACTCATGTCCACTCTTTCAGTCTTCGAAAGAAATGTAGAGACAGAAGTTTGAACATTCACAGAAATCATTCATATTTTATTAATATACTTGTTACCTGAGCAGACCTGGCTCTCTCTTTTTCTCAGTATTAATGTGAAAAGTTGTATTACACATCTAATTGTTCGAATGTAATGTACAGTAACAACATTAAAGCCAATGTAATACAAGGCCAGTCGACTTGTCATCATGGATTATTATTACATTTTTGGTTGATGTGGACACTTGGTAAAACAAACAAAACAAACAGCATTAGAAAACGCTTTTCTTCAATTATGCACAGCACATATTGGACAAACTGCCAAAAATCAAACTATAGCTGTCAAATATGGTGACTACTAATTCCCTTGTCTCCTAACTCCCTGGATCTTCTGTAGAGGTTGGAGTCAGAAAACGAGCAACAGGACCTCACCAGAGGCCTGTGTGGAGCCCTTCTTGAGTCTTAATTTCCCCCCTTTTTAACCAAACACTTTTTATAAATGCTGGCTGCTTCTTGAGGTTGAGGATTAGAGAGGATGAGTTAGATGTTGGGCTCTGTTCTTCTGCCAAAATAAACTCAGCTTCAATCAGTTCTTTGTGCATGTCAGGTGATAGAAAAATCCATGTATTAGTTAAGTAGGTATGGTCATATGTATGTATATATTTGGCGGCAGGGCCTTGAGGGGAACACTATAATAGACATATGGACATCATGGTCATCATGTTAAAGTGAGAGCTCTGTAAAGCTTTGTCTAGGTCTGTTAGAAGGAATCTGTAAACAACTAGAGGTGCCTCCCCAGAGCATCAAGGCCGTCAATATATACTAGTGACTTTCCTTTGTCTTGTCAGAATTCTCCACGGAGACTCTGCGTACTATCCGTGTCTAGGGCCTCCTTTAAAGCCCTGATATATATAATAATAATATCTCCCCACTTACCTAGCTCCCATCTGACTTTCCTGGGATCTATAGAAATTGCCAATCTAGGATTAACTAGTAGTTTATTTTCACCCTCTATTGCAAAATCATCTGGCACCCCAAAAAGATGGATTAAGTGGTAGAGTTGCTATTCCCTCTGGGTCATAGCAGAGTTGCCCCAACATCAACTCTAGTGTGTCAGCTGTCCACAATCATTGCAAAAATTATCCCCATGAAATATTAGGAGAATCAGTCTTAACCTGTCTCAAATTAGTCCACTTAATAATTTATCAGAATTTTAAATTTATTTAATTTTAAATAAAGCCCCTTAGTGACACTCCACTCCTCTATTGTCTATTTATATTATTTCTTGCAAAAAGAAAAATGGGTTCTAATACCTTGTGTCTGTGTATCCTCTATCTCAACAATGTTATCACCCTGCCTCTACACTCACACAGAGGCTGCAGCAAGTTGATGAAAAAAATCCAACTCCCTCTTTCTGTGTAGCTCTCTCTGCTGCAGTGTTTCACAGTTACAGCATTCATTCATACAATAACAGATTAAACAACTCTTACCATACTTCACTCGACTTTTTTCTCTTCTTTTCACTATTCTTCTCCCATGGTATGGTTATGGTATAGGCATGTTGATCTGGAATATTTTCACCAAGCCATTGATAATGCATACAATTAATATCACCAAATAAATGAATAAGCATTTGATCACTTTTATTCTACGCACAATTGCAACAACAAACATTATTTACACTGAGCTCAACATGTTATTTACAAAACCATACAATAGTGCACTTTACTACCGACATCACAAGACACTGACAACACATATACTTTTGTCTAGATTCCGCCCTGATAACAGCGGTATTGAGGACTCATTACCAAATTCGGTCCTGAAATCAGCGGTATCTTAGACTTCTGGGTGCAGCCCTATAAATGGCGGTATCTCAGTTTTCTCTTTTTACTGGAAGCAGCCCCATAAATAGCGGTACCTCAGAATGTACACTAAAATTGCAGTCCCCCTGGGCTCCCTAGTAATTTTTCTCCACTTTAATTTAGCTGTGTCCAAGTAGTCTGCAACTTATGCCAAACGGTGTTGCAGTTAAATCATAAATCATAATTTATATAACCTCTGCTTGTAATCTATACAGCATTACAACAAGTTTGACGTTTATTAACCTCGATTTGACTGGTATAATTTATTTCTATTAAGACAGGAACTTGATTATATTCTATGAGAGCATATATCTAATTCTAAAAATGGGTTTACATAAATTTTACAATTAAATATGTCAAACCATCTTTATAGGTTAATCCTCACCAAATACTAGTTGAGGATTGCTTGAATTTTTCTTAATTACTCATCTATTTCAACTTTTTTTAAACATGCAAACAGTAAATAATTAAATACAGATATAATGTAATGAGAAATCAAATTAGGATTTAGATTCTCTCAGGAAGAAGACACTGAGATTGTAGTTACTGCACTCTGCACCACCCACATATCTATTTATGGTAATTGGGGTCATAGGTCAAATAACTGGTCATGATTTTTAAGCCATGAAAATTACTTTAAGAATAAATGTCGAATAAGCACATAACCGCTATTCTACCTATAACACATTTGGCTGGAGAGCCAGAACTTTGAGGCCATTTTTCTCAGTTTCATTGTTAGCATAGTCACTGCAGCCTGTCTCCACAGGGAAGATCAGTTATTAATAACCAGGTGATTTAATCCTTAATAAAGCTTTGGTTTACAGCACCCAAGCTAAATGAACAGAGAAGAGAGAAAAAAAACTCTGCTGCTTGTAGCAGTGCCTGTGTCTGCGAGTGGGAAGAGGAGGAGGAATGAAAAGAGAAAAACTCTGCTACAGCTCCTGCATGTGTGCGCCGCAGAGGGCGGGGGCACACACACACACACACACACACACACACACACACACACACACACACACACACACACAGAACAGTCTACAAGAGAACATGTACAAGAGAACAGTCTGCTATGAGCACCCCTTCCCTTTTATTAAAAGAATGAGTAGAGTAGTGTTGTATAAAATCAAATCCATTGATATTCATTAAATTTTGAATGTTTTCTTATTGAATTGTTGATCCAAGCCATCCTGCCCTTTCCCTCTCCTTTTTTCCTCTTTCACACATGCTACACACACCAACTCTCACTTCTATCTATTTCAGAACATACTATATCACTGTAGTCCGCGGTCACCTACAACAGCCACAGAAATTTCATTGACTGTGAAAAAAGCAAGAACAATTTTAAATGGTGCCTTTGAATAATATGGGTCAAATTTAGCTCAGAACACCCAAAGAGTGTGTATCAGCTGTGCAAATTATCCGGCTAAAAGAACACAGCATTCTCAATGTTTCACATCTCTCAAATGTAAAAGTGGGTCAGATGTGACTCTGAACAGTATGCAAAGGCCAAACAGCATTCCAGGAGTACCACTCTGTAATTGTTTGCTGTCATAATCATGTTAAAGCCCCAGTGTCCCTATTTGCAAATGTGGATCTTCCAGTTTGTCAGACTGAAGAAATACTGTATGAAGTTTAATGTTGGTGCTTGTACATACAGTCGCATGTGTCGCAATCATCCCATATTAATCATCCTAGCTGTTATTTTTAATTCATTCACCATATCTCTAGGGAGTTTATTTTAGTTGAAGGCCGAGTCCATATCTGCCTCTTCTCCCTGGACTTTCCTTCTCTGCCTCTGTCTAATGAGAAACAAAAGTTGCTTACATAACACAAGAGTAAAAAATATCCATTACACTTTTTTGCTTACAATATTTGTTTTAATTTTGTCTTTGTTGCCAATTAACCTTTGGCATTGTCAGTGGCAGCCCCCAAAGATTAGTTCTTTAAACTTATCTTTATTCTTTTGACTAGTAATGTGTTACTGTGTCACTCACTTAAAAGTATCCTTCATATGATTAATGTCCATAATATCACAAAAACCACTCCAAACACACACAAAAATATCCTACTCCTCATTTTTCCCACACTCTCTCCCATATATCCTTGCCTTGCACTCCTTGGTTCTGATCTACTAATTTCTGGCTCTTGTCCGAATTAAAACAATTATTTTGCCAACAGTTATAGAAGCTTTATATTTTCTTGGTGAATCAACCTGTAGCTGCGATCGCTGAGAGCCTCCTTTAAAGCCCTGATATATATAATAATAATATCTCCCCACTTACCTAGCTCCCATCTGACTCTGACACACACAAATTATCCCCATGAAATATTAGGAGAATCAGTCTTAACCTGTCTCAAATTAGTCCACTTAATAATTTATCACAATTTTAAATTTATTAAATTTTAAATAAAGCCCCTTGGTGACACTCCATTCTTCTATTGTCTATTTATATTATTTCTTGCAAAAAGAAAAATGGGTTCTAATACCTTGTGTCTGTGTATCCTCTATCTCAGCAATGTTATCACCCCGCCTCTACACGCCCATGGTATGGTTATGGTATAGGCACTTTGATCTGGAATATTTTCACCAAGCCATTGATAATGCATACAACCAATATCACCAAATAAATGAATAAGCATTTGATCACTTTTATTCTATGCACAATTGCAACAACAAACATTATTTACACTGAGCTCAACATATTATTTACAAAACCATACAATAGTGCACTTTACTACTGACATCACAAGACACTGACAACACATATACTTTTGTCTAGATGCGGCCCTGATAACAGTGGTATTGCGGACTCATTACCAAATTCGGCCCTGAAATCAGCGGTATCTTAGACTTCTGAGTGCAGCCCTATAAATGGCAGTATCTCAGTTTTCTCTTTTTACTGGAAGCAGCCCCATAAATAGCGGTACCTCAGAATGTACACTAAAATTGCCGTCCCCCTGGGCTCCCTAGCCATTTTTCTCCACTTTAATTTAGCTGTGTCCAACTGGTCTGCAACTTATACCAAACAGTGTTGCAGTTAAATACTCATAGTGTACTTTGCTTACTTTTTACACAACACAATTCGACAAAGACAACACATTTCCTATTATACCTCAAGAAAACCTTATAACTCGCTATTATTACCTAGTCATAACATAGCCTCATTCTGCATGTACAAAAGTGTTAGTAAAGCTCCACTCACACATCATACATACTCCACATTGAACTCTTTTCCACTATTATGTAAAAAATCACACAATGTTTCAGTCTTCCAGATTCAACTTAATGAATGGTCCAGGATGAAGACACTGTGCAATTGACACTTAGACTGTTAAATCAGTTAAATCCCACAGTATTCCAATCTACCAGATTCAACTCAATGAATGGTCCAGGATGTGTGATTCTGATTAATCAGTCCTTCAATTGATTACTTCTGTCAATTTTATTGGTATTTTATTAATAACCCTGCTTAAAACACAACTTCATAATATTAGATTCTTTAGAGGAGAGGCGTTAGTTACCTGCAGGCCTGGCAGACACAATCTGAAGCCAGAAACAACAATTTAGCAGGTTTGGTAAAAGGATCTGCTTACCTCTATTGGTGGCCACTGTTGGTTCTGGTCAACAGATGCCCCACCTGAACCTCAGTCGCCTCTGACACTCTCCTGGCACAGCTCGCCATCTGTCATGGGAAATCTTCAGATGGGCCAATAAATCTTCAGGTCACCCACAACTTAGCATTAAACTCAAAACTTATAAGAGAAAGACTCAAAGAAATTTACTGGAAGCTGGTAGAGTTCAATGTGAATAGGTTTACTGTGCATAAAGAACAATACAAAGCGAACCGAGGCCTTGATCCCGGGGTTATGAACCTAATGCAAAATCATAAAACATTAAATTATATACCTCTCATAACCCTTCCTAATGCAGAGCTTATTTTCTAAACTCCACCTCGCTTGACCTTGACACTTTGATAATAATCCAGACATGATTCATCTAAGAAAAAAAAAGTGTCTCAGACTTCTCTAATATGTATCAGTTGCACCTGGCCTAGAAGTAATACTGTCTCCGCATTTTCCACACTTCTCACAATACAAATGGCCTAGCAGCCTTTAACCATTGCACACAGAGAATCAAAATGTGACATTACTGATCATCCCCTTCCCAATTCCCCAGGGAACTGTCTCTTATTGACGTAAATGTTATCTTTGCACAGTTACTAACATGTTGCACAGTTACTAGCATAACTGATTGTTGGGGACATCTGTCTCCACCACAGCCACCTTGTGGTCGGACACTCCCAGCACCATCATGGAGTATGGAGGTTTACATTTTAGAGCAAGGCATTCAATAGAAGAAAGATCAGGCATTGGCAGGGAAGGAAATTTCAGTTCAGTGCGGTGAATGATTGCTAAACCACCACCATGGCCACAGCCGCAGGCTTTTTCCATATAACTATAGCCAAGAGAGCAGGCCTCATTTAGCATAGAGTAGTCCCCTGGTTTATGCCAGCATACTGTTTATAATCTCTGTTCAAGACACTGATTTGTCAGAGTCTGCTCTCCCCCTCACCTGTTGCTGTGGGAATTATCCAATCATTCAGTCTCACTCTCTGCTCTGCCACACCCCTCATTAGTTCAACCACCTTCACCTGGCGCTCCCACCTGCTCATCATCTGCAATCAAGCCAGTATATAAGCTGCCTCGGCCCACTCCCTCCTTGTCAGATTGTCTACGCTACTATGCTAAGTCATCTTGCTTTCTTCACTGGACTGCCTTCCTGGTTTCTGATCAGCTTGTCTTCGACCATCGCTCCTCGTCTCTGCCCCGGTAAACTCACCAGCCTTCTGTCCCTGACTCTGAGTTCTGCCTGCCTGTTCCCTGGTCTTTGTCCGCTGTGGGAGTGGAAGATCGGGGTTCAATTTCCGGTGGAGTCATACTCATTAGAACTGTGTTTCTCCGACCGTGCTAATATTGCCTTGACATCGTGTGAAATAAAAACTGCAAAGTTTATACCAGTGTCATTTGTGCTGCTATTGGGTCCATCCTATACCCATTACACTGATTGGTCTATATCCTTTGCAGTCCATTTTATCTTTTACCTCCTTTTTTATGACTGATATAAATACCTCCATCCATGATGGTCTGAGATCCCCCACCCTTCAGAGTGTAATTGAAGGAGGCCAAAGGGAACAAACCAGAACATTTACAGAACTTGTAATCAAAATCACAGGATTCCATGTTACCTCTCTGTGTGGAGGGGGAAGTTACCATGAGCTTCTCACAAATGCTTTTGTGGTACACATGTTCCCAGCTCGCTATATTCCATAGCAGGAGCTGGTTTAGGCCTTTTGTGTTTTTGAAGCTGGTATAGTGACCTAAAACAATAAAGTGAAAGAATTGCTTAAGAAATTACCTTGACATGATTAGTAATTGTGATTTTACGTCCTTGGTTTACTGTTATTACGATTCCTGCCTCAGTCCTGTTTGCGTTTACTTTTCCTCTGTCCCTGCCATCAGCCCCGTACTCTCTTCTCTTGGCTTTGCCATTCTCCACCTGTCCACCAGATGCCCAGGTATCTATTACCTGTCCGTGTTGTTACCTGTGGTTTTGACCCTCTGCCCGTTTGTGACCTGCCTGTCTTGCCCTTTTGGACTCATTTGCCTGTTTTGGACTGCCTTCCAGTTACCGACCTGTAAGACTATTTTTTCAGATTCTGATTATTAAAGCTACTTTTCTCCTTACCTGTCCTTATTACCCCATTTACACCTGCCATGAAAATGCGATCTGTATTAGGATATAGTATCTGGATAAGGAAAAACACATGTCAATGCAAGGTGTTTGTGGCAGCAGTTTCCTTGACCTGGGATGCGACATGTTTGTTGACAAGTCCAGCCAGCTCCATCTAGCTAATTTACATATTGAGATCCAATTGAAATGCAGGCACAGCTGAGAAAATGACAATGTATTTTAATTCTGGGTGTAAATAACTGAGACCTATTGTTATCACTATCAAGATAATGTATCCAGATACAGATCACATGTTAATACCAGGTGTAAATGAGGCCTTTGTCTTCGGTGCCTGAATTTGGGTCCTCCTCCCATTTGCCCCATGCAAATACCCGTGACAACTATACAGTCTTTATTTTAAGTTTAATGGATGAATGAACTGTTGCCGAACATTTTCTAAATTAAAAGAGCAAAGTCTGTGCTGTGTCTGATACTTGTGTGCTGCTTGATTTGTTCAAAAGTAAACAGGCAAGAACAGCATTTAGTCTTTGTTTATTTAAAAATTTACAAATATCTTGGTAAACTGGTGTTGCTCTTCAGCCTGAGGATAGCTACAGCTGTTTAATAAACATGGTAAAGATCCGACATTCTACAAGTTGTTGTGGGAATCTCACTCATCCAGCTGAACATATTTCTGAACTCATGTCACATTTATTTGTTTTATTTTATTTCTGTCATTGTGGAACAGGGTGAAGTGTGTGTGGGTGTTTTCTATTGGAATGTCCTAACTGGCTGCAAGCAATGCAGTGTGGTGTGGTGTGCTGTTTTGAGCTGAACTTTTGTTAGGCGTTCTGTTTGAATTTACTTCTTGTCACTCGCGTTGAAATCGCTGTAGGACAGTGTCATGGTCGAGGAACAGCTGATTCATTTAGTTGAAATGAGGAGGTATTGTAGAGATACATACTCATTTCACTACAAAAACTTAAATAAGGTAGGAGCTGGCTGGAGGGAGATTGCCAGGGAGCTGGAAGTTTCCGGTTAGGTTGCTGTTGGCTATATTCTATGTCATTTCCAGTAAAGAAACATATCACAATATAAAACGTGTGTTTTCTGTTTGAAAAGTACAAATGTAGGAAGATAGCAAGTACTCATTCAACCTCGGAGGTTACATCTCCAGTCTGATCTTGAGTACACAGCTGATAGATAGGCCTACGTGGTTTGTTTACATTATGTAACAGAACTACATATTTAACGGATTCAATGTGATCAGGAAGCGGCCAATGTCATGTGATGCCACGTGATAGTCAGATGCGTGCTTGCTGTTAGGACACAGTGTTAGAAAAGCAAGACAGGTGACCCAGAACTAAAAGTAAATGTATGAAAATAAAAGCCAAGAGGACAGAATTCCCATTGTATAACGTTATGCAAACACATAATGAAAAATAAATAAATAAACCTGGACTTATGGAAGAATGTTAGCAAGAGTAGTTGATTACATGTGGTTTAATATTACACATTGGTCCATATACCCTCCGTCCAAAGCTGTATTCAACCTGTTTGATAACAGGATAAACAAATATACAATGCACTATTTTGCTTTTCTGTTTGTCATGTGAATTAAAAAAATGAAGTCCATATGGTTTTCCTATTTTCATCTCCAAATCGGCAGTTGGAATAGAAATTAAACCAAAACCAGAAAACAACTTGTTTTTCGCTTTTGTTATATCTATATTATCTGCCACTACTGCATCTCTACAAAAACATTGTCATTGGCAATGCTTGCTGTAGCGTGGTTAGATGGATGGATGGATGGATAGATGAACGAACAGACAGACAGACAGACAGACAGACAGACAGACAGATAGATTGATAGCACAGCTCAGCTCTGCGCACAACTCTGGGCCTGGACTATTTTAATCATTTTCTTTATCAATTGTTTTTGATGAAGTTTATTTTTGCAAAGACTCAAACCTGTGTGCTGTTTTGACAGAGTGCTCCCCAGTAGATCAGGAAAAAGAAACAAACTAGGGGGTTTACCCTGTTACAATTGGACTAGACTCCTGTGGATGATATTATTGGTAAGAATCTTTCTAAAAATTGTGTTTTGATACTCATGTCAATCTGCAGTAAATGAATAAACATGTAGTAAACTTAAAGGGGAAAAACTTAATGTAAATGAAAGGTGTTTTGTGATTTTGAAGACATCCGTGTCAGATGTCAGAGGCATGCTTCTCTGTCAACTGAAGCCACAAAAATTGTCCTGCTTCTACATGTGTGATAAGTGGTGGTCTGGGCAGGTTTTATCACAAACACAGTTTTGTACCACAATAAGCACCAAAATTGCACTGCGCAGCTTAATCTGCATAAACACAGCCTCAGCTGCACCTCTCCTCCCACGTCAGCGCAAGTGCGCACCTTTAGTCCCCGGAAACAGGCACAGACACACAAAAAGTAGACTTGTGCCTCAGGAAAGTTGCATAAAGACTGCATCTGGACCAGTTGACCACTGTTTCTCTACAAGCTCTGACCTTCATGATCGACAGTCACTCTTCCCCTGTGGCTATAGCATGACACAAACAAAAGTAACAGGGTTAACTGATACCCTTTTTAGCTTTATGTTAGTTATAACTTGCAAAATCTTAACCTGAGCTGTGAAATTATCTCTGTGCCACATTCTCATTCATCTGTGTGACACATTTGCCTTTCAATCATTTCTACTAAACTTAATCCAGTCATGCAGGAAATTCTTCAGATTGATCAACCATCAACCAAGACCATAACCACTGTCTCTGTGATTGCCACCACGCTCTGCAAAATTACCCTCACTAGAAACTCCACAAATCTGTTTTCATTCTCATTACACAAATCAGAGACATCTGTTTCCTTCTGCTAATCACAGTTTTTCATTGCTCATATTTCTGTCAAACTGCAAATGCAGTGATGTAATGATCACAACTGAACTTTTAATGATTTCTGCTTTTCCTTACATATTAGCCATGCTAGCAGCGTGAAATATATTGATGAATATTGGACAGATTGCTATGACATTTGGTATATCATATACCTTTCAGGCTGAACTGTAATCACTGACTTTTCATCTAGGACCATCTGGTCAAAATTGAATTTTATTTAATACTTTTGTTTATGACCATATTACTGCAAAGCTATTGACCTCTGCAGTACGGCCCCCATTGTGTTTATATTGAAAACAATAGAGGCTCGCTGTCTGAAAAGCATCTTAATGTAAATGGAACTTTCAACTGGACTGAGACACACGGGCTTTAGTGAAGAGCCCACAACAGTCAGTGTGGGTTAGCTGCCATAAGTGGCTGTTTATTAAAAACAGGAATTAATACCTCTAACAAGGGAAGAAGAGGAGAGGACAGACAGGTATATCACAGTCGGGGAACCAATCACCCACTGGTAGAGTGCTGGGAGTATCCTACCTGTGAAAAGGGATAAACCTTTGCATACTAATTAATATCACAATTCATATAATTGCAAGTTACCGTCTCTGTGAATTTTTTTGTATGGCTGTTTGTATCATACCAGTGCAGTGCCCTTTCCAAACATGCCTGTTTGGAACAGCCGATTTCTCAATACCTTAAGAGAGATGTGCCCCTCCCCTAAACACCTCTCATGCAGACTATTGGTAGATGCTACAATTTACTGATTCTCCCTACACTGTAAAAAAAAATCGTAAAAAAAAAGGTTAAATGACTGGCAGCAGGGGCTGCCAAACAAAAACTGTAAAATTAAAGTAAAATATCCTAATTCAAATAAAGCACAAAAACAATACGTTTACAGAAATTTTCAGTAAAGGTTTCGTAGATAAAAACTGTTATTTTACAGACTTTTCCTAAATTATTATGACCAACTACCTTCAGTAAAGTGATAGCACTAATAGTTCTGCAGAGAAATACTGTTTATCCTAAATTATTATGATCAAATACAATATTAAACAATTCAGGTTTTGTAGAATTACAGTAAAAACCTTAAAATTAATACAACATTTAATATTTAAACTACTTTACTGATGAACAGTAGAAAAGTTTCTTCAAATTCTCATAATGTAAGCTTTAAGATTATTTTGTATTTCCTCAGTTGAGGATATTTCACAGTAAATTGGTACTTCTATAACATTTTCACTGTTTCAATTAAAGTGGGGTTGGAAACTTAATCATAAATAAAGTACACACCACTTTTGATTGTAAAACACTTTTATTTAATGTATTCAGATATAAATTTACAACAGTTCTTCAAAGTCCCCCAGGAGGAATTGAAAAAGTAAAAATGGCATTTCTCCATGTGTCTATCTTGCCTGTTGAAACAGTTGGAGAAAGCATCATATTGTGCTGTTGAATTGAGGGGTTGTGGTTTGTTATTTTTTTAGCTTGTATTTTCCATCATGTGTCAATATTTGTGTTTGGATGTGTGTGAGAAGAGGAAAAGGGTGCTACCTGCAAGGCTGAATGAAGGCCTGAGGTGAAGTTGTTGAAACTAACAACACCGCAAAGCATCACAGCATAACAAATTCACATTCTGATCAGTTAACATAATAACAAACACTTTAAGCTAGTTCAATGCCATATGAGTGTGTTTGTGAATGTGGATGAGTGGTTTGTGGAGAGTTTGAGTGTGTAAGGATATGTGCTTTTCTCATCTCTGTTCACCATTTTCTCTGTAAAACACTTTGGATCAACTGTGTTGTGTTTAAAGCACTATACAAATAAAGTGTAATTGACTTAACAAAATATCAAAAGTATCAATATTTTTTAAATGCACAGAATGTGGAAATCATATGGTTTTTGAAAGCATTGTCATTTTCAATTTTCTGAACAGCAGATAAAGGCCCATTCCAGTTTAATGTAACACAATGAATAGAATTTTTTTCTATCTACATTGGAATTTATAAATGTGAACCCACTCATAACTTTTTATTGTGCAATGGTCATTGTTTTTCAGCATCATCCAAATTGGTTCACTGGTAATAATGTTTTACCCATCAACAAGCTGACCAATAGGAATTGAATCTGTCGCTGCGCTGCCCCCCCCCCTTCCTTCTTCTACAGCCTGAACTTTTTTTTTTTGCTGTTTTCACATTCTTTGGTACTTCCCGAAGTGGAGAAGAAGGTAAGAAATAGGCATATAAGACTGGAAATGTTTATCGACAGTGGCTTCATAAAGCTAGCTCGCTAGCTAAGTTAGCTTGTTTTAGCTTGTTAGCTCGTCATCAGCACATTTTGACCATTTGCGCCAAGTGTTGTAACTTAGTTTAAAGTAAATGTCTAAGTTTATCAACGATTTTTTTACGTAATAATTAGGCATTAGGCGAGTTTGCTGCATTTCGAGTTCACACAGATGATTACACAGGGTTTCCGTCAGAAATCTGCAGAAGGCTGCAGGGTGTGGTGATGGGTGGGGCTTGGCTGAGCAAAACATGTTAAGGTGTGTTTTTTTCAGGGGGGGCGCACACGAAATGTGATTACATATGTAAGGGTGTTACACGGTGTTCAGGCATACATACACTGATTACATTACTCGCCCACCACCCTCACCGTAATTTTGCTTTTTTTATAGAAGTAAACCCCATTCAGTTCATTTTCGGTATCAGTGCCGACGTTCATCAAGTAAAAAAAACTACTTTGTAAAATACCAAACGGTGCACGTCCTCTCGCTTGTTCCTGTGTGTGTGTGTGTGTGTGTGTGTGTGTGTGTGTGTGTGTGTGTGTGTGTGTGTGGGCGCGCGCTCAGCAGCAGCACAGTCACACACTGCCTCTCTCTTGGAAAACATCTGAAAATACTTTTTTTTTTTTTTAATCCCTGATACAATTGCATGTTCTGTATTTTTTCTTACTGGCTGCAGGTGACGATATTAACTACACAGTGGGCCAATCTTCAGAACACGTCTTGCCTAGACGACCAAGAGAGCTGGTTGACCACAGCCCTTGGTATGTCACATCTCACACACGTAACCTTAGTATCAAGTGTCAGTAGTGTAAAGTAAACGTCTTAGTTTATGGCTTATCAATGATTTTTTTAATGTAATAATTAGGCATTTCTTGTTTTGCCGAGTTGTTTGCTGCATTTTAAGTTCATACAGATGACTACAATTGCATGTTCTGTATTTTTTCCCCACTGGCTACAGGTGACAAACTACTCAGTGGGCCACTCTTCAGAACACGTCTTGCCTTCGACCACCAAGACAGTTGGTCGACCACAGCCTTTGGTATGTCACATCTCACACTTGCAACCTCAGTTTGAGGCTGTTTGTGAGTGTGTGCACTGTTGGTCTGTAGAGCTTTTACTCACAGAGTTCAGTTATTATTTACAGAGTTATATTATTACTTACAGAGTTCTTAGGCTTGTTCTAGTTGTTATTTTCCTTTGTGCTGGGTAGAGTAGTCGAGAGATTTTCCAACAGTGGGCTACAATGGCATATGTTATGCCGAAGTTTACATGCCGCTCATGTGGTATGTCCCTGAAAAGAATTAAAAGCTATGTTGATCATCAGATTCTGCACAGACATGAGGCATATAGTCACTATCCATGTTGTTTTTCAGACTGCAAACAAAAATTCACTAAGTAACCCGCCTTAAAAGCTAATGTTTATCATTCCCACAACAGTCCTGTTTCACAGTTGGATGACACGCAAAGGTCATTTGTATGTGATGATGATGATCATTGTAAGAAGCAATGCATAGATCTGAGAGATCTTCTTGCACACCTCAAGGTACTTTTGAGCGCTGTTGGGACATAGAGAAAATAAAATCTTTTGTCATCCGTTGGGTAAGAACTTCTGATCTTCTGAACGAAGTAATATTAATTCTCGATGATGTTAAACAGTTGCTGACTGCTATACTGTTACATTTAAGATTGTAAAGCAGCGTGAGAGACCAGATGATTTGCCGAGGTGAAATGCTATAAAGCTCATTCATACTTTGACTCAGCGGTGAGTGAAAACACTATAAAACCTGTTAAGATGATTGTAAGGCAGCTGATATTTATGTTAATTGGCGCTGATAGCCATTAAAAGGTGCTAATAGTGCTCTATCTGAGACTGTGTTTTGTTATGCTAATAGTGTGTTAACTTGAGCCTAGCCACTTAGCTGGCATGATTATTTGGTGTTATGTGCAATTTATGTTTCTTTTATGTTTATGGTAATTAAAGAGGTTAATATTTAGTGCAATTTCTCACTGTTACCGGTGCAAGGAGAGACAATTACTGAGCCTTAATGCCTCACATTACTATTAATGTTTACTGCATTTGATGCAATTTTGACCAAATTAAAGGGGTACTCCATGGTATTTTATTTTATTTTTGTAAAATGTACTTTTGTCAGTTACTTATGTAACCACATAATTTTGAGTATTTGTAAATGGTTATTAATGTGTATTTGAATATGATTACAAGAAGCACTTTGAATGTTTTTGTAGTTACACAACTACAAATGAACACTTGAAACTAAAGATATATTTCTGTTGTACAATTAAACCTTTTTGAGAACATGATTTGAACTAATCAATACAAAATATTATTATTAATTGGTAATAATTCATGGGAGATTAGAACATGAACATGATTTATGCAGACAGTATGAATGTAATGAGATATTTGGATCTCTTCTGGCCTGTCTCTAGGTCAGGCTTTTGGTGATACCATAAAGAAAAAGGGGACGCAGCCAGTACTTCCTGCCAGACTCCTGCAAGGCTTCAGATCCCTAGACCCAGAGATTCCCAGTGTGAACTCGGTGGTGAGTGAACCGAACCACTGGTTTTGAACCTGAGATGCGTGCAGGGTTCCTTGGTTTCTCCTTTCACACGGACTGTGCGGTAGAACTAAAATAAACAGCGATACACTGACATTTGGTCAGGAAAGGGCCCCAACGCAATAAGGACCAACTTTGAGAACAAAGGGTATCTTTTATTTTTATTTTGCGGCTTTATTATTTTAGTTTATTATTTTTCATACATTGTTCTTTCCAAAAAGCTGTTGTATTACATGTTGACCTTTCAGCTTGAAATAACAAGTGGCCACAAACATTCAAACCATTGCTGTCTGTGTCAGCATTGATGTTCAAAATACTGGCTTCTAAAAGCTTAGTGTCCTCTGTTACTGGTCCAGTTATTACTATTGACTATTATGTACCTGTGCTCTGTTATTACATTGTAACCAGGGTTACATAATACTAAAATGTAGGGCTGTAGTCAACCAAAGAAAATCTTGGTCGATTAAAATCGTACATAATCTTCAACTAATTGATTAGTCGGGGGGGTGGGGTGGGGTACCGGGACAGAGTGAACAGTAAACTCGGCAGACACACATTTCTCTGTTCTGTGTCTTCAGGTTAGGCTAACAAATTGTTGCTAACTTTGGAGTTAACCCCCTTTACTTTTCCAGCATTTAGGGAAATAACAGACGTGACTTTTTAGCATTTATTAACTGACACACTGTAGTCTGTACTGTACATTTACTGCCAGACTGACAACTTACTACTGACCTTTTCCTCTGCCCTGCTTGCATCCACCGTTACTTCTCTGCCCCTCGCTCTTTCCCACTCACTACGCAAACATACTCCTTAATGGAGCCACGCTACCAGTGGTTTCCCAGGCAATGACACAGAGGTTGACTCACGTACCGGAACAGCGCTGCACAGAGACTCCCAAATGCTATCAAATATTAAAAAGAAAAATTTTTGGCCTGGCTGGGGTTCTGGTTATCATTATAGGAGAAATACAGATTCAGTAAACATTCAGTATGTTCAGTAAACGTTGAGTATGGTTAGACCCAGCAGTCTCCATTAGGTTGGGCAAGTTCAAAGTTGTGAAAACAACGGGGGTGTTTTGAATACACCCGTTTTCACAGGTAATTTGTTAGTCTGTCCCTCCCGCCGCAGGAAATAATGGATTACTCCTGGAAAGCTATTGATGTAGCACTTTTCTCCTTATGAAAATAACAAGGAGATTATTCGACCAATGAGAATTTAGTCGGATGAGAGCATATCAACCAACTAATCGACAAGTCGACCAGCAGACTACAGCCCTACTAAAATGTCAGATACCGAGAGTGATTCAGTTTGCAGTCTTCACACTTGCTGACTTTGAGCCATTCCATTATTAGTATTGACAGTATGCAGTTAGTGCCTGCAGTACTGCAAGTACTTGGGAGTGCTGAAATTCTGTGTGTAGCTACCAATGCAGTGTGACCCCAAATTGTCACCTACAATAGATGTTATTGTTGCTTGAACCACATGACCAGAAGTGGTCACAAGTCCATGTTGTTCAAGCTGTCTCAGGTCTTACAGCATTCTAGGAAACACTGTGTCCTGACATAGTACGAACAGTTGATACCTACAAAGAAGCAGTGCAGTTATTGCAGGAGAGTGATGTGGATGATGTAAAAGGCATATATTGTGACTCTGTCTTTAATTCTCTGAAATATTTAAATGTATGTCAGCCAGGCCTTCCTCCATGCATAGGGCATAACTTTGAGCCATTCCATCGTTTCAGTATTAAACATGAGAGCTGTTTTTGTTTTTTGATGCTCCTTGACGTCCTCCCAAGTTTAGCCAGGAGTATTAACGGCACGAGAGCTATTTCTGTTTGTCCATGTTCTTTGAATTTTCCCTGGTTTGTCCAGGAGTCTTAACACCAAGACTTGGACTTAAAATAAAGGTTTTCACAAAAAATAAAGGGTGTTTTGTGTTATTCTCTGTTCTGAAGCCTTGCCTATTGTAAACACTTTTAATAGTAAGTCCACACTAAATCACATATGGAAAAAAAAATTCTGAGGCTGAAACTCTGAAGCATGTTGCTGCTCTAAAGGACTTAAAGCTTATCGTTCTTGCTTCGTCCTGCCTGGACTATTGCAACGCATTGTTTTCCTGACTTTGCCTTTACTTACTTTTGTCAGATTCATTGGCTTGTAAGTGCTTTTACTCACTGTGATATCACTTATTTATTGTGGCCAGAGGTGCAACATGCCTGAAAGTTTCAACCATGAGCGCAGTGCAGCTTTGTGTAGACACTCTTTAAAAAAAGAAAAGTTTGTTAAATTTGTGTCCAGAATTACAGTTTGAATGTAAAAGTACACATACATATAAAACTAATAAGATTAACCTTTTAAAATTACAAAGAAAAACATTAAGTTGTTAGTATGGACATAAACCTTTATATGAAGAGCTACATATTTAATGAAGCTGCAAGCAGCATTGAACCAGCCCTCGCACCTCGGCGGACGTCAGGCTGCGGCGCAGTTGAAGGGCTGATGTTTTCAGACAGTGCAAGAAGGAGATAAACATCACTTCCTTTGTCCACTATTTTGCCTGCTGCTGGGGCTGCTTTGCTGAAATTTTGAAGGGGGCGCTATTCAGCCAGTTTGCATCACTGATGGAATATTGTCATGTACATGTGTTCAGGCTGGGAGTCTTATCAAACATGTAAAGTTTGGTGCAGACTGGAGCATTTACAATAAAGTTACAGCAACTTCATCTGTCATGGCGAAACATCAAATCTCAACGGTGTGAGGATGAGAATTTTCTGCAGGGCGAGACATGTCTGTCTTGCTCACACCTGTGTCATCAAAATTATGCAAGTTTTGGGCCCATTCACTTGAATTTCAATCAGTAAATTGAAAACTCTTGATGAGTTTGTGTGTAAAACAAACTAATTTCCTAATTTTCATCAAGTCTATTTTGAGAAAAGTGAAGACTTTTAACCCACATGACCTGGTCAAAGTTTGATTGAAATGTGTACTGTCAGGTGTGTAGAGACAATAAGTAACTGCAGCTGGACACAGAAAAATACTCATATATTTGAATGGAGAGTGTGAGTGAACCCACACCTTTTTGAACATTTACTGCTTCCACATAGTTTTAGATACAGACTTCATTTGAACTTTAAATGTGTCACGAGACTTTGACCTACAAATCTTGAATTTACATGTTTTTTCTATCTTTTACTGTTTTTGAGATATTAGAGTATGAGTTTTTAAGTCTTTTCTTGCTTCTCCTGTGATTTTATAATGAGTGTGTATTGCAGAATGTTTCACAGCACTGAGGGAGTGACATCACCAGGAGCAGTTGGAGAGGAGGATTTTAGATTACGCTTCTTGTGAAATCTCCTCATAAATCCCATGACTTTTGCCAAATCTTACATTAAAAATCATATTTTAGTAGGACATTTTGTGGCGAATCCATTGATACAGGTTTAAAAGTGGTCAGACTTATAGTTTAGACATCAGAAGCCTCTGTTTGACACAAAGGTCATGCCCCCCCATTGTTTTACATTGTAAGGTGTGATGTGGCACTGCAACTTTGAGGGCTTATAAAATCCAAACCGTTCGAGTTATTACAAAGTTTTACAACTTTTGTCAACTTTTTTTCGTCATAAGTCGTCTATTAAAGTTTGAAGCCGATACCATTAATGCCCTCGGAGGAGATAGCGTCTGTTCGGGGGCCAAAATGGCAAGTCTGTTTTGAAAGGCTAATTGTGGACTTCCTGTTGGATTTTGGTTAGGGGTGTCAGTGTATGATTCATAGGTCTCGTTGAGACGAATAATTGAGTTGTTTTGATCTCTTTACGACATTCCTATGGCCTGTGGCGGTCATTTTAGTTACATAGGTGGCGCCCTTCGGTGCTTAGGCCCTAATTACAGATAATTATTGTCATTTTACATAAATTTGTATGTAATTTAAGAAAGCAGAAAAAATACAGTATAAATAAATATAGTATTTTTTCTGTATAAAAATGAGAAATAAATGTCATTTGTCATTATTGGCATAATTCTTAAAATAACGTTGGGTTGTTAATTTACAGATAATGTCTGTAATTTTAGAGTTGTATACAATTAAAAGAAAAACAGAAAACCACTGTAAAAATTAAGTTAAAAAAAAAAAATTATGATTTTTTTTAACAGTGTAAATGCCTAAAATGCAGGCTATCTGTAAATGCTATAATTTACCCATGTTCAACAAACACCTCACATGCAGGCTATTGGTAGACACTACAATTTACTGATGCTCCCTAAACACCTCACACACAGAATATCTGGAGACTACAATTTTGAGTTGAGCTGAAGTTGATCAGATGAACTGTAGTGCCCATTCAAAACATGCCTGAGACATCCTGCACTATGTCTTGAACATAAATACAAAGTTCCCATCTGTTAGGAATGGGAATAGAGTTTAATTCTTAACTTTTTTTTTCAGTTCATTCTCTATGGTAGTTTGTATTATTACAGATGTAATCCCACCTCCAACCAATGTGGGTTGCAATGACAGAGTGGCTGTCCGTCTTTCAGCTTGTTGAATCCATGTTCAGAAGAAGAAGCAGAAACAATGTTTTTTATGAGGTATTTTTATATATTTCTGAACGTGCCTGAGACATCCAGCACTAAGTCTTGAATGTACATGCCAAGTTTTGTTCACAGTGCACAGTTCAATAGTACAGCTTAAGTCTCTTAAACGTTTCCAAGTCATTAACACTGTGGATGTAATCCCATCTCCGACCACAATGTCCCGCAGAAAACTGGATAAATTACCATCCAGGTACTCTATTTGTGAAAGTAAGGTATTTAACTTAACTTCGACTTCATTCATTTTCATTTTCAGGATCAAAATGACTGTTGTTCTGCAATTAATCTAGCCTAAGTATGCTCTAGATTTGTTATGTATTTGAGGTAAGTCTTATTAAAACCAAATTAAGAAAATGCTATAGTGTTATTTCAAATGAACTCTTTGATAGCATCCCATAAATACCTTAACGTCATATCCTTTACAGAATTCTCATGGAAATGCAATAATTCCTGTAAAGCTGATCAAAATTGCTCACAATACCTTCCATTCTGTAAGAGTGTTAAATTGAATCTTCATCTTGGAGCCTGGTTTGGAGTATTAGGAAATCCTAATGTACATAGACTTGCATGATGGTGGGACATAGACATGTAGATAGTTTTTGTCATCTGCACCAGATAAGTACTCTTAGATGATATCAGGACATAATCATTCGGTAGTATGTTTGGTGTCTAGCTGAGAAAGAGGTAAAGTGCTTCCTGTTTGGATGATACACTCTCTAGATATCCACCATAGCATAATTACTTGCCACATTAGAAAATGCTAAAGTAGAGGCTGAGCCGCTACTACTGATTTTTCATCTATTCATTAATGGGTCAAATACGGTATTCATATCACCTCCAATAATTAATTGATAATCTGTCATACCATCCAAGATTCTAGATAATTTGGCAAAGAATGTCGGTTTGTACATATTTGGTGCGTGTACTTACAGAAATGCTATTCTTTTCCCTTCTCCATCTTTCCCTTTATCAATAATATGTAGTTTAAGATTGTTATGCACCAATACTATTATTGCTTTGTTTTGTTATTGGCAGAAGAGGAAGCAACTACTTCATACATATTATTTCCTATTTTGTGAATATCTTGATGCATTATTTGGATTTTTTGAGGTAATGCAAAATGAGCACCTTTTCTGCCAATAACCTGAAGCCACCCAGTTTAAAAAAAGAGAAATGAAACCCACCCCTAGGCCACGTCCCCATATCATTCCCCCCAGCTTTCCCCTGAGCTCACCAGGAAGAGTCAACTGTTCACAATTATTCAAAACATTTTTCTTAATTCTAAGACTCTTCCTTTCTGCTTCCCCATATCTGGCTTCTGTTTACAAAGCAGTGACATGACAGCTTTGTCAGCGTCCCCCTTTTATAGTTTCTATTATACCCCTTAGTGTTAATAATAGAGGTGTTAAACCAGTGTAAACTATTTAAATGACTATACTTAGTAACTTTTTCAAATAAATTAAGGGATCACAACATTACCATGATTATAAATATGTTTTTCTTTTCTTTCTTTCTCCCATTTTTCATCTCTTTTCCTTCCTTGTCTTTCTTTCTTTCCCCCTCTTTATCCTTCCTTGTGCTCCCCATTATACATATGATAATTGTACATACTTATGCCATATTCTCAATAAAGCCATGGGGAAAATTTCCTTGAATGTAGATTTTATAAGCTGAACTGAATGTAGATCTTATAAATCCCAATAGGTTCTTCTTTAATGAGTGTAGTCATTGTCCATCCAGTTGAAAAAGGAAAAGAAACTTCATTTTCTGTGTCCAAATTGTCTCATCTTGGTGAATCAGGTGCAGTCTGTTAATAACGTCCATACCCCTATTGACTTTCATATAGAAGTCCATGTCTTCAGATGGGCGCGTAACAGACTGTGCTTCATTATTAAAGTAATCAGCATCTTCACTGGATGCCTCACCCCATACTTCAGCTTGGTCTTCCGTAGCAGGTCTTTGATTTCATTGAAGGTGGCATGTTGCTGTCGTTGGTCAGCAGTTAGGTCTGGATAAATACTTAGCTTCTGGCTTTGGTTTTGGAGAGTACCTTGTTTCCCCCTTAATTCTCTCCTAAATTTACGCTTAATGTATCTTATGTATTCAAATAACAGAGAGAAATTCACAAACTGAATGAGGATGTGTCAGCCGTATCAAAATAACCAGGATTTTTAGTTTTCTGTGGACATGTTTGTAAAATTGATTCATAAGCTTGGTTGGGTAATCAGCCCTTATGAGGCTGTAAATATGTTTGCCTTTTAATAATAGTGGATGCTGAGTGTTTGCGAGATGTAAACAGACATGCAGTAGTGGTTAGTCTGGTTTGTCTATTGTTAAAGTAAAATGAGTCCTATTAAGTCTACTGAGTTTCAGGTCACAGGTTGGCTACTTTTATCTGAAAGAGTACAGCCATGATGTTCGAGAGATCTGACAATTCATTTGATCTACTATTACATAAATATAACTTAAGCAAAATACACCACATTCCATATGGTTGTTCCAGTTGTAGTTTGTATATATAACAAAAAATAAAGAAAAGTGCAACAACTAAGAAATTACATTTCCTCACATTCCATGAACCCACAACCAGTAAGATATCCCAGGAAACATTTCATATGATATCCATAATTATGTCAGCAATAACATCTTGTTTAAATGAGATTTAATTTATCAGTATAGCATCAACACTCATAAACTACATAAAAAAATGTCTTTGTTTCTGCTATTGAGATAAAAGTAGATGTTGTTTAATATCAAGGCTGTTATTATACATTCCTAAAAAATTCATCCACTTGCAGTTTTATTCTTACTTGAGTGACTGTCAAGTGAAAGAAGTATCTCACCCTGCTGGTTAACATCAGTTTATGGTGTATAAACCATCCCATGAGTCATTTTGAGTCAAATTTACTTGTTTTGTTAAACTTTCTGTCAGAAAGAACGAACCCTTAGCTGCGTAGCTGCTCACTAAGCTACAATTAGCTGAAATAGTGCAGGCTAGACTATGTCTGCTTGTGCTGAAATAGGATACAGCCTACTTTGACCTTTTGGCCCTTGTTTGCAAATATCAATACTCCTCAGCTCTTAAGGAACCATGTATGTAGAAGCTTAGGCAAAGGTTAGGAGAGTATTATGGCTATAACAAAGGGGGACAAATATTCATTTGTTATTGGGATAATGTGTTATTAACTTTTACTGAAATGTTATTGTGTCTAACAAATCTATTCAATTAAGATCGTGTTGTAAACATAGGATGATTCTTGAATATTCATGTCTATTAATTTTTTCCTCATCATACCATGAACATATTTGAGTTTTAAAAATTGAGCTGCCATTCAATGAATGATTATTGCATTTTATGTATGTATTTTATTTTAACTTATATTAATTTATTCTCCTGTCTTAACAAGTTTTGATCTGCATTTTTCAATTACTAATTTTTACTGCTTTTTGCAGTACTATTATTATTTAATGAAAATGTATTGTATATATACATTGTATTTGTATATATACATTATGGGAGCCAGCAGCCAATTAGCTTTGCTCAGCATTAAGACTTGAAACAGCTAGCTTGGCTCCTACAAAAGGTAACAAAATTGGCCAACCAGAACCTCTAACGTTAATTTATTAACATGTTATATCTCATCTGTACAGAAATCAAGGTACACTTAATGACAATTTGGGGTTGCCAGGCAACCAGCAGAGACTCCAGAAAGTCTCTGTGATGGGCCAAGAAATACAAACTGTCATTTTTATACTTTTGTTTTTGTACGGAAATAAACAATATACAATGTGTGTTAGTAAGCTTTAGAGGTGCTTATAGGCGGCTTTAGTTACCTTTGGACAGAGCCAAGCTAGCTGTGTTTCCAAGTGTTTCCATTATTTCTGCTAAGCTAAACTTTTACTATTAAACTATTACAACTAAACTATACCATTTATCATAGACAAACTAATTTAGAACCAGACCTCTGTATCAATATTGGTGAAAAATAGAAAAATGGTAGAAAATAGTAGGTGAATTTGAGCACCTGGCAGAAACACAGAAACATGTAGACTCAGCACAAGTATGTGAATTCACATTCCTTTCCCCCAACAAATACACATCTAGCTGCCCTTTTGAGGGCAGATGTAGGACAAAACAACATCAATGATATTCTTAATAATGGGAGGTTGTGGATGGAGGTTGTGTGGCAGGTGGTGGGCCAAGACCATCTCCCAGACGTCCAGCAGATGAACATTCAGTCCTTTGAACATGGCTCTGAGCACCTTGTCACGCTGCAGCGAGTACCAGTCGCTATTGGTCAGTGCTGCATCAAGCGTCATAGTTTTGGGGTTTGCAGTCCGGATTAAAACCAATGTGCCTGGAGCCCTGTCCAGCAGCCGCACTACCGCCCTGCGGATGCTCTGCAGCCGCTGGATGTAGAGCTCGATGGGGAAAGTGCTGAAGTGTGCCCAGATGCCAAAAACTACAATGGTGTTGGTGCCTCCAACTAAATGGTCTAGTTCATTGGCAATGTAGTGCAGCTCGATGGCTGGGACACTAATAGAACGGACAGGGGGACCGTGGAATCGGAAATTCACCAAAATGTTGTTTGCGTAGTCTAAAGCCATGAAAGGTCCAACTCGAACTGAACTGTGCAGATTAAACTGCTTGAGATCTAAAAGTATTACAAAAGGAAAGAATTAGGACACATTAAGCTGCAGTATGAACAAAATCAAACCTTTGCTAGAGATTTCTGTTGATGAACTACCTGGCAGTACTGCATTGAGATGTTCAAACCACTGCCTGATGGTAGAGTCTCCATACAGGTGGACGACCTTGCCTTTCAGACACTGACTGATGGCAGACGATGTGTTGAAATGGTGGACTTTGGTGCCACTTAATGCTTGCCATGCACCCTGGTAGTAATAGCCAACAGGTCCAGAATGCACAATGCTGCTCTTCACCTCTGGTTGATCTGAGAAGAAGTTAGAGGATAAGGGGGGAAATATGTGGTATAAGAAAACACTTATGGATTATCTTCTTTCCATAATGACTAGATGTACTGCTATCAGCTAACACTTTTGGCCTAGTACTTTGTGCTCCCATCGCTCTTCAAAAACTGGTCTGAATACATCTCTATAGGAGAATGCGATCTAGAACAGAGTGGTAAGTTGTTGTTTTTTTTGTTTTTTGTTTTTACAAATGTTCATTTCTCTGACTGGTTTACTTCTAATAATCTGTACAACATTCAATTTTGAATTATTATTACTAATAATATAGGCTGTGGTGGTGGTAGAAGTAAGAATTGTGCATTACCTTTATTTTTTGGCAACACGGTGACACTAGCAGATCCTGAAGCTCGAATGTAGACTTTCATGTTGACACCACTGAAGAAAAGCATGCAGAATAAAATATCTCTTGCACACATTATAACACTAACAACATAAAACACAAGAAAAGAATACACCATTTTAAAATCATTTCATGAAGTTACAACTAGAACAATCAAGCACTAATATGGGAAACAATTACTTGGAAGTAAATATTCAACATTACATAAAACCTAGCCCATAAAAATCCATTTTTTTAGAAGTGAGTTAAAGCTGTTGTAATTCATGTCATCATACGAACAATGGGTCCAAAGTGAAAATGTATTTCACTTTGCACTTTTTTCTGAAAAGACCACACCCAAAATAAAATGTATACATTTACAAAAAACAAATGAATCATTACAAATGCTATCCATTAAAAAAAAAGAAAGTCAACTAATGTGATCCAGTCTGAACTGGTTTGGAAGTAGAAGTCCCATTAATTTTTCCCAAAGACAACATTATGTGATTCACAGTTGGAGCACTTCTACAGCTTGGATTGGAATGAAACTCTCCTGGTTAAATAATCAGTAAAAAACAGAGTTAGAAAATATCTGGTCCTTTGATAAAAAGTCAAAGGCACAAGCCCTAACTACAACTTCTAAGGTGCATTTCAGCAAGAAACATCCAGTCACCGATTCTATTATGTACGGGGCTAAAAGTGGATGGAATCAAATGATTGCAAGGTTCAGAAACCTGAAAAGACAATCTGCAGCTTAAATCAGTTCAGCTTTAAATTTTGGGTCAATTGTTGATAAATTCAGGAACTGTGCCACTATGTTATTTCAAGTGCAATGACAAAGTGTTTCAAATTGGCTATCACTCTGATTTACACTTCTGACTGGCTTCTTCTCCATAGCAGCTGCAATAGTGGGTCATGGGTATTGTACTATTCTGAGTCGTCCACTATGCAGAAATGATGGACAAAACATTATTTCTCAGAAACTAAAATTGGTGGCCATAACTTAAACCTATAGGATCCTTCATTTATCTGGCAGTGACCAATGTAAATACTGAAATACAGAATGGGGAAAAACACATCCATTCTATTTCACTTTGTGTTATCTTAGACTGTAAACATCTCTAGATTCAATCTTTACAGCTTCTAGTTACACAATTTTCCACCAAGGAGATACATAAGTAACACTTTGAAAAAAAAAAAAAAAAGCCAGTCTTGTCTTTCTGCCCACTCACCCTCGAAAGAGCTTCTCCTCCTGAGCCTTGAGCTGTTTATGAAACCCACCATTGTAGTTGGTGATCCTGGCGTCACAGCTCAGCTTCTTTGGCTTGTAGCAGAACCACGGCTCACCTGTAATGAGGTCAGTGTAGTTGCACAGTGGCTGCTGGGTCGGACGCAGGCAGACATTGCAGGTGGTAGTTTCAGAGACTGAGCCTGAGCGAAAGACACTCCCGAAATAAATCCTATCTGGCTGTTCTCTGGTCAGCCTGTGCAACACTGTGACAGCCTCACTGGGGTGAACCAGCGTCACCTGATAGGACAGAAAACCAGAGTTCAAAGTTCAACCCCCATTACTTGGCCTTTGTCAAAGCAATAAAAACAAAAAGAGTGAACACCACTAAAATTTGCACACTTTGTTTCAGGTGTAAACCAGATTGATCTCCAGATACTCATGTTTAGAGAACTGATCATTAACTAAACCCCTCCCTGAGCAGCGATTGTCCAATTATAGTTTAGTAACCATAACTAGGCACAGCAGGTCTGTCAATCTTTAGTTTTCTCCACATCGTGAAGTGGTGTGCATAGGGTTGAAGTAAGATCAATACTTGACATTTAAAGAGTTTGCAGGGTGTTCTCTTTTTTAGCCTCTCCAAACACAAAAATATGAAGAGCAAAAGTGTAAGTTTTAGTGTGTTTGTGTGCTCTAACATAATCTGCAAATGTTAGCATGTCTGGCTACTACCTACAGAAGTAATCCAATGTTACCTCCAAGGACAAGGAGCATTTCATACTACATTATTTTTGGGGATTACAGGTTACATTAAAAAAGTCCACTGAATGAGATGCTGGCTGTAGCAAAGCCTCCCACTGATATTTAGTAATTTCAATATCTTAGTTTGAATATTTTGCCTGCAAATTCCATATTCACCACAGACAATTATGGCACTAGACTTAATAACATACTAGCAGATATAACTAGGCGGGAATTGACTCTTAAAAAGAAAATCTTGACTAGGATCAAATTTGCAGAAATCTCAGAGAGAGATATCTTAAAATCTAGACACATAATGCTGCTCTATATCTCTTACCACCAGCTGGGTATTGGAATAGATTACACAACACTATCAATAACCTTGTTTGGGAAAGAAATTATCCAGAATCAAATACTACAAGGAATGCAGGTGGTCAGAACTAATCTGAACTAATCTCAAATTTTATTTCTGGGCTTTCACAAGAGCTTTGAACTCATGGCTTAATCCTGAGAAATCCTGATTGTTCCTTGTGATGTTGACAGAATATCAGAATATCCTTGTAAATGTCACCTAAGTATTCCTCTTTTTAACAGTTATGCCATCACTGTGGGGTGGTAAGACTTTAACCTTTCCCCACTGGTCAGAGAGAGGTACTCATGTTCTCAACAACATTATACATGAAACAGACTCCAAGCATACCAGGACATAAAAGATGCTTATGGTCTGCTCGGTTCTGCCTTTCTCTTTTACCTTCAACTGAGATCCTCATGTAATGCTTATGG
The DNA here is from genome assembly GCF_914725855.1 of Thunnus albacares. Lineage (NCBI taxonomy): Eukaryota > Metazoa > Chordata > Actinopteri > Scombriformes > Scombridae > Thunnus > Thunnus albacares. Next base: position 20,567,187 of record NC_058128.1, on the reverse strand, counting down.
AGTACCCAGGGCTCTAAAATGAATGATGAACTTGTTTCCAAATTTTACTATGTGTAATATTTATCAAAGACTAGAATCTATTTCATATCAGTTGATCCAGAGTATGGCACAAAAGCTGGCATACTTTTGCCCAAATTGCTCAAATTGCCCTGAGGGAACTCCAGGAACACAGATATGATGTGGCAGTGCAAGGAGTTCTAAGAAGTCTACACCTTTTAGTACTCAATGGCATCTGCCCTAACAATCCTTGTCAATAAAAATGTCCTTTTCTCCTGCTCTGCTTTTTTTTAAATGATGGTACAGGTTTAGATGCATCTGTTTCTCTTTGCTGTATTATGTTAGTTAGTTTATATGCTGTCAATAAATTGGTTGACACTCGATGGAAGAGACGGATGTCTCAATATGTCAGTGTAACTCAACACTCTTGGATATACTGAATTTCAAAAGTTCCACTGCCATATTAAATGATGTTAAACAAGATAATATTTCTTTTCTAGATAGTGCTAGAGACCAGATCAAATCTTTGATTGCTGAATTGGTTTAGCACTTCTCAATCCTGTGCTAGCAATCGAATCTGGACCATGGTAGAGTAGTTATCTTGATTTTGATAAGAATTATTGACAGCATACAGAATAATCCAACCACTGTATGAAAATAAAGGACCCACTGTTTTGAAAATTGCTGCATATGTGTCATGCAAGAGCCAAAAGTTGACAGGCTTAGCAACAGTAACTGAGGGGGGTGGGGCTTAGCTAACGATCAATGAGAAGATAGACTAATGTCACAATCACATTTAATACAATAGTTTTAGCATCACCTCAACCTGTGCGCTTCCCTCCCAGAGTAAAGAAAATACAGCAGAGTAGGAGCCATTGAGATGATCCAGCACTTTCCCAGCCACACCTGCACCAAGTGCTCGGTTGTGCAGACGGGCAAGTAAGACATCTCCCCCAGACTTCTTCGGACGGCCCTTGAAGTCATACGTTTTGATCAGAACTTCCAGCTGATCCCCTACATGCCACTGTCGTCCACCCTTCTCAGGGAGAATAGTAAAGGTGCTGTGGCCAGGATCAGTGGTCTGCTCCAGGGAAAGAGGAACTGGCAAGGATGGAGTTTCAGGCCAAGCAATGGAGTCTAATAGGAGGCGTTCCTCCAGAGCATCTTCAGGGGACCGCGGCTGGAAGCTGCAGAAGCGGCGTTGCAGGTGAGGTCTTGGAGCAGGGAAGGTGGTGATCACCTTATGCTGAAACTGGCAGGGAGGCCAAGAGAGTGATGTGACAAAGATATATAAAAAACTTTATAATGTAAGACAAATGAACTAAATGAAACAAAAGGATTTTTTTTCCTGCCCCACACCAGAAAATATCTGAATATTTGAAGGGTTTGATGAGAGAAGCTGATCAAAGACTGAAAAAAGATGTAAAAGCTAAAGGGAGGAAAACTGCAGTCAGAATATCCTTACATTCCATTTCAGTAACAACTGTAGCAATAATTTAAATATTACTTTTCATATTGCTGTCGACAGTTACACAGGTTGATGAATTTAAGGTTCATTTTTCCTCCTTTTTTTAAAAAAAAAATCCTTCTTAATGAATTTTTAGATGCGGACAATGTTACAGTTCAATTATGATGTTAATATTTAACACAACTGAAGTGTTCATACTAGTTATTCTGGTGAAAGACTAATGTAGTTAATTTTCCTCTTCATATAAATCTTAAAAGTGAAGGTACAAATATAATGTTAAATTGGTCTAATACTGGTACAATACTCTTTCTATGCATTGGGTTTTCATTGTGGAATTATTTGTTTCCATTCCAGAATGGTGCAAAACAAAAAAAAAAACATTTCTGCACTGAACCCATGAAAAGCCAACAATGAATTGATCCTACTAACAAGTATTATCTTTGTAGCAAAGGTCTGTTATATGTGGATCGTTGCTCTGTGCAATAGAGCTCAACTGTGGCCCGAAAAAAAAAATCAGTGGCCAAACTGTTGCACTGAGTGACATGTTTTTTTATTACCATTATCATGGGCATTGTTTGCAAATACTGATGAAGAACATTACTGTTATCCAAAGCCACACTGCATATGAAAATAATATCCTGAAATGAGACTATTTCAAACAGGGTCCACCCTTCAAGCAATCCCACTCAAGACCAAATTCTCACCTCCAGGACGTCCATGTTAAAAAGCAAAAAGATGAAGACAAACACAGCCAGGAAAAGGAAGATGGCAGCAAACTTCGGACAGCAAAAGCTGACCACCGTTTCTCTATGACCTCTGATCTTCATGATTGGTGATCAGTCCTGATCTGTGACCACAGTATGACAAACAGTGTTAAGTGACACTTTGTTTAGCTGTATTTTTGTAATGATAACTTGCAAAAACTTAAACCCACAGTGCGGAACTTTAAATGAACGCTCATTACATTCAAGCCCTTGCCAAACGAGTTCACACAATGCTGATTAAACCTATCACCACCAGATTAATCTGTCTGTATGTCACAGTGTAGAGTTTTTACATCTCATGTCCAGGGCGCCATTCCCGCGCTAGCTGTCTGTTTTTGTGCCGGTGGACCGTAAAAGCATATACTTGACATGATCTCTATGCAAATAGTGTGGTATGTTTGCCTTTCAATCATTTCTACTAACTTAATCCAGTCACCCAGGACAAGGCCACAATCAAAGTCAGCAGCATTACTCCCTTTGCAGTTTAACATGAGGATTCATCCCCAAGTGGCCAAGTCATTTACCCGTTGCACTATAATGTAAACACTTATCAAGTAAATACTGCTGCAGTCAATCTACAATTTGAACATCTACAACGTCTAATGTAAACATTCAATCAAAAGTTGCAGTGACATTTAGGTCATAGACTTAAACTGTTATAATGCCACTGCAGATACATGCCCAGGTTGTATCTGTCACTCAAATGTTTATTGTTATACAGGTTTAACCAGAAAATAATTGCACATTAGGTGTGGTGTGGGAAAAAATCTTTGGCCTGACGTGGCAGCCCACATGTAGAGTATTAAACAGACAAAAATATTTTGTTAATTTTATTTTCAGCTTTTGTATCACTAATAAATAACAAATAAATGATAAATAAATACATAATAAATTACTACTAAATGACTGCAGTTGTAGTCTAAATTTACACATAAGTTATCTTATCAGCAGAGAAGATCTGTGAATCAGGATGTGTCAGCCGTATCAAAATCACCAGAATTTTTAGTTGTCTGTGAACATCTTTAGACTTTATTATATAATTGATTGGTTGGGTACTGAGCCTGTTGGGAGGCTTTAAATACGTTTGTCTTTTGGACTGATACTGCATGCCGAACGTTTGCCAGCTGTAAACAAATATAGTAAACAGTCAAATTCAAAGTCTGAGTTTCAGGTTTCAGGTTTTTTACTTTTTTTTACTTATCTGAAAGAGTACAGCCATGATGAGAGAGAGATCTGATAATATATTTGATCTAATGTGCTGTATGCTTCTGCATCTTTTTATGCACAGTTCTGAGTTGAATCTGAAATATGTAAATAACATGAAAGTACAGAAATATGCCAGGAACAAAGGGTTTCTGCTGCAAGTTACAGTGGTTAAACTTGTTAAAACTATGAAAATGGTTAGCAGCCATATTTAGTTTTCACAATGTGTATGGATTAAAGCTTCAAATGTCATCAAATTCAATCTAAGCATACAAACATTTAATAATCAACATTTAAGCATATCATGTGTCTTACCTCAGCAGAGATTCATTTTTAAGGAACACAGTAAAGCCAGTGTTGGTCTAGGAGTGTATTTTGCTGGTTTGCAGGAAATCTGATTCTTCTTTTTGTCGCAACAGTTGCCTTAGTGGTTTTGATTTTCATAAATCTGCCCCTTTTGTCCTTATATCCAGCCACTGTTTACTTCCCCCTGGCCCATTCATGGCCCAGTATGAGTATTCTGTCGATCTTCACCTGCTCGCCAAATGTCCTCCACTCAGTTGTTCTCGCTTATCTGCCTGTGAAATGCTAAGTATGCAAATATACATACATTGAATCCTGTTTTACCTGTTCCTGTTCTCCTTTACAATGTCTCTATTTTTGTGTTTGTCAGCCTGCCTGTAGAAACGCCTGTTTGTAGTAGTAATTGTTGTAGAAGAGAGCACTCAATAGAATGCAGATTTCTGCCAGGTGTGTCTGGGAGTATGTGGCTTGGGAACAGGAATTGCAGGGTACACAATGTTCACACTGTATAAACTTAATTAGATAATCATCTTGTGCACACAAGATAAAAACTTGTTCCCACATCATATTAACTTGTGTGCACAGGATAAAAAAAACAACCACCTTTTGGGACTTAAGGGACTCCGTTACAGCAAATTGATTATTCAAATAAAGCAATGAATGCCACCATGTTTCAAACATACTTGAGAAATCAACAAACTATTAAAAGCTATCAATGCAACTTACCCCTGTGGTCTTCAAAGCATAGGCCTAGCATGCCTTTACTGTACAGATATTAACCCGTTCCTACAAGATAATTATCTTGTATGCACAAGATAATATATTGTGGGCACAAGATAAAAAAATATCACCTTTTGGGACTTTAGGGGCTCCATACAAACTTCTCAATTTAAACATTGTTATTTATTTAGAACATTTTGTTGTAACAAAAACAGGGATTTATTCATTTCTTTCCCACTGCAGTGAAAGAGCAGGAATATTTAACAATACAACAGTGTTTGTATTCTCTCTCTGTTCAGGTCGATTGCATTTTGGATTGGATCTGTTATGTTTGCATTTTGGCTCTAAAATTGTGTCACGTGACTGTCAAGTTTCTGTCTGCTCAAACAACAAAAATGGCTGCCATTCCTTATATTCTCAGTGGAAAATGCAATATTTTAAAATAGTTTCAGCATTAAAGTGCGTTTTGATTTCTAGCGAGCAATGTGCATTTTATTTTCATAATCTTTGTATATGATGTTTAGTTTGTCAGTTATTAAAAAGAATTTTGCAGGCTTTCTATCGTTGCTATGGGGGTTGCTATGGACGTTGCTATGGACGTTGCTATCGCTGAAATTAAGTAGTTGCATGTTGTTTGAATCATTGTCTTTACGTTGTATTTATCTGAGTTATGTTATTTGTTTTATTTTATGTAACTGTTTGATGACGTTCTTTCAATAAAAAACATCAGTTTTAGAGCACCCCAGGGATGAATTGAATTTGAAATCCAGAATTTGAAGCTTTGCAACTGGCTGACCCGAGGGCCCACCCGGAAATATTTTCCTCACTGTCACCGTGTTAGTTTTCTTTTAATGATATCTTTAATTTCTTAACACAAAAACACGAAACTGTCCTTGATAACTCAACAATACGATAGTTTAATGTTATGGCCAGAAATAGTGCTCTTCCTGGCAACAGATCAGTTCAAACTGCTCTGAGATCAGTTCTAATTGCAGTTAATCTACTGCAATTGTTAACATATTGGTAAGCATTCAAGAGGCCGTTTAATACATGCATGATGTTGCTTAATAAACGTTTTGAATCCACAACAAATAAGCTCCTTAAATACAGTTTGAAGTGCTGCATAACTCCTACTGACACTAAACACCAACCCAAGACCCCCCTAGACTAGGGGAGAGCAGGGTGAGTTAAGCCAGTTTTTACTTGAGGCGTCTTTAAAGTGAGAGCATGACAGTAATGTCTTCAACTAAAATATGTACATATATTTCAGGATGTGGTGCATCCCTGGGAATAATCACTTTATATCTAAAATAAACACTTTTCAAAATATGACTTTCCAAAAAAAAGTGGTCTCTTGGCTCAACTGTCAGAACAGAACAAAATCAACATCAATTCTCCTCACAGGACCAGGCTACTACTCAACATCCCACTTGTCAATGCTGCAGGGGTATATGAATATGAAGTTTTTGCGATCTAGGCAGTCTCTTGAGGACATCACTTCCAGGGATGAGTCCTTCATCGTTCTCTTTGAATGTGAAGGTGGGCTTTCCATCCACAGAACTCCCACGACTTTGTCTCAGAAACTTTGTACTGATGTCAGCTCCCTCAACCTTCTCCACGGATCCAATGTAATTATAGGATTTGTTTTTACCCACAAAGTTCACAATGACAAAGTCACCAGCAGACAGATTCTTATCACTATCATCATCACTCAGGTCATCTTCTGAACTATCATAGTCATTGGTGTTGTAAACTGAAATGTTTATGTCACTTTCCTTTGAGCTACTGTAGTCAACAGATTTCTTCTTGGATTTGATTTGTTTTGACCCTTTCAGAGCCTTTTTCTCCTCTTTTTCAGTCTTTTTCTTCTCTTTTTCGGTCTTTTTATTTTCTCTGTCATTGGTTGCCTCCAGCTTTTCTGGTGTGTCGGTCAAGATTTTTGTTTTTACTATCTTCCTTTTCATTCTAGGTTTGGTTGCTGTGGCTTTAGGGAGGGGAAGTATGTCTCCTGGAGACACATACCCCAAATGGGCAGGAGAACCAGTAGCATCACTGACAGACGAGTGTTCAGGATTCATGATTCTGTTTAATGGTTCAGGCAGAGTAGCAAGTGGCTCGTCTGGGTCTGGAACTGCTGATGAGCAATCAGAACTCATGGCATGGGTTGATGGTACAGACAGGTCAGCACAGTTTGATGGCTCCTCTGGGTTTGATCTGTCTGTGACCATGGATGGGGCATAATCTTCATCTGGAAAAATATCCCTGTTGAACGGGAATATGCCTGTAATTTTGAATCCTGAGATGATGTTCCTTGGTGTCATTGCAGACATGAATGCTTCCTTCACAAGTCCTGGAATGTCATAAATTGTTGCGGTTTTACCAGGGTTTGTACGCATCCAACCATCCATGGCTCTATTGTAGTAGGTCCTCAGTGGTCCATAGACTGTTTTGTCTAAGGGTTGTAAGCAATGGGAGGTGTGAGATGGCAGAGTGAGCATGACAACACCATTTTCCTTTGCAGTTTTCACAGCCTTCAGTGAAATGTGAGATTCATGATTATCAGGAATCAGCAGAACTAGGTGAGCAATGGAGCAGTCTGTACGACTTATGAAGTGCTGTTAATGTGGTAGGCCTAGTCTATAAATCATGTTACCTGTCCATCACTGAAGTGAGGTTATCAAAGAACTCCCCCACATTGTGCCTATTAGAGGCAGTGGCTCTTCTGAGGAAGGCTGCTTCAGGAGTGTGGCATGATAGATGGTGGCGCACCCTAAAACTCATGAACCAATCACGTCCTAGCAAAGGCTAAAAGTTATGGTTTATGGTCATTTTTTAATTTTTTGAGGTAATGCAAAATGAGCACCTTTTCTGCCAATAACCTCAAGCCACCCAGTTTAAAAAAAGAGAAATGAAACCCACCCCTAGGCCACGTCCCCATATCATTCCCCCCAGCTTTCCCCTGAGCTCACCAGGAAGAGTCAACTGTTCACAATTATTCACAACATTTTTCTTAATTCTAAGACTCTTCCTTTCTGCTTCCCCATATCTGGCTTCTGTTTACAAAGCAGTGACATGACAGCTTTGTCAGCGTCCCCCTTTTATAGTTTCTATTATACCCCTTAGTGTTAATAATAGAGGTGTTAAACCAGTGTAAACTATTTAAATGACTATACTTAGGAACTTTTTTCTAATAAATTAAGGGATCACAACATTACCATGCTTATAAATATGTTTTTCTTTTCTTCTCTCCATTCTTTCTCCCATTTTTCATCTCTTTTCCTTCCTTGTCTTTCTTTCTTTCGCTCTCTTTATCCTTCCTTGTGCCCCATATTATACATATGATAATTGTACATACTTATGCCATATTCTTAATAAAGCCATGGGGAAAATTTCCTTGAATGTAGATTTTATAAGCTGAACTGAATGTAGATCTTATAAATCCCAATAGGTTCTTCTTTAATGAGTGTAGTCATTGTCCATCCAGTTGAAAAAGGAAAAGAAACTTCATTTTCTGTGTCCAAATTGTCTCATCTTGGTGAATCAGGTGCAGTCTGTTAATAACGTCCATACCCCTATTGACTTTCATATAGAAGTCCATGTCTTCAGATGGGCGCGTAACAGACTGTGCTTCATTATTAAAGTAATCAGCATCTTCACTGGATGCCTCACCCCATACTTCAGCTTGGTCTTCCGTAGCAGGTCTTTGATTTCATTGAAGGTGGCATGTTTCTGTCGTTGGTCAGCAGTTAGGTCTGGATAAATACTTAGCTTCTGGCTTTGGTTTTGGAGAGTACCTTGTTTCCCCCTTAATTCTCTCCTAAATTTACGCTTAATGTATCTTATGTATTCAAATAACAGAGAAATTCACAAACTGAATGAGGATGTGTCAGCCGTATCAAAATAACCAGGATTTTTAGTTTTCTGTGGACATGTTTGTAAAATTGATTCATAAGCTTGGTTGGGTAATCAGCCCTTATGAGGCTGTAAATATGTTTGCCTTTTAATAATAGTGGATGCTGAGTGTTTGCAAGATGTAAACAGACATACAGTAGTGGTTAGTCTGGTTTGTCTATTGTTAAAGTCAAATGAGTCCTATTAAGTCTACTGAGTTTCAGGTCACAGGTTGGCTACTTTTATCTGAAAGAGTACAGCCATGATGTTCGAGAGATCTGACAATTCATTTGATCTACTATTACATAAATATAACTTAAGCAAAATACACCACATTCCATATGGTTGTTCCAGTTGTAGTTTGTATATATAACAAAAAATAAAGAAAAGTGCAACAACTAAGAAATTACATTTCCCCACATTCCATGAACCCACAACCAGTAAGATATCCCAGGAAACATTTCATATGATATCCATAATTATGTCAGCAATAACATCTTGTTTAAATGAGATTTAATTTATCAGTATAGCATCAACACTCATAAACTACATAAAAAAATGTCTTTGTTTCTGCTATTGAGATAAAGGTAGATGTTGTTTAATATCAAGGCTGTTATTATACATTCCTAAAAAATTCATCCACTTGCAGTTTTATTCTTACTTGAGTGACTGTCAAGTGAAAGAAGTATCTCACCCTGCTGGTTAACATCAGTTTATGGTGTATAAACCATCCCATGAGTCATTTTGAGTCAAATTTACTTGTTTTGTTAAACTTTCTGTCAGAAAGAATGAACCCCTAACTGCGTAGCTGCTCACTAAGCTACAATTAGCTGAAATAGTGCAGGCTAGACTATGTCTGCTTGTGCTGAAATAGGATACAGCCTACTTTGACCTTTTGGCCCTTGTTTGCAAATATCAATACTCCTCAGCTCTTAAGGAACCATGTATGTAGAAGCTTAGGCAAAGGTTAGGAGAGTATTATGGCTATAACAAAGGGGGACAAATATTCATTTGTTATTGGGATAATGTGTTATTAACTTTTACTGAAATGTTATTGTGTCTAACAAATCTATTCAATTAAGATCGTGTTGTAAACATAGGATGATTCTTGAATATTCATGTCTATTAATTTTTTCCTCATCATACCATGAACATGTTTGAGTTTTAAAAATTGAGCTGCCATTCAATGAATGATTATTGCATTTTATTTATGTATTTTATTTTAACTTATATTAATTTATTCTCCTGTCTTAACAAGTTTTGATCTGCATTTTTCAATTACTAATTTTTACTGCTTTTTGCAGTACTATTATTATTTAATGAAAATGTATTGTATATATACATTGTATTTGTATATATACATTATGGGAGCCAGCAGCCAATTAGCTTTGCTCAGCATTAAGACTTGAAACAGCTAGCTTGGCTCCTACAAAAGGTAACAAAATTGGCCAACCAGAACCTCTAACGTTAATTTATTAACATGTTATATCTAATCTGTACAGAAATCAAGGTACACTTAATGACAATTTGGGGTTGCCAGGCAACCAGCAGAGACTCCAGAAAGTCTCTGTGATGGGCCAAGAAATACAAACTGTCATTTTTATACTTTTGTTTTTGTACGGAAACAAACAATATACAATGTGTGTTAGTAAGCTTTAGAGGTGCTTATAGGCGGATATAGTTACCTTTGGACAGAGCCAAGCTAGCTGTGTTTCCAAGTGTTTCCATTATTTCTGCTAAGCTAAACTTTTACTATTAAACTATTACAACTAAACTATACCATTTATCATAGACAAACTAATTTAGAACCAGACCTCTGTATCAATATTGGTAAAAAATAGAAAAATGGTAGAAAATAGTAAGTGAATTTCAGCACCTGGCAGAAACACAGAAACATGAGGACTCAGCACATGTATGTGAATTCACACTCCTTTCCCCCAACAAATACTCATCTAGCTGCCCTTTTGAGGGCAGATGTAGGACAAAACAACATCAATGATATTCTTAATAATGGGAGGTTGTGGATGGAGGTTGTGTGGCAGGTGGTGGGCCAAGACCATCTCCCAGACGTCCAGCAGATGAACATTCAGTCCTTTGAACATGGCTCTGAGTACCTTGTCACGCTGCAGCGAGTACCAGTCGCTATTGGTCAGTGCTGCATCAGGCGTCATAGTTTTGGGGTTTGCAGTCCGGATTAAAACCAATGTGCCTGGAGCCCTGTCCAGCAGCCGCACTACCGCCCTGCGGATGCTCTGCAGCCGCCGGATGTAGAGCTCGATGGGGAAAGTGCTGAAGTGTGCCCAGATGCCAAAAACTACAACGGTGTTGGTGCCTCCAACTACATGGTCTAGTTCATTGGCAATGTAGTGCAGCTCGATGGCTGGGACATTTCTAGAACGGACAGGGGGACCGTGGAATCTGAAATTCACCAAAATGTTGTTTGCATAGTCTAAAGCCATGAAAGGTCCAACTTGAACTGTACTGTGCAGATTAAACTGCTTGAGATCTAAAAGTATTACAAAAGGAAAGAATTAGGACACATTAAGCTGCAGTATGAACAAAATCAAACCTTTGCTAGAGATTTCTGTTGATGAACTACCTGGCAGTACTGTGTTGAGGTGTTCAAACCACTGCCTGATGGTAGAGTCTCCATACAAGTGGACGACCTTGCCTTTCAGACACTGACTGATGACAGACGATGTGTTGAAATGGCGGACTTTGGTGCCACTTAATGCTTGCCATGCACCCTGGTAGTAATAGCCAACAGGTCCAGAATGCACAATGCTGCTCTTCACCTCTGGTTGATCTGAGAAGAAGTTAGAGGATAAGGGGGGAAATATGTGGTATAAGAAAACACTTATGGCTTATCTTCATTCCATAATGACTAGATATACTGCTATCAGCTAACACTTTTGGCCTAGTACTTTGTGCTCTCATTGCTCTTCAAAAACTGGTCTGAATACATCTCTACAGGAGAATGCTGTCTAGAACATAGTGGTAAATTTTATACAAATGTTCATTTCTCTGACTGGTTTACTTCTAATAATCTGTACAACATTCAATTTTGAATTATTATTACTAATAATATAGGCTGTGGTGGTGGTAAAAGTAAGAATTGTGCATTACCTTTATTTTTTGGCAACACGGTGACACTAGCAGATCCTGAAGCTCGAATGTAGACTTTCATGTTGACACCACTGAAGAAAAGCATGCAGAATAAAATATCTCTTGCACACATTATAACACTAACAACATAAAACACAAGAAAGGAAGACAACATTTTAAAATCATTTCATGAAGTTACAACTAGAACAATCAAGCACCAATATGGGAAACAACTACTTGGAAGTAAATATTCAACATTACATAAAACCTAGCCCATAAAAATCCATTTTTTTTAGAAGTGAGTTAAAACTGTTGTAATTCATGTCACCACACGAACAATGGGTCCAAAGTGAAAATTTATTTCACTTTGCACTTTTTTCTGAAAAGACCACACCCAAAATAAAATGTATATATTTACAAAAAACAAATGAATCATTACAAATGCTATCCATTAAAAAAACGAAAGTCAACTAATATGATCCAGTCTGAACTGGTTTGGAAGTAGAAGTCCCATTAATTTTTCCCAAAGACAACATTATGCGATTCACAGTTGGAGCACTTCTACAGCTTGGATTGGCATGAAAGTCTCCTGGTTAAATCATCAGTGTTAGAAAATATCTGGTCCTTTGATAAAAAGTCAAAGGCACAAGCCCTAACTACAACTTCTAAGGTGCATTTCAGCAAGAAACATCCAGTCACCGATTCTATTATGTACAGGGCTAAAAGTGGGTGGAATCAAACGATTGCAAGGTTCAGAAACGTGAAAAGACAATCTGCAGCTTAAATCAGTTCAGCTTTAAATTTTGGGTCAACTGTTGATAAATTCAGGACCTGTGCCACGATGTTCAAGTGCAATGACAAAGTGTTTCAAATTGGCTATCACTCTGATTTACACCTCTGACTGGCTCCATCTCCATAGCAGCTGCATTAGTGTGTCATGGGAATTGTACTATTTTGAGTCGTCCACTATGCAGAAATGATGGACAAAACATTATTTCTCAGAAACTAAAATTGGTGGCCATAACTTAAACCTATAGGATCCTTCATTTATCTGGCAGTGACCAATGCTTATATGTTAAGTAATCTTGAGCATATCACTAAAAACATTTTTGAAATGGGAATACAGATTGGGGAAAAACACGTCCAGAATCAGCAGTTACTCTCCCTTGGCAAATCTATTTCACTTTGTGTTATCTTAGACTAAACATCTCTAGATTCAATCTTTACAGCTTCTAGTTACACAATTTTCCACCAAGGAGATACATAAGTAACACTTTGAAAAAAAAAGAAGCCAGTCTTGTCTTTCTGCCCACTCACCTTCGAAAGAGCTTCTCCTCCTGAGCCTTGAGCTGTTTATGAAACCCGCCATTGTAGTTGCTGATCCTGGCGTCACAGCTCAGCTTCTTTGGCTTGTAGCAGAACCACGGCTCGCCTGTAATGAGGTCAGTGTAGTTGCACAGTGGCTGCTGGGTCGGACGCAGGCAGACATTGCAGGTGGTGGTTTCAGAGACTGAGCCTGAGCGGAAGACACTCCGGAAAGAAATCCTATCTGGCTGTTCTCTGGTCAGCCTGTGCAACACTGTGACAGCCTCACTGGGGTGAACCAGCGTCACCTGATAGGACAGAAAACCAGAGTTCAAAGTTCAACCCCCATTACTTGGCCTCTGTCAAAGCAATAAAAACAAAAAGAGTGAACACTACTAAAATTTGCACACTTTGTTTCAGGTGTAAACCAGATTGATCTCCAGATACTCATGTCTAGAGAACTGATCATTAACTAAACCCCTCCCCGAGCAGCGATTGTCCAATTATAGTTTAGCAATCATAACTAGGCACAGTAGGTCTGTCAATCTTTGGATTTCTCCACATCGTGAAGTGGTGTGCATAGGGTTGAAGTAAGATCAATACTTGACATCTAAAGAGTTTGCAGGGTGTTCTCTTTTTTAGCCTCTCCAAACACAAAAATATGAAGAGCAAAAGTGTAAGTTTTAGTGTGTTTGTCTGCTCTAACGTAATCTGCAAATGTTAGCATGACTGGCTAATGAGTTTACTACCTACAGTAGTAATCCAATGTTACCTCCAAGGACAAGGAGCATTTCATACTACATTATTCTTGGGCATTACAGGTTACATTAAAAAAGTCCACTGAATGAGATGCTGGCTGTGGCAAAGCCTCCCACTAATATTTAGTAATTTCATTATCTTGGTTGGAATATTTTGCCCGCAAATACCATAATCACCACAGACAATTATGGCACTAGACTTAATAACATACTAGCAGATATAACTAGGCGGGAATTGACTCTTAAAAAGAAAATCTTGACTAGGATCAAATTTGCAGAAATCTCAGAGAGAGATATCTCAAAATCTAGACACATAATGCTGCTCTATATCTCTTACCACCAGCTGGGTATTGGAATAGATTACACAACACTATCAATAACCTTGTTTGGAAAAGAAATTCTCCAGAATCAAATACTACAAGGAATGCAGGTGGTCAGAACTGAACTAATCTCAAATTTAATTTCTGGGCTTTCACAAGAGCTTTGAACTCATGGCTTAATCCTGAGAAATCCTGATTGTTCCTTGTGATGTTGGCAGAATATCCTTGTTAATGTCACCTAAGTATTCCTCTTTTTAACAGTTATGCCATCACTGTGGGGTGGTAAGACTTTAACCTTTCCCCACTGGTCAGAGAGAGGTACTCATGTTCTCAACAACATTATACATGAAACAGACTCCAAGCATACCAGGACATAAAAGATGCTTATGGTCTGCTCGGTTCTGCCTTTCTCTTTTACCTTCAACTGAGATCCTCATGTAATGCTTATGGAGTACCCAGGGCTCTAAAATGAATGATGAACTTGTTTCCAAATTTTACTATGTGTAATATTTATCAAAGACTAGAATCTATTTCATATCAGTTGATCCAGAGTATGGCACAAAAGCTGGCATACTTTTGCCCAAATTGCTCAAATTGCCCTGAGGGAACTCCAGGAACACAGATATGATGTGGCAGTGCAAGGAGTTCTAAGAAGTCTACATCTTTTAGTACTCAATGGCATCTGCCCTAACAATCCTTGTCAATAAAAATGTCCTTTTCTCCTGCTCTGCTTTTTTTAAATGATGGTACAGGTTTAGATGCATCTGTTTCTCTTTGCTGTATTATGTTAGTTAGTTTATATGCTGTCAATAAATTGGTTGACACTCGATGGAAGAGACGGATGTCTCAATATGTCAGTGTAACTCAACACTCTTGGATATACTGAATTTCAAAAGTTCCACTGCCATATTAAATGATGTTAAACAAGATAATATTTCTTTTCTAGATAGTGCTAGAGACCAGATCAAATCTTTGATTGCTGAATCGGTTTAGCACTTCTCAATCCTGTGCTAGCAATCGAATCTGGACCATGGTAGAGTAGTTATCTTGATTTTGATAAGAATTATTGACAGCATACAGAATAATCCAACCACTGTATGAAAATAAAGGACCCACTGTTTTGAAAATTGCTGCATATGTGTCATGCAAGAACCAAAAGTTGACAGGCTTAGCAACAGTAACTGAGGGGGGTGGGGCTTAGCTAACGATCAATGAGAAGATAGACTAATGTCACAATCACATTTAATACAATAGTTTTAGCATCACCTCAACCTGTGCGCTTCCCTCCCAGAGTAAAGAAAATACAGCAGAGTAGGAGCCATTGAGATGATCCAGCACTTTCCCAGCCACACCTGCACCAAGTGCTCGGTTGTGCAGACGGGCAAGTAAGACATCTCCCCCAGACTTCTTCGGACGGCCCTTGAAGTCATACGTTTTGATCAGAACTTCCAGCTGATCCCCTACATGCCACTGTCGTCCACCCTTCTCAGGGAGAATAGTAAAGGTGCTGTGGGCAGGATCAGTGGTCTGCTCCAGGGAAAGAGGAACTGGCAAGGATGGAGTTTCAGGCCAAGCAATGGAGTCTAATAGGAGGCGTTCCTCCAGAGCATCTTCAGGGGACCGCGGCTGGAAGCTGCAGAAGCGGCGTTGCAGGTGAGGTCTTGGAGCAGGGAAGGTGGTGATCACCTTATGCTGAAACTGGCAGGGAGGCCAAGAGAGTGATGTGACAAAGACATATAAAAAAACGTTATAATGTAAGACAAATGAACTAAATGAAACAAAAGGATTTTTTTCCTGCCCCACACCAGAAAATAACTGAATAGTTGAAGGGGTTGATGAAAGAAGCTGATCAAAGACTGAAAAAATATGTACAAGCTAAAGGGAGGAAACTGCAGTCAGAATATCCTTACATTCCATTTCAGTAAAAAATGTAGCAATAATTTAAATGTTACTTTTCATATTGCTGTCGACAGTTACACAGGTTGATGAATTTAAGGTGCGCTATTAGGAGATCATTTTTTCTCCTTTTTAAAAAAAAAAAAAAAATCATTCTTAATGAATTTTTAGATGCGGACAATGTTACAGTTCAATTATGATGTTTATATTTAACACAACTGAAGTGTTCATACTAGTTATTCTGGTGAAAAACTAATGTAGTTAATTTTCCTCTTCATATAAATCTCAAAAGTGAGGGTACAAATATAATGCTAAATTGGTCTAAAATGTCTGTTTGTAACAATACTCTTTCTATGTGTAATGAGTGAGCTCTTGTGGGTGTTGCCCCATCTGATAATCAGTGATTGAGAACAGGTAACACTTGTCCACATCCTGGTTTAACAGTCCCTTCAAAAAGGAGCCATGTGCAGTTAGGAGGGAGGTTTTGCCTCACATTTTTCTGTTGAGGGTGATGACAATCAGATTAAGGTATCTGCCTAACCAGTTTTCCTTGTGCATGTTATCTGTGCATGTTTTAAGTATTTCACTGGCATTTTTGCAGGCACTGTTTGCAGTCAGACTGGAGCTAGCTGGAGGTAGCATAGTGTTATATGACAAGACCAGAATACCTGTGTGGCTGTGTGTGTGTGTGCCACATTACCACACTAGGGCTGGCTGGTGATCGCTGTAACTCGCAGCTCTAAGGTATGCCTTCCTCTGATGTTCCTAGTCATAGTTGTTCTCATATGTGGGTAATAATGTACACCTCTCATGATAGGAAGGAGGAACATGGTGTTGGCTTGTCTGGGTAAAATTCCCAGAGTGGCGTTGTCGGGTCCCTGTATGTTGGGGTGCCTTCCTACGGGCCCTAGTTACGTATGCATTGGGTTTTCATTGTGGAATTATTTGTTTCCACTCCAGAATGGTGCAAAACAAACATTTCTGCACTGAACCCATGAAAAGACCAAAACCAACAATCAATTGATCCTACTAACAAGTATTATCTGTGTAGCAAAGGTCTGTTATATGTGGATCGTTCCTCTGTGCCATAGAGCTCAACTGTGGCCCGAAAACAATTAAAAACTAATCAGTGAACCAAACTGTTGCACTGAGTGACATGTTTTTTTTATTACCATTAACATGGGCATTGTTTACGAATACTGATGAAGAACATTACTGTCATCTAAAGCCACACTGCATATGAAAACAATATCCTGAAATGAGACTATTTCAAACAGGGTCCACCCTTCAAGCAGTCCCACTCATGACCAAATTCTCACCTTCAGGGCATCCATGTTAAAAAGCAAAAAGATGAGGACAAACACAGCCAGGAAAAGGAAGATGGCAGCAAACTTCGGACAGCAAAAGCTGACCACTGTTTCTCTATGACCTCTGATCTTCATGATTGGTGATCAGTCCTGATCTGTGACCACAGTATGACAAACAGTGTTAAGTGACACTTTGTTTAGTTGTATTTTTGTTAGTGATAACTTGCAAAAACTTGACCTGCGCAATGAAATGATCTCTATGCAAATAGTGTGTGGTATGTTTGCCTTTCAATCATTTCTACTAACTTGATCCTGTCACCCAGGACATTCCTCTGATTGATCGACCATCAACCAAGGCCACAACCAAAGTCAGCAGCGTTACTCCCTTTGCGGTTTAACATTAGGATTCATCCCCAAGTGGCCAAGTCATTTACCCGTTGCACTATAATGTAAACACTTATAAGGTAAATACTGCTGCAGTCTTTTGCAATCTGACACCATTTCTGTGGGTTAGTTGCCATAAAGGGCTACTTATTAAAAACAGGAATTAATACCTCTAAAAAGGGAGGAAGAGGAGAGGACAGACAGGTGTACCACGGCCGGGAACCAACCACCCACTGGTAGAGTGCTGGGAGTATCCTACCTGTGAAAAGGAATAAAAAAAATAAAAACACAAAGCCAACAAACCATACCACTATCAACAGTGACAGGACTCCCAGTACACAGACCACACCTGTGAATAACTGCTATGAATCATAGCAAAACAATACTAAAATAACCACAGGAGCACTGTTACAAATTAGGTGCAATGTAAAGATGAATTTGCAATATTTTAGATGAATACATTACATACCTTTTACCAGGAGTACAGCTATGATGAGACAGAGAGACCTGATAACATATTTGATCTAATGTACTGTATGCTTGAATGTATCATTTAGGATAGAGTTAATTTAAGGAAGTGTTCTGCAGACATACAGCAAAGAGATGATATTATTTCTTTCACATGCAAATATTTGACACACATTTCAGGGTTGACATTGAAAAATCCAAATAAAGTGTAAGTACAGAAATGTGCCAGGAACAAACACAAAGAAGTGAGAGTTCCGTTTATTTCAGCTTTAGTTTGCATTTTAGTTAAACCAGGACACATATAAAAGTTATGAGATACTGTTGTCTCCCATTGAGGGAAGGCTTTGTAAAATTAAGGAAACATACAGTATATGAATATTCAAATCCCATCTGGTTCACAGACAGGAGAAAATGTGAGCTTATGTGTTATATTGGCAAACCTAGACATTGTGTTTATATATATACACAATAGTTTGCCAAAAACAATTTGTGGGAAATGTAATCACTTATAACGTAAGGAGGCAGGGTTTCTGCTGCAAGTTAAAGCAATTAAACTTGTTAAAACTATGAAAATGGTTAGCAGCCACATTTAGTTTTCATGATGTGTATGAATTGAAACTTCAAATGTCATCAAATACATGTAAACTTAAACACATTTAAGCAAATCATGTATCTTACCTCAGCGGAGATTCAGTTCGAGGAAACACAATAAACTCAGACTGATCCTGGAGTGTATCTTGCTGGTTTGCAAGAAACCTGTTTTCTTCTCTTGACATCGGGTAATGATTCTTTTTTTTGTCTCAACAGTTGCCTTAGTTGCCTCCTGGCCCATTCATGGCCTATCGCCTGTCACTCAATCTGGTTTCACCTGTTTTATCAGTCTAGAAGAGTGCACTCGGGCAGTTAGACCATAGGGGAGAGCAGGGTGAGTTGATCCAGTTTTTACTTGAGGCGTCTTTAAAGTGAGAGCATGACAGTAATGTCTCCAACTAAAATATGTACATATATTTCAGGATGTGGTGCATCCCTGGGAATAATCACTTTATACATAAAATAAACAATTTTCAAAATATGACTTTCCAAAAAAAAGTGGTCTCTTGGCTCAACTTACCCCTCATCAGGGGCAAGTTGAGCCGAGGGAAAGGATAAGTTGAGCCACATGGGGGTAAATTGTGCCATTGATTATGTTGAAGTAAAACTGAACATTTTCACCTCATATAATCCTATATCAAAGCAAGACAAATTCAATACCAAATTATACTTCTTTAAGGTTTTATTTAAAGGTGAAGTTTACAGCTTCAAAGGCCAATTTTCTTAAAACAAGGCCTATTTAAAATTTTTAGAACAAAATCAAGTTCAAAATGAAGAACAAAATCGACATCAATTCTCCTCACAGGACCAGGCTACTACTCAACATCCCACTTGTCAATGCTGCAGGGGAATATGAACTTCTGCTCTCTTCTAGCTGTTCCACCAAGTTTTTGCAGTCTAATCGGTTTTTTGAGGACATCACTTCTAGGGGTGAGTCCTTCATCATTCTCTTTGAATGATGTGTGATGTGGATGGCTTTCCATCCACAGAACTCCCACGACTTTGTCTCAAAGTTCACAATGACAAAGTCACCAGCAGACAGATTCTTATCACTATCATCATCACTCAGGACATCTTCTGAACTATCATAGTCATTAGTGTCATTAAGTGAAATGTTTATTTCACTTTCCTCTGAGCTACTGTAGTCAACAGTTTTCTTCTTGGATTTGATTTGTTTTGACCCTTTCAGAGCCTTTTTCTCCTCTTTTTCGGTCTTTTTATTTTTTCTGTCATTGGTTGCCTCCAGCTTTTCTGGTGTGTTGGTCAAGATTTTTGTTTTTACTATCTTCCTTTTCATTCTAGGTTTGGTTGCTGTGGCTTTAGGGAGGGGAAGTATGTCTCCTGGAGACACATACCCCAAATGGGCAGGAGAACCAGAAGCATCACTGACAGATGAGTGTTCAGGATTCATGATTCTGTTTAATGGTTCAGGCAGAGTAGCAAGTGGCTCGTCTGGGTCTGGAACTGCTGATGAGCAATCAGAACTCATGGCATGGGTTGATGGTACAGACAGGTCAGCACAGTTTGATGGCTCCTCCGGGTTTGATCTGTCTGTGACCATGGATGGGACATAATCTTCATCTGGAAAAATATCCCTGTTGAACGGGAATATGCCTGTAACTTTGAATCCTGAGATGATGTTCCTTGGTGTCATTGCAGACATGAATGCTTCCTTCACAAGTCCTGGAATGTCATAAATTGTTGCGATTTTACCAGGGTTTGTACGCATCCAACCATCCATGGCTCTATTGTAGTAGGTCCTCAGTGGTCCATAGACTGTTTTGTCTAAGGGTTGTAAGCAATGGGAGGTGTGAGGTGGCAGAGTGAGCATAACAACACCATTTTCTCTTCTCATCATCTTTTTTCTTCTCATCTCTCTTACAATCTGCTTGGGTGTCTGCACTGTTGTAACACCAGTTTTTATCCATGTTGTAGATCATGTGTGGAGGGAAGCTATACCTGAATGGAGATTCAAAATGAAATGAGTTAATCAGAGAAGCTTAAAGCAGTTTGAAGTTACAGATTTAGTCAGTTAATGTGGGAGGCCTAGTCTATAAATCATAATGTTACCTGTCCATCACTGAAGTGAGGTTATCAAAGAACTCCCCCACATTATGCCTATTAAAGGCAGTGGCTCTTCTGAGGAAAGCTGCTTCAGGAGTGCGGTATGACAGATGGTGGCGCACCCTAAAACTCATGAACCAATCACGTCCTAGCAAAGGCTAAAAGTTATGGTTTATGGTCATTTTTTAATTTATCCTTTATTGAACCATTGCAGTTTACATTGAGATTTACATAACAAATTCAAGCTATAGTCTCACCTGTCTCACCTGCTTATTCCTCTCTGATCCAGCTTGCGGGGACATCAATGTCATTTTGTCGTGTCAACTCAAATGCCAGTTCACGACATTTCATGGCACTTAGACTGTGAAACATTGCAGCTAGATTTTTTATATGTTCTGCAAGCTCTGTGTCAATTTCTTCATCAAAGACTTGATTGGCATGTCCTGTTCTCCTATACCCTGTTCTTTTTACTTCTCCTAGTCGTTTCATATCCATGTATCGCTTTAAAGTCATCCTGTCGATCTTCATGTCCCTTGCCACCTGACATATGGACTTCCCTTTCTGTACTCTCCCACTGCTCTGTCCAAATCCACAAGAGGAGTTGAAGCCCTATCTGTCTTCCGTTTACAGAAGTGTGGCATGATGGTTTTTGGTCTAAAATTCAAAATTAGCTCTGGTCGTGATATCACTAATCACTTGCTATGTTGCAGAGGGCTGGTTAGCTCTGGTCATGATATTGCTGGTCGCTTGCTGTGTTGCAGAGGGCTGGTTAGCTCTGGCCCTTCTTGTGAAAGGATAACTAGAAATCTGCTGTGTTGATGCAGTTTGGGTTCCCCCTGGCCCTTGTAGTCATACAGTGACTGGTCTGACTCACAGTGGTAGTTCTGTGGTCACTAGATGCTGATGTAGTGTTGACGTCCACACAACTGTCCTCTGAATCTGTGCTGTCAAACTAAAACACAACAAAAAATATGTATTTAGAAAATGTTGGGGTTAAGCCCATTGTCAAACCATGAAAACTGTTTGCTCCAATTGAGATAGAAACACACTGTTTTATATTATTTTTAAATAGCTTACCAGGAATGGAAGTTTGCTTGATGGCCTAATGTACCCGGCCTTTGATCTGAATACCTTGTGAATCACAAAGCCATTGAGTTCCTGGTCCTCATGCAACTTTGGTGAAACCAGTTTGTGTCCAAGTCATCAAAAGACTACTGAAAAAATAACAAGAAAAAATAGAATCCAATATCAAAACTGTCTGTCTGTAGCAATCAACCTATGAACTATGATGCAATATTTTAATAATCCAACAATATAATATGTCCTTGAACATTTCTCTTATCTCTGCAATGACCATCCTGCAGCCCCACATTTTCTTCATTTCAAATGCACTTAAAATATAGCCACTTCCATGAAGCCTTCTTTTTGTTTAGTGCTTGCAAACTTCATCCCATGTGGAATTGGGTTAGAGTACTGTATAATATCCCTGTTGAAGGTAGGGGGATTTGGGGCAGTAGGCCTAAAAAAGAAAGCCTTATCATTACATTTAGTCATTTAGCAAACACTTTTGTCCAAAGCAACTTACAATCAAGACAAGACAATCAAACATTTAGAGGACAGTTACTCAAAATAGCCTCGTCTCAGTACATAATGCATTACATCAGGGGTTTTCAAAGTGTGGGAAAGTGAGCCTCCCCTCAGAAAACAAACAAACAGCTGTGTCATTGCTATACTGTATGTTCCACTCAGGCATAAAAGCAGGTTTCAACAATAAATGTTGTAAACATATTTATTTTATAAACATCTTTTTTTATCTTTATTTTTTAAAACATCTTTTCAAAACATTTTAAACATCTTTATGTTCATTTTTTAAGCATTTTAAATATTGTTTATTCTTATTTAAAATCTTTTGAACACACTTTTTGAATACAATTCCACTCCGAAGGACTTTTAAAGGTCCAGTGTGTAGTATTTAGTAACATCTGAAAGAACAGACTTGGTAAAAATTGAATAGATTATTTATAAGTATGTCTTAATTAGTGTCTAATCAGCTGAAAATAATAATTGTTGTGTTTTTGTTACCTTAGAAATAAGCCTTTTATATCTACATGGGAGCGGGTTCCCCTCTACGGTGGCCGCCATGTTGCATCGCCATGTTTCTACAGTAGCGCAGAACGGACAAACCTAACACTGGCTCCAGTGAGGGCCTTACGCGTTTTAGATTCAGTGGGAATTGAATTGAATTGTCGTTGTCAAAGAAACGAAAACACGAAGAAGCGTAACGAAATCGGGACAAGCAACGGCATAAAACGAGGATAAACCCAGATGGAAATCCCTGATGAGAGAAATGTTTGCAGACTGACGCCGAAGTTTCCTGTTTACTGCTGGACAGGTAAGAGTGTAATGTATATTTATTATGCCCCGCTGGTAATGGTTCAAAACCTAGATGATGTACAATGTTTATTAGCAGTACATTTGTTTCCCTGAAAAGAAACGCCGCCACATAACGTTAAATATTAGCACACTTTAGCCTCAGTTTGTGCCTCTCATGGAGCTGGTGGTCTGCTAAGAGAGGGAGCAACATCGTGCTAATAACCCAACGCTTTATTCATTTTCTGTGGCAGTAAGACAACACATTGACTGATAACTAAGATATTTAGCGCTGGTAATGTGCTAAAGACAGTAAGTCAGAGCAATGAGTTAGTGTGAAAAATAAACTGAGGAGAAGTCTGCTCATCACCGAGTTAATACACCCTGTGAATTTATATTTATATTTTTGACAGTGCTCCCTGATTTCATTGTTTGCTCCTAATGTCATTTAGGAGCACATGTGCACATTGGGGGGCAAAGTTAGCTTATAGTTCAACACAAGTAACGTTTTCCCCGTTTCAATGTTGAAAAACATGTAATTGCTACCAGAGTTTTAATTTTACATTTATCAGTCAGAAGTAGAATTTTTCTGTTATTTATTTTGGTGTGTTTATCCAGGCCAGCCAAGGCTCCCAGCATCTTAGGACGTAACATAATGTATTACAAGGGTTTGTGACTGTGTCATGCAGCACTTATTTTCTTGATGTTGCTGTTGTTTCTCCAGCTATGAAAGAGGTCCTGTAGCATTGATGCATGGTATTGCCTTTACCTTCATCCTAAAGTGACTGTGTAATAGGTCAGGGGTAATTCACCATGTGCCATTGATGGCTTAGAATATGTTGGTTTTCATTACAACCAAAGACAACAAAAGTTGATTTCACTTAATAGCCACTTTTCTCTGACTGAAATTGTATTAATCAATTAAATAATCTGATCTTGTTTGTTGTTGGGATGAAAATCTGCATGGAATAAGGTTGAACAGTTTCTGGTGAGCACATTAGATAAATCAAACCATTGTTGTCTGTGTCATTATTGATGTTCAAAATACTGGCTCTTAAAAGCTTAGTGTCCTCTGTTACTGGTCCAGTTATTACTATGACTATTATGTGCCTGTGCTCTGTTATTACATTGTAACAAGGTTTACATAATACTAAAATGTCAGATACCGAGAGTGATTCAGTTTTCAATCTTCACACTTGCTGACTTTGAGCCATTCCATTATTAGTATTGACAGTATGCAGTTAGTGCCTGCAGAAGTACTTGGGAGTGCTGAAATTCTGTGTGTAGCTACCAATGCAGTGTGACCCCAAATTGTCACCTACAATAGATGTTATTGTTGCTGAACCACATGACCAGACATGGTCACAAGTCCATGTTGTTCAAGCTGTCTCAGATCTTACAGCATTCTAGGAAACACTGTGTCCTGACATAGTACGAACAGTTGATACCTACAAAGAAGCAGTGCAGTTATCGCAGGAGAGTGATGTGGATGATGTAAAAGGCATATATTGTGACTCTGTCTTTAATTCTCTGAAATATTTAAATGTATGTCAGCCAGGCCTTCCTCCATGCATAGGGCATAACTTTGAGCCATTCCATCGTTTCAGTATTAAACATGAGAGCTGTTTTTGTTTTTTGATGCTCCTTGATGTCCTCCCAAGTTTAGCCAGGAATATTAACGGCACGAGAGCTATTTCTGTTTGTCCATGTTCTTTGACTTTTCCCTGGTTTGTCCAGGAGTCTTAACACCAAGACTTGGACTAAAAATAAAGAATTTTGGGGTGTTTTGTGTTATTCTCTGTTCTGAAGCCTTGCCTATTGTACAGACTTGTAATAGTAAGTCCACACTTATGGAAAAAAAATTCTGCTGCACTGCTCTCCTGAGGCTGAAACTCTGAAGCATGTTGCTGCTCTAAAGGACTTAAAGCTTATCATTCTTGCTTCTTCCTGCCTGGACTATTGCAACGCATTGTTTTCCTGACTTTGCCTTTACTTACTTTTGTCAGATTCATTGGCTTGTATGTGCTTTTACTCACTGTGACATCACTTATTTAGTGTGGCCAGAGGTGCAACATGCCTGAAAGTTTCAACCATGAGTGCAGTGCAGCTTTGTGTAGACACTCTTTAAAAAAAGAAAAGTTTGTTAAATTTGTGTCCAGAATTACAGTTTAAATGTAAAAGTACACATACATATAAAACTAATAAGATTAACCTTTTAAAATTACAAAGAAAAACATTAAGTTGTTAGTATGGACATAAACCTTTATATGAAGAGCTACATATTTAATTAAAGCTGCAAGCAGCATTGAACTGGCCCTCGCACCTCCGCGCACGTCAGGCTGCGGCGCAGTCGAAGGGCTGATGTTTTCAGACAGTGCAAGAAGGAGATAAACATCACCTCCTTTGTCCACTATTTTGCCTGCTGCTGGGGCTGCTTTGCTGAAATTTTGAAGGGGGCGCTATTCAGCCAGTTTGCATCACTGATGGAATATTGTCATGTACATGTGTTCAGGCTGGGAGTCTTATCAAACATGTAAAGTTTGGTGCAGACTGGAGCATTTACAATAAAGTTACAGCAACTTCATCTGTCATGGCGAAACATCAAATCTCAACGGTGTGAGGATGAGAATTTTCTGCAGGGCGAGACATGTCTGTCTTGCTCACACCTGTGTCAAAATTATGCAAGTTTTGGGCCCATTCACTTGAATTTCAATTAGTAAATTGAAAACTCTTGATGAGTTTGTGTGTAAAACAAATTAATTTCCTAATTTTCATCAAGTCTATTTTTTTTTTTAGAAAAGTAAAGACTTTTAACCCGCATGACCTGGTCAAAGTGTGATTGAAATGTGTACTGTCAGGTGTGTAGAGACAATAAGTAACTGCAGCTGGACACAGAAAAATACTCATATATTTGAATGGAGAGTGTGAGTGAACCCACACCTTTTTGAACATTTACTGCTTCCACATAGTTTTAGATACAGACTTCATTTGAACTTTAAATGTGTCATGAGACTTTGACCTACAAATCTTGAATTTACATGTTTTTTCTATCTTTTACTGTTTTTGAGATATTAGAGTGTGAGTTTTAAAGTCTTTTCTTGCTCCTCCTGTGATTTTATAATGAGTGTGTATTGCGGAGTGTTTCACAGCACTGAGGGAGTGACCTCACCAGGAGCAGTTGGAGAGGAGGATTTTAGATTACGCTTCTTGTGAAATCTCCTCATAAATCCCATGACTTTTGCCAAATCTTACATTAAAAATCATACTTCAGTAGGAAATTTTGTGGCGAATCCATTGATACAGGTTTAAAAGTGGTCAGACTTATAGTTTAGATGTCAGTTTAGACAAAGTTATTTTCTGTAAAATTATGATTTTTTTTTTACAGTGTAAATGCCTAAAATGCAGGCTATCTGTAAATGCTATAATTTATCCATGTTCAACAAACACCTCACATGCAGGCTATCAGTAGACACTACATTTACTGATGCTCCCTAAACACCTCACACACAGAATATCTGGAGACTACAATTTTGAGTTGAGCTGAAGTTGATCAGATGAACTGTAGTGCCCATTCAAAACATGCCTGAGACATCCTGCACTATGTCTTGAACATACATACAAAGTTCCTATCTGTTAGGAATGGGAATAGAGTTTAATTCTAAACTTTTTTCTCAGTTCATTCTCTATGGTAGTTCTTATGATTACAGATGTAATCCCACCTCCAACCACAATGTCGGTTGCAATGGCAGAGTGGCTGTCCATCTTTCAGCTTGTTGAATCCATGTTCAGAAGAAGAAGCAGAAGCAATGTTTTTTATGAGGTATTTTTATATATTTCTGAACGTGCCTGAGACATCCAGCACTAAGTCTTGAATGTACATGCCAAGTTTCGTTCACAGTGCACAGTTCAATAGTACAGCTTAAGTCTCTTAAACGTTTCCAAGTCATTAACACTGTGGATGTAATCCCATCTCCGACCACAATGTCCCGCAGAAAACTGGATGAATTACCATCCAGATACTCTATTTGTGAAAGTAAGGTATTTAACTTAACTTTGACTTCATTCATTTTCATTTTCAGGATCAAAATGACTGTTGTTCTGCAATTAATCTAGCCTAAGTATGCTCTAGATTTGTTATGTATTTGAGGTAAGTCTTATTAAAACCAAATTAAGAAAATGCTATAGTGTTATTTCAAATGAACTCTTTGATAGCATCCCATAAATACCTTAACGTCATATCCTTTACAGAATTCTCATGGAAATGCAAGTTTTTGTCGTCTGCACCAGATAAGTACTCTTAGATGATATCAGGACATAATCATTCGGTAGTATGTTTGGTGTCTAGCTGAGAAAAAGGTAAAGTGCTTCCTGTCTGGGTGATACACTCTCTAGATATCCACCATAGCATAATTACTTGCCACATTAGAAAATGCTAAAGTAGAGGCTGAGCCGCTACTACTGATTTTTCATCTATTCATTAATTGGTCAAATACAGTATTCATATCACCTCCAAGAATTACTTGATAATCTGTCATACCATCCAAGTTTCTAGATAATTTGGCAAAGAATGTCGGTTTGTACATATTTGGTGCGTGTACTTACAGAAATGCTATTCTTTTCCCTTCTCCATCTTTCCCTTTATCAATAATATGTAGTTTAAGATTGTTATGCACCAATAATATCATCTCTTTGTGTTGTTATTG
The DNA here is from genome assembly GCF_914725855.1 of Thunnus albacares. Classification (NCBI taxonomy): domain Eukaryota; kingdom Metazoa; phylum Chordata; class Actinopteri; order Scombriformes; family Scombridae; genus Thunnus; species Thunnus albacares. The sequence goes on along the minus strand of NC_058128.1, from coordinate 20,539,570 downwards.
GCAGAAGAGGAAGCAACTACTTCATACATATTATTTCCTATTTTGTGAATATCTTGATGCATTATTTGGATTTTTTGAGGTAATGCAAAATGAGCACCTTTTCTGCCAATAACCTGAAGCCACCCAGTTTAAAAAAAGAGAAATGAAACCCACCCCTAGGCCACGTCCCCATATCATTCCCCCCAGCTTTCCCCTGAGCTCACCAGGAAGAGTCAACTGTTCACAATTATTCAAAACATTTTTCTTAATTCTAAGACTCTTCCTTTCTGCTTCCCCATATCTGGCTTCTGTTTACAAAGCAGTGACATGACAGCTTTGTCAGCGTCCCCCTTTTATAGTTTCTATTATACCCCTTAGTGTTAATAATAGAGGTGTTAAACCAGTGTAAACTATTTAAATGACTATACTTAGGAACTTTTTCTAATAAATTAAGGGATCACAACATTACCATGCTTATAAATATGTTTTTCTTTTCTTTCTTTCTCCCATTTTTCATCTCTTTTCCTTCCTTGTCTTTCTTTCTTTCCCCCTCTTTATCCTTCCTTGTGCTCCCCATTATACATATGATAATTGTACATACTTATGCCATATTCTCAATAAAGCCATGGGGAAAATTTCCTTGAATGTAGATTTTATAAGCTGAACTGAATGTAGATCTTATAAATCCCAATAGGTTCTTCTTTAATGAGTGTAGTCATTGTCCATCCAGTTGAAAAAGGAAAAGAAACTTCATTTTCTGTGTCCAAATTGTCTCATCTTGGTGAATCAGGTGCAGTCTGTTAATAACGTCCATACCCCTATTGACTTTCATATAGAAGTCCATGTCTTCAGATGGGCGCGTAACAGACTGTGCTTCATTATTAAAGTAATCAGCATCTTCACTGGATGCCTCACCCCATACTTCAGCTTGGTCTTCCGTAGCAGGTCTTTGATTTCATTGAAGGTGGCATGTTGCTGTCGTTGGTCAGCAGTTAGGTCTGGATAAATACTTAGCTTCTGGCTTTGGTTTTGGAGAGTACCTTGTTTCCCCCTTAATTCTCTCCTAAATTTACGCTTAATGTATCTTATGTATTCAAATAACAGAGAGAAATTCACAAACTGAATGAGGATGTGTCAGCCGTATCAAAATAACCAGGATTTTTAGTTTTCTGTGGACATGTTTGTAAAATTGATTCATAAGCTTGGTTGGGTAATCAGCCCTTATGAGGCTGTAAATATGTTTGCCTTTTAATAATAGTGGATGCTGAGTGTTTGCGAGATGTAAACAGACATGCAGTAGTGGTTAGTCTGGTTTGTCTATTGTTAAAGTAAAATGAGTCCTATTAAGTCTACTGAGTTTCAGGTCACAGGTTGGCTACTTTTATCTGAAAGAGTACAGCCATGATGTTCGAGAGATCTGACAATTCATTTGATCTACTATTACATAAATATAACTTAAGCAAAATACACCACATTCCATATGGTTGTTCCAGTTGTAGTTTGTATATATAACAAAAAATAAAGAAAAGTGCAACAACTAAGAAATTACATTTCCTCACATTCCATGAACCCACAACCAGTAAGATATCCCAGGAAACATTTCATATGATATCCATAATTATGTCAGCAATAACATCTTGTTTAAATGAGATTTAATTTATCAGTATAGCATCAACACTCATAAACTACATAAAAAAATGTCTTTGTTTCTGCTATTGAGATAAAGGTAGATGTTGTTTAATATCAAGGCTGTTATTATACATTCCTAAAAAATTCATCCACTTGCAGTTTTATTCTTACTTGAGTGACTGTCAAGTGAAAGAAGTATCTCACCCTGCTGGTTAACATCAGTTTATGGTGTATAAACCATCCCATGAGTCATTTTGAGTCAAATTTACTTGTTTTGTTAAACTTTCTGTCAGAAAGAATGAACCCCTAACTGCGTAGCTGCTCACTAAGCTACAATTAGCTGAAATAGTGCAGGCTAGACTATGTCTGCTTGTGCTGAAATAGGATACAGCCTACTTTGACCTTTTGGCCCTTGTTTGCAAATATCAATACTCCTCAGCTCTTAAGGAACCATGTATGTAGAAGCTTAGGCAAAGGTTAGGAGAGTATTATGGCTATAACAAAGGGGGACAAATATTCATTTGTTATTGGGATAATGTGTTATTAACTTTTACTGAAATGTTATTGTGTCTAACAAATCTATTCAATTAAGATCGTGTTGTAAACATAGGATGATTCTTGAATATTCATGTCTATTAATTTTTTCCTCATCATACCATGAACATGTTTGAGTTTTAAAAATTGAGCTGCCATTCAATGAATGATTATTGCATTTTATTTATGTATTTTATTTTAACTTATATTAATTTATTCTCCTGTCTTAACAAGTTTTGATCTGCATTTTTCAATTACTAATTTTTACTGCTTTTTGCAGTACTATTATTATTTAATGAAAATGTATTGTATATATACATTGTATTTGTATATATACATTATGGGAGCCAGCAGCCAATTAGCTTTGCTCAGCATTAAGACTTGAAACAGCTAGCTTGGCTCCTACAAAAGGTAACAAAATTGGCCAATCAGAACCTCTAAAGTTAATTTATTAACATGTTATATCTAATCTGTACAGAAATCAAGGTACACTTAATGACAATTTGGGGTTGCCAGGCAACCAGCAAAGACTCCAGAAAGTCTCTGTGATGGGCAAAGAAATACACTAACACAAACTGTCATTTTTATACTTTTGTTTTTGTACGGAAACAAACAATATACAATGTGTGTTAGTAAGCTTTAGAGGTGCTTATAGGCGGATATAGTTACCTTTGGACAGAGCCAAGCTAGCTGTGTTTCCAAGTGTTTCCATTATTTCTGCTAAGCTAAACTTTTACTATTAAACTATTACAACTAAACTATACCATTTATCATAGACAAACTAATTTAGAACCAGACCTCTGTATCAATATTGGTGAAAAATAGAAAAATGGTAGAAAATAGTAAGTGAATTTCAGGACCTGGCAGAAACACAGAAACATGAGGACTCAGCACATGTATGTGAATTCACACTCCTTTCCCCCAACAAATACTCATCTAGCTGCCCTTTTGAGGGCAGATGTAGGACAAAACAACATCAATGATATTCTTAATAATGGGAGGTTGTGGATGGAGGTTGTGTGGCAGGTGGTGGGCCAAGACCATCTCCCAGACGTCCAGCAGATGAACATTTAATCCTTTGAACATGGCTCTGAGTACCTTGTCACGCTGCAGCGAGTACCAGTCGCTATTGGTCAGTGCTGCATCAGGCGTCATAGTTTTGGGGTTTGCAGTCCGGATTAAAACCAATGTGCCTGGAGCCCTGTCCAGCAGCCGCACTACCGCCCTGCGGATGCTCTGCAGCCGCCGGATGTAGAGCTCGATGGGGAAGTGCTGAAGTGTGCCCAGATGCCAAAAACTACAACGGTGTTGGTGCCTCCAACTACATGGTCTAGTTCATTGGCAATGTAGTGCAGCTCGATGGCCGGGACATTTCTAGAACGGACAGGGGGACCGTGGAATCTGAAATTCACCAAAATGTTGTTTGCGTAGTCTAAAGCCATGAAAGGTCCAACTTGAACTGTACTGTGCAGATTAAACTGCTTGAGATCTAAAAGTATTACAAAAGGAAAGAATTAGGACACATTAAGCTGCAGTATGAACAAAATCAAACCTTTGCTAGAGATTTCTGTTGATGAACTACCTGGCAGTACTGTGTTGAGGTGTTCAAACCACTGCCTGATGGTAGAGTCTCCATACAAGTGGACGACCTTGCCTTTCAGACACTGACTGATGACAGACGATGTGTTGAAATGGCGGACTTTGGTGCCACTTAATGCTTGCCATGCACCCTGGTAGTAATAGCCAACAGGTCCAGAATGCACAATGCTGCTCTTCACCTCTGGTTGATCTGAGAAGAAGTTAGAGGATAAGGGGGGAAATATCAATTCAATCAATCAATCAATTTTTATTTATATAGCGCCATATCACAACAGAAGTAATCTCAAGGCACTTTTCACATAGAGCAGGTCAAGACCGTACTCTTTAATTTACAGAGAAATATGTGGTATAAGAAAACACTTATGGCTTATCTTCATTCCATAATGACTAGATATACTGCTATCAGCTAACACTTTTGGCCTAGTACTTTGTGCTCTCATTGCTCTTCAAAAACTGGTCTGAATACATCTCTACAGGAGAATGCTGTCTAGAACATAGTGGTAAATTTTATATAAATGTTCATTTCTCTGACTGGTTTACTTCTAATAATCTGTACAACATTCAATTTTGAATTATTATTACTAATAATATAGGCTGTGGTGGTGGTAAAAGTAAGAATTGTGCATTACCTTTATTTTTTGGCAACACGGTGACACTAGCAGATCCTGAAGCTCGAATGTAGACTTTCATGTTGACACCACTGAAGAAAAGCATGCAGAATAAAATATCTCTTGCACACATTATAACACTAACAACATAAAACACAAGAAAGGAAGACAACATTTTAAAATCATTTCATGAAGTTACAACTAGAACAATCAAGCACCAATATGGGAAACAACTACTTGGAAGTAAATATTCAACATTACATAAAACCTAGCCCATAAAAATCCATTTATTTAGAAGTGAGTTAAAGCTGTTGTAATTCATGTCATCACATGAACAATGGGTCCAAAGTGAAAATTTATTTCACTTTGCACTTTTTTCTGAAAAGACCACACCCAAAATAAAATGTATACATTTACAAAAAACAAATGAATCATTACAAATGCTATCCATTAAAAAAAAAGAAAGTCAACTAATGTGATCCAGTCTGAACTGGTTTGGAAGTAGAAGTCCCATTAATTTTTCCCCAAGACAACATTATGCGATTCACAGTTGGAGCACTTCTACAGCTTGGATTGGAATGAAACTCTCCTGGTTAAATCATCAGTAAAAAACAGTGTTAGAAAATATCTGGTCCTTTGATAAAAAGTCAAAGGCACAAGCCCTAACTACAACTTCTAAGGTGCATTTCAGCAAGAAACATCCAGTCACCGATTCTATTATGTACAGGGCTAAAAGTGGGTGGAATCAAACGATTGCAAGGTTCAGAAACGTGAAAAGACAATCTGCAGCTTAAATCAGTTCAGCTTTAAATTTTGGGTCAACTGTTGATAAATTCAGGACCTGTGCCACGATGTTCAAGTGCAATGACAAAGTGTTTCAAATTGGCTATCACTCTGATTTACACCTCTGACTGGCTCCATCTCCATAGCAGCTGCATTAGTGTGTCATGGGAATTGTACTATTTTGAGTCGTCCACTATGCAGAAATGATGGACAAAACATTATTTCTCAGAAACTAAAATTGGTGGCCATAACTTAAACCTATAGGATCCTTCATTTATCTGGCAGTGACCAATGCTTATATGTTAAGTAATCTTGAGCATATCACTAAAAACATTTTTGAAATGGGAATACAGATTGGGGAAAAACACGTCCAGAATCAGCAGTTACTCTCCCTTGGCAAATCTATTTCACTTTGTGTTATCTTAGACTAAACATCTCTAGATTCAATCTTTACAGCTTCTAGTTACACAATTTTCCACCAAGGAGATACATAAGTAACACTTTGAAAAAAAAAGAAGCCAGTCTTGTCTTTCTGCCCACTCACCTTCGAAAGAGCTTCTCCTCCTGAGCCTTGAGCTGTTTATGAAACCCGCCATTGTAGTTGCTGATCCTGGCGTCACAGCTCAGCTTCTTTGGCTTGTAGCAGAACCACGGCTCGCCTGTAATGAGGTCAGTGTAGTTGCACAGTGGCTGCTGGGTCGGACGCAGGCAGACATTGCAGGTGGTGGTTTCAGAGACTGAGCCTGAGCGGAAGACACTCCGGAAAGAAATCCTATCTGGCTGTTCTCTGGTCAGCCTGTGCAACACTGTGACAGCCTCACTGGGGTGAACCAGCGTCACCTGATAGGACAGAAAACCAGAGTTCAAAGTTCAACCCCCATTACTTGGCCTCTGTCAAAGCAATAAAAACAAAAAGAGTGAACACTACTAAAATTTGCACACTTTGTTTCAGGTGTAAACCAGATTGATCTCCAGATACTCATGTTTAGAGAACTGATCATTAACTAAACCCCTCCCTGAGCAGCGATTGTCCAATTATAGTTTAGTAACCATAACTAGGCACAGCAGGTCTGTCAATCTTTAGTTTTCTCCACATCGTGAAGTGGTGTGCATAGGGTTGAAGTAAGATCAATACTTGACATTTAAAGAGTTTGCAGGGTGTTCTCTTTTTTAGCCTCTCCAAACACAAAAATATGAAGAGCAAAAGTGTAAGTTTTAGTGTGTTTGTGTGCTCTAACATAATCTGCAAATGTTAGCATGTCTGGCTACTACCTACAGAAGTAATCCAATGTTACCTCCAAGGACAAGGAGCATTTCATACTACATTATTTTTGGGGATTACAGGTTACATTAAAAAAGTCCACTGAATGAGATGCTGGCTGTAGCAAAGCCTCCCACTGATATTTAGTAATTTCAATATCTTAGTTTGAATATTTTGCCTGCAAATTCCATATTCACCACAGACAATTATGGCACTAGACTTAATAACATACTAGCAGATATAACTAGGCGGGAATTGACTCTTAAAAAGAAAATCTTGACTAGGATCAAATTTGCAGAAATCTCAGAGAGAGATATCTTAAAATCTAGACACATAATGCTGCTCTATATCTCTTACCACCAGCTGGGTATTGGAATAGATTACACAACACTATCAATAACCTTGTTTGGGAAAGAAATTATCCAGAATCAAATACTACAAGGAATGCAGGTGGTCAGAACTAATCTGAACTAATCTCAAATTTTATTTCTGGGCTTTCACAAGAGCTTTGAACTCATGGCTTAATCCTGAGAAATCCTGATTGTTCCTTGTGATGTTGACAGAATATCAGAATATCCTTGTAAATGTCACCTAAGTATTCCTCTTTTTAACAGTTATGCCATCACTGTGGGGTGGTAAGACTTTAACCTTTCCCCACTGGTCAGAGAGAGGTACTCATGTTCTCAACAACATTATACATGAAACAGACTCCAAGCATACCAGGACATAAAAGATGCTTATGGTCTGCTCGGTTCTGCCTTTCTCTTTTACCTTCAACTGAGATCCTCATGTAATGCTTATGGAGTACCCAGGGCTCTAAAATTTTCTCCTGCTCTGCTGTTTTTAAATGATGGTACAGGTTTAGATGCATCTGTTTCTCTTTGCTGTATTATGTTAGTTGGTTTATATGCTGTCAATAAATTGGTTGACACTTGATGGAAGAAACCTATGTCTCAATATGTCAGTGGAACTTAACACTCTTGGATATACTGAATTTCAAAAGTTCCACTGCCATATTAAATGATGTTAAACAAGATAATATTTATTTTCTAGATAGTGCTAGACACCAGATCAAATCTTTGATTGCTGAATTGGTTTAGCACTTCTCAATCCTGTGCTAGCAATTGAGTCTGGACTATGGTAGAGTAGTTATCTTGATTTTGATAAGAATTATTGACAGCATACAGAATAATCCAACCAGTATATGAAAATAAAGGACCCACTGTTTTGAAAATTACTGCATATGTGTCCTGCAAGAACCAAAAGTTGACAGGCTTAGCAACAGTACTGAGGGGGGTGGGGCTTAGCTAACGATCAATTAGAAGATAGACTAATGTCACAATCACATTTAATATAATAGTTTTTAGCATCACCTCAACCTGTGCGCTTCCCTCCCAGAGTAAAGAAAATACAGCAGAGTAGGAGCCATTGAGATGATCCAGCACTTTCCCAGCCACACCTGCACCAAGTGCTCGGTTGTGCAGACGGGCAAGTAAGACGTCTCCCCCAGACTTCTTCGGACGGCCCTTGAAGTCATACATTTTAATCATAACTTCCAGCTGATCCCCTACATGCCACTGTCGTCTACCCTTCTCTGGGAGAATAGTGAAGGTGCTGTGGGCAGGATTGGTGGTCTGCTCCAGGGAAAAAGGAACTGGCAAGGATGGAGTTTCAGGCCAAGCAATGGAGTCTAATAGGAGGCGTTCCTCCAGAGCATCTTCAGGGGACCGTGGCTGGAAGCTGCAGAAGCGGCGTTGCAGGTGAGGTCTTGGAGCAGGGAAGGTGGTGATCACCTTATGCTGAAACTGGCAGGGGGTCAAGAGATTTATGTGACAAAGATATATATAAAAAAGCTTTATAATGTAAGACAAATGAACTAAATGAAACAAAAGGTTTTTTTTTCCTGCCCCACACCAGAAAATAACTGAATATTTGAAGGGGTTGCTGAAAGAAGCTGATCAAAGACTGAAAAAAGATGAAAAAGCTAAAGGGAGGAAAACTGCAGTCAGAATATCCTTACATTCCATTTCAGTAACAACTGTAGCAATAATTTAAATATTACTTTTCGTATTGCTGTCGACAGTTACATAGGTTGATGAATTTAAGGTGCGCTATTAGGAGATCATTTTTTCTCCTTTTTTAAAAAAAAAATCCTTCTTAATGAATTTTTAGATGCGGACAATGTTACAGTTCAATTATGATGTTAATATTTAACACAACTGAAGTGTTCATACTAGTTATTCTGGTGAAAAATTAATGTGGTTAATTTTCCTCTTCATATAAATCTCAAAAGTGAAGGTACAAATATAATGTTAAATTGGTCTAATACTGGTACAATACTCTTTCTATGCATTGGGTTTTCATTGTGGAATCATTTGTTTCCATTCCAGAATGGTGCAAAACAAAACAGACATTTCTGCACTGAACCCATGAAAAGCCAACAATGAATTGATCCTACTAACAAGTATTATCTTTGTAGCAAAGGTCTGTTATATGTGGATCGTTCCTCTGTGCCATAGAGCTCAACTGTGGCCCGAAAACGATTAAAAACTAATCAGTGAGCCACACTGTTGCACTGAGTGACATGTTTTTTTATTACCATTATCATGGGCATTGTTTGCAAATACTGATGAAGAACATTACTGTTATCCAAAGCCACACTGCATATGAAAATAATATCCTGAAATGAGACTATTTCAAACAGGGTCCACCCTTCAAGCAGTCGCACTCAAGACCAAATTCTCACCTCCAGGACGTCCATGTTAAAAAGCAAAAAGATGAAGACAAACACAGCCAGGAAAAGGAAGATGGCAGAAAACTTCGGACAGCAAAAGCTGACCACCGTTTCTCTATGACCTCTGATCTTCATGATTGGTGATCTGTCCTGATCTGTGACCACAGTATGACAAACAGTGTGAAGTGACACTTTGTTTAGCTGTATTTTTGTAGTGATAACTTGCAAAAACTTGACCTGAGCAATGAAATGATCTCTATACAAATAGTGTGGTATGTTTGCCTTTCAATCATTTCTACTAACTTAATCCAGTCACCCAGGACAAGGCCACAACCAAAGTCAGCAGCGTTACTCCCTTTGCAGTTTAACAAGAGGATTCATCCCCAAGTGGCCAAGTCATTTACCCGTTGCACCATAATGTAAACACTTATAAAGTAAATACTACTGCAGTCTTTTGCAATCTGACACCATTTCTGTGGGTAAGTTGCCATAAATGGCTACTTATTAAAAACAGGAATTAATACCTCTAAAAAGGGAGGAAGAGGAGAGGACTGACAGGTGTACCACGGCCGGGAACCAACCACCCACTGGTAGAGTGCTGGGAGTATCCTGCCTGTGAAAAGGGATAAAAAACCCAAACCATACCAGTATCAACAGTGACAGGACTCCCAGTGTGAATAACTGCCATGAATCATAGCAAAACAATACTAAAATAACCACAAGAGCACTGTTACAAATTAGGTGCAATGTAAAGATGAATTTGCAACATTTTAGATGAATACATTACATACCTTGTACCAGGTATCTTTTTTACAGCTTTTTGCCCTGCAATAAAAGTTAAAGCAGACCCACTGAATTATTATTTAATTATAAGTACAATTTCTCACTGTGTTTGAACCCCTACCATTACCCGTACATCACCACTGCATAGGTCCTAGTGTCCCCTTGCTACAATAACATCTGGTGTGTGAGTGTGAGGTGTGAACATCTACAACGTCTAATGTGAACATTCAATCAACAGTTGCAGTTACATTTAGGTCATAGACTTAACCTGTTGTAATATCACTGCAGATACACGCCCAGGTTGTGTCTGTCACGCAAATGTTTTTTGTTATACAGGTTTACTAACCAGAAAATAATTACTCAGTAGGTGTGGTCTAACACATAATTTATCTTATCAGCAGAGAAGATCTGTGATTCAGGATGTGTCAGCTGTATCAAAATCACCAGAATTTTTAGTTGTCTGTGAACATCTTTAGACTTTATATAATTGATTCATAAGCTTGGTTAAGTACTCAGCCCGTTCGGAGCCTGTAAATATGTTTGTCTTTTGGATGTAGTGGATGCTGTATATTTGCCAGATGTAAACAATTATATTTAACAGTGAAATTCAAAGTCTGAGTTTCAGGTTCCAGGTTGTCTGAAAGAGTACAGCCATGATGATAGAGAGGTCTGATAATATGTTTGATGTAATGTTCTGTATGTTTGAATGTATCATTTAGGATAGAGTTCATTTAAGGAAGTGTTCTGCAGACATACAGCAAAGAGATGATATCATTTCTTTCACATGCAAATATTTTGACGCACATTTCAGGGTTGACATTGAAAAATCCAAATAAAGTGTAAGTACAGAAATGTGCCAGGAACAAACACAAAGAAGTAAGAGTTCCGTTTATTTCAGCTTTAGTTTGCATTTTAGTTAAACCAGGACACATATAAAAGTTATGGGGTACTGTTGTCTCCCATTGAGGGAGGGCTTAGTAAAGTTAAGGAAACATACAGTATAGGAATATCCAAATGCCATTTGGTTCACAGACAAGAGAAAATGTGAGCTTATGTGTTATATTGGCAAACCAAGACATTGTGTTTATATAGGCCTATATACACAATAATTTGTTTCACAAAAACAATTTGTGGGAAATTTAATCACTTATACCGTAAGGAGGCAGAGTTTCTGCTGCAAGTTAAAGCAATTAAACTTGTTAAAACTATGAAAATGGTTAGCAGCCACATTTAGTTTTCATGATGTCTATGAACTGAACTTCAAATGTCATCAAATACATTTAAGCATATCATGTGTCTTACCTCAGCAGAGATTCATTTTGAGAGAACACAGTAAAGCCAGTGTTGATCTAGGAGTGTATTTTGCTGGCTTGCAGGAAATCTGATTCTTCTTTTTGTCGCAACAGTTGCCTTAGTGGTTTTGATTTTCATCAATCTTTTGTCCTTATATCCAGCCACTGTTTACTTCCCCCTGGCCCATTCATGGCCCAGTATGAGTATTCTGTCGATCTTCACCTGCTCACCAAATGTCCTCCACTCAGCTGTTCTCACTTATCTGCATGTGAACTGCTAAGTATGCAAATATACATATGCTGTTTTACCTGTTCCTGTTCTCCTTTACAATGTCTCTATTTTTGTATTTGTCAGCCTGCCTGGAGGAACGCCTGTTTGTAGTAGTAGTTGTTGTAGAAGAGAGCACTCAATAGAATGCAGATTTCTGCCAGGTGTGTCTGGGAGTATGTGGCTTGGGAACAGGAATTGCAGGGCACACAATGTTCACACTGTATAAACTTAATAAGATAATCATCTTGTTTGCACAAGATAAAAACTTGTTCCCACATCATATTAACTTGTGCGCACAAGATAAAACAAATACCACCTTTTGGGACTTTAGGGGCTCCGTAAAAAACAGCAAATTGATTATTCAAATAAAGCAATGAACGCCACCATGTTTCTAACATACTTGAGAAATCAACAAACTATTAAAAGCTATAAATGCAATTTACCCCCGTGGTCTTCAAAGCATAGGCCTAGCATGCCTTTACTGTACAGATATTAACCCGTTCCTACAAGATAATTATCTTGTATGCACAAGATAATATATTGTGGGCACAAGATAAAAAAATATCACCTTTTGGGACTTTAGGGGCTCCGTAGAAACTTCTCAATTTAAACATTGTTATTTATTTAGAACATTTTGTTGTAACAAAAACAGGGATTTATTCATTTCTTTCCCACTGCAGTGAAAGAGCAGGAATATTTAACAATACAACAGTGTTTGTATTCTCTCTCTGTTCAGGTCGATTGCATTTTGGATTGGATCTGTTATGTCGGGGTTGATTTGGGCCCCATGTGGTTGGGTATCTGTTTTTTGAAAATGAATTTATGCACATTGAGTTCGAGCAGTTTTTCCACGGGTCTGTTACGGGTTCGGTCCAACATTTTGGATCCATGAACTGGACCGCGGTAACTGACTCCAACTCACACTCACATCCAAATGTGTAATAGCTACGTTGGTCCACTGTGCAAAGCATATAAGTTTTTACAGTTGTGGCTCTAAAATTGTGTCACGTGACTGTCAAGTTTCTGTCTGCTCAAACAACAAAAATGGCTGCCATTCCTTATATTCTCAGTGGAAAATGCAATATTTTAAAATAGTTTCAGCATTAAAGTGCGTTTTGATTTCTAACGAGCAATGTGAATTTTATTTTCATAATCTTTGTATATGATGTTTAGTTTGTCAGTTATTAAAAAGAATTTTGCAGGCTTTCTATCGTTGCTATGGTGGTTGCTATGGACGTTGCTATGGACCTTGCTATCGCTGAAATTAAGTAGTTGCATGTTGTTTGAATCATTGTCTTTACGTTGTATTTATCTGAGTTATGTTATTTGTTTTACTTTATGTAACTGTTTGATGACGTTCTTTCAATAAAAAACATCAGTTTTAGAGCACCCCAGGGATGAATTGAATTTGAAATCCAGAATTTGAAGCTTTGCAACTGGCTGACCCGAGGACCCACCCGGAAGATTTAATGATATCTTTAATTTCTTAACACAAAAACACGAAACTGTTCTTGATAACTCAACAATACGATAGTTTAATGTTATGGCCAGAAATAGTGCTCTTCCTGGCAACAGATCAGTTCAAACCGCTCTGAGATCAGTTCTAATTGCAGTTAATCTACTGCAATTGTTAACATATTGGTAAGCATTCAAGAGGCCGTTTAATACATGCATGATGTTGCTTAATAAACGTTTTGAATCCACAACAAATAAGCTCCTTAAATACAGTTTGAAGTGCTGCATAACTCCTACTGACACTAAACACCAACCCAAGACCCCCCTAGACTAGGGAAAAGCAGGGTGAGTTTTTACTTGAGGCGTCTTTAAAGTGAGAGCATGACAGTAATGTCTTCAACTAAAATATGTACATATATTTCAGAATGTGGTGCATCCCTGGGAATAATCACTTTATATCTAAAATAAACACTTTTCAAAATATGACTTTCCAAAAAAAAGTGGTCTCTTGGCTCAACTGCCAGAACAGAACAAAATCAATTCTCCTCACAGGACCAGGCTACTACTCAACATCCTACTTGTCAATGCTGCAATATGAACCAAGTTTTTGCGATCTAGGCAGTCTCTTGAGGACATCACTTCCAGGGATGAGTCCTTCATCGTTCTCTTTGAATGTGAAGGTGGGCTTTCCATCCACAGAACTCCCACGACTTTGTCTCAGAAACTTTGTACTGATGTCAGCTCCCGCAACCTTCTCCACGGATCCAATGTAATTATAGGATTTGTTTTTACCCGCAAAATTCACAATGACAAAGTCACCAGCAGACAGATTCTTATCACTATCCTCATCACTCAGGTCATCTTCTGAACTATCATAGTCATTGGTGTCGTTAAGTGAAATGTTCATGTCACTTTCCTCTGAGCTACTGTAGTCAACAGTTTTCTTCTTGGATTTGATTTGTTTTGACCCTTTCAGAGCCTTTTTCTCTTCTTTTTCAGTCTTTATCTTCTCATCTTCTCTGCCAAATGGGCAGGAGAACCAGTAGCATCACTGATAGATGAGTGTTCAGGATTCATGATTCTGTTTAATGGTTCAGGCAGAGTAGCAAATGGCTCGTCTGGGTCTGGAACTGCTGATGAGCAATCAGAACTCATGGCATGGGTTGATGGTACAGACAGGTCAGCACAGTTCGATGGCTCCTCGGGGTTTGATCCGTCTGTGACCATGGATGGGGCATAATCTTCATCTGGAAAAATATCCCTGTTGAACGGGAATATGCCTGTAACTTTGAATCCTGAGATGATGTTCCTTGGTGTCATTGCAGACATGAATGCTTCCTTCACAAGTCCTGGAATGTCATAAATTGTTGCGGTTTTACCAGGGTTTGTACGCATCCAACCATCCATGGCTCTATTGTAGTAGGTCCTCAGTGGTCCATAGACTGTTTTGTCTAAGGGTTGTAAGCGATGGGAGGTGTGAGGTGGCAGAGTGAGCACGACAACACCATTTTCCTTTGCAGTTTTCACAGCCTTCAGTGAAATGTGAGATTCATGATTATCAAGAATCAGCAGAACGAGGTGATCAATGGAGCAGTCTGTGTGATGTATGAAGTGCTCCAGGAACATGACAAAGGTTTCTTCATTTGTCCATCCAGATTTTGTTGCATGATGTATGGATCCTGCTGGAGATCCTCTGATGAAGTGGTCTTTGAAACGGACACGGGAAAAAATGAACATGGGTGGAGCTGCATTTCCAGTAGCATTTACTGCACAGGCCACAGTGACAAGCTCCCCTCTTTCAGCAGATGTTACTGAAACCACTTGCTTCTTTCCCATCTCTCTTACAATCTGCTTGGGTGTCTGCACTGTTGTAACACCAGTTTTATCCATGTTATAGATCATGTGTGGAGGGAAGCTATACCTGAATGGAGATTCAAAATGAAATGAGTTAATCAGAGAAGCTTAAAGCAGTTTGAAGTTACAGATTTAGTCAGTTAATGTGGTAGGCCTAGTCTATAAATCATGTTACCTGTCCATCATTGAAGTGACAAATTTATGTTCTCATCAAAAACAGACAACATATCACATGATTTACACATGTTTCCTATATATTTTCTTAGTATACAGAAATATATAAAGTAGCACAAACCTTATAATGTGAAACAGATTCAGATCAGTGCTGAATACAAGACAGACTGACCACTAAAACATTCACAGATCTAAAAGTGTAGGTTCACATCAGAAAGTATTAATGCATGTATCAAATACATGACTTACACACTCTTATCTATATGTACGATATACAAAATATAGTCTACAAGGCTGACATGTTAACACTTGGGGTGTTAACATGAACACAAAACTCACGGTTCAGACCGTATCACGGATTGAGTCACGGATCAGATCATTATTAGGATCAGCGGGGAAAAAGGGGGGAGACAATTAAAACTTTGTTTTCTATTTATTCTGTAACATACTTACAGCCAGAAACAGCAAGGAACTTTTGCCTATGGTCTTAAATGAAAACAACATTTAAGATGTCCAATGTTTAAATAAAATAAAATAAAATATATAAAATAGTCAATGCTTAGTTATCGGACCCATTAGATGCTGGTTTGATCGTTGCTCTTCAAAATCCCTATTAACGTTAGCGACATGCTGTCTGTCCATGACTTGTACTTACAGCAGTTTGTTAACTTTGTCTTAAATGAGACATTAAATTTTGCAGTTAATTCGCAGTTCATATGCCTGCCTAACCGTGGGGGGCGATCCGTATGGATCACGGATCAACTACAATCCATTACACCACTAGTTAACACTTATTATTCTAGCTACTTTAAGCTTATTACTCAATATACGGCTCAGCTTAAAAACGAACTAAAGAAACTGTCAGAAGCAAGCAGCCAGACCTCCTGCACACTAATCATACAACATCAACAGGTGACTGAACAACCACTCAATTAAAAATGAATGAATGAGTGAGTCCAGACAGCTCACTGTAACTTAAACAAGCAAACTAACGTGACCCACAACACATTATGTGATCTCTGCTGCATTCTTGTTAAGGAGATAAATTCACACAACAGCCACACAGAGAGACATTTAACCATCAGAGATGAAATTGGTGACCAAAGAGACAGAGAGAGAGAAGCTGTATCTGACTCATGTTATCTCACGTCTTCTTCTTTCTATCATGGAGATGAAGTATTCATGTTATAACATCCATTTGTGACTGTTGGTCATCTTGTTTGTTAGTTAGTTAACAGAACTTTATGGCAGCTGCTTAACCAGTCTGATATCATTAGCAACAATGTCAAACAAGCTAACTCTCCTGGTTGTTTCTCCGGTTGCTTCTCTCTCCAGCCTCCCCAACAGCGTCCTGCTGCTGCTGCGCTGCACAATCCAGATAATTTCTCCCTTTAGCTTAACAACAGTCCTTAACAGTCCTTCAGTGGATGTACAATGAGTCCTTCAGGCTGCTACAACACGCCTACTGTTGCATTGGCTAACGCAAAGAGCTATCTACTGCTGCTACTCTGCCTTACAGTGGAGAGAATTGAAGATGAAATCTGGAAACTATCATTGGACCAACTTGATGTCAATATTGCATTCTGGTTGTTGATTAGTAAGGGAGGACAGCCTCCCTTGGAGCGTCATTTTACGTGTCATGGCCAATCACAGATTAGCATGAAAAAAAAATGAAATACATTAAGTCCAATGTAAGAGATTCCACCCTGCGGAGGACAGCAGGCACCTGTCGTCCTCTGTCCCCCACTCCACCTCCACCAATTGCCCCCCCCCCCCCCCACACACACACACTGCCCTTTCTCCTCCCGCCCTGCAGGTGTCGCTGTTGAAACATTTTAAACAGAATTTTAGTAATAGATTTTTTCCAAAGAACAGAGAAAAAATACTTTATAAATAATACTGAGATTTGGTAATGGTTTATTTCAACCAAATATTCTTTTTGATATTTTGATCTCCCTTTTGCCTCTCAAAAAACAGAGGAGGATCAATCTCCTCTGCTTCTATGGACCAGCCTCCACTGATACATACATATATATAGGCAGAGATCTACCACACCAGATACATTTTTATTTTACATCATTTCGTCATTTCCATTCAGTCACATGTGAGGCTGAAAATTCCTGAGTGTCGGGTTTGATGCAAGTTACATAATTTCCAATTTTCCTTAAACATTTAGCCAAATACATATTTTCCAGTGCTCAGAAGACACCCTGATCATATTCTGGGTTATTAAATAATAAATTCACAATCAGAATATCAAAAAAGAGATGCAGATACAGATGCAAATAATCAATAAGTAGTATAAACGTATTCTACGAGTAAAAATGATTACTGTACCCCTGAGCAGGACACAGGACGCAGCGTAAATACAGAATGCAGGTTTTCATTCATGTTTGTATTTATTTGGGTGTTAAACAGGTTACAGCTGCAGAGAGGAAACAGCTGCTGGCAGTGATAACTGCACCTTTATTAGTATTAACAGTGCACATGTGTGCAGACACAAACTCCATCAGAAGTTTCTACAGCGGTTAAAGCCGACTGACAGCTGATCCAGCTGTGATCAGCTGCAACTGTCATCAGAAACAGACATCGCTTCGCGTGACACTTCAGAGAAAAGGACGTCTCATGTCTCTAAAAACAAATTTTCTCAGGCTCTTCTCATTTCTCTATTTTGTGCCTCCTCATCTCCTCTCTCCTCTGTCCTCCTGCCTGTGACCCGGAAATTGCAGCAACTCAGTGCGCCATGTTGAAGGATGTCTCAATTCATAAAATGCATCTGGAGGAGAGAGGAGCGAGGAGAGAGGAGGCTTGCCAGAGGAGCTATGAGTGAGGTTACACAGGTGTATCCTTTGTGAAAGTTTTTCAGCATCCGTGACATATAAAAGAGGTGTGACACACAGCTGGAATATACAAACCATTTATAGTGCTTCACACAATAAAATATATAAAGTATATATATATATATATATATATATGTGTGTGTGTGTGAGTGTGTGTGTGTGTGTATGTATGTAAAATATAACAATGTATGACATCTGTACATTCTTGCTATACATTATCATGTTGTGATTTGAATTACAAGTAAATATATACATTGTCATGAACACTGTTCTGCTCATCTGTCAGAAATCATAATATACAGCGGTAGGCTGTAACACAACCATGGACAGATGATGCAGCTCTGCTGCACGTCATATATTTCATTGACATGACGGCTCCGAAGCAAGGCTGTCTCATTTTGTCTGTTTCCTCAGGTACATCTCAAGTTTCCTATTTTATGTCTCCTTGTTTCTCGCTCCTCACTCCTCCGAGCAAAATAAGAGACTTGGGACGCCTGTCAAAATGGCGCATCAGGAACAACTTCCATAAAATAAGAGATTTGAGATGTGCCCACAGAGTATAGCAGGAATGGACCCAAATGCAGAGACCGACATGCAGAGATTGCAAGGTTGATGAAAAATCCTCTTTAATGTCGGAACAGTCAGGACAAAACAGGGCAAACAGAACTAACAGAACAAAACACAAAACAAACAGAACAAATGATCCAAAAAGGACTGAATAGAAAACCAAGACTTAAAAAGTAACTGAACCGACAAGGAGATCAGGTGCAGGTGGGGAGATGGGTGGGGAACTCAGGAGAGGGGAGTGAACAGACAGGGAGCCAATTGGCTGGGAAAACACAGGGAGCAGGGCAGGGCTGATGAAGTGAACACAGGGCAGGTGTGGGGAAGACACAGAGCAGGGCAGGGCTAACGAGGGTAATGCAGGGCAGGTGAGAGGAGGAGCAAATGAACATAGGAGAACACAGGGAAACCAGAAAACCAAAAACACAATACTCCAAACCACAACCTAGCACAAACCAAACCATCCCAGAACCACAAAAACTTAAGCACACAACACTATAAACTAACTAATAATGCAGTCCTCTAAACCACCACCCAAATCATAACAAGCAAAACCATATGACCAGAAGGAATGACAACAGAAGAGAAACACAGAAAACCCAAAAGAACACAAAAAGTCCAGAAAAACAAACGAAGTCCAGGCAGGATGTGACACAACTGATACATTGACCAATCACATATCATTTCTCTGTTTCTGCAGAAACTATAATAGATTAGATTAGTGAGTGTAATAATAGATTAGTTAGTGTTTTCAGACAATTTCCATGACAATGGGACTGTCATTAGTCTTGCAGGAATGTCATAAACCAAAATATTGGACAAACTGAAATTCTGTCCATATGATGGCACTAGATAAAAAGTTAATGGATCACCATCATGATTCACCCTGAGGGGGACATGACTGTCTGATGTTTCACTCAAAACCACAAATGCTTGCGGAGATGAAAATCATCACAAAAGTCTTTAGGATAAATCATTTGGGATCCATGAATGTCTGCATAAAATTTTGTACCAATCAATACAGTAGATGTTGAGATATTTCCTTGTAGAGAAAATTTGACCTGCTGGTGGTCCAGAGTTATTAGGGTTCCCTCTACCAAATTCCATAGTAATTCATCCAATAGCTGTTAAGACATTCAAAGTGAAAAAAGACAACCTGCTGGTGACAATCCATCCAATAATTGTTGAGATATTTCAAACCAAAGTAATGGACAGAAAAAATGATATTGTCAACCCTCATGCCATGCCATTTTTAGCCATGTCGCTAGCATGGCTAAAAAGTAGACAGGAATACAGATTGGATTCCCTGGACCTCGTGACACTCATTTGTTGCCTGTTAGGTTTCAATCAATGACCTTTATATTCTAGTAAATATTGACTGGGAATGTAATTTTGAACATGTGAGGCGAATCAGGGCTGTGCGATATGACGATATATGTTGTGTGACAATTATTCTTCTTGGCTTTTTACTTGCAAAGCTTTTATTGCACTTACAGTAATCTAACAAGTTCAGTTGTCAACTCTCCACTGCTCTGTCTCTGGTCTGCTGCGCTACACACACACTCACTTACACACACACACACGGCAGGCGCAGCCCCGCTCATGCTGAGAAAGAGCATTGAAGAGAGAAACAGCAAGACAGTGACTGTAAATGACAGCAAAATATAGTAGAGACTGTCTTTATTTATGTTCTTTTACCAAATGTATGTGCACTTGTTTAATTTCAGCTGTGTCAGAGAGTCTCTGCTGCGTTTTGCTGTCATTTATGGTTGTGCTACTCTCCTTTGCTCTCTATGGTTCACCGCAGGTGGGGCTGAACCCTCCATGTGTGAGCTGCGCACACAGTAAAGACAGTAAACCAGGTGAAGTACTCAAGCTGACGACAACTACACTCATTAAGTTACTGTAAGAGCAATAAAAGCTTCTGGAGTAAAAAGCCAAGAAGAGTAATTTAATTTAACCCACACAAAGGATGGACAGACAACAGGGGCCAGGGGGGTTGGGATGCACGGACCAACTATTTATTTATTAAATTAAATGTGCTATATCGGGATAGGTATCGTTATCAGGATATGAAATGACCTATATCAGGATATGAGATTTTGGTTATATTGCCCAGCCTTCAGGCATATCATAAAACTGTCTTTTAAGTCTCTCATTGTTACACCTCCCAGGCTTGAGACAGTGTTGACAGTAAAAGTATCCTGAAACGGGATTAGTGAGACAATGAAAATGTGCTACAATTCAGTTTGGCTGCTCTCATCAGAATGAAAACATTTATTAAATGTAATTTCAGCATAAAGTCTGTCAGTCTCTCTCTGTTTTATTCCAAAAGGCTCTTACAAATTTCCAGACAATAACCAAATCAATCATGAAATACACACATGACCAAATGTAAACAAAATCAATATGATAAATTGTGAAACGCTCATATCCTCACTTTTCACTTATCTCCCAACAGTGCTTATTTTTATCACTTGTTACATGCAGTGGATTACCTCACTTTATCTCTCAATGCACATTAGAAATGTAACCATTCAGTTTACTGATTTACTGTTATTCAGAGAACTGGACAACTGTTACTGATGTAGAACAATTTAACATCACATTTAAGACCATGAGCATTAACATTAAGGGTTTTATAATCAGTGGGCAACCCAACTTGTCTGTAAATCTAACTAGACTGTAATACAAATAAACAAGCAAAAACATGTACTTATTAACACTTATTATTCAGAAACCCTCAGGCTTGTAACACAAACGTACAGGAGCAGAGAATATGATTATCCAAACGCTCGTAAAAGCTGCGTAGTTGCGTGAAAATAGCAACACAACAAAAGTAGCCCTGACTTTGATTCAGCGCCTCTGGTAGATAGCATAACTTTACCCGTTTGTACATAAACAAATTTATTCACTAACACTCAGGCAAGTTTTCCACATGTAGTAGAACATGGTAATATGCTGATTTTGTGACAGCTGATGTACTTGTGCACTTAAATACATACCTGAAACAGGATTAGTGAGACAATGAAAACGTGCTACAAGTCGGTGCGGCTGCTCTTGTCAGAATGAGACGCAAAGGCAGCTCCCCACTGTATAAAGTCTAGAGTCCCAGTAGCACCTAGTCTCACACTGCCACCCATTGGCATCACAGATGTAGTGCAGCTAAATTAAGTAGGTCAAAAGTAGCTGCCAACCTTATTATTCAGACATATTATGAAGCTTAACAAAACAAAAATGTGACAATACATTTTGTTTATGTAACATCATAGTGCAGTTCATTTTTACTAGGAAGCAGTGGCACTTGCTGTCATAATAATTAGATGTAGGGGGAAGAGATTTGTAATGTAAATACAAATATTTACCAAGTTTATGTACTGTGAGTAGCCTGCAACTACATCCAGTACAACAGTTCTGTTACATACTGAATAGTTAAGTGGTACTTTCAGATCACACACTTATTACTTGAAGCTGCCCAATATTACTGCTGTTGAAAGTGTTGTGCTTTGCTCAAGAGACTCATCTAGGAGTTGTTGAAGGATCGGAGAGTTTATTTACCCACCCAGGGTTGCCAGCCAATCTGGGGACTGACTTCCCTTACTTCTAGGTCATTTTGTCTGTGGGTCTCACTGAGAGGAGGCACATCGTCTTGAGTGCTGGAGTCCGGGGCTTCAGCCGAGGATTCCTCCATGATGTCTGCCTTCCCACAGGAGGAGAGGGTGAGGCGTCTGTCTGCTGCCTGGTAGCCAGTGGCTGAAGGATGCAGCGAGACTCTGCGTTGGTGAAGACTCTGTTGCTGGGGTTCAGACCCATGTAGAGATAAACTCACACCTGTAGGGCACAGAACGCGTCATTTCACTTTCTTTCTTTATGTTTTGCAGAATTTGTAACAATCAAAAACAGAGAGGGGCAAGAAAGTTTTGGAGAGATAAATGCCGATGTTCCCCAACTTCAATATTTCAAGATTCAAGATTCAAAATTTAGTTTATTGTTATTTTTAACAATAAAGTTAAATTGTTTATTGTTTATATATTGTTTTTTTTTTTTTTTTGCATACACAAAAAATATGAAATGCTGATCCACCACCACGGCAGTGCAACAACAGAGAAGATAAAGATATACTGTATATCTACAAATTAAATTTAAAAAAATATATAAAAACATATAAATCCCAAGAGAAAAAAAAAAGATTGAGCAGTTAGCGGCACAGTGCATTAAAGTGCATTTAGAGAGAAAAGTACATGTGTCAGTTCGATGTAGACAACTCTTGCATGTCAACAAGTGACCGGCACTGACGAGGGAGTTATATAATCCATTTTGCTGTCCAGAGACCATTATGCAACATGACTGTTGGAACTACCAGCAAAGAGTATAGAAACACAAGAGACGAAACTCTGGTGCTTTTTTGACACGACTGCTAAATGGCGCTGCTATAATGCTGATGCCATTTTGGACTGAAATGTTGACCAACAAAGCCTGGTCTGAAGTCTGTGGCAGAGTTTTTCTCTGTTATTTTAAGGGCGCATTATAAAGACAATAATATGCGGCTACATAGGCGGGTGCACAACGCACGTTCACTCTGCTTGTTACACACACTCGGACGTGCAAAAGATTACAAATAAAAAGATTACAATGTGAAAGATTATTATTGTGTACATCAACATATTTTTAAAAAATACATGTAATAATGCTTAGTAACAATGTTTATCAGAATTAACTAATCGCAGTAATGACGGATAAAATTGTCTATTTATTTGACCAAATCGTGGCAATACACAGAGGTATTTCACGGATCAGACATAGATCGACTTTCCTGCTACATCAATACATGAAAACACGAGGAACACATGGAAATGAAATAAGTGAGATGAAAACAATGATTAAACTAAAGAAGAAAATAAATTTGGACAGCTTCTAGCTGCTTCCAGCAGCAGGATCAGAACCTTGGAGAGCTGATCAAGACCTGACAACTGTGTTAATGATTCTTTACATGATTAAAACGATGGAATGATTTAATTCTTGAACAATATTTAACAAATATTCTTTAACATATTTGAGAATACAGTGATCAGGTTTACTTTCAGCAATTAAAACCCCGCTGATTTGACCGGTTACTCCATGACTGTACAAAACGATTTTAAAGAAACCAAAGCTGTAATTTAAAAAAATAAACCTTTTCAAAAACCAAACGAAAATATATTCGCAACAAATTAATGAGCAGGACCTTAAACTGGCGGTCTGGGACTGGCCACGGGAGGATTCAGGAGGAGCAGGGGCCGGTGTGCTCTTTAAGGATCGTGCGCTTTCACTTTGCGCACGAGCAGATCCGTTTCCTCTGCGGAGAAGCGCTCCTTCTTTCTACTTGGCAAATGCGCCATCATAATAGCAATCCACCAAGGTGCAAGCGCACAGCGCTTTTAAAGGGAATGGGAGATGACACCCTGATTGGTTTATTGCATGTTGCGCCGAAAACACACCCATGATTAATTAGGAGACTATGGACAACCCCTTTGAACCGTGTGCCTGACCAGCGACCATTTTTCCGCCGCTAAAATAGCAAAAGTGGATTTGGACAAACCCTAAATGCACTGTGCTAGGCGCTTCAGACCGTGCGCTTTAGATCGTTAAAATAGGGCCCTGTGTGTTTCGGTATTTAATCACAGATGCTGCATTAAAATAAGAGTTATGAATTAAATATTGGCCTGTAGCCTTCAAGTAGAAAGTAAAGTAGCCCAAAAAACAGTCATTTCAAATTAGAGGAACTGTATGAAATGTGATCAACAAATACAACTGTGTGATTATGTGCTCTCATTTTGGTTTGAAATCTTGTAAGTATGACCGAAACTTTAAGTGTTTCAGCATTTAAAGAAACACCCTGGTCATATTAGAATAATAACATTGAGATACAGAGTGAGGTGCTGATACTAGTTATAACTAAAAACGCTGGTTTTAGTATAATTTTAAAAATGCTGGTAATGATTTGGTATTTATGTGTCTATGGTATCTATGTATTAATTCTTGTAATATCCCTAATTTTATCCACTTGGTAATGTGGTTATCAAGTTGTTTAGAGGAATGGTTCCCAAACTAGTGTCTGCGAGAGGGCTGCAGGGGATTCCCAGGAAAGCACAAATAGATTAATTTCACTTATATTACACTAACTTCCAGGGAATGTATCTTCTTACAAAATTCTTCCGACAAAATCCTCTCAAACACGGGTCTGTGGTCTATTGTGATTCTATTCTGGAGGTCCTTGACATGAAAAAGTTTGAGATTGCTTGGTTTCTCAAAATCCCAACAGTGCTGGATTTTTCTAGCTTCCATTTATGTCCAATGCTCACTTTTTGCTGCTCTTTGAAGCGGGGCAAAAAGATATGTTATATGTTACATCACGTCATGTCATTTTTCACTCAGAATTTGTAAATCTGAACCCATGATTTGAAAGATTTTGTTGTTTAATAAATGGAATTCTGGATTAATGTTTTACAAATTTCTGCTTTTATTCTTTCATAAATTTAACAAATAAGTAATTAACTAAATAGTTATAATAGTATGCATATTTTGTTATTTTTTCATTGTTCAACACATGTTATTTTGGTAGAGGCATTAAATATATGACAATTGAATAGAAAGAATTTTGTTTTACTTTAGTACAGCACTTTGTAGCCAGGATGTTTTACTGGTGTCATTAAGGTCTTTGCTAAAACATTGGTTGCCTTCAGTCCAACATGCCGGAGGCGTAACTCTGCTGCAGCATGCTGATGTTGCAATGGAACAACCAATTAGCTTTCACTTCTTATCAATGTAAGTTCTTTGCTGCCGGTTTGTATGGGTTAACAGTTAGCCTAGCTTGCAGTCCCCCACACATACCCTGCATCCATGTCCTGTCGCACCGCTTTCGATGTTTCCTCACCGGCGCACCTCCAGGCAAGGCCGTGGTCTCCTTTGGGCCCACTGAGTGTAGCAGACCAAGCGCACTCAGCTGATTTAGCTCTCCTAGCCAGTATTTCTCGTAGCAAATGTCTTTGTTACGAATGTCCGAAAGAAACTGACGATCATAGACATATTTCCCTTGCACTCCACATGATGACACAGATGTAGATGTAGACAGGGACATAGATCAGTTCATGGAGAGAGAGAGAGAATACCACAAACAAGGACCCTTTAATTTATCTTCTTGTCTTCACAAAATAACTCTTCTGTTAGCTTCCTCAGTGCACTTTCTCCCTTGGAATGTTGGTAACAGTGACAGGTAGCAGTTAGTAGTTGACAACTAGCTAGTTGTTTTGATTTTAAAAAATATGTCCAAAGGTGATATTTCCTACAAGTATTGTATTCATTGGGACCATGTAGGCCTACAGTGTTCAACATGTTACCATTTGATGTACTGCACCAGAGTTAGCTTATAGTTAATTTTCATCTGCAGTCCCTTCAGCAGGTGACAAGTAAAATATATAGGCCTAACAGCACAATAAAAAACAGTACAAAGCAAAAAACACAGAGAACATATTATAAAAAATACAAAGCTATACGCAATAGCACATCACATACACCCACAATGTCAACTAGAAATTAATAATGTAAACTTGTCAAATTAAAAGCAAGACTACATGCGCTAATGAGAAAATCATGAAGTGTACTTCCGGGAAGAATTTCTGGGGCTTATTCCATTGGAGGGACACACTACAGATGAAGTGTTTTTTCAAAAGATTGTCTCATTTTTTAATTAGCGTGAACTGGATTTATAAGAAGTTTGCCTGTTGCTGATCGGTAGAGTGCAAGGGCTGGTGGCGAGGCTATCAGCCATAGCCCTACATATGCACTTTTTACACTGTATCATTCATCAGTCTTTGCTGTGTACAAAGCTCAGTGGTGATCTGAAAAACACCATGGACACTGTTATGAACATTGTGAATTTTATTTGATCAACCTCCAGCCTGAAACATTGCCTTTTCCATCAGCTGCTTGCTGACACGTTTGCCAAACACACTGACTTACTCATCTGTAACAATGTCAGATGACTCAGCAAAGGAAAGGTTCTGGACCGTTTCTGTGAACTTCACCAGAAGATTGTGTCTTTGCTTCGCACATGTAAACACTAACAGCCCACAAACTTCTTGGAGCGCATGTTTGATGAACATTGGAAGCAGAAGTCTACTTTCTGTGTGACATTTTTGGACACTTGAACACTTTGAATCTGGAAGTGTAGGGGCAGGAAAAGTCTATCGCTGATTTGGTTGAGAGGCTTTGTGCCTTCAAGACAAAGCTAAATATTTTCAGAACAAACCTAATGGCAACAACATTGCTGCACCATCATTACAAACTTCATAACAAAATTGCCTGAGTACTTTACTGAGAGTTTCCAAGGCTTCAGCATTCCCATTGAGGTATTGCAGTTTGCTCGTGACCCGTTTTCCATCAAACTTGAGGCAGACATCTGTGTAAAAGCAAAAGAAATGTCATGTATTGATGAGAGCATCTTTCAGATGGAATTTGTTGATGTGCAGCCCTTCTTTGCTTTAAAACAGCACTTTCAGTCTGAGGGTACAGTGGACTTTTGGTCTAAGCACGTTAGCCAATATCAGTACCCCACAATAAGGAAAGTGGCCTTGCTAATACTGACAATTTTTGGATCCACTTACACTTGTGAGTCTAGCTTTTCTCATATGAATGCCATCAAAACAAGGGCACGTTGTTCTATTACCAATGAGAAGTTGCATGAGTGTCTCAGGATTGCCCTTATTACTTATGAGCCAAACTATGTTGAAATAGCAAAATCAAGGCAGTGTAATTTCTCTCCCTGATTCAAACAGGCTCAAAATGACAGACGTCTGACATGTATGGTAGTTCTATAATAGTAAATCACCTGATTGAAGCATGCAATGTCATCTTAGTGAAAATGCAAAGACTACAGATCTGTTTTATGATGATTCAAACAGGCCCACTTATTGTAAGTCTGGATACTGTTTTACTGTTTTCACCTTAAACAAATATGGATATGGACCTGCTATAAGCACCATATATCTGCTTGTAATAGTTTTTCATAGTATCATGAACAGGTCCATTTATTGTTAGTCTGATGGCTACTATTTTACTATGTTCATCTTGCATTTAGCATTTATGGATATGGACCTGTTTTAATGTCGAACCTGCATCTTTGGTTACTGTCAATTTGGGATGCAAGATTGAGGAGCACCACCTGTGCTGATTTAGTGTTTGGGTGTACAGATGCCCTGTTGAATGAGAAAAGAAAAAAAACAACTATTAGGACAGGGATAAGATTATACTTTTTGGGCAATGTGTTATTCTCAGACAACTATGTCAAATAAGCATAGGTCATAATTAACCTTTTTAACCATTACTGCTAACTACATTTTAAACCAAACAATGGCTCTTGTAGATATAAATGTTTTTTTCTCTCACATATATTTGGGTACAGTGTGAATCTAGCACAAGTAAATGTGATGCAACACTGGAAATTGAAAGCCAAGAAACAACAGCCCACTGCAATAGTTCATAGACACAGCATGTAAAGGCTACCTGCAACTCTTCATCATTGTACACAATGTCTGTTATAGCCTCTACATAATCATGGTAGGAACATCTGAGCAGTCCTGGCTGGTGTTCCTATCTGTAGGCAACATTGTAAGCTACACCAGATTCCAGTTATGCTTACCCTGCTCCTGTTACAGTGGCAAGAAAACATCAGTGAAGCCTTTGGAATTATCTGGTTTTCTACATGAATTGATCGTAAAATGTGATCTGATCTTCATCAAAGTCACAAGTATAGACAAACGCATTTTGCTTCAGCTAATAACACATAAACATACATAATTACATACATAATTATCCTTGGTAACTTTATTGAACAGCCATTAAACATTCCAAGTGCTGGTGGAAAAATAAAAACCTCAGTTAATGACATAAACAAAAGCTAACTGGAGTCAGGAATTAGCAAATCTGGAGTTCAGTCAATAAAACAAGATTGGAGGTTAGGGTTAGAGGTACGTTGACTCAAAACATTTTGAGTTTGCTGTTCACAGGAATCATCTTCATACTTGTGGCTTTGATGAAGATCAAATCACATTTTATAACCAATTCATGCAGAAATTGCTAATTCCAAAGAGTTCACTGAATTTTTCTTACCACTGTGTATCTGAAATTACTGCACTCATTAAACAATGTCATACTAACCAATCATTTACGCATGACTCTCAAAATTGGCTATTATAGCCTGGTTTAATTCCTCATAATCAGAAGAAAGGTCTGAGATGGAACCCATGATCAAAAGGTAGGCAGCATAGTCGTCATTGCTAGCTGATGGAGTCTGGGTCACTGTGGCAACACTATCTAAGTCAATGAGACTGGATGCTTACTGTGTTGCAGAGGGCTGGTTAGCTCTGGTCATGATATCACTAATCACTTGCTGTGTTGCAGAGGGCTGGTTAGCTCTGGTCATGATATCACTGGTCTCTTGCTGTGTTGCAGAGGGCTGGTTAGCTCTGGTCATAATATCAATGGTCACTTGCTGTGTTGCAGAGGGCTGGTTAGCTCTGGTCGTGATATCACTAATCACTTGCCGTGTTGCAGAGGGCTGGTTAGCTCTGGTCGTGATATCACTGGTCACTTGCCATCTTGCAGAGGGCTGGTTAGCTCTGGTCGTGATATCACTGGTCACTTGCCGTGTTGCAGAGGGCTGGTTAGCTCTGGTCGTGATATCACCGGTCTCTTGCTGTATTGCAGAGGGCTGGTTAGCTCTGGTCCTGAGATCACTGGTCTCTTGCCGTGTTGCAGAGGGCTGGTTAGCTCTGGTCATGATATCACTAATCAGGACAGTTACTCAAAATACAGTACATAATGCATTACATCAGGGGTTTTCAAAGTGTGGGAAAGTGAGCCTCCCCTCAGAAAA
The DNA here is from genome assembly GCF_914725855.1 of Thunnus albacares. Taxonomy (NCBI): domain Eukaryota; kingdom Metazoa; phylum Chordata; class Actinopteri; order Scombriformes; family Scombridae; genus Thunnus; species Thunnus albacares. Next base: position 20,510,298 of record NC_058128.1, on the reverse strand, counting down.
CAAACAAACAGCTGCATCATTCCTGTACTGTATGTTCCACTCAGGCATAAATGCAGGTTTCAACAATAAATGTTGTAAACATATTTATTTTATAAACATCTTTTTTAAAACATTTTAAACATCTTTATCTTTATTTTTTAAAACATCTTTTTAAAACATTTTAAACATCTTTATGTTCATTTTTTAAGCATTTTAAACATTGTTTATTCTTATTTAAAATCTTTTGAACACACTTTTTGAATACAATTCCACTCTAAAGGACTTTTAAACATCATTTTTTTAAAAAAAAACATCTTCATTACATTCAGCCAAACATTCTCCCACATTCGCACTTAAATTGTGGGCTACTCTTACTTTTGATGATTTAACAATTAATGCTCCACAGTCCAATAACTAAATTGAAAACAGACTCAACAATAGCCCTACTAAAATAACTTCAATTCAACAAAATCATACATTATAAGGCCTATTTGTGCAACTTTACTCAAGTCAAATAATTTTTGAACACAAAGTCAGTCAGACACTTTTATCACCAAACAAAATCATCACTGTGCCCCTTGCACAGTGTTGCTTTTCATATTACTGTCTCAACATTGTGCGTGGATCTTTTCCATATATGCTCTCAGCAATAAACTGACTAAACTCACCCCACTTTAGTGGGAACAATGACTCTGCGTCTTGGATGTGCATATGTGGTTGATGCAGGGATGCAATGTAGAAAGGAATAAACCTAAATCATCCTCTACCTGCAGCCTTGACCAATACTTGCAATCATGCTCAATGCGGAAAACATGCACTCACACATGTGAGTGGAGGTGAAAGGGTTGAGCAAAGAACAATACCCACATAACAGAGAAAAATACCCACTTAGCCAAGTGTACTCTCATGCCTCATTGTTCTCCCACAGGCATGAGAAGTGAGCAGAACATGTAGTTAGTTTAACACCAAAACAGGAGATAAAATCTCCTGTCCTCATTAAAAACCTCTAAATAATTATTTGGCAATTTGACCAAATTATAATGGATTTTTAATGTTTAGGCATGTGTAAATCTCTCAATGGATCCAGAGGGCATGAATAGACAAACATGCCACAAATCACCCCAAACAACACACAATTATGCTTTACTTAACAAGACAAGTCATGCTTACAACCTTACTAAAAGAATAAGGTTAAGTTCTTTTGCAGCAAACTATTCATTCGCAATGTAACGTCAGCACTATTAACTTTAGCTATAGCTAAAATTGCATCAATTGCATCAGCCTGTTGTTTTAGGATATGGAATAAAATCATTTTAAAAAATACTTGTGTAACAGAGTGCTGCGTGTGAAACAAGCTGTTTTAGTTTCCTACCTAACTATGGTCAACGGAGACTTCTCTACTGGTACAGGGTGAAATTGTCTCTAACTTTGGAGTTAACCACTGTCACTGTACTGGGCTGCTGCCAAACAAAACTCAGGAACTCAGCATATTAATCTAAAATATCGCAAATTCATCTTTACAAGGCACCTAATTTGTAACAGTGCTCTTGTGGTTATTTTAGTATTGTTTTGCTATGATTCATAGCAGTTATTCACAGGTGTGGTCTGTGTACTGGGAGTCCTGTCAGTGTTGATAGTGGTATGGTTTGATAGCATTGTGTTTTTATTTGAATTATTTGTTTTGGTTTGTTTTACCCCTTTTCACAGGTAGGATACTCGCAGCACTCTACCAGTGGGTGGTTGGCTCCCCGGCCATGGTACAACTGCCATTTATGGCAACTAACCCACAGAGACGGTGGCAGATTGCAAAAGATGGCAGTAGTATTTACTTTGTAAATATTTATATTATATTGCAAAGTGTAAATGACTGGGCCACCTGTGGATGAATCATCATGTTAAACTGCAAGGGGAGTGACATTGCTGACTTTGGTTATGGCCTTGGTCAATGGTCAATCAATCAGAGGAATGTCCGGGGTGACTGCATCAAGTTTAGTAGAAATAACTGAAAGGCAAACATACCACACTATTTGCAAAGGGATCATTTCACTGCCCTGGTTAAGTTTTTGCAAGTAATCACTAACATAAGTACAGCGAAACAAGGTGTCAGTTACACTGTTTCTTTGTTTTATAGCCACAGATTAAGACTGATCATCAGTCATGAAGGTCAGAGCTTTTAGAGAAACAGTGGTCAACTTTTGCTATTCGAAGTTTGCTGCCATCTTCCTGTTCCTGGCTGTGTTTGTCTTCATCTTTGTGTATTTTAACATGGACGTCCTGGAGGTGAGAATTAGGTCTTGAGTGGGATTGCCTGAAGGGTGGACCCTGTTTGAAATAGTTAGATCTCAGGATATTGTTTTCATATGCAGTGTGGCTTTGGATAACAGTAATTTCCTTCATCTATATTTCTAAACAAATGCAATTCGAGGAAAATGGTTCTTTTGCTAATAATCATGCATTTGGCTGACAGCAATAACTCCTAATTCAAATATTTATATTTTTATATATTTTAATTTTATTATTCCCATCTATATTTTTCTTATTGACAATAAATAAAAGACCAAAACCAACAATGTGTTAGTCCATCTCTCACTACATTCCCTACCATGTCTGTGGATCTCAGCCCCAAGCCCATTACTTCCTACTGAAGATGTACTTGTAAATCCTTAAAAACAGGTCGAAAATATCGAAAAAGCTTTTTTACCTGTCTGGAGGGTGTATGGAGTCGCATTGAGGTAAGGCTGATACTGTGACTCTTAAATGCCCTAAGGATATTCTGACTGTTGTTTTCCTCCCTTTCTCTTTTTCATGTTGCTGTTATCACTGAGTCTTTGATCAGCTTCTTTCATCAACCCCTACAAATATTCAGTGATTTTCTTATGTGTGGTTGGAAAAATCTTCCTTTTGTTTCATTTAGTTCATTTTTTCTTACATTAAAATTTTTTATATAAGTTTGTCACATCACTCTCTTGACCCTCTGCCAGTTTCAGCATAAGGTGATCACCACCTTCTCTGTCCCAAGACCTCACCTGCAACACCACTTTTACAACTTCCAGCAACGGTCCCCTGAAGATGCTCTGGAGGAACGCCTCCTATTAGACTCCATTGCTTGGCCTGAAACTCCATCCTTGCCAGATCCTCTTTCCCTGGAGCAGACCACTGATCCTGCCCACAGCACCTTCACTATTCTCCCAGAGAAGTTTCGACGACAGTGGCATGTAGGGGATCAGCTGGAAGTTATAATTAAAATGTATGACTTCAAGGGCCGTCCGAAGAAGTCTGGGGGAGACGTCTTACTTGCCCGTCTGCACAACCGAGCACTTGGTGCAGGTGTGGCTGGACAAGTGCTGGATCATCTCAATGGCTCCTACTCTGCTGTATTTTCTTTACTCTGGGAGGGAAACGCACATGTTGAGGTGATGTTAAAAACTATGATGTTAAATGTGATTGTGTCAATCTTATAACAGACCGTTAGCTAAGCCCCACCCCCCTCAGTTACTGTTGCTAGGCCTGTCAACGTTTTGTTCTCGCACAGCACATATGCAGTTTGCAATAATACTACTTAATATCCTTAGTAATTTTCAAAACAGTGGGTGCTTTATTTCATGAAGTGGTTGGATTCTTCTGTATGCTGTCAATTATTCTTATCAAAATCAAAATAACCACTCTACCATAGTCCAGATTTGATTGCTAGCATAGGATTGAGAAGTGCTAAACCCATTCAGAAATCAAAGATTTGATCTGCTCTCTAGCATTATCTAGAAAAGAAATATTATCCTGTTTAGCATCATTTAATGTGGCAGTGAAAATTTAAAATTAGTATGTCCAAGAGTAATAAATACCATTGACATATTGAGAAATAGGTTATAGGATAACTATTGGCAGCATATTAACCAGCTTACATAATACAGCAATGAGAAACAGATGGATCCTGTGAAACCTGAAACCTGTGTCATCATTTAACAAAGAGAGAGCAGAGCAGGAGAAAAGGACATTTTTATTGACAATACTTGTTTGGGCAGATGCCATTGATTTCCAACAGCTGTCAACCTCTGTGGACTTTCACCTCAAACCTGTGTGCCTGGAGTTTGGGGAAATTTGAGCATTTACAAGAATGACTCAATGAGACCCTGGCAAGCCTTTTTAGGTGCGTCCTCATGAAAAAATTGTAGTGGATCATTTGATGATTAGGATTTCTATATGCCAGCTTGATGTGCCATACTCTGGACCAACTGATATGAATTACTGTAAATTCTAGACTTTTTGACAAATATTACAAACTGCATGGTGAGTTGTATTACAAAGCAGTAAAATTTGGAAACAAGGTTGTCATTAATTTGAGAGCCCTGGGTACTCCATAAGCATTGAGTGAGGATCTTAGTTGAAGGTAAAAGAGAAAGGCAGAACAGAGCAGACCAAAAAGATCTTTTATTTCCTGGAATGCTTGGAGTTTGTTGTCATGTATAATGTTGTTGAGAACATGAATACCTCTCTCTGACCAGTGGGGAAAGGTTAAAGGCTTACCACCCCACAGTGATGTTAAAAAGAGGAATACTTAGGTGATATTTACAAGGATGTTCCAATATTCTGTTAACATCAAAGAAAAAATCTTTGTTCAAAGTTCTCATAGGGAAAGTCCCGAAATAAAATTTTAGATTAGGTCAGTTCTGACCACCTGCATTCCTTGCAGTTTCATTTTGGTGGGGTTTTTTTCCAAACAAGGTTATTGATAACGTGTAATTTATTCCAGTACCCAGCTGGTGGTGAGAGAGGTATAGAGCTGCAAAATTTGATCGTAGCCAGGATTTTATTTTTAAGAATCAGCTAGTTACATCTGTTAATATGTTATTAAGTCTTGTGCCATAATTGTCCGTGGTAAATATGGAAATTGTGGGTAAAATATTCAAACTGAGATAACAAAATTATTTTAAAAAATATCAGTGGGAGGCTTTGCTGCAGATGGCATCTCATTCAGTGGACTTTTTAATGTAACCTGTGACCCCCAAAAATAATGTAATATTAAATGCTCCTTGTCCTTGGAGGTAATGCTGGGTTACTCCTGTAGGCAGTAAACTCATTAGCCGGACATGCTAACATTTGCAGATTACATTAGAGCAGACAAACACACTAATTAATTTCTTACACTTTTACTCTTTGTGTTTTTGTGTTTGGAGAGGCTAAAAAAGAGAACACACTGCAAACTCTTTAAATGTCAAGTATAGCTCTTACTACAACCCCATGCACACCACTTCACCATGTGGAGAAATTCAAAGATTGACAGATCTGCTGTGCCTAGTTATGGTTGCTGAACTATGATTTGGACAATCACTGCTCAGGGGAGGGGTAAGTGAATGAATATTTCTTCAGACATGAGTATCTGGAGATCAATCTTGTTTACCCCTGAAATGAAATGTGCAACTTTCAGTAGTGTTCACTTTATTTGTCTTTACTGCTATGACATGGTTTCAAGTAATGGGTATGAAATTTGAACTGTGGTTCTCTGTCCTGTCAGGTGATACTGGTTCACCCCAGTGAGGCTGTCACGGTGCTGCAAAGGTTGACCAGAGAACAGCCAGATAGGATTTATTTCCAGAGCGTCTTCCGCTCAGGCTCAGTCTCTGAAACTACCACCTGTAATGTCTTCCTGCGTCCAACCCCGCAGCCACTGTGCAACTACACTGACCTCCACACAGGTGATCCATGGTTCTGCTACAAGCCAAAGAAGCTGAGCTGTGATGCCAGGATCAACCACTCCAAGGGAGGATTCAATCAAAAACTCAAGGCCGAGGAGGAGAAGCTCTTTAAAAGGTGAAGGGGCAGAGAGACAGGGCTGGCATTTTGTTTGAACTTTTATAAATAAATACTTTGTATCTCCTTGGTGAAAATCTCAGGAGTAAGCTGATAAAGACTGAATCTAAAGGTGTTTTCAGTCTAAAATGATACAAATCAAATAATAAGCCTGATTCACTTTAGTTTATGTTCATGGTGTGAGAACTGCATTTGCTAGGGAAATAGTGTGCAATTGGTTTATCAAAGATTGTTCTGCTGAAAATAGCTGTCTGCTACATATGGATATTTTTATTATGGATGTTTTTTTTTCAGTGGTGTCAACATGAAAGTCTCCATTAAGGCTGCAGGATCAGCCAATGTCAACGTGTTGTCAAAAATGAAAGGTAAAGCAGAATTTTCACTAATTTAACCTCTCCTGTAATAATAATTCAAACTTTAATGTGCTACAGACGATTAAAAATAAAAAAGGCAGAAAGAAACATTTGCAAACAACCTAACTTTACATTTACCAGCACATTGTTGGTTTTAGTCTTTCAAAAGGATTTGTTGACAATAGGAAAAATATACAATAATGCCAGCTATAATGCCTTAATTTCTTTTTCAGGTCAACCAGAGGTAAAGAGCAGCAGCGTGAAGTCTGGACCCTCTGGCTATTACTATCAGGATGTGTGGCGAGCCCTAGGTGGTACCACAGTCCGCCAGTTCAACACATCCTCTGTTATCAGTCAATGTCTGAAAGGCAAGGTGGTCCACCTGTTTGGAGACTCTACCATCAGGCAGTGGTTTGAACACCTCACTGCAGCACTACCAGGTAGTTAATAAACAGAAATCTCTGACAACAGTTTCAGCTGCAATGTGAACATAATCAGTGTGTCCCACTTGTGTTCCCTCTTTAATACTTTTAGATCTCAAGGAGTTTAACCTGCACAACCTGAAGCAAGTTGGGCCCTTCATGGCCTTAGACTATGCAAACAACATTCTGGTGACGTACCGCTGCCACGGTCCCCCTATCCGTTTTGTCAATGTCCCAACCAATGAGCTTCGCTACATTGCCAATGAACTAGATGGCTTAGTTGGAGGCATCAACACCGTTGTTGTTCTTGGCATCTGGTCTCACTTCAGCACCTTCCCCATCGGACTCTACATCCAGCGGCTGCAGAGCATCCGCAGGGCGGTGGTGCGCCTGCTGGACAGGGCTCCAGGTACGCTGGTCGTCATCCGTACTGCAAACCTCAAAGCATTGTCTCTTTCTGAGACGCTGACCAACAGCGACTGGTACTCGCTGCAGCATGACAAGGTGCTCAGGGCCATGTTCAAAGGACTGAATATTCGTCTGCTGGATGCCTGGGAGATGGTCTTGGCCCACCACCTGCCGCACAGCCTCCATCCACAACCTCCCATTATTAAGAATATGATTGACGTTCTCTTATCCTACATATGCCCCCAAAAGGCCGGCTAGACTGGAAGACTGCACAAGATGTTATAGCTAACAAGTAAACTTACAACCGTGATTTAACAGGAAGACCACAATGTCACTTACCTCTCCCATGGAGTACAATAAAAAAAGGGAGAGGTAATGGCGGGAGACATCATTTATAGGGGAGGGGGACCCACAGAAGTGAACGTCAGGACACAGAAACTGAGACTCATATTGACCCAGGAGGAGTAGCACATCAGGTTATAACTATTTACAGATTTGGTGTAGTTACATAATACTGCTGTATAATTGACTTTGTTACATTGTTATGGGGAATTTATCTGTTTTTCGGGTTCTAGCATACATCCATGCCAAAACGTTCTCGTTGCAACACATGCTCTAGAATTATCGTTCTGCATGTCAGAGTAGGTGGATTATTAAACTATTTTGACAATAATTGTTTGGGTTGTAGCGTATTCTTCATATGACTGCATGCATCAAACCGTGACATCCATACTATGACGCTTCGGGACAAATACATGGTTCTAGGAGAGACTCTTAATTAGGATATTGTATGAAGAGACAGTTTGAATGTTGGAGACATGACTGAGGTTACCTCTGTCAAGACAGGGCAAACTACTGATTTGTCACAATTTTGCAGCATTTTTGCCTTACTGAATTCCATTCCATTCCAATCTGTTGTACTTCTCTAATAAATAATGGAGCAGCCCATGTCCCAGACTGCAGCAGTACATTTATGCCCAGCACAGAATTAAATACAGAGTTAAAAAAATCTAAAATCTTATGTACAGATGGGTCACCTTCCTCCATTAAACACACACACACACATACACATATATATATATAGTATACATACAGTACAGTACTAGTGAACATACACTCAACACAAACAGATATGAAATAATTACATGTAATTTGTTTTACAAGTTTGGCATTTATATTTTATTAGATGTAGATCTCTTTCTCTACACAAACAATAGCACAATTAAAATTAGCTCATTTAAATGGAAGTCTGCGGCTCGAACACATCCGTACACTTTCTGACCTACAGCTGATCATAATGTGTGATGTCATCTGTAAACGATCTGGTGGACGGAGCCAATCTGGTTCCTATACTGGTTCTCATGACAACGACCATGAGGAGAGGTTGACCTGACCCGGAGAAGATAAGACAGCTGGCTGCTCTCTCTATCTGCTGTGTCTAAGAAGTGATGTATGAATAGAGGATTATGATATATATATATTTATACATAATATATACATGTGAAAATTTTACACAGGTCCTTTTTCAGCGACTAGCAAGAAAGCAGCAAGAAAGCTATGGATATTCAAGACACTCGTGGATGGAGTCAAGATGAGACCAGAGGCCTGTACTACGAAGCAGGATTTGGGGTTAGTGAGGTAACTTCAGGTTTAACCCTGGGTTTTCAGTCCTATGATGCTTCACCTCTTACTGGGGTTCATCACCGTGGTAACTTCTGCTGAACAGCTAACCTGCTCCGGTGCAGTTTATGTTCGACATAATAGATTAGCGGGTATAAAAGCACTGCCTACTGACCAATCAGGTCTCTTGGAAAATGGCATTACCATTTGTAGGACATCCTATAGAGATTGGTACGCAAATTGTGAGAGGATCGCTGAGAAGGGAAAGAGTGTTCAGGGACCAGCAAGACCTGCTGGCTTTCCCTGGTGAACTCTTATATGAGAGATACAGATTCGCATCAGAGGGGATGAGATATCTTTGTCAGCTGCTGCAACCATATGTTGCAAATGAGACAAGTTGGAGTCATGCGACTACAGTACCACAAACTGTTTGCATTGTACTGTGGTTCTTCGCATCCGGCACTTTTTTGCATACTGTAGGGGATGCAGAGAACCTCAACAAAAATACAGTATGCAATGCGATCCATAAGGTGGCACAAGCTCTAACAGAGCTACTGGACGTATTTGTCGTGTTCCCTGGCCACTTGCCCATGCAGTCCATAAAAGATGGCTTTTATAGCATAGCAGGTAAGTTAGACATTAACCTATTTGACTAGGAAGACCCTATGACGTATACTGTTGTATATTAAATGCAGCCTACTCCTTTCATAGGGTTCTCCAGAGCGATTGGTGCCTTAGACTGAACCCATATTCCCATCTCTGCACGTCTGGGTGAGAATGAGGCTGATTATGTAAATCACAAGTCATTCCACAGCTTCAACGTTCAGGTAAATCTTGCAATGGTGATTTGCGATGCACATTTTAAATGTGCACATTAATAGCAATATCTTGCCTTAAATTAGAATTTATGTTCTTCTTGTTTTTATTTTATATTCATTTAATATAGTCTATCTATCTATCTATCTATCTATCTATCTATCTATCTAGTCATACTAGCACATTGCTTGCATGGACAGTAAGGGTTTGCAGATAATGCAGTAGCCTGGATATTTAAATGTCATTCCCTTTTAGCATAGTACAGGTATGACAGTTGGACTTTCTCTCCACCATAAAGTCATTTCAAATGCACATGTTGGAATTATTTTCAACCCCAAATGCTTTTGCAGATGACTTGTGACCATCAGTGTATGGTCATCAGTGTGGAGGCAAAGTGGCCTAGGTCTGTCCATGACTCCCGGATCTTCAGGGAGTCTGCACTGTGCCACAGATTTTTTTAAAATTTATTTATTTTTTATTGTGAATAACAGTGGGTACAAAACAGGTGAGGTACATAAATACATAAAACAGCCAAGAGAAAGACAAAAGACAAAAAGGGGGATAAGACAAACTAGGAAACATGACATTTCTGACTAGAGGAGGTAAGCAAGTAGATGGATGTGTGTCTGTGTGTGGAGTGTAATGTGTGTGAGCTGTGTGACACCAGGGCAATGTGAGTGGGGTTTAGGGGGGTTAGATGAGCCAAAATAGAAACATTCATACGCAAACACACTTGAGCCCATACACATACTGGATACACAAAAATATACACATGGTGCATGCATGCAAGTACTCCTCCTCCCTTTTTATAAATGGGGTAAAAAAAATTTAAAAAAAAGTATATATATATATATATATATATATATATATATATATATATATATATATATATATACAGTACAGACCAAAAGTTTGGACACACCTTCTCACACTTCATTCAGTTTCCTTTCTTTTCATGACTATTGACATTGTAGATTCACACTGAAGGCATCAAAACTATGAATTAACACATGTGGAAATATGTACTTAACAAAAAAGTGTAAAACAACTGAAAATACGCCTTATATTCTAGTTTCTTCAAAGTAGCCACCTTTTGCTCTGATTACTGCTTTGCACACACTCTGCATTCTCTTGATGAGCTTCAAGAGGTAGTCACCTGAAATGGTTTTCACTTCACAGGTGTGCCCTGTCAGGTTTAATAAGTGGGATTTCTTGCCTTATAAATGGGGTTGGGACCATCAGTTGTGTTGTGCAGAAGTCAGGTGGATACACAGCTGATAGCCCTACTGAATAGACTGTTAGAATTTGTATTATGGCAAGAAAAAAGCAGCTAAGTAAAGAAAAACGAGTGGCCATCATTACTTTAAGAACTGAAGGTCAGTCAGTCCGAAAAATTGGGAAAACTTTGAAAGTGTCCCCAAGTGCAGTTGCAAAAACCATCAAGCGCTACAAAGAAACTGGCTCACATGAGGACCGCCCCAGGAAAGGAAGACCAAGAGTCACCTCTGCTGCGGAGGATAAGTTCATCCGAGTCACCAGCCTCAGACATCGCAGGTTAACAGCAGCTCAGATTAGAGACCAGGTCAATGCCACACAGAGTTCTAGCAGCAGACACATCTCTAGAACAACTGTTAAGAGGAGACTGTGTGAATCAGGCCTTCATGGTAGAATAGCTGCTAGGAAACCACTGCTAAGGACAGGCAACAAGCAGAAGAGACTTGTTTGGGCTAAAGAACACAAGGAATGGACATTAAACCAGTGGAAATCTGTGCTTTGGTCTGATGAGTCCAAATTTGAGATCTTTGGTTCCAACCACCGTGTCTTTGTGCGACGCAGAAAAGGTGAACGGATGGACTCTACATGCCTGGTTCCCACCGTGAAGCATGGAGGAGGAGGTGTGATAGTGTGGGGGTGCTTTGCTGGTGACACTGTTGGGGATTTATTCCAAATTGAAGGCATACTGAACCAGCATGGCTACCACAGCATCTTGCAGCGGCATGCTATTCCATCCGGTTTGCGTTTAGTTGGACCATCATTTATTTTTCAAAAGGACAATGACCCCAAACACACCTCCAGGCTGTGTAAGGGCTATTTGACCAAGAAGGAGAGTGATGGGGTGCTGCGCCAGATGACCTGGCCTCCACAGTCACCGGACCTGAACCCAATCGAGATGGTTTGGGGTGAGCTGGACCGCAGAGTGAAGGCAAAAGGGCCAACAAGTGCTAAGCATCTCTGGGAACTCCTTCAAGACTGTTGGAAGACCATTTCAGGTGACTACCTCTTGAAGCTCATCAAGAGAATGTCAAGAGTGTGCGAAGCAGTGATCAAAGCAAAAGGTGGCTACTTTGAAGAAACTAGAATATAAGACATATTTTCAGTTGTTTCACACTTTTTTGTTAAGTATATAATTCCACATGTGTTAATTCATAGTTTTGATGCCTTCAGTGTGAATCTACAATTTTCATAGTCATGAAAAAAAAAAAAAAAAAATATATATATATATATATATATAAGCAATTAAAACAGTCAGTTGATTCAGGTGAACACATACAGGTGTGTGCGTGCCTGCATGTGTGTATGTGTTTGAGTGTGAGTTGGGGTAGGGGGAGTGGAGTCAACCCGTGGCAAAGGCATTGCACTTACATGGTAGAAGACCACAGGGCTGCATGACAGGACGGTTCCAATGCCCTGAGTTGCAGAACCCAAAGATGATTATTTATTTATTATAATTTTTGGTCGAGTGGTTGAAGCTGGGATCTTGGAGAGTAATCCCCAGATCCTCAGTACCCTCAGATCTGTCCAACCTGGGCCAACCTCAGCCCCCTTTTTCTTTTTTTTTCTTTTTTTTCCTCTTCCTTCCCTCTCCTTGGGGGACCGTCAGCACCAGCCTGCCATGCAGCCCCAGCCAAGGACAGAGGGACAAGACACACAGGGGGACATACAGGGTTGGGGCTTTGGAGTTATGGGGGTGGGGTTAGGTGGACTTTAGGTGGACTTTAGGTGAACGAGTGTGTGTGTCTGTTTGTGTTTGTTTGTTTTGTGGATTGAGTGTGGGGGGAAAAAATTAAAAAAAAAGAGTAAAGAACAATTAATAATATAAGAACGTTTACGAACAAGTTGGATCCAGGGAAAGACAAAAAAAGAAAAAAAAGGGAGGGGAAATACAGCATCCAAACACGTAAATTAAATAAATATACCTATTTTACAGTCAAAAAAAGAAGAGGAAAAACCCAACAAACACTAATAATTATAATAATATTGTTAATGATAATTCATCTAGCAACTGTTTCTATGACATAATGATAATAATAAATGAATAAATAAATACTTGATAAATAAAAAATAAATAAACAGTGAAAAGAGCAATTAATGATAATATCAGAGAAGCCTACGATAAGCTGGATGCAGAAAAAAGGAAAAGGCGGAGAAATATCTGGATACACACGTCAATTAAATAAATAAAGTAATCTATTTTAGAGTAATAAACATTTAAACTTCGAAATAAGCAAATAAAAATGAAAAGAACACAAAGATAAATGAGACTCGATATTTCTTGATTCCACGGCGACAGACAGAAGAGAAAAAAAGAAGAAAAAAAAGTCCTACTAATACTGAAGATAGTAATATCATATTTTTAGTCCTTATAATAGTACATGCAATGACTCTCCAGTATTACATAAGTTATCCACCATAACAGGGGTGGAGCTAGACTCTCAGCACAGAGGGGGCGAAGCATTCTTAATGGGCCCTTCTAATAAAGTCATTTTAAAATTCACAACCGTAAAATAGCTGATATATCCTATCCATAATCACAAATTGTTATTGAGCCATGCATGCCTATGTATACGAAAACATACAGTGAAGCCACTTTGAGACAAGCTTTTTCTGAAGAACGAAAAAGAAAACAGGTTGCCAGCCACGTTCAAATGTTTCAGCACTGAGGACAGCATGTGGTGCTAACCATAGACTGTATAAAAATATGGACGTAGTTTACTGTGACATCACCCGTTGGTTTCTGAAGAGCGGTTTTGAAGCTCAAAGTGAGCCGCTCCGGCCGTCGCCATCTTGGCAGTGCGTGACGCTATGTAACTCCCAGCCAATCAAAAATGGGCATAGAGGCGGGCTAAATGGCTGAAACAAGCCACCTAGCGGCTGGCGGACCTGTCACTCAAAGCAGCCATGTCCTTCATTATGCATAATTTTATGGTTTAATAAAATTTAAACGGGTGAGTTGAGTACAGTTGTCATGAAAGGGGAAATTAGCTATAGAGGCCTAAACCGTTTTTTGTACCAGGCTGTAAACATGTTTATTTCTGCTGTAAAGTTGGGCATTTTAACATGGGGGTCTATGGGGATTGACTCGCTTTTGGAGCCAGCCTCAAGTGGCCATTCGAGGAACTTCAGTTTTTGGCACTTCCGCATTGGCTTCATTTTACAGCCCCAGAGGTTGCTGCTTGGTGCTGACGAATGGTTCAGCACCACCGACAATAGACAGCGACAAGCCAGGTGCACTGACTCAGTTCCATGTCTTTCTTAAATGGGAATAAACATCAAATAGACACAGTGGTCCACAACACTACAAGGCCTATTCAAATACAAAGCAGACAATCTACAACACCACAGGCAGTGACACAGACAGGTGCTGAGATGTGGTAAACATGGAGTTAATCTAACATTATGACTGATTTCTTCATAACCAAAATTTAAATTAATAAAGACTAATTATGGATGTTTCACTCACCAGTTGTTGTCCCTGCTTAGACTGCTGTAGTTTAGTGTTAGTTGTTAGTTCATTTGTGTATTTCTCCATCCTCCATAGAACAAAATAATCCAAACAGTTTAACAAATTTTGTACATTTCACGGTCCCTTTTTAAAAATACATCCTCCTCTCCTTCATGGTGGCAAAACTGCCAACCACTTTGTCCTTATCAATGTTTATGTCCCGCTCAACACACAGCAAAGTGAGATTGGATAGTTTTGCCTCATCCACACACAAACACAAATAGCTCTTAATGAGCCTCAGACGGCTGAAACTTTGTCTGGCGAATATCATTCACCACAAACATAAAAAGACACGAATATCACATATTTTGGATAAAGTTTTCAGCGAAGTTAGTCATAAACTTTGAATCGCTGCTTCTGCAGTCTTCACTTCCCACAGTCAACGAGTAGAAATACAGACAGCGCCACAGTGCCATTGCAGCCCACATTGTGGTCGGAGGGGGGATTACACCCATAGTGATAAGAACTACCATAGAGAACTACCACGCGGAATGAATAGAAGAAGCTGAGAGAGTTAAGTTCTCCTATTCCTGCTGCACCCACGGGGTCGCACGCTATGTCCCCAGCTGTTGCTCCGCTTATCCACCATAATCAATATCATAATCATCATTCTATAACCAAGTGTATTCAGTATAATATTCATATATTGTATCATTCTTAACTTTATATCTGTACTGGCCTGTGTAATAATTCATCTAATAACAGTTTTGATAATGGCATAAAGGTAGTAATACAATAATTATCAGCATGGCATGACAGTACATAATGTATGTATAGATAATATAGACAATAGTTGTCATGTTTCACAGAGATAATGGAACAGGACATAGTATATTAAAGTAAAAAAAAGAAAAAAATATGTGTGTGTATATATATATATATAATATAAGCGAACTTGATGAGTACAAAGCAAGAAAAGAAAAAAGGGAAGGTGGAGGTGAAAATAGATTAGAGGAGGCTTGGAGAGGTCAGATATGTATGCATTTGGTACGTTGGGTGCATGTGTATGATGTCTGTATGTGTGCACGTACAGATCAGATTAAGAATTTGTAGGGATCATGATGTGAATGGAGTGACAATTATGTGTATGGGTAATGATAGCGTGAATATTTATTGTGGATGGTCGACAGGCAAGAGGTTATGAGTATAATTTGTGTGGAGATCAACTATTCTAACTTCTATAATCTGACTTTGGGGTTGTTTTTTATTTCAGTCTGCGGCCAATGACTGCTTATGCAAGTGTTTATGAAGCATGGACAAACCACATGTGCATCAACCATATCAAAACAAGGCTAACTTTAGCTACATTTGCTATTGTATTTAACCTTTTCATCCAGGGCAGTATGTAAAAATCATACTGAGTTGAGTTTCTATTTTTCTATCCAGCATTTCATAATTAGAAAATGTGGAAAAACCATTCTAAAATCTTAATTATACATTGATCTGATGAAGGAAAAAAACATTTTTAGAAAATTGAATTCAGTTTTCCAATTTTCTATTATGAATTTTTGATATGGAAAGTTGAACTGATATGCGCTACACTGACCTGGAGCTTCCTTTGCTCCTTCAGTCACTTTAAAAGTAATTTTGCCTCAGACTTTCACTTCTTCAACCATCTGCTGTCAGCACAAATTCTGAAAGCTTCACATGTAGCTCTGTTTGTTCTGAAACAACAGCACCCTCTTTTTATTTTGTGGTGTAAGGCAATCCAGTGGCTCAAAATAAACCATAAAACCATATAGTACAACTTAGCAAATTTTAGACATATTAGAACCTGTCTCTCTTTGGATGCAGCCAAGATATTTATGCATGCTGTGATTCTTTCCAATATGTCTTATTGCATAACATGTTGGGGGCAGGCTGGAGAAACAGCCATAAAACCTCTTGACTCCTTATACAAACAAAACTAAAAACTCTAGACAAAAAACCAATGTATTTCCATCACTGTAGGGTACTGGAGAAATACAATTTACTGAGCTTTGAGAATTTTATATTATTTCAAATTACTTGGTTTATACAATTTTAAATGGTTTGGCCCCTCCTCCACTACATGACTTTGTGTACACTTGTTCAGTAAGTTCTATTAGATCTTCTAGAATATCCTCTATACAAGATTGTACCAGACCATTTCATGGCACTGCATTTGGGCAATCTGCTTTCTCTGTGAAAGCCACAACTCAGTGGAATGTCCTAACTGATGATATGTAGAGCTGCAGTTCCATCAGTACGTTCAAAACCAAATGAAAAAATCTGCTAAAAACTACTAAGCTCTGTAACCACTGACTCAACATTTTATCTCATGGTCTTCTCATGAACGCAAATAATCTTACTTTGACAAGCATACATTAGTCATTTCTCGTTGACATCGTGGGTGTACGTGATGTGCCATTGTGTGTACCTTTGTATTTTGTATTATGTGTTCTGTGTGTTTTTTGCTTTGCACTGTTTGTTATTGTGCTGTTATGTCTTTAATGCATCTGAATCCTGACTGGCATCCTGCTGGTGACCACATCGTTTGGGTGTCAGGCCTCCACTGAAAAACCTGTCCTCTCTACATAGAAAAATCCTCTATACAAATAGTGTGACGTGTTTGCCTTTCAGTCATTTTTACTAAACTTAATCCAGTCACACAGGAAATTCCTCAGATCAACTTTCAACCAAGGCTGTAACCAAAAACAGCAGGGTCATTCCCCTTGCAGTTTGACATGAAGATTCATCCTCAGAAGGCCCAGACTGAATCGGGTACAGACCTTTGAGTCTACCTGTTCGAGTCCACCAAGTAAGGACATTGGTTATACATTGATCTGATGTTTTACATTGTTGTTGTTATTATTGTTGTTGTTGTGCTTCTCTGTGTCTCTCTCTCGCCTCTCCCCCTCCCTCTTTCTCTGTCAACCCAACTGGTCAAGGCAGATAGCCACCCACCCAGAGCCTGGTTCTGCTGGAGGTTGCTTCCCATTAAAGGGAGTTTTTCCTTGCTACTGTCGCCAAGTGCCTACTTGTGGGGTAATGTTGGGTCTCTGTAAATTAAAGAGTGAAGCAACAACTCCTCCTGTGAATACCATTCAACCATTGCAGTTTTCCCCCTATAATAGTACAGGCCTGGTGGGCTGCCAGGCCAACGAGAACCCCTGCCAGGCCAAAAAATATTTTTTTAAATGTCAAAAATAACGGCAAATATCCATTAATTCGCAAATCAATAGCGTTTGCGAGCCTCTGAGCAGCGGTGTCTCGAAGCGTGAGTTAACGTCTGCGTTGTTGCCTGTGAAACTGCAGGTAGGGTAACTCCTTTTAAGGAATAGGGCAGAGCATAAGCGAGTGTGTGCTTAAGCAAGAGCGAGCGGCAGAAAAATAACGGTGACTGCGAGCAGAGCAGAGGAAAAGATTAGCTGTAAGTTGTCAGTCTGGCAGTAAATGTACAGTACAGACTACAGTGTGTTAGTTAATAAATGCTGCATTGTCAAGACCATGAAAAGTCACATCTGTTGTTTCCCCAACCGCTGGAAAAGTGAAGTTAGCTCCAAAGTTAGCAACAATGGGTTAGCCTAGCCTGACGAAGAAGAAGAAGAATGTGCAGCTGCCTTCCAATCCCCCCCCCCCCCCCTCCCCCCCCACAAAAAAAAAGATTGACAACCCCCCCGCCCGCCAGGCCAAACCACTCAACCTAGGGGAAACACTGCATAGTTATCACTCCTGTGTTAAGCTATTTGTGGTTGTCATATATCACTCACCAGGGTGACAACTGGGGAACTTTGTAGTGAAAGTAGACATGTTACTCTCAGCCATTCCTGAAGTTGTCTCACCTTTGATTGTTATGAGGGACATTAATACCAATATTGAGAAGACCCAAGCAGCTTACTTCCTGTCACTTCTGTCCTCATTTTACCTCAAACAGGTCTCCACCCCTTTTGTGACTCAGAACTGCTCCATAGCAAATCTGACTGTCACCCCCCTACATCTGTCTGACCACATCTTTTATTCAATTCACAGTCTCCTTACCATAACATCTTAATATTCCTGTGCAAATGATTCTCCTTCTGCCGAAACATCTGGTCCCTCACATCGACTCAGCTTTCCAGTGAGGTCTTGGCTACCATGCCCCCTCATAATGAATTCTCCTCCTTGCCCCTGTCCATGGCTCACTGAGGTCCTCAGAGAGTCCACTGACCTCAGTGACTATCAGTGTCTCCTAGCATCACTCTCTGTATTGTCCATACCAAAATGGAAAAAACATTCAACTGTTCAATCACAGCCTGGGGGCAGAATCCTAATTGAACCTCATCACTCTGCTTGCTGCCACCATGTTAAAGTTTTCTTTTAATGATATCTTTAACATGTCTCAACACAAAAACATGACAGTCAGTTACTTGGATTACACTTCATGGGTCCAAATGTTGGATGCGCCCCAAAACAGACCTGTGGAAAATCTAATCTAATTTGAGATGAGATGTATAAGAGATTAATAAATCCCTGTTTTTGTTACAACAACATGTTCTAAATAAATAACAATGTTTAAATTGAGAAGTTTGGAAATATTGTCCCAGTTATTGTTTCCCTATTAAATTTACACATTATGGACATTGTGTCCGAGGTTTGTCTCTATACTCTACTGAGTGCACTCTTCTAGTCTAGATATGTGAGACTTTGACTGTCTGATGTGCGTAGGTGTTACAGTTTCTGAGCTCTAGACAAGCATAATGATAGTGTAGCTGGAATGGTCTGCAGGTCCCGACTACACTGCATTGTGTTCTGGTGCACAATCAGAAGCTGGACACTGGCTTATCTTGTTGTTGGCCATGTCAGGCCAAAGATTTTCACCCACACCACACCTACTGAGTAATTATTCTCTGGTTAGTAAACCTTTATAACAATAAACATTTGAGTTACAGGCATTACTCAGGCTGCAGTGACATTATAACAGGTTAAGTCTGTGATCTGAATATAACTGCAACTGTTGATTGAATGTTTAGATTAGACGTTGTAGATGTTCACACCTCACACTCACACACCATTTGCTATTGTAGCATGGGGACACTAGGACCTATGCAGTGGTGATGTAAGGGTAATAGTAGAGGTGCAAACACAATGAGATATTGTACTTATAATTAAATTAAATTACTTTAACTTTTATTGTAGGACAAGAAGCTGTAAAAAAGATACCTCGTACAAGGTACTTAATGTATTCATCTAAAGTATTTCAAATTCATCTTTAAGTTGCACCTAATTTATAACAGTGCTCTTGCGGTTATTTTAGTATTGTTTTGTTATGGTTCATAGCAGTTATTCACAGGTGTGGTCTGTGTACTGGGAATCCTGTCACTGTTGATAGTGGTATGATTTTTTAGCATCGTGTTTTTATTAGAATTATTGGTTTTGGTTTGTTTTAACCCTTTTCACAGGTAGGATACTCCCAGCACTCTACCAGCGGGTGGTTGGTTCCCCGGCCGTGGCACTGTCTGTCCTCTGTTACAGACTAGTCAAGTCTAGGGGATTCAGTGCTGAGTATTGATACTAGTCCTAACCTGGAGGGTGTAGAAAAAGAGAAAAAGGTGGAAGGACACAGAGGTAGAGGGACTGTTTTCCAAAATAGCTGGAAGGTGAGTTACCTTACCGAGTCCACAGGCTGGCTAGCAGTTATTAGGTCCCTCCAACTCGGCCTCACCAGCGCTGATCGTTGATCGCGGCGAGCTCCATCTGCCGAGCTCCATCTGCCGAGCTCCGTCTGGCGTTCAGTTCAGTTTTTGGTGGTTGGGGATGGGTCCCCGAAGAACAAAGCTGGTTTCACACAAGGGTCCGTGAGCAGGAAAGCTGTAATGTCTCAAAAGCGCTTCTAAAAGGACGTCTCTTCCTTTTAACTCAACTCGTATCACTCATTCAACTGAGCCTCATCACGTCATTAAGTTACTCCAGTGGCTGCGCGCGCACCACACCATGACGTCCTTTTTATCGATATGCAGCTTAACCACACCTCCTTGTTATCTCCTCAATGAAAACTAGTCCAGTGTTTAGGAAAAGGAAAAGGAAGAAAGAGGAACTATAAACCCCGCCCCCAATCACTCCTAACACCTCTCTTCTTCCTCTCTTTTTAGAGGTATTAGTTCCTGTTTTTAATAAATAGTCATTTATGGCAGCTAACCCACATAGATGGTGTCAGATTGCAAAAGACTGCGGTAGTATTTACTTTGTAAATTGTGACAGTCCTCTCTCTTTTTCTCTTCCTCTCTGTCTCTCTTTCTCTCTTTATTTATCTGCCTCTGGTTATCACCAGTTGCACTCTTGTTTACTTCCAGGAGTGGTAGTTTAAGAGGTCTGACAGAGTTGATCGGCTGCACCTGAGGAGGGAGTGGCCCAAAGGATATAAAATGGCTGCTGGCTCAGGAGTTTCCTTTTCTTTTCTGCTATACAGCAGCACCCCATCCTCATGGCTGCTGTATGTACGCCGATGTGATATGGTTATCTATGTGCATGGCAATAACAAAGAAGAAACACATTTTTAAAAAAGAAAAGAAACACATTTTAAACACTTATATTTTACATCATTTGTCATCATATCCATTCAGTCACATGTGAGGCTGAAAATTGGGAGTGTTGGGTTTGATATAAGTTACATATTTTCCCTGAAACATTTAGCTTAATAAACAATTTCCATTGTTCAAAAGACAACATGATCTTATTTCGGGTTATTAAATAATGAATTCACAATTAGAATATCAGTACATACAGACTCAAAAAATTATTAAATAATATAAAAGCATTCTGCCATTCGAAATGGTTCATGTGCCTCTGAGCAGGACACAGTACAGTATAAATACAGAATGCATGTTTTTAATTCATGTGCAGGTGCAGGTAACAGGCTGCAGAGAGAAAACACAGCTGCTCTGGCAGTGACCTTTCTTAGTATTAGCACAGTGTACATGTGTGCGGACACAAACTAAAAGGTCTCTGCAGCTGTTAAAGCCGACTAACAGCTAATCATCTGTTAAAGCTGATTGAAAGCTGATCAAGCTTTTTTTCCAGGCATTTGTGCTTTATCGATATCCCTAATTAAATACAGAAAAATGGTAGAAAAATATCAGGTGCATTTCAGAACCTGGCAGAAACATGGAGATAACATGTAAACTCAGCACAAGTATTTGAATTCTCGCTCCTTTCTCCCAACAAACACACATCTAGCCACCCTTTTGAGGGCATATGTAGGACAAGAGGACGTTTATCATATTCTTGATAATGGGAGGTTTTGGATGGAGGTCATGTGGCAGGTGGTGGGCCAAAACCATCTCCCAGGCATCCACCAGATGGACATTCAGTCCTTTGAACATGGCCCTGAGCACCTTGTCACGCTGCAGCGAGTACCAGTCGCTCATGGTCAGCGCCGCATCAAGCGACAAAGCTTTGAGGTTTGCGGTTCGGATGACAATCAGTGTATCTGGAGCCCTGTCTAACAGCCGCACCACCGCCCTGCGGATTCTCTGCAACCGTCGGATGTAGAGCTCAATGGGGTACGAGCTGAAGTGTGCCCAGATGCCAAGAACGACGACAGTGTCGATGCCTCCAACTAAGCCATCTAGTTCATTGACAATGTAGCGCAGATTATTGGTTGGGACGTTGGTAAAACGGATAGGGGGACCATGGCAGCGGAATGTCACCAAAATGTTGTTTGCATAGTCTAAGGCCATGAAGGGCCCAACTTGCTTCAGGTTGTGCAGGTTAAACTCCTTGAGATCTAAAAGAGTCACACAAAGGAAACACAATTGGGAAACACTGATTATGTTCACACTGCAGCTTAAACTGTTGTCAGAGATTTCTGTTTATTAACTACCTGGTAGTGCTGCATTGAGGTATTCAAACCACTGCCTGATGGTAGAGTCTCCATGCATGTGAACCACCTTGCCTTTCAGACATTGACTGATGGCAGAGGATGTGCTGAACTGGCGGACTGGGGTGCCACCTAGGGCTTGCCATGTATCCTGATAGTAATAGCCAGAGGGTCCAGACTTCACACTGCTGCTCTTTACCTCTGGTTGACCTGAGAAGAAGTAAAGGCATTACAGCTGGCATTATTGTATATTTTTCCTATTGTCAACAAATTTAATAGACTAAAACCAACAATGCGCTAGTAAAGGTAATGGTAGGTTGTTTGCAGATGTTTCTTCCTGCCTTTTTTACTTTTAATTGTCTGTAGCACATTAAAGTTTGAATTATTATAACAGGCAGAGGCTGAATTAGTGAAAATTCTGCTTTACCTTTCATTTTTGGCAACACGTTGACATTGGCTGATCCTGAGGCCTTAATAGAGACTTTCATGTTGACACCACTGAAGAAAAAAAACACATAATAAGACATCCATATGTAGCAGACAGCTACTAATTGTACCCTATTTGCACCTATTGAATATATATAGAGAAACTCTAAATTACTGCTAATTTAGAGTTTGCTGTATATATGCAACTGTTTGCTGACAAGTAAACCATGTCAACAAGATTTAGAAATAAAATGTAATAAACAAACCATTTTCTCATGTAGAGACTAATGTATACTGTAATTTTGAAATTGGAAAAGTTGACATCTGCCTCAGCTTTGAAGTGTGCATCTTTACATTTTTTAAAAGACCATATCCTAAATACATTGTAAAATGTGAATTCGAATATAACTGAATAACAGCAAATACTCACATTTTTTCTTAATTTAATTTCGTTTCATTTATTTATGTATAAGGACATCACATTAAATGAACATAAACTAGAGTGAATCAGGCTGATTATTTGACTTGTATCATTTTAGACTGGAAACACCTTTAGATTCAGTCTTTACCAGCTTTCACACTCCTGAGATTTCCACCAAGGAGATACATATTTATCTATCTACAAAAGGAGGGAATTTCTGTCTGTATGTTCTTCACGCATCTCTTGAACCGTTCAACTGATCAACACCACACTTGGGTGTATTGCAGGGGAACAAAGGGAGTGAGGTGGCGAACAGGGTGCAATTTGGACACGCGGCACAATTAATAATAAACTTAAACTCTGAATAAACAAGCAACTAGCCACTCTGCTCTGCAGCAGCGGGATGAGGCTTCTGGTCTCTGTGACTGCATATCATGATCAGAGATGAGTGACGAAGGGACGACATTGTTTGATAACGTTAAAATTTAGACTTTGTTGTGGGTTTCCTAATTCATTTTAAAAAAGACGAGAAAGAGAGAGAAATGGGGCAAGCGAACTGGGCGCGCAAGTGAGTGACAGAGCGACAACGCTGGAAAGTTTTCTCCAAGAGAGAGAAAGCCTGTGAATGACAGAAATACATAATTATTTTCTGATTGTTTCACAGCGGTTATGTACTAAAGCACAAATTAACAACCATCAAACACTCAACAGGTGATTTACTGTGGAGACAGGTGCTCTTTCGGTGCAATTTCGACACACGACATAATATTTAATTTTAATAAGCATCGGCTAAACGAGCAAACAACGAGCTGCTCAGCTCTGTGTCTGTGTGCAGTAGGGGCTGTTTGATATAAACACCATTACATCACAGTGAGGTGGGGCTTCTGGGCTCTGACTTCCTCAGCGGGACAAAGGCACGCGACCTGCTCAGATAAACTGCTCATGGATGCTTTTCATTACACTAACATGTCTCCTCGTTTCCCTCACTCGCGTCTCTTCCTCGCGCCTTAGCTCCGTCCAGCAAGGATATGAGAGAGATGCGAGGAAGAGACGTGAGGATGGAGAAATTTAATTTATCAAACGGGACGTCCTCGCTCACTCCAGCGTCATTTTGAGGAGATGACAAGTTGTCATGACGCACTTCACCCTAAATGTCAAATATGAATAAGTCCGTAGTAGAAATCACTAAGTAAAAGTTTAAACTCTAAAATTTGCATTTAAAATTAATATACAATTAATTAAGACTTTTTACTTTTACTAAATAATTTCCGCATATTGATAGCTGGAAGGAAAACATCTGATAACTTCTCCATTGTTTTATCATTTGATTATAGATCTATAACAGCGTCTGGCTGTCACAGAATAAGACACAAATAGACAATTTAAATCTGTTAATTACTGAAAGAACAGAATCGACATAAAGAAACAAAAGAAAAGGCTGTACCCTGCATAATATGTTTAAATAAAATGTTGCTTATTTAGTTTGTGAAAGTCTGACGTGCCTGTCAGACTCAGGATGATTTTGTAGGAGACGCAGCTGTGCAGCGTCATATTTCCCTGGAGGAGCTGAGACGCACTGAAACGGAGAAGAATCAATAGTACAGCACACATGAAGAAAAATAGTACAGTGTTTTTATGATTGATTCATGATTAAGTAATCTTTATTTTATGAGTAAATAGGCTATGATCAGCTGTTGTTGTGCTTTCATTCATTCTCCACAGATACTTTTCCTGATCTGCTGTATTACAACAACAGCCCGACTGTTTACTCTCCCGTCAGATCAGCTGACCAATCAATACACACTTTGGATTAAAGGGGTGTTGCCGTCCGTGAAAACACTTCCGCATAGGATACACCCGTGTTTCCTCGCTCTTAGCTCCTCCAGGAGCCTCCTCGCTCCTCCATGTACATTTAAGGGTTTGGAAGATCCTCCATGATGGCAGAAGGAGATCAGTTTCCGGGTCACGGAGGAGAGAGGATGCGAGGAAACATAGAATTAGCGTATTGAAAAGCACCCCGAGAGAGACGAACGAGGATACACAGGAGGAAAAAACAGAGGCGGAGGCAGTAAAACTAGCCAATAAGAGTGCAGACACATTTGATTGGCAGCAGAATAAACAAATGGAAGGCTGTAAACTGCTTTGAAGGTTCAACCTCAGTTTAGATTCACTGGTGAAGTCTCTGTCTGGATTAAACCATCCAATATATTAAGTCCTTATTGTTTTAATTGATGTGTTTGTCAACTGACATATATATGTGGCTCTTGAGAAATAATAAGCAATCGGCCATTACAAAAAGGCATGTTTTGAATAGGCCCTGCACTAGTTTATTAGAAGTCAAACAAAATGCCCGTCTCTCGGCCCCTTTACCTTTTAAAGAGGTTTTTCTCCTTGGCCTTGAGTTTTGGATTGACTCCTCCTGTGGAGTGGTTGATCCTGGTATCACAGCTCAGCTTCTTTGGCTTG
The DNA here is from genome assembly GCF_914725855.1 of Thunnus albacares. Classification (NCBI taxonomy): domain Eukaryota; kingdom Metazoa; phylum Chordata; class Actinopteri; order Scombriformes; family Scombridae; genus Thunnus; species Thunnus albacares. The sequence goes on along the minus strand of NC_058128.1, from coordinate 20,484,983 downwards.
TAGCAGAACCACTGCTCACCTGCATGGAGGTCAGTGTAGTTGCACAGTGGCTGCTGGGTTGGATGCAGGAAGACATTACAGGTGGTAGTTTCAGAGACTGAGCCTGAGCGGAAGACGCTCTTGAAATAAACCCTGTCTGGCTGTTCTTTGGTCAACCTTTGCAGCACTGTGACAGCCTCACTGGGGTGAACCAGTGTCACCTGATAGGACAGAGAACCACAGTTCAACTTTTAGCCCAATTACTTGAAACTGTCATAGCAGTAAAGACAAATAAAGGGAACACTAGTTAAAGTTGCACATTTCATTTTAGGTGTAAACCGGATTGATCTGCACATACCTGTGTGTGGAGAATTAACCATTCACTAAACCCCTCCCCCGAGTAATTGTCCAATCATAGAATCATAGTTTAGCCACCATAACTCGGCACTGCAAACCTCTCAATCTTTGGATTTCTCCACATAGTAAAGTGGTTTGCATGAGATTTTAGTGAGATATACTTGGCATTTAAAGCATTTTGAGGGTGTTCTATTTTTTAGCCTCTCCAAACACAAACACACAGAGCAAAAGTGTAAGAAATGAATTAATGTGTTTGTCTGCTCTAATGTAATCTGCAAACATTAGCATGTCCGGATAATGTGCTTACTGCCCACAGTAGTAATCCAATGTTACCTCCAAGGACAAAGCCTCCCATTGATATTTCTTTAAGTAATTTCATTATCTTGATTTGAATATTTTGCCCGCAAATTCCATAATCACCACAGACAATTATGGCAAAAGACTTAGTAACATACTAGTAGATCTAACTAGCTGATTCTCAAAAATCAAATCCTGCCTAGGATCAAATTTTGCAGCTCTATACCTCTCACCACCAGCTGGGTATTGGAATAGATTACACAACACTATCAATAACCTTGTTTGGAAAAGAAGTTCTCCAGAATCAAATACTGCAAGAAATGCAGGTGGTCAGAACTGAACTAATCTCAAATTTTATTTCTGGTTCATGAGTTCAAAGTTCACAGGAACTTTGAACTCATGGCTTAATCCTGAGAAATCCTGATTGTTCCTTGAGATGTTGACAGAATATCAGAACATCCTTGTAAATGTCACCTAAGTATTCCTCTTTTTAACAGTTATGCCATCACTGTGGGGTGGTAATACTTTAACCTTTCCCCACTGGTCAGAGAGAGGTATTCATCTTCTCAACAACATTATACATGACAACAGGCTCCAAGCATTCTAGGACATGAAAGATGTTTATAGTCTGCTGAGTTCCTCCTTCTCTTTTGCATTCAACTAAGATCCTCCTTCAACACTCACCCAGGGCTCTAAAATTAATAACAACCTTGTTTCCAAATTTTACTCACTGTGTAGTGTGTAATATTTGTTAAAAAGACTTGAATCTAATATCAGTTGGTCCAGAGTATGGCAAAACATTGAGCTGGCTTATAGAAATCCCAATCATCAAATGATCCACTACAATTTTTTATGAGGATGCACCTAAAAAGGCTTGCCAGGGTCTCATTGAATGATTCTTGTAAATGCTCAAATTTCCCTGAACTCCAGGCACAGAGGTACGATGTGGAAGTCCACAGAGGTTGATGGTTTGTGGCAATCAATGGCATCTGCCCAAACAAGTATTGTCAAAAAAAATGTCTTCTCTCCTGCTCTGCTTTTCCTAAATGACAAAGGTTTAGATCCATCTGTTTATATGCTGCCAATAGTTGCCACTCGATGGAAGAAACCTATTTCTCAATATGTCAATGGCATTTATTACTCTTGGACATACTAAGTTTAAAATTTCCACTGACATATTAAATGATGCTAAGAATGATTGACAGCATACAGAGTAATCCAACCACTGCATGAAATAAAGGACCCACTGTTTTGAAAATTACTAAGGATTTTGAGAGGTAAATCTGCCCCCAGTATTATTGCAATCTGCATATGTGCTTTGCGAGAACAAAAAGTTGACAGGCCTAGCAACAGTAACTGAGGGGGGTGGGGCTTAGCTAACGGTCAGTTAGAAGATTAACACAATCAAATTTAACATCATAGTTTTGAGCATCACCTCAACTTGTGCGCTTCCCTCCCAGAGTAAAGAAAATACAGCAGAGTAGGAGCCATTGAGATGATCCAGCACTTGTCCAGCCACACCTGCACCAAGTGCCCGGTTGTGCAGACGGGCGAGTAAGACATCTCCCCCAGACTTCTTGAGATGGCCCTTGAAGTCATACGTTTTGATCAGAACTTCCAGCTGATCCCCTACATGCCACTGTCGTCCATCCTTCTCTGGGAGAATAGTGAAGATGCTGTGGGCAGGATCGGTGGTCTGCTCCAGGGAAAGAGGATCTGGCAAGGATGGAGTTTCAGGCCAAGCAATGGAGTCTAATAGGAGGCGTTCCTCCAGAGCATCTTCAGGGGACTGTGGCTGGAAGTTGTGGGGGAGGTGTTGCAGGTGAGGTCTTGGAGCAGGGAAGGTGGTGATCGCTTTATGCTGAAAGTGGCAGGGGGGCAAGAGAGTGATGTGACAAAGATATATATATATAAAAATTATAATGTAAGAAAAATGAACTAAATGAAACAAAAGGAAGACTTTTCCTGCCCCACATCAGAAAATCAATGACTATTTGTAGGGGTTGATGAGAGAAGCTGATCAAAGACTGAAAAAAGAAAAAACTAAAGGGAGGAAAACTACAGTCAGAATATCCTTACATTCTATTTCAGTAACAACTGTAGCAATAATTTAAATGTTACTGTTCATATTGCTGTCAACAGTTACACAGGTTGATGAATTTAAGGTGCGCTATTTATCAGAGAGCATTTTTTCTCACTTTACCATGTTCTGTCTTAATTAATTTTCAAATGAGGACAATGTTACAATTCGATTATGATGTCAATATTTAACAACTTAAGTGTTCATACTAGTTATTCTGGTGGAAAACTAATGTAGTTTTGATTTTCCTCTTCATATAAATCTCAAAAGTGAAGGTACAAATATAATGTTAAATTGGTCTAATACTGGTACAATACTCTTTCTATGCATTGGGTTTTCATTGTGGAATTATTTGTTTCCACTCCAGAATGTTTCAAAACAAAACAAACATTTCTGCACTGAACCCATGAAAAGACCAAACCCAACAATGAATTGATCCTACTAACAAGTATTGTCTGTGTAGCAAAGGCCTGATATATGTGGATTGTTCCTCTGTGCCATAGTGCTCCGTTGTTGCCCAAAAATGATTAAAAACACATCAGTGAGCCTCACTGTTGCACTGGGTGACATGTTCTTTTATTACCATTAACATGGTCATTGTAGTTCATTTTGAGTCAATCCCGCATACACTGTTCCACTGCCATAAATACTCAGTATGGAGCAAATGCATATTTAGCTGTGGTTGAAAATAGTCCCCAACAAATTTACTATTTTCAACTGATTGACTTATGTTGGCTAAAAATTACAGTAGCCAACTGTTTCAAGAAAGTACTTGGATTTAAAAAAAGATGAAAATAGAGCTTTAGAGAAAGTTCAGTCAGGAAGACTATCTTGCATTTTCAGGTCTGTAGCTTTATTCCTCAAACAATCTTTCATTCCCATCCCCCACACATGCTCACTCAATTTCCTGGCTGTCATTGCCGGGCTGTCAATGGAGAAGTCAGCTGTTCACATCAGCTGGTCACATCTACCCAATAACATGGTGACACACCTTCATTGTTAGCCTATCATTTTGCAACTGTCTTTTTATGTTTTCTCCCTCTCTGCCTTTAATGCTTTCATGCTGCTCTATATGCGCCCCATTGCTGCCCAGTTTTCACAGATTCATCAGTTCTTCACTTCATCAACCTCATCAGCCTTATCAGTCTCAGCAGCAGTCATCAGCCACCACTACCAGTGTCTGGACTCCATGGGGGGATTTATCTTGCTGTTGCTCAGGACTGATGTCCCTCAATTACAAATCTCCCTGTAAAGTCTAAGCGCCAAAGACTTAATCATCAATATCATCTGTATAATAAACAATTAGGGGTCTGCTACACCTGCTAGTGGGTTCAGAAGGGTGTTATCATCCATTGGTAATATGAAGGTCACCTTTGAGTTACAGATGGCATCTAGCGGTTGTAGTAATTATGACCTGGGGAAGAGACATAGTTCAGATTACATTAACATAAGATGACTCAATAAGATGACTTTTCCCTTGTTCGGAGGAGGCAGGTTAGGTGGATAGCTAGATGGTTAGCAGGCGATCTTCAAGTTGCAAGCAAGAGACAACAGCTCTAGTAGGTGTAGCAGGCCCCTTCTAACCCATATTTATGAGGCTGATAGCCACTGATAACACCCATTCAATTGAGTGATAACATCCGAAATGGGTGCGCAGGGCAGCTACATCCGCCAACAGACCAATGTCATCAGCACCTGAGTGGCTCAAAAATATGTCATTATATGCAAGCGATGAGAGAGATTGGCATTTAAAAGTCACAGCATCACCTTTAGCTCAACATGACTACCTTCCCTAAGGGAAAAAAGCTGTACATATTTTTGACCTGTATTTAAAGATTTACAAGTATGTCTTCAGTAGTAACTAATGGGCTTCGGACTGAGAGCCATAGACAGGGTAAGGAATGTATTGAGAGATGGACTAACACATTGTTGGTTTTGGTGTTTTTAAGGGATTTATTGACGCTAAGAAAAATATAGATGAAAATAATTAAATGAAATATACAGTACTGTGCAAAAGTTTTAGGCACTAAAAGTAAAGTGAGAATGCTTACAAAGATATTGCTATGAATTGTTTTAATTTATCAATTAACTTCTTACAAAGTTGAGTAAACAGCAGAAACCTAAATGAAATCAATATTCGCTGTGAGCAGCTTTGCCTTTAAAACAGCAGCAGTTTCCCTCGGTACACTTTAACACAGTTTTTCATGGTATCTTGCAGGTAGGTTGTTGTAACCATCCTGGAGAAAGAATGTTCTTCTGTGGATTTATCATTTAGGCCATCTCAGGTGCTTTTTCATGTAATCCCAGATTGACTCCATGATGTTGAAATCAGGGCTCTGTGAGGGCCATACCATACCATCTGTTGCAGGACTCATCATTCTTCTTGTTGTTGCTGAAAATAGTTCTTTATGACTCTAGCTGTATGCTTGGGGTCATTATCATGTCATGGATAAATTTTGGACCGATCAGACACCTCCTTGATGGTATTGCATAATGGATAAGAATCTTAACATCTAGGGTGCCTAAAACTTTTGCATGGTACTGTATATGAAATTGTAAATATTTGAATTAGAATATGTTGTTATATGCAAGCTTCGATAGAGAGGGGCATTTAAGAGTGACAGTATTAGCCTTAGCTCACACGACTCCATACACCCTCCAAACAGGTAAAAAAGCTGTACATATTTTTGACCTGTTTTTAAAGATTTACAGGTACATCTTCAGTAGGAACTAATGGGCTTGGGGCTGAGATCCACAGACATGGTAGGGAATGTATTGAGAGATGGACTAAGACATTGTTGGTTTTGGTCTTTTGAAGGGATTTATTGTCAATAAGAAAAATTGCAGTTTGGCATTGCTTTTCCTCAAATTGCATTTCTTTACAAATACTGATGAAGAACATTACTGTCAGCTAAAGCCACATTACATATGAAAACAATATCCTGAAATCTGACTATTTCAAACAGGGTCCACCCATCAAGCAGTCCCACTCAAAACCAAATTCTCACCTCCAGGATGTTAAAAAGAAAAAAGATGAAGACAAACACAGCCAGGAAAAGAAAGATGGCAGCAAACTTCGGACAGCAAAAGCTGACCACTGTTTCTCTACAAACTCTGGCCTTCATGATTGATGATCAGTCTTCATCTGTGGCTATAAAATGACACAAACAGTATTAATTGACACCTTGTTTAGCTGTATTTATGTTAGTGATTACTTGCAAAAACTTAACCTGAACAGTGAAATGATCTCTATGCAAATAATATGATATATTATACAAAACTTACTAAACTATACATATAACTATACATATATACTATATATACTAAACTTAATCCAGTCATCCAGGACATTCCTCTGATTGATTGACCATCAACCAAGGCCATAACCAAAGTCAGCAGCGTCACTCCCCTTGCAGATTAACATGAGGATTCATCCCCAGGTGGCCCAGTCATTTACCCATTGCAACATAATGTAAAAACATAAAGTAAATACTACTGCAGTCTTTTCTGCACTCTGGTACCATCTCTGTGAGTTAGTTGCCATATATGTCTATTTATTAAAAACAGGCATTAATACCTCTAAAAAGGGAGGAGGAGGAGGAGAGGACAGGCAGGTGTGAAAAGGGATTCAAAAAAACAAACCAAAACCAATAATTCAAATAAAAACACAATGCTAACAAACCATACTACTATCAACAGTGACAGGACCCCTAGTACACAGACCACATCTGTGAATAACTGCTATGAATCATAGCAAAACAATACTAAAATTAAAGCTGCAAGCAGTGTTGGTCAGGACCTCACACTCTGGCCCGTTGGGATCAGATCATTTTGCTTTCTAAAAATGAGGGATATTTCTTACAAGTGTGGTGTGCTTTTATTTTGAAAGTTTGATTGACAGGATGAGAATTTTTAGGCCCATTCACTTGAATTTCAATTAGTAAATTGAAAACTCTTGATGAGTTTGTGTGTAAAACAAACAACAAATTAATTTCCTTATTTTCATCAAGTCTATTTTTAGAAAAGGAAACACTTTTTACCCACATGACCTGGTCAAAGTTTGATTGACAAGTGTACTGTCAGATGTGAAGAGACAATAAGTAACTGCAGCTGGACACAGAAAAATACTCATATATTTGAATGGAGAGTGTGAGCGAACCGCTAGGTGCTCGGGCCCTAATAAAGGAAAAACTGCAGTACAGAACTACAAATTTTAGTTTTGATTTTATTTTTCTGCAGCACTTTATCACTAAACCCACACCTTTTTGAACATTTACTGCTTCCACATAGTTTTAGATACAAACTTCATTTGGACTTTAAATGAGTCACGAGACTTTGACTTACAAATCTTGAATTTACATGTTTTTTCTATCTTTTATTGTTTTTGAGATATTAGAGTATGAGTTTTAAAGTCTTTTCCTGCTCCTCCTGTGATTTTATAATGAGTGTGTATTGCGGAATGTTTCACAGCACCGAGGGAGTGACCTCACCAGGAGCAGTTGGAGAGGAGGATTTTAAATTACGCTTCTTGTGAAATCTCCTCATAAATCCTTTTACTTTGGCCAAATCTCACATTAAAAATCATATTTTCAAGTAGGAAATTTCGTTGAGAATCCATTAATACAGGTTTGAAAGTGGTCAGACTTAAAGTTTAGATGTCTGAAGCCTCTGTTTGACACAAAGTTCATGCCCATAGATTGCCTCCCCATTGGTTTATATTGTAAGGTGTGATGTAGCACTACAACTTTCAGGGCTTATAAAATCCAAACAGTTTGAGATATTACAAAGTTTTTGACAACTGTTTTTCAGCATAGTGTCATAAGTCACCTATTTCAGTTTGAAGCCGATACCATTAATGCCCTCGGAGGAGATAACATTTGTTTGGGGCCAAAATTGGGGCAAAGTCTTATTTTGAAAGGCTAATGGCGGACTTCCTGTTGGAAGTCTTTCTTCCAGAGACGTGGAGTAAGACAAGACTGTAACCTCAGCCCCACACTATTTATAGAGAAACAACACCAGCTTCACAATTGGAAACAACCCTGTCGAACAAACAAATTATTACACATATTTAGAACTAAAAACTTACAGAGGAAATTTGAACTTGGTTGTGAATGAAGTAAAAGACAAAGCAAAAAGGGCTTTCTATGCCATCAAGAGCTCAATAAACACTAAACTACCAATTAGAACTTGGCTGAAAATATTCAAATCAATCATTGAACCCATTGCATTATATGGCAGCGAGGTGTGGGCTACACAAATTCAACAAGACTGGACAAAATGGGACAAACACGCAATTGAAATCCTACAGTTCTGTAAAAGTATCCTCCGGGTGCAGAGAAGAGCTCCCAATTTTGCCTGCAGAGCTGAATTAGACCAATATCCTCCACTATTAAACATTCAAAAACAAGCCCTAAATTTCTGGAATCATATTAAAACAAGTGACCCACTCTCCCTTTGATACAAAGCCCTATGCTGCCAAGAGTTGGACCCAGGAAGGAGTCCCCTCTGCCTACTTGTCCTGAGCGAACCATCAACCACTCAGGTCTTTACACCAGGACCGCCTTAGCTTCAAACAAAATTATGATGAAAGAAAAAGAAAAATACGGAGATTACTGGACAGAACTAACAAGATCCCAGAACAAAATGGAAACATACATAACCCTAAAAAGTGAGTACACTGTGGCAACCAACCTGACCACAGTGTCTGATAGAAAACTGAGAAGAACACTGACTAAGTACAGACTGAGTGAACACAACCTGGCAGTGGAAGACGACCAGCACAGACAGACCTGGCTGCCCAGAGAGGAGAGGTGTTCTTACTGACCAGGGAACAGTAGAGACAGAGCTGCACTTCTTAATTCACTGCAACCAATACCAAAGTATTAGAGACCAATATTTTGCAAAAATAATAAAAATATTCCTAGAGTTCCTCTATCTAACTGACTTGGAGAGACTCCAGTCCTGCTGGGAGAGAGGGAGGACTACTGTAGACTGGCAGCAAGATATGCAGCAGCCTGCCATGAGCTCCACAGCTCTTTCAGACCCCTGACTCATATGGCTAATAATTAATGTTTATTCATTAATAATTCATTTGTTGTATGTTTATATCTTATGTTACTCTTACCTACCTTCCATAGCCCATTTTGTTCTCCATGCCCTCTTGTATTTTTATTGTTTATTGTTTTTTATTTTGTTTACTGTTTATTTATTTCTTTGATTGCTATGATTGTATAGTTTGTGTAAATATGCTTTAGCAATATTGTATTGTATGCAGCCATGCCAATGAAGCCAGTTGAATTAAATTGAGAGAGAGAGAGAGAGAGAGAGAGAGAGAGAGTAGTTGACAGTTACACGTTTAGTTTGGTAGCAAGTGCATTTAGTGCGGCTAAATGACTTAGCAGTAAGATGGACGGTGGAAAAAAGAGGAAGCATGGAGCAGGAAGGGACAGAGAAAAAAAACCAAAGGTAAATAAACGTACTAGCTAGCTAAGGTAGCTACTGATTCCAATGCGTCATCATCGTCCCTTGTCAATGTTAAAGCAGCCAAAAAACTGAACAATCAATAATAAAAGTGGAAGTTCTCTTTCTAATTACCTCAATAAATGTGGTCAATATTGTAACGTCCCTCGATAAGCAGACTTTAGCTGGTTTCCGCTGCAACTTGATTGCGCACAATAACACAGGCTACTGTGGGCCGTAGCCAATGCTATAATAACAAAAAGAGCTGCCGTAAAATCTACACTAGCCTCTCACTTAGCCTCTCGTACCTAACTGCAGAGCGCCCAAAACAGGAAGAAGAAGGCACAAACCCCCCTAACACCCAGCCAATTACAGGTGTGCTATCTCCTGTTGCTCACTGTTACAGGTAGCTCACATGATGGACAGGCTTCACATCATCTAAGCTGACAACAATATGTTTACTGACCCCCCCCCCCCCCATTAGATGCACAAAGTCTCTTAGATGCACCAGTGGCCTGCACAGGGCACAGGGCAAAGGAGCAAAGGTCCAGTAGTGGGGGGGTCAGGTGTGACAAATGAGCCACTGGACAGGGCATGTGGGGATGTCAGAGCAGTGTCCAAAGTTCCTTGTGTCCCACACTCTGACTCGGTGGAGTGGCTGTACCCGATAGGGGGTCAACCTATCTCAATGCAGGGCAACTCTCCTTCCCCTTGGCAGCAGCTGGACCCTATACACAACCTCACCCAGTCTCTCCAGGACCCTGCAAGGTCCCACCCATTCACTGTCCAGCTTTGGGCACCTGCCTTTTTTCCTCTGTGGGCTGTGCACCCAGACCAACCCCCTTGAAATGCCGTCCTCTGGCCCGCATGTCGCAGTTCCTCTTTTGTTTTGCCCCTGCACTTTGTTGCTGGTCTCTGGCAAATTCATGAGCAGACTCCAAGTGGTCCTGGAGCTTCCTGGCATAGTCGTGCTCAGGAGGGTCCCCCTGGATGTTGGGTGATTTACTCACCATCATCTCAGCCGGAGTCCGGATCTCCCTGCCAAACATGAGAAGGGCGGGGGAGCAAGAGGTGGAGTCCTGTGCAGTGGACTGGTACGCCATTAGCACAAGGGCACATGTGTATCCCAGTCCCATTGGTGTTTAGCTGTCACAATGGCCTGCTGCTGTGCCAGCATGCGGTTAAATCTCTCAACCAGCCCATTGCTCTGAGGGTGGAGGGGTGTGGTGCGGCGCTTGTGGGAGCCCGGTTTTTCACACCTGGCTGCAAACACATGGGACTCAAAGTTCCTGCCCTGGTCAGTGTGAATGACTTGGGACACGGAAATAGTCCATGGCAGTGAGGATGTCGCGGTTACCTCCCTCTGAGTGGGGAAATGGACCGAAGACATCAATTCCCACTCTCTCCATCAGGCACCCCACTGGAAACTGCTGGAGTGGGGTATGAGATCTGTCTGTGGGCCCCTTATGAGCCATGCAGCTAACGCAATAGCGGCAATAGTCCTCTATGTCTGGTTTGTGCTGACCCCAGTAAAACCCCTGACGGAGGCGGAGGAGCATTTTGCCGACCCCGAAGTGACCAGATTCTGGGGCTCCATGTACTGCCTGGAGCACCACCTCCCTCAGGGCCCTTGGCACCACCACCTGCCAATGTGCCTCTCCTGTAGCTGGTTCTTTCCACCCCTTCTGCAGCACCCTATCGCACAGGCACAAGGCTTCAAACATTGACCAGAGTCCTTTTGTGGCTTGAGAGCACATTCTGACCTCCTCTCATGAGGGTTGGGACTACATTGCCACCCACCTGAGTACTGGCCTGATTTCGATGTTCTCCTCCCATTTGCGCCTCCACTCTGCTGCATCCACAGCTGTTATCTCTTGTAATAGGGTGACAGCCCCAGAAGGCTCTTCAGATCCTGCACAGAGCTGGGGGTGGGCCAGTCCTTTACGGCGTACACCTTGTTGTCCATGGTGCTAACACTGCTGCCTCTGAGCCTGTAGCCCAGGAATGTGACCCCCTGCCTCAAAAAGCAGCATTTCTGGGGGTGCAGTTTCAGTTCTGCTGCCGCCACCCTCTCCAGCACCCGGTGCAGTGGGCAGCCATGTCAGTTGTCTTGGCTGCTGGCACAGCAATGGTGTGGGCCGTGGTGCAGCCCAGCTGGGACTCATCTGGACAACGTGTCCCTCTGGAAAAGTGAGTGTTCCTCTCCTGGTGTTATTGACACAGTCCAATGCCCCATGAACATCCAGTCCCAGTTTACAGTCCTCCAGACTTGCGACCCACACCAGACAATGAATTGTCTTTTTTCCTACCCCCAGAGTCACCAAAGCCTCTCCCACCGTGGGGGCCTGCTCTCCAGTAACTGTCTGAAGTCTCACTATGGTGGGGGAAAACCATTTCACCAGGGTTGCTGAAGAGCCTGTGTCCACCAGCGCAGAGCAGCACGTCCCCCCAATAGTCACTGGGGTGTACCAGCAGTCCCCTATCCAGGTTTGGCTTAGTATCACAAGTCACTCCAGCTGGCCATCCACATCCTCTGCTGGTTGCGCTGCTGCTGTGCTGCATACCCGCCTGTGCAGGGTTGGGTGCCACCCCGGGGATCCGCATTGTCCCAATTATGTGATCCTCATCCCTTTTCCCTGTCTTGCGGGGACACTGGGGCACTGCCGGACCAGGTGGCCAGGCTGTCCACATCCCCAGCAGATCCTTGAGCACAGCCTGGCCTGCCGCTCCTACCAAAGTGAGGCAGCACACACAAGTTGCGTTAGTTCCTAGTTCCACCCAGGCAGGTGCTGCTGCATCCAGCAACACAGGCCCCAGGGACCAGCACACAGCATCTCTCTCTCCAACGCTAACTCCAAAGCCTCCTGGGGAGACCTGGGATGGGCGTCTGGACGTCTGGATACGCAGGTCGGTCGGTAGCAGTGCCTGGAGGAAATGGTCCCGTGCTAATGCACTCTGGATGGCAGGGGGCATGTGAGCATAGGTGCGGTGAACCAGCCCCTCAATGTCATTGGTGAGATCCCTCAGTGGCTCATCCGGTCATCGCGTTTGGCTGCACAGCTCTGACCTGAGCAGGCTAGCTGCTGAGCATTGTCCAAACTGCCTCTTTAGCACCCCCACTAAAGCATCATAGTCACTCCTATCACTTGGGCTTAGTAGCAGGAGGCTTGACAGAGCATCACCAGTAAGGCACATTGCTAGCTGGAAGGCTTTCACTTCAGTGGACCACAGGCGGCACGTTCGTTGTCAAAGCGGTTAGAGCAGCCAAAACCGGCCTTGGCAGCCATTTTGACAGTCATCTCTTTAACCTGCTCTCTGTGCTCCACTGCTCTCCAAGCCTCAGCAGCGCCGTAACAATCTCATCGTCAGCTCCCTCCTCCTGCTTCATTTTTGAACAATCTCTCGGCGGCATATTTCGCACCGCAGAGCAGGCACAGTGGTCCTCCGTTATCTCATTGGTGGAAACTCGCTTAGCTGGTTTCTGCTGCAATTTTATTGCACACAATAACATAGGCTACTGTGGACCGTAGCCAATGCCAAAATAACAAAAAGAGCTGCACACTAGGGAGCTAAACACTAACATGAAGACAGTCCTTTACAATATTATTTGAAAATTAATTCGTTTTGGTGAAAATTTCATCATCATTCATCATTTCACTTCAGTCAGTGGGTTCATACTTTTAGCTCATAATTTAAAATTATTAGGACAACTGTAAGGGACTTATTGTGTCAAAGTATGTGCCTTAACTTTTGTAGACAGCTGAAGGACATCTGTGCAATGAATCTTGTTAGAGACACCTGGTAGTAGAATTGACTGTGTCAAATTTGTTAGGAGGTCCTCAAGAGTTTAGCAGTGTTCATTGGTTAGGCTATGTGCTTTATTATTTTACGATTTCTTACTTTATTACTTTATTACTTTATTACCCTCTCTCTGTCAACTTCCTACTAGGACATACTGTATTGAAGCTGAGAACGGCTGTGTGCCCTTCTTCATGCTGGCATGTAAGAGTAAGGAGAGAAAGATTCATCACTTTGTGTTTTTAATTCTTCAGAGAACTTCAATCCTTTAGAAATTCTCCTATACAACACAACATCTTCTGTCACACTATTCAGGCTACTGTAATTGGTTGTATCTTAAAGATCTATGTTATTTAGGTGTAATGGCAATTTTCATTTTTCGATGTCCTTTCTTTTCCTGTTTTTCCAGTTTGCCATTAATACACAGGTAGGTTAGGTTAGGAGTGATCTTACGCAGATTCAAAAACAGATTTTCCAGTCCGCTGGCTGCCGTTTAGTTTGTTGTTTTATTGAAGTCTTTGTACATGTCATGAACATACCGGGTTTCTGTCCTGCCAGCTGTAGTGTGCGTCTGTTCCCGATCTGATAAGAACTGTATGTGCTCCACCTGCCTGTGCCTCCCGTTTCCTGTCACCTATGCCCCTAGATATACAACCCTGTGCATCTCATGACTGCCACCCAGTGTCCAAAATAATACTGCAAGTTATAACTAAACAAATGACATGCCAACAATCAATATAAATGGCTCCTACATTAATGTTTGTGTTGGTTAAAGGGCTATTTTAAACTTTGATGGGTAGCATATATCAATAAACTGAGTAGGGTATTGTGCTCTTTATATCAATAAACTGAGTAGGGTATTGTGCTCTTACTTTGTTCTTTGAATAGGTGGAGAGAGTTGTTAACTGTATTATATTGGTACATTAAAAGATATGCAGTGCTGTACTATTGCTTTTTTCCTTTTTGAAGGTGAAGAGAGTAGCACTGCTGCCACAGTAGTAGTAGTGTCATCTCCCTCCTTAATGATATGTACCTTTGGTTTTATTTGAGGTTCAAATAAAAGCGTTACAACTGTCCCTGGTCTCCCTTACTTGTATTTCTTCCTCCTGGAGGTTCACTCATTCCACGAATGCAGTCAGCAAAGCAACACATCATAATAACCACCATCTCTACTGTTATCAGATCATTTTAACAACCGCTGACATAAATATGATGAAAACTGTTGGTTACATCACCTTTAGATGCTGAAAATAAGCTGAATCAAGCTGTCGAGTGAAGATGAAATTAGTCAGCAGCTTCAACCAGGAAATCAACCAGAAGAGGAGCAAACATGTAACTCACAGTATGACGTTGTTAAGGTCTGCCGGTTCATAAACAGTCTCAACTCTCTGTATTCACCTTTAACCTGAAGTGTTCTTTATAGACATCTGATAACAGAAAAATGGCTCTGAACTTTAGAATGCAGTATTCTGAAAGAAAGTCATATATTAACAGACAGTATAAATACAGTAACACTTGGCCTGGGAGGTGTAACAATGAGAGACTTAAAAGACAGTTTTATGATATGCCTTAAGGCTGGGTAATATGACCAAAATCTCATATCCTGATATAGGTCATTTCATATCCTGATAACGGTACGTATCCCGATATAGCACATTTAATTCAATAAATAAATAGTTGGTCCGTGCATCCCAACCCCCCTGGCCCCTGTTGTCTGTTCATCCTTTGTGCGGTTAAATTAAATTACTCTTCTTGGCTTTTTACTCCAGAAGCTTTTATTGCTCTTACAGTAACTTAATGAGTGTAGTTGTCGTCAGCTTGAGTACTTCACCTGGTTTACTGTCATTACTGTGTGTGCAGCTCACACATGGAGGGTTCAGCCCCACCTGCGGTGAACCATAGAGAGCAAAGGAGAGTAGCACAACCATAAATGACAGCAAAACGCAGCAGAGATTCTCTCACACAGCTGAAATTAAACAAGTGCACATAAATTTGGTAAAAGAACATAAATAAAGACAGTCTCTACTATATTTTGCTATCATTTACAGTCACTGTCTTGCTGTTTCTCTCTTCAATGCTCTTTCTCAGCATGGGCGGGGCTGCGCCCTCCTTGTGTGTGTGTGTGTGTGTGTGTGTAGCACAGCAGACCAGAGACAGAGCGGTGGAGAGTTGACAACTAAACTTGTTAGATCACTGTAAGTGCAATAAAAGCTTTGCGAGTAAAAAGCCAAGAAGAGTAATTCATTAACGTATTCCGTGCAAAAGATGGACAGACTTCAATTGACGATTGCATAGTTGATTTGATCAGACTTCAGACTTCAAGTTGTACTTTTGTTGTACCATAGAATTTTGTTTTATTGTTTATTTTATTTCACTTTTTATATACAGTAAAGCATAATAAAATTGAGGTTCAAGTGTCTTTATTCTTAAAATGCTTGTGTTTTGTCTCGGAAACGTCCCATTTCCATTGTGGTCTCGTCAGGATTTGTCTTGTCCTTGTCTGGTCTTGTGTTCCCACTCTCGGCCTGCACCTTGTTGTGGCGAGTGGGCTATGACAGGCCTTTATTTACTTGTGTTAGCAACTGTTCTGATAGAACTGATGTAAACAGGAGTAAAGCTAGAGTGAGGTTTTGTGATGGGCTATCATTTGCCACACTGAGATAGTTTAAGCCATAAAATAAATTTATACGGTTGATGCGAACAGATGATATGTTTGGGGAACTTCAGTCATCAGTGCCAAAGGATGAGACTCTGCTAGTACACACAGGTTACATAAAGTATGACATATAAAGACTTACAAAATTAAAATATCCTGAAGAAAACTGTTAGGGAGGTACTTATGAAAAATCGCCTACAGTGTCATATCAGTGGATCCAGTCATTACACAGCTAATATATTGAAAAAAAAATTACATTCGAGGACAAAGGCTAACAAGCGATAAATAAATGTGATGCAAAACCACAAAATCAAAATATGTTGGTTTGTGAAAAAGAAGGTTCACCTTTGTATCATGTATTCAGTTTTCCCTTTAATTTTTGTACATCAGTACAGCGTTTGCTTTAAATTAGCAAGCATCCTCATTCCTGAGAAACAACACGAAAGCGCGTAGCAGGCTCATACACAGCGGTGACATCATTCAGAAAACAACTGATTTTTCTGAGCTTTGGAAAAGTTTTACAAAGACTAAACCCCCATGGCTTAAAAATATACAATAAAAAGAGTAATAACTGACCATGTTTATAGCTGTAGGTATCCTGTCAACAGTTTTACAGACGTCTCTTTTACAATGTTGGTCTATGGGGAAAATGCCTTTTTTGCTGCAATATTGAATTCCATAACCTTAACGATTTGAATTCCCATTCCTTTCTCCCAACAGACACACATCTAGTTGCCCTCTTGAGGGCATATGTAGGACAAGAGGACATTGATCATATTCTTAATAATGGGAGGTTGTGGATGGAGGTTGTGTGGCAGGTGGTGGGCCAAAACCATCTCCCAGGCGTCCACTAGACGAACATTCAGTCCTTTGAACATGGCCCTGAGCACCTTGTCACGCTGCAGTGAGTACCAGTCGCTGATGGTCAGCGCCTCAACAAGTGACAAAGCTTTGAGGTTTGCGGTCCGGATGATAACCAGTGTATCTGGAGCCCTGTCCAGCAGCCGCACTACCGCCCTGCGGATTCCCTGCAGCCGACGGATGTAGAGCTCAATGGGAAAAGTGCTGAAGTGAGACCAGATGCCAAATATTACAACGGTGTCATTGCCTCCAACTAATTCATCTAGTTCATTGGCAATGTAGCGCAGATCATTGGTTGGGACGTTGGTAAAACGGATAGGGGGACCGTGGCAGCGGTATGTCACCAAAATGTTGTTTGCATAGTCTAAGGCCATGAAGGGCCCAACTTGTTTCAGGTTGTGCAGGTTAAACTCCTTGAGATCTAAAAGTATTAAAGAGGGAACACAAGTGGGACACATTGATTATGTTCACACTGCAGCTTAAACTGTTGTCAGAGATTTCTGTTTATTAACTACCTGGTAGTGCTGCAGTGAGGTATTCAAACCACTGCCTGATGGTAGAGTCTCCATGCATGTGAACCACCTTGCCTTTCAGACACTGACTGGCAGAGGATGTGTTGAACTGGTGGACTGGGGTGCCACCTAGGGCTCGCCATGTATCCTGATAGTAATAGCCAGAGGGTCCAGACTTCACACTGCTGCTCTTTACCTCTGGTTGACCTGAGAAGAAATTAAGGCATTACAGCTGGCATTATTGTATATTTTTCCTATTGTCAACAAATGCCATTAACAGACAATGTGCTGGTAGGTTGTTTGCAAATGTTTCTTTCTGTCTTTTTTATTTTTAATCGTCTGTGGCACATTAAAGTTTGAATTATTATAACAGGCAGAGGTTAAATTAGTGAAAATTCTGTTTTACCTTTCATTTTTGGCAACACGTTGACATTGGCTGACCCTAAAGCCTTAATAGAGACTTTCATATTGACACCACTGAAGAAAAAAACATACATAATAAATTATCCATATGTAGCAGACAGCTGTTTTCAGCAAAAAAGCACTGATAATAATATATATACATATGTATATAAACTCTAAATGACTGCTAATGTTGGTCTGTGTAAATATGCAAATGTTTGCTATCAAGTACGCCACGTCAACAAGGTTTAGAGATAAAATGTAATTAAACCGTTTTCTCATGCAGAGACTAATGTATTTTGCTATGTTGAAATTGAAAAAGTGCATCCTAAATACATTGTTAAAATGTGAATCAGAATAAAACTGAATAACAACAAATACTAACAGTTTTTCTTAGTTTCATTTCTTTTCATTTATTTATGTATAAAGACAACACATTAAATGAAAATAAACTAGAGTGAATCAGGCTGATTATTTGACTGAAAACACATTTAGATTCAGTCTTTACCAGCTTACACACTTCTGAGATTTCCACTAAGGAGATACATATTTATCTATCTACTAAAGGATGGAATCTCTGTCTGTATGTCTTTCACATATATATTCACATACTGAACCGTTCATCCTGTCGACACCACACTTGGTTGGTGTATGGCTGGGGAACAAAGGGAGTGATGTGTCAAATTTGGTGTAATTTGGACACGCGTCACAATTAATATTAATAAACTGAAATTCTGAATAAACAAGTGATAAGCCGCTCCGCTCTGCAGAAGTGGGGTGGGGCGTCTGGTCTCTGCTACTACATGTCATAATCAGAACTGTACATCCTGCCATGAGAGAGACGAGGGGACGACGTCTCTACTAGTTTGATAATGTTAAAAGTTAGGCTTTATTGTGGGTTTCCGGACTTATTTTAAAAAAAGACGCTAAAAAGAGAGAGAGCGGGCAAGGGAGCTGAAAGCACGAGCGAGCAACAGGGAGACAGCGCTGGAAAGTTTTCTCTAAGAGAGAGAAAACGTGTAAATGACAGAAATACGTTATTTTCTGATTGTTTCACCGCTTATGCACAAATTAACGACTATCAAACACTCAACAGATGATTTATTCTGGAGACAGATGCGCTTTTGGTGCAATTTCTACATGCAACATAATATTAAATATTATTGAGCATTGAATAGACAAGCGAACAGTGACCCGCACAGTTCTGTGTCTGTGTCCGCTCAGTTAAACTACCCAAGAAAAAAGCACAAGCATACACAGGAGAAAAAAACAGGCAGAGGCAGTAAAATTAGCCAATAAGAGCGCAGACATGTTTGATTGGCAGCAGAATCAACCCATGGAAGGCTGTACACTGCTTCTACGGTTCAACTTCAGTTTAGTCTCACCGGTGACGTGTCTGTCTGGATTAAACCATTTAATATATTAAGTCCTTATTATTTTAATTGATATGTTTGTCAGTTGACACATATATATGTGGCTCTCGAGAAATAATAAGCAATTGGCCCGTTCCAAACAGGCATGAACAGGCACTGCATTAGTTTATTAGAAGTCAAACAAAATGCCAGTCCCGTCTCTCTGCCCCTTTACCTTTTAAAGAGCTTTTCCTCCCTGGCCTTGAGTTTTGGATTGACTCGTCCTGTGGAGTGGTTGATCCTGGCATCACAGCTCAGCTTCTTTGGCTTGTAGCAGTACCATGGCTCACCTGTGTGGAGGTCAGTGTAGTTGCACAGTGGTTGCTGGGTTGGATGCAGGAAGACATTACAGGTGGTAGTTTCAGACACTGAGCCTGAGCGAAAGACGCTCTGGAAATAAACCCTGTCTGGCTGTTCTTTAGTCAACCTTTGCAGCACCGTGACAGCCTCACTGGGGTGAACCAGTGTCATCTGATAGGACAGAGAACAGTTCAAATTTCAGCCCCATTACTTGAAACTGTCATAGCAGTAAAGAAAAATAAAGTGAACACTAGTTAAAGTTGAACATTTCATTTCAGGTGTAAACCAGATTGATCTCCACATACCCATGTGTGGAGAACTAACCATTCACTAAACCAGTGATTGTCCAATCATAGTTTAGCAACCATAACTAGGCACAGTAGATCTGTGAATCTTTGGATTTCTCCACATGGTGAAGTGGTTTGAATGGAGTTGTAGTGAGAACTATACTCGACATATTAGTTGGTCAAGAATATGGCACAACATCAAGCTGAAATATAGAAATCCTAATCATCAAATGATTCACTACAATTTTTTTTATGAGGATGCACCTAAAAAGGCTTGCCAGGGTCTCACTGAATGATTCTTATAAATGCTCAAATTTCCCGGAATTCCAGGCACAGAGGTTTGAGGTGAAAGTCCACAGAGGTTGACAGCTGTTGGCAGTCAATGACATCTGCCCAAACAAGTATTGTCAATAAAAATGTATTTTCCCCTGCTTTGCTTTTGTTAAATGATGACACAGGTTTAGATCCATCTGTTTCTCATTGCTGTATTATGTTAGCTGGTTAATACGCTGCCAATACTTGCCACTCAATGGAAGAAACCTATTTCTCAATATGTCAATGGTATTTATTACTCTTGGACATACTAAGTTTAAAATTTCCACTGACATATTAAATGATGTAGAATATTTCTTTTCTAGATAGTGATAGAGACCAGATCAAATCTTTGATTGCTGAATTGGTTTAGCACTTCTCAATCCTATGCTACCAATCGAATCTGCACTATGAGTGGTTATATTATATATATATATATATTAGCTTATATATATTAACTTAACCACTATATGAAATAAAGGACCCACTGTTTTGAATATTACTAAGGATTTTGAGAGGTAAATCTGCTCCCAGTATTATTGCAATCTGCATATGTGCTTTGCGAGAACAAAAAGTTGACAGGCCTAGCAACAGTAACTGAGGGGGGTGGGGCTTAGCTTAGTTAAGCTAAGCCCCACCCCCCTTAGCTAGAGGATTGACACAATCACATTTAACATCATAGTTTTTAGCATCACCTCAACCTGTGCGCTTCCCTCCCAGAGTAAAGAAAATACAGCAGAGTAGGAGCCATTGAGGTGATCCAGCACTTGCCCAGCCACACCTGCACCAAGTGCTCGGTTGTGCAGACGGGCAAGTAAGACGTCTCCACCAGAATTCTTGGGACGGCCTTGGAAGTCATACATTTTGATCATAACTTCCAGCTGATCCCCTACATGCCACTGTCGTCCACCCTTCTCTGGGAGAATAGTGAAGATGCTGTGGGCAGGATCGGTGGTCTGCTCCAGGGAAAGAGGATCTGGCAGGGATGGAGTTTCAGGCCAAGCAATGGAGTCTAATAGGAGGCATTCCTCCAGAGCATCTTCAGGGGACTGTGGCTGGAAGCTGCAGAAGTGGTGTTGTAGGTGAAGTCTTAGGACAGAGAAGGTGGTGATCACCTTATGCTGAAACTGGCAGGGGGGCAGAGTGATGTGACAAAGACATGGAGAAAAAAAAACTTTATAATGTAAGACAAATGAACTAAATGAAACAAAAGGATTTTTTTTCCTGCCCCACATAAGAAAATAACTGAATATTTGAAGGGGTTGATAAAAGAAGCTGATCAAAGACTGAAAAAGATGAAAAAGCTAAAGGGAGGAAAACTACAGTCAGAATATCCTTACATTCCATTTCAGTAACAACTGTAGCAATAATTTAAATGTTACTTTTCATATTGCTGTCAACAGTTACACAGGTTG
The DNA here is from genome assembly GCF_914725855.1 of Thunnus albacares. NCBI lineage: Eukaryota > Metazoa > Chordata > Actinopteri > Scombriformes > Scombridae > Thunnus > Thunnus albacares. The sequence continues at coordinate 20,463,856 of NC_058128.1, read as the reverse complement.
ATGAATTTAAGGTGCGCTATTAGGAGATCATTTTTTCTCCTTTTTCTAAATCCTTCTTAATGAATTTTCAAATGAGGACAATTATAATTTGATTATGATGTTAATATTTAACACAACTAAATAGTATGAACACTTGTTCATATTATTTATTCTGGTGGAAACCTAATGTAATTTTGTGTTTCCTCTTCATATACATCTGAAAAGTGAAGGTACAAATATAATGTTAAATTCGTCTAAAATGTTTGTTTGTAACAATACTCCTTCTATGCATTGGGTTTTCATTGTGGAATTATTTGTTTCCATTCCAGAATTTTGCAAAACAAAACAAACATTTCTGCACTGAACCCATGAAAAGACCAAGCCCAACAATGAATTGATCCTATTAACAAGTATGGTCTGTGTAGCAAAGGCCTGATATATGTGGATTGTTCCTCTGTGCCATAGAGCTCTAATGTTGCCCAAAAATTATTAAAATCACATCAGTGAGCCACACTGTTGCACTGTGTGACGTGACATGTTCTTTTATTACCATTAACATGGTCATTGTAGTTCATTTTGAGATAATCCCACATACACTGTTCCACTGCCATAAATACTCAGCAAATGCACATTTATCTATGGTTGAGAACAGTCCCCAACAAATTTACTATTTTCAACTGATTGACTTATGTTGGCTAAAAATTACAGTAGCCAACTGTTTCAAGAAAGTACTTGGATTTAAAAAAAAAAAAAAGAAAATAGAGCTTTAGTGAAAGTTCAGTCAGGAAGGCTATGACGTATATATAAGATGACTTGATAAGATGACTTTTCTCTTGTTAGTATGAGGCGGGTTAGGTGGATAGCTAGGATAGTTAGTTGGCATCCTTCAAGTTGCAAGCAAGATATGACAGTTCAACACCACGGTTCGCCTCCATTAAGAAAAATTCACCACATTTTACTGCATTCGTAACAGAAAGTTGCCACGTTTAACCACATTTCAAGTGATCATTTTAACCCAAAGCATAATCTTTTCCTAACCCTAACCAAGTGGTCTTTGTTCCTAAACCTAACCAGACCTTAACCACAGCATTATCACATCATAAAACATAATTATTTTGTAGTGTAATGTAATGTAGCGGCATATTACCTTCTGGTAGGTGTCATGGTCCAATGCCAGTGGGTTGATATGCACCTACTAGTGGGTGTAGCAGGCCCCTTCTAACCTGTATCTATGAGGCTGATAGCCACTAATAACACCCATTCAATCAAGTGGTAACATTCGAAATGGGTGAGCAGGGCAGCTACCCCCACCAACAGAGCTATGTCATCAGCACCCAATTGACTCAAAAATATGTCGTTATATGCATGCAATGAGAGAGATGTGCATTTAAAAGTCACAGCGTCAGTCTTAGCTCAGTGTGACTACCCTGCATAAGGGAAAAAGGTGTACATATTTTTGACTTTTTTAAATTTTTACATGTACCTCTTCAGCAGGAACTAATGGGCTTGGGGCTGAGAGCCACAGTCAGGGTAGGGAAAGTATTGAGAGATGGACTGACACATTGTTGGGTTTGGTCTTTTTAAAAGGATTTACTGACAATAATAAAAATATAGATGAAAATAATAAAATGAAAATATATAAAAATATAAATATTTGAATTAGGAGTTTCTGCTGTCAGCCAAATGCATGATTTCCTAAAATTGCATTTGTTTACAAATATTGATGAAGAACATTACTGTTAGCCAAAGCTACATTGCATATGAAAACAATATCCTGAGATCTAACTATTTCAAACAGGGTCCACCCTTCAGGCAGTCCCACTCAAGACCAAATTCTCACCTCCAGGACGTCCATGTTAAAATACACAAAGATGAAGACAAACACAGCCAGGAAAAGGAAGATGGCAGCAAACTTCGAACAGCAAAAGTTGACCACTGTTTCTCTACAAGCTCTGACCTTCATGATTGATGATCAGTCTTCATCTGTGGCTATAAAATGACACAAACAAACAGTGTTAATTGACACCTTGTTTAGCTGTATTTTTGTTAGTGATTACTTGCAAAAATTTAACCTGAGCAGTGAAATGATCTCTATACAAATAGTGTGGTAGGATTCCCTATCACTCATTTCTATTGAACTTGATCCAGTCACCCAGGACATTCCTCTGATTGATCAACATCAACCAAGGCCATAACCAAAGTCAGCAGCGTCACTCCCCTTGTAGTTTAATATGAGGATTAATTCCCAGGTGACCCAGTCATTTACCCGTTTACACAATATCTGTGGGTTAGTTGCCATAAATGGCTATTTATTAAAAACAGGAACTAATACTTCAAATAAGGGAGGAAGAGGAGAGAACAGACACACAGCCAGGAAATCCAACCACCCACTGGTAGAGTGCTGGGAGTATCCTATCTGTGAAAAAGGATAAAACAAATCAAACCAATAATTCAAATAAAAACACTAACAAACCATTCCACTATCAACAATGACATCAACACAGACCACACATGTGAATAACTGCTATGAATCATAGCAAAACATTACTAAATTCACTAGTGAGGACCACACCATCAACAAGAGCAGGATTAAGTGGTATTTATAGGAATGCTGGAAGTTGCGTAGTTGAGGTGTGGTCCTGCTCCTGAGACTTTGTTGGATAAGCTTCAAATAACCACAAGAGCACCATTACAAAATAGGTGCGATTCTAGATGAATACATTATGTACCTTGTATCACATATCTTTTTTAAAGCTTCTCGCCCTTCAATAAAAGTTAAAGTAAACCCACTGAATTACTATTTAATTATAAGTACAATATCTCGCTGTGTTTGCACCTCTACCGCTACCCTTACATCACCACTGCATGGGTCTTAGTGTCCCGTTGCTACAATAGCAAATGGTGTGTGAGTGTGAGCTGTGAAAATCTACATCTTCTAATGTAACTTCTAATTCAATCAACAGTTGCAGTCACATTTAGGTCTTAGACTTAACCTGTTATAATGTCACTGCAGGTACACGATGTGTCTGTCACTCAAATATTTGTTGTTATACAGGTTAACTAACTAGGAAAGAATTCCTCAGTAGGTGTGGTGTGGGTGAAAATCTTTGGCCTGATGTGGCAGCTCACATGTGGAGTATTAAACAGACAAAAATATTTTGTTAATTTTACTTTCAGCTTTTGTTTCACTACTAAATGACTGCAGTTGTAGGCTAAATTTACGCTTAATTTATCTTAACAACAGAGAAGATCTGTGAATCAGGATTGTGTCAGATGTAAACAAATATATTTAACAGTCAAATTCAAAGTCTGAGTTTCAGGTTCCAGGTGGTATGAAAGAGTACAGCCATGACGATAGAGAGGTCTGATAGTATGTTTGATCTAATGTACTGTATGCTTGATTGTATCATTTAGGATAGAGTTAATTTAAGGAAGTGTTCTGCAGACATACAGCAAAGAGATGATATCATTTCTTTCACATGCAAATATTTTGACGCACATTTCAGGGTTGACATTAAAAAATCCAAATAAAGTGTAAGTAAACCAGGACACATATAAAAGTTTTCAGATACTTTAGTTTCCCATTTAGGGAAGGCTTAGTAAAGTTAAGGAGACATACAATATAGGAATCAAACAAAAGAAAATGTGAGCTTATGTTATGTTAGCAAACCTAGACATTTTGTTTATGTAATTCTACAAAAAAATATTTTGCCAAAAACAATTTGTGGGAAATGTAATCACTTATAACGTAAGGAGGCAGGGTTTCTGCTGCAAGTTAAAGTAATTAAACTTGTTAAAACTATGAAAATGGTTAGCAGCCACATTTAGTTTTCATGATGTCTATGAATTAAAACTTCAAATTTCATCAAATACATGTATACTTAAATACATTTAAGCAAATCATGTATCTTACCTTAGCAAAGATTCATTTTGACGAGACACAGTAAACTCAGACTGATCCTGGAGTGTACCTTGCTGGTTTGCAGGAGATCTGTTTTCTTATCTTGACATCGGGTAAGGATTCTTCTTTTTGTCACAACAGTTGCCTTAGTGGTTTTGATTTTCATCAAACTGCCCCTCTGTCCTTATATCCAGCCACTGTTTACTTCCCCCTGGCCCATTCATGGCCCAGTATTAATACTCTGTTGATCTTTACCTGCTCACCACATGCCCTCAGACTTCTCCACTAAGAAGTGAAGTAAGATGTTCTACGCACATTGAATCCAGTTTTACCTGTTTTATCAGTCTAGAAGAGTGCACTGAATAGAGTGCAGATCTCTGCCAGGTGTGTCTGGGGCCATGTGGGTGGAGAACAGGAAGTGCAGGGCAGGCTGTGTGAGTATTCATGCGAGTGGTGGAATGAAGGAGAGATGATATGCAGGTTACATTATCAAGGTGTAACCTCAGTAGACAGGCTATATGGAAACAAACCTCAGAGACAATGTCCATACTGTATAAACAATAAACAGTACGATAAGTCCAAACTTTTCAATTTAAACATTTTTATTTATTCAGAACATTTTGTTGTAACAAAAGCAGGGATTTATTAATCTCCCACCGCAGTGAAAGAGCAGCAATCTTAAACAATACAACAATGTTTGTGTTCTCTCTCTCTGTTCAGGTCGATTTGGGTTGGGTCTGGCTGCTTGGGTCCTCCTCTGGTCGGGTCTCTCTATTTTGAAAATTAATTTATGCACATCGGGTTCAGGTATGTTGAAATGTAACTGACTTTCATGTTTTTGTGTTGAGAAATGTTAAAGAGGACCTATTATGCTCATTTCAGCTGTAAATTTTTATTTTTGGACTCCACTAGAGTAGCTCTGCATGATTCAAAGTTCAAAAAACTCCTTATTTATCTTATACTGGCCCTTTATACAGCTCCTTAAATAAATACACACAGTTTGTCTTACACTTCGTTTTAGCTTCTGTCTCTTTAAGGCCCCCCTTCCAAAGAGCCCACTCTGTTCTGATTGGCCAGCTTTATGTATCAGAGTTGTGCAACTTTACAGTCATTGCAAACCAAACATTTCCTGCTTTACTGCTTCAAATTTAAAGCCTTTAAATGACTAACTACTGGGAGACGTTTATTGTGAAGAATTTACAGGACTTAAAAACATGTTCCTCACTGCCTCAGTGGACCTTCGTTAGCGGCGTTAAAAACCGGTTGAAACAACAACATATGGAGCGATTTGCTAAATAATGCAGGGAGGAAGAGTACAAGCAGAAACAGCCACAGTGAGATGTTTTATGAAGAGCTTCAGACAATTAGCACACAACAGGTAAACCACTTATTTTACTTTGCTGTGCTGTGTAATAGTGTTGTGGCTCGGCGTAACTACTCCTGGAGCGGAGCAGCGAACCCGCGTGCTGTGCACATAGCAGATGTCCATATAAAGAAATCCATCACAAACTGACGTCAGCTCGGGCTGAAAGTAGAAAAAACTGTTGAAAACTTGGCGTTCAGAGCAGTCTGAAGCTGCTGCTTTTCGCTCACAGGGATTACTGCTACATACTTTTACCTTGTTATTTGACACGTCAGCCACTTTTAACATGAATATCTGACATTGTGACATTATATATATGTCTGAAAATAAGGAAAAGCATAATACGTCCCCTTTAAAGATATCATTAAAAGAAACCTTAACACAGTGACAATGAGGAAAAATCTTGCGGGTGGCATCTCCTCTGGTCAGCGAATCGCAAAACTGCAAATTCTGGATTTCTTTTTTTTTTTTTTTGTGCAATACAGGTGACCATCATGGAGACACATATGACACAGTACAAGACAAGACAAAAGGGAGAACTAGCAAGACAAAAGGGAGAACTAGACTCAAAGAAATCAAAATAAAAAGGAGGGGAGGCAATAATACAACTGATAACAACAACAATATAACAGGGAGACAAAAAGAGAGGCTTTTTTGCAGGGCTGAGTTTTGTTCCAGAGTGAATTGTTCAGGTAAAAGATAACCACTGTGAGATGATGAGTTGTTTTCTGTTTTTCCAATTTAGTAAAATAGTTTTTTGGCAATAGTTAGGGCTACCAGTAAAGTTGATGTGATTTTGTTTTTTTTTGTGATGTCAAGTATGTCCAAGTGTACTAGTATGCACAGTGATGGGGATAGAAGGATGGTGCACCCAACATGAACATTGTTATTGGAAATGTTGGTTTTTGCCTTGATTGCAATCTTTAATTGGGTGCATTTTAAGTATTGCCCTTCCCCAACACCAATCTGTTGCATTAACTGTTGGAAGGTGAGTAGAGTATTATTTTCAAAGACGTGGTGTAGATGTATTATGCCTTTTTCCCTCCATTCAGTGGATTTCAAATTCAGTTCATCCCCAGGGTGCTCTAAAATCTACATTTTTTTATTGAAAGAACATCATCAAACAGTTACATAAAATAACAAATAACATAACAGGTCAGATAACAACACAACGTAAAGACAATAATTTAATGATGATCCATACGTGGTTTCAGCGATAGCAGTGTCAATAGCAACCGCTATAGTAACAATAGAAAGCCTGCAAAAATTTTTGCAATAACTATCAAACTAAACATCATATACATTCACTGAACAAAGATTATGAAAATAAAATGCACATTTTTTGCTAGAAATGTTATCAAAACGTATTTTAATGCCATACTATTTTAAAATATTGCATTTTCCATTTAGAAGAAAAAGGAATGGCAGCCCTTTTGTTGTTGTTGTTGTTGTTGTTGTTGTTGTTGTTGTTGTTGTTGTTGTTGTTGTTGTTGTTGTTTAAGCAGACAGAAACTTGACAGTTATGTGACATGGATGCAGGCCAATAGAAAACAATACACCAAAAAAAAACAAAAACAAAAAAAACAAAAACATAGTCATCTCACAATTTTAGAGCTGTCATTGTGAAACTAATATGTTTTGCGCTGTGGACCAACATAGCTATCACACATTTTAATATGAGACCGGGTTGCTGACTCTGTGAAGCTAACCTGCTCACTGGCAAGTTTTCTTCAACAAACCCTGAGTTTCGCTGTGTCTGCTGCCCCTGCAGAGTCTGAAGCAGATGTTGGACACAACGTTTCATTCGTCATTAATTCAGTCCATTCAAAGTGCATTCATTAGTGGAGGTTTACTGTATATCAGAATCAAAATCCCAGTTGGATATTAGTTTGATACACAATTACTATCTAGAGTTACTGTTTTTGTGTGCATCAGTCATTTCTTTGATTTGGCATCCAAATATTACACAGCATGAATTCACCCTCAGCTCAGGATAAAACTTCTGCATGTCCTTCTTTTCTTTCCTTTTTGTTTATAACACTGACTCTGTGCACATTGCTATCATGGACAGCTATTAGTTTGCTAGAGCAGTTCCTGCACTGAAATGTTCATTGCACATGTTACGACCCCTCCCTGTCTGCCTGCAGTGGTTGTTAAGGTAATGTGGTGACATTTGAGTAGGCCTCCACCAAGGTTGTATCTACCAGTCTGGTCTCATTGTCTCTTTCTCTCTCCTAGGTCCCACATCACTCCAGGGTTTGGGTTTGTTTTGACACTTTTTCCTGCATTCAACAGTAGCATACACATTCCTCACTCATCCATACAGCCCATTCATGATGCAGTTACTCTCCATACCTCATGCCTTTTGTAAATAGTTATGTTGTTTTATTTCCAAAAAAATATTCAATTGGCACTTTAACCTGACTTGACTCCCCTCTTTGTCACATGCACTGAGCCTTTTTGTGACACACATAGGGTCCTATTTTAACGATCTAAAGCGCACCGTCTGAAGCGCCTGGCACAGTGCATTTAGGTTGTGTCCAAATCCACTTTTGCTATTTTAACGGTTCAAAGAGGTTGTCCATAGTCTCCTAATTAATCATGGGTGTGTTTTTGGCGTAAAATACAATAAACCAATCAGAATCTGACAATAATAAAAATATAGATGAAAATAATAAAATGAAAATATATAAAAATATAAATATTTGAATTAGGAGTTTCTGCTGTCAGCCAAATGCATGATTTCCTCAAATTGCATTTGCTTACAAATATTGATGAAGAACATTACTGTTAGCCAAAGCTACATTGCATATGAAAACAATATCCTGAGATCTAACTATTTCAAACAGGGTCCACCCTTCAGGCAATCCCACTCAAGACCAAATTCTCACCTCCAGGACGTCCATGTTAAAATACACAAAGATGAAGACAAACACAGCCAGGAAAAGGAAGATGGCAGCAAACTTCGAACAGCAAAAGTTGACCACTGTTTCTCTACAAGCTCTGACCTTCATGATTGATGATCAGTCTTCATCTGTGGCTATAAAATGACACAAACAAACAGTGTTAATTGACACCTTGTTTAGCTGTATTTTTGTTAGTGATTACTTGCAAAAATTTAACCTGAGCAGTGAAATGATCTCTATACAAATAGTGTGGTAGGATTCCCTATCACTCATTTCTATTGAACTTGATCCAGTCACCCAGGACATTCCTCTGATTGATCAACATCAACCAAGGCCATAACCAAAGTCAGCAGCGTCACTCCCCTTGTAGTTTAATATGAGGATTCATTCCCAGGTGACCCAGTCATTTACCTGTTTACACAATATCTGTGGGTTAGTTGCCATAAATGGCTATTTATTAAAAACAGGAACTAATACTTCAAATAAGGGAGGAAGAGGAGAGAACAGACACACAGCCAGGAAATCCAACCACCCACTGGTAGAGTGCTGGGAGTATCCTATCTGTGAAAAAGGATAAAACAAATCAAACCAATTATTCAAATAAAAACACAACACTAACAAACCATTCCACTATCAACAATGACATCAACACAGTCCACACATGTGAATAACTGCTATGAATCATAGCAAAACATTACTAAATTCACTAGTGAGGACCATACCATCAACAAGAGCAGGATTAAGTGGTATTTATAGGAATGCTGGAAGTTGCGTAGTTGAGGTGTGGTCCTGCTCCTGAGACTTTGTTGGATAAGCTTCAAATAACCACAAGAGCACCATTACAAAATAGGTGCGATTCTAGATGAATACATTATGTACCTTGTATCACATATCTTTTTTAAAGCTTCTCGCCCTTCAATAAAAGTTAAAGTAAACCCACTGAATTACTATTTAATTATAAGTACAATATCTCGCTGTGTTTGCACTTCTACCGCTACCCTTACATCATCACTGCATGGGTCTTAGTGTCCCGTTGCTACAATAGCAAATGGTGTGTGAGTGTGAGCTGTGAAAATCTACATCGTCTAATGTAACTTCAAATTCAATCAACAGTTGCAGTCACATTTAGGTCTTAGACTTAACCTGTTATAATGTCACTGCAGGTACACGATGTGTCTGTCACTCAAATATTTGTGCTCTAAAATCTACATTTTTTTATTGAAAGAACATCATCAAACAGTTACATAAAATAACAAATAACATAACAGGTCAGATAACAACACAACGTAAAGACAATAATTTAATGATGATCCATACGTGGTTTCAGCGATAGCAGTGTCAATAGCAACCGCTATAGTAACAATAGAAAGCCTGCAAAAATTTTTGCAATAACTATCAAACTAAACATCATATATATTCACTGAACAAAGATTATGAAAATAAAATGCACATTTTTTGCTAGAAATGTTATCAAAACGTATTTTAATGCCATACTATTTTAAAATATTGCATTTTCCATTTAGAAGAAAAAGGAATGGCAGCCCTTTTGTTGTTGTTGTTGTTGTTGTTGTTGTTGTTGTTGTTTAAGCAGACAGAAACTTGACAGTTATGTGACATGGATGCAGGCCAATAGAAAACAATACACCAAAAAAAACAAAAACAAAAAAAACAAAAACATAGTCATCTCACAATTTTAGAGCTGTCATTGTGAAACTAATATGTTTTGCGCTGTGGACCAACATAACTATCACACATTTTAATATGAGACCGGGTTGCTGACTCTGTGAAGCTAACCTGCTCACTGGCAAGTTTTCTTCAACAAACCCTGAGTTTCGCTCTGTCTGCTGCCCCTGCAGAGTCTGAAGCAGATGTTGGACACAACGTTTCATTCGTCATTAATTCAGTCCATTCAAAGTGCATTCATTAGTGGAGGTTTACTGTATGTCAGAATCAAAATCCCAGTTGGATATTAGTTTGTTACACCAGTACTATCTAGAGTTACTGCTTTTGTGTGCATCAGTCATTTCTTTGATTTGGCATCCAAATATTACACAGCATGAATTCACCCTCAGCTCAGAATAAAACTTTTGCATGTCCTTCTTTTTCTTTCCTTTTTGTTTATAACACTGACTCTGTGCACATTGCTATCATGGACAGCTATTAGTTTGCCAGAGCAGTTCCTGCACTGACATGTTCATTGCACATGTTACGACCCCTCCCTTTCTGCCTGCAGTGGTTGTTAAGGTGTGGTGACATTTGAGTAGGCCTCCACCAAGGTTATATCTACCAGTCTGGTCTCATTGTCTCTTTCTCTCTCCTAGGTCCCACATCACTCCAGGGTTTGGGTTTGTTTTGACACTTTTTCCTGCATTCAACAGTAGCATACACATTCCTCACTCATCCATACAGCCCATTCATGATGCAGTTACTCTCCATACCTCATGCCTTTTGTAAATAGTTATGTTGTTTTATTTCCAAAAAAATATTCAATTGGCACTTTAACCTGACTTGACTCCCCTCTTTGTCACGTGCACTGAGCCTTTTTGTGACACACATAGGGTCCTATTTTAACGATCTAAAGCGCACCGTCTGAAGTGCCTGGCACAGTGCATTTAGGTTGTGTCCAAATCCACTTTTGCTATTTTAACGGTGGAAAAAATGGTCGCTGGCCAGGCACACGGTTCAAAGAGGTGGTCCATAGTCTCCTAATTAATCATGGGTGTGTTTTTGGCGTAACATGCAATAAACCAATCAGAGTGTCATCTCCCATTCCCTTTAAAAGCCAGGTGCACTTGCACTTTGGCGGACTGCTATTATGATGGCGCATTTGCCAAGTAGTAAGAAGGAACACTTCTCTGCAGAGGAAACGGATCTGCTTGTGCGCTTTCACAGCGCACGATCCATAACAAGCACACTGGCCCCTGCTGCTCCCGAACCCTCCCATGGCCCCAGACCACCAGTTTAAGATTCTGTTCATTAATTTGTTTTTGTAATTTGTATTTTCGTTTGGTTTTTGAAAAGGTTTATTTTTTGAATTACAGATTACAGATCTTTAAAATTGTTTTGTCCAGTCATGGAGTAACAAGTAAAATCAGCAGGGTATTAATTGTTGAAAGTATGGAAACCTGATCACTGTATTCTCAAAAATGTTAAAGAATATTTCTTATATATTGTTCAAAAATTAAATCATTAATTTTAATAATGTAAAGAATCATCAACACAGTTATCAGGACTTGCTCAGCTCTCCAAGGTGCTGCTGCTGCTGCTAGCAGCAGCTAGAAGCTGTCCAGATTTATTTCCTTCTTTAGTTTAATAATTGTTTTCACCTCATTTATTTCCTCATGTGTTCCTCATGTCATCATGTATTGATGCGGCAGGAAAGTCGATTTGTGTCTGATCCGTTGTTGTCCGTCTGTCCACGTGTATTGCCACAATTTGGTCATATAATTAGACAATTTTATCCGTCATTACTGTGATTAGTTAATTCTGATAAATATTATGCCTAACCATTATGACATGTATTTTTTAAAATATTTTGATGTACACAATAATAATCTTTCACATTGTAATTCTTTTATTTGTAATCTTTTGCATGTCTGTGTGCTGCTGCGCCTCCTGTGTGTAAAAGCAGAGTGTATGTTGTTCACCCGCCTATGTAGGCGCATATTACTGTCTTGATAATGCGCCTTTAAAATAACAGTGTAACACTGCGCCATTGACTTCAGACCAGGTTTTTGTTGGTCCATAGTGCAATTGCTCTCTGCTGCCTCAAGTTAGCAATGCGCCAACAATGAGCCTGACCACACCTCATTTTAAGACCAACATGCCCATGGGCGCTCTGATGGGTGCAAGTGCATTTGCTATTTAAACAACGTGGGCGCTGGACTGGAAAATGACAACTGCGTTGGTCTTAAACTAACAAAGACACTTGCGTCGCGCTTGGCACTGCTTTGTGCCGTGCGTAAGGTAGGGCCCATAATGTGTAATCTCAGTTTAAATAATGATAAAAAAATGTATGAAGCTTTAGACAGAAGATCAATGAATAATTTTCTCTGTCACTCAAAATATGATTGTTCGCAGTGATTGAACATTTTGATTACAGTTTTCATGTCATTTTGGAGATTATATTAATGTGAGTGAGCAGGATTGTGGTGCATCTGCAAACTAAATGTAATTTGAAAGTGAGTATTTTAAATGCCTATAATCTGTTTGTGTTTCAACAGCATTTCAGTGACTGTTTAAATTTACTACATTTGTTAAAATACTTGAAAAAAAGTCACTGAATGCTGTTGAGCCAAGATCCAAATAGATGTCTAAAACTCCGAGTTTTCCATCTAAGGGTTCATCGACTCAGAGTTCAGGGTTGGGATCATAGTTTGTTAAAACTGCTTTCTGGAATAGACCCCTGAAGTGTATCCTCCTGGTCAGCAGGTGTGGTGGAAAACTGCCTTCCCATGATGAATGTGCCAGTGAGACTGCAAAGATAGCATTATGCCAATAAATGAAGTTTATAGATTTATAAACAAGGTTCAGGAACAGAGACCACGCTGAGTACACATCCCACTTCCGCACTACAAAGTATTTAAGCACACCCCATTCATTCTTCTCCCCTCGTCTCAGTTGCAAGTGACCCGTGACAGGGTCGCATCGCAAACGCTTACCCCTCGCCCGCGTTCCTTGGATCACGTTACCCAGCAATACCATCCACGACTCGCAGTACCAACAAGATACCTCCTTCACCACCACATCCACGCAGAGGCCGTTTACACCGCTGCTCCTCAGAAGAAAAGCTACTCCCTCAGACGCCACACTGCTGATCAGCTGGGACCCATACACACCCATGTTATAGCCGATTCTGACCCGGCTCGTTTTCCTTCAAGCAACATCTTCAACCAGACACTCACTCACCTACAGAGTGCCCCCAAACAGACGGACACACCGCTCCAGCGAAACAATAGCGTTGACAAACTTTTCCAACTCTACAGAAACTTTTTCCTCACCTCTCCGGCCGGCAGCTCAAATCGTCCCGCTCTTCCGGGTTCACCGCCTAATGCTAACCCGACGCATGCCGCACACCGATGTCGTCACCACGCTGCCCGCTACAACGGAGCCCTGACTCTCCAGCTCCGGCCAGGGCACACTCCACTTTCTTTTCTTCCCTCCTTTTTTTAAAATTTTATTTTCCTAATTAACCCTTCATCCCATTTTCCTGCTTATTTATTAAGTGCTCGTGTAACTCCATGGTTCATACTAACTCACTTTTCTGTTTTCATGTTTCTTCGTTAACGCTTCTACTTCTCTTCAGGAACTCTCATCCTCTTCTCTCCAAACAACGGACCATCGATCATCCCCTAACTCTATCCTTCCTCCTTTTCCACCCTACTTTTACCCTCACCCTTTCATTTTTCATCCTTACCTCCTTCACCCCCCCCCCCCCCCCCCCCCCCCCCCTTGTTTTTGTTTGTTCTTGTTTGTTTGTTTGTTTTTTCTAACCCAACCGGTCAAAGCAGATGGCTGCCCACCTAGAGCCAGGTTCTGCTTGAAGTTTCTTCCTTTTAAAGGGGAGTTTTTCCTCACCGCCGTCGCCAAGTGCTTGCTCACGGGGGAATTGTTGGGTCTCCATTAATTAAAGAGAATGGTCTAGACCTGCTTTACGCTAAAGTGCCACGTGACGACCTCGTCGTCATTCGGCACTATATTATAGAATTGAATTGAGTTCCCCACCCTTCATCCCTCCAACCCTCACCCCTTCATCCCCCGTGCCTCCCTCCAGACTTTCTATCTTTTCCTCCTATATCACTTCAGCTTCCATCCTCCCATATTATCCATAAAACAGCACCTTTTCATTCTTCGCTTTCTAGCCACAGCCGACATGGCTCACTCAAATCCATCCATTCTACCTTTATCTGAATCTCAAGGCACCATGGAGGGTGTGCCCTCACTCTTTCATTGTCGTCAACCGACTATATAAAATGCTTCAACACAACGAATCATCTCCAATACAACCATTCATCATCAATTCAGTGCTCCAGTCAGCCTCTATTCCCCCACCACTAGTTCATGACATCAGTGGGCCACGGAGCTTCCTTCTTCCGACCCACTCCATTCGGTTAACTCCAAAGAGCCATCCAGACCATCAGTTTTCCTTTAAACGGTTATCCCACAGTTCACCCCACACCCAACCATCTCCCCCCTTTTCCCCCTTTCTTCGACTCCCTTCATGCAGCAGGCTTTGCAGGTCCTGACAGTCTCAAGCCCCATCACAGGCTACTAAAGTCTTGACAGCTAGAGCTCATCGCAGGCCACGCACTTCTCTTCTCGCTTCCGACGGCCATCGTACCCATCCAGGTGCATCACGCCCGTCGATGCCCACGTACAGTATCCTTCATTCAGTGGTGCCTATGTTAGGTGCAGTGGCCCTCAGAACCCCACCAAGCACGGTCCATGACACCACTATATCCTAAAGCACTAATTGCCATTAACTCCAAAGAACCATCTCAACCGCCAGACCATCCATTTCCATCCATTTCGTACGTGATTGTCCCACAGTTTCCACCAAGTCCTGACACTCGACCCTTCCGGAGACAACCACATTGCCTGTTCTCGCAACATGAGCACTGACTCAGCGTCTCTCTCTGTTTCCGGGGTTATAGCAGTTTAGGTGGTTCACCTCCAGTCGGCCACCTCAACTGCCCCCCCCCCCCGTCATCATCGAAGCCCTTCTTTGGGGGCAAAAGAGGTCTTAGTCATCCTCGTTCCCACGCTATATCGTTGCTAACCATTATAAACAAGAAATCCTCAAGGACATCATATCCAGCCTCGCTCCACACTTCGGCATGTTATCCAAAGGTCAGTAAGGCCGAACCCAGCCTTAAGTCGAAGCGCTTGCCCCCGACTTCATCATCATCATCATCCTGGCCTGCTATGCCAGAATTCCCCGTACAGGCCACCTGCCTCCCTACCCTGACAAAGTCGTAGAATCCACGTCTCTACAGACGTTCTACAGCATGCAACGACGTCTGATATTCCCATTCATTCTTCGGAGACAAGGACGCCACTCCCAGACACCCTCATATTTAACCTTAAGCAAGCAAACCAACCAGCTCGGCTTCTCTTGCCCCACTTTTTTTTCACGTAAATTCTTATTTGAGCCTTCAGAACAATTCAAACCTACATAAACCAGAGGCTAGCCCACCACGCATATCCACAAGACCCGCTCTCCACCGCCAAACCAGGCGAGTTGCCACATGTTCCTGGTTGCAAACCTGCAAGTTTTGCACAAGTCGGCGATTTCTCCAGAACCATACTCCAGCCACATTCTTGAACACATCTCTGCATGAAGTTCTGTTTGGGGGCTCTATCCAGGCGATGGATCGGAGAGACAGTTTCCCCACTCAGAGTCTCAACCTCTCCCCCCTGTTCCCTCCTACCTCCCTACTGTCGGCAGTCGTCGTCCAGTCGACATACCATACATCCATCATCGTCCCTTAACCCTCCATTCTATGTTCCTCAACTCTCACACCTCACCCCTTTCCTCTCCCCATCACTTCATCCCTCCATCCCTAATCCTTCATCAGGTTCTCCAACCCATCCATCAACATATCAGCTCTCTTTCATTATCTCAATTAAACTATTGAAATCTAATGTTCTCGGTGTGGTCTCAGTTAGTGAACAGACAGTTCCCAGGGAGTTAGCAAGACAGCTAATCTGTGTTATAGCATTTTGGTTTTCTGTGTGAAATGATTAAAGGCTGCCAGGTCCATTTTTAGTGAAAAAAAAAAGAAAAGAAAAAGGTGGAAGATGCTGAGACAGTAATTTTTAAGATAAGTCACACTTGTATTATCACCAAAGCGTCAAGGTCACTTATGAACCTCAGAAATAATGACCAGATGGTTGAATATAATGAAAAAGGAGGTGGAGACTAGAAAATAAGCTCCACGATAGGAGGAGTTATGAAAAGTATATAATATGAGGTTTTATGATTTTGCATCAGGTTTTTTTTTTTGTCCCAGGACAAAGAAGCCGTGGGTTGCTCTGTATCTCTTTATGTACAGTAAACCTATTCACATTGAACTCTACCAGCTTCCAGTGTATTTTTTGAGTTTTTCTCTTATAAGTTTTGAGTTTAATACTAAGTTGTGGGTGACCTGAAGATTTATTGGGCCATTTGAAGATTTTTCCACGACACAGGGAAGTCTGTTTTCTTTGCTTGACATTGGGTAATGATTCTTTTTGATGCCTTTTCTACTTAATCACTCACATAGGCCACTCCTCAAACATGGTGCTTTTTTTTGTCACAACAATTGCCTCAGTGGTCTTGATTTTCCTTAATCTGCTCCTCTGTCCTCATCTCCAGTCAGGGGCAGAGCCAAACGTTGTAAACATTCAGGGCTTAGCCCAAACCTTTTTTTAGTTAGTCAATCTCTGGACATGTCAGTCACATCCTTGTTAGTTTCACTTTATGACTGCTGTTCCTCTTTGTTAAACTCTTTGATATTACTTTCATATTCATACAATAAAGTCACTTTTTTTGCAGTGTTTTTATAATTATTCATTATTTTTGCCTTTAGAGGAGGAAATAATAATTTCCATCCTATCTTTGGCATTTAAATGAAATGGTGGGTGTGCTGAAACTAACACAGAAAAAGTATACTGACACATAAAGTTGGGCTTCTCTTACCAATAATTTAGGATTAAAGTGCCTCAAATTATTTCTTGTGGAAAATTCATCTAATGCCTGGAATAAGTAAGCTAAGCCATTTTTATCACACTTTTCTTACTTGTGTGGCTGTAAAAATGTATAAAATCACATTACTCTTCCTTCAAATTTCCAAGTCACAGCTATGCCACACTTTGAAGGCAAAGCCCTACTGCCTAAAAATTACGCTTTAACTCTGTTAGTCAGAGGGGAGGAAGTTTTTACTGGAACCTACAATAAAAGGGGTTCAAGGTGGGTTTAGTAACAAAAATGTGTAGGTCAAAGGTTACTGAATGACCGTGATAGTATTTTGACATCTGCTTGCTTAGTAATATGAGATCTATCTAACTCACAGGCCTTGTTGTGTTGTCATGGGAATCTTTTGAAACATTTAAAAGGAGTGTGGTTTAATGTTCAGGCTAATAGGTGTGAGGCTGAGGACTTTCATGGCAAATAATACAGAATGTACACAGTGCTTTTCCAATGATACTAAGAGTAAACATCAAAAAGCATACGGAAAATGTGCATCATAAACTGTGAATCAAGTACATAAAGACTTGAATTTTCATTATCTGACAGATCCTTTTCTGTATATTTGACTTTCAGACATGATGGGCATTGGCAACTGTGGCTAACAAATGCTAATTAAGATGGATGAGAAAACCTCCAATGTCAAGAAAATACTGATTTATTTTTGTTAATGAAGATTTATGTCATATTTTATATTATTTGTTTTTTTAAGCTGAAATTTGAATCTCATCATGTGTATCATGTTATTCCTATTTCTATACTTGTATACTGCCACTAGATGTCACTGTTCCTATATTTGTATGATTTTTCTAAAACATTAGAAGTGAGGTTTCTCACAGATGATCCTGTGATAAACCTACATTCAAATATAACAAAACATCTAACATTCAAATATAATAAAACATCTAATTTAACAGTCTGATTTAACAAATCATCACATTTCAAGCAGAGTTTATTACAAGTCACAAGCTTCAGATGTTGTGACTGTACTGATCACCTAACAATTCCTGCTCATAGACAATTCTAGTTCATAGCTAACCCACCTTTAATTTTCACACTGCATATGGCCTCTATATGTTTACTCATGACTACTGTTTATGTTTACTCATGACTAATGTTTTCTCTTAACTTACAACCCTTAAAAACAGTGAACTGTATTTTTAGCTGACTTTAACAATATTTTTCTTTGATTAAGTAATAGTTTTAGGTGGCTACATTGCCCAACACTAACAAAATAAACTAATAAATAAAACAAACACCCTTAAGGTACCACTTGCATAGAAGTTTGAGAGCACACATTGCTCTACACTGCACATAACACAGTACACATGCCAGTTACAGTTACAAACTTAGAGTTTATTAAATGCATTTAATAGATTCAACAAATGAATGATGGAAATGTGAAAGAAGAATTGTAGGTCAACAGTTTACAATATAATCATTTTTGTTATTATGACTTTCACTTCACAAAAGTAGACAAAACACAGACTTTTAAAACAAAATAATAAATTATGGCTCTGCGCAATATTGTATGGAAAGACACGTCATGAGAATATTAACAAGTACCTCCTGTATTAGTGGTAGGGCATTGCTTCCTCCGGCTATCAGCTTCTGCAGATTAGAGGTCTGCAAGCCTGTTTGGTCCCAGCGGGTCCGACACACTGAGTTGATTCAGGTCAGGCTCGCACCAATTTTTTTTTTTTTTTATTAGATCAGGCTCAGGTCGGACTCAGGCTCATTTAACTCCTCTCCTTTCACTGTGCCCATACACAGATGTATATGTGCATACATTATATGATAGTTGACTATTCAGAAAATCAGGGAGAAGTTGGAGCATTGTTCTTCATTTTCTGTAAATTTACATTAAAGAAAGGTAGGCCATAAATCTCTATATACTTATTTGCTGCTGGATTACGTAGCTTTGTTTTATTCTCTACTGCATGCTTATGCTTATCTGTAATAGACAGTCGATATAATATTTGTGGGCATGATTGTCAGTGGCACTGGTTGTTATGTTTGAGGCCTATAATAAGTTTATTTCAAAAGTTTGATTAAATAAAGTATGACATTTTGCATTAATAATGCTTCATGTTTCTACGACAATGCAGACAAAATATGTGTGGCTCAACAGAGTATCCACATGTTTGTGTTGATTAGTGAGCGCGCATCAGAGAGAGCTTAAAGTGATATTGGTGTTGGTCTCGGGTTGGGCTTGGGCTGGAAAATTGCAGACTTTGTCGGGCTGGGGCCAGGCTAGGGCTTGTACACACCAAGCCAGAACCGGGCTAGAGCTGGAGTTTTTGGCCCTTGCAGGGCTCTACTGCAGATGACATAGTAGCATCATGGTCCTCATTATCTACACACAAAAACAATATTAAGAAAAGTCCCACCCAGACTTATTCTGAGGCAAATGCTAGAAAGATGTGTGTGTGTGTGTGTGTGTGTGTGTATGATTGTAAAGGTGAAGAAAAAAAATTTACATACAGATATCTGACACTTGTAGATAGGCTATGTTACTAACTATTTGGCAGGTATTATGCTCCCTTACACAAAATCAGTCAACTAATGTATTATTGTATCACAAACATTTGATAGCAAAGAACAGGCGAGTGAAATCAATTTACAGGTGATTATCAATAAATAACCATCATGACCAATGAGCTGTGGCATGTTGCATTGCTTCATTAGTGGCAGGGCATCGCTTCCTCTGGCTATAAAATTCTGAGGTTGCAGATGACATAGCAGCATCATGGTCCTCATCATCTACACACGAAAACAAGTCAACATTGTATTAACGTTACTGGTATTTTTAGGCAAGTTGAAGGTGGATAAAAACATGCATCATCAGAATCGAAGACAAGCTTCACCAGGGCAAAACGTGAGTCGATCACCCAGCACTGCATCCAGTTCATTAAAAAAGGGACAAGTTACCCTGCCCCTGCCACTTTTCTTCTTGTTGTCCTTGGCATTTCTGTATGCCAGTTTAATGTGTTTAATATTTCGTTTTCATTCATTGGTGACATTGCAGCCAGGACTGGTTGTAGCTGTTTTCCACCAATTGCTTAGCCATTGCTTCATAAATGGCACGGTTGCGATATAATTGCCAAGTTTTGCTTGTATACTTTTGTTTACAAATTGAGAGCAGACACTTGGTCTCATCTTGACTCCATCCACGAGTGTCTTGAATATCCATAGCTTTCTTGCTGCTTTCTTGCTGCTTTCTTGCTGCTTTCTTGCTGCTTTCTTGCTAGTAGTTGAAAATGGACCTGTGTAAAATTTTCACATATATATACTATGTACAAATATATATATATATCATAATCCTCTATTCATACATCACTTCTTAGACAAGGCAGATAGAGAGAGCAGCCAGCTGTCCTACCTTCTCCGGGTCAGGTCAACCTCTCCTCGTGGTCGTTGTCACGAGAACCAGTATAGGAACCAGATTGGCTCGGTCCACCAGATCGTTTACAGATGACCTCACACATTACAATCAATTTTTAAGGATGCCATGTGTTTGAGCCGCAGACCTCCATTTAAATGAGCAAATTTTAATTGTGCTATTGTTTGTGTAGAGAAAGAGATCTACATCTAATAAAATATAAATGCCAAACTTTACATGTGATTTTTTTTATATCTGTTTGTGTGTATGTTCACTAGTACTGTACTGTATGTATACTACATATATATGTGTGTGTGTATGTGTGTATATGTGTGTGTGTGTGTGTGTGTGTGTGTGTGTTTAATGGAGGAAGGTGACCCATCTGTACATAAGATTTTAGATTTTTTAAATTCTGTATTTAATTCTGTGCTGGGCAGAAATGTACTGCTGCAGTCTGGGACATGGGCTGCTCCATTATTTATTAGAGAAGTACAACAGATTCCTTGTACAATCCACGAATGGAATTCAGTAAGGCAAAAATGCTGCAAAATTGTGACAAATCAGTAGTTTGCCCTGTCTTGACAGAGGAGACCTCAGTCATGTCTCCAACATTCCTACCATTCCTACCACCTGTCTCTTCATACAATATCCTAATTAAGAGTCTCTCCTAGAACCATGTATTTGTCCCGAAGCGTCATAGTATGGATGTCACCGTTTGGTGCATGCAGTCATTCGAAGAATACTCAACAACCCTAACAATTACTGTCAATAGTTTAATAATCCACATATTCAGAAATGCAGAACAATAATTCTAGAGCATGTGTTCCAACCAGAACGTTTTGGCAGCGCACCACTCAGTTGTAGCATGGATGTATGCTAGAACCCCAAAAAACAGATAAATTCCCCATAACAATGTAACAGAGACAATTGTACAGCAGTATTATGTAACTACAAGAAATCTGTAAATAGTTATAACCTGATGTGCTACTCCGCCTGGGTCAATATGTGGATTGAGTCTCAGTTTCTGTGTCCCGACGTTCACTTCTGTGGGTCCCCCTCCCCTATAAATGATGTCTCCCGCCCTTACCTCTCCCTTTTTTTATTGTACACCATGGGAGAGGTAAGCGACATTGTGGTCTTCCTGTTAAATTACGGTTGTGAGTTTATTTGTTAGCTTAAACTTGTGCAGTCTTCCAGTCTAGCCGGCCTTTTGGGGGCATATGTAGGATAAGAGGACGTCGATCATATTCTTAATAATGGGAGGTTGTGGATGGAGGCTGTGTGGCAGGTGGTGGGCCAAGACCATCTCCCAGGCGTCCAGCACACGAACATTCAGTCCTTTGAACATGGCCCTGAGCACCTTGTCACGCTGCAGCGAGTACCAGTCACTGTTGGTCAACGTCTCATAAAGAGACAATGCTTTGAGATTTGCAGTACGGATGACGACCAGCGTACCTGGAGCCCTGTCCAGCAGGCGCACCACCGCCCTGTGGATGCTCCGCAGCCGCTGGATGTAGAGCTCGATGGGGAAAGTGCTGAAGTGAGA
Organism: Thunnus albacares; assembly: GCF_914725855.1. Taxonomy (NCBI): domain Eukaryota; kingdom Metazoa; phylum Chordata; class Actinopteri; order Scombriformes; family Scombridae; genus Thunnus; species Thunnus albacares. The sequence continues at coordinate 20,442,051 of NC_058128.1, read as the reverse complement.
CCAGATGCCAAGAACAACAACGGTGTTGATACCTCCAACTAAATCATCTAGTTCATTGGCAATGTAGCGCAGCTCTTTGGTTGGGACATTGACAAAACGGATAGGGGGACCGTGGCAGCGGTACGTCACCAGAATGTTGTTTGCATAGTCTAAGGCCATAAAGGGCCCAACTTGCTTCAGGTTGTGCAGGTTAAACTCCTTGAGATCTAAAAGTATTAAAGAGGAAACACAGTTGGGACACATTAATAATGTTCACACTGCAGCTTGAACTGTTGTCAGAGATTTCTGTTTATTAACTACCTGGTAGTGCTGCATTGAGGTGTTCAAACCACTGCCTGACGGTAGAGTCTCCATACAGGTGGACCACCTTGCCTTTCAGACATTGACTGATAGCAGGGGATGTGTTGAACTGGCGGACTGGGGTGCCACCTAAGGCTTGCCACGTATCGTGGTAGTAATAGCCAGAGGGTCCAGACTTCACACTGCTGCTCTTTACCTCTGGTTGACCTGAGAAGAAGTTAAGGCATTATAGCTGGCATTATTCTATATTTTTCCTATTGTCAGAACATCCCACTAAAAGATTAAAACCAACATTAGGCTTGTAAAGGTAATGGTAGGTTGTTTGTAAATGTTTCTCCTCGCCTTTTTTTACTTGTAATTGTCTGAAGCACATTAAAGTTTGAATTATTGTTACAGGCAGAGGTTGAAGTAGTGAAAATTCTGCTTTACCTTTCATTTTTGGCAACACGTTGACATTTGCCAATCCTGAAGCCTTAATGGAGACTTTCATGTTGACACCACTGAAGAAAAAAACATGCATAATTAAATACTCATATGTAGCAGACAGCTGTTTTCAGCAAAAAGCATTGATAAACCAATTGCACACTATTTGCCTAGCACCGATTGAATATATATTTATATATATATAGAAACTCTAAATGATTGCTTATGTTGCTCTGTGTAAATACACAATTGTTTGCTGACAAGTACACCATGTCAACAAGGTTTAGAAATAAAATGTAATAACCAAACTATTTTTCATGCAGAGACTAATGTATATTCCTAAAATGGTCCAGTACATGCAGAGATGCTGCATTCGTGTCACAAAAGAAGAAAAGTTGACATCTGCTACAGCTTTGAAATGTGTATCTTTATGTTTTTTAAAAGACCACATCCTAAATACATGGTTAAAATGTGAATTAGAATATAACTGAATAACAACAAAATAACAACATTAAACTGGAATATTTGCATTTTCTGAAAAAAATGCGTGTGAGAGCTGGAGGCTGTTAGCTGCTGCAGCTGCAAGCTGCTGCTCCAGCAGCAATTTTAAAAAATCTTGTAGCGCCACCTACAGGTGAAATTGTATCAAATGCAACAGACTTGCTCAGCACACCCATCTGTACAACTTTGCTAAATTTGATTACCATGGAATATTACATTTAGGAGATATGGCAGTAAATAAGTAGTATGGTGTTGTTTCACTTAAGGCCACAAAGTAGGGGTATTGGTGCCATGCTTCAATATGTCATGGGCATTCTCATGAAGAACTTGTGTACCAGGTTTAATTTTATTAAAGACAACAGAATTGCAGAAACTGTATCAAATGTTACACATTTGTGTATTATGGCTGTATGTACAACATTCCCTAATTTGGTTGCAATCCAATTTAGCATTGAAGAGTTATGGCCCGCTAAGGGCATCAGAGTCATGCCTTCGAAAGTTTGATCACCAATTCCAGACAAACTGTAAGTGATATCTTAAAACAAGCTCATAAGTTTTGTTCAGGGTCATCTAAATATGGTATGTACCAAGTTTGGTAAACATTACATGAAATATGTGCCAAATGAAGCAAAAGATGTGTCTACCAAAAAATCAAAAATAATCAAAAATGGCGGAAGATTTTTCCAGGTGCAAATGAGCGTGGCCTATGTCATTCGAATCAGCTTTATCCAAGTAACATGCTGTACAAATATTGTTTTGCCACGCCACACGGTTTATGAGTTATTAGCCAAAACATAAAACACGTACAGCATACATCTCCTTACCAAGATGTACATTTTGACATTGAAACAAAGTTTGTATGGCAAACAGTACAGAAGTAGATAGACGCCAAAAACAAAAGCGAAATAATAATAAAGAAAGCAAAGATAACATTGTGAGAGCTGCAGCTCTCACACCATGAACATAAACTAAAGTGAATCAGGCTTATTATTTGATTTGTATCATATGCACTCTTGAGATTTCCACCAAGGAGATACATAGTATTTATTTATTATAAGTCAAACAAAATGCCAGTCCTGTCTCTTTGCTCCTTTACCTTTTAAAGAGTTTTTCCTCCTTGGCCTTGAGTTTTTGATTGAATCCTCCCTTGGAGTGGTTGATAATGGCGTCACAGCTCAGCTTCTTTGGCTTGTAGCAGAATCATGGATCACCTGTGTGGAGGTCAGTGTAGTTGCACAGTGGTTGCTGGGTTGGACGCAGGAAGACATTACAGGTGGTAGTTTCAAAGACTGAGCCTGAGCGGAAGACGCTGTGGAAATAAACCCTATCCGGCTGCTCTCTGGTCAACCTTTGCAGCACCGTGACAGCCTCACTGGGGTGAACCAGTGTCACCTGATAGGACAGAGAACCACAGTTCAAATTTCATACCCATTACTTGAAACCATGTCATAGCAGTAAAGATAATTAAAGTGAACACTACTTAAAGTTGCACATTTCATTTCAGGTGTAAACCAGATTGATCTCCAGATACTCATGTCTGGAGAACTAACCATTCATTTACCCCTCCCCTGAGCAGTGATTGTCCAAATCATAGTTCAGCAACCATAACTAGGCACAGAGGACCTGTCAATCTTTGAATTTCTCCACATGGTGAAGTGGTGTGCATGGGGTTGTAGTGAGAGCTATACTCGACATTTAAAGAGTTTGCAAGGTGCTCTCTTTTTTAGAGTAAAAGCTTAAGAAATGAATTAGTGTGTTTGTCTGCTCTAATGTGATTTGCAAATGTTAGCATGTCCGGCTAATGAGCTTACTACCTACAGTAGTAACCCAGCATTACCTAAAGGACAAGGAGCATGTCATACTACATTACTTTTGGGGGTTGCAGGTTACATTAAAAAAGTCCACTGAACATGATGCCAGCTGCAGCAAAGCCTCCCACTGATATTTGTAATTTTGTTATCTTTGTTTGAAAATTTTTCCAATTTTTACTGCTTTTTAATACAACTCACCATACAGTTTGTAATATTTGTCAAAAAGTCTAGAATAAACAGTAATTCATATCAGCTGGTCCAGAGTATGGCACATCAAGCTGGCATATAGAAATCCTAATCATCAAGTGATCCACTACAATTTTTTCATGAGGATGCACCTAAAAAGGCTTGCCAGGGTCTCATTGAATGATTCTTCTAAATGCTCAAATTTTCCCAAACTCCAGGCACACAGGTATGATGTGGAAGTCCACAGAGGTTGATAGCTTTTCTCCTGCTCTGCTTTTGTGAAATGATGACAAAGGTTTAGATCCATCTGTTTCTCATTGCTGTATTATGTTAGTTGGTTTATACGCTGCCAATAGTTGCCACTTGATGGAAGAAACCTTTTTCTCAATATGTCAATGGCATTTATTACTCTTGGACATACATACATAAGTTTATATTTTCCACTAACATATTAAATGATGCTAAACAGGATAATATTTCTCAGATCAAATCTTTGATTGCTGAATTGGTTTAGCACTTCTCAATCCTGTGCTAGCAATCGAATCTAGACTATAGTAGAGTGGTTATCTTGATTTTGATAAGAATGATTGACAGCATACAGAAGAATCTAACCATTGCATGAAATAAAGGACCCGCTGTTTTGAAAATTACTAAGGATTTTGAGTAGTAAATCTGCCCCTGGTATTATTGCAAACTGCATATGCTTCATACAAGAACAAAAAGTTGACAGGCCTAGCAACAGTAGCTGAGTAACAGTCACAATCATATTTAACATCATATTTTTTAGCATCACCTCAACATGTGCGTTTCCCTCCCAGAGTAAAGAAAATACAGCAGAGTAGGAGTCATCGAGATGATCCAGCACTTGCCCAACCACACCTGCACCAAGTGCTCGGTTGTGCAGACGGGCAAGTAAGACATCTCCCCCAGACTTCTTAGGACGACCCTGGAAATCATACATTTTGATCAGAACTTCCAGCTGATCCCCTACATGCCACTGTCGTCCACTCTCCTCCAGGAGAATAGTGAAGGTGCTGTGGGCAGGATCGCTGGTCTGCTCCAGGGAAAGAGGATCTGGCAGGGATGGAGTTTCAGGCCAAGCAATGGAGTCTAATAGTAGGCGTTCCTCCAGAGCATCTTCAGGGGATTGTGGCCGGAAGTTGTAGAAGTGGTGTTGCAGGTGAGGTCTCGTGACAGGAAAGGTGGTGATCACCTTATGCTGAAACTGGGAGGGGGGTCAAGAGAGTGATGTGACAAAGTTGTATATCAAAAAAATTATAATGTAAGACAAATGAACTAAATGAAACAAAAAGACTGTTTTTCCTGCCCCACATCAGAAAATCACTGAATATTTGTAGGGGTTGATGAAAGAAGCTGATCAAACACTCAGTGATAACAGCAACATGAAAAAGAGAAAGGAAGGAAAACTACAGTCAGAATATCCTTACAGTCCATTTCAGTAACAACTATAGCAATAAATAAATGTTACTTTTCATATTTCTTGTTACAGACAGGTATACAGGTTGACAAATTTAAGGTGTGCTATTTATCAGAGAGCAATTTTTCTCCTTTAAAAAAAACTTTCTTAATGAATTTTCAAATGAGGACAATGTTACTGTTAATATTTAACGCAACTTAAGTGTTCATACTGGTTATTCTGGTGGAAAACTAATGTAGTTTTGATTTTCCTCCTCATATAAATCTCAGAAGTGAAGGTACAAATATAATGTTAAATTGGTCTAAAATGTCTGTAACAATACTCTTTCTATGCATTGGGTTTTCATTGTGGAAGTACTGTATTTGTTTCCACTAAAGAATGTTGCAAAAAACAAACATTTCTGCACTGAACTCATGAAAAGACCAAACCCAACAATGAATTGATCCTACTAACAAGTATTGTCCATGTAGCCTTGGCCTGATATATGTGGATTATTCCTCTGTTTCATAGAGCTCAGTTGTTGCCCAAAAACGATTAAAAACACATCAGTGAGCCACACTGTTGCACTGGGTGACATGTTCTTTTATTACCATTAACATGGGCATTGTAGTTCATTTTGAATTAACATCTTCATGTGCACGTCATACACTGTTCTGCTGCCATAAATACTCAGCAGTGCAGCAAATGCATATCTATCTATGGTTGAGAATAGTCCCCAACAAACTAAAGCAGTTTTGCAATGGGCCTGGGTTGTTATGATTTAGCTGTGCCATGATGACACGCGTTTCCACTACACCCTCACAGCAGGGGCAAGCCGCACCACTTTGGTCCTGCATACTATCAGGGCAGCAACTCCCACCAACAGAGCCATGCCATCAGTACCTGATTGTCTCAAAAATATGTCTTTATGCAAGCGACAATAGAGAAGGGCATTTAAGAGTAACAGCATCAGCTTTAGCTCAGTGTGACTACCCTGCATAAGGGGAAAAAAGCTGTACATATTTTTGACCTGCTTTTAAAGATTTACATGTACGTCTTCAGTAGAAACTACTGTGCTTGGGGCTCAGAGCCATAGACAGGGTAGGGAATATATTGAGAAAAGGACTAACACATTGTTGGTTTTGGTCTTTTGAAAGGATTTATTGACAATAAGAAAAAAATATAGATGGGAATAATAAAATGAAAATATATAAAAGTATAATTATTTGAAGTTTCTGCTGTCAGCCAAATGCATGATTGTTAGCAAAAGAACCATTTTCCTCGAATTGCATTTGTTTAGAAATATGAATGAAGGACATTACTGTTATCCAAAGCCATATTGCATATGAAAACAATGTCCTTAAATCTGACTATTTCAAACAGGGTCCACCCTTCAAGCAGTCCCACTCAAGACCAAATTCTCACCTCCAGAGCATCCATGTTAAAAAGAAAATAGATGAGGACAAACACAGCCAGGAAAAGGGAGATGGCAGCAAACTTCAAACAGCAAAAGCTGTCCACTGTTTTTCTACAAGCTCTGGCCTTCATGATTGACGATCAGTCTTAATCTGTGGCTATAAAACAAAGAAACAGTGTTAATTGACACCTTGTTTAGCTCTATTTTTGTTAGAGATTACTTGCAAAAACATAACCTGAATAGTGAAATGATCTCTATGCAAATAGTGTGGTATGTTTGCCTTTCAATCTTTTTTACTAAACTTAATCCAGTCACCCAGGACATTCCTGATTGATTAACCATCGACCAAGGCCATAACCAAAGTCAGCAGCATCACTCCCCTTGCAGTTTAACATGAGGATTCATCCCCAGGTGGCCCAGTCATTTACCCGTTGAAACATAATGTAAATACTTCTGCAATCTTTTGCAATCTTACACGATATCTGTGGGTTAGCTGCCATAAATGGCTATTTATCAAAAACAGGAACTAATACTTCTAGTAAGGGTGGAAGAGGAGAGGACAGGCAGTTGCACCACAGCCAGGGAATCCAACCACCCATTGGTTGAGTGCTGGGAGTATCCTACCTGTGAAAAGGGATAAAAAAAAAAAACAAAGTAAAACCAATAATTCAAATAAAAACACAATGCTATCAAATCATACCACTATCAACAGTGACAGGACTCCCAGTACACAGACCACACCTGTCAATAACTGCTATGAATCATAACAAAACAATACTAAAATAACCACAAGAGCACTATTACAAATTAGGTGCAACATAAAGATGAATTTGCGATATTTTAAATTAATATGTTATGTATCAGGTATCTTTTTTACAGCTTCTCATCCTTCAATAAAAGTTAAAGCAACCCCATTTAATTATCATTTAATTATAAGTACAATATCTCACTGTTTTTGAATTCCTACCACTACCCTTACATCACCACTGCATGGGTCCTAGGGTCCCCTTGCTACAATAACAAATGGTGTGTGAGTGTGAGGTGGAAAATCTATGAGAGGCCACCTTGGCCAAAATTAAAAACTTCACTTGCACATACATACAGTATATACAGGTTCTAACCACTTACACATACATGCATACTCTCATGCATATACATACATACTGTGTATATATATATATATATATACACACACACAACTGGATGTGTATATATATATGTATATATATATATACACATCCAGTTGGACCAGACACCAAATGGACTTTACCTTACCAGCTCCCTGGCACAAAGTCAATCAATCAATCAATCAATTTTTATTTATATAGTGCCAAATCACAACAAAAGTCATCTCAGGGCACTTTTCACATAGAGCAGCTCTAGACCGTACTCTTTAATTTACAGAGACCCAACAATTCCCCCATGAGCAAGCACTTGGCGACAGTGGTAGGGAAAAACCCCTTTAACGGGTAGAAACCTCAAGCAGAACCCAGCTCTTGTTGGGAGGCCATCTGCTTTGGGTTGAGAAAGAAAGAAAGGACAAAAAAACTCCGGGGAAGAAGCCAAGTTAGTAACATGCAATGATGGTACGTGAATGCATACAGATGTTGAGGAGGAGGCGACCTGACTGGCTCTAATTATGAGCTTTATCAAAAAGGAAAGTTTTAAGCCTACTCTTAAACACAGAGAGGGTGTCTGTCCCCAGGACCAAATCTGGAAGATGGTTCCATAAGAGAGGAGCCTGATAGCTGAAGGCTCTGCTTCCCATTCTACTTTTAAAGACTGTAGGACACCAGTAAGTCTGCATTCTGGGAGTGCAGTGTTCTAGTGGGGTAATACGGTATTATGAGCTCTTCAAGATATGATGGTGCCTGACCATTAAGGGCTTTGTAAATTAAGAGAAGGATTTTAAATTCTATTCTAGATTTTACAGGAAGCCAATGTAGCGAAGCCAAAAATGGGAGAAATGTGATCTCTTTTTCTAGTTTTTGTTAGTACACATGCAGCTGCATTCTGGACCAGCTGGAGAGTCTTTAGGGACTTGTTAGAGCAGCCTGATAATAAGGAATTGCAATAATCCAGCCTAGAAGTAACAAATGCATGGACTAGTTTTTCTGCATCTTTTTGGGACAGGATGTGCCTGATTTTTGCAATATTAGGTAAGTGAAAAAAGGCAGTCCTTGAAATTTGATTTATGTGGGAGTTAAAGGACATATCCTGATCAAAGATAACTCCCAGATGCCTTACGGTGGTGCTGGAGGCCAGGGTAATGCCATCCAGAGTAGCTATATCATTAGATAATGTGTTTCTAAGGTGTTTAGGGCCAAGCACAATAATTTTAGTTTTATCTGGGTTTAGTAGTAGAAAGTTGCAGGTCACCCGGGTCTTTATGTCCTTAAGGCATGCTTGGAGTTTGTTTAACTGATTGGTTTCATCAGGCTTCATTGATAAATATAATTGGGTATCAACAATGAAAATTTATGGAGTGTTACCTAATAATACTACCTAAAGGAAGCATATACAAGGCAAATAGTATTGGTCCAAGCACAGAACCTTGTGGAACTCTGTGTCTAACTTTTGCCTTGATGGAGGATTCATCATTAACGTGTACAAACTGAAATTGGTCTGATAAATAGGACTTAAACCAGCTTAATGTAGTTCCTTTAATGCCAATTAAATGTTCCAGTCTCTGTAATAGGATGTGATGGTAAGTTGTGTCGAATGCGGCACTAAGATCTAACAAGACAAGTATTGAGAGAAATCCTTTGTCTGATGCAGTTAGGAGATCATTTGTGACTTTCACCAGTGCTGTCTCTGTGCTATGATGCGCTCTAAATCCTGACCGAAAATCCTCAAATAAACTATTGTTATGTAGAGAGACACATAACTGATTAGAGACTGCTTTCTCAAGGATCTTAGAGAGAAAGGGAAGATTAGATATAGGTCTATAGTTGGCTAAAATGCCTGAATCAAGAGAAGGCTTCTTAAGAAGAGGTTTAATTACAGCTACTTTAAAAGAGTGTGGCACATAGCCTGTTACTAATGACAGATTGATCATATCTAGTAAAGAAGCCCTAAATAAGGGTAAGGCTTCCAATCTAGTTGGGATGGGGTCTAAGAGACAGGTTGATGGTTTAGCTGAACAAATCATTGAATTTAGCTAAGGAAAGAAAAAAACAGTCCAAATATATGTCAGGTTTTACAGCTGTTTCTAAGGTTCCTGTGTTTGGGGATAAATCGTTGCCTGTTGAGGGTTTTATGTCGTTAACTTTCTATTGTTGTTGAGAGGAGCTCACCTCAGGGCAGTGGTATCCTTAACAGTCCTTCAAGGCTGCTAAAACAAGCCAACTGTTGTATTGGCTAACAGAAGCAGCTATCTAGTGCTTGATAAAAGAAGTGAAATGTAACCTCTAAATCTGATAAAAGGAAATTTGGTTGTTGAAAGGGCCTAAATAACATGTAATGTTTTACTGATGTGTTTAAAAATATAGTTTGCAATTTGCACATGTAAATTTATTTTCTAATATGCTACTCTATCAATTTATCTATATCTCACTGGTCTTCTTCTCTGCAGTTCATCACATCCATGCACGTTACAGTGGTAGAGAATTGAAGAAAGAGCCAAGATGGCACTGGAGTGAGTGGTTGTATGGACCTCAGCTGAGGAACGACTCTTCGGGTTTTCCTCACTAATATTTTGTTTAAGTTTATTTAGGTTGCAAATACCCGTACTTAAATGTCAAATTAATTACCAAAGTTGCCAACTACTAGCTACCGACTATTTTTTTGGAAAAATCTCCTTCTCTTGTAACACATCTTAGCATCAACTTTTTGAAGCTAGCATTAGCTTAAAAAATGGAAGACCAAAAACAAACCTTCATCATGGAAGACCCGATGATAGAAATGGAAATGGACATTTCAAGAGAAAGGAGAAACAAGTATGACTCATTCCTATTTCTGCAAATCAAACGAAGGTGGTGAATGTGACTCTTGCCCCAACACACCAGCAAAGAACGGATCAGCTAAGACAAAGAAGGCAAAGATGAATCCTGAGTTATCTCTAGGTGAAGAACAAGATAACATTATTCGTGTCCTGACAACCAAAACTAACTAAATCAACGAAAGCGTAGATGACCTTAAACGCATGGTTAACAAAAATAGTATTGAGTATTGAGGGCCTTAAAAAAATCCATCGATCACTGCTTTCTTGAGGTATCTGATCTAAAACAAAAAAATTCCACACTGAAAAACAAGTGGCCTCAAGAGGAAAGTTCTTGAGACCGAACAAAAAGTTAATGAAACGGACAGATTCAGCAGAAGATGAAACCTGAGACTGTATGGCATCACAAAGAAAACAGACAAGAACATTCATTCAAAAGTGAAAGACATTTGCAGAACTGCACTTCCTGAGGCAGAGAAAAATTATGTTGTTGCTGCCATTGATGTTGTTCACCAACTTGGACATCCCAAGGAGCCGACCAGAGGCCAAAAGGTAACACTGCGCCCGGTAGTGACTGCCTGTCTGGTAGTGATAGCTTCATTTATTTTAAAAATAACTCAATAGATAAAAATGTTAGCTTTTTAATCCAACTGTTTATACTTTTTGGCAAATTCCACATACATAAAATGAAATATACCAACAGAAAACCAAACTTTACTTTATTTCTAATTGATATTAGCCTCTATAACAACTCTATAGTCAAGATGACAAATAGAAAAGCAGCAAAGACCCAAACAATATTTGAAACATAAAATTATCAACTATATCACTTTATTAACCTGTGCCCCTTTATTTATTTATTTTCCTATGTATTATTTTGCTTTTAGTGAATGTAAAAAGCTTCTTGCACAATCCCTTTTCCGAATGTTTTTTTAATGTCATAATTGAATTCCCTGGGATTCTGTGTCCTCTTTTTATTCTTTAAATTTGTTTATGTTACTGTTGTTTGAGTTTGATTGTTATCAATAAAGTTGGAAGGAAAAAGAAGGGAGAATTGAAGATGAAATCTGGAAACTATCATTGGACCATTGTGACATCAATATTGCATTCTGGTTGTTGATTGGTTAGGGAGGACATCCTCCCTTGGAGCATTTAACGTGTCTTGGCCAATCATAGAGTAGCAAGTACATTAAATTGATGTAAGAAATCCCGCTCTGAGGAGAACAGCAGGAACCCATCCTCCTCTGCCCCCCACTATACCCACTGCTCCCCACCACCACTTCACACAGACTGCCCTTTCTCCTCTTGCCCTGCAGGTGTCGCTGTTGAAGCATTTTAATCAGAATTTCAATAATGCATTTTTCCAAAGAAGAGAGAAAAAATATTTTATAAATGATACTGAGACTTGGTAATGGTTTGTTTCAATCAGATATTCTTTTTTATATTTTGATCTCCCTCCTGCCTCTCAAAAAATAGAAGAGGAGCAACCTCCTCTGCCTCTATGGACCAGCCTCCTCTGGAATATACAGTACAAACATATTTATGCACACACATACATAAATACACAGTATACATATAGTATGTATAGTACTATATATATGTGTGCGTTGTGTGTGTGTGTATATATATAGAGAGAAAGATAGATATAGATAGGTGTGTGTGCGTGCAAGTGGTAAGTACTGGTATATATGTCTAATCTAAACATTGAATCAACAGTTGCAGTTACATTCAAATCATAGACTTAACCTGTTATTTCACTGCAGATACACACCCAGGTTGTGTCTGTCACTCAAATGTTTTTTGTTATACAGGTTTATTAACCAGGAAATAATTACTCAGTAGGTGTGGTGTGGGGGAACATCTTTAGCCTGAGGTGGCAGCCCATATGTGGAGTATTATACAGACAAAAATATTTTGTTAATTTATTTTCAGCTTTTGTATCACTAATAAATAACAAATAAATAATAAATAAATAAATAATAAATTACTACTAAATGACTGCAGTTGTAGGCTAAATTTACACTTAATTTATCTTACCAACAGATAAGATCTGTGAATCAGGATGTGTCAGCTGTATCAAAATCACCAGAATTTTTAGTTGTCTGTGAACATGTTTGTAAAAAAATATTTAGACTTTATTATATAATTGATTCATAAGCTCGGTTGGGTACTCAGCCCCTTGGGAGGCTGTAAATATGTTTGTCTTTTGGATGCATAGTGGATGCTGAATATTTGCCAGGTGTAAACAAATATAGTTAACAGTCAAATTCAAAGTCTGAGTTTCAGGTTCCAGGTTTTTTACTTTTATCTGAAAGAGTACAGCCATGATGAGAGAGAGATCTGATAATATATTTGATCTAATGTACTGTATGCTTGAATGTATCATTTAGGATAGAGTTAATTTAAGGAAGTGTTCTGCAGACATACAGCAAAGAGAGGATATCATTTCTTTCACATGCAAATATTTTGACGCACATTTCAGGGTTGACATTGAAAAATCCAAATAGAGTGTGAGTGTAAGTACAGAAATGTGCCAGGAACAAACACAAAGAAGTGAGAGTTCCGTTCATTTCAGCTTTACTTCGCACTTCATTAAAATTAGGACACATATAAAAGTTATCACATACTTTAGTTTCCCATTGAGGGAGGGCTTAGTAAAGTAAAGGAAACATACAGTATATGAATATTCAAATACCATCTGGTTCACAAACAAACAAAAGAAAATGTGAGGTTATGTGTTATATTGGCAAACCTAGACATTGTGTTTACATAATTCTACAAAAATATGCTTCGCCAAAAACAATTTGTGGGAAATGTAATCACTTATAACGTAAGGAGGCAGGGTTTCTGCTGCAAGTTAAAGTAATTAAACTTGTTAAAACTCTGAAAATGGTTAGCAGCCACATTTAGTTTTCATGATGTGTATGAATTGAAATTTCAAATGTCAACAAATTTAATCTAAGCATACAAACATTTAATAAGCAACATTTAAGCATATCATGTGTCTTACCTCAGCAGAGATTCACTTTGAGGGAACACAGTAAATTCAGATTAATCCTGGAGTGTATCTTGCTGGTTTGCAGGGAAGTCTGTTTTCTTTGCTTGACATCACATAATGATTCTTGTTGTTGCCTCTTTTTGAAAGTTGTCTCACTGGTTTTGATTTTCCTCAATTTGCCCTTCTGTCCTTATCTCCAGCCACTGTTTACTCCCCCTGACCCATTCATGTATGAGTGTTCTGTCAATCTTCACCTGCCCATCAAATGCCCTCAGACTTTTCCACTGGCCCAAGCATCCTGACTCCCACATATACCTGCTCACCTGTTCTCACTCATCTGCCTGTCAAATGTGAGCAATTACCTATGTGGAATCCTGTTAGAACTGTATATCCGGTTCTACTGTGTCATATTTCTATTTGTATTCTGCCTGATGACTTGTTTCTTGTTCTGCCTGTTTTTTAGTTTTTGAGTAGTAATAGAGCCTGGGGGCATTCAGGTGGGGAGCAGGAATTGCAGGACAGGAAGTGTGTTCGGCGAGTATGCATGCCAGTACTGGAATGAAGGAGAGACAATATGCGGGTTACATTATCAAGGTATAACTACAGTAGACAACCTACATGGAGACAAACCTTGGACACAATGTCCATACTGTATAAGCTTAATAAGGCAACAATAAACAGGAAAATAAGTCCAAAGCTTTGTTTTTTAGCCTGGCCAGAAATGCCTTTATCTATGTCATAACTGATATCGTAAAATGGCGAGGACTACTGAAAAGACGAAAGTCTAAGCTTAGGCTCATAAAGAATTTTTCCAAAATTGCGAATCACCACAACCACGAGAGGTCCAGCCATAAATGTGCAGAAAAAATATTAGGCTGATGGGTCCAGTAGTAGGTGAGATTAGCTGGGGACAGACACACAAAGGACACACAACCAAATGCATGATCCCCTCCAGACTTACGCCTGGCAGAGATAATAACAAAAACCTGACCCCATGGTGGCACTCTGAACAGCCAATTTTACACTTTGAACATAAATGAGATAAAAACTAAACTCCTTTTTTCTTTGGATTTCTTGGATGAATACACCTCTCATTGCAGGCCACAGCCATTTTTGAACAACCTCCAGTTTAACTTAAAGGGGTCATATTAAGAAAAACTCACTTTCTCAGTGCTTGTGCATATATATTTGGGTCCCTGATGTTCCTTTTAACAGAAGATGTGACATAAGACCACCCAGTCAGTTTGGTGTGGGCTGGCTTGCTCTGTACTCATGTGATTCAACAGGCCATTCAGATTTCTTGCCCCTTCTTACGTAACATGGGGCGAAGCTAGGATAAAATAAGCTAAGCTAAGGGCGAAAAATTCACCCGTATGGCAGGGCTGGACTGGGAGACAGAGCCACTGCTTGTCAACACATGCTCAAGTGAGCTCTGCAGGAGAGAGCCAGCCGAGGAGCAGACAAAGAGTCCTGCGTCACTGCTGCTGCAGCTGCTTCCTTGTCTTCTGGAGGAATAAAAACCTGATTCTGCTTTGATCCAGAGCAGTTTACCAGCGAGGGGACTTTGTTTTTTAAACTTTTGGGATTAAGTGGATTTATCTTCAAACTGGCTTCTCAGCCTAGCCGCAGCTAACACCAGAGTCACACACCACTTCAGCTGTTGTCATCAATTATAAACATCTTAGATGCTGGTGAGTTTATATGATTTTAATGTTACACAGTCTGTAGATATCAATGTGTATAAACAATAACAATGCTGTTGTATTTATGCCTTTAGATGACGTTATTTTGAGTGTCGACGGAGCAGCTACAATGTTAGCATAGCTCTGATCAATCTGAACTCCATTCAGAAAACAAGCATTTTAACAGTTGTTTGCTTGTTGTCATGTGGACAGACCTGACAAAGGTTGAATTTGAGCTTTTTACAAATCGACATCATGATGTAGTTATTTCAGGATCCTTTTGATCCGTTTATTGCAATTAAATCACACCAAATCTAAGTTTATTTACATTAAAACTGGCCGTTCTGAGCAGGGTTGTTTAGAAAGGATGAGAAGATACAGACACATTTTATTAGACCTTTTATTAAGGCCTTGGAAAAGGGGCATATTATTGCCTCTTTAAGTCCAAAACATGTAAAAGTTTTTTGCAGCCTTCAAATTTGTTTCAATCTTCACCACATTTTACACTTAAAAAGTTTTGACCACCCACACAAGAATCACTTCCTTTGCTTTACTTTGAGATACTTTAACCACATTTTGTGCCCATGTTCATATGCTAGCTCTGAGGTTTGTGACTTACTACTAGAGGTCTTCACAGGTCCACCCGGTTCTGAGGAACCAAGACCCATAGTTGCCAACTTTGAGACCTCAAAAATAGGGATAATTTTGAAACCAAAGGGGGGGGGGGGGTTGTTAAAAGTCTAAGGTTCAGAGACTTTGTTTCCTGCATTCTGGTGACTTTTAAAGAAAGAAAATAACAAAATAATAAGTACACTGCAACAGCATTTTTATGTTAAATACTTTTAATTTTAAGAATTTCAGGACAGAATACAGAATAATTTGCCCCTCTGGCGTGAACTCGTGTGAATCTCTGGCATAAACTAATATTCACTCTACCCAGTGGGGCCCCACGTTGATGTGCTTGGAGGACGTGCCCTTTTTTCATTTCTGTAACTTCTGTATCCAATTATAATAAAATAAACAACTAATGACATAAATTTTAAAAAACAGTTTCATTACTACACCTGAGCTTGGGGAAAACTGGTGCTGTGAGTCTGGGTCCAACACGGTCAGGTTTTGGAGGATGATGTTGTCCAGGAGAAATGTTGTCATCATCTTTATGGTCACAGCTACAAAGAAGCCTCTCACTACCCTACGACATATGATCAGGTGCACAATTACAGCCACTGTATGATGGGATTTCAGTTATTTCTTTATGAGGTAAACTGATTTGGATTACACAATAACACTTACTTAAACATCCTTGGGACTGAAGAGGAAAGGTCATCCATTTTGTCCTCCAAGAATCGTTGTGCATTCTCTCCAAGAAAGGTCTTCATCTGGCAACTGTAGGCTGGTCTCCTTGAATTTGATGTCCTTCAGTGGGACATCAGCCTTAAGGAGGGCAGGGAGAAATCTTCCCAGGCATCTTCCTACCAGGCTGGTCATCTCCTTGTGCAGCCTGTGCACCATCACCCCTTCAGCCTAGAAACACATGAAGGATTGATCAGTTATAAAATATGATGTAATTAGCAAGGGTGGTTCTTGAGGAGTTGGTAATGATAAAGAGTAATGTAAAATTGAGCATATGGAAACCCCAAACACACAATTGTATGAAAACAATACACTAACAAAAGCAGGGGTCCTAGACATGAGACATATTTTAATAAAAAATGTATTAATTTGGGAGAGAATGTGGGAATAGAATGGACATTAAAATGTAATTCTCAAGCCAAAGAACCATCTGAGTATCACACAGGAATTATCCTTTAAGCTATCCACAACACAGGTATTCAGTGGTGATAAGATGCAATAAGTTTATCTTATCATCAGCTCACCTGAAACGCAACATTGAAATCTGCCAGTAGTTTCAGAGTGCAGGAGAGGAAGGGGACGAAGAACTTTGTGTCCTTGCTGGCTAAATGGCCTGCCAGCATTTTCACCTTGCCAGGCTTCTCCACGTTCTTGTGACTGTCAAAATATGCCTACAGTGCATTCCAGTGGTTGAGCACACGCTTTATGGAGGCCAGCAGGATGAGCCACCTTGTTGCACAATACCTGAGAAGCTTCAGAGTCTCTGAATTATCTCAACAAACTCCATGTAGAGCTCAAATCGCTTGGCACTAAAGTTGAGATAAATTAAAGAAAAAATAAGGAAATAAATGGTTAAATGGACAAAAATGACATCCAATATCTGTCAAATGTGCCACACATACTATAATGCACTCTTATGTGTAAGTGTAATGTGCAAAATATCAATATGCTTACCTGATGTCAAAGTGAGCATATGTGCTACTTAAGACCTCTTCAGTTTGCTGGTGGAGAGCTTTGATGCCACATCCTGTTGCCAGCTGGACCAGATGACAAATACGATCTATGTTGATTTGGCATGGCTGAATCTTTTTGATCCCACTGGCCACAGAGTTATGCCTCCCTTTCATTAGACTGGTGCTATCAGTGTTAAAGGCCACCATGTTGTTCCAGTCAATGTTTCTCTCACTAGAAATCAAAGTACAACATTACTGGTCAGTGGTCAGCCTCCTAGAGTATTGTAATTTATATAGACAGCATACATTTACCTTAGCACTGTGGTCAGGGACCTAAACATAGCTCTGCTGTTCCATTGTTGCACACTGGCATATGCAGGAATTTGGTGACAAACTCTTGAGTTTCCTCATCAAAAAATCTGGCCAATATCACAAACTCCTTCTTTGTGCTTCAGTTGGTATTCTCATCACACATGAGACCAAAGGGTTGATGTTGGCAAAGGTTTGTTACCTCCTTGTCCAGTTCTGGGGCAATGGCACCTGTCAAAATATATAATGACCCGACCTGGGACCGCAGTTGGACCAGGGCCAAATTCTGCTCAGTCTAATCGAGTTGGGTTGGGTTCCCTTTTGCTGCCACGGGTCTCAGGTCTGTATATCAATATGTTCAATACCTGAGTGGAACCAAACTGACCCAAGTGTAGGTGTTATCAGTGCTGATCATATAGTAGCCTATGTCACAATCACTGCAGGGGAAAACAGTGTGTTTTGAGTGAGTGGAGAATGTAAATGGTGAAGTGAATCGATATGAGGAACAAGTTTTACAAGTTTTATTTACTTTAATTTTTATTCATTAATTGGTTGAGAGCAGACTGTCCAAAAGGGATGTCCTCTGCCCATAGAATGAACGTCATTGGGCATTATAAATTTTCAACCTATATTTGACCACTCCGTTACTTAACATTTAATCATGAGATTTTGTTCTTGTTTTCATTTCTTTATTTTAATTTTATCAGTGCAGTCAATGGTCTGCGTCAGTCTAGTGGGCAGACAGGAAGATCTGCTGCTGGGAAATATTTTCCTCACTGTTAATTTTAATGATATCCTCAACATTGTCAACAAAACATTAACATATCGAATGAACATAACCTGCTGATAGAAGTTCAGTTTACCGGCAATTTAGAAACAGCATAGTTACACCCCATTAGAAAATTTAAGCCACCTAAATTTTTAAATATATTATGTGGTATAAAATGCCATAATGATTGCAGAAGTTTCAAACATTTTTTAAGCCACTTAATCTTAAAGGCACAGCATAAATGAACAAAATTTAAGATTTTCAATCCCCCTTCCATCCTCTTTAAACTTTTTTGAGATAATGGTGCCAATTCTTCCACACAAATTTGATAAATAAATTATTAATGTCCTTACAGAGTACATCATTAACAAAAAGTGACAGAGCAGGATAAACAAATGTTGACATACCTTCAGCCTTTGTCAATAACACTCTTCTAAAAATGGAAAGGTCCCTCTAAAGCCACATGTTGAGAATTGACGTAATTTTTGGAAGAAAATTTAGCTGCTGTCTGAGAGCCATATTTTTTGAAATATGAATGCCAAGATATTTTACACATCGTTTCACAGGGATATTAAACATAAGTTTCTCTTCAGTCTCAAATAAAAATAAAAGTTTAATATTTGAAGCTTCTGAAAATTCTCCAGTTACATGTAATGCACTCTGTATTTGCCATTTAACCTTAATATTAACCTAAAAATAATACTGTCTCATCAGCTAGCTGTGTAATTTTTATCTCTCTGTTAAAAATTGTTAAACCTTGAATATCTGGACTATGTGAAATATTTAAAAACAAAAGTTCAGCAACAATCAAAATCAGAAAACAAGGAATAGGGAATCCTTGGCGTATACCTCTTGAAATAGGAAACCTTTTGGAAATGTTGGGATATAAAATTAAGGAGCTATTTATGTCCTTATAAACATGGCAATATTATTAATAAAATAATTTCCAAAACCAAATATCTGCAGGGCTTGTATAATCAAAGAATGTTCAATTGAATCGAATGCCTTATAGAAGTCCAGAAACACAAGCAGTGCACTTGAATTTATGTAGTTTGAATTATTTTAATAATTTTAAATAATTTTAATCAGATAGTAGAGCTAATATGATGTTTGGCCATGAAGCCATGTTGGCTTTCACTTATTATCTCTTCTAGATTCCTTTTTAAACGGTGAGCATGAACCTGTGATAAAATTCCTTTCTTATTGTTCAACTTGACAGCACTCCGTTCTATTGTGTCACTTCCGGTTTAGCTTTTTTAGAAGCAAAAGTAAAATTCTCTCAAAAACAACTCCAGAAGTCGCTGTAGTGTGTATACAAGTACGTTATTATGAAAATGTAGTTCCTACATCATTTTCCTACATCACATTAAATCCACCTTGGGGGCACCACCCTGGAAGACAGGGAACTGACAACCAACTCACTGAGATTAATCAAATAAGAGGATGAAATGATTAAATGATTAATACCCACATTCAGCCATAACATCATTATAGCTGAGTCTGTAGCATCAATAAAATAACACAATAAAGGCAATTTACTGTACGGCAGAGGTTGACTTCAACAATATTCAAGCGAAAACCACCAATGCAACTTACAATACTACAGGATTTTATTCTACTTCAACAATAACAACTACATCCAAAACTATTCAAGTACAACAAACATCAATATAACTGGAAATTCTAGCTAATGGTGTAATTATATATAGCGTGTGTGTGTGTGTGTGTGTGTGTGTGTGTGTGTGTGTGTGTTTGTGTGTATGTGTATGTGGCATGAAAGACAAAAGGGGAAATACAAAGCATTATGGCTGACTCAACCATGTCAGGTGGGTGAAGTAGACAAAGGAAGGAAGAACTACAACAATATGGCAGACAAACCACATATGGTGCATGAGATCACGTGTGTGGAAACAGACAGACACAAAGGAGCTGCTAACACAGGTAGAAGGATTTGAAAAGAGTTGAGCGTGAACCATAGGTACTCACTATGTTTGTGTGTGTGTGTATGTTAGTAAGAGAGAGAGAAAGAAAGAGATAGAGGGAGAGAGAGAAATGCATGCAAAGTCTAACTGGGTGAAACCACAACAAAGTGAAAACTGAATCAACAGTTAGATTGACCGAAACAACACAGCTCAACAGGTGGAACTCTCACAAAACATTTAACATCAGGCTTTAGCATCTACCATCTAACATCAGTGTTAAGCATCAAAATAACACACAATCCTATAGTGAAGTGGGTCCTGTGCCACAGCACACCATGTGATCCCATTGTGCTGGCTCATCAGCTGGGTCTGGGTCACGTCTCTTTCTGGTCCCGTGTGTAGCAGTGGAGAGGAAAGCAGAGATCTTGTGGACGTCGGAAGATAGAAGGGATTTGATCACCTCTCACTCTTCAAAAACACTGCGTGACTTGCAGTGGTTAACCCGTTATAAACTTGTAATCACACGAGTACTGAACAAAGCTGAGTTAATCTCACACTATACATGGCCAAGTGGTTAGGATAAGAAAAATGTGGTCCCTTTGTTCTTTGTTCTTGTCTGATCAGAAGGGTATCTCTGTCACCTTTGCAGAAGTACAGCACAGAGAGGGCCTTTTAACAGTGATGGGACATTGCACAGAGACGGATTTAAAATTGTTTATTGGTGTTGTTGTTAAGTTGACGTCATTAGTCGCAGGCCACACTCGACCAATGGTAGCTGAAAGCTGGTTCCAGTGGCGGAGTTAACATCCAGGTGTGAAGTACCTAGTGAATTCTGGGAGACTGAGTCTTTTAAGGACTTTCTTTGTTGCTTAGAGTGACGAACATGCGGTTTAGCTTGTGAGGCCCTACAATATTTGTTGATGAAAAATGTAATAAGTTTCATCAAACGTTTCTGTTTATTTACTTTTAATCCTGTTTTCATTGTGAAAAAAGTTTCAGCAACAAAAGTTTACGTCATAGTTTTCATTGAAGAAGTATAGGTAATATTTTCCCAAAGTAAATGGTTCAAGTTCCACTTGATTAGTTTTAAGTGGTATGATGTAAAATTGCAGGTGATGTCTAAGTCAGGCCTGTAGAAGTCAATTCTGAAGTGGCAAGATGAGTAGTTGAGTTGACAGATCCAGAAATTAACATTACAATTAAATATATTTATAGTAGATCTTTTACCATAAATTGTTTCCAGCAACCACAATACTAATTTCAGATACCTGTGGTGAACTACACTGATCACGTTGTACCAATCAGAGATGCAGCAATGACTCTTGGAGGTAGATGGTTAGCTCAGAATCCTATACTATTTATCATAGATGAACTAATTAAGGACTGGGCCTCTGCATCAATATTTCAAGGCATTACTTCTCATAATCTGCTTCATTTGAATCTTCTACAGTCAGTGATCCTGCATCTCCCAGGATGCTGCTTGACAATCCCGTGACACGGGGCATAATGTTGTATTTGTGTTTTTGTTCATCAGCAGTTTACTACAACTCAAACTTCAACCTGTCATGCAGCTGCTTTTTATCCTATTCTATTTCCTTTTTTTCTAGGCATTTTGTGCTCTGTCAACTTCCCTGATTAAAAATAGAAAAATATCAGGTGCATTTCAGCACCTGGCAGAAACACAGAGACAATGTGTAAACTGAACACAAGTACTTGAATTCCCACTCCTTTCTCCTAACAAACACACATCTAGCCGCCATTTTGAGGGCATATGTAGGACAAGAGGACGTCGATCATATTCTTAATAATGGGAGGTTGTGGATGGAGGCTGTGAGGCAGGTGGTAGGCCAAGACCATCTCCCAGGCGTCCACCAGATGGACATTCAGTCCTCTGAACATGGCCCTGAGCACCTTTTCATGCTGCAGCGAGTACCAGTCACTGTTGGTCAGCGCCTCATAAAGCGACAATGCTTTGAGATTTGCTGTCCGGATGATAACCAGCGTACCTGGAGCCCTGTCCAGCAGCCGCACCACTGCCCTGCGGATACTCTGCAGCCGCTGGATGTAGAGCTCAATGGGGAAGGTGCTGAAGTGTGCCCAGATGCCAAGAACGACAACAGTATTGATGCCTCCAACTAAATCATCTAGTTCATTGGCAATGTAGCGCAGCTCATTGGTTGGGACGTTGGTAAAACGGATAGGGGGACCGTGGCAGCGGTATGTCACCAAAATGTTGTTTGCATAGTCTAAGGCCATGAAGGGACCAACTTGCTTCAGGTTGTGCAGGTTAAACTCCTTGAGATCTAAAAGTATCACACAGGGAACACAAATTGGGACACATTGATTATGTTCACACTGCAGCTTAAACTGTTGCTTGAGATTTCTGTTTATTAACTACCTGGTAGTGCTGCATTGAGGTGTTCAAACCACTGCCTGATGGTAGAGTCTCCATACAGGTGGACCACCTTGCCTTTCAGACACTGACTTATAGCAGAGGATGTGTTGAACTGGCGGACTGTGGTGCCATCTAGGGCCCGCCACACATCCTGATAGTAATAGCCAGAAGGGCCAGACTTCACACTGCTGCTCTTTACCTCTGGTTGACCTGAAAAGAAATTAAGGGATATAGCTGGCATTATTGTATATTTTTCCTATTATAAACAAATCCCATTAAAAGACTAAAACCAATAGCGTGCCAGTAAAGGTAATGGTAGGTTGTTTGTAAATGTTTCTTCCTGCCTTTTTTTACTTGTAATTGTCTGTAGCACATTAAAGTTTGAATTATTGTTACAGGCAGAGGTTGAATTAGTGAAAATTCTGCTTTACCTTTCATTTTTGGCAACACGTTGACATTGGCTGATCCTGAAGCGTTAATGGAGACTTTCATGTTGACACCACTGAAGAATAAAACGTGCATAATAAAATACACATATGTATCAGACAGCTGTTTTCAGCAAAAAAAGCATTGATAAACAATAATTATACTTTTTGTTTATTGTTGAGGTATACTGAATTGTCCTAATATTTTGTCCACCCCATTAACATACATGAGGGGGGCAAAATATTTGCCCCCCTCAAAGGAAAACTTTTCAATATAATACACTCCAGTACATGACCACCTCCCACTACAACCTCAATAATAAACATAAAGTAGAATTATCAACTTTCTGATAATGTCTACAAAAACTGAAAATGTATAAGCTTCATAAATGTAGAATTTATGGCAGAGCTGTTGTACTGGATTGCATTAGATTGCACAGGTGTACTCAATGAAGTGGCCAGTGAGTGTATATAGAAACTCTAAATGACTGCTAATATTGCTCTGTGTAAATATGACACTGTTTGCTGACAAGTACGCCACGTCAAGAAATAAAAATGTAATAACCAAACCGTTTTTTCATGCAGAGACTAATGTATTTTGCTAAAATGGTCCTTAAAACACCTTTAGACTCGATCTTTACCAGCTGACAAACTCCTGAGATTTCCACCAAGGAGATACATACATTTATTAGAAGTCAAACAAAATGCCAGTCCTGTCTCTCTGCCCCTTCACCTTTTAAAGAGCATTTCCTCCTTTGCCTTGAGTTTTTGATTGAATCCTCCCTTGGAGTGCTTGATCCTGGTATCACAGCTCAGCTTCTTTGGCTTGTAGCAGAACCACGGATCACCTGTGTGAAGGTCAGTGTAGTTGCACAGTGGCTGCTGGGTTGGACGCAGGAAGACATTGCAGGTGGTAGTTTTAGACAGTAAGCCTGAGCGAAAGACGCTCTTGAAATAAACCCTATCTGGCTGTTCTCTGGTCAACCTTTGCAGCACCGTGACAGCCTCACTGGGGTGAACCAGTGTCACCTGATAGGACAGAGAACCAGAGTTCAAATTTCAGCCCCATTACTTGAAACTGTCATAGCAGTAAAGACAAATAAACTGAACATTAGTTAAAGTTGAACATTTCGTTTAAGGTTGATCTACACATACCCATGTGTGAAGAACTAACCATTCACTAAACCCCTCCCCCAAGCAGCGATTGTCCAATCATAGTTTAGCCACCACAACTAGGCACAGCAGATCTGTCAATCTTTGGATTTCTCCACATGGTGGTGTGCACGGGTTGTAGTGAGAGCTATATTTGGCATTTAAAGAGTTTGAAGGGTGTTCTCTTTTTTAGCTTCTCCAAACAGGAAAACACAAAGAGCAAAGGTGTGAGCAGTAGCAGTGAGCAATGGCTTCTCTCTCTCCCTCTCCCGCTCTCTCTTTCTCGGTGTGTCACATGTTTAGCTATTCCTCTGCGTCTTTTAGTGATAATGGTACATGTAATACATGTAGTTTATTTGCAGTGTTGGAGATAAGGTTCAGCGAATAGGAAATGTGTCTCCACATCATGGAAAACCAGTCATTAGCTATTGTAGTTAGCCAGTCCCCAGTAGCCGGTGCAGGCCGACCTAAAGTAGCTCCTACTCCCCGGTAGTTCCCAAACAGTCAGGAAGCCAGGGTGGCTGAGTGACTGTCCAAAGGAAGCATAGTCCTTAGCAGAAGTTCACGTTTCTAACAGGTCCTCCCCACTCAGTGACACACCCATTGAGAATTATGAAGTTTGCTGCCTGTTTAGTTATGTTCACCACGCTAGACTGTTTTGTGTTTGTCCCACTCAGGACTGCTGTGTTTGTGCCAACGTGAGTGTGAAAGTAATGTTTGTCGATCGGAAATAAGAGATAAGAGATAAGAGACAACGTGTGTTACCGACTGCTGTCCGTACGTGCTCTCTGTGGACAAAACAACTGCTTCTCTCCCTCCCCCCACAGTTGCTTTCTTCCCTCTTGTTTCTAACCCACACGCACACACATAATCATGCACACATATCTTCTTACACATCTGACAGTCAGATAACATCGGACACAGCGTCGCTCTGTCCCTCCTTATCTGCCATCAGACACATGTGTTTTACTCAGCATTGGGTGAGTTTAGAGATGCCGACTTCTATTGTTAACCTGCTATTGTTCTAACCAAGACACCACGGTCACTTCCGCCATTTGGTTCTCATGTGACATGACTTCCTCCCAGAGTCACGTCCGCATCTAAATTCTTGACGTCATCATGCCAGATCACGTCACCATCTTGCCGTCCACACACAAACACACACATACATGCTCCTGCTTGCGTGTGTTTTCACTGTACATGGCTGTTTTATGTATGTTATTGCTTAGGTAGAATTAGATTTTAGGACAGTGGTTTAAGCATCTGCTAACTTTGTTAACTGTGCTATTGTTTAATAAACACTGTTATATCTTTAAAGAGAAGTCTTTTGTCATTATATATATATATATATATATATACATATTATTGTGAAATGTGGCTGATTGAGAGAGTCAGAGCTCGAATTCAAACCTTCTTCGTTCATCTGTGAATGTTGATATCCCTCAGATATTAACATTCTAGGTGAACTCCTTTATGAGACTACCTTATTGTTTGGTTATTGGTCCCATTTTCCGGGTAGTGCCCCATAATTATGAGTAAATATTAATAATTGCATACATTTTTATGATTAACAATTATATCTGATAATTATTAATTATTACTAATAACCAAACGCACTCCTGCCAGATCCAACACCAGAAATCCCTGCACTCAAAGCATTGTTTTCTCTTCGCAGGCTACAATATTGCTTGTGCAAGCAGAGATATTTTGCACACGAGTGCTGTGAAAGCACTTGCAAAAATAATATGTATGCACAGCTGTTTGAGTTCTGTGCGCAGTTCCTCTACATCCGCAGGCGTGGATTTCATTTGCACTCATGGATTTTGGCAGATGTGCCATCATAGGTAGAGTGTCATCTTGATTTTGATCAGAATTACTGACAACATACAGAATAATCCAACCACTGTATGAAATAAAGAACACACTATTTTGAAAATTACTAAGGATTTTGAGTCATAAATCTGCCCCCGATATCATTGTAAACTGCATATGTGCCATGCAAAACCAAAAAGTTGATAGGCCAGCCTAGCAATAGTAACTGAGGGGGTGGGGCTTAGCTAATGGTCAGTTAGAAGATTGACACAATCACATTTAACATCATAGTTTATAGCATCACCTCAACCTGTGCGCTTCCCTCCCAGAGTAAAGAAAATACAGCAGAGTAGGAGCCATTGAGATGATCCAGCACTTGTCCAGCCACACCTGCACCAAGTACTTGGTTGTGCAGACGGGCGAGTAAGACATCTCCCCCAGATTTCTTAGGGCGGCCCTTGAAGTCATACGTTTTGATCATAACTTCCAGCTGATCCCCTACATGCCACTGTTGCCCACCCTCCTCTGGGAGAATAGTGAAGGTGCTGTGGGCAGGATCGGTGGTCTGCTCCAGGGAAAGAGGATCTGGCAAGGATGGAGTTTCAGGCCAAGCAATGGAGTCTAATAGGAGGCGTTCCTCCAGAGCATCTTCAGAGGACCGTGGTTGGAAGCAGCAGATATGGTGTTGTAAGTGAGGTCTTGGAGCAGGGAAGGTGGTGATCATTTCATGCTGAAACTGGCAGGGGGTCAAGAGAGTGATGTGACAAAGATAATAATAATGTAAGACAAGCATAATGTAAGACAAATAGTCCTCAACAAATTCACTATTTTTAACTGATTGACTAATGTGGGCTAAAAACTACAGTAGCCAACTGATCTGAGAAATTGGCTTTTAAAGAAAATGAAACTATAGTAGTTTTTCAATGGACCAAGGTTGCTGCACCATGATGATATGCATTTCCCCTACACCCTCACAGCAGGAGCGGTCTGCACCAGTTTGGTTGTGCTAGCAGGGCAGCAACCCCCACCAACAGAACCATGTCATCAGCACCTGAGGCCTGTACTACGAAGCAGGATTTGGGGTTAGTGTAGGTAACTTCAGGTTTAAATCTGGTTTTCAGTCCTATGACGCTGGTTCACTTCTTACTGGGGTTCATCACCATGGTAGCTTATGCTTAACAGCTAACCTGCTCCGGAGCAGGTTAACTTCAGAGGATCGGATCACAACCTGTCAACACTCCGACCACTGACCAATCAGATCACTGGAAAAAAAAGAGTCATCATTCTTACAAGATCCTGACATGGACAAAAGTCCTGAGTTTACAATAAAGTGACAAGTAAAAAGAGCGATATATATTTTAATAGGTCAGTGGAAACATTTTATTGTTCCAGACTTTCTATTTCCACTCTGGTTTCAAAACAGAGCTTCTAACAAACAGAGAGATCGTTTACGACAATAATCACATAATGATGATTTTAGCTGCATTTTAATTGTGCAAAGTCGATTTTATCCCTGGAGTGATAACTGACAGTGTGGATGATTTTACACTCTGATTTCATCACTGCAGCTCAGAATAACATGAGACAACTGTGTGATGATAACTGGAAATAAAAACAAAATATTGTCTTTTATCAGAAAAATAATCCACACACTGTTAATTGCTTCGGTAGCAGAAACAGTCTGACATTACTTTAAGTTTCTTTTTTATGTGACATATTCAGAATGGTTTCTTCATCATCCAACTAAATAGCAAAAAAATCTCTCTGTACTTAAGTCATATATAATAATTCCTACATGTTTTTTAAGCTGTAGCATACTTTTAATATGTGGAAATTATTGCTAGTGTTTCTACATCTTCTTATTCTGTTGTATGATCACAGGCTGTCATTTACATCGCACTTGGTTGAATATAACTTTTTTGCTGTTATTAACAGAAGTTTCCCACAAGTACTTGGTATCACCATTGCATCTCATATCATGAGGTACTTCATTCATGGTTCTGACGATGTCGCTCGTAATTACAAACCCTGCCTCTTTCACATGAACGCACCCATAGCTGGATAGGAAAACCCCGGGTTGACTGAGCAGGTTGATAACCAGCTTCGTAGTACTGGTTCTCTGGACAGCCAATTTTAGGCTCAGTGAAGCCAGATAACGAAAAGATATCCTGGGTATGTTGAACTTGCTTCGTGGTATAGGCCTCTGATTGGCTCAAAAATATGTCATTGTATGCAAGTGACAAGAGAGAAGGGCATTTAAGAGTCACAGCATCAGCCTTAGCTAAAAACAACTCCATACACCCTCCAAACACTCTCGATAAGGGAAAAAAAGCTGTAGATATTTGTGACTTGTTTTTAAAGATTTACACGTACATCTTCAGCAAGAATTAATGGGCTTGGGTCTGAGAGTCACAGACAGGGTAGGGAAAGTATTGAGAGATGGACTAAAACATTATTGGTTTTGGTCTTTTCGAGGGATTTATTGACAATAAGAAAAATATGGATGAAAATAATAAAATGAAAAACTAGAAGAGCATTTCCTGAAGACAATGCATGTGATTGATTAGTTTGGTTTTGCATTGATGTTTTGCATTTGAATGCAGCTGCTTGTCTGTAATCACACTCATAAACTCAAAAATAATTCCTAGAATTGTGTAGTCCACCACAGTTCACTTGCATGTTGAAGTAAATATTTAGAAACTTGCATGAAGTTGCTACTTTAAATTATGCCTGTTATTAGTGCACTGGAAATGAAAACAGCTCATGAGCTTAATGTATGTTGTATGTCAAACTATGAGTGTTGTAATCATGAGTTCATAAAGGGGTGATAAGCATGTGGAGATTGAAGTTGAACATTTGAAGTGGAGTTTCCACTGCATTGTATGTATGGGCTTCATGACAGTCAATGAAGAGATAGGTGACAAAAATATTTTAAAAATCATGTTTTTCTGCAATAAGTCATTAAATATTCAAAGTCATTGCATAATCTACACATAATTCTGCACAGTTTGATATAAGAATGGTACGTGTTGATTGAACGGTTTTCAAGTTGCAGACGAGCATTGTGCAAAGAAATGCACAGAATAAAATAATAATAATAATAATAATAATTATGAGTATGCAAGATAACACGAGTGTGACTGCTAGGCATCAAATACACTAATAAAAGTATATAAAAATATAAATATTTTAATTAGAGGAGTTGGTGCTGTCAGCCAAATGCAGGATTGTTAGCAAAAGTACCATTTGTCTTAAATTGCATTTGTTTACAAATGTTGATAAAGAATATTACTGTTGTCCAAAGCCACATTGCATATGAAAACAATATCCTGAAATCTGAGTATTTCAAACAGGGTCCACCCTTCAAGCAGTTCCACTCAAGACCTAATGCTCACCTCCAGGACATCCATGTTAAAAAGCACAAGGATGAAGACAAACATAACCAGGAAAAGGGAGATGGCAGCATACTTTGAACAGCAAATACGGACCATCCTTTCTTTACAAGCTCTGGCCTTCATGATTGATGATCAGTCTTCATCTGTGACTATAAAATGACACACAAACACAAAAAAATTAACAACTTGTTTGGCTGCATTTATGTTAATGATTACTTGCGAAGACAGAAACTGACTTTTGAATTCATCTCTATATAAATGGTGTGATACCTTTGCCTTTCCATCATTTCAACTAAACTTAATCCAGTCATCCAGGAAATTCCTCAGATTGATCAACTGTCACAAAGGCCATAAGCAACAAGTGTTTACGTGTGTTACATACAAACTGATGCAAATACATTTCTGTCTGGGTTGAAAATATTAGAGCAACTTGAGCAAAAAATCTACGTGTATCCCAGTCCTTTATGAATGTACCCCATAAAACGTACAGAAAGGAGAAGGAAAAGGAGATAGACTTGAGGGAAATAACAGAAAGAACTGGAGTCACTTAGGTCAGAGGCTGAACTGACCACAAACAGACAGGCACACTCCCATAGAAACGGCCCATGCCTTCTAGGGGTGGGCCTGAATCCAATGATGTTATTCAGCAAAGCACAAATAATGGGTTTTTTACGAACATTTATTTAGTACAAATATTTTGAAAATTATTTGTTTCTGAGTGAAAAAAAAACCCATGTCAAATACCAGTGTGCAGGTTGTTTACGTCGCTATCTCAGTCTCTCTCCTCTGCTCTGCTGATACGTCTAACAGCGAGTCTCAACGAAGGAAGTCACATCCACCTGCTACATGCACATTTCCTTATTTGAACATCACTCCCAAAGTTGGGGGTGTTCCCCAGAGATAAAGCTGAGCTACTGACACAAGCAAAGTGCTCCCAAGGGACTCTCCATAACCTGTTGTTCCCTTTCTCCTTTCCACAAAGTTAGGTTGTAAAAAATAAATGAAATAATAAATGAAAAGTGCAAAGCAATTATCGCCTTTGAAGTTCTTCTCAACATGTTGCATGCTGCACAGTCTCTGTGTTATGGGTGTATAGATAAGTAGAGGTCTGTCTGCGCATTTGTGATGCACTTGGTTTTAGCTCAGTAGTCAGCGCAGTCATGTATGATCTGGGAGACTCAAGTTTGAGACCTGGTGTGGGGACCTACTTCATAAGATAGTTTATTCATAAACACTTTAACACTTTAATATCCTAAAATTAAAAGCGTAATAAAACAATAGCTGGATTTTTCCACTTTTATTTGAATATAAACACAAATATAAATAATTTTGCTCACTCAACAAATATAGATAAACACAAATACTGGGCTCCCTGCACATCCTAGTGCCTTCCATAGCGAGGTAGCTTACAGCTAATGTGCAGCAATGTTTTTTGGCTTTTTGGGGCAAATAAACACAAGCGGTCCAGCGGTCAAACTTGCACATGTTAGGCAAATGTGAAAATTTTGACTTTCAGTGCGATAAATTAGCCTACTCTGACCCAGAGCCATAACCATCTGTCACTCTCAATATAGGCTTGTCTATAACATAGCCATAAAACATCCATTCATTTAATGGATACTTTAAATGAGAGCAGTCATTATCAAATAAAACTAAAAAGGCCTTCAATAGTACAACAGCAAGTAGACAAGACTAGAAGTGAATCTGATGAATTAACCAAGGCTCATAGGCCTACACAACATTCCCCCACATGACATTTACATGAAAATTCATTGGGACACAGCCTACCTGTGCAAGTTGACAGTTTAAAGGGCAAGATGGTGTGGCTTGGCCTTAAATGATTAAATTATTTCATTTGACTAAAAACGAAACACAAGATTAGAAATTCACTTTCAAATGCCAGCAATGAGGCAATTTAATCTTCCTGTGAGCATGGTTGCTCTGCTGGATCTTATCCTGTCTCAACAGGCGCTCAATGGAGCAGCTTCTAACAGGCACTATGATCAAAACACAATGTAAACTGTTCACATTGGGGAATACATGTTTATTACATGAGTCTAAGACTTCAATTAGGGATGGGTATGAGTGACCCATGTTTGATCAATTGCCTAAACACTGTTATTTCAGGCCCTTCCACTCCAAGTCCATAATGCTTGCTTTGAACCTGTAGTATTTCCATCTGGCAAAATGAGTCTGATGTAGGCAGCAAAGAGGCAGCAGCCTTCATTATTCCATAGGTGTTGCACTGAAAATGGTTTAGTTCCATTAACTCGCCATCAAGAATCAAATGAAAATCCAATACAAATCCAAGTCACTCCTAATGGGCACAGACCTGCCCACTGTAGCGGTCACATGCAAATCAGCAATTGTGTGTGCTGATATGTTGTCATCTCATCAACTGGTATAAGATGTCCAGCTGGACAGATTCTTTGATCTATGGCAGTGAGAGCCACCAATATATTTAATAGCAGGTAATAGCAGGTATTAAATACAACATGATGTAAATTAAAGTTATCAAAACTTGTCTGTCCTTTGTCGTGGGCCACATTGAAGGAATGCCTACTCAACTGACGTCCTCTTCCTATAGACTAGGCACGGGAATTGCATTGCTTCCCCTTGGTCCAAAGCTGTGTTCAATGCCGATCACAAGTGGTCACTCAAAACGCATATTAATGCCAGGTGTGAACAGGCGTACTTAGAGATGTCCACTTGTGATCGGATCACCCGAGAAGCATGTTAATGCCAGGTGTAAACAGGGCCTTACTTTGAGGGAAACTGTCCAACGGGCTTGTTGCCAGTCAGCCTCCAACCAAATATACCCTTTGCTCTGGATGGCTTGAGATATCTAATCATTCTGGTAACCTCTGATTCAGTGGCATTCCTTATGCTGAAAGCCGGTTCCATTGTATTAACTGGACAAACATTTGTGTGCTAAGGTGAAAAACATTGTGCTATGGTAGCTACAGAGTCAATAAAGTAGTGGTTAAGAGCTTCCACTACTTCCCCTGGATTGTTTCCTTTCTTTATTGCAATGTCCTGTTAATTTTTTTTAACTGGTTCCAGATCATTTTAGAATTACCTCTTGCCTTTTCTATTACGTTTACCACCTTGTTCCTTAAACTAGCAAAGTGGTGTCTGTCATGACTCAAATTAGTTGTTATTGCAATTTTTAAGACAAGATCCTGTTCTTTCATCAGTCTTAAAATGTCCACATTTATCCAAGAGACAGTGTTTTTATTATTTTTGTGCCTAAATTTGAAATTAAAATCTTTAGTAGTGCTCTCTAGTTTTTTTGAGAATATTTGACTGTCTTCCTCATGGTCTATTCCCAACAGTAGGTCATCCCAATCAATCTGTTGCATAGCATTTTTAAAGTTCCCCTGTTCATTTTTGGGAATTCCAAAAGATTCATATTCCCTGGCAAAAGGGCTGAATCGCTTATTGATTAGCTTTCTGGCCACCAGAGTCGGTTATCTGTTTGAGGTTCTTTCTAGAGGATTTGTCCTCCCACTTGATGTTAAAATCTCACATAATAATTACCTCTTTGTTGAAATTACATTCTTTCAATAATTTCTCATAGAAACTACTAGAGGGAGGATGGTAAATTACAATAAGAACAAAGGACTTTTGTGGTGACAAAATGATACTTAGACCAATATATTCCAATTCCTTACAGTTTGACCAATGGATTTCATTACACTGGATACTATCTTTCACATAAATCATAACTCCACCTCCCTTTGAGCCCACTCTGTCTCTCCTGTAAATGTTAAAACCAACTTTTAATGCTGCTGGAGTGTTTTCGTGAAGCCAAGTCTCAGATAAACAAAGGAAGTCTAAATTAGAGTCTAGTAAAAGATGATGGATTTGATCACTTTTAGATTTAATACTTCTTATGTTCAAATGCCCACCCAAAAGTTCCTTTGACTTAGCTTTAGGATCACAAATGGTTATTGATTGAAACAGATCGTAGATTATGAACTTAACTATAGATCTGTGAGACAGAAGAATGACCATCACTATCCTTGTTGGTCAGAACACCCCGAGGCGGTCAACATAAGAGGACAAGCCAGAAGCTGACCCTGCTTGTATAGTGCGCGAAGGTCGAGTTCCGCCTTGGGTCATGGACATAATTTTGTTTACATCACCTTCTCTCAGTCTCAAGAGTAGGTTCTCAGTCTTGAGAGTAGGCGGAAGGCAGGCTACCCTTCTGTTTAAACTGTAATGATGGTCATCTTTCAGTCACACACATCTATAGTTACATTAATTACTTACAGCATTTTTCAACAAATCCAGAATTTCTCTTTCTTCTCTTGTCTCCTCCCTCCTGCAGTGCCCGAAGGAGCTGTCAGACATGCTGTTTAATTTTCTTATTCATTTAGTTGATATCAAAGCATATATCAAAGATGATCAATCTGCAAAGGAATCAAAATCTAAGTGGGATATTAGTTTGATACTCAAGGATTATCTTTACTGGACTTCTATTTTGGATCACGCATGGAGTAGAAGCATGCACTTGCAGTTTCTGCATGCCCTCTGCCTTCTTGCTACAAAATATTCCCCCGGACCTTTCCACAAGGGTACTTCCTAGCGATCCGAATGATAACTAGTTTCCCAGTGCATCGCTAAATATCTCACATAAATCTGCTATAACAAAACAAAAAGAGAACACTGACCCTTCTATTGAAAAAAAAAAATCGCAGCCTGTGCTGCTTTGCTTCCACTGATTCCAAGCCAAGGAGATACTGGTATGTGAAATCCAAAAGAAGGGGTCTTTGAAGTACCAGCAGCACACTTTTCATACGTACGAAGACTACCCTCAAGATGTTGCCAACTAACAAGCTTAGGACAAGGAGGTGATGAACAAACTTTACATAATAGAACTGAAACCAATTCTGCTCTGACTAGCAAGAGTTGCAGATCTGGCTTGAATCAGTAGCAGAGGCTTATAAGAAAATGTCTTAATCATGGACCCTGATAGAAAGTATTCCTTACTTCCCTTCTATTGTTTTTGTGACTGGCACTGATGTTAATGTTGAATAAATCCGGATTAAGTATGCACTTCATTCTCTCTTTCCACTATATAACCAGCTAGTTAGTGTTCTGTTTACGACTGAACCAAGCTGTGGACTGATTTTTTTTTGTTTGTTTGTTTGTTTTTGTGAATGGGGAAAATTGAATAGTAGCCCACCTACAATCAGACACTTTAGTAACCGTTTATACCCATGAGCCTTCATTCTCACTGTCTGTTTTAACGGACATTTTATGATATAGGTAGACACCACCTTTTATTTTGGAACCCAGGCATATTAATCGGTTAAACTGAAAGCTTGAATGTGTGGATTTTGTGTTACTCTGATGAAGTTGTCTGGAACTGTGCAACTAGGTATTTGGCAAGGCAAGTTAAGCTAATATGATTACTTAATAATGGGGGTGCTTATATTTGACAGGCAGGCACATTTATGAATTGATGTGCTCTTGAAATACAGTACATGCCCATTTAAATGTGGATTGGTGGTCCATTACACCTCAACTCAATTTTTGGTTATATTCAGTTCAATACAACTTAATTTATTCTTGTAAGAGCAATTTTAGTAGTGTTGTGAAAATATTTGCATAGAAGTCATAGTAAAAGGAATTAAAAGCATCAGGTAATTCTAAATAATCTAGAGCTTCCAGTCTAATAATTTTCCTATCACTGTCACTGCTTAACTGAAGACAGCCTTGACCCCTTGGCAAGCTACCTGAAGGTCCCCACTACCATACTATACCTTTATCTTATTCTTTACCTTATTTGTGCTCTCTTTATCTCATTTCACACCTCTCCGAAGACAGCTTTCTTTTCCTGATCATTTCCTGTATAAAATATGCTTTTCTTTCTATTCAAGATATTCTGGACATATTAGAATTGATAAGTGAGTTTGACCCCTTTTTCACAGGAAGAGGAGGAATTCATTGAGCTAATGAGCAACCAAGTGCTTTGTGATTCTGATTGTTTTTTTTTAGATATTTGCAGGTTATATGTACTATATCAAGGATGTAATCCCAAAGTTCCCTCAAAACCCACCAAATGATGTATTGGATGCCATCATGTCCTCTAAGATGAACAATAAAGGAATAGTCTCAAATGTACTCAGTTTAATTTCAGAATCAAATTGCCCTTCTCTACCTGATGAGGTTCCATCAGTTTGCTGCATTAACACTAAAAACAGTCTTTCCTGGCACGAGGTACCTGAAGAGCCAGACAGTCACTGAAGCAGGTTAGAAGTGGACCAGACTTCCAGTGCAACAGAGATGTGATGTATGATGTTAATTTTCCAGTCAGCGCTTTATAGATATACAGATACCAGTGATTATTGCATCTTTCAGTCAGAGAGAGCCAGCCGACCTTATCATAGAGGATACAATGGTGAGTATTGTAGCCATCACTGGTAATAAATCTCAGGGCTGAGTGGTAAACTAAGTCTACTAAGTATGGAGGCAGCAGCATTTCTGTAAATTATATCCTCATAATTTAACACTGATAAGATAGTTGATTCAACAATCCTCTTCCAACAGATCAGGGGAGAGTTGGATTTATTCCTGTTTTGAAAGTCAATTTTTTGTTTTAATTTGTCAACAAAGTTCTTGATATGGTGACTGAATGTGAATTTGTATTTGTAGGTATTTGTATTCTGTAACCCTTTTGATGTTTGAACCATTGATAGTAGAGATATGCAGATTGCTGTAGTCTGAGTTTTTGGATCTTGAAAAAAACAAATTTTGATTTATTTGCGTTAAGTATCAGTCCGAGATTAATGAAGGAATGTTGCAGTGCAAGAAAGGAAAGTCGCAGTTTCTCAATGGCTAATTGAACAGAATCAGTGATACAGTATAAAATAGTATCGTCCGTGTACAGTTTGGCAGCCATGTAGGGAAAACACAATTTCATTAATATAAATGGTGAACAGGAAAGGGCCCAGAATGGATACCTGCTGCATGCCCTTAGTAACAGGTAAGAATCCAGACAGGGCTCCCCCCATCCTCACACATTGATGTCTGTCACACAAGTAATTCTGGAACCATCTGCAAGCATCCTTATCATAGTCAGTAGTGAGCAGTCTATCTATAATTAGAGAATGATTGACTCTGTCAAATGCTTTCTCTAAGTCTATGAATATAGCAGCACAATGTTTCTTGTTACCTATGCTGGGGATGAGATCATTTAATACGTAAGTGTATAAGTGTGACAGCTGACAACTATTCTGAGAGGAATGATTTCAGCTGATGATTCACCAATGATTCTAGGATTTTTAAGAGATGAGACAGTTTTGAAATTGGACGATAATTATTGGGATCGTTGATATCTCCACCTTTGTGCATAGGGACCACGTGGGCTGAAACACTGGGGATTATGCCTGATAAGATAGAAAGGTTGAAAATATGTTCCTTAATAATAGGTGCAGACAGTCTTAAAAGAAATGGGTCCAAAATACCACCAGTCTCTCACCAACTGACTTCCTGATGTCGATGGCTTGCTGTGCTTCCAGAACAAGGAAAGAACATGCTCAACGGGGAAAGGTTGAATAGAGAACTATAATGTTGGGCTAGCTGTATGTGCACAGTCTGTAATTGTGAAATGAGTCTCTGTCAGTCTGTCCTCAGATAAGTGGGCAATAGCAGCAAAGTGATTATTAAAAGCTGAACAGACATCATTCAGTCCAGTCACAAAATAACTGTAAAACTTGATTTGGGGGAAGAGGAATGGTGGCTTTGTTATTTTTGACTGCTTTCCAGAATTTTGCTGAATCTGAATATGAGTTAGTAATTAAGTCCAGATAGTATGATGACTTGGCAGCTCTAACTGCAGCTGTACATTTGTTTCGTAGACGCTTCATTACTTTCCTTAAAAAGAGCAGATAAGTCAGGGGAGAACCAAGGACTTAGCCTGTTTTTTATTCTAAAATTTTTTAAATGGTGCATTTTTATTGGCGATGAAAAGGAAGGATTTTCTGAAGTGGTCAAGAGCCAGTTCGACGTCTAGGATAAAAGAGGTGCAGTGAATATCACAGTGAAATATGTCATTTAAAAGGGCTTGTTCATTAAAAGCTTTCAAATTTCTTTTAGTAACTATGTGTGACTGTGTTCTTTTTAGTTTTGTGTTTCTAACACAAGTTGTCGGACAGTGATACTGGTCAAATACACCATGAGCAGTAATTTTGACATCTCTATTGCAGAGGATTAAATCTATTAGGGTTGATTTTGTATGATCTTTTGGATTTGGCCCTGTAGGATTAGTGATTAACTGTGTTAAACTGAGGTTGTTATACACATCTTTCAGATGGTCGGATGCAGTAGTCAGCCAGTTCAGGTTAAATTGGCAAGATTGGTCGAAAAACATCAACCAAAATATCCTTGCAAAGGGCAGGGCTTAGCAAATATTTGCCATAACTCATTAACCATTTGTCCAGTCATCATAAATCATTACTTCAGTCCATGTTTGGGAATAGTTCTACCAAAGCATTGTGAGCCCGACCCATAGGGGGTGCAGCAAATGCCATAAATGTATATCTGAAAACCCCATGGACAGAATTTCACTAAAATTGGCATGCATGCTTTGGGCGTGAGTATTACCCAAAATCTGAAGTGCCATATTGATTGGTGCACGTGGTTGTGGCCTATCACATATTGGCTCATAACTCAAGACGCCTTTGAGCAATCCTGATTAAACTTACAGTCTCTTGAACATACACACCGAATTTCGTTCATTTTCAATGAAGGGGGGGACGAATGGCATAACTCAGTGTGCAATTATTGAAATGCTGCAGGTTTTGAGATGATGAAACAAGTGTGTGATTGGTCTCACTCCTCAACAGAATTAAACTAGCTGAAGTGACTTTGCTCACCCTTGTGAAGTCTAAAGCCTGTTTGTTGCTGCTTGCCGCTTTAATTTTGGCTGATTGTAATTTAGCTGATTGTCAGCTTGTTAGAGCAGTTCCTCTGCACTGAAATGTTTATTGCATATAATGTGGTAATAAAAGAAATCTGTATGAAGCTTTAGACACATAAGATCAATGAATAATCACCTCATATTTCTCATGTTATAATTGGTCACACTAATGGACCAATGTGTATCATAGTTTTCATATATTAGAGATTAATATTTCTGAGTGAGCAGGATTGTGGTGCACTGCAGATGTTAAGATAATTAAATTAAATGTAGCTGGAAAGTGAGTTGTTTTTTTAATACAATGCATATCTTCTTAACGGGTTTTACTGGCATTTCAGTGACTATGTTTAAATTTAATATATTTGTTGAAATAGCTAAAATATGGTGATGGGATGCTGTCAAGCCAAGATTCAAAAAGACATCTAAAAATGTACTCTCAGTTTTAACCTCAACACATTTTCAAATGCAAATTCCAAACTCATTGTTATTGAATCAGACTGTGAGGTTACAATCATATGTCTTTATGTATCTTTCACAGTTCATCTTTTCATTCAGTTATTAACTTTTCTGTTTACCCTTTGCCATCTGCACTAATTGTCCTGTCATTTCAGATTCAGTGGGTGCATCCCAAGTCTCTTAAATTGCATCCACGTTTCCTTCACTTGCGTCTTTTCCTTGCGTCTTAGTCCCTCCCACCGTGGATGCAAGGAGAGACGCAAGGAAACCAAGCGAGGAGAGAGGAAACTAGAACATTTGTTTAGAGATATGAGACGTCCTCTCCTCTGAAGCGTCATGTGAGGCGACGTCCGTTTCTGATGACGGTGACAGCTGATCACAGCTGGATCAGCTGTCAGTCGGCTTTAACAGCTGTAGAAACTTGTGATGGAGTTTGTGTCTGCACACGTGCACTGTGCTGACACTAATAAAGGTTCGCAGTTATCACCGCTAGAGCAGCTGTTTCCTCTCTGCAGCCTGTTATCTGTTTAACAAACACCTAAATAAAAACCTGCGTCCTGCATTTATACTGTGTCCTGCTCAGACGCACAGGAACCATTTCTACTTGCAGAATGCGTTTACTATTTATTGATTATTTGCATCTGTATCTTTTGATAATCCTGTTAGTGAATTCATCATTCAATAACCCAGAATATGATCAGGGTGCCTTCTGAACACTGGAAAATATTTATTTGGCTAAATGTTTCAGGGCAAATGGAAATGATGTAACTCATATCAAACCCGACGCTCAGGAATTTTCATAAATGATGTAAAATATAAATGTGTTTAACTGTTATTATGGATAAAAATTAAAGTCAAGAAGAGTCTATCTGTCAGCAAGAAACAGTTTAATGGAAGAAATAAAAAAATCTTTCTAATAAATGAAGAAAGTTCGGTATGGTTCTTTTGTTGATAAGACCGACAATTAACAGATTTTTAACTATATGATGAATCAGAAAACAAATAAAACATAAAACTTGGGAATGATACACTTAAATTTAATCTGTAATCTGTCTCCACTTCGGTATTAAACTGCAGTGATGTGATCAGCTGCAGCATCCAATCAATAATTGATATCGAATAAGGGTGCATGTTGGCCGGTAAAAGACTTCCGTGAAGACTGCTCTCGTGTTTCCTCGCTCCTCGCTCCTCCGAGCAAAATAAGAGACTTGGGACGCTCGTCAAAATGGCGCATCAGGAACAACTTCCGGTTCAGACGAGGAGCAGGGAGCCATAAAATAAGAGACTTGAGATGTACCCAGTAAGTCCCATCTGCCCTGGAGTAACCCCAGCCCCTCCCACCTTTCCCAGTTAACTGATTCCCCACATCCACCTGCTGCCCATTCCTTCGTTAACTCCATTGTGTCCTTATCTTTATCCTGCCTCTTTTATGACCTGTTCGTTTTTTTGACTTTGCCTTTTGCCTGCCTGTTACCTACCTGCCTGCTAGCTGTCTTTGCCCATTGCCTTTTCCCCAAACCCGCTCTTGCCTGTGTTACCTTAATAAAGGTGAACAATTTGAACTTTTTAACAGTATCTCTGAGTCTTGCAC
This sequence comes from Thunnus albacares, assembly GCF_914725855.1. Classification (NCBI taxonomy): domain Eukaryota; kingdom Metazoa; phylum Chordata; class Actinopteri; order Scombriformes; family Scombridae; genus Thunnus; species Thunnus albacares. The sequence continues at coordinate 20,401,915 of NC_058128.1, read as the reverse complement.
TTGAGCCCTGTGTTTTTGAGCCATTACTTTATCTGTTTGAAATTGTTTCAGTATTTTTCATCTTCGGTTGCTGCCCCCGTGTTTTGTCCCTATCAGATTAAAACTAAATATAGGCCTTTTATGGCGTATTGCCTAAAAAAAAAAAAAGATTTCACCACTTGATCATACACTAAGGAAATTCATGTGTGGTAAATGATGAATTAATGGACTATGATTTATTATGTTAACATATTGACACTTATCCCCACTTCAACTCAGGGTATTTCACTATTGTTGTGTTTATAAAGATAAATGAGCACAGCCCACATGCACATGCATTCATATTTCTACCTGCACTGTACCCGTTGCCATCACAAATCAATCAAATAATAAACAAGTGTAGACAGTAAACAGTAAAACAGTTCGAGACTAATACAAAAGCTATAATAATAATAATAATAATAATAATAACAGTGAAAAAATGATTTAAAACTATATTAGATTAAAAAACAAAACACAAGTAAAATCAATATTAATTATAAAAGACAAGAAAATACAATTTTACAAGATGAATACATGTCTTACCACAGCAAACTCCGGAAAAAACCCAGCTTGATCCTGAAGTATAGCCCACTGGTTTGCAGCAAAGTCTGTTCTCTTTGCTTGACATCCAGGTAATTTATGGGTAGTGAGCAAATAAAACACTATAGCATATATCCCTCCCACAGCAATAATATTCTAAACCACTCCCATATGCCATGTCACATAAAAACTGCCCCAGTATGCATGGTGCTTGTTGTCACAGCTGGTGCAAGAGGGGGAACAGAGATACAGGGGAAGGACCCAAATGCAGACATCTGAAGCAAAGCTTGATGCAATTCAATGATTTAATACACAAAATGGAGGTACAAAGGCTTACTGGATGGTGAGGTGGGTAAGGGTCAAAACCAGAGAAAGCAGTCCAAACAGGCAAAGTAATCTGACAAGGAACAGGCAGTAATAAAAAAGTGCAGTAAACGGACAAAGTCCAAAACAGGCAGGCAACAGGACTCAGGAACAACAGATGAACAAAACACAGATACAGAGGCTATGGAACAATGGAAGTGGACTGGTATAAGTAGTGAGTGGCTGATGAGGGAATGAGTTGCAGGTGAGGAGTGGGCGGACAGGCCAGGTAACTGCAGGACTGATAAGAAGTGGGAACAGGTGTCTAGATTGGGAAAGGAGGGAAAGTCTGAGGGCATCTGGTGGACAGGTTGAGGACGGCAGGTCTGGGGAGTTGGAGGAAAGTACACTGGGAGAAGTGAGCAGGGACTGGAGACAGAGTCAGAGAGCAATGCAGAGGCCTGGGGATAAGAGAACATGGCTGCATAGAGGGACTGAGGAGCAGATTGTGACACTTGTCTCTTACCAGCATAGCTGTAAAAATAAAAACAAAACAAACAAACAAAAAGAGATAGGAGATAGTAGCTTCATAAGAATATACAATTTTAGCGAATCACATGTGTGACAGTGAGATGGTTAAGAAAGACAAGTTCTCACAATCACAATTATGTTCTCCTCACTATTCATTCTTCTGCTACCTCTCCTTCTTATTTTGGGGATTTAACAGCTGACTTCATTACGCTTCCAACTGCTGAAGGTGCAGGAACCCTCTTGGAATTGTTCAAGGGTTTTTTATTTTTTGTTTTTTTAATTTCCAATATGCAACAAATAATTAGTAAGAATACAAAACAAGTATAACCAGTAAAATGAACGGTAAACATATACAGCAAATTCTCAATAAACAACATAGATAAATATTACATGTCTGAAAAGGAGAAGGAAAAAGTATACATGTATAACTTGAATATTTATCTAAGATAAATATTTAAGTTGTATAATATAATATTTATAATGTATGTATAATATTTAAGTTATACATGATTAATACTGAGGTAATTTACCTCAGTATTAATCAAATATAACTTAAATAATTTCCTTAATGTTTATCCTATATAAACATACATAATCATCATGCAGGTGCCCACCCAGCATGTCCCAACACTCACAGAGAAAAAAAGGAATAACAACAACATCATCATCAACAATGAGCATCACAGTCCTGAGGGAAACAAGGCCCCTTCCTCATCCCTGTACCTCTCAAAACATATTTTTTGTACATCTTCTTGAACTGATATATATTTGTACCTTGCTTGAAATCTACATCTAAACCATTTCACAGATTCACCCTACAAATTGAAATACACATACTCTTCAGAGTGGTACGTAGGTTCAAAGTTCATTTTAATTGTCAGATATGTCAATATATCAAATTGGAATATAATAAAAGAACATACACTCACCTGACACTTTATTAGGAACGACTGTGCAATCTAATGCCATCCAATACAACAACTCTACCATAAATTCTACATTTATGAAGCTTATAGATTTGCAGATTTAGTCAACATTATCAGAAAGGTGATAATTCTACTTTATGCTTATTATTGAGGTCATAGGGGCTGGTGGTGATGGTGGTGTAATGGGGTGCATTATATTGAATGGTGTTCCTAATATTTTGTCCACTCCATTAACATGAGGGGGGATATCTCATCCCTCGACCTTCATCCCCTCAATGCTCCATCCCATATGCCTCGACCCTCACCCCTTCTTCCATCCATTCCTTCATCCCTCCATCCCTAATCCCTTCCTCCGGTCCCACAACCCACCCATCATTCAACATCTCAGCTCTCTTTCATTATTCTCAATTAAACTATTTCAAATCCATATTCTTGTTCGCGTGGTCCTGATTAATGAACAAGGCATTTAAATGTTGCAACAAAGATACAGTAACAATTGAATACTTTGTGCAGTTAAAATGTAATCTTGCAAGGTCTTTTTTTAAAGTCCTGCCTCACTCAAAAATGTGTTTCGCTTTTTTCACTTCAGTTGGATGCACAGCTTCACTATGCAGAATGATGTATGTGCAGAGTTTGACACTAGAAGGCTGTTCTGTCATTCATCTGCTGAAGGGGGAAAGTTTCTCCACGTTCAACTTAAAACTGAGGTTAAGGCATGAAATATTAGGTCCATTTCAGCATCTGGCGAAAACAGAAACATGTAAACTCAGCACGAGTACTTGGATTCCCACTCCTTTCCCCCACCAAATACAAATCTAGCCACCCTTTTGAGGGCATATGTAGGACAAGACAACATTGATCATATTCTTAATAATGGGAGGTTGTGGATGGATGATGTGCGGCAGGTGGTGGGCCAAGACCATCTCCCAGGCATCAACCAGATGAACATTTAGTCCTTTGAACATGGCTCTGAGCACCTTGTCACGCTGTAGCGAGTACCAGTCACTGTTGGTCAGTGCCACATAAAGCGTCAAAGCTCTGGGGTTTCCAGTCCGGATGATAACTAGTGTACCTGGAGCCCTGTCCAGCAGCCGCACCACTGCCCTGCGAATGCTCTGCAGCCGTCGGATGTAGAGCTCAATAGGGAAAGAGCCAAAGTGTGCCCAGATGCCAAAAATGACAACAGTGTTGGTGCCTCCAACTAAGCGGTCTAGTTCATTGGCAATGTAGTGCAGCTCGATGGCTGGGACGTGGTTGGGAGAACGGACAGGGGGACCGTGGAATCGGTACTTAATCAAAATGTTGTTTGCATAGTCTAAGGCCATGAAAGGTCCAAGGTTCCTCAGGCTGTGCAGATTAAACTCCTTTAGATCTAAAAGTATTACAGAAGGACAAAATTGGGACACATTAATCTGCAGTGTGAACAAAATCAAAACTTTGCCAGAGATTTTCTGTAGATGAACTACCTGGTAGTACTGCGTTGAGGTGCTCAAACCACTGCCTGATGGTGGAGTCTCCACGAAGGTGAACAAACTTCCCTTTTAGACACTGGTTGATGGCAGAAGGAGTATTGAACTGGCGGACTGTGGTGCCACTTAGTGCTTGCCACACACCCTGGTAGTAATAACCAGCGGGTCCAAACTGCACAGTGCTGCTCTTTACCTCGGGTTGATCTGAGGAGGAGTTAAAGGATATGGCTAACTAGACATATGAATGTAGAAAACTTTCTTCAAAACTGCAAGAAACAAGAAACAAACACAGGTCCAGACTGGCCATCAGGAGCACAAATGTCAAAACACAAAATTATTATGGTTAATCATAGCAAAAACAACACGGGACAGCCACATTCTTCAGATCTGTTGACAAGCAGTCCCCCCTCCCTTTCATTGCTTTTGACCTGATGGTAAGATCCATGTTTATTGTGACACCTGATTGGTCCAACACACAAAGTCTCCTGCATCAACAACATTGTCACTTGGAAACTTTCCAGTTACCATTATAACACTTAGTGCAAAATGAACAGACAAAAACTATGTAGAGAGTTCTCTACCACGTTTTGGTGTCATTTGTGGTTGTGCTAGCTTCTCTGTCCCTTTCCCTGCTCTCTGTGTTTGACCTATGGCGGGGCTCACACACACACACACACACACAGCGGCACTGAGTGGGCAGCAGAGAGGAGACAGTGAACCAGGTGAAGTGATAATAATGTTTTACTCAAGTTGATGACATCTCGTTGCTGTAGGTGCAATAAAAGCAAATAAGCAATTTATCAAACCACCAACTCAACAGGCATAAACATGTAGAAAAGCGATATTTTCAACTGCTTGGTCCACCGTGTCCCATCCACCACTGGTTTACACAACCATAGCATGCTGGTTAGGCTAACAGCTAATTGTCATGAACAAGCTAAAACGAACGCTGTTTGTATGTAGCATTAAATTAAAATTTGGCATATTCTTATAAACTTAGCTACTGGCTGAGACAAACCAGCCTCTGCTCTCTCTACTAGAGGGCACCTGCAGGTATTGATTTACATCAGCAGCAGAGGGAGGAGGACAGAGGACAAGAGGAATGACTGATACTGACTGATGTCTGTGTTCTTCATTCTTTCTAAAATTCACCCAGTATTTTGATACGAGGAATATTATTTATTTTATTCAAGTGGTTATTCAAGTATATATTACATGTTACACTGCTGTGACTGGAAGATGAAATGAGAGCATCTTCATAATATGCTCTTTGAGATTTGGCTGTGCAGAAACTTAATTGTGTGTGTTTATTTAAAAAGTAGTCTACATATGTAGAAGATAAATAATAATCATGTAGATTTATTTCTAATGGGGCACTGGTACATGCAAATAGTATAAATGGTATACAGTCATTTAAAAACCTCTTATGGCTTATCTTTATTCCCCAATGACTAGATATACTGCTGACAGCTAATACTTTTAGCCTAGTGCTTCATGCTTCCATCACTCTTTTCAAACTGGCAGCTCTACAGGAGAATGCTATCTACAATAAAGTGGTAGTTAGATTTATTTTCTTTTTTTTGTTGTTGTTTTACAAATGTTAATTTCTCTGACTGTTTTATTTCAAATAATCTGTAAAACATTCAATTTTGAATTACTATTCATACAGGTTATGGTGAGTGTAGTAGTAAAAATTGTGCATTACCTTTCTTTTTTGGCAACACGGTGACACTGTCAGATCCTGAAGTTCGAATGGAGATTTTCATGTTGACACCACTGAAGAAAAACATGCATAATAAAATGTTTAACACACATTACAAGACTCACAACATAAGAAAGGAAGACACAAGAAAAGAAGACAAAAATGTTAAATTATTTTATGAAGTTCAATCAAGCACTAATATGGGAAACAACTGCTTGGAAGTAAATATTCAACATTACATATAACTGGATTTCCTATCTCACACAGGCTCCTTCCTCCACCGGACTCTATGGGTAATACTCTCCTCCAATCACATGCATGTATTTGCCCACTGAAATTTGCATAGATGTAGCTGGCCAGTCAGGACATGCCTACCTGAATACATATGGAACCGACAGTATATAAGGCAGCGAGACCACTGTCTGCCATCCTTTGCTCTTCGTTGACAGTGAGGTTTACCTATTTATCTGCTTTCTCCTAGGATGGAGTTGCCACCACAAAAAACTTGTCACTTGTTGTGTCCCGGCCCCATAGCCAGCACAACCTCATGAATTCTGCTTGAAGTGCCTTGGATGAGACTGCACGGAGAGAGGTGTTCAGCAGCCACCATTCTGCACGGACTGCTGAGAGCTGCCCAAGATTAGATGCCAGCTTCCTCACTGGCATGAATGTCACTTCCTCATGAATGATTGATGACGCCAAGACCCCCACTCCAGCTGATGACACACTATCGCCACTTCTGGTCATCCCCACTGAGATGACAGCTCCGTTTGTAGATGATGACAACAACATTGGTGCCCAGTGCGTCAGCGTCCCACAGTAGTCTGCCACCGACATGAACGGTCATGTTGGGCTAACGCTGCCCCCCACCCTCAATGGGCAAATATGTGAGTGTGATTGGAGGAGAGTATTACCCATAGAGTCCAGTGGATGGTGCTGCCTGTGCTATTAGAACTAGGGTTACAATACCGTAACCTTTGTTATGCATCTTTCTATATAAAGCAAGGAATCTCTGTCTGCCTGTCTGTATGTATGTATGTTTGTCCTTTGCATATCTCGAGAACCGTTCATCCAATGTACTTCAGACTTGGTGGGTGTATTGCTGGGAATACAAGGGAGTGCATTGTCAAAATTTGGTGCAATTGGGACATGCAACATGTTCAATATTAATAAACTTAAGTTAAACTGCCCTAGAGAGAAGAGCGAGCATACACAGGAGAAAAAACAGAGACCGAGGCAGTATAAGTGGGACCCAATGGGAGCGCAGACATGTTTGATGGGCAGCAGGATGAACCAACGGAGGTAAACTGCTTTTACGGTTCAACCTTAGTTTAGTCTAACGGGTGAAGTTTCTGTCTGGAATTAAAGGTCCAGTGTGTAGTATTTAGTAACATCTAAAAGAACAGACTTGGTAAAAATTGAATAGATTATTTATAAGTATATCTTAATTAGTGTCTAATCAGCTGAAAATAATAATTGTTGTGTTTTCGTTACCTTAGAAATAAGCCCTTTATATCTACATGGGAGTGGGTCACCCTCCACGGTGGCCGCCATGTTGCATCACCATGTTTCTACAGTAGCGCAGAACGGACAAACCTAACACTGGCTCCAGTGAGGGCCTTACGCAATTTAGTGGGCGATTACTGGAAATGCACCGGTTTTAAAACAAAGAAGAAGAGCGCACCAAACATTTTGTATTGTGAGACGTTTTTGAAACCAAGATCTGATAAATGGAGGATAATACTTATTTAGAAAATCAGAGGAGCGTGAATTGTCGTCGTCAAAGAAACGAAAACATGAAGAAGCTAAACGAAATCGGGACAAGCAGCGGCATAAAACGAGGATAAACCCAGATGGAAATCCCTGATGAGAGAAATGTTTGCAGACTGACGCCGAAGTTTCCTGTTTACTGCTGGACAGGTAAGAGTGTAATGTATATTTATTTTGCCCCGCTGGTAACGGTTCAAAACCTAGATGATGTACAATGTTTATTAGCAGTACATTAGTTTCCCTGAAAAGAAATGCCACCACGTAATGTTAAATATTAGCACACTTTAGCCTCAGTTTGTGCCTCTCACGGAGCTGGTGGTCTGCTAAGAGACAACAGGGAGGCAACGTCGTGCTAATAACCCAACAATTTATTCATTTTCTGTGGCAGTAAGACAACACATTGACTGATAACTAAGATATTTAGTGCTGGTAATGTGATAAAGACAGTAAGTCAGAGTAATGAGTTAGTGTGAAAGATAAACTGAGGAGAAGTCTGCTCATCACCGAGTTAATACATCCTGTGAATTTATATTTATATTTTTCACAGTGCTCCATGACTTCATTGTTTGCTCCTAATTTGTCATTTAAGAGCACATGTACACATTAGGGGGCAAAGTTAGCTTATAGTCCAACACAAGTAACGTTTTCCCCGTTTCAATGTTGAAAAATATGTAGGCTAATTGCAACCAGAATTTTAATTTTACATTCATCAGTCAGAACAGAATTTTTCTGTTATTTATTTTGATGTGTTTATCCAGGCCAGCCAAGGCTCCCAGCATCTTAGGATGTAACATAATGTATTACAAGGGTTTGTGACTGTGTCATGTAGCACTTATTTTCTTGATGTTGCTGTTGTTTCTCCAGCTATGAGAGAGGTCCTGTAGCATCAATGCATGGTATTGCCTTTATCTTCATCCTAAAGTGACTGTGTAATAGGTCAGGGGTATTTCACCATGTGCCATTGATGGCTGGGAGTACTTTGTTTTTCATTACAACCAAAGACAACAAAAGTTGATTTCACTGAATAGCTATTCGTCTCTGGCTGAAAGTGTGTTAATCAATTAAATAACCTCATCAAGTCTGTTGTTGGGATGAAAATCTGTATGAAATAAGTAATAAATAAAATAATAATAAAATAGATAGATAGATAGATGATTTATAATAGTAAGTTCATTCATTTGTGCTGTTTTATTTTTCTCAGGCACTATGGGTTGGCATTATTCACCATGTCTGTGACATTCGCACCCGCCATATCAGAAGTATTGCAGACCAAATAAGGAGAGGTCTAGGTAAGTGATACACATTTGTTTGCCTATGTAGCATATTAACTTACCCTGTAAGTCCTACTCTTGGTTAAATATCACTATTTTCACATGTACAACTGTATAAAATGTATGAAATAGTAAATTAACTCTATGTGTAACGGTACTGTCTTCCACAGAAGCAGTTTTCCATGCAGCTGCTGCTCTACACACAGCTCCCGGAGCAGATGAGGAACAGCAGTGCCAGTGAATTATGTGTGTTGTTCCTGCCATGAGAGCATCTTCATCCAGAGCAGTAAATTGAATACCTTTGGTGTGGTATTGCTCTGACCCTTGTCAGCTATTATATGTGCAGCAATTTGACTGCTGGAAGGGGATCAGATAAGTTTAATCACCCTGCTTGGTTGTGCCTCCAATTGTAGATTGCAGAATGTACATTTGAACCAATCTGTAACAACTTCTCCTCATCAATGTTTTCCTCAAGGTAAACTTCCCATTTTTTTTGTAGAAAGAGTATCATCTCAATAAGCCTCTATCAAACCTTGGTAAAGTTTAGACAGATGTCTAAGTCTTAGTGTCTTAGTCTTTTCTCTATTACAGAGGGCTTTAGTTCCTCCAGTGTTTGCTGTGTCTACTGAATAAAGCCTTTGTGAGGTACACATATTTTTCCAGGATATGTTTAAATGAAATAAGTTCTCCATTTTCATACAAAGATAGCAAAAGTTAGAATGCCTCTTTCTGCCCAACGTTTGAAAACACTGTCACAGAATATAGAAGGTAGTGCTGGGTTCTTCCATACAGGAGAGCAGGGTGATAGAGGCTGATTAGGGTGATTCCAGGTCACATATTTATGAGCACAATCCCATATTCTCATTCTCACAGAGCGAAGTATGTTTTCCAGTGCTGGGGTACAGTTAATCTTATATGTTTCATCCAAATTATTTGAAATCAGGACACCAAGTACTTTATGTATTTCTGGGTCCACTTCCACTTTAAAATGAGCTACTATCAATCTGTGTATTCTTAAATTCCACAAATTTTGTGTCTGCTACAAGCATAGTGTTAAAACACCATGTTCTTGTTGGTGCTATAGTCGATAACAAAGTTGAATGTTCAGATATAATTCCAGGTAAATACTTGCATTCTGAGATACAGTCTATAAGAGCAATATTTATCATAAAAAAGTCAGTCCTTGAGTAAGAATTATGCTTGGGAGTAGTATGAGTACTCCCTCCTGGTAGGGTGCATTGTTCTCCATAGGCCTACATCTTTTAAGTTTTCAGTTAACATCATGGACATATTGAGAGGGGTTGTTTCTGAGGGGCAGATCTGTCTAACTGTTGATTAAGTTGGGAGGTGGGTTTCTTGTAAAAAACAGATATTTACTTTATGTTCTTTCAAATATTCTGAAAGCCTGCCTCTCTTGACCAGTTGATTAATCCCTCTAACATTCCATGTTACAAATGAAATCCATCAGTTGTTGTATTCTACCTTGCCAGGAGGGAGTTTACTGGCCATACTATGGCCGGTAAACTATATGACAAGATCCTCCTAAAAGGGTGAAAGTAACGATGTAAATGTGAATTGCTTAAATAAACTGTAGCTAGTCCTAGCCTGACAAAAAACACATAACTTGTAACATTTAACAACCCCCCTTCCCCAAACCCAACCCTGAAATTTCCTGCATGGTTCACCTGCACCTCTGTATAGGTGGGAGCTCTTTTAAGGACACCCCTGGCACATCCTGATGTATTCCTTATCAGTTTCATCTTTGTAATTCTCAGTAACAAAAGAAAAAGGATTTTTTTAAAAAGTCCATAGTGCCCTGCTAGTACAAACCAATAATAAAAAAAATATATATATATGTGAATGGGATGCATTTTTCCCAAAGCTATTGCTTCACCACAGTGTATTTTTTGCACTTTTGGTACAACTCCATAGACATGTCTGCACTGATGAAGATCTTGTGGCCCTCGTAGAGCAATGGGTTGGTTTTGTTTGCTTGAGTGGCCAGGTGCAGAATTTTGTCCTTCTCCCGGTAGTTGAGAAATTTGTCGATAATGCTTCTTGGTTTACCTCCCTCCTCTGCTCGTGGTCCAATTTGGTGTGTGCATTCTATCATAGGCCGAGTTGGAAAGTTATCTTGGCCCAGCATCTCTAGTGAAGTTTCCTCTAGGAAACTCTCAATTTCCTGGGTCCCACAACTTCCTGGGAAGCCTCGGAAGCAGAGGTTGAAGCGGCGGCTCCTATTCTCCACATTGCCAATTCTTATCTCCAACCTCTTTATGATGTCTCCTTGGCTTTTCACCATTTCCCTCAGGGCAGTGTTGGCGTCTTCCACGTTGCTGACTCTGCTTGGTCATCCCCTTTCCAAACATAGTCATTTCAATCTAGATTTTCTTTACCTCTGTAATGACATCCTTTATTTCCAAGGAAATGTTTTTGTTTCCCTTGCACATTTCAGTCAAAAACATTATAATTTCCATGTTTGCTGGGTCCTCCACTGGCGTGGACTGTTTGTGTCTTTTTCTTCTGGTACTATATACCATTTGATTGTGACATTTTCAGAGGCAGTGTTAGGGAGGTTATTAAATGTGTGTACCGGACTTGCAAAATTGAAGAATAAAAGCGAGAATTACAAAGTTTTTTCTCACACGCCAAAAGGACTTTACTCCACCTGCCACCGTTTACCTGACCGCCATACCAGAAAATATAAGCCTTCATTTCAAGCCTTCAATTATGCGTCATTTCTGTTTTGAGTTTTGGGTCAACTGTCAAAGAATTCAACAACTATGCCACTGTGCTTTATTGTCAACTTGTATTATTGTAGTAGTTTGAGCCGTGCGCCATCCCAAAATGATGGACAAAACAGGATTTCTCAGAGGCGAGGCTGAAATAATTAAAACTGACTAACTTCACTCTACAGGAACCTTACTTTATCCTGCAGTGTCCTGTGTTTCTACAGTATATAACATCGGGGATATTGTTTAGAAAGAAATTTGAAATGGGAGCAGAATGGTGAAAAACACCTCAGAGACCTCCCACTTGGTATTATTTTATACTGGAAACATCTCTAGATTCAATCTTTACTGTCTGAAATTACACAGTTTTCCACTAAGGAGATACGTAAGTAAAACTTTAGATACATATTTATTAGAAGTCAAACAAAATGCCAGTCCTGTCTTTCTGCTCACTCACCTTTGAAAGAGCTTCTCCTCCTTAGCCTTGAGCTTTTGCTTGAATTCTCCCACTGAGTGGCTGATCCTGGCATCACAGCTCAGCTTCTTTGGCTTGTAGCAGAACCATGGCTCGCCTGTGTGGAGGTCAGTGTAGTTGCACAGTGGCTGTTGGGTCGGACGCAGGCAGACATTACATGTGGTAGTTTCAGAGACTGAGCCTGAGCGGAAGACACTCTGAAAATAAATCCTATCTGGCTGTTCTCTGGTTAGCCTGTGCAGCACCGTTACAGCCTCACTGGGGTGAACCAGTGTCACCTGATAGGACAGAGAACCACAGTTCAAAGTTCAACCCCATTATTTGGTGTCTGTCATGGCATTAAAAACAAATAAAATGAACACTACTTAAAGGTACACACTTTTTTCCAAGTGTAAACCAGATTGAAACCAGTCTGGCTAACGAGCTTACTACCAACAGTAGTAACCCTAGGCCAAGTAATGTTTCATACGACATTATTTTGTGGGGTTACATGTTACGTTAAAAAAGTTCACTGAATAAGATGCTGGCTGCGCAAAGCCTCCCACTGATATTCCTTTAAAAACCCTAACCCTTAGGCAATTTTGTTATCTTAATTCAAATATTTTCCCACAATTTCCATTATCACCATGGACAATTATGGCACAACACTCAATAACAGTAACACTTTACAATAAGGGTACATTAATTAACATTGGTCAAGCATTAACCAAGAGTTAACTAATGTGTCTAGTAATCATTAAATGGTAGTGTTCATGTTAACTAAGGTATTAATGTATACATTATTTACATTGTTACAGTAATAAGCATTCACTAAAAGTTAATTTATACAATAATAAGTATTAAGTAACTGTTAACAAATGTCTCTTGTTAACATTTATTAAGGATTTACATGTTAATTAAGGCACTAATATTAGTAAATGGTTGATAAAGATATTAACATGTAGGTCATGAAGTTCACAGCTAAGTCATTTCATTAAGAGAAAAAGTAACACTTCATAAATGTAAAAGAATGCTGAATAAGCATTACTTAACCATAATTAACCATTTATTAATGTTCTTTGTGATGCTTATTGTAAAGTTGAAAACATGTATTCCCTAACTAAGAGGTTAGTATCGAAGTGAACAAGCATGGTCAGCTCTGTACTAAATCTTGTGTAATGATTATCAATAAAAGGCTCAAAAACAAATGATTAATAACTAAACAGCTACATACACACAGCACTACCGAGAATGAAGGCTAAATACTGAATATCAATAGCTAGTCACTGAAGAAACCAGCATGACTGAGTTAAACACTAATATAGAACCAATACCTTCAAAAGTTACTTTCACAGTACAACTTTCACAAAGGTTTCATTAATACACGTTGTTGAACTGCTTATTAATAAGTCCAGCTGCTTATTTAAGAGTCCTACTTACAGGCAATGTTTTCCATGACACAACAACAGGATGGCACAGGGCTCAACTTTAACTTTTTGAGGTACTTGTCATTCAGACCATAAACTTATCTTGCACTTGTCCAGGCACAAAAGTTACTTCTCTGGGTAAAAATGACAATAGCATCCAAACGGTGTAAGGCCCCTGAAACTACTACTTTTGTCATGGGGTGGGCGTGTCACGGATATGTGGTGTTGACAATATTGTCATGGATGCATGCAGAGAGGTGGTTGTCTGCATGGGTGTATTTCTCTACACTGAGCTGAAATGAATCAAGTGCACATAAATTAGGTAAATAAATATTATTAACTTAAATATTTTAAATAAATAAATGTTAACAATATTTTTGTAAGTAAATAATAACAATATTTATTTGTAAAGTAAATAAATAATAAATAAATAAACAATATTTATTCACAACACATTGATAAACGTAGGCCTTATGGATGATAGATGGATCAATCAGCTTCTATCTTAAAAACAAACCTCAATTCTCACACTGTCTATATGGTCTTTAATATAGATCAGTGTTTGTAATATAACAAAATAACAAAACTTACTTTTGGGGAATTCATTTGCTCAAACTTAAAGCCAAATCAAGACAAAAGTTTGACTTATACATGAATGAGTCAGATGAATGATGAATCAGCATTCTGTGTTTCATAATAACTGAAACTATCTACCTAAAACTTTAGCTTCACTGAAGAGCTTTTCTAGCTACTTACTTTGTGGTCCTTTGCCTGACATTATTATTTGATGTTGCACGTCAGTTTATGTCATATATGATCCTCTGAACTTTGATTCATTTGTCTGTCTCATGAAAGTGGCTCCAGTCTGCCTGCTTCAGCACAGAGGGTTTCTTTTGTTTTAAATACCCATTTAGCAGGAGCAGGTGGTGGTTTGTTGGTCTATGCTAACAGTAACAGCCGTCTCCGTGTCTGATACAAGGCTACAGTGTTCAGATGAAAACAAAATGAGCGCTCCTAAAAGCTGCAACAGGAACTGCAATAGGAGCTAGTTTGAGCTAATAGCTGTTAAGTGATGGAAAATTTGTGTAAATGCAATTTCTGAATTTCAAAGGTGGCTAAATGGCATTTATGTGCGTTTAGCCTCCACTACAGCCCTGATTACAATACATCATATACAGTACATGCAACACAGATATGAATACGCGGGAGCCTACCATTTGTTTTTATTTGGGTCTTTCAGGAGGGGTGGGAGGTCAGCCAATGTTAAGGGAAACCCTGATATAATGTGAAGACACATTTTGTTTTTTGTTTTTTTGTTTGTTTGTTTATGACTTTTAACTTGTCCAGTGGGGCAAGTAAATTTCTCGTCAGACAAGCAGACAAGCCCTAATGTTGAGCCCTGATGGCAGCAGATGAGGTTGGGCTAAAATCTAACATCCTGTGGCAAAGATATGCTTTTTACTTTTCCTGCTTCCTGTCCCAAACAGCTGTACAATTAGCCAAATAACATTACAGAATATAGATGCCTGGAGGGCAGAACACTAACTAAAACGTGACATTTTATTGAATAAGTACACTGAAACAGGAGAACTGTCAAAGAAAGTAACATTTGATGACATGTACAATGTCATTAACAAATACATTGTACTAAAAAAAACTAAGGACATTTTATTTTATTTTTTTTCATTCTTGGTTACAAGAGCAATTTTGATTTTTTTCATTGTGTTTTTTTTCAGTTTTGCATAAACTGAAATGTACTGTAATAAACCTGCCAACGTTAACCACTCGCTGATAGATCTTATCTACCAGAGCTAAATGAAGCAGTGTGTGGACATTACATTACTAAGACTCAGGGTTTTTAGCCTACCACATATGACAGGATCAGGAGCTTTAAAGGTCCCTCTCACCATCCAAACTCACAGCAGGAACCTCAGGATCTGAAAGCACAGAAGCTATAACAAGTACAGGAGTAACATTCACTTCCTTAGCTACAGAGTCACTTGCATTACAGGTTAGAGCTAGAACTTGATCACCAGGGCTAAACTGGTGGTGCTCAGTTTGAAGGTCATGCAGTTCCTTCATATCAGCCTGTGCACCTTCCATATTTCTTCATGCCGCTACACCAACTATGGTCAAATGCTCAGACGGCTGGCTAACAACTGGAATGGGACAAAGAAGAGCATGCTCAACAACCCTCCCAGTGAGCTGGCAAGTATGGCATGACTTACCATATTTGGAGACATCACATTTCAATCGAGTCCAAAAGAAATAGCGCAGGACACGGTCATAGGTTTTCTTTACCCCCAAATGTTCACAACCTGAATAATTGCTTCAACAACAAAGTCGAAAACACAGGGCACCCACTTCCTCACCAGCAAATCCTCCTGGACAAAGTACCCATGAGCAACATCTTGTACTTTTCAGCTGGCAAAACCTCATCCCACAAAGCAAACAGAGATGAGTCAGCCCTCTGACTCTTCACCCTATTCTCCCTTGAAACGGACAGAGGAAGACCTTAACTATACCCCAGAACAGACGGGTCTGGATCAGACATGTCACAGCTCTATTCATGCATCACTGCTGAGAAAACACCTGGATCAGGTGGGTCCACAGCAGAAACATTATGGGTCAATGGACATGTCACGGCGCAGTGTCATCCAGCCCCCCAGATGCTAGCAGTTTGGAAATAATCACAGGAGACAGCAGCACATCGGCCAACACAGCATTACCAGCCAAGTTGTTGCCCAAAATCATAACCACATCATCAAGTAGCAGTGCAGGACGCACTATGACAGGAACAATGCTCTGTACCAGCTCACAATCCAGCACAATATAATGGCACAACATAGGAATTAAGCCCAGCTCCATACCCTGCATCAGTACAAAATCCTCGGGCGAAAAAGGCAGCACCAACTCCACAATAAATAAGTGTTTAGCACCAGTGTCACATCTTAATCGTAACACGCTTGTCAGTACCAGCCAATGACATAGCAGCATCAGTGATGAACTGTACAGAGCCAGTTTTGGGAATCAGAACTAGTACTCAAATCCACACACAATGGTCTCTGTTCCAGAACTGTAGTACATAGCACAGCTGGAGCATACAACAGCGAACGAGGCAAAGGCAAAAGATGCAGATGGATAATGACACTTAGCTCGCGACTCCAATGACCGTCCCCATGACAGTAATTACACACTCTGGCACCTTCAGGTCGCCCCATAAATGCAGGCTTACCTGAGGAAGCAGGTGAAAATTTTGCACCACCATGGGAGTTACCACAGCTGTCATCCCCATTTGTCCCATCACCCCAGGAGCACATTTCTGAAAAATTTCCCTAATGCTTCAGCACAAAATCATCAGGCCAGGCTTTATTGGGCCAGGTGTTCCCAGTTGGGCTAACAAACCACCTGTAGAGCAGACAGACAGGTGAATAAACAGCAAACCAAAGATGATGGGTCTCACACGTCATTAAACATTTCAGTGGCAGTTCTCCTGTTTCAGCATACTTATTCAATAAAATGTCATGCTTCAGTTAGTATCCTGCCCTCCAGGCATTTATAATTATATTTGGTTAATTGTACAACCTTTTGGGAAAACTTCCTTGTAAGGAAAAGAAAACATATGTTGGCCACAGGAGGTTAGATTTCAGTCAAACCAGAGCACTGAATGTTCGTCCGCTGCTATCCTGGTTGTTGTGCAATAGAAAGCATTGCCTGTAAGTTGGAATCTATTAATAATCAATTCAACAATGTGTATTAATGAAACTTTTGTAAAAGTTGTACCATAAAAGAAGATATTGTTTCTAATAGGTATTGTTGTGCCATAATAGAAAGTATTGTTTCTATGTTAGTGTTTAACTCAGCCATATTGGTTTCTTCAATGACTAACAATTAATATTTAGATTTTAGCCTTCATCCTTAGTGATGCTGTGTGTATGTAGCTGTTTAATTACTATTCATTTAGTTATGAGCCTTTTATTGATCATCATTACATAAGATTTAGCACAGAGCTGACCATGCTTGTGCACTTGGATACTTATCTCTGTATAGCAAACATTACAGTAATTACGTTGTATTTTGTCCTTTCACTTTCACCCTGTTTTCACATCTTCATGCACCTTGAGTCTGCAATAAATATTTAGAGCTGAAGGCTTCATTCTGACTCTCATGTTGTTTGTGAATTGGGTTTGGCTAGCTGTCTACATGTGGTGGCTTCACTTTAAGCAGGACAGATAATTCGTAACATTATAGAACACTACAGTACAGTTTCAGTTTACTTACTCTGTAATTATACTGTCTTAGAAACATTGCAGAACATATATGGTAAAATATACGGTCCCCTTTTTCAGAAATCCCCTTCACTCAAAGCCATGTTTTTCATGGTTAACTCCTCTTAAAAGCTCTTTGATTTTAATTCAAAATGTATTATTTTTTATCAAAATAACATGCAATTGGCATGTCTGTGAGAAAAACTTTTTTGTGGTTATTGTCATAGAACAGTGAAATTGTTGAATCACTTTTTCATTATTCCTTTCAAAGAACGCCAAAATTGTTACATTTTCCAAAGAAAGTAATTGCATTTCCTTTAAACATGAAGCATAAAGTCTTCATCTTTTTAAATTTGGAATGAATCATGTTGATAACAGATGGTTGTCATGATGAACTGATTTCCAGTTGGAAATGTTTCACTCTAATAGCTGTGTGATTGTTTGTTTCAAATTTACAAGGGTCACAATGGGCAGTAATACATGGTTAATTGTGGTTAAGTAACACTATTCAGTATTCTTATGCATTTATGATATGATAGGCTATAAGTTAAGGAACATCTACATGAAGATAAAGGAACAAGCAAACTTCTACATGAAGACCATGATGTGTGTCCACTGATCTCAACTTTACAAAATATGTCATGAGTTGAACATGGACAAGTAAGTGGACAATCATTACCCTTAAATAAAGATTTATAAAATCATTTTTTTCTTAATGAAATGGCTTAGCGGCAAACTTCATGACATACATGTTAATTAATATCTTTATCAACCATTTACTACTATTAATTAGTATCCTAATTAACATGTAAACCCTTAATAAATGTTAACAAGAAACATTTGTTAACAGTTTCTTGCCTATTGTAAATTATTGTTAGTTAATGCTTATTACTGCATTAACAAATGTTAATAACATCTTTATACACTATTAAATAGTGTCTAAATGAACACCTTAGTTAACATGAACACCATTAGTAAATGATTACTAGAAACATTAGTAAACTATTGATTAACCGTTAGTTAATGCTTATTACTGCATTAACTAATATTAATTAATGTACCTTTATTGTAAAGTGTTACCTCAATAAAATACTAGCAGATCATTTCTCATTTCCTATAGAATATCTTGCCAAGGATCAAATTTTGCAGCTCTGTTTCTCTCTCACCACCAGCTGGGTATTGCAATAAATTACATGTTATCAATAACCATGTTTGGAAAAAAAGTTTTCAGAATCAAATATTGCATTACAGGTGGTCAGAACTGACCTGATCTCAAATTTTATTTCTGAGAACTTTGAACTCATTGCTAAATCCTGAGAAATCGAGATTTTTTGTTGTGATGTTAACAGAATATTGGACCATCCTTGTAAATGTCGCCTAAGTAGTCCTCTTTTTAACAGTTATGCCATCACTGTGGTGTGGTAAGGCTTTAACCTTTCCCCACTGGTCAGAGAGAGGTATTCATCTTTTTAACAACATTATACATGACAACAGACTCCAAGCATTCCAGGACATGAAAGATGTTTATGGTCTGCTCGGCTCTGCCTTTCTCTTTTACTTTTTTACCTTAGTTTCCAAATTTTACTGTTTTGTAATACAACTCACTGTGTAATGTGTAATATTTGTCGAAAAGACTTGAAAGTCTTGGATTTCCCACTCTCTGACTGATCCAGACGAATTGGGCTCCCACTGCTTCACAGTGTGCAACCCAGCAGTCTACCTATTCCCTTGACTGTGTATCTAACAGATTTTAACTGCTCTTTTAACCAGTTTTTAACATTTGTGTGTGAAAGAACTTGTCAGCAATTCAGTGATGCAGATTGTCGGAACATTTGTACAGTTTTTTGCACTCCTTTGTGTGACGATGCTGCTTCTGCCATGGTGTGGCAGGAGGAATGAAATTCTTTCATTCCTTCTGCTATCAGGGTGCTAAATGCCGACAGCAGTAAATGAAATGTGGTCCAGTCCCCATAAACATGTAAACTGTGAACTCTACCATTCGTTGACCTGTTGTCACTGACATGTTGATGTGTTGATGTGCATGTTGGAATGCTGCTGCTTGACTGAGTTGTATTTATTTTATTTTTATTTCATTCTGTTTTTCTATTTATGTGAACCACGTAGACTGTGAAACCGAATTGCCATTTTGGGAGAAATAAAGTTGTCTGAATCTGAATCTGAATCTTGAGTCAATGGCATCTGCTCAAACAAGTATTGTTAATAAAAATATGTCCTTTTCTCCTGCTTTGCTTTTGTTAAATGATGAAGAGGTCAAAACTCACTTGTGATATATAGAACAACTTTATTGTAATTGTTTCAGCTTGTGGCCTTCATCAGGGTCACAGTGTTGGTCTAGCAATAAAGTAGTTCTATATATTGTAAGTGTTGCTGGAGTTTTTACCTCTTTAGACTTTTTTCCCTTTTCTGTGCACCTTGGAAGGAGGTGAAGTTGTGCCAGAAACCCCTACTCTGTTTTATAAATGATGACACAGATTTAGATGCATTTGTTTCTCACTGCTGTATTATGTTAGCTTGATTATACGCTGCCAATAAATTAGTTGCCACTTGATGGAAAACACTGATTTCTCAATATGTTGATGGTATTTATTACTCTTGGACATAGTGTGTTTAAAATTTCCACTGCCACATTAAATGACGCTAAACAGGATATTTCTTTTCCAGATGGTGCTAGAGAGCGGATCAAATCTTTGATTACTGAATTGGTTTAGCACCTCTCTCCTATGCTAGCAATCAAATCTGGACTATGGTAGATATGACGACATATCTCTGCCAAGTCAAGTCAATTGTATTTATATAGTGCCAAATCAGGACAGAAATTACCACAGGGCACTTTTCATATAGAACTGGTCTATGTGGTTTGTCCAAATGGTGTTGCTGTACCTAGCTGTCCAAGATGGCAGACCCGCTCAACCAATTATATTTAGGGATACAATGGTGACTGGGTCCACCCACTTACTGTCAAAAAGAAAAATCACTTGCGAGTGAGCACATGAAAGTTTTGCAAGCAGGAGAGCAATGTCTGTGCACTCGTGGATAACAGTCACGCTCTCTTTCAGATTCTGCTTGCACTCAAAGCATTGTTTTCTCTTTGCAGGCTACAATATTGCTTGTGCATGCAGAGATATTTTGCACACGAGTGCTGTGAAAACACTCGCAAAAATAATATGTATGCGCAGCTGTTTGAGTTCTGTGTGCAGCTCTTCTACATCCACACTTGTGGATCTTGTTTGTACAGATTTTGCAGATTTTTGCAGATATGCCATCATAGGTAGACTGTCATTTTGATTTTGATGAGAATGATTGACAGCATACAGAATAATCCAACCACTGTATGAAATAAAGGACCCACTATTTTGAAAATTCCTAAGGATTCTGAGTAGTAAATCTGCCCCCGATATCATTGTAAACTGCATATGTGCCATGCAAAACCAAAAAGTCGATAGGCCAGTCCAGCAATACTAACTGGGGGGTGGGGCTTAGCTAATGGTCAGTTAGAAGATTGACACAATCACATTTAACATCATAGTTTTTAGCATCACCTCAACCTGTGCGCTTCCTTCCCAGAGTAAAGAAAATACAGCAGAGTAGGAGCCATTGAGATGATCCAGCACTTGTCCAGCCACACCTGCACCAAGTACTCGGTTGTGCAGACGGGCGAATAAGACATCTCCCCCAGACTTCTTAGGACAGCCGTGGAAGTCATACATTTTGATCATAACTTCCAGCTGATCCCCTACATGCCACTGTTGTCCACCTTTCTCTGGGAGAATAGTGAAGGTGCAGTGGGCAGGATCGGTGGTCTGCTCCAGGGAAAGAGGATCTGGCAGGGACGGAGTTTCAGGCCAAGCAATGGAGTCTAATAGGAGGCGTTCCTCCAGAGCATCTTCAGGGGTCCGTGGCTGGAAGCTGCAGAAGCGGTGTTGCAGGTGAGGTCTTGGAGCAGGGAAGGTGGTGATAGTTTTATGCTGAAACTGGCAGGGGGTCAAGAGAGTGATGTGACAAAGATATATATATAAAAAACTTTCTAATGTAAGACAGATGAACTAAATGACACAAAAGGAAGAATTTTCCTGCCCCACGTCAGAAAATCACCGAATATTTGTAGGGGTTGATGAGCGAAGCTGATCAAACACTCAGTGATAACTGTGACATGAAAAAGGGAAAGAGTGGAAAACTACAGTCAGAATATCCTTATAATCCATTTCAGTAACAACTGTAGCAATAATTTAAATGTTACTTTTCATATTGCTTGTCTGCAGTTATACAGGCTGATGAATTTAAGGTGTGTTATTTATCAGAGAGGAATTTTCCTCCTTTTCTAAATCCTTCTTAATTAATTTTCAAATTAGGACAATGTTACAATTTGATTATGATGTTAATATTTAACACAACAGTGTATTTAACAGGGTTCATACTACTTATTCTGATGGAAAATTAATACAGTTTTTTGTTTCCTGAATTAAGTGGTTGTACTAACAAGTATTGTCTGTGTTGCAAAGGCCTGATATATGTGCATTATTCCTCTGTGCCACAGAGCTCCATTGTTGCCCAAAAACGATTAATATCAATTAATTAATCAGTGAGCCACACTGTTGCACTGGGTGACATGTTCTTTTATTACCATTTACATGGAGATTGTAGTTAATTTAGAGTCAATCCCACATACACTGTTCTGCTGCCATAAATACTGGGTAATGCAGCAAATGCATATTTATCTGTCACTGAGAATAGTCCCCAACAAATTCACTATTTTCAACTGATTGACTAATGTTGGCTAAAAACTACAGTAGATTTAAGAAAGTGGATAATGAAACCATAGAAGTTTTTCAATGGGCCCGTTTAGCTACGTTTTAGCCGCACCATGATGATATTTGACATTTCCACTATACTCTCACAACAGGGGTTAGCTGCACCACTTTGGTCTTGCTTGCTAGCAGGGCAGCAACCCCCACCAACAGAACCATGTCATCAGCACCTGAGGCCTGTACTACGAAGCAGGATTTGGGGTTAGCGAGGTAACTTCACGTTTAAATCTGGGTTTTCAGTCCTATGACGCTGGTTCACTTCTTACTGGGGTTCATCACCATGGTAACTTATGCTTAACAGCTAACCTGCTCCGGAGCAGGTTAACTTCAGAGGATTTGATCACAACCTGTCAACACTCCGACCGCTGACCAATCAGATCACTGGAAAAAAAAGAGTCATCATTCTTACAAGATCCCGACATGGACAAAAGTCCTGAGTTTACAATAAAGTGACGAGTAAAAAGAGCGATATATATTTTAATAGGTCAGTGGAAACATTTTATTGTTCCAGACTTTCTATTTCCACTCTGGTTTCAAAACAGAGCTCCTAACAAACAGAGAGATCGTTTACGACAATAATCACATAATGATGATTTTAGCTGCATTTTAATTGTGCAAAGTCAATTTTATCCCTGGAGTGATAACTGACAGTGTGGATGATTTTACACTCCGATTCCACCACTGCAGCTCAGAATAACAGAGACAACTGTGTGATGATAACTCGAAATAAATAATCCACACACTGTTAATTGCTTCAGTAGCAGAAACAGTCTGACATTACTTTTAAGTTTCTTTTTTATGTGACATATTCAGAATGGTTTCTTCATCATCCAACTAAATAGCAAAAAAATCTCTCTGTACTAAAGTCATATATATAATAATTCCTACATGTATTTTAAGCCGTAGCCTACTTATGTGGAAATTATTGCTAGTGTTTCTGCATCTTCTTATTCTGTTGTATGATCACAGGCTGTCATTTACATCGCACTTGGTTGAATATAACTTTTTTGCTGTTTTTAGCAGAAGTTTCCCACAAGTACTTGGTATCACCGTTTCACTTCATATCATGAGGTACTTCATTCATGGCTCTGACGATGTCGCTCGTAATTACAAACCCCGCCTCTTTCACATGAACGTGCCCATAGCTGGATAGGAAAACCCCGGGTTGACTGAGCAGGTTGATAACCAGCTTCGTAGTACTGGTTATCTGGGCAGCCAATGTTAGGCTCAGTGAAGCCAGATAACGAAAAGATATCCTGGGTATGTTGAACTTGCTTCGTGGTACAGGCCTCTGATTGGCTCAAAAATATGTCATTGTATGCAAGTGACAAGAGAGAAGGGCATTTAAGAGTCACAGCATCAGCCTTAGCTCAAAACAACTCCATACACCCTCCAAACATCCTCGATAAAGGAAAAAAAAGCTGTAGATATTTGTGACTTGTTTTTAAAGATTTACATGTACATCTTCAGCAGGAATTAATGGGCTTGGGTCTGAGAGTCATAGACAGGGTAGGGAAAGTATTGAGAGATGGACTAAAACATTGTTGGTTTTGGTCTTTTCAAAGGACTTATTGACAATAAGAAAAATATAGATGAAAATAATAAAATGAAAAACTAGAAGAGCATTTCCTGAAGACAATGCATATGATTGATTAGTTTGGTTTTGCATTGATGTGTTTTCAGTAGTTTGGAAGGCTATTATATGCATTTGAAGCGTTCAATGTAGTAAAATATTTGAGTGACTTATATTTGCATTTGAATGCAGCTACTTGTCTGTAATCACCCTCATAAACTCAAAAATAATTCCTAGAATTATGTAGTCCACTACAGTTCATTTGCATGTTGAAGTAAATATTTAGAAACTTGCGTGAAGTTGCTACTTTAAATGATGCCTGTTATTAACGCACTGGAAATGAAAACAGCTCATTAGCTTAACGTATGTTGTATGTCAAACTATGAGTGTTGTAATCATGAGTTCATAAAGGGGTGATAAGCATGTGGAGATTGAATGAAGTTGAATATTTGAATGGAGTTTCCACTGCATTGTATGTATGGGCTTCATGACAGTCAATGAAGAGATAGGTGACAAAAATATTTTAAAAATCATGTTTTTCTGCAATAAGTCATTAAATATTCAAAGTCATTGCATAATCTACACATAATTCTGCACAGTTTGATATAAGAATGGTATGTGTTGGTTGAACGATTTTCGAGTTGCAGATGAGCATTGTGCAAAGAAATGCAGAATAAAATAACAATATTATTAATAATAATAATAATAATAATAATAATGAGTATGCAAAAGAACATGAGTGTGACTGCTGGGCAGCAATTACACTAATAAAAGTATATAAAATTAAAGCTGCAAGCAGCATTGAACAGGCCCTCACGCCTTTGCGCATGTCGGGTCGCGGCACAGTCTAAGGGTTTCTGTGACGGGCATGTAAATGTCTTCAGACCGTTCAAGGAGATAAACGTCACTTCCTTTGTCCACTATTTTGCCCACTGTTGGGGCTGCTTTACTGAAATTTCGTAGGGGGCGCTATTCAGCCAGTTTGCATCACTGATGGAATAATGTCATGTACACGTGTTCATGCCGGGAGTCTTATCAAACATGTAAAGTTTGGTGCAGACGGGAGCATTTACAATAAAGTTATAGCAACTTCCTCTGTCATGGCGAAACATCAAATCTCAACGGTGTGAGGATGAGAATTTTCTGCAGGGTGAGACATGTCTGTCTTGCTCACACCTGTGTCATAAAAGTCATGCAAGTTTGGGCCCATTCACTTGAATTTCAATTAGTAAATTGAAAACCCTTGATGAGTTTGTGTATAAAACAAAATAATTTCCTTATTTTCATCAAGTCTATTTTTAGGAATGTAAAAACTTTTAACTAGGGATGCACGACATTGGATTTTTGCCGATATCCGATATGCTGATATTTCCAACTCATTGTGGCCGATTGCCGATATCTGCACATATTTTTACCAGCTGGCTGAGGAGGCTAGCGTTTATTTAAGGTCCAAAATTGGCACAAAGTCATACTTTGATGAGCGCACTGCGGATTTCCTGTTGGATTTAGGTCAGGGGTGTCAGCATATGATTTGTAGGTCTTGATGAGACGAATAATTGGGTTTTGGTTCGATCTCTCTATGACATTCCTAGGGGCCGTGGCGGCCATTTTAGCCCTTTGGGCTCAGGCCCTAAATATAAATATTTTAATTAGAGGTTGGTGCTGTCAGCCAAATGCAGGATTGTTAGCAAAAGTACCATTTGCCTTAAATTGCATTTGTTTACAAATGTTGATGAAGAACATTACTTATCCAAAGCCACATTGCATATGAAAACAATATCCTGAAATCTGACTATTTCAAACAGGGTCCACCCCTCAAGCAGTTCCACTCAAGACCTAATGCTCACCTCCAGGACGTCCATGTTAAAAAGCACAAGGATGAAGACAAACACAACCAGGAAAAGGGAGATGGCAGTATACTTTGAACAGCAAACAGCCTTCATGATTGATGATCAGTCTTCACCTGTGGCTAT
The DNA here is from genome assembly GCF_914725855.1 of Thunnus albacares. Classification (NCBI taxonomy): domain Eukaryota; kingdom Metazoa; phylum Chordata; class Actinopteri; order Scombriformes; family Scombridae; genus Thunnus; species Thunnus albacares. The sequence goes on along the minus strand of NC_058128.1, from coordinate 20,376,129 downwards.
AAAATGACACACAAACACAAACACAAAAAAATTAACAACTTGCTTGGCTGCATTTTTGTTAGTGATTACTTGCAAAGACAGAAACTGACTTGTGAATTCATCTCTATACAAATGGTGTGATACCTTTGCCTTTCCATCATTTCAACTAAACTTAATCCAGTCATCCAGGAAATTCCTCAGATTGATCAACTGTCACAAAGGCCATAAGCAACAAGTGTTTATGTGTGTTACACACAAATGCATTTCTGTCTGGGTTGAAAATGTTTGAGCAAAAAATCTACATGTATCCCAGGCCTTTATGAATGTACCCCATAAAACGTACAGAAAGGAGAAGGAAAAGGAGATAGACTTGAGGGAAATAACAGAAAGAACTGGAGTCAGTTAGGTCAGAGGCTGAACTGACCACAAACAGACAGGCACACTCCCACAGAAATGGCCCATGCCTTCTAGGGGGGGCCTGAATCCAATGATGTTATTCAGCAAAGCACAAATAATGGGTTTTTTACAAACATTTATTTAGTACAAATATTTTGAAAATTATTTGTTTCTGAGTGAAAAAAAACCCATGTCAAATACCAGTGTGCAGGTCGGTTACATCGATATCTCAGTCTCTCTCTTCTGCTCTGCTGATACGTCTATCAGCATGTCTCAACGAGGGAAGTCACATCCACCTGCTACATGCACATTTCCTTACTTGGACATCACTCCCAAAGTTGGGGGTGTTCCCCAGAGATAAAGTTGAGCTACTGACACAAGCAAAGTGCTCCCAAGGGACTCTCCATAACCTGTTGTTCCCTTTCTCCTTTCCACAAACTTAGGTTGTAAAAAATAGGCAATAAATGAAAAGTGCAAAGCAACAATCGCCTTTGAAGTTCTTCTCAACACGTTACATGCTGTACAGTCTCTGTGTTATGGGTGTATAGATAAGTAGAGGTCTGTCTGCGCATTTGTGATGCACTTGGTTTTAGCTCAGTAGTCAGCGCAGTCATGTATGATTTAGGAGACTCAAGTTTGAGACCCGGTGTGGGGACCTACTTCATAAGATAGTTTATTCATAAACACTTTAACACTTTAATATCCTAAAATTAAAAGCGTAATAAAACAATAGCTGGATTTTTCCACTTTTATTCGAATACAAACACAAATATAAATGATTTTGCTGACAAATATAGATACAAACGTAAATACTGGGCTCCCTGCACATCCTAGTGCCTTCCATTGAGAGGTAGCTTACAGCTAATGTGCAGTAATTTTTTTTGGCTTTTTGGAGCAAATAAACACAAATGGTCCAGCAGTCAAACTTGCACGTTAGGCCAACATGAAAATTTGCATCATGTTCTGTCTGAACACATCATTACAAAGTAGGTGCAAGGTACATGAATTTCCAATATTTTAGATTAAGATGTATGGTAGATAGATACAGTCTATCCACTATCATTACAGAAAAATGACTGTGAGTGTGCATCAGAAAAACTGTGTATGCCACATATATTTTTTTCTACAACAAAGATTAGGTTAACAACGCTAAACAGCACCTTTGTGAAGTAGCTGCCATGCTGTTGTTGTCTATTTTGACTTTCAGTGCAATAAATTAGCCTATTCTGACCCAGAGCCATAACCATCTGTCACTCTCAATATAAGCTTGTCTATAACATAGCCATAAAACATCCATTCATTTAATGGATACTTTAAATGAGTGCAGTCATTATTTGCATATGCTTATCAAGTAAAACTAAACAGGCCTTCAATAGCACAACAGCAAGTAGACAAGATGACTAGAACTGAATCTGATGAATTACCAAGGCTCATAAGCCTACACAACATTCCCCCACATGACATTTACATGAAAATTCATTGGGACACAGCCTACCCGTGTAAGTTGACAGTTTAAAGGGCAAGATGGTGTGGCTTGGCCTTAAATGATTCAATTATTTCATTTGACTAAAAACGAAACACAAGATTAGAAATTTACTTTCAAATGCCAGCAATGAGGCAATTTAATCTTCCTGTGAGCATGGTTGTATGGTGCATTTTCATTAAATGTCATTGGTGTGCTTAAAGACAATATTAAGCTATGCAGATTAGTTTTATAAGAGGCACGGTAGAAGAATCATAATCATACACTGGGGAAATTTGAGTGTTTTTGTATTACATGTCACTTTGCTTGGGTCTGCATTAAAGTCTTCACCTTTTAAAAAAAAAAACTCTCTGGAGGAGATCAAGAAATAAGGGTGTAAAATGACTAGAATTTATAAAAAATAAAAGGCCAGAAGACAACTTGGCAATAATGGTGTAAAATGATTCCCAATACTTATATAAAATTGGATATAATCAGGTAGAATTGAATATGCCAGTGCATATCCTCAAACAGCTCAAAACCTGTTTTGAAGAGTTTTGACCAACAAGGAGTGACGGAGATAAAAGTAACAGAATAATTGGTCAAAAATTAGGGAGGGTGGATGATAGGTGTGACCTATGCCGACCCAAGGGAATAAAAACTACGCCCTGAAGGAAAAACCTTCGGAGCGATTTGGTTTGTTGTAAAAGTGCTAATTGCTCCCCTTTTTTGCCGGCATTAAAGAACACTGCTGCTTGGACCTCTGACTCCCTTTTTATTTTCAAAAGATAGTTTTTTGCTCTGGTACATTTTTCTGCAACAATCTGATACAACATAAATGGTGAGCCAGCCAGGAGGAAGTCGGATCCTTTGCCAGGCGGCACTCTCACCTCCCCCAGACCTACGGGCCCCCAAATCCTTTGAGGTAAGCAGAGCCTTTTTAATATCTGCCAATTAATAGTGGTGTCTGTGTGGGAGATGTGATCCGCCCAGGTAAATGATCTATTCCTCTGAACCTAACCTGTCTAAATTTAAGCAATTATAAGAGGCCAAGTAGCTGGTGTAATATGTGTTAAATGTTTTTGTCTGTCTTTTGTTGTTTGTGTTTGCTATGCCTCAGCAAAACCATGGTGCGGAAAGAAATGAATGTGATGAGATCATATTTAATGTATGTATAGCTGTTTGGATGTTAGCAACTGTGGTTTTTGCGGGAGGGTTGATTAGGTTGGCAATAAATCACGGATAGCTAGAAAGATCAGAGCAGTATTTCCCTGACACCCAATGTAAAAATCAATGAAGGGTTAGGTTAGGTTGGGTTGCATGAGATCTCCATCCTGGACCATTCATTAAGTTGAATCTGGTAGATTGGAATACTATGGGACTCAACGAGCAAAAAAGATTTAAGTGTTGAAGTTTTTCTTAACCCAATGTAAAAATTAATGAAGGGTTGAGTTGGGAGTTGCATGGTATCTCCATCCTGGACCATTCATTAAGTTGAATCTGGTGGATTGGAATACCATGGAACGCAACCAGCCCAACAGATCAAATGTTGAGGTTTTCTTAAACTAACGGTTTTGTATAGTAAAATAGACTGTTGCCAGTATTGCGCCATACCTAATCAAAACAAACACAAGTGTGAGTTTTTGTAAGCGCTTAGAGTCAAAGAAAAAAAAGGTTCACGGATACCACTTCCAAGGGTGGGAGGTCTGCACGGGTGAACAAAATATATCTCGAGAATTAGAAATCAGCGTTTTAGGACAAAACGAGCTGTTAAAAGTTATGCCTCTAGGATAAGGGCATATCTGTAGGTTCACGGATACCGCTTCCAAGGGTGGGAGGTCTGCATGGGTGAACAAAATATATCTCGAGAATTAGAAATCAGCGTTTTAGGACAAAACGAGCTGATAAAAGTTATGCCTCTAGGATAAGGGCATATCTATAGGTTCACGGATACCGCTTCCAAGAGTGGGAGGTCTGCACGGGTGAACAAAATATATCTCGAGAATTAGAAATCAGCATTTTAGGACAAAACGAGCTGATAAAAGTTATGCCTCTAGGATAAGGGCATATCTGTAGGTTCATGGATACCGCTTCCAAGGGTGGGAGGTCTGCACGGGTGAACAAAATACATCTCGAGAATTAGAAGTCAGTGTTTTAGGGTAAAATGAGCTGATAAAGTTATGCCTCTAGGATAAGGGCATATCTGAAAGTTCACGGATACCACTTCCAAGGGTGGGAGGTCTGCAAGGGTGAACAAAATATATCTTAAGAATAAGAAATTATTGTTTTAGGATAAAACGAGCTGATAAAAGTTATGCCTCTAGGATAAGGGCATATCTTTTTACATCATCCAGAAGAAGTGATAATTCTGTTAAAGCTAGCATGAAGTGGTGTACATAAATATATATAAATGTGCGAAATGTAATCAAAAGGCCCTTTTTTAGTGTTAAAAAGTGTATGAACCTGAGCCTAAAAAAGAGAGAAGAAAAAGAAACAACAACAAAGAAAACAACCGATAATAAGCCTGGGCGTAGTGCCAACGCAGGGTCCTTCAAGCCTGTGCATGAGTCTGGGCGCGAAGCCAGAACTTTTGTAGATAAGGAGTGCAGAGCACACACACACACACACACACACACACATACGCACACGCACTCACACTCACGCACATACACACACATACACACATACACAAGTGCAGAAAAGGTGTATGATTGTATTGAACATACTAGAATAGCTCCGAACGACATAAAATATTGCAGAATAAAGGGGAAAAAGACACAAACACACAAGAGTAAAACTAAATAAATAGAACAGAGTGTAAAAACAGTGAATGGCTCAACAGAGAGAAGAAAGTGATAGTGATGATGAGGTATTGACCCCCAGTCATTTTTTAAATAAGGGAAATGTGGAAACTAAAGCCGTAAAAACACATTTTTGGCTGGAACGCACATATTTTGATGAAGATGGCATAGAACACTGGCAAACTGAACAAGAAATTAACCAGAAATTGTGGCAACTGACAAAGATCATAAATTTGAATCAAACAAAAGAAGAGTTCCCAGCAGTACCTTGGGAAGGCGTGATACGCAGTTTATGGGTGCCATTCACCCTAGCCGTAATATTAGAAAACCTGTGCCTAACCCCCAAGAGTGCAGCTATTCTTCCTTTGCGCCCTTTTTTAGGAATCTCTGAAAATTTAACAATCGCGGGGAGACATAGGGGGGCAATAGATCTGCGGCTGCAGATTTGGATTGTTCCCAGGAACGTAGAGTGGGAAACAGGTAAATTTGGGTATCTCGAAAAAACCTGAGCCGAAGACGGGAGTGAGTTCTTAAAGTACAACCCAGAGTTAGTACCAAAGTTAAAACAGGCTACTACAGTAGGCAAAATATTAGTTTTAATACGAACAAGGGAGGACTGACAGCCAGAAATCACCAGGCAAGAAGGCAGTGCTAAACAAGGAGTGATGGGAGCTAAAATAACAAAACAGGAAGGACTGCTAACCCCAGTGGAGTTAGTGACAAGACAGCATCCAGACCAGGTCAAACAAATAAGACATTGTATGAAGACGTGGCATAAGCGAACAACAGGCATCCTTCAGTGGCCTGAGAAGGGGACTTTCGATGTGGCCTGCTGTAAAGAAGTAGAAGCTAACATCAAACACTACCAGGCAAAAGACACCAGCAACACCAGGGAAGGAAAGCGCGCCAGAGAACGTGAAGTGCTCAGATGGTTTAGAGACACTGCTAAGCAACATATATTGGACATAAAACAGATGCCCGCTTTGAGAAGCAAGAAAAAGGAGGCAGAGCAGCAAATTACCCCCTCAGCTCCGATGGAAACAAGCCAGCCACCTCCATATTCCCCCCAGCAAGAAGCTGTACGAGTAAAACAGTGCCCACTGGTGGGACGAGAAGCTAAAGCAGAGGGAGAAATCACTGGACGATTCATAATGAACTGGGACACACAAGATCTTCCAGCGCGCAATCAGTCATCAAGGGCATCAGCTGCCTCCTCTCTCTGTGAGGAAGAAAGAGGAAGTGTGCGGTTCGACAACGCCTATGAGACTTACAGGCAAACTACACGCTCCCTGGAGGATGAATTAGATACAGATAAAGCCAGGACTGCATATCTCGATGCCTGTGAAACATACGGACAGAAGACACGCTCCCTGGTGGACAAATTAGATCCAAACAAAGCCAGAACAACATATAACGATAAGGAAATGACAGCCTGTGGATCGGAGAGACGACACACCTTACCTGTACAGAGCCAGAAAAAGGAGGAATGCAGCCAGAAGGGGTCACAATATACAGAACGATACCCAACTGACGACCTAATGACACCCCGTGCTCATTCCCTCCCAAAATGTGAGGGGACTCAGCTCCCATCACCAAGAGGAGCTCACACAGTGGAAGATGAAGTGGAGGGAAAAAGATGCCGAGCAATATTACGTGAGGAGTTTACGAGAGCAAAAGAACGCCTAGAGAAGCGTCTGCAGAAAGAGCAGAGAGAACGAGAAATGCTAAAAGATTTGGAAAAAAATGGCTGGTGCTGGAACATCTGGAGGAGATGGAACAACTGGAAGAGATGCAAAGACATTCAAGAGTATTAGAAGGGGAATCAATAGAATTGGCGGAATGGACAACCAGGCCAGAAGCCTCTTTCAGCCCCTTAGATATGCAACTCCGAAATGGAAAAACTACAGGACCAAACGCTAAACAGACACCCCTTTGCCAGATGCCATTAGTGACCAAGGGTCGAAACCAGATTCCTCAATATACTCCGTGGTCCTTCTGTGACATGATTGGTCTAGCAGGAAGACTGTCAGACTTGAATGAGGGAGCAAATAAGTGGATCACAGCATTAGAAGAAAGCACAGCAGGAGTCACTTTGGCTTTGGGTGACATCAAAGCTTTGCTCATGCACATGGCAGGAACTGCTGCTACAGAAGAAGTTTTTAAGGGAGCACACATGCCTGCGGTACTGTTAGGAAACAGCCACGATCCATTAGGATTCAATGGATATCGGAGCCGAATATGGGCCCAGCTGAGGAAACAATACCCTGAAAAGATGGACCCAACTAAATTGGAGGGAGAGAGGCTAAGGGATGAAGAGTGTCCTGCAAAATTCCTAAGGTCTTTTCAAAATAAATGGAGGGAGGAAACTGGCGGAGCATGGAACGAGAACAACACAACTGAAAGCCTGTTCAAGGTTATGGCAAAGAAAGCCATGCCACAAGAAGTGCAAAAGCGCTTGGATAATATAGTAGGGCTGATGAAAATGGACTGGCCTCTGTTTTCTGAACATCTTGTACATCATGTGGAAAATGTGAGAAAAGAAAAACAGAAAGAAGCGGAAGTAAATAAAAGCCTGGCTAGTAAGCTCACCCAGCTCCAATTGAATGATCTACACTCCAAACAAAAAAAGGAAAAAACAAAAATACAGGCTCCAGTAGTGGCAGTGGAACAACCTTTAGCTCCAGTCTGCAACACCCCAGACGCCCAAACAGCCCCAAGCGCAGCCTGAAGTTACACCTGTGACGCCACCTGCTTCCCTACCACCTATTCATGTACATGTTAACCAGCCTCAGGTAAATCAAGGGCCCTATAGAGGACAGCCGAGGTCAAGGGGAGGAAACTATTGCCCAGGGAGAGGAAGAGGACAAAATCCACAGATGAACAGACAAACACAGTCCCAAAACCAGTCCGACCCAAACCAAGACGAAGAAATGTTGTGTTGGGGGTGCGACCAGAAAGGACACCGCCGAAGGGACTGCCCCACCAATCCATGGGTGGGAACAGCCAAAGATTGGCAATAGGGGCGCCTAGAGAGGCCAGAGGGGGTACACATGACACCGGTCGTCTCAACACAACCACAAGAAGAACCCACTGTTGCCGTTGAAATACAGAGTCGAAAATACACCTTCATGGTGGACACAGGAGCCACATACTCCTGTATTGGCAGCAGAGGTTCCTCACTTCCCCTCTCAGGACAATCCATCCAAACTGTAGGCTTCTCTGGGACAACCCAAATAATTCCCCTAACACGACCGGTGCATATGATAGTATCAGGAAAATCAATACCCCTACTCTATTCAGAGAGCACCCCTGTCAACCTATTGGGACGAGACATCCTGTGTCCACTAAAGGCAACTATCACTTGCACCCACACAGGTCTCAAATTGGACTTAAGAGACAGTGTTTCAGGCATGATGGTAGTCCAAGTGCTAAAGGAATCTGAAAAACCAACTACTCATGTTCAGCCTGCAGTATATTGGATTCAATGGCCACCCAACTCAGAGCTAATACACCAGTGGAACACCTGGAAAGCGTGGGTACAAAGGGAGCTGCCCTCTGCATCTGAACCACAACTGCCACTGCACTGTACTATGATGTATGATGAAACCCAACAACACGCGGATTACAGAGAATGTTGGGAAGAGCTGGTGGGTGGAAAAATATTCTCCATGGTGTGTCTGGACCTCTATGTAGGACCACAAGGAGCTGCAGCAGCAGTCATCCTGCCACCAGAATTGCGCAATTGGTTCCAAGCGGCCAACTCCACCCCACATGTCACTCTCTGGTTGCAGTTGGAAAAAAGGCTAAGAACATGGGACCTATGGTGAAGGAAGCCTTACAAATAACAACATGGAAACCAACTCAAAAAGTCCATGTGCAGTCCTCTGCCAGTGGACAATATCTGAAAATATCCCTACGAACATATGATGAAGGCACTGGGATCCAAGTGTTGCTCAGCCAGAGATCTCCTACTCAAGCGCCACTCTCCGAAGAGCACAGTGTGCTATTGCTACAGATACCCCAGGGGCTGTGGTCACAACATAAAACAGATATAGGGCTGGTTAGGTCAGCGCAGCCGGTCCAAATTAAAACAAAGCAGGGCATCATATTGCCATATAAGAAACAATACCCGCTAAAGCCCCATCAAATAGCAGGTATAGAACCCACTATCAAGGGCTTGGTAGCAGCAGGCGTGCTAAAACCAACAAAAAGTCCGTGTAACACCAATTTTTCCAATCAAGAAACCACACTCAAATGATTATCGATTGGTACATGATTTGCGTGCCATCAACGCTATTGTAGACGCAGAAACGCCAGTGGTACCAGACCCACACACTCTGTTATCTAATATTCCTCATGATGCCTGCTGGTACACAGTCATTGATCTATGTTCAGCATTCTTCAGTGTACCATTACATCTAGACTCACAATACTTGTTTGCCTTTACATATAAAAACCAGCAGTATACTTATACACGTCTTGCGCAAGGCTACGTGGACAGCCCATCAATTTTTAACAGAGTTCTAGCTAATGATTTGCAACATCTAAACGTCACTAGCACAGTGCTACAGTATGTAGATGATCTGCTGGTTTGTAGTCTGACAAAAGAACAATGTGTACAAGACTCACTCTCAGTTCTACAGGCTTTAGCAAGAGGGGGACATAAGGTGAGCAAAGACAAATTGCAGTTTTGCCAAACACAGGTAGAGTATTTAGGAAGACAGCTATGTGGCTATGTGGCTCCCTCACAAATCGAGGCAGTATCAAAAGCTCCAAAACCTCAGACAGTGGGCCACATGCTGTCATTCCTGGGAATGACTGGATTTAGTCGACCGTGGATCTGCGACTATGCTATGTTTTTCATTTATATGTTGCAGAAAAAGCAGGCTATGCATGTGCGGTACTAATGCAGGATACTCCAACAGGTAAGCAACCACTAGCATACTCTAGCATACTATAGTACCAAATTGGACAACATTGAAACAGGTCTGCCACCCTGCTATCAGGGGTTAGCAGCAGCTGCCTTTGCCTTTCAGAAGGCATCAGCTATCACAATGGGCCATCCAACCATTTTGTACACATCTCATCAGCTGTACGCTTTGATCACGAGCCCCAGATTTGTGTTAACACAAGCAAGACGAACAGGCTATGAGGTAATCCTCTCAGCCCCAGAACTCACAGTTCAACGATGCACTATAGTTAATCCAGCCACACGCATGATGCTGCCTATAGAAGGCACACCACATGATTATGTCCAGTCTACAGATGTGTTCCTACGTCCTCGTCAAGACCTACATAACCAGCCTCTAATTGCAGAACTTACACTTTTTGTAGATGGTTCTTGTTTCAGGGATGCTACAGGAAACCACGCTGGATATGCTATAATACAGTTGCATCCCGATGATACCTTTACGGAAGTACAAAAATTGAAATTGCCTCAGCCTTGTTCAGCACAATTGGCAGAAATTAATGCTTTGACTGCGGCATGTCATTTGGCTGCAGACAAAACGCTGAGTGTTTACACAGACTCACAGTATGCATACGCAGTATGCCATGTTCATGGAGTCATTTGGAAACAAAGAGGTTTTTTGAGAGCAGATGGCTCCCCAGTAACCCATGAGGAGGCTATATCAGCTCTATTGGAAGCTATACATCACCCTAAGGCACTAGCCATCATCAAATGCGCAGCACACCAAAAACCAAACTCATTGATTGCCAAGGGTAACAACTTGGCAGACGAGGCTGCAAAACGCGTAGCTACGTCCACATGTATGGGACCACAGCTAGTGGCAGAAGATTGTGAACCCCTAACAAACTTAGCATCCCTTATTGCAGCACAACAGCAGTCAGGTCCATATGTACACTCTGCATGGCTTCAAAGGGGGGCGGTTAAAATAACAGATGAGGGTCCCTCACAGGGGCTATGGCGCAGTGCACAAGGCCACTTTGTTCTCCCCACATCACTGATACAAGTTGCAATTCGTGATGCACATGGTCAGGACCATTGTGCAAGGGGGGAGGTATTGAGAAGGCTTCAGAAGGTATGGTGGTCACCATATTAAGCGGCTATGGTGGATAGAACATTGCATGAATGTGAGGTGTGTGCACAGCATAATGTAAGGAAAGCATTTTCAGCACCAATAGCACACATCCCACCACCAGAAGGACCGTTTCGCCACTTAATGTTAGATTTCATAGACATGACAGAACGAGTAAAAGGGTTCAGATACATCCTGGTGGTAATTGACAGATTCAGCAGATTGATAGAAGCGATCCTGATGAAAGGTCCGGACTGTAGATCAGTAGCTAAATTCTTGTGCAAAGAGGTTTTTCCGAGATTTGGATTACCAGATACTATCAGTTCTGATAATGGGCCGTCATTTGTAGCAGAGACACTCAAAATAGCCTTAAAGATGTTAGGGATCAAACAAAAGTTTGGGTGTGTGTACCATCCACAGTCTCAGGGGGCTGTGGAAAGGGCCAATGGTACCTTAAAGACGAAGCTCAGGAAAATTATGGCAGATGGCCAATACAAGGTTAACTGGGTGGATGCTTTGCCGTTGGCATTTATGTCTATGTGAATACAAGCTAACCGACTAACGCATCTAACACCGCATGAAGTGCTTACAGGGAGACCGATGCCGGTTCCCTATCGTAGGGGGCCATATGAAGGGCCACCCCTTGAACAATGTGAAAGAGAACTAACATGTTATCTGCAACATCTAACTCAAATACACAAGGTTGTGTTTCAACAGATAAAAACTGTGGCCGAGAGCAAGGATGTGGAACTCCCAGAACAACTGAGGACAGTCGAGCCTGGTGACTGGGTCTACGTGAAAGTATTCAAATGAAAGTGAGATCAGCCAAGACGAGAAGGACCGTTTAAGGTGATCCTAGCTACCCCAACTGCACTGAAAGTAGAGGGTAAGAGATTTTGGTTTCATCTCAACCATTGCTGTAGAGCATGAAGTCCAGGAGAACCAGAAAGGGACGGCAACGCCTCCCAACTGGAAGATAGACAACAGCACCAACAAGAACCAGAAAGGGACGGCAACGCCTCCCGACAAGAGGAGAGACAGTAGTACGGGCCTCAAGGAGAAAGAAGATCACAAAGATTAGCTGCTAGACGTAGAGAGTCAGTAAGCAGTGGGAGGAGAGACAGATAGAGGGTCAACCAGTGGTGAGCCAATGAGTAGTAGCTCAACCCCAGTCAGACAGAGTCATGAGGATCCAACAGAAGTCAGGGAGACTTCAGGTGCCTCATCAGGAGAGGGAGTGTCAGTCGGAGCCATTCGCATTGAATGTGACCCACAGAGTTACTATAATTGGGAGACAAGAGCATGGGAGAAGTCCAGGGAGTGACAGATGGAAAGCTTTGCTACTAGTAGTTTTGGGGATGGGTGTAATGCTCACTAGGTATAGTAGCACAGGAAGAGTGTCAGAAGAAGAGCAGTTGGTAGAGTGCGCCCTAGCCACAGGCCTAGTAGCAGCATTAGAGGGAAAGATATGGAAGGAAGAAGTAATTACACTCACATACATAAGATCAGCCCAGTACAATCAAACCCCAACATTAGGGCCTTGAGACGTGAAAATAGACACATATGCAGTCCACCAACAATGCCTGACAGAGGGGATAGTACAAATACGGGTGCAATGCTCTCACAATCAGTGTACAAACATAAGGTCCAATCGTACAATGACTGCTGAAGAAGCGATCAAATTGACTCGGGTGTATGTGAACCATCGTAAAGTTAGAAGCTTGCAGGAAACAGTGCACCAAATTGATGAAGAGGAGGTATTAGGATGGGAGAGCAAATTATTTTATCAATTGGTAAAATATTCTGCTAGACAGGTCAGCCAACGCGCTTGTATTACATGCTATAACTCAAAAAGACTGCCAGAAATAAAACCAATACCAGGGATAAAAGAGGAAATATGTTCGAATAAATCCACTTGCTTTGCATACTGTGCAACGGTAATGGCAAGTTGGGAGAGTATAACAAATATGAGTTGGACTAAAAATACATCTATATGCCCTCAACGAGTAGATAATGAACTGAACACATGGACACCATCCTTAACCAAAATAACCAAAAAGATAAAACATCCCTTCTGTATAACAAGAAATAAAAAAGAAAATGGCAGCGCTCAGTAGTAAGCTACTGCAACAAACTGAAAAGATAACATTGGAACAAATGGGGGCAACGACGGATAATGTTAGCAACTTGGGAATAGTGCTAAGTGTAGAATCAGAAGACAGTCTACAGCTAAGTTATAGGTGGCTGCGTATGCCAGAACAGGGGAGAGCTAAACTTCTACCAACCAACATGCCTTACTTTATAGTACTACAAACACTGCGGCAATACAATGTGAGCAAGTTATAATAGACCAAGGGCCAGCACTGATTGTTATGAACAATAATACGTACTACAATCAGTTCATCTTACCATCCATAGACAACAGCACAAGACCACTAGCAGATATATTTTGGCTGTGTGATGACAACCAACAAGTAAAAGTAACGTTACCTAAAAAGTGGACAGGGATATGCGTGCTAGTTATGGTAACCGGACAAGTTACTGTAATTAGTGAGCAAGCAGCAAAAGATAGAACAACCAAAAGAATTAGGCGAACGGCTCAGACTCCATGGAAATTGGATGATAACATATATATAGCATGGAACCAGGAGCCCATTGGAGTACCAAAAGACCATCAGGCGGTAGGGGAAGACTGGATAAAATCAGGACAAGGAACAGGGTGGATACCCATAGTGGGAACAATGATGAATTCGCAATATATCGTTCGCAACAGCCGATGGGTGAACTACTTATGGTATAATCAGCAGCGCCACATAAATTGGACTCTGTCAGCTTTGGAAGGTGTAAACCTCCAGTTACATGCTACTACTACAATGACCTTACAGAACAGATTTGCAATTGACAAAATAATGGCTGAAGAACATGGAGTCTGTAGTTACTTTGGAGACGAGTGTTGTACAGTGATACCTACAGTGACAGGAAAAGATGGCAATTTAACAAAATTATTGAATAAAATAAAAACCCTCAGAGATGAACATGTGACAAATTCTAATTGGAATACCAAGTCTCAAGCACTATCCCAGCTTTGGGACTGGCTAAGCAATCTATCCTGGAAAAAAATCCTACAGGTGGTGGGAATGTTCATGGGGGGCTTCTTATTGATAGTAGCCATCATCATGTGTTGTATACTACCCATAATTTCAGCTATGGTCAACAAAGCCACAAAAATGCTTCCCGGACAGTTCCCCCCACAAATTCAGGGGCACGTGACTCTAGAGACAGGATTAGACAACTGGTATGACGATGAGATGCAGGACAGTCAGACAATATTTAAGTAGTTATGAAGCGCAGACAGTGAAGAGGAAAATCAAAGTCACAACGATCACACGAATATCATAAAGACCTACAGAACTTTCTGAACCAACTACCTTTTGGGCCTGTCCCAGTGACGCAGTCTAAAACCCACCATTGCCCGTATCCCCTCACAATATATACATATGGTCCATAAAGTCTAATGCATGGAAAATTCAATCCTACCAAATGGAACAAGGCATTGTGGTGGACTGTGCTAAAATCTCATTAACATATGAATATGATTTAGTAACAGCAGGATATAATCAGGCAACAGCAAGATATCACGACTATCCTTATTTTCCCTACTTTCCCCTCAGCACTAAATATACAGTCAACATGATTACTATATTCTATGGAGAAGACATATTGTTTAGCTCTCACATGTTCCTACAAAGATATGGTATGGCAGGACTAGAACAACTATCAACTAGATACGAGTAGAAGTATAAAAGGATACTTGAGTTATGGCAGCTTGGCAAGGAGATGGATGCTGAAGCAGAGGAGGAAGAGGAGTAATAGCTGGCAGAAGTCTGTGTCAATCCTCATTATGTGATGTTCCACCCTAGATAGACATGGCTGAACAGTGGCTGTGCTATTACGGCATGGATGGGCAATCCAATGCAGATTACCAGGATGGCCTACACATGCCAACAGGACCAACACCAGGGGGAAATGCAGCTCCAGATTGGGCTGACCCTGCCAAACGAAGCCATACAAGACGGATAAAAATTGGAACCCAAATGGCTGTGCTACATCTCCTTCTACTATCTACTTTGCTGGTGAGGGTCGGGGTAACCACATTATAACACACGGAGATACAACAGCTGAATATGGCGGAGACGCCTACTACAGATGTACACTACAGAACTCTACAGATGTGCTCCAGGTCACATGGCAAAAACTGTCTGAAGATGGTTCCCTAGAGAACTTGGCCACCTACAGCAAGAAACATGGACCTCACGTAAATAATCCCTATCAAAAGACATTGACTCTTGCCCATCTCACCGCTCCTCATCCATTGCACTGAGCAACATTACATGGGCATTACACTGGTGAGGGCTGTTACGTCTGTTCTTTCAATATCTATCCAAGTGGGTCTCAAAGACAGCAGACTTGTCTTTCAGTACAAGGACTGTCCAGAATAAGAACTGATGCCAAAGTGCTCGATAGCACCCCTGCAAAAGGACTTGTGAGGATTATGTTCAGTTGCTCAGCTACAGGCAAGCCTACCCTGGAAATCCAATGGCTCTTTTTTCCCTTGGTAAAGGCCAGTAATGATACTGCAGTCACAACACTGATGAATACAGACCACACGTTCACAAGCAAAGGCAATCTCACCCTGGCAGTCTCTGTTGACTACGACGGAGATGTGTACTGTCTAGTAACATGGGGAAAGGAAGGTCGGAAAGCCCAAAGGATTTTATTTTCTCTACCAACAGGATACGCCCCAAACACGACGGTTGCTTCCCCCACAACATACAAGTCCATTGCGGCAGGGTTGACCACTGTGGTCATACTCTCCTTTCTGATTGTGCTGATGTATCACCTCAAGAGAGATGGTCTGACAGAACTGTGTTGGCCCCGAATCTTTGCAGAACGTGTTATGGTCACCCAGGCACCTGCTTGTCCTCAGCAGATAGGACAGCTGAGTACTAACTGTCAATCTCAATGGTCGTCTGCAACGGAACGCGACGTATTCGAACTCCTACCACTGCCATGAATATTGTCAGTGCTTGTCCACCCTTCTGCCCTTGATGGAATTGGTAAAAGAATTCTTGTATGTAATAGATGACGCAATGGCATCCATAAAGGCAATTGTTAACAGAGTTAAAATGTATTTCAAGGGGCCTGTGGGCTCAGATGAAACGTAAAGTAGTGCGTATTAAGCTTGCTATTACTTTAGGTTGCTTGACCAAAAAAACAGCATATTCTGCAATTTTGAGTAACCTTAAGTTACCTGTGTTATGTGAACATGTACTGATTTTAATCAATAAATAAGTGTGCTTGATTGCATATAGTGATTAGTCATAAAATCTGACATTTAGCTGCTAATGATAAATCAGATAGTCCTACAATCAACTAACTACTGTATTGTCCAATGATTGTTTTTGATTCATTTTCCTTGCTACTTAAGACTACTACTAATACTTATGATACTGAAACTAAATGGATGTGCTTGAACCCCTATGACTTTGATGTATTTGTCACCCATTCCCCATATTGCAGGATCCCTGTTATTAAGATATGACATGGTATGTGAACCTGAATACAGTGTATATATACATCGATTGGCAATGGGACCTTATCATCCCCAAGCATTATCGATGGGACTTTTAGTCCCAAAGGGGGGAAATGTGGTGTATTTTCATTAAATGTCATTGGTGTGCTTAAAGACAAAATTAAACTATGCAGATTGATTTTATAAGTTTATAAGCAATAAGGGCTAGTGTGATACAATTTGTATTGGTGTAGTTATAATCTCATGAACCATATTTAATCACAATGTACGTATAGAGGCACGGTAGAAGAATCATAATCATACACTGGGGAAATTTGAGTGTGTTTGTATTACATGTCACTTTGCTTGGGTCTGCATTAAAGTCTTCACCTTTTAAAAAAAATACTCTCTGGAGGAGATCAAGAAATAAGGGTGTAAAATGACTAGAATAACTAACTAAAAAATAAAAGGCCAGAAGACAACTTGGCAATAATGGTGTAAAAAGATTCCCAATACTTATATAAAAATTGGATATAATCAGGTAGAATTGAATATGCCAGTACATATCCTCAAACAGCTCAAAACCTGTTTTGAAGAGTTTTGACCAACAACGAGTGACAGAGATAAAAGTTACAGAATAACTAGTCAAAAATTAGGGAGGGTGGATGATAGGTGTGACCTATGCCGACCCAAGGGAATTAAAAACTACGCCCCGAAGGAAAAACCTTCGGAGCGATTTGGTTTGTTGTAAAAGTGCTAATTGCTCCCTTTTTTTGCCGGCATTAAAGAACACTTTGCTGCTTGGACCTCTGACTCCCTTTTTATTTTCAAAAGATAGTTTTTTGCTCTGGTACATTTTTCTGCAACAATCTGATACAACAGTTGCTCTGCTGGATGGTTACCTGTTGACTGTTGAGAACAGGCACTCAATGGAACAGCTTGTAACAGGCACTACGATCAAAACACAATGTAAACTGTTCACATTGGGGAATACATGTTTATTACATGAGTCTGGGACTTCAATTGGGGATGGGTATGAGTGACCACAATTCACCTATTGTTTGATCAGTTGCCTAAACACTGTTATTTCAGGCACTTCCACTCCAAGGTCATAATGCTTGCTTAGTAGTAGTAGTAGTATTTCCATCTGGCCAAACAAGTCTGACGTAGGCAGCAAAGAGGCAGCAGCCTTCATTATTCCATAGGTGTTGCACTGAAAATGGTTAAGTTCCATGAACTCGCCATCAAGAATCAAATGAAAATCCAATACAAATCCAAGTCACTCCTAATGGGCACAGACCTGCCCACTGTAGCGGTCACATGCAAATCATCAAACCTGGAAGGTTTGACAATTGTGTGTGCTGATATCTTGTCATCTCATCATCTGGTATAAGATGTCCAGCTGGACAGATTCTTTGATCTACGGCAGTGAGAGCCACCAATATATTTAATAGCAGGTAATAGCAGGCATTAAATACAACATTTTGCAAAATAAAGTTATCAAAACTTTTAAAACTTAGACCACATTTGGAGGTGGTCTGGGACGCATGTGGCCACATTCATTTAGCAGTGTAAATGCAAATGTGTCGTGGGCCATATTGAAGGACTGCCTACTGACTTTTTGGATGTGTAGAAGAACATAGAACATTAATTAACATTAGGTCCTGACCAATCCTGTCTGCTGCGTCTTGTGCATGAACGTGCAGTGTCTCTCAAAGGGGAGATGCAGTTGCGGGGAGATCGCTGCATATAATTGTATTTGTTACACATATCTGTACCGACACGGCACTAGAGCAAATCAATAGGATGGGCAGTAGATTTTTGTGAGGGGGCACATGCATTGTATATTTGTTTATCCTGTTATCAAACAAGTTCAACACAACTTTGGACAGAAGGTTCACAGACCCCCAGTCCTCCCGCAAATGAATTTGGTCTTTTCAAACAGAAATGATGTACATGTTTATTTGCATATAGAGCGAGGAAGTGAGAGCTGATCATTCATCTGTGGCTATAAAATGACACAAACAAACAGTGTTAATTGACACTTTGTTCAGCTGTATTTTTGTTCGTGATTACTTGCAAAAATTTAACCTGTGCAGTGAAATGATCTCTATGCAAATAGTATGGTAGGATTCCCTATCGCTTGTTTCTACTGAACTTAATCCAGTCACCCAGGACATTCCCCTGATTGATCAACATCAACCAAGGTCATAACCATAACCAAAGTCAGCAGGGTCACTCCCCTTGCAGTTTAACATGAGGATTCATCCCCAGGTGGCCCAGTCATTTACCCGTTGAAACATAATATAAATACTTCTGCAATCTTTTGCAATCTTACACGATATCTGTGGGTTAGCTGCCATAAATGGCTATTAAAAACAGGAACTAATACTTCTAGTAAGGGTGGAAGAGGAGAGGACAGACAGTTGTATCACAGCCAGGGAATCCAACCACCCATTGGTTGAGTGCTGGGAGTATCCTATCTGTGAAAAAGGATAAAACAAACCAAACCAATAATTCAAATAAAAACACAACACTAACAAACCATTCCACTATCAACAGTGACATCAACACAGACCACACATGTGAATAACTGCTATGAATCATAGCAAAACAATACTAAATTCACTAGCGAGGACCACACCATCAACAAGAGCAGAATACAAGAGTGAGGAGAGGATTAAATGGTATTTATAGGAATGCTGGAAGTGGCGTAGTTGAGGTGTGGTCCTGAAACTTCACTGGATTAGCTTCACTTCACCAGCAAGGACCACACCATCAGCAAGATGCATTTCAATGATTTATTAAGAAAAACAATTAATGTGTGTAGTTCTTCCGCTTGCTGACTGCATTGTGGGGAAGCTTATAGGAAATCCGCTATAGTGCACAACGGGCCGCCAAAAACCTCCAGTTACTTAAGATAAGATTGAGCAGAACTGAGATATTTGAGTTCTGAATGGGTGTAGCGATGATATGTTTGGGAGGATTGGCCCATAAGTTGTATGAAATGCTTTGGGATGTCATTATGGGAGGCTGAAGTGGTGGCTCTGATCCTGAAGAAGTGTCTGGGGTAATCAATAGCAGAAATACCAGACAAGCAGAGTATGTGGCAGAAGTGCTGGTGGAGCCAGAAATGAGAAGCTACTTGTCTGGATTCAGAGATGAAGAGAGGCTCTGTCAATGATAAACTCTAGGATTTCTGGAATTGCAAGTATTTTGCATTGGTCTCAGAAGAATTAAGCAGAGATTGAACTTTGAAGTAAAAGTGGGTATGGCTCACTGGATTGATCGGTTTTAGTTAAGTAGTCAAGTCAATTTTATTTATATAGCGCCAATTTACAGCTGAGTTATCTCATGACACATTTCATATAGAGCAGGTCAAGAACATACTCTTAATTTACAGAGACCCAACATTCCCCCATGAGCAAGCACTTGGCGATGGCAGCAAGGAAAGAAGAGTTGAGGCAGTGAATTTGGAGCATATGAGAAAACCGAAGAATGTGACTTCTAAAGTTCGAGCAACTTGAGAAATGTCTGAATATCTGGAGCAGATAGTGTGGATGCTGACTGACAGCAAGATGGCAGTAAGAGGAAGGCAGTGAAGATTTTTATCTGGCTCTTGGTGTTGAAGTCCTCTGAGGAGTGAAATTAAATGAGAATGCTGGAGACCAGGCCCGGCTGGCGGTTAGGAGTTTGGAGAAGAAGCAGATACCGCTAAGGTAAACATAGATGGTATGTGTTTTGATGGCCACCACTGAAGGGGCGCAGGTAACAAAATGAGCATGATGACGAGATTGAACGACGGGTAGGTTATGTTGTACTTGTTGTGAAGCAATGATGACTGGGTAGATCTCATGAACAGCTGGAGATGTTTGAAGAATTTTCTGCAAGCAAGAACTGTGTGATCTCGCTTGGCCATTTGGTGGAGAACCATCATCCACCATGGAAACCCCCAAAACCGTCAGGAAGAACAACATCTATGTCGAGCTGATGTTGTCTGGGTCTGTGTCTGCTGCGGTTGCTGGGAGTGGGCAGCAGGGGGCACTGGCATCCCAGTGCCAATGGTCCCAGGTGAAATGAGCTGCAGGGATCGGTGAAGCTGGGAGATGGGGCATCCTGGCATCCCGGTGCCTGTAGCCCTGGCTAGAGCAAGCTGCTGTGGTCGCTGGACATAGGCTGAAGGGGGTGCTGGCATCCCAGTGCCAGATGCCCCAACTAAAGCTGGTTGCTGTGGTCGTTGGAAGTGGGTGGCAGGGGGCACTGTGATCCCCATGCCAGGTTCCTCTGCTAAGTCTGGCTGTTGTGATTGCTGGAGCTGGATGACGGGGGGTGCTGACATCCTAATGTTGTTCACCCTGGATGATGTAGGCTGCTGGTGCTGGTGTTGAAAAACCTGAGGGGAGGTGGAGGGCCCTGGAATTCTGGTGTTGGGTGCTCCATCTGAAATATTTAAGTGAGGCGAGAATGGGCCACTGGCAACCTGGTGCAGAATAATGGAAACAGTGTGAAGTTACTGAAGTAACGCTAAATTGGTTTTGGTAGTAACTTGCAACCCAGTGCACATAACGATAGATGTTACTGATGTGATGTCAGATCAGTTGTATAGTAACTTGCAACCCGATGCATGTAATGATAGACCTTACTGAGGTGACGTTAGATTAGTTGTATTAGTAACTGGCAACCTGGTGCCATTAGCTATGGATATTACTAAAGCCATGTTAGAGGTGCCAGTAGCTATTGATGTTACTAAAGTGATGTTATATTAGTTGTAGTGGTAACTTGCAACCTGGTGTAAGTGACGGTAGGCATTAGTTGTATTAATAACTTGCAACCCAGTGCAGGTAATGGCAGACGTAACTAGGGTGATGATAGATCAGTTTTAGTTATAGGCAACTGGATGCATGTAACAATAGAAGTTAATGAAGTTACGTTAGATTAGTTCTATTAGTAACTTGCAACCCTGTACATATAACGGCAGACATTACTGAAATGACATTTGGTTAGTTGTATTATTAACTTGCAACCTGGTGCACATAACAATGGACGTTACTGATGTGATGTTAGATTAGTTGTAATAGTATTTGGCAACCCAGTGTGTGTAATGGTGGACATTACTGAAGGGACTCTAGATTAGTTGTATAGTAACTTGCAATCCCAATGTACGTAACGGTAGACGTTACTGAAGTGACATTAGATTAGTTGTATTGGTAATTTGCTGGCAACCCGTTTGTATTAATAACTGGCAGCCCTGTGCATGTAAAGGCAGGCATTACTTAAGTGACGTCAGTGAGAATGACCGGGTAATTGGCACCCCGGTGTCTATAGTGGAAATGCCAGGATGTTTCTAAAGTGTGGCGAGAATAACTGACTTTTCTCTTCTAAAATGAAACTGATGGAGAATAGAATGAGAAAGTGGCAAACCGGTGCCACTCACAGAAACCAGAGGTTAATGGGGGCAGGAATAATTCAAGCCTGGTATCCCGCTGCCAGTAATGGCTTTAGGTTTATCAGGTAAGAAAAGAGTTGTTGAGGTGAATGAGGGATGATGAAAACCTGGCATCCCAGTGCCAATGGTTTGTTTACTGGGAAGTTTGTGAAGAGTGAGGAACTTGAAGCTGCTGGAAAAGTTTTGGCGATGTTTGCTGCACAGGGGGAGATACAACCTGGCCCCCACCAGGGGCTGCTGATGATGCAGACTGTGGCTGTGGAGGCAGTGGGGCTCTGTGATGTCCCACTTTCCAACTATGGCAGTGATTCGCTCTGGCGAGGAAGCCGGAAGTGCGGGAGACTCGGTGATCATTGTTGTCACTGAGTGGAGATGAAATACTCTGGCTTTATTGTCACTGTGGTCGATGGGAATGTCTTAAAATAATTGTTGGATGCGGGCGACAGTTCAGTTTCAGATGTCAGGCTCCGTTTGTGGATGTAAAGATTTGCCGAATCAAGAGGAGGGTGCACCATGGGTTCACCATGGTGGCTACTATCCCAGACTGTAGAGAGGCAGCTGATGAGGAGAGAGTTGAAGCCGCGTGCCCTCGCGTCTTTGCCTGTTGCGTCCATGGTTTGCTCGCTGACAGAGGAAAGGAGGTCTGAGATCTACCAGGACATGGAGAGTCATGTTAAGGGAGCTTGAATGGAGGTGCCTCCGAGGCCAGTACGCAAACCACTGAGCACAGCAGGTCCGCTGGGGTGCTTGGCTGTGGTCTGCCTGCTGTGTTGTGGCTGGAGGAGAACCAGTTTCAAATAAATCATCCAATTTGGACGGGTTAACATGCAGTTTGTGATCCAAGGTGAGTTGACTTTTTGGAATCGAGATTTCGGTGTTTGTCCAAGTTTAGATAATGCAATCATGCGATTAGGCGGGAAGTACGGTTTGTCTATTGAGAAATCTGAGACAAAACGGCTAATAGCTGGTGGCAGCTTGAGTTTGTTTCTGGAGTGACTGCGAGAAGTTAGACTTACGCCTGGGACACACTGGATGCGTGAACCTCAGCAGCACACGTGCTTCGCTGAACTGCTGTGTCTCTCACGCTTGTAGTGTCCACACTGGGAGCGTGTCTGCTGCGGCGTTTCTGCCATTGGCAGATCTATCTTTCTATCGTGTTCCCTGTCTATTTCTGCTGAGAACCGTGCGCATCACGCGGCCAAAATAGATGAGACCTCGAATCTCTAGATGAAGCAACGCAGCAGCCTCGTGTGAGACGCGCACAATGTGGCTGCTCTAACCTGTTAACATGGGCGCCGAAATGAAAAGCAAGAGGTTCCACGACACACACGCGCTGCTCACGCATACAGTGTGTCCCAGGGGTTAGACTGCATGCATGTGAAGTGCAGAACACAAGAGTGAAAGAGGAGGAAAGGGGTAAGTGCTACTTATAGGAATACCGGAAGTGGCGTAGTTGAGGGGTGGTCCTGCTCCTGAAACTTTGCTGGATAAGCTTCAAATAACCACAAGAGCACTGTTACAAAATAGGTGTGATTTTAGATGAATACATTATGTACCTTGTATCACATATCTTTTTTACAGCTTCTCGCCCTTCAATAAAAGTTAAAGCAGACCCACTGAATTATTTTTTAACTATAAGTACAATTTCTCACTGTTTGCACCTCTACCGTTACCCTTACATCACCATTGTATGGGTCTTAGTGTCCCCTTGCTACAATAGCAAATGGTGTGTGAGTGTGAGCTGTGAAAATCTACATCGTCTAATGTAAATTCAAATTCAGTCAACAGTTGCAGTCACATTCAGGTCTTAGACTTAACCTGTTATAATGTCACTCAAATATATAATAATCACTTCTTAAAACCCATTTTTACAGACTTGCTTCTATGTAATGTTGTCTTTAGATCATCTTTCTTTTAAACTTCTTTTTTTTTACTTTTCATCTTTCTTTTAAACTTTTTATCATCTCTTTATTGTCTTTCTTTGCCTTTGGCCACCATCTTTTTAAGGTCAGATCTGTTATTGTCTTCTGTTTCATGTCTTTGCTTTGCATTGTACTGCTTTTGCTTTGTCTGTCAAAGCACTTTGTAAACTTTGTTTTTAAAAAGTGCTATATAAATTAAAGCTGCAAGCAGCGTTGAACAGGCCTTCACGCCCTTGCACACGTCGGGCCGCAGTGCAATCGAAGGGCTTCTGTGACGGGCATGTAGATGTCTTCAGACCCAGGCTGTTTTCAGACAGTGCGAGAAGGAGATAAACATCACTTCCTTTGTCCTCTATTTTGCCCGCTGTTGGGGATAAAATTTCGTAGGGGGCGCTATTCAGCCAGTTTGCATCACTGATGGAATATCATGTACACGTGTTCAGGCCGGGAGTCTTATCAACCATGTAAAGTTTGGTGCAGATTGGAGCATTTACAATAAAGTTATAGCAACTTCCTCTGTCATGGCGAAACATCAAATCTCAATTGTGTGAGGATGAGAATTTTCTGCAGGGTGAGACATGGCTGTCTTGCTCACACCTGTGTCATAAAAATCATGCAAGTTTTGTGCCCATTCACTTGAATTTCAATTAGTAAATTGAAAACCCTTGATGATTTTGTGTGTAAAACAAATTAATTACCTGATTTTCATCAAGTCTATTTTTAGGAATGTAAAGACTTTTAACTTGGGATGCACGACATTAGATTTTTGCCGATATCCGATATGCTGATATTTCCAACTCATTGTGGCCGATTGCCGATGCCGATATATGCACATATTTTTACCAGCTGGCTGAGGAGGCTGTTATGCATGCAAGCATAGATTATAGTATGATCAAGAAAGACAATATATGAAGGAAGAACTTAGGAAGACTGGAGTTCAGTAGCTCAGCATTAAAGTTCTTCCCTCATATAGGCTATAGTCTTTCTTGATCATTAGTACAATATATGATTGCATGTATAATAGTCTCCTCAGCCAAGTGGAAAAATATGTGCATATATCAACATCGGCAACTGGCAAAAATGGCAGTCAAAAAGTGATCATCTTAAATAATCATGATCTCAATATTGAACAAAAATAATTGTGATTATGATTTTTGCCATAATTGAGCACCCCTAAAAACAACATAAATTTTGATTTATATACACACACACACACACACACACACACACACAGAGTTTAAATATGTATGTGATAAATTGTATGTATGTAATGAATTGTTTTCTTTAAGAAACTGTTACTTGAACATTTTTCAGTGTGCTCCTAAAGCTATATATGGGCTCCTAATTTCTTTCATTTAGGAGCACATGTACTCTTTGAAAAAAAAAGTAAGGATTGAACACTGCTGTCAGATGTGTAGAAACACTAAGTAACTGGAGTGTGGCGCAGTCCAAAGGCTTCTGTCACAGGCATGTAGATGTTTTCAGACCTGGGCTGACAGGTCTGACTTTACCCATCTCCCCCCGCTCCCATCTCTCTCTCTCCCTCTCAGCTGGAGAGAAGGATTTCAGAGTACTCTTCTTGTGAAATATCCTCATAAATCCCATGACTTTGGCCAAATCTTACATTAAAAATCACATTTTTTTGTAGGAATTTTCATCGCGAATCCATTGACACAGGTTTGAAAGTGGTCGGACTTATAGTTTAGACGTAAGACAACTCAGATTGGCACAAAGTCCATGCCCAGAGATTGCCTCCCCATTGGTTTACATTGTAAGGTGCAATGTGTCACTCTAACTTTCGAGGCTTACAAAATCTAAACCGTTCAAGTTATTACAAAGTTTTTAATAACTTTTGTTCAGCACAGTCTGATAAGTCATGTATTAAAGTCTGAAGCTGATACCATTAACGCCCTAGGAGGAGATAGCATTTATTCAAGGTCCAAAATTGGCACAAAGTCGTACTTTGAAAATGAGATTGCGGACTTCCTGTTGGATTTAGGTCAGGGGTGTCAGCATATGATTTGTAGGGCTTGATGAGACGAATAATTGAGTTTTGGTTTGATCTCTCTACGACATTCCTACAGGCCGTGGCAGCCGTTTTAGATACATAGGTGGCGCTCTCGAGCACATTTTGGCACCTAAGCTTCTGGGAACCAAGAAAACGTTTGGAGATGATCAGTTTGAGAGTCTTTTGACACACAATACTAACCAGTTTCTCTCTGTGAGCCCACCCCTCTGTTTATCACAAATAATTATGAATTATGAAATCAAAATATTGTTAACCTTAATCAATAATTCGGGCACCAACTGTTGGATCTGTGAGCAACACAGTTGATTATTTGCAATAATTATCAATTATCAAAGATAATTAACTAATTATAACAATTAATAGAATTATTAATATGAACTAACAAATACGGGGCACCACCCGGAAACCGGGACCAATAACTGAACAAGGTAGTCTCATAAATGGGAGTTCACCTAGAATGTTAATATCTGAGAAATAAACATTCAAGGGTGAACGAAGAAGGGTTGAATTCGAGCTCTGAAGCCCTTGGACTGCGCACCACCCCAGTTACTTAGTGTTTCTATACATCTGACAGCAGTGTTCAACCCTTACTTTTTTTACCACATATAACTTTAGGAGCACACTGAAAAATGTTCAAGTAACAGTTTCTTAAAGAAAACAATTCATTACATACATATTTACAGTTTATCACATACATATTTAAACTCTCTCTGTGTGTGTGTGTGTGTGTGTGTGTGTGTGTGTGTGTGTGTATGTATGTAATTCAAAATTTATGTTGTTTTTAGGGGTGCTTGATTATGGCAAAAATCATAATCACGATTATTTTTGTTCAATATTGAGATCATGATTATTTAACATGATCACTTTTTGACTTAATTTTTGCCAATTGCTGATGTTGATATATGCACATATTTTTTCCCTCTTGGCTGAGGAGACTATTACACATGTAATCATATATTGTACTAATGATCAAGAAAGAGTATAGCCTATATGAGGGCAGAACTCAGGAAGACTGGAGTTCCGGAGCTCAGCAATAAAACTTTAATGGACCTGCCATGAGGGTGGAGCAGCAGTTTTTTTTTTTAGTTTATTAGACAGACAGGATTAATGTGTAGGATTTAATCATTGGTTAGTAGTCCGAAGCAAAGGGTGGCAGTAATGCACCTAATATGCTGGTTGCTGTTGGGCCTCAAACCACAAGGTCACACAGAGAAGGCCTACATGTAACCTGTGAGACTTGACCACGAGGTGCTTTTTATTTTGTTTCCGCCGAGACAAAGGCATAGCGCCAAAATGCTGCTTACAGACAATGGGAGTCCATTGCAAACTCCATTTCCAAGGATGCTTTGCGATTTTCACACCTCAGCAGGGAATAGTCAACATACAGTCCCTCATTGACGGAGACGCTCCTGCACAGTGGAGCGTCCTGATGACGCAGCCATGACATCACCGCCCCCTTAAAAACTGAGCACGCCCTGAGACACATGTCTTTCCCATGTCACTGAACTAGGGGTAACTTCTGTTCCTGTATGAGTTAGCTTGACTAAAGGGGGTACCCCACGCACATGTTTTCCTCTCATTGAAGACTCCCCTCGCCGGACGAGACGAGACTTCGCCCGTGTTCACCCGAACACATTCCTGGATCCGAGAGAGACCGCTGCTGCAACCAGTGTCCTCAAATTCCCTTGAAAAGGAAGAAACAAAATTACATCAGGAAAACGTGGAACGTCTCTTCCCCGCTCGTCTTCACCGAGTTGACTTTGCTGTTCTCTCTGCGACGCCATTGAGAGCCAGCTGCCGTGATTTTCGCTGACCGTGTGAGAACGGTCACCCTCTGCATCTGAGCCAAGGACAAAGTTGGACAGAAAGACGGATTACACACACACACCCTGCTCGCTTTCTGAAGCGACCAAGTAAGAGGCATGAGTCTGGGCAGAGGCAGTGTTAGTTGTGTGTTCTTTTCAGCATCAGTTGCTGTTGTTTTGCATTTAGCGTTTTAGCTTTATTGCTATTGTTCTTGTTGGGTGAGTTGACGGACCGCCGAGTCCATTTTTCTCTGTTTACACTTAGGAGTATTTTAAGTGTGCTGCCTGTTAGTTGTGTTCACCACACTAGACTATTTTGGGTTTGTCCCGCTCGGGACTACTGCTGTGTTTGTGCCACGGTGAGTGAGAAAGTAAATTGCTTTGTCAATCAGAAACCAGACAATGTGCGTCACAGACAGCTGTCCATACGTGCGTTCTCTGTGGACAAAGGAACCGCTTCTCTTCCTCTCACGATTGCTTTCCCTCCTCCCTCTCTTGCAACTAACACACACACTCACACGTGCGCACAGATACACGCACCGACATCTTTTTGCACATCTGATGGTGGGATAACGTCGGACAAAGCAAAGCTTTGTCTTTCCTTATCCGCCATCTGCTTTTCACGGAATTGGGTGAGTGCAAGACACTGACCACCAGGCGGCGCCATCTTGCTTTTGTCTAGCCAAGACACCGCCGTACTCGGGTCTCGCATGACATGACTTCCTCCCACAGTCACGTCCGCGTCGCAGACCAACGACGTCATCACGTCCCAATGTTGCCAACTGCTGTTATAAACCGAAAAGAGGAGAGTAAAACATTTTTCCAAACAGAGTGGTACATCCTGTCAGCCGTGGGATTTCCTATCTGTGCAACTGAACACAGCAGCTCCTCTATGGACTATTTCTCCATGATGGTCCCGGTGTTTCTTCTGCAGGTTTCACTTCACTCAGCTGGCCGACAGACCCACTGGTTTTTCCCACTTTAACCTGAATAACAAACCGGGGCTCGGTGGTACGGTTGGATCCAAACAGAGAGCCGGGGCTAGCTGAGAGTCGAGCGGAGGCTAACTGGTTGTGCTTCTTTCTGGTCATGCTGCAGCTTACGCTCCGCTATCCTTAGGAGCGTCACCACTTTCTGTATCCATTGTTTAAACTTTAAATCCCTCTAGCGTTTCATATAGTGTTAGGGTTGTAATTTGTAGTCACACAGTGTGCAAGTAAATTATCTCTCCACTTCACACATATCTATTTTTAGGGGCAAATGCGAGTGAAATATTCACACTGTAGAGCCCAGTGACAGTACACATTTCAATCAAACTTTGACCAGATCATGTGCGTTAAGTTTTTACTTTTCTAAAAATAGACGATTAAATATAGGAAATTAATTTGTTTTACACACAAACTCATCAATTTACTAATTGAAATTCAAGTGACCGGGCTCAAAACTTGCACAGTTTTGATGACACAGGTGTGAGCAACTCAGCCTTATATGACAAACATCATCTGATTCACATGAAGTTTTCAAGGTGTGCTCTACAGTTGATATACAGCGACATGATGTTCACTTAATGGGTGTTTTCTAGCACCATATAGTGAACTCAGGAAATGATAATTAAATCCTTCATGCAATGTTAGATAACAGTGAAAAACTAAAGTTACACGTCTTTGTCCAGCAAGTACTCGTAACAATGTACATTTAAACATATGCCACATAGAAGTGCAATCAAACTGGCTGAATAGCACCCCCGACGAAATCGCAGCAAAGCAGCCCCAGCAGCCCCAGCAGCAGGTAAGATAGTGGGCAAAGGAAGTGATGTTTATTTCCTTCTTGCACTGTCTGAAAACAGCTCGGGTCTGACGACCTCTACATGCCCGTGACAGAAACCCTTTGACTGCGCCGCGACCCGACGTGCGCAAAGGCGCGAGGGCCCGTTCAACGCTGCTTGCAGCTTTAATTATTATTATTATTATTATCATTATTATTATTATTATTATTGTTATACAGGTTAACTAACCAGGAAAGAATTCCTCAGTAGGTGTGGTGTGGGTGGCAATCTTGGGCCTGAGGCGACAGCCC
Organism: Thunnus albacares; assembly: GCF_914725855.1. NCBI lineage: Eukaryota > Metazoa > Chordata > Actinopteri > Scombriformes > Scombridae > Thunnus > Thunnus albacares. The sequence continues at coordinate 20,346,603 of NC_058128.1, read as the reverse complement.
ATATGTGGAGTATTAAACAGACAAAAATACATATCAAAAAAACACCAGAATTTTTAGGTGTCTGTGGACATGTTTGTAAAAATGTTGACTTGTATGACTTGTACTTGTTGAATGTATGACTTAATGACATAATTGATTCATAAGCTTGTTTGGGTACTCAGCCCCTTGAGAGGCTGTAAATATGTTTGTCTTTTGGACGCATAGCGGATGCTGAATATTTGCCAGATGTAAACAAATATAGTTAACAGTCAAATTCAAAGTCTGAGTTTCAGATTCCAGGTTGTTTACTTTTATCTGAAAGAGTACAGCCATGATGAGAGAGAGGTCTGATAATATGTTTGATCTAATGTACTGTATTCTTGAATGTATCATTTAGGATAGAGTTAATTTAAGGAAGTGTTCTGCAGACATACAGCAAAGAGATGAAATAATTTCATTCACACGCACATCTTTTTATGCACAGTTCAGGGTTTCAGACATTGAAAAATCCAAATAAAGTGTTAGTGCAGAAACGTGCCAGGAACAAACATAAAGAAGTGAGAGTTCAGTTTATTTCAGCTTTAGTTTGCACTTTAGTTAAACCAGGACACATATAAAAGTTTTGAGATACTTTAGCTTCCCATTGAGGGAAGGCTTAGTAAAGTTAAACATACAATATAGGAATATCCAAACATCATTTGGTTCACAAACAAAAGAAATTTGTGAGCTTATGTTATGTTGGCAAACCTAGACATTTTTTTTCTACAAAAATTTATTTTGCCAAAAACAATTTGTGGGAAATGTAATCACTTATTACATAAGGAGGCAGGCTTTCTGCTGCAAGTTAAAGCAATTAAACTTGTTAAAACTCTGAAAATGGTTAGCATTTAGTTTTCATGATGTCATGATGAATTGAAACTTCAAATGTCATCAAATACATGTATACTTAAATACATTTAAGCAAATCATGTATCTTACCTTAGCAAAGATTCAGTTCGAGGAAACACAATAAACTCAGACTGATCCTGGAGTGTACTTTGCTGGTTTGCAGGAAATCTGTTTTCTTATCTTGACATCGGGTAAGGATTCCTCTTTTTGTCACAACAGTTGCCTTAGTGGTTTTGATTTTCATCAAACTGCCCCTCTGTACTTATCCCCAGCCACTGTTTACTTCCCCCTGGCCTATTCATGTATGAGTATTCTGTTGATCTTTACTTGCTCACCACATGCCCTCAGACTTCTCCACTGGTCCATGTCACCTGACTCCTAAATACATAAATAGTAATCCGGTTTCACCTCTTATCAGTCTAGAAGAGTGCACTCAATAGAGTGCAGATCTCTGCCAGGCGTGTCTGGCGCCATGTGGGTGGAGAACAGGAAGTGCAGGGCAGGCTGCGTTTATTCATGCGAGTAGTGGAATGAAGGAGAGACGATATGCAGGTTACATTATCAAGGTGTAACCTCAGTAGACAGGCTATTTGGAAACAAACCTCAGAGACAATGTCCATACTGTATAAACAATAAACAGTACGATAAGTCCAAACTTTTCAGTTTAAACATTTTTATTTATTTAGAACATCTTGTTGTAACAAAAGCAGGGATTTATTAATCTCCCACCGCAGTGAAAGAGCAGCAATGTTAAACAATACAACAGTGTTTGTGTTCTCTCTCTCTGTTCAGGTCGATTTGGGTTGGGTCTGGCTGCTTGGGTCCTCCTCTGGTCGGGTCTCTCTATTTTGAAAATTAATTTATGCACATCGAGTTCAGGTAGATTGAAATGACTTTCATGTTTTTGTGTTGAGAAATGTTAAAGAGGACCTATTATGCTCATTTCAGCAGTAATTTTTTATTTTTGGACTCCACTAGAGTAGCTCTGCATGATTCAAAGCACTGGCCCCTGCTGCTCCTGAACCCTCCCATGGCCCCAGACCACCAGTTTAAAATTCTGTTCATTAATTTGTTTTTGTAATTTGTATTTTCGTTTGGTTTTTGAAAAGGTTTATTTTTTGAATCACAGATTACAGATCTTTAAAATTGTTTTGTTCAGTCATGGAGTAACAGGTAAAATCAGCAGGGTATTAATTGTTGAAAGTATGGAAACCTGATCATTGTATTCTCAAAAATGTTAAAGAATATTTCTTATATATTGTTCAAAAATTAAATAATTAATTTTAATCATGTAAAGACTCATTAACACAGTTATCAGGTCTTGATCAGCTCTCCAAGGTGCAGATCCGGCTGCTGGCAGCAGCTAGAATCTGTGCATATTTATTTCCTTCTTTAGTTTAATCATTGTTTTCACCTTTTTTTTATTTATTTCCTTCTTTAGTTTAATCATTGTTTTCACCTCATTTATTTCCTCATGTGTTCCTCATGTCATCATGTATTGATGCAGCAAGAAAGTCAATCTGTGTCTGATCCGTTGTTGTCCGTCTGGCTACATGTATTACTACGATTTGGTCAAATAATCAGACAATTTTCTCTGCTCTGATGGGCGCAAGTGCATTTGCTATTTAAACAACGTGGGCGCTGGACTGGAAAATGACAACTGCGTTGGTCTTAAACTAACAAAGACACTTGCGTCGCGCTTGGCACTGCTTTGTGCCGTGCGTAAGGTAGGGCTCATAATGTGTAATCTCAGTTTAAATTATGATAAAAAAATGTATGAAGCTTTAGACGGAAGATCAATGAATAATTTTCTCTGTCACTCATGATGTGATTGTTCGCAATGATTGAACATTTCGATTACAGTTTTCATGTCAGTTTGGAGATTATATTAATATGAGTGAGCAGGATTGTGATGCCTCCGCAAACTAAATGTAATTTGAAAGTGAGTATTTTAAATAGGCTGCCTATAATCTGTACGTGTTTCAACAGCATTTCAGTGACTGTTTAAATTTACTACATTTGTTAAAATACTTGAAAAAAAGTCAATAAATGCTGTTGAGCCAAGATCCAAATAGATGTCTGAAACTCTGAGTTTTCCATCTCAGGGTTCATTGACTCAGAGTTCAGGGTTGGGATCATAGTTTGTTAAAACTGCTGTCTGGAATAGACCCCTGAAGTATATCCTCCTGGTCAGCAGGTGTGGTGGAAAACTGCCTTCCCATGATGAATGTGCCAGTGAGAGTGCAAAGATAGCATTATGCCAATAAGAGACAGTTCCCAGGAAGTTAGCAAGACGGCTAATCTGTGTTATAGCATTTTGGTTTTCTGTGTGAAATGATTAAAGGCCGCCAGGTCCATTTTTAGTGAAAAAAAAAGAAAAAGAAAAGAAAAAGGTGGAAGATGCTGAGACAGTAATTTTTAAGATAAGTCACACTTGTATTATCACCAAAGCGTCAAGGTCACTTATGAACCTCAGAAATAATGACCAGATGGTTGAATATAATGAAAAATGAGGTGGAGACTAGAAAATAAGCTCCACGATAGGAGGAGTTATGAAAAGTATATAATATGAGGTTTTATGATTTTGCATCAGGTTTTTTTTATTGTCCCGGGACAAAGAAGCCTTGGTTTGCTCTGTATCTCTTTATGCACAGTAAACCTATTCACATTGAACTCTACCAGCTTCCAGTGTATTTTTTGACTTTTTCTCTTATAAGTTTTGAGTTTAATACTAAGTTGTGGGTGACCTGAAGATTCATTTGAAGATTTTTCCACGACACAGGGAAGTCTGTTTTCTTTGTTTGATATTGGGTAATGATTCTTTTTGGTGCCTTTTCTACTTAACCACTCACATAGGCCACTCCTCAAACATGGTGCTTTTCTTTTTGTCACAACAATTGCCTCAGTGGTCTTGATTTTCCTTAATCTGCTCCTCTGTCCTCATCTCCAGTCAGGGGCAGAGCCAAACGTTGTAAACATTCAGGGCTTAGCCCAAACCTTTTTTTAGTTAGTCAATCTCTGGACATGTCAGTCACATCCTTGTTAGTTTCACTTTATGACTGCTGTTCCTCTTTGTTAAACATGATTTTTTGTTCCTAAAAAGAATGGAAAAAGTTTGCAGATATACAACTTTGTAGCTTTCTTAGCTCTTTGATATTACTCTCATATTCATACAATAAAGTCACTTTTTTTGTAGTGTTTAGAGGAGGAAATAATAATTTCCATCCTATCTTTGGCGTTTAAATGAAATGGTGGGTGTTCTGAAACTAACACAGAAAAAGTATACTGACACACAAAGTTGGGCTTCTCTTACCAATAATTTAGGATTAAAGTGCCTCAAATTATTTCTTGTGGAAAATTCATCTAATGCCTGGAATAAGTAAGCTAAGCAATTTTTATCACACTTTTCTTACTTGTGTGGCTGTAAAAATGTATAAAATCACATTACTCTTCCTTCAAATTTCCAAGTCACAGCTATGCCACACTTTGAAGGCAAAGCCCTACTGCCTAAAAATTACGCTTTAACTCTGTTAGTCAGAGGGGAGGAAGTTTTTACTGGAACCTACAATAAAAGGGGGTCAAGGTGGGTTTAGTAACAAAAATATGTAGGTCAAAGGTTACTGAATGACCGTGATAGTATTTTGACATCTGCTTGCTTAGTAATATGAGATCTATCTAACTCGCAGGCCTTGTTGTGTTGTCATGGGGATCTTTTGAAACATTTAAAGGGAGTGTGGTTTAATGTTCAGGCTAATAGGTGTGAGGCTGAGGACTTTCATGGCAAATAATACAGAATGTACACAGTGCTTTTCCAATGATACTAAGAGTAAACATCAAAAAGCATACAGAAAACGTGCATCATAAACTGTGAATCAAGTACATAAAGACTTGAATTTTCATTATCTGACAGATCCTTTTCTGTATATTTGACTTTCAGACATGATGGGCATTGGCAACTATGGCTAACAAATGCTAATAAAGATGGATGAGAAAACCTCCAATCAAGAAAATACTGATTTATTTTTGTTAATGAAGATTTATTTCATATTTTTTATTATTTGTTTTTTAAGCTGAAATTTGAATCTCATCATGTGTATCATGTTATTCCTATTTCTATACTTGTATACTGCCACTAGATGTCACTGTTCCTACATTTGTATGATTTTTCTAAAACATTAGCAGTGAGGTTTCTCACAGGTGATCCTGTGATAAACCTACATTCAAATATAACAAAACATCTAACATTCAAATATAATAAAACATTTAATTTAACAGTCTGATTTAACAAATCATCACATTTCAAGCAGAGTTCATTGCAAGTCACAAGCTTCAGATGTTGTGACTGTACTGATCACCTAACAATTCCTGCTCATAGACAATTCTAGTTCATAGCTAACCCACCTTTAATTTTCACACTGCATATAGCCTCTATATGTTTACTCATGACTAATGTTTTGTCTTAACTTACAACCCTTAAAAACGGTGAACTGTATTTTTAGCTGACTTTAACAATATTTTTCTTTGATTAAGTAATAGTTTTAGGTGGCTACATTGCCCAACACTAACAAAATAAATTAATAAATAAAACAAACACCCTTAAGGTACCGCATAGAAGTTTGAGAGCACACATTGCTCTACACTGCACATAACACAGTACACATGCCAGTTACAGTTACAAACTTAAAGTTTATTAAATGCATTTAATAGATTCAACAAATGAATGATGGAAACGTGAAAGAAGATTTGTAGGTTAATAGTTTACAATATAATCATTTTTGTTATTATGACTTTCACTTCACAAAAGTAGACAAAACACAGACTTTTAAAACAAAATAATAAATTATGGCTCTGCGCAATATTGTATGGAAAGACACGTCATGAGAATATTAACAAGTACCTCCTGTATTAGCGGTAGGGCATTGCTTCCTCCGGCTATCAGCTTCTGCAGATTAGAGGTCTGCAAGCCTGTTTGGTCCCAGCGGGTCCCAACACACTGAGTTGATTCAGGTCAGGCTTGCACCAATTTTTTTTTTTATTAGATCAGGCTCGGGTCGGACTCAGGCTCATTTAACTCCTCTCCTTTCACTGTGCCCATACACAGATGTATATGTGCATACATTATATGATAGTTGACCATGCAGAAAATCAGGGAGAAGTTGGAGCATTGTTCTTCATTTTCTGTAAATTTAAATTAAAGAAAGGTAGGCCATAAATCTCTATTTACTTATTTGCTGCTGGATTACGTAGCTTTGTTTTATTCTCTACTGCATGCTTATGCTTATCTGTAATAGACAGTCGATATAATATTTGTGGGCATGATTGTCAGTGGCACTGGTTGTTATGTTTGAGGCCTATAATAAGTTTATTTCAAAAGTTTGATTAAATAAAGTATTACATTTTGCATTAATAATGCTTCATGTTTCTACGACAATGCAGACAAAATATGTGTGGCTCAACAGAGTATCCTTGCGTTTGTGTTGATCAGAGAGCGCGCATCAGAGAGAGCTTAAATATTGGTGTTGGTCTCGGGTTGGGCTTGGGCTGGAAAATTGCAGACTTTGTCGGGCTGGGGCCAGGCTAGGGCTTGTACACAGCAAGCCAGAACCCGGCTAGAGCTGGAGTTTTTGGCCCTTGCAGGGCACTACTGCAGATGACACAGCAGCATCATGGTCCTCATTATCTACACACAAAAACAATATTAAGAAAAGTCCCACCCAGACTTATTCTGAGGCAAATGCTAGAAACGTGTGTGTGTGTGTGTGTGTATGATTGTAAAGGTGAAGAAAAAAAAATTTACATACAGATATCTGACACTTGTAGATAGGCTATGTTACTAACTATTTGGCAGGTATTATGCTCCCTTACACAAAATCAGTCAACCAATGTATTATTGTACCACAAACATTTGATAGCGAAGAACAGGCAAGTGAAATCAATTTACAGATGATTATCAATAAATAACCATCGTGACCAATGAGCTGTGGCATGTTGCATTGCGTCATTAGTGGCAGGGCATCGCTTCCTCCGGCTATAAGATTCTGAGGTTGCAGATGACATAGCAGCATCATGGTCCTCATCATCTACACACAAAAACAAGTCAACATTGTATTAACGTTACTGGTATTTTTAGGCAAGTTGAAGGTGGATAACAACATGCCATCTTTATCGTCGTCGATTCCACTCCTGTTGTTCTCGTCACTGGCACTGTTGGTGGAGTCCATGCCAACATTAGCATCATCAGAATTGAAGACAAGCTTCACCAGGGCAAAACGTGAGTCGATCACCCAGCACTGCGTCCAGTTCATTAAAAAAGGGACAAGTTACCCTGCCCCTGCCACTTTTCTCCTTGTCCTTAGCATTTCTTTATGCCAGTTTAATGTGTTTAATTTTTTCGTTTTCATTCATTTGTGACATTGCAGCCAGGACTGGTTGTAGCCATTTTCCACCAATTGCTTAGCCATTGCTTCATAAATGGCACGGTTGCGATATAATTGCCACGTTTTGCTTGTATACTTTTGTTTACAAATTGAGAGCAGACACTTGGTCTCATCTTGACTCCATCCTCAAGTGTCTTGAATATCCATAGCTTTCTTGTTGCTTTCTTGCTGCTTTCTTGCTAGTAGCTGAAAATGGACCTGTGTAAAATTTTCACATATATATACTATGTACAAATATATATATATGTATCATAATCCTCTATTCATACATCACTTCTTAGACAAGGCAGATAGAGAGAGCAGCCAGCTGTCTTATCTTCTCCGGGTCAGGTCAACCTCTCCTCGTGGTCGTTGTCACGAGAACCAGTATAGGAACCAGATTGGCTCGGTCCACCAGATCGTTTACAGATGACCTCACACATTACAATCAGCTGTAGGTCAGAAAGTGTATGGATGCCATGTGTTTGAGCCGCAGACTTCCAATTAAATGAGCAAATTTTAATTGTGCTATTGTTTGTGTAGAGAAAGAGATCTACATCTAATAAAATATAAATGCCAAACTTTACATGTGATTATTTCATATCTGTTTGTGTAGAGAGTGTATGTTCACTAGTACTGTACTGTATGTATACTACATATATATGTGTGTGTATGTGTGTATATGTGTGTGTGTGTGTGTGTGTGTGTGTGTTTAATGGAGAAAGGTGACCCATCTGTACATAAGATTTTAGATTTTTTAAATTCTGTATTTAATTCTGTGCTGGGCAGAAATGTACTGCTGCAGTCTGGGACATGGGCTGCTCCATTATTTATCAGAAAAGTACAACAGATTCCTTGTACAATCCACAAATGGAATTCAGTAAGGCAAAAATGCTGCAAAATTGTGACAAATCAGTAGTTTGCCCTGTCTTGACAGAGGAGATCTCAGTCATGTCTCCAACATTCCTACCATTCCTACCAACTGTCTCTTCATACAATATCCTAATTAAGAGTCTCTCCTAGAACCATGTATTTGTCCCGAAGCGTCATAGTATGGATGTCACCGTTTGATGCATGCAGTCATACAAAGAATACGCTACAACCCAAACAATTACTTTCAAAATAGTTTAATAATCCACATACTCAGACGTGCAGAACAATAATTCTAGAGCACATGTTCCAACCAGAACGTTTTGGCAGCGCACCACTCAGTTGTCGCATGGATGTATGCTAGAACCCGAAAAACAGATAAATTCCCCATAACAATGTAACAGAGACAATTATACAGCAGTATTATGTAACTACACAAAATCTGTAAAAAGTTATAACCTGATGTGCTACTCCGCCTGGGTCAATATGTGGAACATTTGAGTCTCAGTTTCTGTGTCCCGACGTTCACTTCTGTGGGTTTTTTTTATTTATTATAAGTCAAGCAAAATGCCAGTCCTGTCTCTTTGCTCCTTTACCTGTTAAAGAGCATTTCCTCCTTAGCCTTGAGTTTTTGATTGAATCCTCCCTTGGAGTGGTTGATCCTGGCATCACAGCTCAGCTTTGAGCTATACTCAACATTCAAAGAGTTTGCAAAGTGCTCTCTTTTTTAGAGTAAAAGCTTAAGAAATGAATTAGTGTGTTTGTCTGCTCTAATGTAATTTGCAAATGTTAGCATGTCCGGCTAATGAGTTTACTACCTACAGTAGTAACCCAGCATTACCTAAAGGACAAGGAGCATGTCATACTACATTACTTTTGAGGGTTGCAGGTTACATTAAAAAAAGTCCACTGAACATGATGCCAGCTGCAGCAAAGCCTCTCACTGATATTTCTTTAAGTAATTTTGTTATCTTTGTTTGAAATTTTTCCCGCAATTTCCATAATCACAGACCGTTATGGCACAACATTTAATAACACACTGGCAGATCTAACTAGGTGGGAACTGATTCTTAAAAAGAAAATCCTGCCTAGGATCACATTTTGTAGCTCTATACCTCTCTCACCACCAGCTGGATATTGGAATAAATTACACATTATTAATAACCTTGTTTGGAAAAAAGCCCCCCAGAATCAAATACTGCAAGGAATGCAGGTGGTCAGAACTGAGCTAATCTAAAATTTTATTTCAGGACTTTCCCTATGAGAGCTTTGAACTCATGGCTCAATCCTGAGAAATCCTGATTGTTCCTTGTGATGTTAACAGAAATTTGGAACATCCTTGTAAATGTCACCTAAGTATTTCCCTTTTAAACAGTTATCCATCACTGTGGGGTGGTAAGACTTTAACCTTTCCCCACTAGTCAGAGAGAGGTATTCATCTTCTCTACACCAAAGTCCACAGAGGTTGACAGCTTTTCTCCTACTCTGCTTTTGTTAAATGATGACAAAGGTTTAGATCCATCTGTTTCTCATTGCTGTATTATGTTAGTTGGTTTATATGCTGCCAATAGTTGCCACTCGATGATACATAAGTTTAAATTTTCCACTAACATATTAAATGATGCTAAACAGGATAATATTTCTCAGATCAAATCTTTGATTGCTGAATTCGTTTAGCACTTCTCAATCCTGTGCTAGCAATCAAATCTAGACGATAGTAGAGTGGTTATCTTGATTTTGATAAGAATGATTGACAGCATACAGAAGAATCTAACCACTGCATGAAATAAAGGACCCGCTGTTTTGGAAATTACTAAGGATTTTGAGTAGTAAATCTGCCCCGGGTATTATTGCAAACTGCATATGTTTCATATAAGAACGAAAAGTTGACAGGCCTAGCAACAGTAGCTGAGTAACAGTCACAATCATATTTAACATCATATTTTTTAGCATCACCTCAACATGTGCGTTTCACTCCCAGAGTAAAGAAAATACAGCAGAGTAGGAGCCATCGAGATGATCCAGCACTTGCCCAACCACACCTGCACCAAGTGCTCGGTTGTGCAGACGGGCGAGTAAGACATCTCCCCCAGACATCTTAGGACGACCCTGTAAGTCATACATTTTGATCATAACTTCCAGCTGATCCCCTACAAGCCACTGTCGTCCACTCTCCTCTGGGAGAATAGTGAAGGTACTGTGGGCAGGATCAGTGGTCTGCTCCAGGGAAAGCGGATCTGGCAGGGATGGAGTTTCAGGCCAAGCAATGGAGTCTAATAGTAGGCGTTCCTCAAGAGCATCTTCAGGGGACCGTGGCTGGAAGTTGTAGAAGTGGTGTTGCAGGTGAGGTCTCGTGACAGGAAAGGTGGTGATCACCTTATGCTGAAACTGGGAGGGGGGTCAAGAGAGTGATGTGACAAAGTTGTATATCAAAAAAATTATAATGTAAGACCAATGAACTAAATGAAACAAAAAGACTGTTTTTCCTGCCCCACATCAGAAAATCACTGAATATTTGTAGGGGTTGATGAAAGAAGCTGATCAAACACTCAGTGATAACAGCAACATGAAAAAGAGAAAGGAAGGAAAACTAGTCAGAATATCCTTACAGTCCATTTCAGTAACAACTGTAGCAATAAATAAATGTTACTTTTCATATTTCTTGTTACAGACAGTTATACAGGTTGATGAATTTAAGGTGTGCTATTTATCAGAGAGCAATTTTTCTCCTTTAAAAAAAAACCTTCTTAATGAATTTTCAAATGAGGACAATGTTACAATATGATTACAATGTTAATATGTAACACAACTTAAGTGTTCATACTAGTTATTCTGGTGGAAAACTAATGTAGTTTTGATTTTCCCCTCAGAAGTGAAGGTACAAATATAATGTTAAATCGGTCTAAAATGTCTGTTTGTAACAATACTCTTTCTATGCATTGGGTTTTCATTGTGGAAGTACTGTATTTGTTTCCACTAAAGAATGTTGCAAAAAACAAACATTTCTGCACTGAACTCATGAAAAGACCAAACCCAACAATGAATTGATCCTACTAACAAGTATTGTCTGTGTAGCCTAGGCCTGATATATGTGGATTATTCCTCTGTTTCATAGAGCTCAGTTGTTGCCCAAAAACGATTAAAAACACATCAGTGAGCCACACTGTTGCACTGGGTGACATGTTCTTTTATTACCATTAACATGGGCATTGTAGTTCATTTTGAATGAACATTTTCATGTGCACGTCATACACTGTTCTGCTGCCATAAATACTCAGCAGTGCAGCAAATGCATATCTGTCTATGGTTGAGAATAGTCCCCAACAAACTAAAGCAGTTTTGGAATGGGCCTGGATTGTTATGATTTAGCCATGCCATGATGACACGCATTTCCACTACACCCTCACAGCAGGGGATAGCCACACCGCTTTGGTCCTGCATACTACCAGGGCAGCAACCCCCACCAACAGAGCCATGCCATCAGTGCCTGATTGTCTCAAAAATATGTCTTTATGCAAGTGACGATAGAGAAGGGCATTTAAGAGTAACAGCATCAGCTTTAGCTCAGTGTGACTACCCTGCATAAGGGAAAAAAGCTGTGCATATTTTTGACCTGTTTTTAAAGATTTACATGTACGTCTTCAGTAGAAACTAATGTGCTTGGGGCTCAGAGCCATAGACAGGATAGGGAATATATTGAGAAATGGACTAACACATTGTTGGTTTTGGTCTTTTGAAAAGATTTATTGACAATAAGAAAAAAATATAGATGGGATAATAAAATGAAAATATATAAAAGTATAATTATTTGAAGGAGTTTCTGCTGTCAGCCAAATGCATGATTGTTAGCAAAAGAACCATTTTCCTCGAATTGCATTTGTTTAGAAATATGGATGAAGGACATTACTGTCATCCAAAGCCATATTGCATATGAAAACAATGTCCTTAAATCTGACTATTTCAAACAGGGTCCACCCTTCAAGCAGTCCCACTCAAGACCAAATTCTCACCTCCAGGACGTCCATGTTAAAAAGAAAAAAGATGAGGACAAACACAGCCAGGAAAAGGGAGATGGCAGCAAACTTCAAACAGCAAAAACTGACCACTGTTTTTCTACAAGCTCTGGCCTTCATGATTGACGATCAGTCTTAATCTGTGGCTATAAAACAAAGAAACAGTGTTAATTGACACCTTGTTTAGCTGTATTTTTGTTAGTGATTACTTGCAAAAACTTAACATGAGCATTGAAATGATCTCCATGCAAATAGCGTGGTATGTTTCTTTCAATCTTTTTTACTCACCTTAATCCAGTCACCCAGGACATTCCTGATTGATTGACCATCGACCAAGGCCATAACCAAAGTCAGCAGCATCACTCCCCTCGCAGTTTAACATGAGGATTCATCCCCAGGTGGCCCAGTCATTTACCCGTTGAAACATAATGTAAATGCTTCTGCAGTCTTTTGCAATCTTACAGGATATCTGTGGGTTAGCTGCCATAAATGGCTATTTATTAAAAGCAGGAACTAATACTTCTAGTAAGGGTGGAAGAGGAGAGGACAGACAGTTGTACCACAGCCAGGGAATCCAACCACCCATTGGTTGAGTGCTGGGAGTATCCTATCTGTGAAAAAGAATAAAACAAACCAAACCAATAATTCAAATGAAAACACAACACTAACAAACCATTCCACTGTCAACAGTGACATCAACACAGACCAGTCAGCAGCGTTACTCCCCTTGCAGTTTAACATGTGGATTCATCCCCAAGAGGCCAAGTCATTTATCTGTTGCAACATATTGTAAATACTTAGAAAGTAAATACTACTGCAGTCTTTTGCAATCTGACACCATCTCTGTGGGTTAGTTGCTATAAATGGCTATTTCACTAACCAAGACCACTCCTTCTAGAATATGGATTTAATTTAAATTTAATTTTGTTGGGAGTGTGATGGAAGGCAGGGTGAAAAGGAGGAAGGATAGTTAAAGGGATGGTTGGAGAGGGAAGGATGGATGGGGGAAGGGAGAGGGTCGGGGGTGTGAGGATGCGGGGGTGAGGGTCGAGGTCGTGGGATGCGGGATGAGGGGGTAGGGGTCGAGGGGATGAGGGTCGAGGGATGGGGAGAAAGAAGAGCAGGCGGGAAAGAGGGGAAGGAGGGAGTGGATAGGAGAGTGATAGATGAAAGGAGGAGAGGCGTTGACGTCGGGGAGGTAAGTGGGAACAGGGGGTTGAGACTCAGGGTGGGGGTGCTGTCTCGATGATCCGGCATCTGTACGAGGCCCCCAAAGAGACTTCAACCAGAGAGGTGAGAATGGGATTTCTTAATGTTATCCAGGTCGTGATGGATGTAGGTATGATAGGCGGGGGATGACCAACGGCCGAGGATTTTGATGACGTTGTTGGGAATGCCTTGTCTAGAGGCAGTGGAAGCGGCTCCAATGCGGAATGAGTGTCCTGAGAAATGGTCTGGGGGTATTCCGGATCTGGCAAGTACTGAGCGCATGTGGTGATGGAACCAAAAATGTGTTGCTACCCTTCCCGTTTCCGTGATGAACAGAGGGTCTTGAGGGGAAGCTCAGTTGGCTAGTCTTGTGTTGATGTACTCATGGATGGGTTCGTAAGGACTTATGTATGAATCTAGGCGGAAAAGGTAGATGGGTTGAGGTTGACCCGACTGGTTAGTCTTGCTGCGTTTGAGGTGGTAGATGAGTGTGTCTGAAGAGTGGAAAGAGATGTTGGACAATGTGGCGTGTAGTGATGGATCAAAGGAGTAGGAAGGAGCTGTGATTTCTGAGCAGCGTAGGAAGCCAAAAAAGGCTAGTAAAAACATGGACTCTAGGGTTTTGTCTATGTGGGGAGACAAGTAGCCTGTGCGGAGTGTGTGAATGCATCGGACCAGAAGGTCCGACGTGAGGGGTGAACGTTTTGGTGCGGGGTGCGGTTCCGCCTTGCGGAGACCTTTAATTAACATATTAATATGAGAGTGGGACAAGGCTGGGCATGGTGCTCCGGAAATCAATTTAACAAAGAAATTGATTCCACTGAGGTAAGTCTGTATGGTGGAAGACTTGATCTTGAGTTGAATGTGGGAGAATGTAATGAAGCAGGAGAGGTTAAGAATGTCCAGTGAAGGGAATCCGTGGGAGACGTGAAAGGCTTTAAAGGAATTCCAGCCAGTGAGGTACGAAGATAGTGTTCGAGGGGCGACGCTGTTGATGATGTTGTCCCATGAAAAGGTGACCAGTTGTTCCAGTTGCGGGTTCAGTTGTAGATTGTGGCTGAAAACGGTGGGACTGGAGTTGGAAGAGGGTTGGAGACTGGAGCTAGTTGTCTGAATTTCTGAAACAGGAAATGAGAGAGTGAATCAGCGATTGCGTTTTGTGGCCTGGAATGTGGAGTGATCGGATGATGAACTGGTGCTGGGCTGAAACCAATGTGAGCTTGCGCACGAACTGCATGATGTCCAGATTGTGTGACCGGCCTTTGTTGAGGATGTCGACGACGGCGCTGTTGTCAGAGTGGATGGCGATGGTCTTTTTGGACCATTCATGCCCCCCAAAGGATGACAGCAATGATAATCGGGTACATTTCCGAAATGGTGGAGGAAGGGGCCAGGGAAGAGGAGTCGGGTGGCCATTCGGCAGAGAACCATCTGCCGCCGTAGTAACCGCCAAAGCCGACTGAAGGGGCGGTGTCGGCGGCTGTCTAGCGTGATGTGGTCATGGATGGATGGGACGGCGGTGGCTATGGAGAGAAGGTGTGACAAGAAGGATTGGCCCTGAGGGATGATGCGGGTGGCGTAGTTGAAATGGCCCAGCAGAGAGAGTAATTGACGTTTGGTGCATGTGTTGGCCATGAGAAAGTTTTGAATGAGTAGAGAAATGCGGTGGAGTTTCTCAGTAGGCAGAGATGCTTGGAGTGTAATGGAGTTGAGGGTGATGCCGAGGAATTCCAAGGATGTGCTTGGGCCTTCTATTTTCTCTGGAGACAGGGGAACGCCGAGATCAGTGAATGCGGAAATCATTGTGGTGAGACCGTATGACGGGGGCTTCGGACAATGAGTTGAAATTTTTTTTTTTTTTTTTTTGGGCTGCTCTAGCAACTTCCTGGTTGCCACTCCGATTGGGCTGACTACAGCTGTTGCTTTGTCGGGTTGTGTGGGCATGTGGCTCTGGCATGGGCTCCCCCACAGAATAAACAAGTGTGGAGGAATTTGCAGCTGGAGGAGCTGCAACCGAGGTCGTTGAAGTTATTGCAGATCATCCGTCCTCCCTGGTAGAGGAAAGGTCTCCCTCTCCTGTCCATGCCTTTGGGGAGGGGGCCGAGGATGGACGGGTGATCTAAGGCAGGTTTGGGGGTGATGGATGGTGGGGGAGCCGCCGATGGCAAGTGGTATGGCATGGCTGGGCTTCGCTTGTCTGTTACCGAGGCGCGGGGCAGGGGGGCGGAGAGGGTGCATGCTGCGGCGGGATGGGAAGGGGCGCCGCACATTTCGCAGTGCAGAGAATCGCGAGCTGCAAAAACTCGGCAGTATAGCTCGTGGTCCAGTGTTCCCCAGTACGTGCCCTGGTTGAACTGTTGGAGGCGACCGGCGGCTTGGGAGGCGAAGAGGATATGATAGGTATAGAAACCGTTGCCTCCGAAACGCAAGGCCAGGTCGAGAATTAATGACAAGTAATCATCGAGCTCGGACCTGCGGTCGGGGAAGGCTGAACAAATTATGTCCCTATACAGTGAGAAAGCAAAAGCGAACTCGGCGACTGTGAGGTCCTTGGAGCGGGCAGGAAGTGGCTGTTTAAGTTCCAAGGGGCCGAATGAGGTGAGCAGTTCCCTAGGGATGTGAGGATTGATTGATGTAGGGTGAATGAGTTGAGCGAGATAAATGTAATTACCGGTTAGGATCTGCTGCCTGAGGGTGGGAGACACAGGGGAGGGCCGGGCGGATGCTGGGGGGCGCACTGGTGGCTGGGCGGTGACCAGGGTGTAGTTGCTAGATGGATGTGCGGGAGCCAGGAAAAGGCAGAGGCTGGCCGTGTGTGAGGCAGTTGGATAAGGAGGTGCAGGTGCTGTAGTACAGGTAATGCTAGCGTGCGGGTGGTGGGGAGGAGGGAGGTAGGGGAGGTGGCAGGGAGGATGAAGAGAAGAAAGGGGGGGAAAAGGTTGGGTATAACTCGTGGAGCTGTTGGGGCCAGCTGTTGTTTGTGCTGTCTGACCGGCTGCCGAGGTTGGTGCAGGTGGAGGAGCGGCTGAGATGGCCGGGAGGGAAGGGGCAGCAGAGATAGGAGCCACTGAGGAGGAAGGGATGCTGGGGTGGTGGGATGTATATGCCGAGTACGGGACCTTCCCCTGGAGCCGCTGGGGATCGAGGGCTCGACGATACTGTCGTTGACGGATGATGAGGGCCGAGAGGCCGGGATGAGGGAAACCGAGGAGCGCAGGCGAGGCTGCCGGAAAGATCGGACGCCGGGGGACTCCATGATGTGAGTAAGAAGTTTTTTAAGTTTATGCTGGTGTGTCACAGGATGCTTGCAAGCTGCGGATATGGTGTGTTTAAATACCCTGTGGTGCAGAAATGGGTTGCGTACAAGGCGTGGTCTTTGGTTCCCGAACTTTGTTTATAAGTGTATAAACTTAATTTATTAAAAACAGGAATTAATACCTCTAAAAAGGGAGGAAAAGGAGAGGGCAGACAGGTGTACCACGGCCGGGGAACCAACCACCCAATGGTAGAGTGCTGGGAGTATCCTACCTGTGAAAAGGGATTAAAAAAAAAAACAATAATTCAAATAAAAACACAGTGCTATCAAACCATACCACTATCAACAGTGACAGGACTCCCAGTACACAGACCACACCTGTCAATAACTGCTATGAATCATAACAAAACAATACTAAAATAACCACAAGAGCACTGTTACAAATTAGGTGCAACATAAAGATGAATTTGCGATATTTTAAATGAATATGTTATGTACCAGGTATCTTTTTTACAGCTTCTCATCCTACAATAAAAGTTAAAACAGACCCATTTAATTATTATTTAATTATTACAATATCTCACTGTGTTTGAATACCTACCACTACCCTTACATCACCACTGCATGGGTCCTAGTGTCCCCTTGGTACAATAACAAATGGTGTGTGAATGTGAGGTGGAAAATCTATGAGAAGCCACCTCAGCCAAAATTGAAAACTTCACTTGCACATACATACAGTATATACAGGTTCTAATCACTTACACAAACATGCATACTCTCATGCATATACATAAATACTGTGTATATATATATATATATATATATATATATATATATATATATATACACATCCAGTTGGACCAGACACCAAATGGACTTTACCTTACCAGCTCCCTGGCACAAAGTCAATCAATCAATCAATCAATTTTTATTTATATAGTGCCAAATCACAACAAAAGTCATCTCAGGGCACTTTTCACATAGAGCAGCTCTAGACTGTACTCTTGTACTCTTTAATTTACAGAGACCAACAATTCCCCCATGAGCAAGCACTTGGCGACAGTGGTAAGGAAAAACTCCCCTTTAACGGGTAGAAACCTCAAGCAGAACCCAGCTCTTGGTGGGAGGCCATCTGCTTTGGGTTGAGAAAGAAAGAAAGGACAAAAAACTCTGGGGAAGAAGCCAAGTTAGTAACATGCCATCAACACAATGATGGTACATGAATGCATACAGATGTTGAGGAGGAGGAGGAGGCGACCTGACCGGCTCTAATTACAAGCTTTATCAAAAAGGAAAGTTTTAAGCCTACTCTTAAACGCAGAGAGGGTGTCTGTCCCCCGGACCAAACCTGGAAGATGGTTCCATAGGAGAGGAGCCTGATAGCTGAAAGCTCTGCCTCCCATTCTACTTTTAAAGACTAGGACAGCAGCAAGTCTGCATTCTGGGAGTGCAGTGTTCTAGTGGGGTAATACGGTACTATGAGCTCTTCAAGATATGATGGTGCCTGACCATTAAGGGCTTTGTAAGTTAAGAGAAGGATTTTAAATTCTATTCTAGATTTTACAGGAAGCCAATGTAGCGAAGCTAAAATGGGAGTAATATGATCTCTTTTTCTAGTTTTTGTTAGTACACATGCAGCTGCATTCTGGACCAGCTGGAGAGTCTTTAGGGACTTGTTAGGGCAGCCTGATAATAAGGAATTGCAATAACCCGGCCTAGAAGTAACAAATGCATGGACTCGTTTTTCTGCATCTTTCAATCATCAATATTAGGTAAATGAAAAAGGTAGTCTTTGAAATTTGATTTATGTGGGAGTTAAAGGACATATCCTGATCAAAGATAACTCCCAGACGCCTTACGGTGGTGCTGGAGGCCAGGGTAATGCCATCCAGAGTAGCAATATCATTAGATAATGTGTTTCTAAGGTGTTTAGGGCCAAGCACAATAATTTCAGTTTTATCTGGGTTTAATGGTAGAAAGTTGCAGGTCATCCGGGTCTTTATGTCCTTAAGGCATGCTTAGAGTTTGTTTAACTGATTGGTTTCATCAGGTTTCATTGATAAATATAATTGGGTATCAACAATGAAAATTTATGGAGTGTTTCCTAATAATATTACCTAAAGAAAGCATATACAAGGCAAATAGTATTGGTCCAAGCACAGAACCTTGTGGAACTCTGTGTCTAACTTTTGCCTTGATGGAGGATTCATCATTAACGTGTACAAACTGAAATTGGTCTGATAAATAGGACTTAAACCAGCTTAATGTAGTTCCTTTAATGCCAATTAAATGTTCCAGTCTCTGTAATAGGATGTGATGGTAAGTTGTGTCGAATGCGGCACTAAGATCTAACAAGACAAGTATTGAGAGAAATCCTTTGTCTGATGCAGTTAGGAGATCATTTGTGACTTTCACCAGTGCTGTCTCTGTGCTATGATGCGCTCTAAATCCTGACTGAAAATCCTCAAATAAACTCCCATGTCGGCAGAAAGACTGGCCGACATGGAGACAAACCTTGGACACAATGTCCATACTGTATAAACTTAATAAGGCAACAATAAACAGGAAAATAAGTCCAAAGCTTTGTTTTTTAGCCTGGCCAGAAATGCCTTTATCTATGTCATAACAGATATCGTAAAATGGCGAGGACTACTGAAAAGATGAAAGTCTAAGCTTAGGCTCATAAAGAATTTTTCCAAAACTGCGAATCACCACAACCACGAGAGGTCCAGTCATAAATGTGCACAAAAAATATTAGGCTGATGGGTCCAGTAGTAGGTGAGATTAGCTGGGGACAGACACACAAAGGACACACAACCAAATGCATGATCCCCTCCAGACTTACGCCTGGCAGAGATAATAACAAAAACCTGACCCCATGGTGGCACTCTGAACAGCCAATTTTACACTTTGAATATAAATGAGATAAAAACTAAACTCCTTTTTTCTTTGGATTTCTTGGATGAATACACCTCTCATTGCAGGCCACAGCCATTTTTGAACACCCTCCAGTTTGACTTAAAGGGGTCATATTAAGAAAAACTCACTTTCTCAGTGCTTGTGCATATGTATTTGGGTCCCTGTCAGTTTGGTGTGGGCTGGCTTGCTCTGTCCTCATGTGATTCAACAGGCCATTCAGATTTCTTGCTCCTTCTTATGTAACATGGGGCGAAGCTAGGATAAAATAAGCTAAGCTAAGGGCAAAAAATTCACCCGTATGGCAGGGCTGGACTGGGAGACAGAGCCACTGCTTGTCAACACATGCTCAAGTGAGCTCTGCAGGAGAGAGCCAGCCGAGGAGCAGACAAAGTGTCCTGCGTCACTGCTGCTGCAGCTGCTTCCTTGTCTTCTGGAGGAATAAAAACCTGATTCTGCTTTGATCCAGAGCAGTTTACCGGCGGGGGGACTTTGTTTTTTAAACTTTTGGGATTAAGTGGATTTATCTTCAAACTGGCTTCTCAGCCTAGCTAACACCAGAGTCACACACCACTTCAGCTGTTGTCATCAATAATAAACATCTTAAATGCTGGTGAGTTTATATGATTTTAATGTTACACAGTCTGTAGATATCAATGTGTATAAACAATAACAAAGCTGTTGTATTTATGCCTTTAGATGACGTTATTTTGAGTGTTGACGGGGGAGCGACAATGTTAGCGTAGCTCTGATCAATCTGAACTCCATTCAGAAAACAAGCATTTCAACAGTTGTTTGCTTGTTGTCATGTGGACATGATGTAGTTATTTCAGGATCCTTTTGATCCATTTATTGCAATTAAATCACACCAAATCTAAGTTTATTTACATTAAAACTGGCTGTTCTGAGCAGGGTTGTTTAGACAGGATGAGTTGATACAAACACATTTTATTAAGACCTTTTATTGAGGCCTTGGAAAAGGGGCATATTATTGCCTCTTTAAGTCCAAAACATGTAAAAGTTTTTTGCAGCCTTCAAATTTGTTTCAATCTTCACCACATTTTACACTTAAAAAGTTTGGACCGCCCACACAAGAATCACTTCCTTTGCTTTACTTTGAGATACTTTAACCACATTTTGTGCCCATGTTCATATGCTAGCTCTGAGGTTTGTGACTTACTACTAGAGGTCTTCACAGGTCCACCCGGTTCTGAGGAACCAAGACCCATAGTTGCCACCTTGAGACCTCAAAAATAGGGATAATTTTGAAACCAAAGGGGGAGGAGGTTGTTAAAAGTCTAAGGTTCAGAGACTTTGTTTCCTGCATACTGGTGACTTTTAAAGAAAGAAAATAACAAAATAATAAGTACACTGCAACAGCATTTTTATGTTAAATACTTTTAATTTTAAGAATTTCAGGACAGAATACAGAATAATTTGCCCCTCTGGTGTGAACTCATGTGAATCTCTGGCATAAACTAATATTCACTCAACCCAGTGGGGCCCCACGTTGATGTGCTTGGAGGAGGTGCCCTTTTTTTCATTTCTGTAACTTCTGTAACTAATTATAATAAAATAAACAACTAATGACATAAATTAAAAAAAAAAAAAAATAGTTTCATTACTGCACCTGAGCTTGGGGAAAACTGGTGCTGTGAGTCTGGATCCAACACGGTTTTGGAGGATGATGTTCAAAAGAAATGTTGTCATCATCTTTGTGGTCACAGCTACAAAGAAGCCTCTCACTGCCCTACAACATATGATCAGATGCACAATTACAGCCATTGTATGATGGAATTTCAGTTATTTCTTTATCAGGTAAACTGATTTGGATTACACAATAATGCTTACTTACACATCTTTGGAACTGAAGAGGAAAGGTCATCCATTCCACACTGTAGGCTGGTCTCCTTGAATTTGATGTCCTTCAGTGGGACATCAGCCTTAAGGTGGGCAGGGAGAAATCTTCCCAGGCATCTTCCTACCAGGCTGGTCATCTCCTTGTGCAGCCTGTGCACCATCACCCCTTCAGCCTAGAAACACATGAAGGATTTATCAGTTATAAAATATGATGTAATTAGCAAGGGTGGTTCTTGAGGAGTTGGTAATGATAAAGAGTAATATAAAATTGAACATATGGAAACCCCAAATACACAATTGTATGAAAACAATACACTAACAAAAGCAGGGGTCCTAGACATGAGACATATTTTAATAAAAAATGTATTAATTTGGGAGAGAATGTGGGAATAGAATGGACATTAAAATATAATTCTCAAGCCAAAGAACCATCTGAGTATCACGCAGGAATTATCCTTTAAGCTATCCACAACACAAGTATTCACTGGTGATAAGATGCGATAAATTTATCTTATCAGCTCACCTGAAACGCAACTTTGAAATCTGCCAGTAGTTTTAGAGTGCAGGAGAGGAAGGGGATGAAGAACTTTGTGTCCTTGCTGGCTAAATGGCCTGCCAGCATTTTCACCTTGCCAGGCTTCTCCACGTTCTTGTGACTGTCAAAATATGCCTACAGTGCATTCCAGTGGTTGAGCACACACTTTATGGAGGCCAGCAGGATGAGCCACCTCGCTGCACAATACCTGAGAAGCTTCAGAGTCTCTGAATTATCTCAACAAACTCCATGTAGAGCTCACATCGCTTGGCACTAAAGTTGAGGTAAATTAAAGAAAAAATGAGGAAATAAATGGTTAAATGGACAAAAATGACATCCAATATCTGTCAAATGTGCCACACAGACTATAATGCACTCTTATGTGTAAGTGTAATGTGCAAAATATCAATATGCTTACCTGATGTCAAAGTGAGCATATGTGCTACTTAAGACCTCTTCAGTTTGCTGGTGGAGAGCTTTGATGCCACATCCTGTTGCCAGCTGGACCAGATGACAAATACAATCTATGTTGATTTGGCATGGCTGAATCTTTTTGATCCCACTGGCCACAGAGTTATGCCTTCCTTTCATTAGACTGGTGCTATCAGTGTTAAAGGCCACCATGTTGTTCCAGTCAATGTTTCTCTCACTAGAAATCAAAGTACAACATTACTGGTCAGTGGTCAGCCTCCTAGAGTATTGTAATTTATATAGACAGTATACATTTACCTTAGCACTGTGGTCAGAGACCTAAACATAGCTCTGCTGTTCCATTGTTGCACACTGGCATATGCAGGAATTTGGTGACAAACTCTTGAGTTTCCTCATCAAAAAATCTGGCCAATATCACAAACTCCTTCTTTGTGCTTCAGTTGGTACTCTCATCACACATGACACCAAAGGGTTGATGTTGGCAAAAGTTTGTTACCTCCTTGTCCAATTCTGGGGCAACGGCACCTGTCAAAATATATAATGACCCGTCCTGGGACCGCAGTTGGACCGGGGCCAAATTCTACTCAGTCTAATCGAGTTGGGTTGGGTCCCCTTTTACTGCCACAGGTCTCAGGTCTGTATATCAATATGTTCAATACCTGAGTGGAACCGAACTGACCCAAGTGTAGGTGTTATCAGTTCTGATCATATAGTAGCCTATGTCACAATCACTGCAGGGGAAAACAGTGTGTTTTGAGTGAGAGGGGAATGTAAATGGTGAAGTGAATCGATACGAGGAACAAGTTGTACAAGTTTTATTTACTTTTATTTTTATTCATTAATTGGTTGAGAGCAGACTGTCCAAAAGGGATGTCCTCTGCCCATAGAATGAACATCATTGGGCATTATACATTTTCAACCTATATTTGACCACTCCGTTACTTAACATTTAATCATGAGATTTTGTTCTTGTTTTCATTTCTTTATTTTAATTTTATCAGTGCAGTCAATGGTCTGCGTCAGTCTAGTGGGCAGACAGGAAGATCTGCTGCTGGGAAATATTTTTCTCACTGTTAATTTTAATGATATCCTCAACATTGTCAACAAAACATTAACATATTGAATGAACATAACCTTGAGAGTAAGTTTGAGAGTTTTACCGGCAATTTAGAAACAGTATAGTTACACCCCATTAGAAAATTTAAGCCACCTAAATATTTAAATATATTATGTGGTATTAAATGCCATAATGATTGCAGAAGTTTCAAACATTTTTTAAGCCACTTAATCTTAAAGGCACAGCATAAATGAACAAAATTTAAGATTTTCAATCCCCCTTCCATTCTCTCGAAACTTAGCATTTCTTGTTTGAGATAATGGTGCCAATTCTTCCACACAAATTCGATAAATAAATTATTAATGTCCTTACAGAGTACATCATTAACAAAAAGTGACAGAGAAGGATAAACAAATGTTGACATACCTTCAGCCTTTGTCAATAACACTCTTCTAAAAATGGAAAGGTCCCTCTAAAGCCACATGTTGAGAATTAACTTAATTTTTGGAAGAAAATTTAGCTGCTGTCTGAGAGCCATATCTTTTGAAATATGAATGCCAAGATATTTTACACATCGTTTCACAGGGATATTAAACATAAGTTTCTCTTCAGTCTCGTATAAACATAAAATTTCATTTTTGTTGATGTTGAGTTTAATATTTGAAGCTTCTGAAAATTCTCCAAAAATAAATATTAACCTAAAAATAATACTGTCTCATCAGCTAGCTGTGTAATTTTTATCTCTCTGTCAAAAATTGTTAAACTTTGAATATCTGGACTATGTGAAATATTTAAAAACAAAAGTTCAGCAACAATCAAAATCAGAAAACAAGGAATAGGGAATCCTTGGTGTATACCTCTTGAAATAGGAAACCTTTTGGAAATGTTGAGATATAAAATTAAGGAGCTATTTATGTCCTTATAAACATGGCAATATTATTAATAAAATAATTTCCAAAACCAAATATCTGCAGGGCTTGTATAATCAAAGAATGTTCAATTGAATCGAATGCCTTATAGAAGTCCAGAAACACAAGCAGTGCACTTGAATTTATGTAGTTTGAATAAATATTAACCTAAAAATAATACTGTCTCATCAGCTAGCTGTGTAATTTTTATCTCTCTGTTAAAAATTGTTAAACTTTGAATATCTGGACTATGTGAAATATTTAAAAACAAAAGTTCAGCAACAATCAAAATCAGAAAACAAGGAATAGGGAATCCTTGGCGTATACCTCTTGAAATAG
Organism: Thunnus albacares; assembly: GCF_914725855.1. NCBI lineage: Eukaryota > Metazoa > Chordata > Actinopteri > Scombriformes > Scombridae > Thunnus > Thunnus albacares. The sequence continues at coordinate 20,321,925 of NC_058128.1, read as the reverse complement.
GAAACCTTTTGGAAATGTTGAGATATAAAATTAAGGAGCTATTTATGTCCTTATAAACATGGCAATATTATTAATAAAATAATTTCCAAAACCAAATATCTGCAGGGCTTGTATAATCAAAGAATGTTCAATTGAATCGAATGCCTTATAGAAGTCCAGAAACACAAGCAGTGCACTTGAATTTATGTAGTTTGAATTATTTTAATAATTTTAAATAATTTTAATCAGATAGTAGAGCTAATATGATGTTTGGCCATGAAGCCATGTTGGCTTTCACTTACTATCTCTTCTAGACTCCTTTTTAAACGGTGAGCATGAACCTGTGATAAAATTCCTTTCTTATTGTTCAACTTGACAGCACTCCGTTCTATTGTGTCACTTCCGGTTTAGCTTTTTTAGAAGCGAAAGTAAAATTCTCTCAAAAACAACTCCAGAAGTCGCTGTAGTGTGTATACAAGTACGTTATTATGAAAATGTAGTTCCTACATCATTTTCCTATATCACATTAAATCCACCTTGGGGGCACCACCCTGGAAGACAGGGAACTGACAACCAACTCACTGAGATTAATCAAATAAGAGGATGAAATGATTAAATGATTAATACCCACATTCAGTCATAACATCATTATAGCTGAGTCTGTAGCATCAATAAAATAACACAATAAAGGCAATTTACTGTACGGCAGAGGTTGACTTCAACAATATTCAAGCGAAAACCACCAATGCAACTTACAATACTACAGGATTTATTCTACTTCAACAATAACAACTACATCCAAAACTATTCAAGTACAACAAACATCAATATAACTGGAAATTCTAGCTAATGGTGTAATTATATATAGCATGTGTGTGTGTGTGTGTGTGTGTGTGTGTGTGTGTGTATGTGTATGTGGCATGAAAGACAAAAGGGGAAATACAAAGCATTATGGCTGACTCAACCATGTCAGGTGGGTGAAGTAGACAAAGGAAGGAAGAACTACAACAATATGGCAGACAAACCACATATGGTGCATGAGATCACGTGTGTGGAAACAGACAGACACAAAGGAGCTGCTAACACAGGTAGAAAGATTTGAAAAGAGTTGAGCGCGAACAATAGGTACTCACTCTGTTTGTGTGTGTGTGTATGTTAGTAAGAGAGAGAGAAAGAAAGAGATAGAGGGAGAGAGAGAAATGCATGCAAAGTCTAACTGGGTGAAACCACAACAATGTGAAAACTGAATCAACAGTTAGATTGACCGAAACAACACAGCTCAACAGGTGGAACTCTCACAAAACATTTAACATCAGGCTTAAGCATCTACCATCTACCATCAGTGTTAAGCATCAAAATAACACACAATCCTATAGTGAAGTGGGTCCTCGTTGTGCTGGCTCATCAGCTGGGTCTGGGTCACATCTCTTTCTGGTCCCGTGTGTAGCAGTGGAGCGGAAAGCAGAGATCTTGTTGATGTCAGAAGATAGAAGGGATTTGATCACCTCTCACTCTTCAAAAACACTGCGTGACTTGCAGTGGTTAACCCGTTATAAACTTGTAATCACACGAGTACTGAACAAAGCTGAGTTAATCTCACACTATACATGGCCAAGTGGTTAGGATAAGAAAAACATGGTCCCTTTGTTCTTTGTTCTTGTCTGATCAGAAGGGTATCTCTGTCACCTTTGCAGAAGTACAGCACAGAGAGGGCCTTTTAACAGTGATGGGACATTGCACAGAGACGGATTTAAAATTGTTTATTGGTGTTGTTGTTAAGTTGACGTCATTAGTCGCAGGCCACACTCGACCAATGGTAGCTGAAAGCTGGTTCCAGTGGTGGAGTTAACATCCAGGTGTGAAGTACCTAGTGGATTCTGGGAGACTGAGTCTTTTAAGGACTTTCTTTGTTGCTTAGAGTAATGGACATGTAGTTTAGCCTGTGAGGCCTTGTAATATTTGTTGATGAAAAATGTAATAAGTTTCATCAAACCTTTCTGTTTATTTACTTTTAGTCCTGTTTTTGTTGTGAAAAAAGTTTCAGCAACAAAAATTTATGTCATAGTTTTCATTGAAGAAGTATAGGTAATATTTTCCCAAAGTAAATGGTTCAAGTTCCACTTGATTAGTTTTAAGTGGTATGATGTAAAATTGCAGGTGATGTCTAAGTCAGGCCTGTAGAAGACAATTCTGAAGTGTCAAGATGAGTAGTTGAGTTGACAGATCCAGAAATTAACATTACCATTAAATACACCGTATTTATAGTAGATCTTTTCCATAAATTGTTTCCAGCAACCACAATACTAATTTCACATTAAGATACCTGTGGTGAACTACACTGATCACATTGTACCAATCAGAGATGCAGCAATGACTCTTGGAGGTAGATGGTTAGCTCAGAATCCTATACTATTTATCATAGATGAACTAATTAAGGACTGGGCCTCTGCATCAATATTTCAAGGCATTACTTCTCATAAACTGCTTCATTTAAATCTTCTACTGTCAGTGATCCTGCATCTCCCAGGATGCTGCTTGACAATCCCATGACACAGGGCATAATGTTGTACTTGTGTTTGTGTTCGTCAGCAGTTTACTACAGCTCAAACTTCGACCTGTCATGCAGCTGCTTTTTATCCTGTTCTATTTCTTTTTTTCTGGGCTCTGTCGACTTCCCTGATTAAAAATAGAAAAATATCAAGTGCATTTCAGCACCTGGCGAAAACACGGAGATAACATGTAACCTTAGCACGAGTATTTGAATTCCCACTCCTTTCTCCCAACAAACACACATCTAGCTGCCATTTTTAGGGCATATGTGGGACAAGAGGACGTCGATCATATTCTTAATAATGGGAGGTTGTGGATGGAGGCTGTGTGGCAGGTGGTGGGCCAAGACCATCTCCCAGGCATCCACTAGATGGACATTCAGTCCTTTGAACATGGCCCTGAGCACCTTGTCACGCTGCAGCGAGTACCAGTCACTGTTGGTCAGCGCCTCATAAAGCGACAATGCTTTGAGGTTTGCTGTCCGGATGATAACCAGCGTACCTGGAGCCCTGTGCAGCAGCCGCACCACCGCCCTGCGGATACTCTGCAGCCGCTGGATGTAGAGCTCAATGGGGAAGGTGCTGAAGTGTGCCCAGATGCCAAGAACGACAACAGTATTGATGCCTCCAACTAAATCATCTAGTTCATTGGCAATGTAGCGCAGCTCATTGGTTGGGACGTTGGTAAAACGGATAGGGGGACCGTGGCAGCGGTATGTCACCAAAATGTTGTTTGCATAGTCTAAGGCCATGAAGGGACCAACTTGCTTCAGGTTGTGCAGGTTAAACTCCTTGAGATCTAAAATTATCACAAAGGGAACACAAATTGGGACACATTGATTATGTTCACACTGCAGCTTAAACTGTTGCTTCAGATTTCTGTTTATTAACTACCTGGTAGTGCTGCAGTGAGGTGTTCAAACCACTGCCTGATGGTAGAGTCTCCATACAGGTGGACCACCTTGCCTTTCAGACACTGACTTATAGCAGAGGATGTGTTGAACTGGCGGACTGTGGTGCCATCTAGGGCCCGCCACACATCCTGATAGTAATAGCCAGAAGGTCCAGACTTCACACTGCTGCTCTTTACCTCTGGTTGACCTGAAAAGAAATTAATGGATATAGCTGGCATTATTGTATATTTTTCCTATTATAAACAAATCCCATTAAAAGACTAAAACCAATAGTGTGCCAATAAAGGTAATGGTAGGTTGTTTGTAAATTTTTCTTCCTGTCTTTTTTTACTTGTAATTGTCTGTAGCACATTAAAGTTTGAGTTATTGTTACAGGCAGAGGTTGAATTAGTGAAAATTCTGCTTTACCTTTCATTTTTGGCAACACGTTGACATTGGCTGATCCTGAAGCGTTAATGGAGACTTTCATGTTGACACCACTGAAGAATAAAACGTGCATAATAAAATACACATATGTATCAGACAGCTGTTTTCAGCAAAAAAAGCATTGATAAACAATAATTATACTTTATGTTTATTATTGAGGTATACTGAATGGTGTTCCTAATATTTTGTCCACCCCATTAACATACATGAGGGGGGCAAAATATTAGGAACACTTTTCAATATAATACACTCCAGTACATGACCACCTCCCACTACAACCTCAATAATAAACATAAAGTAGAATTATCAACTTTCTGATAATGTCTACAAAAACTGAAAATGTATAAGCTTCATAAATGTAGAATTTATGGCAGAGCTGTTGTACTGGATTGCATTAGATTGCACAGGTGTACTCAATGAAGTGGCCAGTGAGTGTATATAGAAACTCTAAATGACTGCTAATATTGCTCTGTGTAAATATGCCACTGTTTGCTGACAAGTACGCAAACAGTGTAATAACCAAACCGTTTTTTCATGCAGAGACTAATGTATTTTGCTAAAATGGTCCTTAAAACACCTTTAGACTCGATCTTTACCAGCTTACAAACTCCTGAGATTTCCACCAAGGAGATACATACATTTATTAGAAGTGCCGGTCCTGTCTCTCTGCCCCTTCACCTTTTAAAGAGCATTTCCTCCTTTGCCTTGAGTTTTCGATTGAATCCTCCCTTGGAGTGTTTGATCCTGGTATCACAGCTCAGCTTCTTTGGCTTGTAGCAGAACCAGGGATCACCTGTGTGGAGGTCAGTGTGGTTGCACAGTGGCTGCTGGGTTGGACGCAGGAAGACATTACAGGTGGTAGTTTTAGACAGTAAACCTGAGCGAAAGACGCTCTTGAAATAAACCCTGTCTGGCTGTTCTCTGGTCAACCTTTGCAGCACCGTGACAGCCTCACTGGGGTGAACCAGTGTCACCTGATAGGACAGAGAACCAGAGTTCAAATTTCAGCCCCGTTACTTGAAACTGTCATAGCAGTAAAGACAAATAAACTGAACATTAGTTAAAGTTGAACATTTCGTTTAAAGTGTAAACCAGATTGATCTACACATACCCATGTGTGAAGAACTAACCATTCACTAAACCCCTCCCCCAAGCAGCGATTGTCCAATCATAGTTTAGCCACCATAACTTGGCACAGCAGATCTGTCAATCTTTGGTTTCTCCACATGGTGGTGTGCACGGGTTGTAGTGAGAGCTATATTTGGCATTTAAAGAGTTTGAAGGGTGTTCTCTTTTTTAGCTTCTCCAAACAGGAAAACACAACGAGCAAAGGTGTGAGCAGTAGCAGTGAGCAATGGCTTCTCTCTCTCCCTCTCCCGCTCTCTCTTACTCGGTGTGTCACATGTTTAGCTATTCCTCTGCGTCTTTTAGTGATAATGGTACACGTAATAAATGTAGTTTATTTGCAGTGTTGGAGGTAAGGTTCAGCGAATGGGAAACGCGTCACCACACCATGGAAAACCAGTCATTAGCTACTGTAGTTAGCCAGTCCCCAGTAGCTGGTGCGGGCCGACCTAGAGTGGCTCCTACTCCCCCAGTAGTTCCCAAACAGTCGGGAAGCTAGGGTGGCTAAGTGACTGTCGAAAGGAAGCATAGCAGAAGCCCATGATTCACCACCAACCAGTTCATATTTCTAACAGGTTCTCCCCACTCAATGACACACCCGCTGAGAATTATGAAGTTTTCTGCCTGTTTAGTTGTGTTCACCATGCTAGACTGTTTCGTGTTTGTCCTGCTCAGGACTACTGTGTTTGTGCCAACGTGAGTGTGAAAGTAACTTGCTTTGTCAATTGGAAATGAGATAACGTGTGTTACCGTCTGCTGTCCATACGCGCTCTCTCTGTGCGCAAAGCAACCGTTTCTCTCCCTCCCCAATTATCTCTGATAATTATTAATTATTGCTAATAACCAGGCATGCTCCTCACAGATCCAAAAGTTGGTGTTGCCACGTGAGGCTCTCTAACAGTTGGTGCCCTGCATTATTAATTAATAATTTCTTGATCTTATAATTCATAATTATCTCTGATAATTTTTAGTTATTACTAATAACCAAACGCACTCCTGCTAGATCCAACACCAGAAACTCCTGCTCTGTTTGTTAAATGATGACACAGATTTAGATGCATCTGTTTCTCACCACTGTATTATGTTTGATTATAATAGCTTGATTATATGCTGCCAGTAAATTAGCTGCCATTTGATGGGAGAAACCAATTTCTCAATATGTCAATAGTATTTATTACTCTTGGATATACTAAGTTTAAAATTTCCACTGTCACATTAAATGATGCTAAACAGGCTAATACTTCTTTTCTAGATAGATTTCTAGTAATCGAATCTGGACTATGGTAGATATGACAACATATCTCTGCCAAAATCCATGTGCGCAAATGAGATCCATGCGCACAGAAGTAGAAAAGCCACATGTGCAACTAAAACAGCACACATATTATTTTTGCAAGCACTTTCACAGCAGAATATCTCTGCTAGCCTGAGTGTAACCAAGTATTTATTTGCCTCTCTTTACATAGAGAAAAATCAAGATGAGACCAGATTTTGGTACTACAGCTGAAAATCTATTCTGGGTCTGGTAGTAGTATGCTACCTATGTCCAAAGAATCAAGTAGTGGACTGGAATGTATCTTCCTCCAAATGAATTTCAAGCTTTTCAGCCAACAAAAACAAAAACAAAAAATTAAAATAACGTAAAATAACTTCTCTTCTGCTTCAATTTATAAGTATTGACTTGGTATTGCTGTACCTAGCTGTCCAAGATGGCAGACCTGCTCAAACAATTATAGTTAGGGATACAATGGTGACTGAGTCCGCCCACTTACTGCCAAAAAGAAAAAACACTTGCGAGCAGGAGAGCAGTGATAGTAGCTGTGCACTCGGGGATAACAGTCACGCTCTCTTTTGGATTCTGCTTGCACTCAAAGCATTGTTTTCTCTACAATATTGCTTGTGCAAACTATATTTTGCACACGAGTGCTGTGACAGCACTTGCAAAAATAATATGTATGCACAGCTGTTTAAGTTTTGTGCGCAACTCCTCTACATCCGCAGGCGTGGATCTCATTTGCGCTCATGGATTTTGGCAGATGTGCCATCATAGGTAGAGTGTCATCTTGATTTTGATGAGAATTACTGACAACATACAGAATAATCCAACCACTGTATGATATAAAGAACCCACTGTTTTGAAAATTACTAGGGATTTTGAGTCATAAATCTGCCCCCGATATCATTGTAAACTGCATATGTGCCATGCAAAACCAAAAAGTCGATAGGCCAGCCCAGCAATACTAACTGGGGGGTAGGGCTTAGCTAATGGTCAGTTAGAAGATTGACACAATCACATTTAACATCATATTTTTTAGCATCACCTCAACATGTGCTCTTCCCTCCCAGAGTAAAGAAAATACAGCAGAGTAGGAGCCATCGAGATGATCCAGCACTTGCCCAACCACACCTGCACCAAGTACTTGGTTGTGCAGGCGGGCGAGTAAGACATCTCCCCCAGATTTCTTAGGACAGCCCTTGAAGTCATACATTTTGATGATAACTTCCAGCTGATCCCCTACATGCCACTGTCGTCCACCCTTCTCTGGGAGAATAGTGAAGGTGCTGTGGGCAGGATTGGTGGTCTGCTCCAGGGAAAGAGGAACTGGCAAGGACGGAGTTTCAGGCCAAGCAATGGAGTCTAATAGGAGGCGTTCCTCCAGAGCATCTTCAGGGGACCGTGGTTGGAAGCTGCAGAAGTGGTGTTGTAGGTGAGGTCTTGGAGCAGGGAAGGTTGTAATCACTTCATGCTGAAACTGGCAGGGGGTCAAGAGAGTGATGTGATAAAGATAATAATGATGAAGACAATCAAAATGTAAGACAAAGAGTCCTCAACAAATTCACTAATACATGTCATCATTACGAAAGGGTGCATGTTTGATCAGCATCCCATACTGAGCGTTAAGAAATTTGAATGGAGATTCTGCTGTATACAGTTGCTGTATTATTAATACAATGGGAGCAGATTGGGCTTCATTGACTTCCATGTATAACTCATAAACCATAATTGTCTGAGCATTTTGAAATTCGAATGGAGTTTCGACTGTGCACAGTGACTAATAACTAACTTATAGCATAGCATAAATCTACAAAGAATTCCACACGGTTTGACATATGGAATGTCTTTGACGCATAAAAATTGTAGGAGATAGGTGACAAAAATAAGTTTAAAAATCATGTTTTTCTGCAATAAGTCATTAAATATGCAAAGTCATCAACTTTGCATAATCTACACATAATTCTGCACAGTTTGATATAAGAATGGTATGGTATGAACGGTTTTTGAGTTGCAGATGAGCATTGTGCAAAGAAATGCACAGAATAAAATAATAATAATAATAATAATAACAACAACAACAACAACAACAACAACAATAATAACAATAATGAGTATGCAAAAGAACATGAGTGTGACTGCTGGGCAGCAATTACACTAATAAAAGTATATAAAAATATAAATATTTTAATTAGAGGAGTTGGTGCTGTCAGCCAAATGCAGGATTGTTAGCAAAAGTACCATTTGCCTTAAATTGCATTTGTTTACAAATGTTGATGAAGAATATTACTGTTATCCAAACCCACATTGCATATGAAAACAATATCCTGAAATCTGACTATTTCAGACAGGGTCCACCGTTCAAGCAGTCCCACTCAAGACCTAATGCTCACCTCCAGGACGTCCATGTTAAAAAGCACAAGGATGAAGACAAACATAACCAGGAAAAGGGAGATGGCAGCATACTTTGAACAGCAAATGCGGACCATCCTTTCTTTACAAGCTCTGGCCTTCATGATTGATGATCAGTCTTCATCTGTGACTATAAAATGACACACAAACACAAAAAAATTAACAACTTGTTTGGCTGCATTTATGTTAATGATTACTTGCGAAGACAGAAACTGACTTTTGAATTCATCTCTATATAAATGGTGTGATACCTTTGCCTTTCCATCATTTCAACTAAACTTAATCCAGTCATCCAGGAAATTCCTCAGATTGATCAACTGTCACAAAGGCCATAAGCAACAAGTGTTTACGTGTGTTACATACAAACTGATGCAAATACATTTCTGTCTGGGTTGAAAATATTAGAGCAACTTGAGCAAAAGATCTATCCCAGTCCTTTATGAATGTACCCCATAAAACATACAGAAAGGAGATAGACTTGAGGGAAATAATAGAAAGTACTGGAGTCAGTTAGGTCAGAGGCTGAATTGAACACAAACAGACAGGCACACTCCCACAGAAACAGCCCGTGCCTTCTAGGGGTGGGCCTGAATCCAATGATGTTATTAAGCAAAGCACAAATAATGGGTTTTTTACGAACATTTATTTAGTACAAATATTTTAAAAAGTATTTGTTTTCGATTGGAAAAGAACCCATGTCAAATACCAGTGTGTAGGTCGTTTACGTTGCTATCTCAGTCTCTCTCCTCTGCTCTGCTGTCACGTCTATCAGCAAGTCTCAATGAAGGGAGTCACATCCACCTGCTCCATGAAGCACATTTCCTTATTTGGACATCACTCCCAAAGTTGGGGGTGTTCCCCAGAGATAAAGCTGAGCTACTGACACAAGCAAAGTGCTTTCAAGGGACTCTCCATATCCTGTTGTTCCCTTTCTCCTTTCCACAAAGTTTCTCAACACGTTACATGCTGTACAGTCTCTGTGTTATGGGTGTATAGATAAGTAGAGGTCTGTCTGCGCATTTGTGATGCACTTGGTTTTAGCTCAGTAGTCAGCGCAGTCATGTATGATTTGGGAGACTCAAGTTTGAGACCCGGTGTGGGGACCTACTTCATAAGATAGTTTATTCATAAACACTTAAACACCTTAATATCCTAAAATTAAAAGCGTAATAAAACAATAGCTGGATTTTTCCACTTTTATTCAAATACAAACACAAATATAAATAATTTTGCTGACTCAACAAATATAGATACAAACACAAATACTGGGCTCCCTGCACATCCTAGTGCCTTCCATTACGAGGTAGCTTACAGCTAATGTGCAGTAATGTTTTTTGGCTTTTTGGGGCAAATAAACACAAATGGTCCAGCAGTCAAACTTGCACATGTTAGGCCAATGTGAAAATTTGCTTCATATTCTGTCTGAGCACATAATTACAAAGTAGGTGCAAGGTACATGAATTTGCGTTATTTTAGATTAAGATATACAGTAGATAGATACAGTCTATCTACTATTATTACAGGAAAACGACTGTGGGTGTGCATTAGAAAAACTGGGTGTGCCACATCTAATTTTTTCTACAACAAAGATTAGGCTAACAACGCTAAACAGCACCTTTGTGAAGTAGCCGCCATGCTGTTGTTGTCTATTTTGACTTTCAGTGCAATAAATTAGCCTACTCTGACCCCGAGCCATAACCATCTGTCACTCTCAATATAGGCTTGTCTATAACATAACCATAAAACATCCATTCATTTAATGGATACTTTAAATGAGTGCAGTCATTATCAAGTAAAACTAAAAAGGCCTTCAATAGTGCAACAGCAAGTAGACAAGACTAGAACTGAATCTGATGAATTACCAAGGCTCATAGGTCTACACAACATTCCCCCACATGACATTTACATGAAAATTCATTGAGATACAGCCTACCTGTGCAAGTTGACGGTTTAAAGGGCAAGATGATGTGGCTTGGCCTTAAATGATTAAATTATTTCATTTGACTAAAAACGAAACACAAGATTAGAAATTTACTTTCAAATGCCAGCAATGAGGCAATTTAATCTTCCTGTGAGCATGGTTGCTCTGCTGGATGGTAACTTGTTGACTGTTGAAAACAAGCACTCAATGGAGCAGCTTGTAGCAAGCACTATGATCAAAACACAATGTAAACTGTTCACATTGGCAAATACATGTTTATTACATAAGTCTAAGACTTCAATTAGGGATGGTATGAGTGACCACCATTCACCTATTGTTTGATCAGTTGCCTAAACACTGTCATTTCCGGCCCTTCCACTCCAAGTCCATAATGCTTGCTTGGAGCCTGTAGTATTTCCATCTGGCGAAACGAGTCTGATGTAGGCAGCAAAGAGGCAGCAGCCTTCATTATTCCATAGGTGTTGCACTGAAAATAGTTAAATTCCACAAACTCGCCATCAAGGATCAAATGAAAATCCAATACAAATCCAAGTCACTCCTAATGGGCACAGACCTGCCCACTGTAGCGGTCACATGCAAATCATAAAACCTGGAAGGTTTGACAATTGTGTGTGCTGATATGTTGTCATCTCATCAACTGGTATAAGATGTCCAGCTGGACAGATTCTTTGATCTATGGCAGTGAGAGCCACCAATATATTTAATAGCAGGTAATAGCAGGTATTAAACGCACAATATGTAATTTCAGCCGCTAGGGGTCTCTCAATCAAAACAACAACAAAAGACGGAGTGTTATGACGGTGTGAAGTAGCAAGGGATCATGGGAGTTATTGTCTTTGTTGTTAAATAACCAGCTTCACCGGGATAGGATTACTCCAGTGTTAATCAGTCGGGATGTTTTTACCAGGAGCTGAATTACCCGCAGAGGTCGCCTCCTCCCCAGAACAAACCAACCTGGTGATTACAGGGAAAAACACTGAATAAACTGTTTCACCTAAAAAATCAGTGTTTCTCTGATGATGTACGGCGACCACCGGATGTCCGGTACAGGCTTTTAGCCGAGCTGCTGCTGACACTCGTTCCGTTTATTTGTCTTATAACATTAGATCCAGACGTTCGGCTGGTTAATCCCGGGAGCCAAATTATCCACAGAGGTCTCTTCATCTCCAAAAACAAACGTACATGCAGATTAAAATTGTTAAAATACTAATTAAAGCTGTTTCACCTAAAAAGTCAATATTTCTCCGACGATGTTCAGCGACCACCGGACTTCCTGGAGGGGTTGTTAGCTGAGCTGCTGCTAACGTTTGCCCAGCTTATTTCTCTGATAACTTAAGATCCAGACGTCCAATGACTAAAATCCTTCTTCCGGCTAAAAGATATAGTTAAAAGTGACCTAAATTTATCATGAAAATGTGGCTTAAAACGGAATAAAAGTCAATTTATAACAGTTTCTGTGGAACAACCACAGAAACCCTAAGCCTTCCTACAAACTAGACAAGGGAATTGCATTGCTTCCCCCTGGTCCAAAGCTGTGTTCAATGTATTTGATAACAAGATTAAGTAATGCATTATTTTGTTTTTCATGTGAATTAAAGAAATATATAATCCACCTCCCATTTTTTTCCTCTTTCACATTCCCCTAACCCATCTTCCTCATCAAATCGACAATTGGAATAGAAATTAAACCAAAACCAGAAAATAACTTGTTTTCTGCTAGTCTGTCTAAAAAGTATTTTAGAAGCTAAACCTTGCTGAATAGTTTCCTCTAACCTTTTGATAACTACAGTTTTTAGTTTTGCTGCGCTGCTCCACATAATGAGCTCAGGATTTATCAAGAGGATGGCTGCTTTACCAAAAACAGTATGAACCTGGACTGTGTGTGTGACTTTTTGGATGGTTAGAAGAACACAGAACATTAATTAACATTAGGTCCTGACCGATCCTGTCTGTGTGTCGGAGATTTAAATAATCGGTTATGCTGTTATGCTGCTGCTTCTTGTGCGTAAATGTGCACAGTGTCTCTCAAAGGGGAGACACAGTTGCAGGGAGATCGCTGCATATAACTGTATTTGTTACACATATATGTTCCGACACGGCGCTAGAGCAAATCCATAGGATGGGCATTAGTTTTTTGTGAGGGGGCACATGCACTGTATATTAGTTTATCTTTTTATCAAACAAGTTCAACACAACTTTGGACAGAAGGTTCACAGACCCCCAGTCCTCCCACAAATGAATTGGGTCTTTTCAAACAGAAATGATGTACATGTTTATTTGCATATAGAGCAAGGAAGTGAGAGCCATTCATCTGTGACTATAAAATGACACAAACAAACAGCGTTAATTAACACTTGGTTTAGCTGTATTTTTGTTAGTGATTACTTGCAAAAATTTAACCTGATCAGTGAAATGATCTCTATGCAAATAGTATGGTAGGATTCCCTATCACTCATTTCTACTGAACTTAATCCAGTCACCCAAGACATTCCTCTGATTGATCAACATCAACCAAGGCCATAGCCAAAGTCAGCAGCGTCATTCCCTTTGCAGTTTAACATGAGGATTCATCCCCAGGTGGCCCAGTCATTTACCCATTGAAACATAATGTAAATACTTCTGCAATCTTTTGCAATCTTACACAATATCTGTGGGTTAGCTGCCATAAATGGCTATTAAAAACAGGAACTAATACTTCTAGTAAGGGTGGAAGAGGAGAGGACAGACAGTTGTATCACAGCCAGGGAATCCAACCACCCATTGGTTGAGTGCTGGGAGTATCCTATCTGTGAAAAAGGATAAAACAAACCAAACCAATAATTCAAATAAAAACACAACACTAACAAACCATTCCACTATCAACAGTGACATCAACACAGACCACACATGTGAATAACTGCTATGAATCATAGCAAAACAATACTAAATTCACTAGCGAGGACCACACCATCAACAAGAGCAGAATACAAGAGTGAGGAGAGGATTAAGTGGTATTTATAGGAATGCTGGAAGTGGCGTAGTTGAGGTGTGGTCCTGAAACTTCACTGGATGAGCTTCAATTCACTAGCAAGGACTACACCATCAGCAAGATGCATTTCAATGATTTATTAAGAAAAACAATTAATGTGCGTAATTCTTCCACTTGCTGACTGCGTTGTGGGGAAGCTTATAGGAAATCCGCTCTAGCGCACAACGGATCGCCAAAAACCTCCAGTTACTTAAGATAAGATTGAGCAGAACTGAGATATTTGAGTTCTGAATGGGCGTAGCGATGATATGTTTGGGAGGATTGGCCAATGAGTTGTATGAAGTGCTTTGGGATGCCATTATGGGAGGCTGAAGTGGTGGCTCTGATCCTTAAGAAGTGTCTGGGGTAATGAACAGGAGAAATACCAGACAAGTAGAGTATGTGGTAGGATTTCTGGAATTGTAAGAATTTTGCGTTTGTCCCAGAAGGATTAAGCAGAGATTGAACTTTGAAGTGGGTATGGCTGACCAGATTAATCGGTTTTAGTTAAGTAGTCAAGTCAGCCCCCCCCCCATGAGCAAACACTTGGTGATGGCAGCAAGGAAAAACTCCCCTTTAACAGGAAGAAACCTTGTACAGAACTTGCCTCTAGGTGGGTGGCCATCTGCCTTGACCGGTGTTATCTGAGAAATACATACATGTCTGAAAAGCAGGTGTGGTGGCTTGGGTTGGGGTGAAGAGTTGAGGCAGTGAATTCAGAGCATATGAGAAAACCGAAGAATGCAAGTGAGAATGTGACCTCTAAATTTCGAGCAACGTGAGAAATGTCTGAATATCTGGAGCAGATGGTATGGATACTGACGACAGCAAGATAGCAGTAAGAGGAAGGCAGTGAGGATTTTTATCTGGCTCTTGGCGTTGAAGTCCTCTGAGGAGTGAAATTAAATGAGAACGGCTGGAGACCAGGCCCAGCTGTCGGTTAGGAGTTTGGAGAAGAAGCAGATACCGCTAAGGAGTTTAGAGAAGAAGTTGATGCCGCTAAGGTAAACATGAATGGTATGTGTTTTCATGGCCACCACTGAAGGGGCGCAGGTAACAAAACAAGCATGATGATGAGATTGAATGATGGGTAGGTTATGTTTTACTTGTTGTGAAGGAATGATGACTGGGTAAATCTCATGAACAGCTGGAGATGTTTGAAGAATTTTCTGCAAGCAAGAACTGTGTGATCTCGCTTGGCCATTTGGTGGAAAACCATCATCCACCATGGAAACCCCCAAAACCGACAGGAAGAAAAACATCTATGTCAAGGTGACGTTGTCTGGGTCTGTGTCTGCTGCGGTTGCTGGGAGTGGGCAGCAGGGGGCACTGGCATCCCAGTGCCAATGGTCCCAGGTGAAATGAGCTGCAGGGATCAGTGAAGCTGGGAGATGGGGAATCCTGGCATCCCAGTGCCTATAGCCCCGGCTAGAGCGAGCTGCTGTGGCTGCTGGACATAGGCCGAAGAGGGCACTGGCATCCCAGTGCCAGATGCCCCAACTAAAGCTGGTTGCTGTGGTTGTTGGAAGTGGGTGGCAGGGGGCACTGTGATCCCCATGCCAGGTTTCCCTGCTAAGGCTGGCTGTTGTGATTGCTGGGGCTGGATGGCAGGGGGCACTGGCATCCTGATGCCAGGTTCCCCTGCTAAGGCTGGCTGTTGTGATTGCTGGAGCTGAATGACGGGGGGCGCTGGCATCCTAGTACTGTTCACCCTGGATGATGTAGGCTGCTGGTGCTGGTGTTGAAAAACCTGAGGGGAGGTGGAGGGCCCTGGAATTCTGGTGTTGAATGCTCCATCTGAAGTACTAAAGTGAGGCGAGAATGGGCAACTGGCAACCTGGTGCAGAATAATGGAAACAGTGTGAAGTTACTGAAGTAACGTTAAATTGGTTTTGTTAGTAACTTGCAACCCAGTACATGTAATGGCAGACCTTATTGAGGTGATGTTAGATTAGTTGTATTAGTAACTGGCAACTGGATGTTACTAAAGCCATGTTAGAGGTGCCAGTAGCTATTGATGTTACTGAGGTGATGTTATATTAGTTGTAGTAGTAACTTGGAACCTGGTGTAAGTAACGGTAGGCATTACCGAAGTGACATTAAATTAGTTCTATTAACTTGCAACCCAGTGCATGTAATGGCAGATGTAACTAGGGTGATAATAGATCAGTTTTAGTTATAGGCAACCGGGTGCATGTAACAATAGAAGTTACTGAAGTTACGTTAGATTAGTTCCATTTGTAACTTGCAACCCCGTACATGTAACAGCCAACGTTACTCAAATGACATTTGATTAGTTGCATTATTAACTTGCAACCTGGTGCACATAACAATGGGCATTACTGATGTGATGTTAGATTAGTTGTAATAGTGTTAGGCAACCCAGTGTGTGTAATGGTGGACATTACTGAGGGGACTCTAGATTAGTTGTATAGTAACTTGCAATCCCAATGTACGTAACGGTAGACGTTACTGAAGTGATATTATATTAGCTGTATTAATAACTTGCAACCCAGTGCATGTAATGGCAGACGTAACAAGGATGATGATAGATCAGTTTTAGTTATAGGCAACTGGGTGCATGTAACAATAGAAGTTACTGAAGTTACGTTAGATTAGTTCCATTAGTAACTTGCAACCCCATACATGTAACGGCAGACATTACTCAAATGACATTTGGTTAGTTGCATTATTAACCTGCAACCTAGTGCACATAACAATGGACGTTACTGATGTGATGTTAGATTAGTTGTAATAGTATTTGGCAACCCAGTGTGTGTAATGGTGGACATTACTGAAGGGACTCTAGATTAGTTGTATAGTAACTTGCAATCCCAATGTACGTAACGGTAGACGTTACTGAAGTGACATTAGATTAGTTGTATTGGTAATTTGCTGGCAACCCGTTTGTATTAATAACTGGCAGCCCTGTGCATGTAAAGGCAGGCATTACTTAAGTGACGTTAGTGAGAATGACCAGGTAATTGGCACCCCGGTGTCTATGGTGGAAATGCCAGGATGTTTCCAAAGTGTGGCGAGAATAACTGACTTTTCTCTTCTAAAATGAAACTGATGGAGAATAGAATAAGAAAGTGGCAACCCGGTGCCACTCACAGAAACCAGAGGTTAATGGGGCAGGAATAATTCGAGCCTGGTATCCCGCTGCCAGTAATGGCTTTAAGTTTATCTGGTAAGAAAAGAGTTGTTGAGGTGAATGAGGGATGATGAAAACCTGGCATCCCAGTGCCAATGGTTTGTTTACTGGGAAGTTTGTGTAGAGTGAGGGACTTGAAGCTGCTGGAAAAGTTTTGGCGATGTTTGCTGCACAGGGGGAAATACAACCTGGCCCCCACCAGGGACTGCTGATGATGCAGGCTGTGGCCATGGAGGCAGTGGGGCTCTGTGACGTCCCACTTGCCAATTATGGCAGTGATTTGCTCTGGCGAAAAAGCCGGAGGTGCGGGAGACTCGGTGATCATTGTTGCCACTGAGTAGAGATGAAACAGTCTGGCTTTATTGTCACTGTGGTCGAAGGGAATGTCTTACAGTAATTGTTGGATGCGGGCGACAGTTCAGTCTCAGATGTCAGGCTCCGTTTATGGATGTAAAGATTTGCCGAATCAAGAGGAGGGTGCACCATGGGTTCACGATGGTGGCTAGTATCCCGGACTGTAGAGAGGCAGCTGGTGAGGAGAGAGTTGAAGCCGCGTGCCCCCACGTCTATGCCTGTTGTGTCCATGGTTTGCTCGCTGACAGAGGAAAGGAGGTCTGAGATCTACCAGGACTTGGAGAGTCATGTTAAGGGAGCTTGAATGGAGGTGCTTCCGAGGCCAGTACGCAAACCACTGAGCGCAGCAGGTCCGCTGGGGTGCTTGGCTGTGGTCTGCCTGCTGTGTTGTGGATGGAGCAGAACCAGTTTCAAATAAATCATCTGAATTGGACGGGTTGATCAGCAGTTTGTGATCCAAGGTGAGTTGACTTTTTAGAATCGAAATTTCAGTGTTTGTCCAAGTTTAGATAATGCAATCATGCGATTAGGCAGGAAGTACGGTTTGTCTGTTGATAAATCTGAGACAAAATGGCTAATATCTGGTGGCAGCTTGAGTTTGTTTCTGGAGTGACTGCGAGAAGTAAGACTCAGACTGCATGCATTTGAAGCACAGAACACAAGAATAAAAGAGGAGGGAAGGGGTAAGTGATTATTAAGTAATTAAGTAATTATTTAAATAGGGCCTGAGCCCAAAGGACGAAGACCCTATTGTTTTTCGTCTGTTTGTTTCTTATTATTCTTTCTTTATTTATACGCCACTTCAACCCTAAATTTGACCCCCTAAACATGCTCAAAAACTCACCAAATTTGGCAAGCACATCAGGTCTGGTGAAATATTTGATAAAATGTAAAAATAAACCCCCAAAGTGCCAAAATGTGCTCGAGAGCACCACCTATGTATCTAAAACGGCCGCCACGGCCGGTAGGAATGTTGTAGAGAGATCAAACCAAAACTCAATTATTCGTCTCATCAAGACCTACAAATCATATGCTAACACCCCTGACCTAAATCCAACAGGAAGTCCGCAATCTCAATTTCAAAGTACGAGTTTTTGCCAATTTTGGACCTTGAATAAACGCTATCTCCTCTTAGGGCGTTAATGGTATCGGCTTCAAACTTTAATACATGACTCATCACACTGTGCTGAACAAAAGTTATTAAAAACTTTGTAATAACTCGAACGGTTTAGATCTAGTAAGCCCTGAAAGTTGGAGCGCAACATCACACCTTACAATGTAAACCAATGGGGAGGCAATCTCTGGGCATGGACTTTGTGCCAAACTGGGGCGTCTGACGTCTAAACTATAAGTCTGACCACTTTCAAACCTGTATAGTGGACAAAGGAAGTGATGTTTATCTCCTTCTCACACTGTCTGAAAACAGCCCGGGTCTGAAGACATCTACATGCCCGTCACAGAAGCCCTTCGATTGCGCCGCAGCCCGACGCGTGCAAGGGCGCGAAGGCCCGTTCAACCCTTACATCACCACTGCATGGGTCTTAGTGTCTCCTTGCTACAATAGAAAATGGTGTGTGAGTGTGAGCTGTGAAAATCTACATTGTCTAATGTAAATTCAAATTCAATCAACAGTTGCAGTCACATTCAGGTCTTAGACTTAACCTGTTATAATGTCACTGCAGGTACACAATGTGTCTGTCACTCAAATATTTATTGTTTGTTGTTATTGTTTTAGAATTGATTTTAAGATTTTACTGATCACTTTTAAAGCACGTCTGGGTCTGGCTCCAAGCTACATAACAGATATGCTGACCCCGTACGAGCCAGCCCGCAGCCTTAGATCCTCAGGTGGGGCCCTTCTGGCTGTTCCAAAGTCGTGGCTTAAATCTAAAGGTGGCCATGGTTTTTCCATCAGGGCCCCTTGACTTTGGAACAGCCTGCCTGAGGAGATAAGGCTTGCAGAATCAGTAACTTCTTTTAAATCACTTCTTAAAACCCATTTTTACAGACTTGCTTTTATGTAATGTTGTCTTTAGATCATCTTTCTGTTAAACTTCTTTTTTTTTACTTTTCATTTTTCTTTTAAACTTTTTATCATCTCTTTATTGTCTTTCTTTGCCTTTGGCCACCATCTTTTTAAGGTCAGATCTGTTATTGTCTTCTGTTTCATGTCTTTGCTTTGCATTGTACTGCTTTTGCTTTATCTGTCAAAGCACTTTGTAAACTTTGTTCTTAAAAGGTGCTATATAAATGAAGTTATTATTATTATTATTATTATTATTATTATTATCATTATCATTATTATTATTGTTGTTGTTATACAGGTTAACTAACCGGGAAAGAATTCCCCAGTAGGTGTGGTGTGGTGGTGTGGAAATTTTCTCTCGAGAAAGAGGCACATGGAGACATAAAGAAAGCATTAAACATTGTTACTTGTTGAAGCAGTTGTAAACACTGTACAATCCATATGTCACATATGTCACATCATCATACAAATGATGATGTGACATTTGTATAATTGTCACATCATCAGTAACAATTATACAAATGTCCAAACACAAACAAAAATACAATCATCTTGTATTTTTGGAGAGAAAGCATGTTGTTCAGCTGGCCCTTTCCCTAAAGCCAGCCCTTTCTCTAAAGATTGTGAACTAAAACTAAACAGCTTTATACCTCTCCAGAAGCAAAGCTAAAAACAGTCTGGTCCCTAAATGGACACTTCCACAAACCGTTACACCTTCTTACAAACAAGTATGGTCTCTAAAACAGTAGGCTTAAGACAAAGATATCTCTAGCTAACCCCAGGGGTCAGCAAGCAATCCTCATGTTGACTTGTATGACTTATACTTGTTGAATGTATGACTTTATGACGTAATTGATTCGTTAGCTTGTTTGGGCACTCAGCCCCTTGGGAGGCTGTAAATATGTTTGTCTTTTGGACGCATAGTGGATGCTGAATATTTACCAGATGTAAACAAATATAGTTAACAGTCAAATTCAAAGTCTGAGTTTCAGATTCCGGGTTGTTTACTTTTATCTGAAAGAGTACAGCCATGACGAGAGAGAGATCTGATAATATGTTTGATTTAATGTACTGTATGCTTGAATGTATCATTTAGGATAGAGTTAATTTAAGGAAGTGTTCTGCAGACATACAGCAAAGAGAGGATATCAAATCCAAATAAAGTGTAAGTGCAGAAATGTGCCAGGAACAAACATAAAGAAGAGAGAGTTTATTTCAGCTTTAGTTTGCACTTTAGTTAAACCAGGAAGGCTTAGTAAAGTTAAGGAAACATACAATATAGGAATATCCAAATATCATTTGGTTCACAAACAAAAGAAAATGTGAGCATGTTATGTTGGCAAACCTAGACATTTTTTTTCTACAAAAATTTCTTTCACCAAAAACAATTTGTGGGAAATGTAATCACTTATTACATAAGGAGGCAGGCTTTCTGCTGCAAGTTAAAGCAATTAAACTTGTTAAAACTCTGAAAATGGTTAGCAGCCACATTTAGTTTTCATGATGTCTATGAATTGAAACTTCAAATGTCATCAAATACATGTATACTTAAATACATTTAAGCAAATCATGTATCTTACCTTAGCAAAGATTCAGTTCGAGGAAACACAATAAACTCAGACTGATCCTGGAGTGTACCTTGCTGGTTTGCAGGAAATCTGTTTTCTTATCTTGACATCGGGTAAGGATTCCTCTTGTTGTCACAACAGTTGCCTTAGTGGTTTTGATTTTCATCAAACTGCCCCTCTGTACTTATCCCCAGCCACTGTTTACTTCCCCCTGGCCTATTCATGTATGAGTATTCTGTTGATCTTTACTTGCTCACCACATGCCCTCAGACTTCTCCACTGGTCCATGTCACCTGACTCCTACATACATAAATAGTAATCCAGTTTTACCTCTTTTATCAGTCAAGAAGAGTGCACTCGATAGAGTGCAGATCTCTGCCAGGTGTGTCTGGCGCCATGTGGGTGGAGAACAGGAAGTGCAGGGCAGGCTGTGTGAGTATTCATGCGAGTGGTGGAATGAAGGAGAGACGATATGCAGGTTACATTATCAAGGTGTAACCTCAGTAGACAGGCTATATGGAAACAAACCTCAGAGACATACTGTATACTGTATGTCCATACTGTATAAACAATAAACAATAAACAGTACGAGAAGTCCAAACTTTTCAATTTAAACATTTTTATTTATTCAGAACATTTTGTTGTAACAAAAGCAGGGATTTATTAATCTCCCACCGCAGTGAAAGAGCAGCAATGTTAAACAATACAACAGTGTTTGTGTTCTCTCTCTCTGTTCAGGTCGATTAGGGTTGGATCTGGCTGCTTGGGTCCTCCTCTGGTTGGGTCTCTTTATTTTGAAAATTAATTTATGCACATTGGGTTCAGGTAGATTGAAATGTAACTGACGTTCATGTTTTTGTGTTGAGAAATGTTAAAGAGGACCTATTATGCTCATTTCAGCTGTAAATTTTTATTTTTGGACTCCACTAGAGTAGCTCTGCATGATTCAAAGCACTGGCCCCTGCTGCTCCTGAACCCTCCCATGGCCCCAGACCACCAGTTTAAAATTCTGTTCATTAATTTGTTTTTGTAATTTGTATTTTTGTTTGGTTTTTGAAAAGGTTTATTTTTTGAATTACAGATTACAGGTCTTTAAAATTGTTTTGTTCAGTCATGGAGTAACAGGTAAAATCACCAGGGTATTAATTGTTGAAAGTATGGAAACCTGATCACTGTACTCTCAAAAATGTTAAAGAATGTTTCTTATATATTGTTCAAAAATTAAATAATTAATTTTAATCATGTAAAGAATCATCAACACAGTTATCAGGACTTGGTCAGCTCTCCAAGGTGGTGGTGCTGCTGCTAGCAGCAGCTAGAAGCTGTCCAGATTTATTTCCTTCTTTAGTTTAATCATTGTTTTCACCTCATTTATTTCCTCAGGTGTTCCTCATGTCATCATGTATTGATGCAGCAGGAAAGTTGATTTGTGTCTGATCCGTTGTTGTCCATCTGTCCACGTGTATTGCCACAATTTGGTCAAATAATTAGACAATTTTATCCGTCATTACTGTGATTAGTTAATTCTGATAAATATTATGCCTAACCATTATGACATGTATTTTTTAAAATATTTTGATGTACACAATAATAATCTTTCACATTGTAATTCTTTTATTTGTAATCTTTTGCATGTCTGTGTGCTGCTGCGCCTCCTGTGTGTAAAAGCAGAGTGTATGTTGTTCACCCGCCTATGTAGGCGCATATTACTGTCTTGATAATGTGCCTTTAAAATAACAGTGAAACACTGCGCCATTGACTTCAGACCAGGTTTTTGTTGGTCCATAGTGCAATTGCTCTCTGCTGCCTCAAGTTAGCAATGCGCCAACAATGAGCCTGACCACACCTCAACATGCCCATGGGCGCTCTGATGGGTGCAAGTGCATTTGCTATTTAACCAACTGCGTTGGTCTTAAACTAACAAAGACACTTGCGTCGCGCTTGGCACTGCTTTGTGCCGTGCGTGCGGTAGGGCCCATAATGTGTAATCTCAGTTTAAATAATGATAAAAAAATGCATGAAGCTTTAGACAGAAGATCAATGAATAATTTTCTCTGTCACTCATGATGTGATTGTTCGCAATAATTGAACATTTCGATTACAGTTTTCATGTCATTTTGGAGATTATATTAATGTGAGTGAGCAGGATTGTGGTGCATCTGCAAACTAAATGTAATTTGAAAGTGAGTATTTTAAATGCCTATAATCTGTACGTGTTTCAACAGCATTTCAGTGACTGTTTAAATTTACTACATTTGTTAAAATACTTGAAAAAAAGTCACTGAATGCTGTTGAGCCAAGATCCAAATAGATGTCTAAAACTCTGAGTTTTCCATCTAAGGGTTCATCGACTCAGAGTTCAGGGTTGGGATCATAGTTTGTTAAAACTGCTTTCTGGAATAGACCCCTGAAGTGTATCCTCCTGGTCAGCAGGTGTGGTGGAAAACTGCCTTCCCATGATGAATGTGCCAGTGAGACTGCAAAGATAGCATTATGCCAATAAATGAAGTTTATAGATTTATAAACAAGGTTCGGGAACAGAGACCACGCCGAGTACACATCCCACTTCCGCACTACAAAGTATTTAAGCACACCCCATCCGTTCTTCTCCCCTCGTCTCAGTTGCAAGTGACCCGTGACAGGGTCGCATCGCAAACACTTACCCCTCGCCCGCATTCCTTGGACCACGTTCCCCAGCAATACCATCCATGACTCGATTCCGCAGTACCAACAAGATACCTCCTTCACCACCACATCCACGCAGAGGCCGTTTACACCGCTGCTCCTCGGAAGAAAAGCTACTCCCTCAGACGCCACACTGCTGATCAGCTGGGACCCATACACACCCACGTTATAGCCGATTCTGACCCAGCTCGTTTTCCTTCAAGCAACATCTTCAACCGGACACTCAATCACCTACAGAGTGCCCCCAAACAGACGGACACACCGTTCCAGCGAAACAATAGCGTTGCCAAACTTTTCCAACTCTACGGAAACGTTTTCCTCACCTATCCAGCCGGCAGCTCAAATCGTCCCGCTCTTCCGGGTTCACCGCCTAACGCTAACCCAACGCACGCCGCACACCGATGTCGTCACCACGCTGCCCGCTACAACGGAGACCTGACTCTCCAGCTCCGGCCAGGGCACACTCCACTTTCCTTTCTTCCCTCCTTTTTTTAAATTTTATTTTCCGAATTAACCCTTCATCTCATTTTCCTGCTTATTTATTAAGTGCTCGCGTAGCTCCATGGTTCATACTAACTCACTTTTCTGTTT
This sequence comes from Thunnus albacares, assembly GCF_914725855.1. Lineage (NCBI taxonomy): Eukaryota > Metazoa > Chordata > Actinopteri > Scombriformes > Scombridae > Thunnus > Thunnus albacares. The sequence continues at coordinate 20,297,920 of NC_058128.1, read as the reverse complement.
TCATGTTTCTTCGTTAATGCTTCTACTTCTCTTCAGGAACTCTCATCCTCTTCTCTCCAAAGAACAGACCATCGATCATCCCCAGCGTATCATACACGCATTCTACCCGACTCAGACACCATCTCCTTGTCTCAAAAGCCGTGCTTTTCCCGCTCCATACAGCCTCCAGCTCATCACCGATGTATCCAGCTGCTCACCTCCGGGTTCCCTGCCCAACGTCTTATACCGGGCACACCCACGGCACCACACCGCCCACTACAGCAGAGCAGCGGACGGCTCCCCCGAGGGCCAGGTCGAGCGACCTCATGCCCACAGCCATACATGCATCCCCTCATCCTTTATCCCTCGACCCTTCTTCCTTCAACCCCCATCACTATCATCTCTCTCTCCTTTCCCTTCCTTTCCTCCCTTTCTCTCTCTTCTTTTCCTCCCTTTCTCTCTCGACCAGTATGCTAAATATTTCCTTCTTCCCCCATCCCTTCATCCCTCGACCCTCATCCCCTCATCCCACATCCTACGACCTCGACCCTCACCCCCTCATCCTCACACCCCCAACCCTCTCCCTTCCCCCTCCATCCCTTCCCCCTCCCCTCATCCCTCTAAGTCTATCCTTCCTCCTTTTCCACACCTGCTCTTCCACCACTCACCCAATAAACATCCCTCACCCCCCCCCCCCCAATTCCTCATGCGTGGTAAGTATTCCCTTCATCGCGCGACCCTCATCCCTTCATCTCGCATCCCACAAACTCGACCCTTACCCCCTCATCCTCACACCCCCGACCCTCTCCCTTCCCCCTCCATCCCTCCCCCCCCCCCATCTCTCTAACTCTATCCTTCCTCCTTTTCCACCCTACTTTTACCCTCACCCTTTCATTTTTCATCCTTATCTCCTTCACCCCCCCTCGTTTTGGTTTGTTCTTGTTTGTTTGTTTGTTTTTTCTAACCCAGCCGGTCAAAGCAAATGGCCGCCCACCTAGAGCCAGGTTCTGCTTGAGGTTTCTTCCCATTAAAGGGGAGTTTTTCCTCACCGCCGTCGCCAAGTGCTTGCTCACGGGGCAATTTTTGGGTTTCCGTTAATTAAAGAGAATGGTCTAGACCTGCTTTATGCTAAAGTGCCACGTGACGACCTTGTCGTCATTCGGCGCTATATTATAGAATTGAATTGAGTTCCCCACCCTTCATCCCTCCAACCCTCACCCCTTCATCCCCCGTGCCTCCCGCCAGACTTTCTATCTTTTCTTCATATATCACTTCGGCTTCCATCCTCCCATATTATCCATAAAACAGCACCTCTTTGTTCTTCGCTTTCTAGCCACAGCCGACATGGCTCACTCAAATCCATCCATTTTCTTTTCATCCATTCTACCTTCATCTGAATCTCAAGGCACCATGGAGGGTGCGCCCTCACTCTTTCATTGCCGTCAACTGCCTATATAAAATGCTTCAACACAACGAATCACCTCCAATACAACCATTCATCATCAATTCAGTGCTCCAGTCAGCTTCTATTCCCCCACCACTAGTTCATGACATCAGCGGGCCACAGAGCTTCCTTCTTCCGACCCACTCCATTCGGTTAACTCCAAAGAGCCATCCAGACCATCAGTTTTCCTTTAAACGGTTATCCCACAGTTCGCCCCCACACCCAACCATCTCCCCCTTTTTCCCCCTTTCTTCGACTCCCTTCATGCAGCAGGCTTTGCAGGTCCTGACAGTCTCAAGCCCCATCACAGGCTACTAAAGTCTTGACAGCTAAAGCTCATCGCAGGCCACACACTTCTCTTCTCGCTTCCAACGGCCATCGTACCCATCCAGGTGCATCACGCCCGTCGATACCCACGTACAGTATCCTTCCTTCAGTGGTGCCTATGTTAGGTGCAGTGGCCCTCAGAACCCCACCAAGCACGGTCCATGACACCACTATATCCTAAAGCACTAATTGCCATTAACTCCAAAGAACCATCTCAACCGCCAGACCATCCATTTTCATCCATTTCGTACGTGATTGCCCCACAGTTTCCACCAAGTCCTGACACTCAACCCTTCCGGAGACAACCACATTGCCTGTTCTCGCAACATACAGCTGCACTGACTCAGCGTCTCTCTCTGTTTCCGGGGTTACAGCAGTTTAGGTGGTTCACCTCCAGTCGGCCACCTCAACTGCCCCCCCCTCCCCCACCCTGCTCGATGAACCACGTCAAGTCATCATCGAAGCCCTTCTTTGGGGGCAAAAGAGGTCTTAGTCATCCTTGTTCCCACGCTATATCGTTGCTAACCATTATAAACAAGAAATCCTCAAGGACATCATATCCAGCCTCGCTCCACACTTCGGCATGTTATCCAAAGGTCAGTAAGGCCAAACCCAGCCTTAAGTCGAAGCACTTGCCCCCGACTTCATCATCATCCTGGCCTGCTATGCCAGAATTCCCCGTACAGGCCACCTGCCTCCCTACCCTGACAAAGTCGTAGAATCCACGTCTCTACAGACATTCTACAGCATGCAACGACGTCTGATATTCCTATTCATTCTTCGGAGACAATGACGCCACTCCCAGACACCCTCATATTTAACCTTAAGCAAGCAAACCAACCAGCTCGGCTTCTCTTGCCCCACTTTTCTTTTCACGTAAATTCTTATTCGAGCCTTCAGAACAATTCAAACCTACATAAACCAGAGGCTAGCCCACCACGCATATCCACAAGACCCGCTCTCCACCGCCAAACCAGGCGAGTTGCCACATGTTCCTGGTTGCAAACCTGCAAGTTTTGCACAAGTCGGCGATTTCTCCAGAACCATACTCCAGCCACATTCTTGAACACATCTCTGCATGAAGTTCTTTTTGGGGGCTCTATCCAGGCGATGGATCGGAGAGACAGTTTCCCCACTCAGAGTCTCAACCTCTCCCCCCTGTTCCCTCCTACCTCCCTACTGTCGGCAGTCGTCGTCCAGTCGACATACCATACATCCATCATCGTCCCTTAACCCTCCATTCTATGTTCCTCAACTCTCACACCTCACCCCTTTCCTCTCCCCATCACTTCATCCCTCCATCCCTAATCCTTCATCAGGTTCTCCAACCCATCCATCAACATATCAGCTCTCTTTCATTATCTCAATTAAACTATTGAAATCTAATGTTCTCGGTGTGGTCTCAGTTAGTGAACAGACAGTTCCCAGGGAGTTAGCAAGACAGCTAATCTGTGTTATAGCATTTTGGTTTTCTGTGTGAAATGATTAAAGGCTGCCAGGTCCATTTTTAGTGAAAAAAAAAAGAAAAGAAAAAGGTGGAAGATGCTGAGACAGTAATTTTTAAGATAAGTCACACTTGTATTATCACCAAAGCGTCAAGGTCACTTATGAACCTCAGAAATAATGACCAGATGGTTGAATATAATGAAAAAGGAGGTGGAGACTAGAAAATAAGCTCCACGATAGGAGGAGTTATGAAAAGTATATAATATGAGGTTTTATGATTTTGCATCAGGTTTTTTTTTTTGTCCCAGGACAAAGAAGCCGTGGGTTGCTCTGTATCTCTTTATGTACAGTAAACCTATTCACATTGAACTCTACCAGCTTCCAGTGTATTTTTTGAGTTTTTCTCTTATAAGTTTTGAGTTTAATACTAAGTTGTGGGTGACCTGAAGATTTATTGGGCCATTTGAAGATTTTTCCACGACACAGGGAAGTCTGTTTTCTTTGCTTGACATTGGGTAATGATTCTTTTTGATGCCTTTTCTACTTAATCACTCACATAGGCCACTCCTCAAACATGGTGCTTTTTTTTGTCACAACAATTGCCTCAGTGGTCTTGATTTTCCTTAATCTGCTCCTCTGTCCTCATCTCCAGTCAGGGGCAGAGCCAAACGTTGTAAACATTCAGGGCTTAGCCCAAACCTTTTTTTAGTTAGTCAATCTCTGGACATGTCAGTCACATCCTTGTTGTTAGTTTCACTTTATGACTGCTGTTCCTCTTTGTTAAACTCTTTGATATTACTTTCATATTCATACAATAAAGTCACTTTTTTTGCAGTGTTTTTATAATTATTCATTATTTTTGCCTTTAGAGGAGGAAATAATAATTTCCATCCTATCTTTGGCATTTAAATGAAATGGTGGGTGTTCTGAAACTAACACAGAAAAAGTATACTGACACATAAAGTTGGGCTTCTCTTACCAATAATTTAGGATTAAAGTGCCTCAAATTATTTCTTGTGGAAAATTCATCTAATGCCTGGAATAAGTAAGCTAAGCCATTTTTATCACACTTTTCTTACTTGTGTGGCTGTAAAAATGTATAAAATCACATTACTCTTCCTTCAAATTTCCAAGTCACAGCTATGCCACACTTTGAAGGCAAAGCCCTACTGCCTAAAAATTACGCTTTAACTCTGTTAGTCAGAGGGGAGGAAGTTTTTACTGGAACCTACAATAAAAGGGGGTCAAGGTGGGGTTAGTAACAAAAATGTGTAGGTCAAAGGTTACTGAATGACAGTGATAGTATTTTGACATCTGCTTGCTTAGTAATATGAGATCTATCTAACTCACAGGCCTTGTTGTGTTGTCATGGGAATCTTTTGAAACATTTAAAGGGAGTGTGGTTTAATGTTCAGGCTAATGGGTGTGAGGCTGAGGACTTTCATGGCAAATAATACAGAATGTACACAGTGCTTTTCCAATGATACTAAGAGTAAACATCAAAAAGCATACAGAAAACGTGCATCATAAACTATGAATCAAGTACATAAAGACTTGAATTTTCATTATCTGACAGATCCTTTTCTGTATATTTGTCTTTCAGACATGATGGACATTGACAACTGTGGCTAACAAATGCTAATAAAGATGGATGAGAAAACCTCCAATGTCAAGAAAATACTGATTTATTTTTGTTAATGAAGATTTATGTTATATTTTTTATTATTTGTTTTTTAAGCTGAAATTTGAATCTCGTCATGTGAATCATGTTATTCCTATTTCTATATTTGTATACTGCCACTAGATGTCACTGTTCCTACATTTGTATGATTTTTCTAAAACATTAGCAGTGAGGTTTCTCACAGGTGATCCTGTGATAAACCTACATTCAAGTATAACAAAACATCTAACATTCAAATATAATAAAACATCTAATTTAACAGTCTGATTTAACAAATCATCACATTTCAAGCAGAGTTTATTACAAGTCACAAGCTTCAGATGTTGTGACTGTACTGATCACCTAACAATTCCTGCTCATAGACAATTCTAGTTCATAGCTAACCCACCTTTAATTTTCACACTGCATATGGCCTCTATATGTTTACTCATGACTACTGTTTATGTTTACTCATGACTAATGTTTTGTCTTAACTTACAACCCTTAAAAACAGTGAACTGTATTTTTAGCTGACTTTAACAATATTTTTCTTTGATTAAGTAATAGTTTTAGGTGGCTACATTGCCCAACACTAACAAAATAAATTAATAAATAAAACAAACACCCTTAAGGTACCACTTGCATAGAAGTTTGAGAGCACACATTGCTCTACACTGCACATAACACAGTACACATGCCAGTTACAGTTACAAACTTAGAGTTTATTACATGCATTTAATAGATTCAACAAATGAATGATGGAAACGTGAAAGAAGAATTGTAGATTAATAGTTTACAATATAATCATTTTTGTTATTATGACTTTCACTTCACAAAAGTAGACAAAACACAGACTTTTAAAACAAAATAATAAATTATGGCTCTGTGCAATATTGTATGGAACGACACATCATGAGAATATTAACAAGTACCTCCTGTATTGGTGGTAGGGCATTGCTTCCTCCGGCTATCAGCTTCTGCAGATTAGAGGTCTGCAAGCCTGTTTGGTCCCAGCGGGTCCCAACACACTGAGTTGATTCAGGTCAGGCTCGCACCAATTTTTTTTTTTTATTAGATCAGGCTCGGGTCGGACTCAGGCTCATTTAACTCCTCTCCTTTCACTGTGCCCATACACAGAAGTACATGTGCATACATTATAGTTCTACAGTTCTAGGACTATGCAGAAAATCAGGGAGAAGTTGGAGCATTGTTCTTCATTTTCTGTAAATTTACATTAAAGAAAGGTAGGCCATAAATCTTTATATACTTATTTGCTGCTGGATTACGTAGCTTTGTTTTATTCTCTACCGCATGCTTATGCTTATCTGTAATGGACAGTCGATATAATATTTGTGGGCATGATTGTCAGTGGCACTGGTTGTTATGTTTGAGGCCTATAATAAGTTTATTTCAAAAGTTTGATTAAATAAAGTATGACATTTTGCATTAATAATGCTTCATGTTTCTATGACAATGCAGACAAAATATGTGTGGCTCAACAGAGTATCCACATGTTTGTGTTGATCAGAGAGCGCGCATCAGAGAGAGCTTAAAGTGATATTGGTGTTGGTCTCGGGTTGGGCTTGGGCTGGAAAATTGCAGACTTTGTCGGGCTGGGGCCAGGCTAGGGCTTGTACACACCTAGCCAGAACCGGGCTAGAGCTGGAGTTTTTGGCCCTTGCAGGGCTCTACTGCAGATGACATAGCAGCATCATGGTCCTCATTATCTACACACAAAAACAATATTAAGAAAAGTCCCACCCAGACTTATTCTGAGGCAAATGCTAGAAACGTGTGTGTGTGTGTGTGTGTGTGTGTGTGTGTGTATGATTGTAAAGGTGAAGAAAAAAAAATTTACATACAGATATCTGACACTTGTAGATAGGCTATGTTACTAACTATTTGGCAGGTATTATGCTCCCTTACACAAAATCAGTCAACTAATGTATTATTGTATCACAAACATTTGATAGCAAAGAACAGGCGAGTGAAATCAATTTACAGGTGATTATCAATAAATAACCATCGTGACCAATGAGCTGTGGCATGTTGGAGGTTGCAGATGACATAGCAGCATCATGGTCCTCATCATCTACACACAAAAACAAGTCAACATTGTATTAACGTTACTGGTATTTTTAGGCAAGTTGAAGGTGGATAACAACATGCCATCTTTATCGTCGTCGATTCCACTCCTGTTCTCGTCACTGGCACAGTTGGTGGAGTCCATGCCAACATTAGCATCATCAGAATCGAAGACAAGCTTCACCAGGGCAAAACGTGAGTCGATCACCCAGCACTGCGTCCAGTTCATTAAAAAAGGGACAAGTTACCCTGCCCCTGCCACTTTTCTTCTTGTTGTCCTTGGCATTTCTGTATGCCAGTTTAATGTGTTTAATATTTCGTTTTCATTCATTCGTGACATTGCAGCCAGGACTGGTTGTAGCTGTTTTCCACCAATTGCTTAGCTATTGCTTCATAAATGGCACGGTTGCGATATAATTGCCAAGTTTTGCTTGTATACTTTTGTTTACAAATTGAGAGCAGACACTTGGTCTCATCTTGACTCCATCCACGAGTGTCTTGAATATCCATAGCTTTCTTGCTGCTTTCTTGCTGCTTTCTTGCTGCTTTCTTGCTAGTAGCTGAAAATGGACCTGTGTAAAATTTTCACATATATATACTATGTACAAATATATATATATATATATATATCATAATCCTCTATTCATACATCACTTCTTAGACAAGGCAGATAGAGAGAGCAGCCAGCTGTTCTACCTTCTCCGGGTCAGGTCAACCTCTCCTCGTGGTCGTTGTCACGAGAACCAGTATAGGGACCAGTTTGGCTCGGTCCACCAGATCGTTTACAGATGACCTCACACATTACAATCAACTGTAGGTCAGAAAGTGTAAGGATGCCATGTGTTTGAGCCGCAGACCTCCATTTAAATGAGCAAATTTTAATTGTGCTATTGTTTGTGTAGAGAAAGAGATCTACATCTAATAAAACATAAATGCCAAACTTTACATGTGATTATTTCATATCTGTTTGTGTAGAGAGTGTATGTTCACTAGTACCGTACTGTATGTATACTACATTTATATATGTGTGTATGTGTGTATATGTGTGTGTGTGTGTGTGTGTGTGTTTAATGGAGAAAGGTGACCCATCTGTACATAAGATTTTAAATTCTGTATTTAATTCTGTGCTGGGCAGAAATGTACTGCTGCAGTCTGGGACATGGGCTGCTCCATTATTTATTAGAGAAGTACAACAGATTCCTTGTACAATCCACGAATGGAATTCAGTAAGGCAAAAATGCTGCAAAATTGTGACAAATCAGTAGTTTGCCCTGTCTTGACAGAGGAGACCTCAGTCATGTCTCCAACATTCCTACCATTCCTACCACCTGTCTCTTCATACAATATCCTAATTAAGAGTCTCTCCTAGAACCATGTATTTGTCCCGAAGCGTCATAGTATGGATGTCACCGTTTGGTGCATGCAGTCATTCAAAGAATACACAACAACCCAAACAATTACTGTCAAAATAGTTTAATAATCCACATACTCAGAAATGCAGAACAATAATTCTAGAGCACGTGTTCCAACCAGAACGTTTTGGCAGCGCACCACTCAGTTGTAGCATGGATGTATGCTAGAACCCGAAAAACAGATAAATTCCCCATAACAATGTAACAGAGACAATTGTACAGCAGTATTATGTAACTACAAGAAATCTGTAAATAGTTATAACCTGATGTGCTACTCCGCCTGGGTCAATATGTGGATTGAGTCTCAGTTTCTGTGTCCCGACGTTCACTTCTGTGGGTCCCCCTCCCCTATAAATGATGTCTCCGCCCTTACCTCTCCCTTTTTTTATTGTACTCCATGGGAGAGGTAAGCGACATTGCAGTCTTCCTGTTAAATTATGGTTGTGAGTTTATTTGTTAGCTTAAACTTGTGTAGTCTTCCAGTCTAGCCGGCCTTTTGGGGGCATATGTAGGATAAGAGGACATCGATCATATTCTTAATAATGGGAGGTTGTGGATGGAGGCTGTGTGGCAGGTGGTGGGCCAAGACCATCTCCCAGGCGTCCAGCACACGAACATTCAGTCCTTTGAACATGGCCCTGAGCACCTTGTCACGCTGCAGTGAGTACCAGTCACTGTTGGTCAGCGTCTCATAAAGCGACAATGCTTTGAGATTTGCAGTACGGATGACGACCAGCGTACCTGGAGCCCTGTCCAGCAGGCGCACCACCGCCCTGCGGATGCTCCGCAGCCGCTGGATATAGAGCTTGATGGGGAAAGTGCTGAAGTGAGACCAGATGCCAAAAACAACAACGGTGTTCATACCTCCAACTAAATCATCTAGTTCATTGGCAATGTAGCGCAACTCTTTGGTTGGGACATTGACAAAACGGATAGGGGGACCGTGGCAGCGGTACGTCACCAGAATGTTGTTTGCATAGTCTAAGGCCATAAAGGGCCCAACTTGCTTCAGGTTGTGCAGGTTAAACTCCTTGAGATCTAAAAGTATTAAAGAGGAAACACAGTTGGGACACATTAATAATGTTCACACTGCAGCTTGAACTGTTGTCAGAGATTTCTTTTTATTAACTACCTGGTAGTGCTGCATTGAGGTGTTCAAACCACTGCCTGATGGTAGAGTCTCCATACAGGTGGACCACCTTGCCTTTCAGACATTGACTGATAGCAGGGGATGTGTTGAACTGGCGGACTGGGGTGCCACCTAAGGCTTGCCACGTATCCTGGTAGTAATAGCCAGAGGGTCCAGACTTCACACTGCTGCTCTTTACCTCTGGTTGACCTGAGAAGAAGTTAAGGCATTATAGCTGGCATTATTCTATATTTTTCCTATTGTCAGAACATCCCATTAAAAGATTAAAACCAACATTAGGCTTGTAAAGGTAATGGTAGGTTGTTTGTAAATGTTTCTTCTCGCCTTTTTTTACTTGTAATTGTCTGTAGCACATTAAAGTTTGAATTATTGTTACAGGCAGAGGTTGAAGTAGTGAAAATTCTGCTTTACCTTTCATTTTTGGCAACACGTTGACATTTGCCAATCCTGAAGCCTTAATGGAGACTTTCATGTTGACACCACTGAAGAAAAAAACATGCATAATGAAATACTCATATGTAGCAGACAGCTGTTTTCAGCAAAAAGCATTGATAAACCAATTGCACACTATTTGCCTAGCACCTATTGAATATATATTTATATATATATAGAAACTCTAAATGATTGCTTATGTTGCTCTGTGTAAATACACAATTGTTTGCTGACAAGTACACCATGTCAACAAGGTTTAGAAATAAAATGTAATAACCAAACCATTTTTCATGCAGAGACTAATGTATATTCCTAAAATGGTCCAGTACATGCAGAGATGCTGCATTCGTGTCACAAAAGAAGAAAAGTTGACATCTGCTACAGCTTTGAAATGTGTATCTTTATGTTTTTTAAAAGACCACATCCTAAATACATGGTTAAAATGTGAATTAGAATATAACTGAATAACAACAAAATAACAACATTAAACTGGAATATTTGCATTTTCTGAAGAAAATGCGTGTGAGAGCTGGAGGCTGTTAGCTGCTGCGGCTGCAAGCTGCTGCTCCAGCAGCAATTTTAAAAAATCTTGTAGCGCCACCTACAGGTGAAATTGTATCAAATGCAACAGACTTGCTCAGCACACCCATCTGTACAACTTTGCTAAATTTGATTACCATGGAATATTACATTTAGGAGATATGGCAGTAAATAAGTAGTATGGTGTTGTTTCACTTATGGCCACAAAGTAGGGGTATTGGTGCCATGCTTCAATATGTCATGGACATTCTCATGAAGAACTTGTGTACCAGGTTTAATTTTATTAAAGACAACAGAATTGCAGAAATATCATATTATAATATATATACCACATGTTGGTAGAACTGTATCAAATGTTACACATTTGTGTATTATGGCTGTATGTACAACATTCCCTAATTTAGTTGCAATCCAATTTAGCATTGAAGAGTTATGGCCCGCTAAGGGCATCAGAGTCATGCCTTCGAAAGTTTGATAACCAATTCCAGACAAACTGTAAGTGATATCCTAAAACAAGCTCATAAGTTTTGTTCAGGGTCATCTAAATATGGTATGTACCAAGTTTGGTAAACATTACATGAAATATGTGCCAAAAGAAGCAAAAGATGTGTCTACCAAAAAATCAAAAATGGCGGAAGATTTTTCCAGGTGCAAATGAGCGTGGCCTATGTCATTCGAATCAGCTTTATCCAAGTAACATGCTGTACAAATATTGTTTTGCCACGCCACACGGTTTATGAGTTATTAGCCAAAACATAAAACACGTACAGCATACATCTCCTTACCAAGATGTACATTTTGACATTGAAACAAAGTTTGTATGGCAAACAGTACAGAAGTAGATAGACGCCAAAAAACAAAAGCGAAATAATACTAAAGAAAGCAAAGATAACATTGTGAGAGCTGCAGCTCTCACACCATGAACATAAACTTAAGTGAATCAGGCTTATTATTTGATTTGTATCATACGCACTCTTGAGATTTCCACCAAGGAGATACATAGTATTTATTTATTATAAGTCAAACAAAATGCCAGTCCTGTCTCTTTGCTCCTTTACCTTTTAAAGAGTTTTTCCTCCTTGGCCTTGAGTTTTTGATTGAATCCTCCCTTGGAGTGGTTGATCCTGGCGTCACAGCTTAGCTTCTTTGGCTTGTAGCAGAACCACGGATCACCTGTGTGGAGGTCAGTGTAGTTGCACAGTGGCTGCTGGGTTGGACGCAAGAAGACATTACAGGTGGTAGTTTCAGACACTGTGCCTGAGCGGAAGACACTGTGGAAATAAACCCTATCCGGCTGTTCTCTGGTCAACCTTTGCAGCACTGTGACAGCCTCACTGGGGTGAACCAGTGTCACCTGATAGGACAGAGAACCAGAGTTCAAATTTCATACCCATTCCTTGAAACCATGTCATAGCAGTAAAGATAATTAAAGTGAACACTACTTAAAGTTGCACATTTCATTTCAGGTGTAAACCAGATTGATCTCCAGATGCTCATGTCTGGAGAACTAACCATTCACTTACCTCTCCCCTTAGCAGCGATTGTCCAAATCATAGTTCAGCAACCATAACTAGGCACAGAGGACCTGTCAATCTTTGAATTTCTCCACATGGTGAAGTGGTGTGCATGGGGTTGTAGTGAGAGCTATACTTGACATTTAAAGAGTTTGCAAAGTGCTCTCTCTTTTAGAGTAAAAGCTTAAGAAATGAATTAGTGTGTTTGTCTGCTCTAATGTAATTTGCAAATGTTAGCATGTCCGGCTAATGAGCTTACTACCTACAGTAGTAACCCAGCATTAACTAAAGGACAAGGAGCATGTCATACTACATTACTTTTGGGGGTTGCAGGTTACATTAAAAAAGTTCACTGAACATGATGCCAGCTGCAGCAAAGCCTCCCACTAATATTTGTAATTTTGTTATCTTTGTTTGAAAATGTTTCCAATTTTTACTGCTTTGTAATACAACTCACCATACAGTTTGTAATATTTGTCAAAAAGTCTAGAATAAACAGTAATTCATATCAGCTGGTCCAGAGTATGGCACATCAAGCTGGCATATAAAAATCCTAATCATCAAGTGATCCACTACAATTTTTTCATGAGGATGCACCTAAAAAGGCTTGCCAGGGTCTCATTGAATGATTCTTCTAAATGCTCAAATTTTCCCAAACTCCAGGCACACAGGTATGATGTGGAAGTCCACAGAGGTTGATAGCTTTTCTCCTGCTCTGCTTTTGTTAAATGATGACAAAGGTTTAGATCCATCTGTTTCTCATTGCTGTATTATGTTAGTTGGTTTATACGCTGCCAATAGTTGCCACTTGATGGAAGAAACCTTTTTCTCAATATGTCAATGGCATTTATTACTCTTGGACATACATACATAAGTTTAAATTTTCCACTAACATATTAAATGATGCTAAACAGGATAATATTTCTCAGATCAAATCTTTGATTGCTGAATTCGTTTAGCACTTCTCAATCCTGTGCTAGCAATCAAATCTAGACTATAGTAGAGTGGTTATCTTTGATAAGAATGATTGACAGCATACAGAAGAATCTAACCACTGCATGAAATAAAGGACCCGCTGTTTTGGAAATTACTAAGGATTTTGAGTAGTAAATCTGCCCCGGGTATTATTGCAAACTGCATATGTTTCATACAAGAACAAAAAGTTGACAGGCCTAGCAACAGTAGCTGAGTAACAGTCACAATCATATTTAACATCATATTTTTTAGCATCACCTCAACATGAGCGTTTCCCTCCCAGAGTAAAGAAAATACAGCAGAGTAGGAGCCATCGAGATGATCCAGCACTTGCCCAACCACACCTGCACCAAGTGCTCGGTTGTGCAGACGGGCGAGTAAGACATCTCCCCCAGACATCTTAGGACGACCCTGGAAGTCATACATTTTGATCATAACTTCCAGCTGATCCCCTACATGCCACTGTCGTCCACTCTCCTCTGGGAGAATAGTGAAGGTACTGTGGGCAGGATCGCTGGTCTGCTCCAGGGAAAGAGGATCTGGCAGGGATGGAGTTTCAGGCCAAGCAATGGAGTCTAATAATAGGCGTTCCTCGAGAGCATCTTCAGGGGACTGTGGCTGAAAGTTGTAGAAGTGGTGTTGCAGGTGAGGTCTCGTGACAGGAAAGGTGGTGATCACCTTATGCTGAAACTGGGAGGGGGGTCAAGAGAGTGATGTGACAAAGTTGTATATCAAAAAAATTATAATGTAAGACAAATGAACTAAATGAAACAAAAAGACTGTTTTTCCTGCCCCTCATCAGAAAATCACTGAATATTTGTAGGGGTTGATGAAAGAAGTTGATCAAACACTCAGTGATAACAGCAACATGAAAAAGAGAAAGGAAGGAAAACTACAGTCAGAATGTCCTTACAGTCCATTTCAGTAACAACTGTAGCAATAAATAAATGTTACTTTTCATATTTCTTGTTACAGACAGTTATACAGGTTGATGAATTTAAGGTGTGCTATTTATCAGAGAGCAATTTTTCTCCTTTAAAAAAAACCTTCATAATGAATTTTCAAATGAGGACAATGTTACTGTTAATATTTAACGCAACTTAAGTGTTCATACTGGTTATTCTGGTGGAAAACTAATGTAGTTTTGATTTTCCTCCTCATATAAATCTCAGAAGTGAAGGTACAAATATAATGTTAAACTGGTCTGAAATGTCTGTAACAATATTCTTTCTATGCATTGGGTTTTCATTGTGGAAGTACTGTATTTGTTTCCACTAAAGAATGTTGCAAAAAACAAACATTTCTGCACTGAACTCATGAAAAGACCAAACCCAACAATGAATTGATCCTACTAACAAGTATTGTCCGTGTAGCCTTGGCCTGATATATGTGGATTATTCCTCTGTTTCATAGAGCTCAGTTGTTGCCCAAAAACGATTAAAAACACATCAGTGAGCCAAACTGTTGCACTGGGTGACATGTTCTTTTATTACCATTAACATGGGCCATGTAGTTCATTTTGAATTAACATCTTCATGTGCACGTCATACACTGTTCTGCTGCCATAAATACTCAGCAGTGCAGCAAATGCATATCTATCTATGGTTGAGAATAGTCCCCAACAAACTAAAGCAGTTTTGCAATGGGCCTGGGTTGTTATGATTTAGCCGTGCCATGATGACACGCGTTTCCACTACACCCTCACAGCAGGGGCAAACCGCACCACTTTGGTAATGCATACTACAAGGGCAGCAACTCCCACCAACAGAGCCATGCCATCAGTACCTGATTGTCTCAAAAATATGTCTTTATGCAAGCAACAATAGAGAAGGGCATTTAAGAGTAACAGCATCAGCTTTAGCTCAGTGTGACTACCCTGCATAAGGGGAAAAAAGCTGTACATGTTTTTGACCTGTTTTTAAAGATTTACATGTACGTCTTCAGTAGAAACTAATGTGCTTGGGGCTCAGAGCCATAGACAGGGTAGGGAATATTTTGAGAAATGGACTAACACATTGTTGGTTTTGGTCTTTTGAAAGGATTTATTGACAATAAGAAAAAAATATAGATGGGAATAATAAAATGAAAATATATAAAAGTATAATTATTTGAAGGAGTTTCTGCTGTCAGCCAAATGCATGATTGTTAGCAAAAGAACTATTTTCCTCGAATTGCATTTGTTTAGAAATATGAATGAAGGACATTACTGTTATCCAAAGCCATATTGCATATGAAAACAATGTCCTTAAATCTGACTGTTTCAAACAGGGTCCACCCTTCAAGCAGTCCCACTCAAGACCAAATTCTCACCTCCAGAGCATCCATGTTAAAAAGAAAAAAGATGAGGACAAACGCAGCCAGGAAAAAGGAGATGGCAGCAAACTTCAAACAGCAAAAGCTGACCACTGTTTTTCTACAAGCTCTGGCCTTCATGATTGATGATCAGTCTTAATCTGTGGCTATAAAACAAAGAAACAGTGTTAATTGACACCTTGTTTAGCTGTATTTTTGTTAGTGATTACTTGCAAAAACATAACCTGAGTAGTGAAATGATCTCTATGCAAATAGTGTGGTATGTTTGCCTTTCAATCTTTTTTACTAAACTTAATCCAGTCACCCAGGACATTCCTGATTGATTAACCATCGACCAAGGCCATAACCAAAGTCAGCAGCATCACTCCCCTTGCAGTTTAACATGAGGATTCATCCCCAGGTGGCCCAGTCATTTACCCGTTGAAACATAATGTAAATACTTCTGCAATCTTTTGCAATCTTACACGATATCTGTGGGTTAGCTGCCATAAATGGCTATTTATCAAAAACAGGAACTAATACTTCTAGTAAGGGTGGAAGAGGAGAGGACAGACAGTTGCACCACAGCCAGGGAATCCAACCACCCATTGGTTGAGTGCTGGGAGTATCCTATCTGTGAAAGGGGTTAAAAAAAACCAAAGTAAAACCAATAATTCAAATAAAAACACAATGCTATCAAACCATACCACTATCAACAGTGACAGGACTCCCAGTACACAGACCACACCTGTCAATAACTGCTATGAATCATAACAAAACAATACTAAAATAACCACAAGAGCACTATTACAAATTAGGTGCAACATAAAGATGAATTTGCGATATTTTAAATTAATATGTTATGTATCAGGTATCTTTTTTACAGCTTCTCATCCTATAATAAAAGTTAAAGCAACCCCATTTAATTATTATTTAATTATAAGTACAATATATCACTGTTTTTGAATTCCTACCACTACCCTTATATCACCACTGCATGGGTTCTAGGGTCGCCTTGCTACAATAACAAATGGTGTGTGAGTGTGAGGTGGAAAATCTATGAGAGGCCACCTCGGCCAAAATTAAAAACTTCACTTGCACATACATACAGTATATACAGGTTCTAACCACTTACACATACATGCATACTCTCATGCATATACATACATACTATATATATATATATATATATATATATACACACATCCAGTTGGACCAGACACCAAATGGACTTTACCTTACCAGCTCCCTGGCACAAAGTCAATCAATCAATCAATCAATTATTATTTATATAGTGCCAAATCACAACAAAAGTCATCTCAGGGCACTTTTCACATAGAGCAGCTCTAGACCATACTCTTTAATTTACAGAGACCCAACAATTCCTCCATGAGCAAGCACTTGGCGACAGTGATAAGGAAAAACTCCCCTTTAACGGGTAGAAACCTCAAGCAGAACCCAGCTCTTGTTGGGAGGCCATCTGCTTTGGGTTGAGAAAGAAAGAAAGGACAAAAAAACTCCGGGGAAGAAGCCAAGTTAGTAACATGTAATGATGGTACATGAATGCATACAGATGTTGAGGAGGAGGCGACCTGACCGGCTCTAATTATGAGCTTTATCAAAAAGGAAAGTTTTAAGCCTACTCTTAAACACAGAGAGGGTGTCTGTCCCCAGGACCAAATCTGGAAGATGGTTCCATAAGAGAGGAACCTGATAGCTGAAGGCTCTGCTTCCCATTCTACTTTTAAAGACTGTAGGACACCAGTAAGTCTGCATTCTGGGAGTGCAGTGTTCTAGTGGAGTAATACGGTACTATGAGCTCTTCAAGATATGATGGTGCCTGACCATTAAGGGCTTTGTAAGTTAAGAGAAGGATTTTAAATTCTATTCTAGATTTTACAGGAAGCCAATGTAGCGAAGCTAAAATGGGAGAAATGTGATCTCTTTTTCTAGTTTTTGTTAGTACACATGCAGCTGCATTCTGGACCAGCTGGAGAGTCTTTAGGGACTTGTTAGAGCAGCCTGATAATAAGGAATTGCAATAATCCAGCCTAGAAGTATCAAATGCATGGACTAGTTTTTCTGCATCTTTTTGGGACAGGATGTGCCTGATTTTTGCAATATTAGGTAAGTGAAAAAAGGCAGTCCTTGAAATTTGATTTATGTGGGAGTTAAAGGACATATCCTGATCAAAGATAACTCCCAGATGCCTTACGGTGGTGCTGGAGGCCAGGGTAATGCCATCCAGAGTAGCTATATCATTAGATAATGTGTTTCTAAGGTGTTTAGGGCCAAGCACAATAATTTTAGTTTTATCTGGGTTTAGTAGTAAAAAGTTGCAGGTCACCCAGGTCTGTATGTCCTTAAGGCATGCTTGGAGTTTGTTTAACTGATTGGTTTCATCAGGCTTCATTGATAAATATAATTGGGTATCAACAATGAAAATTTATGGAGTGTTACCTAATAATACTACCTAAAGGAAGCATATACAAGGCAAATAGTATTGGTCCAAGCACAGAACCTTGTGGAACTCTGTGTCTAACTTTTGCCTTGATGGAGGATTCATCATTAACATGTACAAACTGAAATTGGTCTGACAAATAGGACTTAAACCAGCTTAATGTAGTTCATTTAATGCCAATTAAATGTTCCAGTCTCTGTAATAGGATGTGATGGTAAGTTGTGTCGAATGCGGCACTAAGATCTAACAAGACAAGTATTGAGAGAAATCCTTTGTCTGATGCAGTTAGGAGATCATTTGTGACTTTCACCAGTGCTGTCTCTGTGCTATGATGCGCTCTAAATCCTGACCGAAAATCCTCAAATAAACTATTGTTATGTAGAGAGACACATAACTGATTAAAGACTGCTTTCTCAAGGATCTTAGAGAGAAAGAGAAGATTAGATATAGGTCTATAGTTGGCTAAAATGCCTGAATCAAGAGAAGGCTTCTTAAGAAGAGGTTTAATTACAGCTACTTTAAAAGAGTGTGACACATAGCCTGTTACTAATGACAGATTGATCATATCTAGTAAAGAAGCGCTAAATAAGGGTAAGGCTTCCTTAGGCAATCTAGTTGGGATGAGGTCTAAGAGACAGGTTGATGGTTTAGCTGAACAAATCATTGAATTTAGCTCAGGAAAGAAAAAAACAGTCCAAATATATGTCAGGTTTTACAGCTGTTTCTAAGGTTCCTGTGTTTGGGGATAAATCGTTGCCTGTTGAGGGTTTTATGTCGTTAACTTTCTATTGTTGTTGAGAGGAGCTCACTTCAGGGCAGTGGTATCCTTAACAGTCCTTCAAGGCTGCTACAACAAGCCAACTGTTGTATTGGCTAACAGAAGCAGCTATCTAGTGCTTAATAAAAGAAGTGAAATGTAACCTCTAAATCTGATAAAAGGAAATTTGGTTGTTGAAAGGGCCTAAATAACATGTAATGTTTTACTGATGTGTTTAAAAATATAGTTTGCAATTTGCACATGTAAATTTATTTTATAATATGCTACTCTATCAATTTATCTATATCTCACTGGTCTTCTTCTCTGTAGTTCATCACATCCATGCACGTTACAGTGGTAGAGAATTGAAGAAAGAGCCAAGATGGCACTGGAGTGAGCGGTTGTATGGACCTCAGCTGAGGAACGACTCTTCGGGTTTTCCTCACTAATATTTTGTTTAAGTTTATTTAGGTTGCAAATACGCGTACTTAAATGTCAAATTAATTACCAAAGTTGCCAACTACCAGCTACCGACTGTATTTTTTGGAAAAACCTCCTTCTCTTGTAACACGTCTTAGCATCAACTTTTTGAAGCTAGCATTAGCTTAAAAAATGGAAGACCAAAAACAAACCTTCATCATGGAAGACCCGATGATAGAAATGGAAATGGACAATTCAAGAGAAAGGAGAAACAAGTATGACTCATTCCTATTTCTGCAAATCAAACGAAGGTGGTGAATGTGACTCTTGCCCCAACACACCAGCAAAGAACGGCTCAGCTAAGACAAAGAAGGCAAAGATGAATCCTGAGTTATCTCTAGGTGAAGAACAAGATAACATTAAAGCTGCAAGCAGCGATGATCGGGCCCTCGCACCCCAGCGCATGTCGAAGTGACGCTCAGTCGAAGGGCTTTTGTCAGTGACTTGTTGTGTAAAGTTTGAGGCATATCCAACCATGTACACTCAAGTTATATCAATTTCCTCTGTCATGGCGAAACATCAAAACTCAACGCCACGCCACGGCCAAACCATCATGATCATACACTACTCTAGATGACACACACTGATTTTGAAGTCCTTACGATGAAATCTGTAGGAGGAGTGCGTTAAAATACAAGGTATGCGAAATGGCCAAAAAAAGGCGAAAATTGACCAGTTTTTCAAGATGGCCGACTTCCTGTTCAACTTACAATAAGGCGTCAACAGACTTTTTTGTGCGTCTTGACATTATACATGTGCCCTGTGAATTTCATCTCTCTACGTTAATCTGGAAGGCGGGGCTTCAATTTTGAAATTTTAAAGGGGGCGCTATTGAGCCATTTTGTTACGCCCATTAAGAGGAACTACATAGGTTTTTAGCTGGTGTCTCTCCAGACATGTGTGTCAAGTTTCGTGACTGTAGAGCAATCCATTCTCCCTGTAAAACAGTATTGTATTTCATGGCGAAGGATGTGTCGCCATGGTAACAGCATTCAGTTTTGGGTCATGAGCTGCCAAATGTAGCATCACCAAAGTCTCGTTTATTAGCTGACTTAATTTCAGGTGCATCAGCCAAATTTCCTAGGAGTAATTAGACAAAGTACGACACGTGTTACTTCATGTTGCCAGTAGGTGGCACTATGACTTTCGCTAAATATGAGACTGAACATGTGTTCAGACCGAGACTCTTAACAAGCATATGAAATTTGGAAAAGATCAGACCACGTGTAGACCAAGTTATAAGGCATTGAAATTTCATGGCGTCACATCAAAATTCGCCGCGTCGCCATGGCAACACCTTTCAACGAAGGGTCACCAACTTCATAATATAAGATCTCCAAGGTCTTGAGGCTATTCTCAGTAAATTTCAGCTGGATTCCATCACCGTGCTGCCCACAGGGCGTCAGAGCGTAAAACATGTAACTTCCTGTTGCCAGGAGGTGGCGCTATGACTCATATCCTGTATTGTCACATGGACCCGTTCAGGGCGGGACTCTTATGAAGCACAAAAGGTTTGGCTCTCTTAGGATCATGTATGCCGGAGTTATAGCCGTTTCATTTTTCATGGCGAAGGATCGAAATTCGCCGCCCAGCCACGCCCCCTAGGAAAGACTAATGAGAATTGTTTTAGCAACTTTTAATCTCCTATGCCTGTAGATGATACGGACCGAATTTGAAAGTCCTGGGGTCAAATCTCTAGGAGGAGTTCGTTAAAGTATGCGGGCTGGAAATGACAAAATCGGTGCAAAATTTCAACTTTGATACAAAATGGCCGACTTCCTGTTGGAGTTAGGCTATGTGTCCTTGAGACTTTTTGGTGCGTCTGGTCATGATACATATGCATACCGAATTTCGTTCTCCTACGACAATCTGTATCGAGGGGCTCAATTTTCTTGACTGTCTAGGTGGCGCTGTCGAGCCATTTTGTCCCGCTTTATTTCGAGACCCATAAAATATCGAAATTTTCGCCAGTCCTGACATCTGTGCAAATTTTCATGAGTTTTCGTGCATGTTTAGGCCCTCAAAAATGCGTTTGTTTCGGAGGAATAATAATAATAATAATTCCTTCAGTTTCAATAGGGCTTCGCACCGGTCGGTGCTCGGGCCCTAATTATTCGTGTCCTGACAACCAAAACTAACTAAATCAACGAAAGCGTAGATGACCTTAAACGCATGGTTAACAAAAATAGTATTGAGTATTGAGGGCCTTAAAAAAATCCATCGATCACTGCTTTCTTGAGGTATCTGATCTAAAACAAGAAAACGCCACACTGAAAAACAAGTGGCCTCAAGAGGAAAGTTCTTGAGACCGAACAAAAAGTTAATGAAACTGACAGATTCAGCAGAAGATGAAACCTGAGACTGTATGGCATCACAGAGAAAACAGACAAGAACATTCATTCAAAAGTGAAAGACATTTGCAGAACTGCACTTCCTGAGGCAGAGAAAAATTATGTTGTTGCTGCCATTGATGTTGTTCACCAACTTGGACATCCCAAGGAGCAGACCAGAGGCCAAAAGGTAACACTGCGCCCGGTAGTGACTGCCTTTCTGGTAGTGATAGCTTCATTTATTTTAAAAATAACTCAATAGATAAAAATGTTAGCTTTTTAATCCAACTGTTTATACTTTTTGGCAAATTCCACATACATAAAATGAAATATACCAACAGAAAACCAAACTTTACTTTATTTCTAATTGAAATTAGCCTCTATAACAACTCTATAGTCAAGATGACAAATAGAAAAGCAGCAAAGACCCAAACAATATTTGAAACATAAAATTATCAACTGTATCACTTTATTAACCTGTGCCCCTTTATTTATTTATTTTCCTATGTATTATTTTGCTTTTAGTGAATGTAAAAAGCTTCTTGCACAATTCTTTTCCGAATGTTTTTTTAATGTCATAACTGAATTCCCTGGGATTCTGTGTCCTCTTTTTATTCTTTAAATTTGTTTATGTTACTGTTGTTTGAGTTTGATTGTTATCAATAAAGTTGGAAGGAAAAAGAAGGGAGAATTGAAGATGAAATCTGGAAACTATCATTGGACCAATGTGACGTCAATATTTCATTCTGGTTGTTGATTGGTTAGGGAGGACGTCCTCCCTTGGAGCATTTAACGTGTCTTGGCCAATCATAGAGTAGCAAGTACATTAAATTGATGTAAGAGATCCCGCTCTGAGGAGAACAGCAGGAACCCATCCTCCTCTGCCCCCCACTATACCCACTGCTTCCCACCACCACTTCACACAGACTGCCATTTCTCCTCTTGCCCTGCAGGTGTCGCTGTTGAAGCATTTTAATCAGAATTTCAATAATGCATTTTTCCAAAGAAGAGAGAAAAAATATT
The DNA here is from genome assembly GCF_914725855.1 of Thunnus albacares. Taxonomy (NCBI): domain Eukaryota; kingdom Metazoa; phylum Chordata; class Actinopteri; order Scombriformes; family Scombridae; genus Thunnus; species Thunnus albacares. Next base: position 20,275,613 of record NC_058128.1, on the reverse strand, counting down.
TTATAAATGATACTGAGACTTGGTAATGGTTTGTTTCAATCAGATATTCTTTTTTATATTTTGATCTCCCTCCTGCTTCTCAAAAAATAGAAGAGGAGCAACCTCCTCTGCCTCTATGGACCAGCCTCCTCTGGAATATACAGTACAAACATATTTATGCACACACATACATAAATACACAGTATACATATAGTATGTATAGTACTATATATATGTGTGTGTGTATATATAGAGAAAGATAGATATAGATAGGTGTGTGTGCGTGCAAGTGGTAAGTACTGGTTTATATGTCTAATCCAAACATGTCAATTCAAATCATAGACTTAATCTGTTATTTCACTGCAGATACACACCCAGGTTGTGTCTGTCACTCAAATGTTTTTTGTTGTACAGGTTTATTAACCAGGAAATAATTACTCAGTAGGTGTGGTGTGGGGGAACATCTTTGGCCTGAGGTGGCAGCCCATATGTGGAGTATTATACAGACAAAAATATTTTGTTAATTTATTTTCAGCTTTTGTATCACTAATAAATAACAAATAAATAATAAATTACTACTAAATGACTGCAGTTGTAGGCTAAATTTACACTTAATTTATCTTAACAACAGATAAGATCTGTGAATCAGGATGTGTCAGCTGTATCAAAATCACCAGAATTTTTAGTTGTCTGTGGACATTTTTGTAAAAAAATATTTAGACTTTATTACATAATTGATTCATAAGCTCGGTTGGGTACTCAGCCCCTTGGGAGGCTGTAAATATGTTTGTCTTTTGGACGCATAGTGGATGCTGAATATTTGCCAGGTGTAAACAAATATATTTAACAGTCAAATTCAAAGTCTGAGTTTCAGGTTCCAGGTTTTTTACTTTTATCTGAAAGAGTACAGCCATGATGAGAGAGAGATCTGATAATATATTTGATCTAATGTACTGTATGCTTGAATGTATCATTTAGGATAGAGTTAATTTAAGGAAGTGTTCTGCAGACATACAGCAAAGAGATGATATCATTTCTTTCACATGCAAATATTTTGACGCACATTTCAGGGTTGACATTGAAAAATCCAAATAGAGTGTGAGTGTAAGTACAGAAATGTGCCAGGAACAAACACAAAGAAGTGAGAGTTCCGTTCATTTCAGCTTTACTTTGCACTTTAGTAAAATTAGGACACATATAAAAGTTATCACATACTTTAGTTTCCCATTGAGGGAAGGCTTAGTAAAGTAAAGGAAACATACAGTATATGAATATTCAAATACCATCTGGTTCACAAACAAACAAAAGAAAATGTGAGGTTATGTGTTATATTGGCAAACCTAGACATTGTGTTTACATAATTCTACAAAAATATGCTTCGCCAAAAACAATTTGTGGGAAATGTAATCACTTATAACATAAGGAGGCAGGGTTTCTGCTGCAAGTTAAAGTAATTAAACTTGTTAAAACTATGAAAATGGTTAGCAGCCACATTTAGTTTTCATGATGTGTATGAATTGAAATTTCAAATGTCAACAAATTTAATCTAAGCATAAAAACATTTAATAAGCAACATTTAAGCATATCATGTGTCTTACCTCAGCAGAGATTCATTTTGAAGGAACACAGTAAATACAGATTAATCCTGGAGTGTATCTTGCTGGTTTGCAGGGAAATCTGTTTTCTTTGCTTGACATCAGGTAATGATTCTTGTTGTTGCCTCTTTTTGAAAGTTGTCTCACTGGTTTTGATTTTCCTCAATCTGCCCTTCTGTCAGTTTGGTGTAGGCTGGCTTGCTCTGTACTCATGTGATTCAACAGGCCATTCAGATTTCTTGCCCCTTCTTATGTAACATGGGGCGAAGCTAGGATAAAATAAGCTAAGCTAAGGGCGAAAAATTCACCCGTATGGCAGGGCTGGACTAGGAGACAGAGCCACTGCTTGTCAACAGATGCTCAAGTGAGCTCTGCAGGAGAGAGCCAGCCGAGGAGCAGACAAAGAGTCCTGCGTCACTGCTGCTGCAGCTGCTTCCTTGTCTTCTGGAGGAATAAAAACCTGATTCTGCTTTGATCCAGAGCAGTTTACCAGCAGGGGGACTTTGTTTTTTAAACTTTTGGGATTAAGTGGATTTATCTTCAAACTGGCTTCTCAGCCTAGCAGCAGCTAACACCAGAGTCACACACCACTTCAGCTGTTGTCATCAATTATAAACATCTTAGATGCTGGTGAGTTTATATGATTTTAATGTTACACAGTCTGTAGATATCAATGTGTATAAACAATAACAATGCTGTTGTATTTATGCCTTTAGATGACGTTATTTTGAGTGTCGACGGAGCAGCTACAATGTTAGCGTAGCTCTGATCGATCTGAACTCCATTCAGTAAACTGATAGCATTTTAACAGTCGTTTGCTTTTTGTCGTGTGGACAGACCGGACAAAGAAAGAAAGAATTCAGGCTTTTTACAAATCAACATCATGATGTAGTTATTTCGGCATCCTTTTTATCCGTTTATTGCAATTAAATCACACTAAATCTAAGTTTATTTACACTCAAACTGGCCGTTCTGAGCAGGGTTGTTTAGACAGGATGAGAAGATACAGACACATTTTATTAAGACCTTTTATTAAGGCCTTGGAAAAGGGGCATAATATTGCCTCTTTAAGTCCAAAACATGTAAAAGTTTTTTGTAGCCCTCAAATTTGTTTCAATCTTCACCACATTTTGCACTTGAAAAGTTTGGACTGACCCGCACAAAAATCATCTCTTTTGCTTTACTTTGAGATACTGTAACCACATTTTGTGCCCATGTTCATATGCTAGCTCTGAGGTTTGTGACTTACCACTAGAGGTTTTCTCAGGTCCACTCAGTTCTGAGGAACCAAGACCCATAGTTGCCAACCTTGAGACCTCAAAAATAGGGAGGATTTTGAAACCAAAGGGGGAGGAGGATTCTGAGGGGGTTTTTTGTTTACTTTGTTTCCTGCATTCTGGTGACTTTTTAAGAAAGAAAATAGCAAAATAATAAGTACACTGCAATAGCATTTTTATATTAAATACTTTTAAGAATCTCAGGACAGAATACAGAATAATTTGCACCTCTGGCGTGAACTCCTGTGAATCTCTGGCATGAACTAATATTCACCTCAACCCACTGCGGCTCCACTGTTGGTGGAGTCCATGCTAACGTTAGCATCTTCAGAATCTATGACATCCCCTTAACCAGGGCAAATTGCGAGTCAATCACCCAACACTGCATCCGGTTCATTAAAAGAGGGACAAGTTACACTGCCCCTGCCAGTTTCTTGTGTTTAATTATTCGTTTTCATTCATTTGTGACATTGCAGCCAGGAGTGGTTGTAGCCGTTCTCCACCTTTTGCTTAGCCTTTGCTGCATGAATGGCTTGGTTGCGATATGAATGGCAAAGTTTCGCTTATATCCTTTCATCAGACCAAACTGAAAGCAGACACTTGGTCTTGTCTTAACTCCATCCACAAGTGTCTTGAGTACCCATGGCTTTCTTGCTGCTCTCTTGCTAGTAGCTTAGCTTGCTAACTGGCTACACACAATTATGCATTTCCACTCATGCAGTTGTTGTATGTGGATTCAAAACACAATTGCATTTACACTTGTGTACAATGTGGTCACAATGCGTCCCTGACCACCGCCAGAAGTGGTCTGGCCGATCGGATCACAATCCATCCTCAGTGCATTTTGGGTGCATTTCCACCTGAACTTTCATGTGGTCAAGTGCTATCCGATTGCAATCCAATCACCCAAAACACATTTTAATGCAAGTTGTATAGGGGGCCTTGAGTTAAAGATTTAAAATTCTCTATTTGATTCAATACATTACATTAATTCTTAATTGTTGTATAATATGATTCATATTAATCTTTGTATACTTTGATTCACGTAATGTTTGACTGGCAGGTGTATGTTACTCCAACTCTGAAGGATAATATGGTAGGTAATTATTATTGATCTTATGATCAATAAGAGGGGACCTATGAAGGAATTTTCATATATATAATATTCCTCTATTGATACATTACTTCTTAGACCCAGAAGATAGAGAGAGCAGCCAGCTGTCTGTCCTTCTCTGGGTCAGGCCAACCTCTCCTTGTGGCTGTTCTCATGAACCAATGTAGGAACCAGATCGGCTCGGCCTTCCAGATCGTTTACAGACACATTATGATTGGCTGCGTGTTGTTAAGAGTATATTATTGGCTGTACAATGGAAAGTGTACGGATGCCATGTGTTTGAGCCGCAGAGTACCATTTAAATGGGCAAATTTTAATTGTGCGATTGTTTGTGTAGAGAGTGTGTTCACTAGTACTGTACTGTATGAATACTATACATATTGTTACGGACTAGTCAAGTCTAGGGGATTCAGTATCAATGAACCAATACTAGTCCTAACCTGGAGGGTGTAGAAAAGGAGAAAACTAGGAAGAATACGGAGAAAGACGGACTGGTTTCCAGTGTTAGAGATAGACAGGCTGGAGGTGGGTTACCTTATCGGGTTGCCACGCCGACTAGCAGTGCAAGTCCCTCCGACTCGGCCTCGCCAGCTCTGGCGTTGCTCTCGTGAGCCGCGAGCTCCTTCTGGCGGTTCAGTTCAGGTTTTGGTGGTTGGGGGATGGGTCCCCGAAGACCGAAACTGGTTTTACTAAAGGGTCCGGGTGCAGGAAAGGTGTGAGGCTGTAATGTCTCGAACACTTCTACAAAGGACGTCTCTCTGGGCTTTAACTCAACTCGTATCACTTTCAAAGGTTCGCGCTTTCCCAGCTGAGCTGCCTCACGTTACTCCAGTGGTTGCGCACGCACCTCACCGTGGCGTCCTTTTATCAGCCCGCAGCTTAACCACACCCCCTTGTTATCTTCTCAATGAAAACCAGTCCAGTTTAAGAAAGGGAAAGGAAGAAAGAGGAACTATAAACCCCGCCCCCTTTACTCCTAACATTCCTCCCCCCTTACAACAAAAAAAAACCCATCTGGATTCCACCTATGTTGGAGGGCTACAAAAAACTTTTACATGTTTTGGACTTAAAGAGGCAATATTATGCCCCTTTTCCAAGGCCTTAATAAAAGGTCTTAATAAAATGTGTCTGTATCTTCTCATCCTGTCTAAACAACCCTGCTCAGAACGGCCAGTTTGAGTGTAAATAAACTTAGATTTAGTGTGATTTAATTGCAATAAACGGATAAAAAGGATGCCGAAATAACTACATCATGATGTTGATTTGTAAAAAGCCTGAATTCTTTCTTTCTTTGTCCGGTCTGTCCACACGACAAAAAGCAAACGACTGTTAAAATGCTATCAGTTTACTGAATGGAGTTCAGATCGATCAGAGCTACGCTAACATTGTAGCTGCTCCGTCGACACTCAAAATAACGTCATCTAAAGGCATAAATACAACAGCATTGTTATTGTTTATACACATTGATATCTACAGACTGTGTAACATTAAAATCATATAAACTCACCAGCATCTAAGATGTTTATAATTGATGACAACAGCTGAAGTGGTGTGTGACTCTGGTGTTAGCTGCTGCTAGGCTGAGAAGCCAGTTTGAAGATAAATCCACTTAATCCCAAAAGTTTAAAAAACAAAGTCCCCCTGCTGGTAAACTGCTCTGGATCAAAGCAGAATCAGGTTTTTATTCCTCCAGAAGACAAGGAAGCAGCTGCAGCAGCAGTGACGCAGGACTCTTTGTCTGCTCCTCGGCTGGCTCTCTCCTGCAGAGCTCACTTGAGCATCTGTTGACAAGCAGTGGCTCTGTCTCCCAGTCCAGCCCTGCCATACGGGTGAATTTTTCGCCCTTAGCTTAGCTTATTTTATCCTAGCTTCGCCCCATGTTACATAAGAAGGGGCAAGAAATCTGAATGGCCTGTTGAATCACATGAGTACAGAGCAAGCCAGCCTACACCAAACTGACAGAAGGGCAGATTGAGGAAAATCAAAACCAGTGAGACAACTTTCAAAAAGAGGCAACAACAAGAATCATTACCTGATGTCAAGCAAAGAAAACAGATTTCCCTGCAAACCAGCAAGATACACTCCAGGATTAATCTGTATTTACTGTGTTCCTTCAAAATGAATCTCTGCTGAGGTAAGACACATGATATGCTTAAATGTTGCTTATTAAATGTTTTTATGCTTAGATTAAATTTGTTGACATTTGAAATTTCAATTCATACACATCATGAAAACTAAATGTGGCTGCTAACCATTTTCATAGTTTTAACAAGTTTAATTACTTTAACTTGCAGCAGAAACCCTGCCTCCTTATGTTATAAGTGATTACATTTCCCACAAATTGTTTTTGGCGAAGCATATTTTTGTAGAATTATGTAAACACAATGTCTAGGTTTGCCAATATAACACATAACCTCACATTTTCTTTTGTTTGTTTGTGAACCAGATGGTATTTGAATATTCATATACTGTATGTTTCCTTTACTTTACTAAGCCTTCCCTCAATGGGAAACTAAAGTATGTGATAACTTTTATATGTGTCCTAATTTTACTAAAGTGCAAAGTAAAGCTGAAATGAACGGAACTCTCACTTCTTTGTGTTTGTTCCTGGCACATTTCTGTACTTACACTCACACTCTATTTGGATTTTTCAATGTCAACCCTGAAATGTGCGTCAAAATATTTGCATGTGAAAGAAATGATATCATCTCTTTGCTGTATGTCTGCAGAACACTTCCTTAAATTAACTCTATCCTAAATGATACATTCAAGCATACAGTACATTAGATCAAATATATTATCAGATCTCTCTCTCATCATGGCTGTACTCTTTCAGATAAAAGTAAAAAACCTGGAACCTGAAACTCAGACTTTGAATTTGACTGTTAAATATATTTGTTTACACCTGGCAAATATTCAGCATCCACTATGCGTCCAAAAGACAAAATATTTACAGCCTCCCAAGGGGCTGAGTACCCAACCGAGCTTATGAATCAATTATGTAATAAAGTCTAAATATTTTTTTACAAAAATGTCCACAGACAACTAAAAATTCTGGTGATTTTGATACAGCTGACACATCCTGATTCACAGATCTTATCTGTTGTTAAGATAAATTAAGTGTAAATTTAGCCTACAACTGCAGTCATTTAGTAGTAATTTATTATTTATTTGTTATTTATTAGTGATACAAAAGCTGAAAATAAATTAACAAAATATTTTTGTCTGTATAATACTCCACATATGGGCTGCCACCTCAGGCCAAAGATGTTCCCCCACACCACACCTACTGAGTAATTATTTCCTGGTTAATAAACCTGTACAACAAAAAACATTTGAGTGACAGACACAACCTGGGTGTGTATCTGCAGTGAAATAACAGATTAAGTCTATGATTTGAATTGACATGTTTGGATTAGACATATAAACCAGTACTTACCACTTGCACGCACACACACCTATCTATATCTATCTTTCTCTATATATACACACACACATATATATAGTACTATACATACTATATGTATACTGTGTATTTATGTATGTGTGTGCATAAATATGTTTGTACTGTATATTCCAGAGGAGGCTGGTCCATAGAGGCAGAGGAGGTTGCTCCTCTTCTATTTTTTGAGAAGCAGGAGGGAGATCAAAATATAAAAAAGAATATCTGATTGAAACAAACCATTACCAAGTCTCAGTATCATTTATAAAATATTTTTTCTCTCTTCTTTGGAAAAATGCATTATTGAAATTCTGATTAAAATGCTTCAACAGCGACACCTGCAGGGCAAGAGGAGAAATGGCAGTCTGTGTGAAGTGGTGGTGGGAAGCAGTGGGTATAGTGGGGGGCAGAGGAGGATGGGTTCCTGCTGTTCTCCTCAGAGCGGGATCTCTTACATCAATTTAATGTACTTGCTACTCTATGATTGGCCAAGACACGTTAAATGCTCCAAGGGAGGACGTCCTCCCTAACCAATCAACAACCAGAATGAAATATTGACGTCACATTGGTCCAATGATAGTTTCCAGATTTCATCTTCAATTCTCCCTTCTTTTTCCTTCCAACTTTATTGATAACAATCAAACTCAAACAACAGTAACATAAACAAATTTAAAGAATAAAAAGAGGACACAGAATCCCAGGGAATTCAGTTATGACATTAAAAAAACATTCGGAAAAGAATTGTGCAAGAAGCTTTTTACATTCACTAAAAGCAAAATAATACATAGGAAAATAAATAAATAAAGGGGCACAGGTTAATAAAGTGATACAGTTGATAATTTTATGTTTCAAATATTGTTTGGGTCTTTGCTGCTTTTCTATTTGTCATCTTGACTATAGAGTTGTTATAGAGGCTAATTTCAATTAGAAATAAAGTAAAGTTTGGTTTTCTGTTGGTATATTTCATTTTATGTATGTGGAATTTGCCAAAAAGTATAAACAGTTGGATTAAAAAGCTAACATTTTTATCTATTGAGTTATTTTTAAAATAAATGAAGCTATCACTACCAGAAAGGCAGTCACTACCGGGCGCAGTGTTACCTTTTGGCCTCTGGTCTGCTCCTTGGGATGTCCAAGTTGGTGAACAACATCAATGGCAGCAACAACATAATTTTTCTCTGCCTCAGGAAGTGCAGTTCTGCAAATGTCTTTCACTTTTGAATGAATGTTCTTGTCTGTTTTCTCTGTGATGCCATACAGTCTCAGGTTTCATCTTCTGCTGAATCTGTCAGTTTCATTAACTTTTTGTTCGGTCTCAAGAACTTTCCTCTTGAGGCCACTTGTTTTTCAGTGTGGCGTTTTCTTGTTTTAGATCAGATACCTCAAGAAAGCAGTGATCGATGGATTTTTTTAAGGCCCTCAATACTCAATACTATTTTTGTTAACCATGCGTTTAAGGTCATCTACGCTTTCGTTGATTTAGTTAGTTTTGGTTGTCAGGACACGAATAATTAGGGCCCGAGCACCGACCGGTGCGAAGCCCTATTGAAACTGAAGGAATTATTAGGGCCTGAGCCCAAAGGGCGAAGACCCTATTGTTTTTCGTGCGTTTGTTTCTTTATTATTAGGGCCTGAGCCCAAAGGGCGAAGACCCTATTGTTTTTCGTGTGTTTGTTTCTTTCTTTATTATTACGCCACTTTAACTCTAAATTTGACCCCCTAAACATGCTCAAAAACTCACCAAATTTGGCACGCACATCAGGAATGGTGAAAAATTTGATAAAATGTAAAAATTAAACCCCAAAGTGCCAAAATGTGCTCTCTAGCGCCACCTATGTATCTAAAACAGCCACCATGGCCCGTAGGAATGTCGTAGAGAGATCGAACCAAAACTCAATTATTCGTCTCATCAAGACCTACAAATCATACGCTGACACCCCTGACCTAAATCCAACAGGAAATCTGCAATGTCAATTTCAAAATACGATTTTTTGCCAATTTTGGACCTTGAATAAACGCTATCTCCTCCTAGGGCGTTAATGGTATCGGCTTCAAACTTTAATACATGACTTATCACACTGTGTTGAGCAAAAGTTATTAAAAACTTTGTAATAACTCGAACGGTTTAGATTTAGTAAGCCCTGAAAGTTGGAGTGCGACATTACACCTTACAATGTAAACCAATGGGAAGGCAATCTCTGGGCATGGACTTTGTGCCAAACTGGGGCATCTGGCGTCTAAACTATAAGTCCCACCACTTTCAAACCTGTATCAATGGATTCGCGACGAAAATTCCTACAAAAAAATGATATTTTTATGTAAGATTTGGCCAAAGTTATGGGATTTATGAGGATATTTCACAAGTAGAGTACACTAATATCCTCTCTGCAGCTTTGAGGGAGAGAGAGAGAATGGGAGGGGGGGATGGGTAAAGTAAACATCTACTGCCTGTGACAGAAGCCCTTGGACTGGCCACACTCCACTTACTTAGTGTGTCTACATATCTGACAGCAGTGTTCAATCCCTACTTCTTTTCAAGGAGTACATGTGCTCCTAAATGAAAGAAATTAGGAGCATATATATAACTTTAGGAGCACACTGAAAAATGTGCAAGTAAGAGTTTCTTAAAGAAAACAATGCATTACATACATATTTACAATTTATCACATACATATTTAAACTCTGTGTGTGTGTGTGTGTGTGTATGTATGTAAATCACAATTTATGCTGTTTTTAGGGGTGCTTGATAATGGCAAAAATTATAATCACAATCATTTTTGTTCAATATTGAGATCATGATTATTTAACATGATTACTTTTTGACTGTCATCTTCTCCAATTGCTGTTGTTCATACATGCACATATTTTTTCTAACTTGGCTGAGGAGACTATTACATATGTAATCATATATTGTAGTAATGATTAAGAAAAACTATAGCCTATATGAGGGAAAAACTCAGGAAGGCTGGAGTTCCGGAGCTCCGTATTAAAACTGTAATGGACCTGCCATGAGGGTGGAGCAAACTCCATTTCCAAGGATGCTTTGCGATTTTCACACCTCAGCAGGGACCAGTCAACATCGGTCCCTCATTGGCGGAGACGCTCCTGCAGAGCGGAGCGTCCTGAGGACGCAGCCATGACATCACCACCCCTTTATAAGCGAGCACGCCCAATCTACACGTCTTTCCCATGTCACTGAGCTAGGGTTAACTCCTGTTCCCCTGTGAGTTCGCTTGACTACCCCACGAACATGTTTTCCCCTCATCGGACGAGACGAGACTTTGCCCGTGTTCACCCGAACACATTCCTGGACCCGAGAGAGACCGCTGCTGCAACCAGCGTCCTCAAATTCCCCCGAGAAAGAGGAAATGAAGTTACTTCGGGATAACGTGGACCGGCTCTGCCCTGCGCGTCTTCGCCGAGTCATCTCTGCTGTTCTCTCCGCCACTCCACTCAGAGCCAGCTGCCGTGTTTTCGCCGACCTGTTTTACCTTGATGGTCACGGTGTTTTTTCCGCAGGTTTCACTTCACTCAGCTGGCCGACAGACCCGCTGATTCTCTCCGCTTTAACCTAAATAGCAATTCGGGACTCGGTGCTCCGTTTGGATCTAAACAGAGAGCCGGGGTTAGCTGAGAGGCTAGCAGAGGCGAACTGGTTGTGCTTCTTTCGGTCATGCTGCAGTTAACGCTCCGCTGCTGCCTGTTTGCTGCCTGTTAGTTGTGTTCACCACGCTTGACTATTTTGTGTTTGTCCCGCTCGGGACTACTGTGTTTGTGCTGCCGTGAGTGAGAAAGTAAACTGATTTGTCGATCTTAAACCAGACAACGTGCGTTACAGACTGCCGTCCATACGTGCGCTCTCTGTGGAAAAAGAACCGCTTCTCTCTCTCTCACGATCGCTTTCCCTCCTTCCTCTCTTGCTATTAACACACACACACACACACACATATATATACATACATACATACACGCATTCCCCTGCAAGTGTCCAACTCTGTGCAAAGCTGTTTGTGTTTTGTTTGGTAGAATTAGATTTTAGAATAGTTATTTATTGAATGAAGCATTTGTTAACTTTGTTAATTTTGCTAAGTTTCATAAACACTGTTATATCTTTAAAGAGAAGTTCTTTAGTCATTATTGGTAACATATTGTGAAAAGTGGCTGATTGAAGGAGTCAGAGCTCGAATTCAACCCTTCTTTGTTCACCCTTGACTGATTATCTCTCAGATATTAACATTCTAGGTGAACTCCCATTTATGAGACTACCTTGCTCGGTTATTGGCCCCGGTTTCGGGGTGGTGCTTCGTATCTGTTAGTTCATATTAATAATTCTGTTAATTGTTATAATTAATTATTATTGATCATTGATAATTATAGAAAATAATTAACTGTGTTCTTCGCAGATTCCTACAGTTGGTACCTGAATTACTGATTAAGGTTAACAATATTTTGATGTCATAATTCATAATTGTCTGTGAACGGAGGGGTGGGCTCACAGAGAGACACTGGTTAGTATTGTGTGTAAAAAGACTCTCACACTGATCATCTCCAAATGTTTTCTTGGTTCCCACAAGCTCAACTGACTGCGCCGCGGCCCGCTGTGCGCAAGGGCGCGAAGGCCCGTCCAACGCTGCTTGCAGCTTTAATTAGGGCCTGAGCCCAAAGGGCGAAGACCCTATTGTTTTTCGTGCGTTTGTTTCTTTATTAGGGCCTGAGCCCAAAGGGCGAAGACCCTATTGTTTTTCGTGTGTTTGTTTCTTTATTATTAGGGCCTGAGCCCAAAGGGCGAAGACCCTATTGTTTTTCGTGTGTTTGTTTCTTTATTATTATTATTATTATTATTATTATTATTCTTTCTTTCTTGTTACGCCACTTTAACTCTAAATTTGACCCCCTAAACATGCTCAAAAACTCACCAAATTTGGCACGCACATCAGGAATGGTGAAAAATTTGATAAAATGTAAAAATTAAACCCCAAAGTGCCAAAATGTGCTCTCTAGCGCCACCTATGTATCTAAAACGGCCGCCACGGCCCGTAGGAATGTCGTAGAGAGATCGAACCAAAACCCAATTATTCGTCTCATCAAGACCTACAAATCATACGCTGACACCCCTGACCTAAATCCAACAGGAAATCTGCAATGTCCATTTCAAAGTATGATTTTTTGCCAATTTTGGACCTTGAATAAACGCTATCTCCTCCTAGGGCGTTAATGGTATCGGCTTCAAACTTGAATACATGACTTATCACACTGTGTTGAGCAAAAGTTATTAAAAACTTTGTAATAACTCGAACGGTTTAGATTTAGTAAGCCCTGAAAGTTGGAGTGCGACATTACACCTTACAATGTAAACCAATGGGGAGGCAAATTCTGGGCATGGCCTTTGTGCCAAACTGGGGCATCTGGCGTCTAAACTATAAGTCCGACCACTTTCAAACCTGTATCAATGGATTCGCGACGAAAATTCCTACAAAAAAATGATATTTTTATGTAGGATTTGGCCAAAGTTATGGGATTTATGAGCATATTTCACAAGTAGAGTACACTAAAATCTTCTCTGCAGCTGTGAGGGAGAGAGAGAGAATGGGAGGGGGGGGATGGGTAAAGTAAACATCTACTGCCTGTGACAGAAGCCCTTGGACTGCAGCAGTGACAGCAGTGTTCAATCCTTACTTTTTTTCAAGGAGTACATGTGCTCCTAAATGACAGAAATTAGGAGCATACATATAACTTTAGGAGCACACTGAAAAATGTTCAAGTAAGAGTTTCTTAAAGAAAACAATTCATTACATACATATTTACAATTTATCACATACATATTTAAACTGTGTGTGTGTGTGTGTGTGTTTGTGTGTGTATGTAAATCACAATTTGCTGTTTTTGGGGGTGCTTGATTATGGCAAAAATTATAATCACAATCATTTTTGTTCAATTTTGAGATCATGATTATTTAACATGATTACTTTTTGACTGTCATCTTCTCCAATTGCTGTTGTTCATACATGCACATACTTTTTCTAACTTGGCTGAGGAGACTATTACATATGTAATCATATATTGTAGTAATGATTAAGAAAAACTATAGCCTATATGAGGGAAAAACTCAGGAAGGCTGGAGTTCCGGAGCTCCGTATTAAAACTGTAATGGACCTGCCATGAGGGTGGAGCAAACTCCATTTCCAAGGATGCTTTGCGATTTTCACACTTCAGCAGGGAGCAGTCAACATCGGTCCCTCATTGGCGGAGACGCTCCTGCACAGCGGAGCGTCCTGAGGACGCAGCCATGACATCACCACCCCTTTATAAGCGAGCACGCCCAAACTACACGTCTTTCCCATGTCACTGAGCTAGGGGTAACTCCTGTTCCCCTGTGAGTTAGCTTGACTACCCCACGAACATGTTTTCCCCTCATCGAAGACTCCCCTCGTCGGACGAGACGAGACTTTGCCCGTGTTCACCCGAACACATTCCTGGACCCGAGAGAGACCGCTGCTGCAACCAGCGTCCTCAAATTCCCCCGAGAAAGAGGAAATGAAGTTACTTCGGGACTGCGCGTCTTCGCCGAGTTGTCTCTGCTGTTCTCTCCGCCATTCCACTCAGAGCCAGCTGCCGTGTTTTCGACGACGTGCGAGAACGGCACCGTCTGCCTCCGAGCCAAGAACAAAGATGGACATTAAGACGGACTACACACACACACAACCTGCGCACTTTCTGAAGCGACCAAGTAAGAGGCATAAGTCTGGGCATAGGCAGTGTTAGTTGTGTGTTCTTTTCAGCATCAGTTGCTGTTGTTTAGCATTTAGCCTTTTTAGCTTTATTGCTATTGTTCTTGTTGTGTGAGTTGACGGACCGCCGAGTCCATTTTTCTCTGCTTTACTCTGAGGAGTATTAAGTTTGCTGCCTGTTAGTTGTGTTCACCACGCTAGACTATTTTGTGTTTTTCCCGGTCGGGACAACTGCTACTTTTGTGCCACCGTGAGTGAGAAAGTAAATTGATTTGTCGATCAGAAACCAGACAACGTACGTTACAGACTGCCGTCCGTACGTGCGCTCTCTGTGGTCAAAAGAGCCGCTTCTCTCCCTCTCACGATCGCTTTCCCTCCTTCCTCTCTTGCTACTAACACACACACACACACACACACACACGCATTCCCCTGCAAGTGTCCAACTCTGTGCAAAGCTGTTTGTGTTTTGTTTGGTAGAATTAGATTTTAGAATAGCTGTTTATTGAATGAAGTATTTGTTAACTTTGTTAATTTTGCTAAGTTTAATAAACAATGTTATATCTTTAAAGAGAAGTTCTTTTGTCATTATTGTGTGTAACATATTGTGAGAAGTGGCTGATTAAAGGAGTCAGAGCTTGAATTCAACCCTTCTTTGTTCACCCTTGAATGTTGATATCTCGCAGATATTAGCATTCTAGGTGAAATCCCATTTATGAGATTACCTTGTTCGGTTATTGGTCCTGGTTTCCGGGTGGTGCTCCGTGCTTGTTAGTTCATATTAATAATTCTATTAATTATTATAATTAGTTAATTATCTTAGATAATTGATAATTATGGCAAATAATCAACTGTGTTCCTCATACATGCTACAGTTGGTGCCTGAATTATTGATTAAGGTTAACAATATTTTAATTTCATAAGCCGTAATTATCTGTGATAAACAGAGGCGTGCGCTCACGGAGAGAAAGTAGTTAGTATTGTGTGTCAAACGACTCTCACACTGATCATCTCCAAACGTTTTCTCGGTTCCCACAAGCTCAACTGACTGCGCCGCGGCCCGACGTGCGCAAGGGCGCGAAGGCCCGTCCAACGCTGCTTGCAGCTTTAATTATTATTAGGGCCTGAGCCCAAAGGGCGAAGACCCTATTGTTTTTCGTCCGTTTGTTTCTTTCTTATTAGGGCCTGAGCCCAAAGGGCGAAGACCCTATTGTTTTTCGTGTGTTTGTTTCTTTCTTTCTTGTTACGCCACTTTAACTCTAAATTTGACCCCCTAAACATGCTCAAAAACTCACCAAATTTGGCACGCACATCAGGAGTGGTGAAAAATTTGATAAAATGTAAAAATTAAACCCCAAAGTGCCAAAATGTGCTCGAGAGCGCCACCTATGTATCTAAAACGGCCGCCACGGCCCGTAGGAATGTCGTAGAGAGATCGAACCAAAACCCAATTATTCGTCTCATCAAGACCTACAAATCATACGCTGACACCCCTGACCTAAATCCAACAGGAAATCCGCAATGTCCATTTCAAAGTACGATTTTTTGCCAATTTTGGACCTTGAATAAACGCTATCTCCTCCTAGGGCGTTAATGGTATCGGCTTCAAACTTTAATACATGACTTATCACACTGTGTTGAGCAAAAGTTATTAAAAACTTTGTAATAACTCGAACGGTTTAGATTTAGTAAGCCCTGAAAGTTGGAGTGCGACATTACACCTTACAATGCAAATCAATGGGGAGGCAAATTCTGGGCATGGACTTTGTGCCAAACTGGGGCATCTGGCGTCTAAACTATAAGTCCCACCACTTTCAAACCTGTATCAATGGATTCGCGACGAAAATTCCTACAAAAAAATGATATTTTTATGTAGGATTTGGCCAAAGTTATGGGATTTATGAGCATATTTAACAAGTAGAGTTCACTAATATCCTTCTCTGCAGCTGTGAGGGAGAGAGAGAGAATGGGAGGGGGGATGGGTAAAGTAAACATCTACTGCCTGTGACAGAAGCCCTTGGACTGCAGCAGTGACAGCAGTGTTTAATCCTTACTTGTTTTCAAGGAGTACATGTGCTCCTAAATGACAGAAATTAGGAGCATACATATAACTTTAGGAGCACACTGAAAAATGTTCAAGTAAGAGTTTCTTAAAGAAAACAATTCATTACATACATATTTACAATTTATCACATACATATTTAAACTGTGTGTGTGTGTGTGTGTGTGTATGTAAATCACAATTTGCTGTTTTTAGGGGTGCTTGATTATGGCAAAAATTATAATCACAATCATTTTTGTTCAATATTGAGATCATGATTATTTAACATGATTACTTTTTGACTGTCATCTTCTCCAATTGCTGTTGTTCATACATGCACATATTTTTTGTAACTTGGCTGAGGAGACTATTACATATGTAATCATATATTGTAGTAATGATTAAGAAAAACTATAGCCTATATGAGGGAAAAACTCAGGAAGGCTGGAGTTCCGGAGCTCCGTATTAAAACTGTAATGGACTTGCCATGAGGGTGGAGCAAACTCCATTTCCAAGAATGCTTTGCGATTTTCACACCTCAGCAGGGAGCAGTCAACATCGGTCCCTCATTGGCGGAGACGCTCCTGCACAGCGGAGCGTCCTGAGGACGCAGCCATGACATCACCACCCCTTTATAAGCGAGCACGCCCAAACTACACGTCTTTCCCATGTCACTGAGCTAGGGGTAACTCCTGTTCCCCTGTGAGTTAGCTTGACTACCCCACGAACATGTTTTCCCCTCATCGAAGACTCCCCTCGTCGGACGAGACGAGACTTTGCCCGTGTTCACCCGAACACATTCCTGGACCCGAGAGAGACCGCTGCTGCAACCAGCGTCCTCAAATTCCCCCGAGAAAGAGGAAATGAAGTTACTTCGGGATAACGTGGACCGGCTCTGCCCCGCGCGTCTTCGCCGAGTCGTGTCTGCTGTTCTCTCCGCCACTCCACTCAGAGCCAGCTGCCGTGTTTTCGCCGGCCTGTTTTACCGTGATGGTCACGGTGTTTTTTCCGCAGGTTTCACTTCACTCAGCTGGCCGACAGACCCGCTGATTCTCTCCGCTTTAACCTAAATAGCAATTCGGGACTCGGTGCTCCGTTTGGATCTAAACAGAGAGCCGGGGTTAGCTGAGAGGCTAGCAGAGGCGAACTGGTTGTGCTTCTTTCGGTCATGCTGCAGTTAACGCTCCGCTGCTGCCTGTTTGCTGCCTGTTAGTTGTGTTCACCACGCTAGACTATTTTGTGTTTGTCCCGCTCGGGACTACTGTGTTTGTGCTGCCGTGAGTGAGAAAGTAAACTGATTTGTCGATCTTAAACCAGACAACGTGCGTTACAGACTGCCGTCCATACGTGCGCTCTCTGTGGAAAAAGAACCGCTTCTCTCTCTCTCACGATCGCTTTCCCTCCTTCCTCTCTTGCTATTAACACACACACACACACACACATATATATACATACATACATACACGCATTCCCCTGCAAGTGTCCAACTCTGTGCAAAGCTGTTTGTGTTTTGTTTGGTAGAATTAGATTTTAGAATAGCTATTTATTGAGTGAAGCATTTGTTAACTTTGTTAATTTTGCTAAGTTTCATAAACACTGTTATATCTTTAAAGAGAAGTTCTTTAGTCATTATTGGTAACATATTGTGAAAAGTGGCTGATTGAAGGAGTCAGAGCTCGAATTCAACCCTTCTTTGTTCACCCTTGAATGATTATCTCTCAGATATTAACATTCTAGGAGAACTCCCATTTATGAGACTACCTTGCTCGGTTACTGGTCCCGGTTTCGGGGTGGTGCTTCGTATCTGTTAGTTCATATTAATAATTCTGTTAATTGTTATAATTAATTATTATTGATAATTGATAATTATAGCAAATAATTAACTGTGTTCTTCGCAGACCCTACAGTTGGTACCTGAATTATTGATTAAGGTTAACAATATTTTGATTTCATAATTCATAATTGTCTGTGAACAGAGGGGTGGGCTCACAGAGAGACACTGGTTAGTATTGTGTGTCAAAAGACTCTCACACTGATCATCTCCACACGTTTTCTTGGTTCCCACAAGCTCAACTGACTGCGCCGCGGCTCGCTGTGCGCAAGGGCGCGAAGGCCCGTCCAACGCTGCTTGCAGCTTTAATTAGGGCCTGAGCCCAAAGGGCGAAGACCCTATTGTTTTTCGTGCGTTTGTTTCTTTATTATTATTCTTTCTTTCTTGTTACGCGACTTTAACTCTAAATTTGACCCCCTAAACATGCTCAAAAACTCACCAAATTTGGCATGCACATCAGGAATGGTGAAAAATTTGATAAAATGTAAAAATTAAACCCCAAAGTGCCAAAATGTGCTCTCTAGCGCCACCTATGTATCTAAAACGGCCACCACGGCCCGTAGGAATGTCGTAGAGAGATCGAACCAAAACCCAATTATTCGTCTCATCAAGACCTACAAATCATATGCTGACACCCCTGACCTAAATCCAACAGGAAATCTGCTATGTCATTTTCAAAGTACGCTTTTTTGCCAATTTTGGACTTTGAATAAACGCTATCTCCTCCTAGGGCGTTAATGGTATCGGCTTCAAACTTTAATACATGACTTATCACACTGTGTTGAGCAAAAGTTATTAAAAACTTTGTAATAACTCGAACGGTTTAGATTTAGTAAGCCCTGAAAGTTGGAGTGCGACATTACACCTTACAATGTAAACCAATGGGGAGGCAAATTCTGGGCATGGACTTTGTGCCAAACTGGGGCATCTGGCGTCTAAACTATGAGTCCCACCACTTTCAAACCTGTATCAATGGATTCGCGACGAAAATTCCTACAAAAAAATGATATTTTTATGTAGGATTTGGCCAAAGTTATGGGATTTATGAGGATTTTCCACAAGAAGATCACTTTGAAATCTTTCCTTCCAACTGTGAGGGAGAGAGAGAGAATGGGAGGGGGGGATGGGTAAAGTAAACATCTACTGCCTGTGACAGAAGCCCTTGGACTGTACCACACTCCACTTAGTTAATGCTTCTATATATCTGACAGCAGTGTTCAATCATTACTTCTTTTCAAGGAGTACATGTGCTCCTAAATGACAGAAATTAGGAGCATACATATAACTTTAGGAGCACACTGAAAAATGTTCAAGTAAGAGTTTCTTAAAGAAAAAAATTCATTACATACATATTTACAATTGATCACATACATATTTAAACTCTGTGTGTGTGTGTGTGTGTGTGTGTGTGTGTGTGTGTGTGTGTGTGTGTGTGTGTGTGTGTATGTAAATCACAATTTGCTGTTTTTAGGGGTGCTTGATTATGGCAAAAATTATAATCACAATCATTTTTGTTCAATATTGAGATCATGATTATTTAACATGATTACTTTTTGCCTGTCATCTTCTCCAATTGCTGTTGTTCATACATGCACATATTTTTTCTAACTTGGCTGAGGAGACTATTATATATGTAATCATATATTGTAGTAATGATTAAGAAAAACTATAGCCTATATGAGGGAAAAACTCAGGAAGGCTGGAGTTCCGGAGCTCCGTATTAAAACTGTAATGGACCTGCCATGAGGGTGGATCAAACTCCATTTCCAAGGATGCTTTGCGATTTTCACACCTCAGCAGGGAGCAGTCAACATCGGTTCCTCATTGGCGGAGACGCTCCTGCACAGCGGAGCGTCCTGAGGACGCAGCCATGACATCACCACCCCTTTATAAGCGAGCACGCCCAAACTACACGTCTTTCCCATGTCACTGAGCTAGGGGTAACTCCTGTTCCCCTGTGAGTTAGCTTGACTACCCCACGAACATGTTTTCCCCTCATCGAAGACTCCCCTCGTCGGACGAGACGAGACTTTGCCCGTGTTCACCCGAACACATTCCTGGATCCGAGAGAGACCGCTGCTGCAACCAGCGTCCTCAAATTCCCCCGAGAAAGAAGAAATGAAGTTACTTCGGGATAACGTGGACCGGCTCTGCCCTGCGCGTCTTCGCCGAGTCGTCTCTGCTGCTCTCTCCGCCACTCCACTCAGAGCCAGCTGCCTTGTTTTCGCCGACGTGCGAGAACGGCACCGTCTGCCTCCGAGCCAAGAACAAAGATGGACATTAAGACGGATTACACACACACACAACCTGCGCACTTTCTGAAGCGACCAAGTAAGAGGCATAAGTCTGGGCATAGGCAGTGTTAGTTGTGTGTTCTTTTCAGCATCAGTTGCTGTTGTTTAGCATTTAGCCTTTTTAGCTTTATTGCTATTGTTCTTGTTGTGTGAGTTGACGGACCGCCGAGTCCATTTTTCTCTGCTTTACTGTGAGGAGTATTTTAAGTTTGCTGCCTGTTAGTTGTGTTCACCACGCTAGACTATTTTGTGTTTTTCCCGGTCGGGACAACTGCTTCTTTTGTGCCACCGTGAGTGTGAAAGTAAATTGATTTGTCGATCAGAAACCAGACAACGTACGTTACAGACTGCCGTCCGTACGTGCGCTCTCTGTGGACAAAAGCTTCTCTCCCTCTCACGATCGCTTTCCCTCCTCCCTCTCTTGCGACTAACACACACACTCACACGCGCGCACAGACACACGCACCGACATCTTTTTGCACATCTGATGGTCAGTTAACATCAGACAAAGCTTTGCTTTGTCTTTCGTTATCCGCCATCAGACACGTGTGTTTTTCACGGAATTGGGTGAGGGCAAGACGCCGACCACCAGTCACCTTGTAAGACACCGCCGTACTAATGCCATCGAGTCTCGCGTGACGTGACATACTCCCACAGTCACGTCCGCGTCGCAGACCTTCGACGTCATCACGTCAGGCCCCGTCGTCATCTCTCTCACACACACATCTTTACATACATACATATACGCATTCGCCTGCAAGTGTCCAACCCAGTGCAAAGCTGTTTGTGTTTTGTTTGGTAGAATTAGATTTTAGAATAGCTATTTATTGAATGAAGTATTTGTTAACTTTGTTAATTTTGCTAAGTTTAATAAACAATGTTATATCTTTAAAGAGAAGTTCTTTTGTCATTATTGTGTGTAACATATTGTGAGATGTGGCTAATTGAAGGAGTCAGAGCTTGAATTCAACCCTTCTTTGTTCACCCTTGAAAGTTGATAAGGTTGTTAAGGTTAACAATATTTTGATTTCGTAATCCATAATTGTCTGTGAACAGAGGGGTGGGCTCACAGAGAGACACTGGTTAGTATTGTGCGTCAAAAGACTCTCACACTGATCATCTCCAAACGTTTTCTTGGTTCCCAGGAGCTTAGGTGACTGCGCCGCGGCCCGCTGTGCGCAAGGGCGCGAAGGCCCGTCCAACGCTGCTTGCAGCTTTAATTAGGGCCTGAGCCCAAAGGGCGAAGACCCTCTTGTTTTTCGTGCGTTTGTTTCTTTATTATTATTATTATTATTCTTTCTTTCTTGTTACGCGACTTTAACTCTAAATTTGACCCCCTAAACATGCTCAAAAACTCACCAAATTTGGCACGCACATCAGGAATGGTGAAAAATTTGATAAAATGTAAAAATTAAACCCCAAAGTGCCAAAATGTGCTCTCTAGCGCCACCTATGTATCTAAAACGGCCACTACGGCCCGTAGGAATGTCGTAGAGAGATCGAACCAAAACCCAATTATTCGTCTCATCAAGACCTACAAATCATACGCTGACACCCCTGACCTAAATCCAACAGGAAATCTGCAATGTCAATTTCAAAGTATGATTTTTTTGCCAATTTTGGACGTTGAATAAACGCTATCTCCTCCTAGGGCGTTAATGGTATCGGCTTCAAACTTTAATACATGACTTATCACACTGTGTTGAGCAAAAGTTATTAAAAACTTTGTAATAACTCGAACGGTTTAGATTTAGTAAGCCCTGAAAGTTGGAGTGCGACATTACACCTTACAATGTAAACCAATGGGGAGGCAAATTCTGGGCATGGACTTTGTGCCAAACTGGGGCATCTGGCGTCTAAACTATAAGTCCGACCATTTTCAAACCTGTATCAATGGATTCGCGACGAAAATTCCTACAAAAAAATGATATTTTTATGTAGGATTTGGCCAAAGTTATGGGATTTATGAGGATTTTTCACAAGAAGATCACTTTGAAATCTGTCCTTCCAACTGTGAGGGAGAGAGAGAGAATGGGAGGGGGGGGGATGGGTAAAGTAAACATCTACTGCCTGTGACAGAAGCCCTTGGACTGGCCACACTCCACTTACTTAGTGCTTTCACACATGTGACAGCAGTGTTCAATCCTTACTTCTTTTCAAGGAGCGCATGTGCTCCTAAATGAAAGAAATAAGGAGCATACATATAACATATAACTTTAGGAGCACACTGAAAAATGTTCAAGTAAGAGTTTCTTACAGAAAATAATTCATTTCATACATATTTACAATTGATCACATACATATTTAAACTCTGTGTGTGTGTGTGTGTGTGTGTGTATGTATGTAAATCACAATTTGCTGTTTTTAGGGGTGCTTGTTTATGGCAAAAATTATAATCACAATAATTTTTGTTCAATATTGAGATCATGATTATTTAACATGATTACTTTTTGCCTGTCATCTTCTCCAATTGCTGTTGTTCATACATGCACATATTTTTTCTAACTTGGCTGAGGAGACTATTACACATCTAATCATATATTGTAGTAATGATTAAGAAAAACTATAGCCTATATGAGGGAAAAACTCAGGAAGGCTGGAGCTCCGGAGCTCCGTATTAAAACTGTAATGGACCTGCCATGAGGGTGGAGCAAACTCCATTTCCAAGAATGCTTTGCGATTTTCACACCTCAGCAGGGAGCAGTCAATATCGGTCCCTCATTGGCGGAGACGCTCCTGCACAGCGGAGCGTCCTGAGGACGCAGCCATGACATCACCACCCCTTTATAAGCGAGCACGCCCGAAATATACGTCTTTCCCATGTCACTGAGCTAGGGTTAACTCCTGTTCCCCTGTGAGTTAGCTTGACTACCCCACGAACATGTTTTCCCCTCATCGAAGACTCCCCTCGTCGGACGAGACGAGACTTTGCCCGTGTTCACCCGAACACATTCCTGGACCCGAGAGAGACCGCTGCTGCAACCAGCGTCCTCAAATTCCCCCGAGAAAGAGGAAATGAAGTTACTTCGGGATAACGTGGACCGGCTCTGCCCCGCGCGTCTTCGCCGAGTCGTGTCTGCTGTTCTCTCCGCCACTCCACTCAGAGCCAGCTGCCGTGTTTTCGCCGACCTGTTTTACCGTGATGGTCACGGTGTTTTTTCCGCAGGTTTCACTTCACTCAGCTGGCCGACAGACCCGCTGATTATCTCCGCTTTAACCTAAATAGCAATTCGGGACTCGGTGCTCCGTTTGGATCTAAACAGAGAGCCGGGGTTAGCTGAGAGGCTAGCAGAGGCGAACTGGTTGTGCTTCTTTCGGTCATGCTGCAGTTAACGCTCCGCTGCTGCCTGTTTGCTGCCTGTTAGTTGTGTTCACCACGCTAGACTATTTTGTGTTTGTCCCGCTCGGGACTACTGTGTTTGTGCTGCCGTGAGTGAGAAAGTAAACTGATTTGTCGATCTTAAACCAGACAACGTGCGTTTCAGACTGCCGTCCATACGTGCGCTCTCTGTGGAAAAGAACCGCTTCTCTCTCTCTCACGATCGCTTTCCCTCCTTCCTCTCTTGCTATTAACACACACACACACACACACATATATATACATACATACATACACGCATTCCCCTGCAAGTGTCCAACTCTGTGCAAAGCTGTTTGTGTTTTGTTTGGTAGAATTAGATTTTAGAATAACTATTTATTGAGTGAAGCATATGTTAACTTTGTTAATTTTGCTAAGTTTCATAAACACTGTTATATCTTTAAAGAGAAGTTCTTTAGTCATTATTGGTAACATATTGTGAAAAGTGGCTGATTGAAGGAGTCAGAGCTCGAATTCAACCCTTCTTTGTTCACCCTTGAATGATTATCTCTCAGATATTAACATTCTAGGAGAACTCCCATTTATGAGACTACCTTGCTCGGTTACTGGTCCCGGTTTCGGGGTGGTGCTTCGTTTCTGTTAGTTCATATTAATAATTCTGTTAATTGTTATAATTAATTATTATTGATAATTGATAATTATAGCAAATAATTAACTGTGTTCTTCGCAGATTCCTACAGTTGGTACCTGAATTACTGATTAAGGTTAACAATATTTTGATGTCATAATTCATAATTGTCTGCGAACAGAGGGGTGGGCTCACAGAGAGACACTGGTTAGTATTGTGTGTCAAAAGACTCTCACAATGATCATCTCCAAACGTTTTCTTGGTTCCCACAAGCTCAACTGACTGCGCCGCGGCCCGACGTGCGCAAGGGCGCGAAGGCCCGTCCAACGCTGCTTGCAGCTTTAATTATTATTATTCCTCCGAAACAAACGCATTTTTGAGGGCCTAAACATGCACGAAAACTCATGAAAATTTGCACAGATGTCAGGACTGGCGAAAATTGCGATATTTTATGGGTCTCGAAATAAAGCGGGACAAAATGGCTCGACAGCGCCACCTAGAATTGACCCCCTCGATACAGATTGTCGTAGGAGAACGAAATTCGGTATGCATATGTATCATGACCAGACGCACCAAAAAGTCCCAAGGACACATAGCCTAACTCCAACAGGAAGTCGGCCATTTTGTATCAAAGTTGAAATTTTGTCATTTCCAGCCCGCATACTTTAACGAACTCCTCCTAGAGATTTGACCCCAGGACTTTCAAATTCGGTCCGTATCATCTACAGGCATAGGAGATTAAAAGTTATTAAAACAATTCTCATTAGTCTTTCCTAGGGGGCGTGGCTGGGCGGCGAATTTCGATCCTTCGCCATGAAAAATGAAACGGCTATAACTCCGGCATACATGATCCTAAGAGAGCCAAACCTTTTGTGCTTCATAAGAGTCCCGCCCTGAACGGGTCCATGTGACAATACAGGATATGAGTCATAGCGCCACCTCCTGGCAACAGGAAGTTACATGTTTTACGCTCTGACGCCCTGTGGGCAGCACGGTGATGGAATCCAGCTGAAATTTACTGAGAATAGCCTCAAGACCTTGGAGATCTTATATTATGAAGTTGGTGACCCTTCGTTGAAAGGTGTTGCCATGGCGACGCGGCCAATTTCGATGTGACGCCATGAAATTTCAATGCCTTATAACTTGACTCCACGTGGTCTGATCTTTTCCAAATTTCATATGCTTGTTAAGAGTCCCGATCTGAACACATGTTCAGTCTCATATTTAGCCAAAGTCATAGCGCCACCTACTGGCAACAGGAAGTATCATGCGTCGTACTTTGTCTAATTACTCCTAGGAAATTTGGCTGATGCACCTGAAATTAAGTCAGCTAATAAACGAGACCTTGGTGATGCTACATTTGGCAGCTCATGACCCAAAACGGAATGCTGTTACCATGGCGACACATCCTTCGCCATGAAATATGATACTGTTTTTCAGGGAGAAGGGATTGCTCTACAGTCATGAAACTTGACACACATGTCTAGAGTGATGTCAGCTAAAATCCTGTGTGGTCGCTTTGAATGGGCGTGGCAAAATGGCTCAACAGCGCCCCCTTTAAAAAATGAAACGGCTATAACTCCGGCATACATGATCCTAAGAGAGCCAAACCTTTTGTGCTTCATAAAAGTCCCGCCCTGAACGGGTCCATGTGACAATACAGGATATGAGTCATAGCGCCACCTCCTGGCAACAGGAAGTTACATGTTTTACGCTCTGACGCCCTGTGGGCAGCACGGTGATGGAATCCAGCTGAAATTTACAGAGAATAGCCTCAAGACCTTGGAGATCTTATATTATGAAGTTGGTGACCCTTCGTCGAAAGGTGTTGCCATGGCGACGCGGCGAATTTCGATGTGACGCCATGAAATTTCAATGCCTTATAACTTGACTCCACGTGGTCTGATCTTTTCCAAATTTCATATGCTTGTTAAGAGTCCCGATCTGAACACATGTTCAGTCTCATATTTAGCCAAAGTCATAGCGCCACCTACTGGCAACAGGAAGTATCATGCGTCGTACTTTGTCTAATTACTCCTAGGAAATTTGGCTGATGCACCTGAAATTAAGTCAGCTAATAAACGAGACCTTGGTGATGCTACATTTGGCAGCTCATGACCCAAAACGGAATGCTGTTACCATGGCGACACATCCTTCGCCATGAAATACGATACTGTTTTTCAGGGAGAAGGGATTGCTCTACAGTCATGAAACTTGACACACATGTCTAGAGTGATGTCAGCTAAAATCCTGTGTGGTCACTTTGAATGGGCGTGGCAAAATGGCTCAACAGCGCCCCCTTTAAAATTTCAAAATTGCAGCCCCGCCTTCCAGATTAACGTAGAAAGATGAAATTCACAGGGCACATGTATAATGTCAACACGCACAAAAAAGCCTCTTGAAGCCTTATTGTAAGTCGAACAGGAAGTCGGCCATCTTGAAAAAAATGGTACATTTTCGCCTTTTCTTGGCCATTTCGCATACCTTGTATTTTAAAGAACTCCTCCTACAGAATCCATGGTAAGGACTTCAAAATCAGTGTGTGTCATCTAGACTAGTGTATGATCATGATGGTTTGGCCGTGGCGTGGCATTGAGTTTTGATGTTTCGCCATGACAGAGGAAATTGATATAACTTGAGTGTACACGGTTGGATCTGCCTCAAACTTTACACAAGTCACTGACAAAAGCCCTTCGACTGAGCGTCACTTCGACATGCGCTGGGGTGCGAGGGCCCGATCATCGCTGCTTGCAGCTTTAATTATTAGGGCCTGAGCCCAAAGGGCGAAGACCCTATTGTTTTTCGTGCGTTTGTTTCTTTATTAGGGCCTGAGCCCAAAGGGCGAAGACCCTATTGTTTTTCGTGTGTTTGTTTCTTTATTATTATTATTATTATTATTATTATTATTATTATTCTTTCTTTCTTGTTACGCCACTTTAACTCTAAATTGGACCCCCTAAACATGCTCAAAAACTCACCAAATTTGGCACGCACATCAGGAATGGTGAAAAATTTGATAAAATGTAAAAGTTAAACCCCAAAGTGCCAAAATGTGCTCTCTAGCGCCACCTATGTATCTAAAACGGCCGCCACGGCCCGTAGGAATGTCGTAGAGAGATCGAACCAAAACCCAATTATTCGTCTCATCAAGACCTACAAATCATACGCTGACACCCCTGACCTAAATCCAACAGGAAATCTGCAATGTCCATTTCAAAGTATGATTTTTTGCCAATTTTGGACCTTGAATAAACGCTATCTCCTCCTAGGGCGTTAATGGTATCGGCTTCAAACTTGAATACATGACTTATCACACTGTGTTGAGCAAAAGTTATTAAAAACTTTGTAATAACTCGAACGGTTTAGATTTAGTAAGCCCTGAAAGTTGGAGTGCGACATTACACCTTACAATGTAAACCAATGGGGAGGCAAATTCTGGGCATGGCCTTTGTGCCAAACTGGGGCATCTGGCGTCTAAACTATAAGTCCGACCACTTTCAAACCTGTATCAATGGATTCGAGACGAAAATTCCTACAAAAAAATGATATTTTTATGTAGGATTTGGCCAAAGTTATGGGATTTATGAGCATATTTCACAAGTAGAGTACACTAAAATCTTCTCTGCAGCTGTGAGGGAGAGAGAGAGAATGGGAGGGGGGGGATGGGTAAAGTAAACATCTACTGCCTGTGACAGAAGCCCTTGGACTGCAGCAGTAACAGCAGTGTTCAATCCTTACTTTTTTTCAAGGAGTACATGTGCTCCTAAACGACAGAAATTAGGAGCATACATATAACTTTAGGAGCACACTGGAAAATGTTCAAGTAAGAGTTTCTTACAGAAAACAATTCATTTCATACATATTTACAATTTATCACATAAATATTTAAACTCTGTGTGTGTGTGTGTGTGTGTATGTAAATCACAATTTGCTGTTTTTAGGGGTGCTTGATTATGGCAAAAATTATAATCACAATCATTTTTGTTCAATATTGAGATCATGATTATTTAACATGATTACTTTTTGACTGTCATCTTCTCCAATTGCTGTTGTTCATACATGCACATATTTTTTCTAACTTGGCTGAGGAGACTATTACATATGTAATCATATATTGTAGTAATGATTAAGAAAAACTATAGCCTATATGAGGGAAAAACTCAGGAAGGCCGGAGTTCCGGAGCTCCGTATTAAAACTGTAATGGACCTGCCATGAGGGTGGAGCAAACTCCATTTCCAAGGATGCTTTGCGATTTTCACACTTCAGCAGGGAGCAGGCAACATCGGTCCCTCATTGGCGGAGACGCTCCTGCACAGCGGAGCGTCCTGAGGACGCAGCCATGACATCACCACCCCTTTATAAGCGAGCACGCCCAAAATACACGTCTTTCCCATGTCACTGAGCTAGGGGTAACTCCTGTTCCCCTGTGAGTTAGCTTGACTACCCCACGAACATGTTTTCCCCTCATGGAAGACTCCCCTCGTCGGACGAGACGAGACTTTGCCCGTGTTCACCCGAACACATTCCTGGACCCGAGAGAGACCGCTGCTGCAACCAGCGTCCTCAAATTCCCCCGAGAAAGAGGAAATGAAGTTACTTCGGGATAACGTGGACCGGCCCTGCCCTGCGCGTCTTCGCCGAGTCATCTCTGCTGTTCTCTCCGCCACTCCACTCAGAGCCAGCTGCCGTGTTTTCGCCGACCTGTTTTACCTTGATGGTCACGGTGTTTTTTCCGCAGGTTTCACTTCACTCAGCTGGCCGACAGACCCGCTGATTCTCTCCGCTTTAACCTAAATAGCAATTCGGGACTCGGTGCTCCGTTTGGATCTAAACAGAGAGCCGGGGTTAGCTGAGAGGCTAGCAGAGGCGAACTGGTTGTGCTTCTTTCGGTCATGCTGCAGTTAACGCTCCGCTGCTGCCTGTTTGCTGCCTGTTAGTTGTGTTCACCACGCTTGACTATTTTGTGTTTGTCCCGCTCGGGACTACTGTGTTTGTGCTGCCGTGAGTGAGAAAGTAAACTGATTTGTCGATCTTAAACCAGACAACGTGCGTTACAGACTGCCGTCCATACGTGCGCTCTCTGTGGAAAAAGAACCGCTTCTCTCTCTCTCACGATCGCTTTCCCTCCTTCCTCTCTTGTTATTAACACACACACACACACACATATATATACATACATACATACACGCATTCCCCTGCAAGTGTCCAACTCTGTGCAAAGCTGTTTGTGTTTTGTTTGGTAGAATTAGATTTTAGAATAGCTATTTATTGAGTGAAGCATTTGTTAACTTTGTTAATTTTGCTAAGTTTCATAAACACTGTTATATCTTTAAAGAGAAGTTCTTTAGTCATTATTGGTAACATATTGTGAAAAGTGGCTGATTGACGGAGTCAGAGCTCGAATTCAACCCTTCTTTGTTCACCCTTGAATGATTATCTCTCAGATATTAACATTCTAGGAGAACTCCCATTTATGAGACTACCTTGCTCGGTTACTGGTCCCGGTTTCGGGGTGGTGCTTCGTATCTGTTAGTTCATATTAATAATTCTGTTAATTGTTATAATTAATTATTATTGATAATTGATAATTATAGCAAATAATTAACTGTGTTCTTCGCAGACCCTACAGTTGGTACCTGAATTATTGATTAAGGTTAACAATATTTTGATTTCATAATTCATAATTGTCTGTGAACAGAGGGGTGGGCTCACAGAGAGACACTGGTTAGTATTGTGTGTCAAAAGACTCTCACACTAATCATCTCCAAACGTTTTCTTGGTTCCCACAAGCTCAACTGACTGCGCCGCGGCTCGCTGTGCGCAAGGGCGCGAAGGCCCGTCCAACGCTGCTTGCAGCTTTAATTATTATTATTATTCTTTCTTTCTTGTTACGCGACTTTAACTCTAAATTTGACCCCCTAAACATGCTCAAAAACTCACCAAATTTGGCACGCACATCAGGAATGGTGAAAAATTTGATAAAATGTAAAAATTAAACCCCAAAGTGCCAAAATGTGCTCTCTAGCGCCACCTATGTATCTAAAACGGCCACCACGGCCCGTAGGAATGTCGTAGAGAGATCGAACCAAAACCCAATTATTCGTCTCATCAAGACCTACAAATCATACGCTGACACCCCTGACCTAAGTCCAACAGGAAATCTGCAATGTCAATTTCAAAGTATGATTTTTTTGCCAATTTTGGACCTTGAATAAACGCTATCTCCTCCTAGGGCGTTAATGGTATCGGCTTCAAACTTTAATACATGACTTATCACACTGTGTTGAGCAAAAGTTATTAAAAACTTTGTAATAACTCGAACGGTTTAGATTTAGTAAGCCCTGAAAGTTGGAGTGCGACATTACACCTTACAATGTAAACCAATGGGGAGGCAAATTCTGGGCATGGACTTTGTGCCAAACTGGGGCATCTGGCGTCTAAACTATGAGTCCGACCACTTTCAAACCTGTATCAATGGATTCGCGACGAAAATTCCTACAAAAAAATGATATTTTTATGTAGGATTTGGCCAAAGTTATGGGATTTATGAGGATTTTTCACAAGAAGATCACTTTGAAATCTTTCCTTCCAACTGTGAGGGAGAGAGAGAGAATGGGAGGGGGGGGATGGGTAAAGTAAACATCTACTGCCTGTGACAGAAGCCCTTGGACTGGCCACACTCCACTTACTTAGTGCTTTCACACATGTGACAGCAGTGTTCAATCCTTACTTCTTTTCAAGGAGCGCATGTGCTCCTAAATGAAAGAAATTAGGAGCATACATATAACATATAACTTTAGGAGCACACTGAAAAATGTTCAAGTAAGAATTTCTTAAAGAAAACAATTCATTTCATACATATTTACAATTGATCACATACATATTTAAACTCTGTGTGTGTGTGTGTGTGTGTGTGTATGTAAATCACAATTTGCTGTTTTTAGGGGTGCTTGATTATGGCAAAAATTATAATCACAATAATTTTTGTTCAATATTGAGATCATGATTATTTAACATGATTACTTTTTGCCTGTCATCTTCTCCAATTGCTGTTGTTCATACATGCACATATTTTTTCTAACTTGGCTGAGGAGACTATTACACATCTAATCATATATTGTAGTAATGATTAAGAAAAAGTATAGCCTATATGAGGGAAAAACTCAGGAAGAAGGCTGGAGTTCCGGAGCTCCGTATTAAAACTGTAATGGACCTGCCATGAGGGTGGAGCAAACTCCATTTCCAAGGATGCTTTGCGATTTTCACACCTCAGCAGGGACCAGTCAACATCGGTCCCTCATTGGCGGAGACGCTCCTGCACAGCGGAGCCATGACAGCCATGACAGCCATGACATCACCACCCCTTTATAAGCGAGCACGCCCAAAATACACGTCTTTCCCATGTCACTGAGCTAGGGTTAACTCCTGTTCCCCTGTGAGTTAGCTTGACTACCTCACGAACATGTTTTCCCCTCATCGAAGACTCCCCTCGTCGGACGAGACGAGACTTTGCCCGTGTTTACCCGAACACATTCCTGGACCCGAGAGAGACCGCTGCTGCAACCAGCGTCCTCAAATTCCCCCGAGAAAGAGGAAATGAAGTTACTTCGGGATAACGTGGACCGGCTCTGCCCTGCGCGTCTTCGCCGAGTCATCTCTGCTGTTCTCTCCGCCACTCCACTCAGAGCCAGCTGCCGTGTTTTCGCCGACCTGTTTTACCGTGATGGTCACGGTGTTTTTTCCGCAGGTTTCACTTCACTCAGCTGGCCGACAGACCCGCTGATTCTCTCCGCTTTAACCTAAATAGCAATTCGGGACTCGGTGCTCCGTTTGGATCTAAACAGAGAGCCGGGGTTAGCTGAGAGGCTAGCAGAGGCGAACTGGTTGTGCTTCTTTCGGTCATGCTGCAGTTAACGCTCCGCTGCTGCCTGTTTGCTGCCTGTTAGTTGTGTTCACCACGCTTGACTATTTTGTGTTTGTCCCGCTCGGGACTACTGTGTTTGTGCTGCCGTGAGTGAGAAAGTAAACTGATTTGTCGATCTTAAACCAGACAACGTGCGTTACAGACTGCCGTCCATACGTGCGTTCTCTGTGGAAAAAGAATCGCTTCTCTCTCTCTCACGATCGCTCTCCCTCCTTCCTCTCTTGCTATTAACACACACACACACACACATATATATACATACATACATACACGCATTCCCCTGCAAGTGTCCAACTCTGTGCAAAGCTGTTTGTGTTTTGTTTGGTAGAATTAGATTTTAGAATAGCTATTTATTGAATGAAGCATTTGTTAACTTTGTTAATTTTGCTAAGTTTCATAAACACTGTTATATCTTTAAAGAGAAGTTCTTTTGTCATTATTGGTAACATATTGTGAAAAGTGGCTGATTGAAGGAGTCAGAGCTCGAATTCAACCCTTCTTTGTTCACCCTTGAATGATTATCTCTCAGATATTAACATTCTAGGTGAACTCCCATTTATGAGATTACCTTGCTCGGTTATTGGCCCCGGTTTCGGGGTGGTGCTTCGTATCTGTTAGTTCATATTAATAATTCTGTTAATTGTTATAATTAATTATTATTGATAATTGATAATTATAGCAAATAATTAACTGTGTTTTTCGCAGATTCCTACAGTTGGTACCTGAATTACTGATTAAGGTTAACAATATTTTGATGTCATAATTCATAATTGTCTGTGAACAGAGGGGTGGGCTCACAGAGAGACACTGGTTAGTATTGTGTGTCAAAAGACTCTCACACTAATCATCTCCAAACGTTTTCTGGGTTCCCACAAGCTCAACTGACTGCGCCGCGGCCCGCTGTGCGCAAGGGCGCGAAGGCCCGTCCAACGCTGCTTGCAGCTTTAATTATTATTAGGGCCTGAGCCCAAAGGGCGAAGACCCTATTGTTTTTCGTGCGTTTGTTTCTTTATTATTATTCTTTCTTTCTTGTTACGCGACTTTAACTCTAAATTTGACCCCCTAAACATGCTCAAAAACTCACCAAATTTGGCACGCACATCAGGAATGGTGAAAAATTTGATAAAATGTAAAAATTAAACCCCAAAGTGCCAAAATGTGCTCTCTAGCGCCACCTATGTATCTAAAACGGCCACCACGGCCCGTAGGAATGTCGTAGAGAGATCGAACCAAAACCCAATTATTCGTCTCATCAAGACCTACAAATCATACGCTGACACCCCTGACCTAAATCCAACAGGAAATCTGCTATGTCATTTTCAAAGTACGCTTTTTTGCCAATTTTGGACTTTGAATAAACGCTATCTCCTCCTAGGGCGTTAATGGTATCGGCTTCAAACTTTAATACATGACTTATCACACTGTGTTGAGCAAAAGTTATTAAAAACTTTGTAATAACTCGAACGGTTTAGATTTAGTAAGCCCTGAAAGTTGGAGTGCGACATTACACCTTACAATGTAAACCAATGGGGAGGCAAATTCTGGGCATGGACTTTGTGCCAAACTGGGGCATCTGGCGTCTAAACTATGAGTCCCACCACTTTCAAACCTGTATCAATGGATTCGCGACGAAAATTCCTACAAAAAAATGATATTTTTATGTAGGATTTGGCCAAAGTTATGGGATTTATGAGGATTTTCCACAAGAAGATCACTTTGAAATCTTTCCTTCCAACTGTGAGGGAGAGAGAGAGAATGGGAGGGGGGGATGGGTAAAGTAAACATCTACTGCCTGTGACAGAAGCCCTTGGACTGTACCACACTCCACTTAGTTAATGCTTCTATATATCTGACAGCAGTGTTCAATCATTACTTCTTTTCAAGGAGTACATGTGCTCCTAAATGACAGAAATTAGGAGCATACATATAACTTTAGGAGCACACTGAAAAATGTTCAAGTAAGAGTTTCTTAAAGAAAAAAATTCATTACATACATATTTACAATTGATCACATACATATTTAAACTCTGTGTGTGTGTGTGTGTGTGTGTGTGTGTGTGTGTGTGTGTGTATGTAAATCACAATTTGCTGTTTTTAGGGGTGCTTGATTATGGCAAAAATTATAATCACAATCATTTTTGTTCAATATTGAGATCATGATTATTTAACATGATTACTTTTTGCCTGTCATCTTCTCCAATTGCTGTTGTTCATACATGCACATATTTTTTCTAACTTGGCTGAGGAGACTATTATATATGTAATCATATATTGTAGTAATGATTAAGAAAAACTATAGCCTATATGAGGGAAAAACTCAGGAAGGCTGGAGTTCCGGAGCTCCGTATTAAAACTGTAATGGACCTGCCATGAGGGTGGATCAAACTCCATTTCCAAGGATGCTTTGCGATTTTCACACCTCAGCAGGGAGCAGTCAACATCGGTCCCTCATTGGCGGAGACGCTCCTGCACAGCGGAGCGTCCTGAGGACGCAGCCATGACATCACCACCCCTTTATAAGCGAGCACGCCCAAACTACACGTCTTTCCCATGTCACTGAGCTAGGGTTAACTCCTGTTCCCCTGTGAGTTAGCTTGACTACCCCACGAACATGTTTTCCCCTCATCGAAGACTCCCCTCGTCGGACGAGACGAGACTTTGCCCGTGTTCACCCGAACACATTCCTGGACCCGAGAGAGACCGCTGCTGCAACCAGCGCCCTCAAATTCCCCCGAGAAAGAGGAAATGAAGTTACTTCGGGATAACGTGGACCGGCTCTGCCCTGCGCGTCTTCGCCGAGTCGTCTCTGCTGTTCTCTCCGCCACTCCACTCAGAGCCAGCTGCCTTGTTTTCGCCGACGTGCGAGAACGGCACCGTCTGCCTCCGAGCCAAGAACAAAGATGGACATTAAGACGGATTACACACACACACAACCTGCGCACTTTCTGAAGCGACCAAGTAAGAGGCATAAGTCTGGGCATAGGCAGTGTTAGTTGTGTGTTCTTTTCAGCATCAGTTGCTGTTGTTTAGCATTTAGCCTTTTTAGCTTTATTGCTATTGTTCTTGTTGTGTGAGTTGACGGACCGCCGAGTCCATTTTTCTCTGCTTTACTCTGAGGAGTATTTTAAGTTTGCTGCCTGTTAGTTGTGTTCACCACGCTAGACTATTTTGTGTTTTTCCCGGTCGGGACAACTGCTTCTTTTGTGCCACCGTGAGTGTGAAAGTAAATTGATTTGTCGATCAGAAACCAGACAACGTACGTTACAGACTGCCGTCCGTACGTGCGCTCTCTGTGGACAAAAGCTTCTCTCCCTCTCACGATCGCTTTCCCTCCTCCCTCTCTTGCGACTAACACACACACTCACACGCGCGCACAGACACACGCACCGACATCTTTTTGCACATCTGATGGTCAGTTAACATCAGACAAAGCTTTGCTTTGTCTTTCGTTATCCGCCATCAGACACGTGTGTTTTTCACGGAATTGGGTGAGGGCAAGACGCCGACCACCAGTCACCTTGTAAGACACCGCCGTACTAATGCCATTGAGTCTCGCGTGACGTGACATACTCCCACAGTCACGTCCGCGTCGCAGACCTTCGACGTCATCACGTCAGGCCCCGTCGTCATCTCTCTCACACACACATCTTTACATACATACATATACGCATTCGCCTGCAAGTGTCCAACCCAGTGCAAAGCTGTTTGTGTTTTGTTTGGTAGAATTAGATTTTAGAATAGTTATTTATTGAATGAAGTATTTGTTAACTTTGTTAATTTTGCTAAGTTTAATAAACAATGTTATATCTTTAAAGAGAAGTTCTTTTGTCATTATTGTGTGTAACATATTGTGAGATGTGGCTAATTGAAGGAGTCAGAGCTTGAATTCAACCCTTCTTTGTTCACCCTTGAAAGTTGATAAGGTTGTTAAGGTTAACAATATTTTGATTTCGTAATCCATAATTGTCTGTGAACAGAGGGGTGGGCTCACAGAGAGACACTGGTTAGTATTGTGCGTCAAAAGACTCTCACACTGATCATCTCCAAACGTTTTCTTGGTTCCCAGGAGCTTAGGTGACTGCGCCGCGGCCCGCTGTGCGCAAGGGCGCGAAGGCCCGTCCAACGCTGCTTGCAGCTTTAATTATTATTATTATTATTATTATTATTATTCTTTCTTTCTTGTTACGCCACTTTAACTCTAAATTGGACCCCCTAAACATGCTCAAAAACTCACCAAATTTGGCACGCACATCAGGAATGGTGAAAAATTTGATAAAATGTAAAAGTTAAACCCCAAAGTGCCAAAATGTGCTCTCTAGCGCCACCTATGTATCTAAAACGGCCGCCACGGCCCGTAGGAATGTCGTAGAGAGATCGAACCAAAACCCAATTATTCGTCTCATCAAGACCTACAAATCATACGCTGACACCCCTGACCTAAATCCAACAGGAAATCTGCAATGTCCATTTCAAAGTATGATTTTTTGCCAATTTTGGACCTTGAATAAACGCTATCTCCTCCTAGGGCGTTAATGGTATCGGCTTCAAACTTGAATACATGACTTATCACACTGTGTTGAGCAAAAGTTATTAAAAACTTTGTAATAACTCGAACGGTTTAGATTTAGTAAGCCCTGAAAGTTGGAGTGCGACATTACACCTTACAATGTAAACCAATGGGGAGGCAAATTCTGGGCATGGCCTTTGTGCCAAACTGGGGCATCTGGCGTCTAAACTATAAGTCCGACCACTTTCAAACCTGTATCAATGGATTCGAGACGAAAATTCCTACAAAAAAATGATATTTTTATGTAGGATTTGGCCAAAGTTATGGGATTTATGAGCATATTTCACAAGTAGAGTACACTAAAATCTTCTCTGCAGCTGTGAGGGAGAGAGAGAGAATGGGAGGGGGGGGATGGGTAAAGTAAACATCTACTGCCTGTGACAGAAGCCCTTGGACTGCAGCAGTAACAGCAGTGTTCAATCCTTACTTTTTTTCAAGGAGTACATGTGCTCCTAAACGACAGAAATTAGGAGCATACATATAACTTTAGGAGCACACTGGAAAATGTTCAAGTAAGAGTTTCTTACAGAAAACAATTCATTTCATACATATTTACAATTTATCACATAAATATTTAAACTCTGTGTGTGTGTGTGTGTGTGTATGTAAATCACAATTTGCTGTTTTTAGGGGTGCTTGATTATGGCAAAAATTATAATCACAATCATTTTTGTTCAATATTGAGATCATGATTATTTAACATGATTACTTTTTGACTGTCATCTTCTCCAATTGCTGTTGTTCATACATGCACATATTTTTTCTAACTTGGCTGAGGAGACTATTACATATGTAATCATATATTGTAGTAATGATTAAGAAAAACTATAGCCTATATGAGGGAAAAACTCAGGAAGGCCGGAGTTCCGGAGCTCCGTATTAAAACTGTAATGGACCTGCCATGAGGGTGGAGCAAACTCCATTTCCAAGGATGCTTTGCGATTTTCACACTTCAGCAGGGAGCAGGCAACATCGGTCCCTCATTGGCGGAGACGCTCCTGCACGGCGGAGCGTCCTGAGGACGCAGCCATGACATCACCACCCCTTTATAAGCGAGCACGCCCAAACTACACGTCTTTCCCATGTCACTGAGCTAGGGGTAACTCCTGTTCCCCTGTGAGTTAGCTTGACTACCCCACGAACATGTTTTCCCCTCATCGAAGACTCCCCTCGTCGGACGAGACGAGACTTTGCCCGTGTTCACCCGAACACATTCCTGGACCCGAGAGAGACCGCTGCTGCAACCAGCGTCCTCAAATTCCCCCGAGAAAGAGGAAATGAAGTTACTTCGGGATAACGTGGACCGGCCCTGCCCTGCGCGTCTTCGCCGAGTCATCTCTGCTGTTCTCTCCGCCACTCCACTCAGAGCCAGCTGCCGTGTTTTCGCCGACCTGTTTTACCTTGATGGTCACGGTGTTTTTTCCGCAGGTTTCACTTCACTCAGCTGGCCGACAGACCCGCTGATTCTCTCCGCTTTAACCTAAATAGCAATTCGGGACTCGGTGCTCCGTTTGGATCTAAACAGAGAGCCGGGGTTAGCTGAGAGGCTAGCAGAGGCGAACTGGTTGTGCTTCTTTCGGTCATGCTGCAGTTAACGCTCCGCTGCTGCCTGTTTGCTGCCTGTTAGTTGTGTTCACCACGCTTGACTATTTTGTGTTTGTCCCGCTCGGGACTACTGTGTTTGTGCTGCCGTGAGTGAGAAAGTAAACTGATTTGTCGATCTTAAACCAGACAACGTGCGTTACAGACTGCCGTCCATACGTGCGCTCTCTGTGGAAAAAGAACCGCTTCTCTCTCTCTCACGATCGCTTTCCCTCCTTCCTCTCTTGTTATTAACACACACACACACACACATATATATACATACATACATACACGCATTCCCCTGCAAGTGTCCAACTCTGTGCAAAGCTGTTTGTGTTTTGTTTGGTAGAATTAGATTTTAGAATAGCTATTTATTGAGTGAAGCATTTGTTAACTTTGTTAATTTTGCTAAGTTTCATAAACACTGTTATATCTTTAAAGAGAAGTTCTTTAGTCATTATTGGTAACATATTGTGAAAAGTGGCTGATTGACGGAGTCAGAGCTCGAATTCAACCCTTCTTTGTTCACCCTTGAATGATTATCTCTCAGATATTAACATTCTAGGAGAACTCCCATTTATGAGACTACCTTGCTCGGTTACTGGTCCCGGTTTCGGGGTGGTGCTTCGTATCTGTTAGTTCATATTAATAATTCTGTTAATTGTTATAATTAATTATTATTGATAATTGATAATTATAGCAAATAATTAACTGTGTTCTTCGCAGACCCTACAGTTGGTACCTGAATTATTGATTAAGGTTAACAATATTTTGATTTCATAATTCATAATTGTCTGTGAACAGAGGGGTGGGCTCACAGAGAGACACTGGTTAGTATTGTGTGTCAAAAGACTCTCACACTAATCATCTCCAAACGTTTTCTTGGTTCCCACAAGCTCAACTGACTGCGCCGCGGCTCGCTGTGCGCAAGGGCGCGAAGGCCCGTCCAACGCTGCTTGCAGCTTTAATTAGGGCCTGAGCCCAAAGGGCGAAGACCCTATTGTTTTTCGTGTGTTTGTTTGTTTCTTATTATTATTATTATTAGGGCCTGAGCCCAAAGGGCGAAGACCCTCTTGTTTTTCGTGTGTTTGTTTCTTTCTTATTATTATTATTAGGGCCTGAGCCCAAAGGGCGAAGACCCTCTTGTTTTTCGTGCGTTTGTTTCTTTATTATTATTAGGGCCTGAGCCCAAAGGGCGAAGACCCTCTTGTTTTTCGTGCGTTTGTTTCTTTATTATTATTATTATTATTATTCTTTCTTTCTTGTTACGCGACTTTAACTCTAAATTTGACCCCCTAAACATGCTCAAAAACTCACCAAATTTGGCACGCACATCAGGAATGGTGAAAAATTTGATAAAATGTAAAAATTAAACCCCAAAGTGCCAAAATGTGCTCTCTAGCGCCACCTATGTATGTAAAACGGCCACCACGGCCCGTAGGAATGTCGTAGAGAGATCGAACCAAAACCCAATTATTCGTCTCATCAAGACCTACAAATCATACGCTGACACCCCTGACCTAAATCCAACAGGAAATCTGCAATGTCAATTTCAAAGTATGATTTTTTTGCCAATTTTGGACCTTGAATAAACGCTATCTCCTCCTAGGGCGTTAATGGTATCGGCTTCAAACTTTAATACATGACTTATCACACTGTGTTGAGCAAAAGTTATTAAAAACTTTGTAATAACTCGAACGGTTTAGATTTAGTAAGCCCTGAAAGTTGGAGTGCGACATTACACCTTACAATGTAAACCAATGGGGAGGCAAATTCTGGGCATGGACTTTGTGCCAAACTGGGGCATCTGGCGTCTAAACTATGAGTCCCACCACTTTCAAACCTGTATCAATGGATTCGCGACGAAAATTCCTACAAAAAAATGATATTTTTATGTAGGTTTTGGCCAAAGTTATGGGATTTATGAGGATTTTTCACAAGAAGATCACTTTGAAATCTTTCCTTCCAACTCTGAGGGAGAGGGAGAGAATGGGAGGGGGGGATGGGTAAAGTAAACATCTACTGCCTGTGACAGAAGCCCTTGGACTGCACTACACTCCACTTAGTTAATGCTTCTACATATCTGACAGCAGTGTTCAATCATTACTTCTTTTCAAGGAGCACATGTGCTCCTAAATGAAAGCAATTAGGAGCATACATATAACTTTAGGAGCACACTGAAAAATGTTCAAGTAACAGTTTCTTAAAGAAAACAATTCATTATAACATATTTACAATTGATCACATACATATTTAAACTGTGTGTGTGTGTGTGTGTGTGTGTGTGTGTGTGTAAATCACAATTTGCTGTTTTTAGGGGTGCTTGATTATGGCAAAAATTATAATCACGATCATTTTTGTTCAATATTGAGATCATGATTATTTAACATGATTACTTTGCGACTGTCATCTTCTCCAATTGCTGTTGTTCATACATGCACATATTTTTTCTAACTTGGCTGAAGGGACTATTACACATGTGATCATATATTGTACTAATGATCAAGAAAGACTATAGCTGATATGAGGGAAAAACTCAGGAAGAGGGTGGCAGTAATGCACCTAATATGCTGGTTGCCAACTGTGTTATAAACCGAAAAGTGGAGGGTAAAATATTTTTCCTCACAGAGTGGTACATCCTGTCAGCCGAGGGATTTCCTATCTGTGCAGCTGAACACGGTAGTTCTCTACGGACTGTTTTACCGTGATGCTCACGGTGTTTTTTCCGCAGGTTTCACTTCACTCAGCTGAAGTGAAATTTATCACATACATATTTAAACTCTGTGTGTGTGTGTGTGTGTGTGTGTGTGTGTGTGTGTGTGTGTGTAAATCACAATTTGCTGTTTTTAGGGGTGCTTGATTATGGCAAAAATTATAATCACAATCATTTTTGTTCAATATTGAGATCATGATTATTTAACATGATTACTTTTTGACTGTCATCTTCTCCAATTGCTGTTGTTCATACA
Source organism: Thunnus albacares (assembly GCF_914725855.1). Taxonomy (NCBI): domain Eukaryota; kingdom Metazoa; phylum Chordata; class Actinopteri; order Scombriformes; family Scombridae; genus Thunnus; species Thunnus albacares. Next base: position 20,234,323 of record NC_058128.1, on the reverse strand, counting down.
TGCACATATTTTTTCTAACTTGGCTGAGGAGACTATTACATATGTAATCATATATTGTAGTAATGATTAAGAAAAACTATAGCCTATATGAGGGAAAAACTCAGGAAGGCTGGAGTTCCGGAGCTCCGTATTAAAACTGTAATGGACCTGCCATGAGGGTGGAGCAAACTCCATTTCCAAGGATGCTTTGCGATTTTCACACTTCAGCAGGGAGCAGTCAACATCGGTCCCTCATTGGCGGAGACGCTCCTGCACAGCGGAGCGTCCTGAGGACGCAGCCATGACATCACCACCCCTTTATAAGCGAGCACGCCCAAACTACACGTCTTTCCCATGTCACTGAGCTAGGGGTAACTCCTGTTCCCCTGTGAGTTAGCTTGACTACCCCACGAACATGTTTTCCCCTCATCGGACGAGACGAGACTTTGCCCGTGTTCACCCGAACACATTCCTGGACCCGAGAGAGACCGCTGCTGCAACCAGCGTCCTCAAATTCCCCCGAGAAAGAGGAAATGAAGTTACTTCGGGATAACGTGGACCGGCTCTGCCCTGCGCGTCTTCGCCGAGTCATCTCTGCTGTTCTCTCCGCCACTCCACTCAGAGCCAGCTGCCGTGTTTTCGCCGACCTGTTTTACCTTGATGGTCACGGTGTTTTTTCCGCAGGTTTCACTTCACTCAGCTGGCCGACAGACCCGCTGATTCTCTCCGCTTTAACCTAAATAGCAATTCGGGACTCGGTGCTCCGTTTGGATCTAAACAGAGAGCCGGGGTTAGCTGAGAGGCTAGCAGAGGCTAACTGGTTGTGCTTCTTTCGGTCATGCTGCGGTTAACGCTCCGCTGCTGCCTGTTTGCTGCCTGTTAGTTGTGTTCACCACGCTTGACTATTTTGTGTTTGCCCCGCTCGGGACTACTGTGTTTTTGCTGCCGTGAGTGAGAAAGTAAACTGATTTGTCGATCTTAAACCAGACAACGTGCGTTACAGACTGCCGTCCGTACGTGCGCTCTCTGTGGAAAAAGAACCGCTTCTCTCTCTCTCACGATCGCTCTCCCTCCTCCCTCTCTTGTGACTAACACCATACTCACGCGCGCACAGATACACGCACCGACATCGTTTTGCACATCTGATGGTCAGATAACGTCGGACAAAAGTGTCCAACCTGCAAGTGTCCAACCCTGTGCAAAGCTGTTTGTGTTTTGTTTGGTAGAATTAGATTTTAGAATAGCTATTTATTGAATGAAGCATTTGTTCACTTTGTTAATTTTGCTAAGTTTCATAAACACTGTTATATCTTTAAAGAGAAGTTCTTTAGTCATTATTGGTAACATATTGTGAAAAGTGGCTGATTGAAGGAGTCAGAGCTCGAATTCAACCCTTCTTTGTTCACCCTTGAATGATTATCTCTCAGATATTAACATTCTAGGTGAACTCCCATTTATGAGACTACCTTGCTCGGTTATTGGCCCTGGTTTCGGGGTGGTGCTTCGTATCTGTTAGTTCATATTAATAATTCTGTTAATTGTTATAATTAATTATTATTGATAATTGATAATTATAGCAAATAATTAACTGTGTTCTTCGCAGATTCCTACAGTTGGTACCTGAATTACTGATTAAGGTTAACAATATTTTGATGTCATAATTCATAATTGTCTGTGAACAGAGGGGTGGGCTCACAGAGAGACACTGGTTAGTATTGTGTGTAAAAAGACTCTCACGCTGATCATATCCAAACGTTTTCTTGGTTCCCACAAGCTCAACTGACTGCGCCGCGGCCCGACGTGCGCAAGGGCGCGAAGGCCCGTCCAACGCTGCTTGCAGCTTTAATTATTATTATTCTTTCTTTCTTGTTACGCGACTTTAACTCTAAATTTGACCCCCTAAACATGCTCAAAAACTCACCAAATTTGGCACGCACATCAGGAATGGTGAAAAATTTGATAAAATGTAAAAATTAAACCCCAAAGTGCCAAAATGTGCTCTCTAGCGCCACCTATGTATCTAAAACGGCCACTACGGCCCGTAGGAATGTCGTAGAGAGATCGAACCAAAACCCAATTATTCGTCTCATCAAGACCTACAAATCATACGCTGACACCCCTGACCTAAATCTAACAGGAAATCTGCAATGTCAATTTCAAAGTATGATTTTTTTGCCAATTTTGGACGTTGAATAAACGCTATCTCCTCCTAGGGCGTTAATGGTATCGGCTTCAAACTTTAATACATGACTTATCACACTGTGTTGAGCAAAAGTTATTAAAAACTTTGTAATAACTCGAACGGTTTAGATTTAGTAAGCCCTGAAAGTTGGAGTGCGACATTACACCTTACAATGTAAACCAATGGGGAGGCAAATTCTGGGCATGGACTTTGTGCCAAACTGGGGCATCTGGCGTCTAAACTATAAGTCCCACCACTTTCAAACCTGTATCAATGGATTCGCGACGAAAATTCCTACAAAAAAATGATATTTTTATGTAGGATTTGGCCAAAGTTATGGGATTTATGAGGATTCTTCACAAGAAGATCACTTTGAAATCTGTCCTTCCAACTGTGAGGGAGAGAGAGAGAATGGGAGGGGGGGGATGGGTAAAGTAAACATCTACTGCCTGTGACAGAAGCCCTTGGACTGGCCACACTCCACTTACTTAGTGCTTTCACACATGTGACAGCAGTGTTCAATCCTTACTTCTTTTCAAGGAGCGCATGTGCTCCTAAATGAAAGAAATTAGGAGCATACATATAACATATAACTTTAGGAGCACACTGAAAAATGTTCAAGTAAGAGTTTCTTACAGAAAATAATTCATTTCATACATATTTACAATTGATCACATACATATTTAAACTCTGTGTGTGTGTGTGTGTGTGTGTGTATGTATGTAAATCACAATTTGCTGTTTTTAGGGGTGCTTGTTTATGGCAAAAATTATAATCACAATAATTTTTGTTCAATATTGAGATCATGATTATTTAACATGATTACTTTTTGCCTGTCATCTTCTCCAATTGCTGTTGTTCATACATGCACATATTTTTTCTAACTTGGCTGAGGAGACTATTACACATCTAATCATATATTGTAGTAATGATTAAGAAAAACTATAGCCTATATGAGGGAAAAACTCAGGAAGGCTGGAGCTCCGGAGCTCCGTATTAAAACTGTAATGGACCTGCCATGAGGGTGGAGCAAACTCCATTTCCAAGAATGCTTTGCGATTTTCACACCTCAGCAGGGAGCAGTCAATATCGGTCCCTCATTGGCGGAGACGCTCCTGCACAGCGGAGCGTCCTGAGGACGCAGCCATGACATCACCACCCCTTTATAAGCGAGCACGCCCGAAATATACGTCTTTCCCATGTCACTGAGCTAGGGGTAACTCCTGTTCCCCTGTGAGTTAGCTTGACTACCCCACGAACATGTTTTCCCCTCATCGAAGACTCCCCTCGTCGGACGAGACGAGACTTTGCCCGTGTTCACCCGAACACATTCCTGGACCCGAGAGAGACCGCTGCTGCAACCAGCGTCCTCAAATTCCCCCGAGAAAGAGGAAATGAAGTTACTTCGGGATAACGTGGACCGGCTCTGCCCCGCGCGTCTTCGCCGAGTCGTGTCTGCTGTTCTCTCCGCCACTCCACTCAGAGCCAGCTGCCGTGTTTTCGCCGACCTGTTTTACCTTGATGGTCACGGTGTTTTTTCCGCAGGTTTCACTTCACTCAGCTGGCCGACAGACCCGCTGATTCTCTCCGCTTTAACCTAAATAGCAATTCGGGACTCGGTGCTCCGTTTGGATCTAAACAGAGAGCCGGGGTTAGCTGAGAGGCTAGCAGAGGCGAACTGGTTGTGCTTCTTTCGGTCATGCTGCAGTTAACGCTCCGCTGCTGCCTGTTTGCTGCCTGTTAGTTGTGTTCACCACGCTAGACTATTTTGTGTTTGTCCCGCTCGGGACTACTGTGTTTGTGCTGCCGTGAGTGAGAAAGTAAACTGATTTGTCGATCTTAAACCAGACAACGTGCGTTTCAGACTGCCGTCCATACGTGCGCTCTCTGTGGAAAAAGAACCGCTTCTCTCTCTCTCACGATCGCTTTCCCTCCTTCCTCTCTTGCTATTAACACACACACACACACACACACACACATATATATACATACATACACGCATTCCCCTGCAAGTGTCCAACTCTGTGCAAAGCTGTTTGTGTTTTGTTTGGTAGAATTAGATTTTAGAATAGCTATTTATTGAGTGAAGCATTTGTTAACTTTGTTAATTTTGCTAAGTTTCATAAACACTGTTATATCTTTAAAGAGAAGTTCTTTAGTCATTATTGGTAACATATTGTGAAAAGTGGCTGATTGAAGGAGTCAGAGCTCGAATTCAACCCTTCTTTGTTCACCCTTGAATGATTATCTCTCAGATATTAACATTCTAGGAGAACTCCCATTTATGAGACTACCTTGCTCGGTTACTGGTCCCGGTTTCGGGGTGGTGCTTCGTTTCTGTTAGTTCATATTAATAATTCTGTTAATTGTTATAATTAATTATTATTGATAATTGATAATTATAGCAAATAATTAACTGTGTTCTTCGCAGATTCCTACAGTTGGTACCTGAATTACTGATTAAGGTTAACAATATTTTGATGTCATAATTCATAATTGTCTGCGAACAGAGGGGTGGGCTCACAGAGAGACACTGGTTAGTATTGTGTGTCAAAAGACTCTCACACTGATCATCTCCACACGTTTTCTTGGTTCCCACAAGCTCAACTGACTGCGCCGCGGCCCGACGTGCGCAAGGGCGCGAAGGCCCGTCCAACGCTGCTTGCAGCTTTAATTATTATTATTCTTTCTTGTTACGCCACTTTAACTCTAAATTTGACCCCCTAAACATGCTCAAAAACTCACCAAATTTGGCATGCACATCAGGAATGGTGAAAAATTTGATAAAATGTAAAAATTAAACCCCAAAGTGCCAAAATGTGCTCGAGAGCGCCACCTATGTATCTAAAACGGCCACCACGGCCCGTAGGAATGTCGTAGAGAGATGGAACCAAAACCCAATTATTCGTCTCATCAAGACCTACAAATCATACGCTGACACCCCTGACCTAAATCCAACAGGAAATCTGCAATGTCAATTTCAAAGTATGATTTTTTGCCAATTTTGGACCTTGAATAAACGCTATCTCCTCCTAGGGCGTTAATGGTATCGGCTTCAAACTTTAATACATGACTTATCACACTGTGTTGAGCAAAAGTTATTAAAAACTTTGTAATAACTCGAACGGTTTAGATTTAGTAAGCCCTGAAAGTTGGAGTGCGACATTACACCTTACAATGTAAACCAATGGGGAGGCAAATTCTGGGCATGGCCTTTGTGCCAAACTGGGGCATCTGGCGTCTAAACTATAAGTCCGACCACTTTCAAACCTGTATCAATGGATTCGCGACGAAAATTCCTACAAAAAAATGATATTTTTATGTAGGATTTGGCCAAAGTTATGGGATTTATGAGCATATTTCACAAGTAGAGTACACTAAAATCTTCTCTGCAGCTGTGAGGGAGAGAGAGAGAATGGGAGGGGGGGGATGGGTAAAGTAAACATCTACTGCCTGTGACAGAAGCCCTTGGACTGCAGCAGTGACAGCAGTGTTCAATCCTTACTTTTTTTCAAGGAGTACATGTGCTCCTAAACGACAGAAATTAGGAGCATACATATAACTTTAGGAGCACACTGGAAAATGTTCAAGTAAGAGTTTCTTACAGAAAACAATTCATTTCATACATATTTACAATTTATCACATAAATATTTAAACTCTGTGTGTGTGTGTGTATGTGTATGTAAATCACAATTTGCTGTTTTTAGGGGTGCTTGATTATGGCAAAAATTATAATCACAATCATTTTTGTTCAATATTGAGATCATGATTATTTAACATGATTACTTTTTGACTGTCATCTTCTCCAATTGCTGTTGTTCATACATGCACATATTTTTTCTAACTTGGCTGAGGAGACTATTACACATCTAATCATATATTGTAGTAATGATTAAGAAAAACTATAGCCTATATGAGGGAAAAACTCAGGAAGGCCGGAGTTCCGGAGCTCCGTATTAAAACTGTAATGGACCTGCCATGAGGGTGGAGCAAACTCCATTTCCAAGGATGCTTTGCGATTTTCACACTTCAGCAGGGAGCAGTCAACATCGATCCCTCATTGGCGGAGACGCTCCTGCACAGCGGAGCGTCCTGAGGACGCAGCCATGACATCACCACCCCTTTATAAGCGAGCACGCCCAAACTACACGTCTTTCCCATGTCACTGAGCTAGGGGTAACTTCTGTTCCCCTGTGAGTTAGCTTGACTACCCCACGAACATGTTTTCCCCTCATGGAAGACTCCCCTCGTCGGACGAGACGAGACTTTGCCCGTGTTCACCCGAACACATTCCTGGACCCGAGAGAGACCGCTGCTGCAACCAGCGTCCTCAAATTCCCCCGAGAAAGAGGAAATGAAGTTACTTCGGGATAACGTGGACCGGCTCTGCCCCGCGCGTCTTCGCCGAGTCGTGTCTGCTGTTCTCTCCGCCATTCCACTCAGAGCCAGCTGCCGTGTTTTCGCCGACCTGTTTTACCGTGATGGTCACGGTGTTTTTTCCGCAGGTTTCACTTCACTCAGCTGGCCGACAGACCCGCTGATTCTCTCCGCTTTAACCTAAATAGCAATTCGGGACTCGGTGCTCCGTTTGGATCTAAACAGAGAGCCGGGGTTAGCTGAGAGGCTAGCAGAGGCGAACTGGTTGTGCTTCTTTCGGTCATGCTGCAGTTAACGCTCCGCTGCTGCCTGTTTGCTGCCTGTTAGTTGTGTTCACCACGCTAGACTATTTTGTGTTTGTCCCGCTCGGGACTACTGTGTTTGTGCTGCCGTGAGTGAGAAAGTAAACTGATTTGTCGATCTTAAACCAGACAACGTGCGTTACAGACTGCCGTCCATACGTGCGCTCTCTGTGGAAAAAGAACCGCTTCTCTCTCTCTCACGATCGCTTTCCCTCCTTCCTCTCTTGCTATTAACACACACACACACACACACACATATATATATACATACATACATACACGCATTCCCCTGCAAGTGTCCAACTCTGTGCAAAGCTGTTTGTGTTTTGTTTGGTAGAATTAGATTTTAGAATAGCTATTTATTGAGTGAAGCATTTGTTAACTTTGTTAATTTTGCTAAGTTTCATAAACACTGTTATATCTTTAAAGAGAAGTTCTTTAGTCATTATTGGTAACATATTGTGAAAAGTGGCTGATTGAAGGAGTCAGAGCTCGAATTCAACCCTTCTTTGTTCACCCTTGAATGATTATCTCTCAGATATTAACATTCTAGGAGAACTCCCATTTATGAGACTACCTTGCTCGGTTACTGGTCCCGGTTTCGGGGTGGTGCTTCGTATCTGTTAGTTCATATTAATAATTCTGTTAATTGTTATAATTAATTATTATTGATAATTGATAATTATAGCAAATAATTAACTGTGTTCTTCGCAGACCCTACAGTTGGTACCTGAATTATTGATTAAGGTTAACAATATTTTGATTTCATAATTCATAATTGTCTGTGAACAGAGGGGTGGGCTCACAGAGAGACACTGGTTAGTATTGTGTGTCAAAAGACTCTCACACTAATCATCTCCAAACGTTTTCTTGGTTCCCACAAGCTCAACTGACTGCGCCGCGGCTCGCTGTGCGCAAGGGCGCGAAGGCCCGTCCAACGCTGCTTGCAGCTTTAATTAGGGCCTGAGCCCAAAGGGCGAAGACCCTATTGTTTTTCGTGTGTTTGTTTCTTTCTTCTTATTATTCTTTATTATTACGCCACTTTAAATCTAAATTTGACCCCCTAAACATGCTCAAAAACTCACCAAATTTGGCACGCACACCAGGTCTGGTGAAAAATTTGATAAAATGTAAAAATTAAACCCCAAAGTGCCAAAATGTGCTCTCTAGCGCCACCTATGTATCTAAAACGGCCACCACGGCCCGTAGGAATGTCGTAGAGAGATCGAACCAAAACTCAATTATTCGTCTCATCAAGACCTACAAATCATACGCTGACACCCCTGACCTAAATCCAACAGGAAATCCGCAATGTCCATTTCAAAGTATGATTTTTTGCCAATTTTGGACCTTGAATGAACGCTATCTCCTCCTAGGGCGTTAATGGTATCGGCTTCAAACTTGAATACATGACTTATCACACTGTGTTGAGCAAAAGTTATTAAAAACTTTGTAATAACTCGAACGGTTTAGATTTAGTAAGCCCTGAAAGTTGGAGTGCGACATTACACCTTACAATGTAAACCAATGGGGAGGCAAATTCTGGGCATGGACTTTGTGCCAAACTGGGGCATCTGGCGTCTAAACTATAAGTCCCACCACTTTCAAACCTGTATCAATGGATTCGCGACGAAAATTCCTACAAAAAAATGATATTTTTATGTAGGATTTGGCCAAAGTTATGGGATTTATGAGCATATTTCACAAGTAGAGTACACTTAAATCTTCTCTGCAGCTGTGAGGGAGAGAGAGAGAATGGGAGGGGGGGGATGGGTAAAGTAAACATCTACTGCCTGTGACAGAAGCCCTTGGACTGCAGCAGTGACAGCAGTGTTCAATCCTTACTTTTTTTCAAGGAGTACATGTGCTCCTAAATGACAGAAATTAGGAGCATACATATAACTTTAGGAGCATACTGAAAAATGTTCAAGTAAGAGTTTCTTAAAGAAAACAATTCATTACATACATATTTACAATTTATCACATACATATTTAAACTGTGTGTGTGTGTGTGTGTGTGTGTGTGTGTGTGTATGTAAATCACAATTTGCTGTTTTTAGGGGTGCTTGATTATGGCAAAAATTATAATCACAATCATTTTTGTTCAATATTGAGATCATGATTATTTAACATGATTACTTTTTGACTGTCATCTTCTCCAATTGCTGTTGTTCATACATGCACATACTTTTTCTAACTTGGCTGAGGAGACTATTACATATGTAATCATATATTGTAGTAATGATTAAGAAAAACTATAGCCTATATGAGGGAAAAACTCAGGAAGGCTGGAGTTCCGGAGCTCCGTATTAAAACTGTAATGGACCTGCCATGAGGGTGGAGCAAACTCCATTTCCAAGGATGCTTTGCGATTTTCACACTTCAGCAGGGAGCAGTCAACATCGGTCCCTCATTGGCGGAGACGCTCCTGCACAGCGGAGCGTCCTGAGGACGCAGCCATGACATCACCACCCCTTTATAAGCGAGCACGCCCAAACTACACGTCTTTCCCATGTCACTGAGCTAGGGGTAACTCCTGTTCCCCTGTGAGTTAGCTTGACTACCCCACGAACATGTTTTCCCCTCATCGAAGACTCCCCTCGTCGGACGAGACGAGACTTTGCCCGTGTTCACCCGAACACATTCCTGGACCCGAGAGAGACCGCTGCTGCAACCAGCGTCCTCAAATTCCCCCGAGAAAGAGGAAATGAAGTTACTTCGGGATAACGTGGACCGGCTCTGCCCTGCGCGTCTTCGCCGAGTTGTCTCTGCTGTTCTCTCCGCCATTCCACTCAGAGCCAGCTGCCGTGTTTTCGACGACGTGCGAGAACGGCACCGTCTGCCTCCGAGCCAAGAACAAAGATGGACATTAAGACGGACTACACACACACAACCTGCGCACTTTCTGAAGCGACCAAGTAAGAGGCATAAGTCTGGGCATAGGCAGTGTTAGTTGTGTGTTCTTTTCAGCATCAGTTGCTGTTGTTTAGCATTTAGCCTTTTTAGCTTTATTGCTGTTGTTCTTGTTGTGTGAGTTGACGGACCGCCGAGTCCATTTTTCTCTGCTTTACTCTGAGGAGTATTTTAAGTTTGCTGCCTGTTAGTTGTGTTCACCACGCTAGACTATTTTGTGTTTTTCCCGGTCGGGACAACTGCTACTTTTGTGCCACCGTGAGATCAGAAACCAGACAACGTACGTTACAGACTGCCGTCCGTACGTGCGCTCTCTGTGGTCAAAAGAGCCGCTTCTCTCCCTCTCACGATCGCTTTCCCTCCTTCCTCTCTTGCTACTAACACACACACACACACACACACACACACACACACACACACACGCATTCCCCTGCAAGTGTCCAACTCTGTGCAAAGCTGTTTGTGTTTTGTTTGGTAGAATTAGATTTTAGAATAGCTGTTTATTGAATGAAGTATTTGTTAACTTTGTTAATTTTGCTAAGTTTAATAAACAATGTTATATCTTTAAAGAGAAGTGCTTTTGTCATTATTGTGTGTAACATATTGTGAGAAGTGGCTGATTAAAGGAGTCAGAGCTTGAATTCAACCCTTCTTTGTTCACTCTTGAATGTTGATATCTCGCAGATATTAACATTCTAGGTGAACTCCCATTTATGAGATTACCTTGTTCGGTTATTGGTCCTGGTTTCCGGGTGGTGCTTCGTATCTGTTAGTTCATATTAATAATTCTATTAGTTATTATAATTAGTTAATTATCTTAGATAATTGATAATTATGGCAAATAATCAACTGTGTTCCTCACAGATCCGACAGTGGGTGCCTGAATTATTGATTAAGGTTAACAATATTTTGATTTCATAATTCATAATTGTCTGTGATAAACAGAGGGGTGGGCTCACAGAGAGACACTGGTTAGTATTGTGTGTAAAAAGACTCTCACACTGATCATCTCCAAACGTTTTCTTGGTTCCCACAAGCTCAACTGACTGCGCCGCGGCCCGACGTGCGCAAGGGCGCGAAGGCCCGTTCAACGCTGCTTGCAGCTTTAATTATTATTATTCTTTCTTGTTACGCCACTTTAACTCTAAATTTGACCTCCTAAACATGCTCAAAAACTCACCAAATTTGGCACGCACATCAGGAATGGTGAAAAATTTGATAAAATGTAAAAATTAAACCCCAAAGTGCCAAAATGTGCTCTCTAGCGCCACCTATGTATCTAAAACGGCCGCCACGGCCCGTAGGAATGTCGTAGAGAGATCGAACCAAAACCCAATTATTCGTCTCATCAAGACCTACAAATCATACGCTGACACCCCTGACCTAAATCCAACAGGAAATCTGCAATGTCCATTTCAAAGTATGATTTTTTGCCAATTTTGGACCTTGAATAAACGCTATCTCCTCCTAGGGCGTTAATGGTATCGGCTTCAAACTTGAATACATGACTTATCACACTGTGTTGAGCAAAAGTTATTAAAAACTTTGTAATAACTCGAACGGTTTAGATTTAGTAAGCCCTGAAAGTTGGAGTGCGACATTACACCTTACAATGTAAACCAATGGGGAGGCAAATTCTGGGCATGGCCTTTGTGCCAAACTGGGGCATCTGGCGTCTAAACTATAAGTCCGACCACTTTCAAACCTGTATCAATGGATTCGCGACGAAAATTCCTACAAAAAAATGATATTTTTATGTAGGATTTGGCCAAAGTTATGGGATTTATGAGCATATTTCACAAGTAGAGTACACTAAAATCTTCTCTGCAGCTGTGAGGGAGAGAGAGAGAATGGGAGGGGGGGGATGGGTAAAGTAAACATCTACTGCCTGTGACAGAAGCCCTTGGACTGCAGCAGTGACAGCAGTGTTCAATCATTACTTCTTTTCAAGGAGTACATGTGCTCCTAAATGACAGACATTAGGAGCATACATATAACTTTAGGAGCACACTGAAAAATGTTCAAGTAAGAGTTTCTTAAAGAAAACAATTCATTACATACATATTTACAATTGATCACATACATATTTAAACTCTGTGTGTGTGTGTGTGTGTGTGTGTGTGTGTGTGTGTGTATGTAAATCACAATTTGCTATTTTTAGGGGTGCTTGATTATGGCAAAAAATATAATCACGATCATTTTTTTTCAATATTGAGATCATGATTATTTAACATGATTACTTTTTGACTGTCATCTTCTCCAATTGCTGTTGTTCATACATGCACATATTTTTTCTAACTTGGCTGAGGAGACTATTACATATGTAATCATATATTGTAGTAATGATTAAGAAAAACTATAGCTTATATGAGTGAAAAACTCAGGAAGAAGGCTGGAGTTCCGGAGCTCCGTATTAAAACTGTAATGGACCTGCCATGAGGGTGGAGCAAACTCCATTTCCAAGGATGCTTTGCGATTTTCACACTTCAGCAGGGAGCAGTCAACATCGGTCCCTCATTGGCGGAGACGCTCCTGCACAGCGGAGCGTCCTGAGGACGCAGCCATGACATCACCACCCCTTTATAAGCGAGCACGCCCAAACTACACGTCTTTTCCATGTCACTGAGCTAGGGGTAACTCCTGTTCCCCTGTGAGTTAGCTCGACTACCCCACGAACATGTTTTCCCCTCATCGAAGACTCCCCTCGTCGGACGAGACGAGACTTTGCCCGTGTTCACCCGAACACATTCCTGGAGCCGAGAGAGACCGCTGCTGCAACCAGCGTCCTCAAATTCCCCCGAGAAAGAGGAAATGAAGTTACTTCGGGATAACGTGGACCGGCTCTGCCCCGCGCGTCTTCGCCGAGTCGTGTCTGCTGTTCTCTCCGCCACTCCACTCAGAGCCAGCTGCCGTGTTTTCGCCGACCTGTTTTACCGTGATGGTCACGGTGTTTTTTCCGCAGGTTTCACTTCACTCAGCTGGCCGACAGACCCGCTGATTATCTCCGCTTTAACCTAAATAGCAATTCGGGACTCGGTGCTCCGTTTGGATCTAAACAGAGAGCCGGGGTTAGCTGAGAGGCTAGCAGAGGCTAACTGGTTGTGCTTCTTTCGGTCATGCTGCAGTTAACGCTCCGCTGCTGCCTGTTTGCTGCCTGTTAGTTGTGTTCACCACGCTAGACTATTTTGTGTTTGTCCCGCTCGGGACTACTGTGTTTGTGCTGCCGTGAGTGAGAAAGTAAACTGATTTGTCGATCTTAAACCAGACAACGTGCGTTTCAGACTGCCGTCCATACGTGCGCTCTCTGTGGAAAAAGAACCGCTTCTCTCTCTCTCACGATCGCTTTCCCTCCTTCCTCTCTTGCTATTAACACACACACACACACACACACACACACACACACACACATATATATACATACATACATACACGCATTACCCTGCAAGTGTCCAACTCTGTGCAAAGCTGTTTGTGTTTTGTTTGGTAGAATTAGATTTTAGAATAGCTATTTATTGAGAGAAGCATTTGTTAACTTTGTTAATTTTGCTAAGTTTCATAAACACTGTTATATCTTTAAAGAGAAGTTCTTTAGTCATTATTGGTAACATATTGTGAAAAGTGGCTGATTGAAGGAGTCAGAGCTCGAATTCAACCCTTCTTTGTTCACCCTTGAATGATTATCTCTCAGATATTAACATTCTAGGAGAACTCCCATTTATGAGACTACCTTGCTCGGTTACTGGTCCCGGTTTCGGGGTGGTGCTTCGTATCTGTTAGTTCATATTAATAATTCTGTTAATTGTTATAATTAATTATTATTGATAATTGATAATTATAGCAAATAATTAACTGTGTTCTTCGCAGACCCTACAGTTGGTACCTGAATTATTGATTAAGGTTAACAATATTTTGATTTCATAATTCATAATTGTCTGTGAACAGAGGGGTGGGCTCACAGAGAGACACTGGTTAGTATTGTGTGTCAAAAGACTCTCACACTGATCATCTCCACACGTTTTCTTGGTTCCCACAAGCTCAACTGACTGCGCCGCGGCTCGCTGTGCGCAAGGGCGCGAAGGCCCGTCCAACGCTGCTTGCAGCTTTAATTATTCTTTATTATTACGCCACTTTAACTCTAAATTTGACCCCCTAAACATGCTCAAAAACTCACCAAATTTGGCACGCACATCAGGAATGGTGAAAAATTTGATAAAATGTAAAAATTAAACCCCAAAGTGCCAAAATGTGCTCTCTAGCGCCACCTATGTATCTGAAACGGCCGCCACGGCCCGTAGGAATGTCGTAGAGAGATCGAACCAAAACCCAATTATTCGTCTCATCAAGACCTACAAATCATACGCTGACACCCCTGACCTAAATCCAACAGGAAATCCGCAATGTCCATTTCAAAGTACGATTTTTTGCCAATTTTGGACCTTGAATAAACGCTATCTCCTCCTAGGGCGTTAATGGTATCGGCTTCAAACTTGAATACATGACTTATCACACTGTGTTGAGCAAAAGTTATTAAAAACTTTGTAATAACTCGAACGGTTTAGATTTAGTAAGCCCTGAAAGTTGGAGTGCGACATTACACCTTACAATGTAAACCAATGGGGAGGCAAATTCTGGGCATGGACTTTGTGCCAAACTGGGGCATCTGGCGTCTAAACTATAAGTCCGACCACTTTCAAACCTGTATCAATGGATTCGCGACGAAAATTCCTACAAAAAAATGATATTTTTATGTAGGATTTGGCCAAAGTTATGGGATTTATGAGCATATTTCACAAGTAGAGTACACTAAAATCTTCTCTGCAGCTGTGAGGGAGAGAGAGAGAATGGGAGGGGGGGGATGGGTAAAGTAAACATCTACTGCCTGTGACAGAAGCCCTTGGACTGCAGCAGTGACAGCAGTGTTCAATCCTTACTTTTTTTCAAGGAGTACATGTGCTCCTAAATGACAGAAATTAGGAGCATACATATAACTTTAGGAGCACACTGAAAAATGTTCAAGTAAGAGTTTCTTAAAGAAAACAATTCATTACATACATATTTACAATTTATCACATACATATTTAAACTGTGTGTGTGTGTGTGTGTGTGTATGTGTATGTAAATCACAATTTGCTGTTTTTAGGGGTGCTTGATTATGGCAAAAATTATAATCACAATCATTTTTGTTCAATATTGAGATCATGATTATTTAACATGATTACTTTTTGACTGTCATCTTCTCCAATTGCTGTTGTTCATACATGCACATACTTTTTCTAACTTGGCTGAGGAGACTATTACATATGTAATCATATATTGTAGTAATGATTAAGAAAAACTATAGCCTATATGAGGGAAAAACTCAGGAAGGCTGGAGTTCCGGAGCTCCGTATTAAAACTGTAATGGACCTGCCATGAGGGTGGAGCAAACTCCATTTCCAAGGATGCTTTGCGATTTTCACACTTCAGCAGGGAGCAGTCAACATCGGTCCCTCATTGGCGGAGACGCTCCTGCACAGCGGAGCGTCCTGAGGACGCAGCCATGACATCACCACCCCTTTATAAGCGAGCACGCCCAAACTACACGTCTTTCCCATGTCACTGAGCTAGGGGTAACTCCTGTTCCCCTGTGAGTTAGCTTGACTACCCCACGAACATGTTTTCCCCTCATCGAAGACTCCCCTCGTCGGACGAGACGAGACTTTGCCCGTGTTCACCCGAACACATTCCTGGACCCGAGAGAGACCGCTGCTGCAACCAGCGTCCTCAAATTCCCCCGAGAAAGAGGAAATGAAGTTACTTCGGGATAACGTGGACCGGCTCTGCCCTGCGCGTCTTCGCCGAGTTGTCTCTGCTGTTCTCTCCGCCATTCCACTCAGAGCCAGCTGCCGTGTTTTCGACGACGTGCGAGAACGGCACCGTCTGCCTCCGAGCCAAGAACAAAGATGGACATTAAGACGGACTACACACACACACACAACCTGCGCACTTTCTGAAGCGACCAAGTAAGAGGCATAAGTCTGGGCATAGGCAGTGTTAGTTGTGTGTTCTTTTCAGCATCAGTTGCTGTTGTTTAGCATTTAGCCTTTTTAGCTTTATTGCTGTTGTTCTTGTTGTGTGAGTTGACGGACCGCCGAGTCCATTTTTCTCTGCTTTACTCTGAGGAGTATTTTAAGTTTGCTGCCTGTTAGTTGTGTTCACCACGCTAGACTATTTTGTGTTTTTCCCGGTCGGGACAACTGCTACTTTTGTGCCACCGTGAGATCAGAAACCAGACAACGTACGTTACAGACTGCCGTCCGTACGTGCGCTCTCTGTGGTCAAAAGAGCCGCTTCTCTCCCTCTCACGATCGCTTTCCCTCCTTCCTCTCTTGCTACTAACACACACACACACACACACACACACACACACACACACACGCATTCCCCTGCAAGTGTCCAACTCTGTGCAAAGCTGTTTGTGTTTTGTTTGGTAGAATTAGATTTTAGAATAGCTGTTTATTGAATGAAGTATTTGTTAACTTTGTTAATTTTGCTAAGTTTAATAAACAATGTTATATCTTTAAAGAGAAGTTCTTTTGTCATTATTGTGTGTAACATATTGTGAGAAGTGGCTGATTAAAAGAGTCAGAGCTTGAATTCAACCCTTCTTTGTTCACCCTTGAATGTTGATATCTCGCAGATATTAGCATTCTAGGTGAAATCCCATTTATGAGATTACCTTGTTCGGTTATTGGTCCTGGTTTCCGGGTGGTGCTCCGTGCTTGTTAGTTCATATTAATAATTCTATTAATTATTATAATTAGTTAATTATCTTAGATAATTGATAATTATGGCAAATAAACAACTGTGTTCCTCATACATGCTACAGTTGGTGCCTGAATTATTGATTAAGGTTAACAATATTTTAATTTCATAAGCCATAATTATCTGTGATAAACAGAGGCGTGCGCTCACGGAGAGGAAGTAGTTAGTATTGTGTGTCAAAAGACTCTCACACTGATCATCTCCAAACGTTTTCTTGGTTCCCACAAGCTCAACTGACTGCGCCGCGGCCCGACGTGCGCAAGGGCGCGAAGGCCCGTCCAACGCTGCTTGCAGCTTTAATTAGGGCCTGAGCCCAAAGGGCGAAGACCCTCTTGTTTTTCGTGTGTTTGTTTCTTTCTTATTATTATTATTATTAGGGCCTGAGCCCAAAGGGCGAAGACCCTCTTGTTTTTCGTGTATTTGTTTCTTTCTTATTATTATTATTATTATTATTATTATTCTTTATTATTACGCCACTTTAACTCTAAATTTGACCCCCTAAACATGCTCAAAAACTCACCAAATTTGGCACGCACATCAGGAATGGTGAAAAATTTGATAAAATGTAAAAGTTAAACCCCAAAGTGCCAAAATGTGCTCTCTAGCGCCACCTATGTATCTAAAACGGCCGCCACGGCCCGTAGGAATGTCGTAGAGAGATCGAACCAAAACCCAATTATTCGTCTCATCAAGACCTACAAATCATACGCTGACACCCCTGACCTAAATCCAACAGGAAATCCGCAATGTCCATTTCAAAGTATGATTTTTTGCCAATTTTGGACCTTGAATAAACGCTATCTCCTCCTAGAGCGTTAATGGTATCGGCTTCAAACTTTAATACATGACTTATCACACTGTGTTGAGCAAAAGTTATTAAAAACTTTGTAATAACTCGAACGGTTTAGATTTAGTAAGCCCTGAAAGTTGGAGTGCGACATTACACCTTACAATGTAAACCAATGGGGAGGCAAATTCTGGGCATGGACTTTGTGCCAAACTGGGGCATCTGGCGTCTAAACTATAAGTCCCACCACTTTCAAACCTGTATCAATGGATTCGCGACGAAAATTCCTACAAAAAAATGATAATTTTATGTAGGATTTGGCCAAATTTATGGGATTTATGAGGATTTTTCACAAGAAGATCACTTTAAAATCTTTCCTTCCAACTGTGAGGGAGAGAGAGAGAATGGGAGGGGGGGATGGGTAAAGTAAACATCTACTGCCTGTGACAGAAGCCCTTGGACTGGCCACACTCCACTTACTTAGTGCTTTCACACATGTGACAGCAGTGTTCAATCCTTACTTCTTTTCAAGGAGCGCATGTGCTCCTAAATGAAAGAAATTAGGAGCATACATATAACTTTAGGAGCACACTGAAAAATGTTCAAGTAAGAGTATCTTACAGAAAACAATTCATTTCATACATATTTACAATTTATCACATACATATTTAAACTCTGTGTGTGTGTGTGTGTGTACGTGTGTGTGTATGTAAATCACAATTTGCTGTTTTTAGGGGTGCTTGATTATGGCAAAAAATATAATCACAATCATTTTTGTTCAATATTGAGATCATGATTATTTAACATGATTACTTTTTGACTGTCATCTTCTCCAATTGCTTTTGTTCATACATGCACATATTTTTTCTAACTTGGCTGAGGAGACTATTACATATGTAATCATATATTGTAGTAATGATTAAGAAAAACTATAGCCTATATGAGGGAAAAACTCAGGAAGGCCGGAGTTCCGGAGCTCCGTATTAAAACTGTAATGGACCTGCCATGAGGGTGGAGCAAACTCCATTTCCATGGATGCTTTGCGATTTTCACACCTCAGCAGGGAGCAGTCAACATCGGTCCCTCATTGGCGGAGACGCTCCTGCACAGCGGAGCGTCCTGAGGACGCAGCCATGACCTCACCACCCCTTTATAAGCGAGCACGCCCAAGCTACACGTCTTTCCCATGTCACTGAGCTAGGGGTAACTCCTGTTCCCCTGTGAGTTAGCTTGACTACCCCACGAACATGTTTTCCCCTCATCGAAGACTCCCCTCGTCGGACGAGACGAGACTTTGCCCGTGTTCACCCGAACACATTCCTGGACCCGAGAGAGACCGCTGCTGCAACCAGCGTCCTCAAATTCCCCCGAGAAAGAGGAAATGAAGTTACTTCGGGATAACGTGGACCGGCTCTGCCCTGCGCGTCTTCGCCGAGTCATCTCTGCTGTTCTCTCCGCCACTCCACTCAGAGCCAGCTGCCGTGTTTTCGCCGACCTGTTTTACCGTGATGCTCACGGTGTTTTTTCCGCAGGTTTCACTTCACTCAGCTGGCCGACAGACCCGCTGATTCTCTCCGCTTTAACCTAAATAGCAATTCGGGACTCGGTGCTCCGTTTGGATCTAAACAGAGAGCCGGGGTTAGCTGAGAGGCTAGCAGAGGCTAACTGGTTGTGCTTCTTTCGGTCATGCTGCAGTTAACGCTCCGCTGCTGCCTGTTTGCTGCCTGTTAGTTGTGTTCACCACGCTAGACTATTTTGTGTTTGTCCCGCTCGGGACTACTGTGTTTGTGCTGCCGTGAGTGAGAAAGTAAACTGATTTGTCGATCTTAAACCAGACAACGTGCGTTACAGACTGCCGTCCATACGTGCGCTCTCTGTGGAAAAAGAACCGCTTCTCTCTCTCTCACGATCGCTTTCCCTCCTTCCTCTCTTGCTATTAACACACACACACACACACACACATATATATACATACATACATACACGCATTCCCCTGCCAGTGTCCAACTCTGTGCAAAGCTGTTTGTGTTTTGTTTGGTAGAATTAGATTTTAGAATAGCTATTTATTGAGTGAAGCATTTGTTAACTTTGTTAATTTTGCTAAGTTTCATAAACACTGTTATATCTTTAAAGAGAAGTTCTTTAGTCATTATTGGTAACATATTGTGAAAAGTGGCTGATTGAAGGAGTCAGAGCTCGAATTCAACCCTTCTTTGTTCACCCTTGAATGATTATCTCTCAGATATGAACATTCTAGGAGAACTCCCATTTATGAGACTACCTTGCTCGGTTACTGGTCCCGGTTTCGGGGTGGTGCTTCGTATCTGTTAGTTCATATTAATAATTCTGTTAATTGTTATAATTAATTATTATTGATAATTGATAATTATAGCAAATAATTAACTGTGTTCTTCGCAGACCCTACAGTTGGTACCTGAATTATTGATTAAGGTTAACAATATTTTGATGTCATAATTCATAATTGTCTGTGAACAGAGGGGTGGGCTCACAGAGAGACACTGGTTAGTATTGTGTGTCAAAAGACTCTCACACTAATCATCTCCAAACGTTTTCTTGGTTCCCACAAGCTCAACTGACTGCGCCGCGGCTCGCTGTGCGCAAGGGCGCGAAGGCCCGTCCAACGCTGCTTGCAGCTTTAATTATTATTATTCTTTATTATTACGCCACTTTAACTCTAAATTTGACCCCCTAAACATGCTCAAAAACTCACCAAATTTGGCATGCACATCAGGAATGGTGAAAAATTTGATAAAATGTAAAAATTAAACCCCAAAGTGCCAAAATGTGCTCGAGAGCGCCACCTATGTATCTAAAACGGCCACCACGGCCCGTAGGAATGTCGTAGAGAGATCGAACCAAAACCCAATTATTCGTCTCATCAAGACCTACAAATCATACGCTGACACCCCTGACCTAAATCCAACAGGAAATCTGCAATGTCCATTTCAAAGTATGATTTTTTGCCAATTTTGGACCTTGAATAAACGCTATCTCCTCCTAGGGCGTTAATGGTATCGGCTTCAAACTTGAATACATGACTTATCACACTGTGTTGAGCAAAAGTTATTAAAAACTTTGTAATAACTCGAACGGTTTAGATTTAGTAAGCCCTGAAAGTTGGAGTGCGACATTACACCTTACAATGTAAACCAATGGGGAGGCAAATTCTGGGCATGGCCTTTGTGCCAAACTGGGGCATCTGGCGTCTAAACTATAAGTCCGACCACTTTCAAACCTGTATCAATGGATTCGCGACGAAAATTCCTACAAAAAAATGATATTTTTATGTAGGATTTGGCCAAAGTTATGGGATTTATGAGCATATTTCACAAGTAGAGTACACTAAAATCTTCTCTGCAGCTGTGAGGGAGAGAGAGAGAATGGGAGGGGGGGGATGGGTAAAGTAAACATCTACTGCCTGTGACAGAAGCCCTTGGACTGCAGCAGTGACAGCAGTGTTCAATCCTTACTTTTTTTCAAGGAGTACATGTGCTCCTAAACGACAGAAATTAGGAGCATACATATAACTTTAGGAGCACACTGGAAAATGTTCAAGTAAGAGTTTCTTACAGAAAACAATTCATTTCATACATATTTACTATTTATCACATAAATATTTAAACTCTGTGTGTGTGTGTGTGTGTGTATGTAAATCACAATTTGCTGTTTTTAGGGGTGCTTGATTATGGCAAAAATTATAATCACAATCATTTTTGTTCAATATTGAGATCATGATTATTTAACATGATTACTTTTTGACTGTCATCTTCTCCAATTGCTGTTGTTCATACATGCACATATTTTTTCTAACTTGGCTGAGGAGACTATTACATATGTAATCATATATTGTAGTAATGATTAAGAAAAACTATAGCCTATATGAGGGAAAAACTCAGGAAGGCCGGAGTTCCGGAGCTCCGTATTAAAACTGTAATGGACCTGCCATGAGGGTGGAGCAAACTCCATTTCCAAGGATGCTTTGCGATTTTCACACTTCAGCAGGGAGCAGGCAACATCGGTCCCTCATTGGCGGAGACGCTCCTGCACAGCGGAGCGTCCTGAGGACGCAGCCATGACATCACCACCCCTTTATAAGCGAGCACGCCCAAACTACACGTCTTTCCCATGTCACTGAGCTAGGGGTAACTCCTGTTCCCCTGTGAGTTAGCTTGACTACCCCACGAACATGTTTTCCCCTCATCGAAGACTCCCCTCGTCGGACGAGACGAGACTTTGCCCGTGTTCACCCGAACACATTCCTGGACCCGAGACAGACCGCTGCTGCAACCAGCGTCCTCAAATTCCCCCGAGAAAGAGGAAATGAAGTTACTTCGGGATAACGTGGACCGGCCCTGCCCTGCGCGTCTTCGCCGAGTCATCTCTGCTGTTCTCTCCGCCACTCCACTCAGAGCCAGCTGCCGTGTTTTCGCCGACCTGTTTTACCTTGATGGTCACGGTGTTTTTTCCGCAGGTTTCACTTCACTCAGCTGGCCGACAGACCCGCTGATTCTCTCCGCTTTAACCTAAATAGCAATTCGGGACTCGGTGCTCCGTTTGGATCTAAACAGAGAGCCGGGGTTAGCTGAGAGGCTAGCAGAGGCGAACTGGTTGTGCTTCTTTCGGTCATGCTGCAGTTAACGCTCCGCTGCTGCCTGTTTGCTGCCTGTTAGTTGTGTTCACCACGCTAGACTATTTTGTGTTTGTCCCGCTCGGGACTACTGTGTTTGTGCTGCCGTGAGTGAGAAAGTAAACTGATTTGTCGATCTTAAACCAGACAACGTGCGTTTCAGACTGCCGTCCATACGTGCGCTCTCTGTGGAAAAAGAACCGCTTCTCTCTCTCATACGATCGCTTTCCCTCCTTCCTCTCTTGCTATTAACACACACACACACACACACACACATATATATACATACATACACGCATTCCCCTGCAAGTGTCCAACTCTGTGCAAAGCTGTTTGTGTTTTGTTTGGTAGAATTAGATTTTAGAATAGCTATTTATTGAGTGAAGCATTTGTTAACTTTGTTAATTTTGCTAAGTTTCATAAACACTGTTATATCTTTAAAGAGAAGTTCTTTAGTCATTATTGGTAACATATTGTGAAAAGTGGCTGATTGAAGGAGTCAGAGCTCGAATTCAACCCTTCTTTGTTCACCCTTGAATGATTATCTCTCAGATATTAACATTCTAGGAGAACTCCCATTTATGAGACTACCTTGCTCGGTTACTGGTCCCGGTTTCGGGGTGGTGCTTCGTTTCTGTTAGTTCATATTAATAATTCTGTTAATTGTTATAATTAATTATTATTGATAATTGCTAATTATAGCAAATAATTAACTGTGTTCTTCGCAGATTCCTACAGTTGGTACCTGAATTACTGATTAAGGTTAACAATATTTTGATGTCATAATTCATAATTGTCTGCGAACAGAGGGGTGGGCTCACAGAGAGACACTGCTTAGTATTGTGTGTCAAAAGACTCTCACACTGATCATCTCCAAACGTTTTCTTGGTTCCCACAAGCTCAACTGACTGCGCCGCGGCCCGACGTGCGCAAGGGCGCGAAGGCCCGTCCAACGCTGCTTGCAGCTTTAATTATTATTATTAGGGCCTGAGCCCAAAGGGCGAAGACCCTATTGTTTTTCGTGCGTTTGTTTGTTTATTATTATTCTTTCTTTCTTGTTACGCGACTTTAACTCTAAATTTGACCCCCTAAACATGCTCAAAAACTCACCAAATTTGGCACGCACATCAGGAATGGTGAAAAATTTGATAAAATGTAAAAATTAAACCCCAAAGTGCCAAAATGTGCTCTCTAGCGCCACCTATGTATCTAAAACGGCCACCACGGCCCGTAGGAATGTCGTAGAGAGATGGAACCAAAACCCAATTATTCGTCTCATCAAGACCTACAAATCATACGCTGACACCCCTGACCTAAATCCAACAGGAAATCTGCAATGTCCATTTCAAAGTATGATTTTTTGCCAATTTTGGACCTTGAATAAACGCTATCTCCTCCTAGGGCGTTAATGGTATCGGCTTCAAACTTGAATACATGACTTATCACACTGTGTAGAGCAAAAGTTATTAAAAACTTTGTAATAACTCGAACGGTTTAGATTTAGTAAGCCCTGAAAGTTGGAGTGCGACATTACACCTTACAATGTAAACCAATGGGGAGGCAAATTCTGGGCATGGACTTTGTGCCAAACTGGGGCATCTGGCGTCTAAACTATGAGTCCCACCACTTTCAAACCTGTATCAATGGATTCGCGACAAAAATTCCTACAAAAAAATGATATTTTTATGTAGGATTTGGCCAAAGTTATGGGATTTATGAGGATTTTCCACAAGAAGATCACTTTGAAATCTTTCCTTCCAACTGTGAGGGAGAGAGAGAGAATGGGAGGGGGGGGATGGGTAAAGTAAACATCTACTGCCTGTGACAGAAGCCCTTGGACTGCAGCAGTGACAGCAGTGTGCAATCCTTACTTTTTTTCAAGGAGTACATGTGCTCCTAAATGACAGAAATTAGGAGCATACATATAACTTTAGGAGCACACTGAAAAATGTTCAAGTAAGAGTTTCTTAAAGAAAACAATTCATTACATACATATTTACAATTTATCACATACATATTTAAACTCTCTCTCTGTGTGTGTATGTGTGTGTGTGTGTGTGTGTGTGTATGTAAATCACAATTTGCTGTTTTTAGGGGTGCTTGATTATGGCAAAAATTATAATCACAATCATTTTTGTTCAATATTGAGATCATGATTATTTAACATGATTACTTTTTGACTGTCATCTTCTCCAATTGCTGTTGTTCATACATGCACATATTTTTTCTAACTTGGCTGAGGAGACTATTACATATGTAATCATATATTGTAGTAATGATTAAGAAAAACTATAGCCTATATGAGGGAAAAACTCAGGAAGGCTGGAGTTCCGGAGCTCCGTATTAAAACTGTAATGGACCTGCCATGAGGGTGGAGCAAACTCCATTTCCAAGGATGCTTTGCGATTTTCACACTTCAGCAGGGAGCAGTCAACATCGGTCCCTCATTGGCGGAGACGCTCCTGCACAGCGGAGCGTCCTGAGGACGCAGCCATGACATCACCACCCCTTTATAAGCGAGCACGCCCGAAATATACGTCTTTCCCATGTCACTGAGCTAGGGGTAACTCCTGTTCCCCTGTGAGTTAGCTTGACTACCCCACGAACATGTTTTCCCCTCATCGAAGACTCCCCTCGTCGGACGAGACGAGACTTTGCCCGTGTTCACCCGAACACATTCCTAGACCCGAGAGAGACCGCTGCTGCAACCAGCGTCCTCAAATTCCCCCGAGAAAGAGGAAATGAAGTTACTTCGGGATAACGTGGACCGGCTCTGCCCTGCGCGTCTTCGCCGAGTCATCTCTGCTGTTCTCTCCGCCATTCCACTCAGAGCCAGCTGCCGTGTTTTCGCCGACCTGTTTTACCTTGATGGTCACGGTGTTTTTTCCGCAGGTTTCACTTCACTCAGCTGGCCGACAGACCCGCTGATTCTCTCCGCTTTAACCTAAATAGCAATTCGGGACTCGGTGCTCCGTTTGGATCTAAACAGAGAGCCAGGGTTAGCTGAGAGGCTAGCAGAGGCTAACTGGTTGTGCTTCTTTCGGTCATGCTGCAGTTAACGCTCCGCTGCTGCCTGTTTGCTGCCTGTTAGTTGTGTTCACCACGCTTGACTATTTTGTGTTTGTCCCGCTCGGGACTACTGTGTTTGTGCTGCCGTGAGTGAGAAAGTAAACTGATTTGTCGATCTTAAACCAGACAACGTGCGTTACAGACTGCCGTCCATACGTGCGCTCTCTGTGGAAAAAGAACCGCTTCTCTCTCTCTCACGATCGCTTTCCCTCCTTCCTCTCTTGCTATTAACACACACACACACACACATATATATATATACATACATACATACACGCATTCCCCTGCAAGTGTCCAACTCTGTGCAAAGCTGTTTGTGTTTTGTTTGGTAGAATTAGATTTTAGAATAGCTATTTATTGAGTGAAGCATTTGTTAACTTTGTTAATTTTGCTAAGTTTCATAAACACTGTTATATCTTTAAAGAGAAGTTCTTTAGTCATTATTGGTAACATATTGTGAAAAGTGGCTGATTGAAGGAGTCAGAGCTCGAATTCAACCCTTCTTTGTTCACCCTTGAATGATTATCTCTCAGATATTAACATTCAAGGAGAACTCCCATTTATGAGACTACCTTGCTCGGTTACTGGTCCCGGTTTCGGGGTGGTGCTTCGTATCTGTTAGTTCATATTAATAATTCTGTTAATTGTTATAATTAATTATTATTGATAATTGATAATTATAGCAAATAATTAACTGTGTTCTTCGCAGACCCTACAGTTGGTACCTGAATTATTGATTAAGGTTAACAATATTTTGATTTCATAATTCATAATTGTCTGTGAACAGAGGGGTGGGCTCACAGAGAGACACTGGTTAGTATTGTGTGTCAAAAGACTCTCACACTAATCATCTCCAAACGTTTTCTTGGTTCCCACAAGCTCAACTGACTGCGCCGCGGCTCGCTGTGCGCAAGTGCGCGAAGGCCCGTCCAACGCTGCTTGCAGCTTTAATTATTATTCTTTCTTTCTTGTTACGCCACTTTAACTCTAAATTTGACCCCCTAAACATGCTCAAAAACTCACCAAATTTGGCACGCACATCAGGAATGGTGAAAAATTTGATAAAATGTAAAAATTAAACCCCAAAGTGCCAAAATGTGCTCTCTAGCGCCACCTATGTATCTAAAACGGCCGCCACGGCCCGTAGGAATGTCGTAGAGAGATCGAACCAAAACCCAATTATTCGTCTCATCAAGACCTACAAATCATACGCTGACACCCCTGACCTAAATCCAACAGGAAATCTGCAATGTCCATTTCAAAGTATGATTTTTTGCCAATTTTGGACCTTGAATAAACGCTATCTCCTCCTAGGGCGTTAATGGTATCGGCTTCAAACTTGAATACATGACTTATCACACTGTGTTGAGCAAAAGTTATTAAAAACTTTGTAATAACTCGAACGGTTTAGATTTAGTAAGCCCTGAAAGTTGGAGTGCGACATTACACCTTACAATGTAAACCAATGGGGAGGCAAATTCTGGGCATGGCCTTTGTGCCAAACTGGGGCATCTGGCGTCTAAACTATAAGTCCCACCACTTTCAAACCTGTATCAATGGATTCGCGACGAAAATTCCTACAAAAAAATGATATTTTTATGTAGGATTTGGCCAAAGTTATGGGATTTATGAGCATATTTCACAAGTAGAGTACACTAAAATCTTCTCTGCAGCTGTGAGGGAGAGAGAGAGAATGGGAGGGGGGGGATGGGTAAAGTAAACATCTACTGCCTGTGACAGAAGCCCTTGGACTGCAGCAGTGACAGCAGTGTTCAATCCTTACTTTTTTTCAAGGAGTACATGTGCTCCTAAATGACAGAAATTAGGAGCATACATATAACTTTAGGAGCACACTGAAAAATGTTCAAGTAAGAGTTTCTTAAGGAAAACAATTCATTACATACATATTTACAATTTATCACATACATATTTAAACTGTGTGTGTGTGTGTGTGTGTGTGTGTGTTTGTGTGTGTATGTAAATCACAATTTGCTGTTTTTGGGGGTGCTTGATTATGGCAAAAATTATAATCACAATCATTTTTGTTCAATTTTGAGATCATGATTATTTAACATGATTACTTTTTGACTGTCATCTTCTCCAATTGCTGTTGTTCATACATGCACATACTTTTTCTAACTTGGCTGAGGAGACTATTACATATGTAATCATATATTGTAGTAATGATTAAGAAAAACTATAGCCTATATGAGGGAAAAACTCAGGAAGGCTGGAGTTCCGGAGCTCCGTATTAAAACTGTAATGGACCTGCCATGAGGGTGGAGCAAACTCCATTTCCAAGGATGCTTTGCGATTTTCACACTTCAGCAGGGAGCAGTCAACATCGGTCCCTCATTGGCGGAGACGCTCCTGCACAGCGGAGCGTCCTGAGGACGCAGCCATGACATCACCACCCCTTTATAAGCGAGCACGCCCAAACTACACGTCTTTCCCATGTCACTGAGCTAGGGGTAACTCCTGTTCCCCTGTGAGTTAGCTTGACTACCCCACGAACATGTTTTCCCCTCATCGAAGACTCCCCTCGTCGGACGAGACGAGACTTTGCCCGTGTTCACCCGAACACATTCCTGGATCCGAGAGAGACCGCTGCTGCAACCAGCGTCCTCAAATTCCCCCGAGAAAGAGGAAATGAAGTTACTTCGGGATAACGTGGACCGGCTCTGCCCTGCGCGTCTTCGCCGAGTTGTCTCTGCTGTTCTCTCCGCCATTTCACTCAGAGCCAGCTGCCGTGTTTTCGCCGACGTGCGGGAACGGCACTGTCTGCCTCCGAGCCAAGAACAAAGATGGACATTAAGACGGACTACACACACACACAACCTGCGCACTTTCTGAAGCGACCAAGTAAGAGGCATAAGTCTGGGCATAGGCAGTGTTAGTTGTGTGTTCTTTTCAACATCAATTGCTGTTGTTTAGCATTTAGCCTTTTTAGCTTTATTGCTATTGTTCTTGTTGTGTGAGTTGACGGACCGCCGAGTCCATTTTTCTCTGCTTTACTCTGAGGAGTATTTTAAGTTTGCTTCCTGTTAGTTGTGTTCACCGCGCTAGACTATTTTGTGTTTTTCCCGGTCGGGACACCTGCTACTTTTGTGCCACCGTGAGTGAGAAAGTAAATTGATTTGTCGATCAGAAACCAGACAACGTGCGTTACAGACTGCCGTCCGTACGTGCGCTCTCTGGAAAAAGAGCCGCTTCTCTCCCTCTCACGATCGCTTTCCCTCCTTCCTCTCTTGCTACTAACACACACACACACACACACACACACACACACACACACACACACACGTACATACATACACATACATACATACACGCATTCCCCTGCAAGTGTCCAACTCTGTGCAAAGCTGTTTGTGTTTTGTTTGGTAGAATTAGATTTTAGAATAGCTGTTCATTGAATGAAGTATTTGTTAACTTTGTTAATTTTGCTAAGTTTAATAAACAATGTTATATCTTTAAAGAGAAGTTCTTTTGTCATTATTGTGTGTAACATATTGTGAGAAGTGGCTGATTGAAGGAGTCAGAGCTCGAATTCAACCCTTCTTTGTTCACCCTTGAATGTTGATATCTCGCAGATATTAACATTCTAGGTGAACTCCCATTTATGAGATTACCTTGTTCGGTTATTGGTCCTGGTTTCCGGGTGGTGCTCCGTGCTTGTTAGTTCATATTAATAATTCTGTTTATTGTTATAGTTAATTATTATTGATAATTGATAATTATAGCAAATAATTAATTGTGTTCTTCGCAGATCCTACAGTTGGTACCTGAATTATTGATTAAGGTTAACAATATTTTGATTTCATAATTCATAATTGTCTGTGAACAGAGGGGTGGGCTCACAGAGAGACACTGGTTAGTATTGTGTGTCAAAAGACTCTCACACTAATCATCTCCAAACGTTTTCTTGGTTCCCACAAGCTGAACTGACTGCGCCGCGGCCCGACGTGCGCAAGGGCGCGAAGGCCCGTCCAACGCTGCTTGCAGCTTTAATTATTAGGGCCTGAGCCCAAAGGGCGAAGACCCTATTGTTTTTCGTGTGTTTGTTTCTTTCTTCTTATTATTCTTTATTATTACGCCACTTTAAATCTAAATTTGACCCCCTAAACATGCTCAAAAACTCACCAAATTTGGCACGCACATCAGATCTGGTGAAAAATTTGATAAAATGTAAAAATTAAACCCCAAAGTGCCAAAATGTGCTCGAGAGCGCCACCTATGTATCTAAAACGGCCACCACGGCCCGTAGGAATGTCGTAGAGAGATCGAACCAAAACTCAATTATTCGTCTCATCAAGACCTACAAATCATACGCTGACACCCCTGACCTAAATCCAACAGGAAATCTGCAATGTCAATTTCAAAGTATGATTTTTTGCCAATTTTGGACCTTGAATAAACGCTATCTCCTCCTAGGGCGTTAATGGTATCGGCTTCAAACTTTAATACATGAGTTATCACACTGTGTTGAGCAAAAGTTATTAAAAACTTTGTAATAACTCGAACGGTTTAGATTTAGTAAGCCCTGAAAGTTGGAGTGCGACATTACACCTTACAATGTAAACCAATGGGGAGGCAAATTCTGGGCATGGACTTTGTGCCAAACTGGGGCATCTAGTGTCTAAACTATGAGTCCCACCACTTTCAAACCTGTATCAATGGATTCGCGACGAAAATTCCTACTAAAAAATGGTATTTTTATGTAGGATTTGGCCAAAGTTATGGGATTTATGAGGATTTTCCACAAGATCACTTTGAAATCTTTCCTTCCAACTGTGAGGGAGAGAGAGAGAATGGGAGGGGGGGATGGGTAAAGTAAACATCTACTGCCTGTGACAGAGGGTGGAGCAAACTCCATTTCCAAGGATGCTTTGCGATTTTCACACCTCAGCAGGGAGCAGTCCACATTGGTCCCTCATTGGCGGAGACGCTCCTGTACAGCGGAGCGTCTCGAGGACACAGCCATGACATCACCACCCCTTTATAAGCGAGCACGCCCAAACTACACGTCCTTCCCATGTCACTGAGCTAGGGGTAACTCCTGTTCCCCTGTGAGTTAGCTTAACTACCCCACGAACATGTTTTCCCCTCATCGGACGAGACGAGACTTTGCCCGTGTTCACCCGAACACATTCCTGGATCCGAGAGAGACCGCTGCTGCAACCAGCGTCCTCAAATTCCCCCGAGAAAGAAGAAATTAAGTTACTTCGGGATAACGTGGACCGGCTCTGTCCTGCGCGTCTTCGCCGAGTTGTCTCTGCTGTTCTCTCCGCCATTCCACTCAGAGCCAGCTGCCGTGTTTTCGCCGACGTGCGAGAACGGCACCGTCTGCCTCCGAGCCAAGAACAAAGATGGACATTAAGACGGACTACACACACACACAACCTGCGCACTTTCTGAAGCGACCAAGTAAGAGGCATACGTCTGGGCATAGGCAGTGTTAGTTGTGTGTTCTTTTCAGCATCAGTTGCTGTTGTTTAGCATTTAGCCTTTTTAGCTTTATTGCTATTATTCTTGTTGTGTGAGTTGACGGACCGCCGAGTCCATTTTTCTCTGCTTTACTCTGAGGAGTATTTTAAGTTTGCTGCCTGTTAGTTGTGTTCACCACGCTAGACTATTTTGTGTTTTTCCTGGTCGGGACTACTGCTACTTTTGTGCCACCGTGAGTGAGAAAGTAAATTGATTTGTCGATCAGAAACCAGACAACGTACGTTACAGACTGCCGTCCGTACGTGCGCTCTCTGTGGACAAAAGAGCCGCTTCTCTCCCTCTCACGATCGCTTTCCCTCCTTCCTCTCTTGCTACTAACACACACACACACACACACACACACACACACACACACACACACACACACATATACATACATACACGTACATACACGTACATACATACACGCATTCCCCTGCAAGTGTCCAACTCTGTGCAAAGCTGTTTGTGTTTTGTTTGGTAGAATTAGATTTTAGAATAGCTGTTTATTGAATGAAGTATTTGTTAACTTTGTTAATTTTGCTAAGTTTAATAAACAATGTTATATCTTTAAAGAGAAGTTCTTTTGTCATTATTGTGTGTAACATATTGTGAGAAGTGGCTGATTGAAGGAGTCAGAGCTCGAATTCAACCCTTCTTTGTTCACCCTTGAATGTTGATATCTCGCAGATATTAACATTCTAGGTGAACTCCCATTTATGAGATTACCTTGTTCGGTTATTGGTCCTGGTTTCCGGGTGGTGCTCCGTGCTTGTTAGTTCATATTAATAATTCTATTAGTTATTATAATTAGTTAATTATCTTAGATAATTGATAATTATGGCAAATAATCAACTGTGTTCCTCACAGATCCTACAGTGGGTGCCTGAATTATTAAGGTTAACAATATTTTGATTTCATAATTCATAATTGTCTGTGATAAACAGAGGGGTGGGCTCACAAAGAGACACTGGTTGGTATTGTGTGTCAAAAGACTCTCACTAATCATCTCCAAACGTTTTCTTGGTTCCCACAAGCTCAACTGACTGCGCCGCGGCCCGACGTGCGCAAGGGCGCGAAGGCCCGTCCAACGCTGCTTGCAGCTTTAATTATTATTATTCTTTCTTTCTTGTTACGCCACTTTAACTCTAAATTTGACCCCCTAAACATGCTCAAAAACTCACCAAATTTGGCACGCACATCAGGAATGGTGAAAAATTTGATAAAATGTAAAAATTAAACCCCAAAGTGCCAAAATGTGCTCTCTAGCGCCACCTATGTATCTAAAACGGCCGCCACGGCCCGTAGGAATGTCGTAGAGAGATCGAACCAAAACCCAATTATTCGTCTCATCAAGACCTACAAATCATACGCTGACACCCCTGACCTAAATCCAACAGGAAATCTGCAATGTCCATTTCAAAGTATGATTTCTTGCCAATTTTGGACCTTGAATAAACGCTATCTCCTCCTAGGGCGTTAATGGTATCAGTTTCAAACTTGAACACATGACTTATCACACTGTGTTGAGCAAAAGTTATTAAAAACTTTGTAATAACTCGAACGGTTTAGATTTAGTAAGCCCTGAAAGTTGGAGTGCGACATTACACCTTACAATGTAAACCAATGGGGAGGCAAATTCTGGGCATGGCCTTTGTGCCAAACTGGGGCATCTGGCGTCTAAACTATAAGTCCCACCACTTTCAAACCTGTATCAATGGATTCGCGACGAAAATTCCTACAAAAAAATGATATTTTTATGTAGGATTTGGCCAAAGTTATGGGATTTATGAGCATATTTCACAAGTAGAGTACACTAAAATCTTCTCTGCAGCTGTGAGGGAGAGAGAGAGAATGGGAGGGGGGGGATGGGTAAAGTAAACATCTACTGCCTGTGACAGAAGCCCTTGGACTGCAGCAGTGACAGCAGTGTTCAATCCTTACTTTTTTTCAAGGAGTACATGTGCTCCTAAATGACAGAAATTAGGAGCATACATATAACTTTAGGAGCACACTGAAAAATGTTCAAGTAAGAGTTTCTTAAAGAAAACAATTCATTACATACATATTTACAATTTATCACATACATATTTAAACTGTGTGTGTGTGTGTGTATGTGTATGTAATTCACAATTTGCTGTTTTTAGGGGTGCTTGATTATGGCAAAAATTATAATCACAATCATTTTTGTTCAATATTGAGATCATGATTATTTAACATGATTACTTTTTGACTGTCATCTTCTCCAATTGCTGTTGTTCATACATGCACATACTTTTTCTAACTTGGCTGAGGAGACTATTACATATGTAATCATATATTGTAGTAATGATTAAGAAAAAGTATAGCCTATATGAGGGAAAAACTCAGGAAGGCTGGAGTTCCGGAGCTCCGTATTAAAACTGTAATGGACCTGCCATGAGGGTGGAGCAAACTCCATTTCCAAGAATGCTTTGCGATTTTCACACTTCAGCAGGGAGCAGTCAACATCGGTCCCTCATTGGCGGAGACGCTCCTGCACAGCGGAGCGTCCTGAGGACGCAGCCATGACATCACCACCCCTTTATAAGCGAGCACGCCCAAACTACACGTCTTTCCCATGTCACTGAGCTAGGGGTAACTCCTGTTCCCCTGTGAGTTAGCTTGACTACCCCACGAACATGTTTTCCCCTCATCGAAGACTCCCCTCGTCGGACGAGACGAGACTTTGCCCGTGTTCACCCGAACACATTCCTGGACCCGAGAGAGACCGCTGCTGCAACCAGCGTCCTCAAATTCCCCCGAGAAAGAGGAAATGAAGTTACTTCGGGATAACGTGGACCGGCTCTGCCCCGCGCGTCTTCGCCGAGTCGTGTCTGCTGTTCTCTCCGCCACTCCACTCAGAGCCAGCTGCCATGTTTTCGCCGACCTGTTTTACCGTGATGGTCACGGTGTTTTTTCCGCAGGTTTCACTTCACTCAGCTGGCTGACAGACCCGCTGATTCTCTCCGCTTTAACCTAAATAGCAATTCGGGACTCGGTGCTCCGTTTGGATCTAAACAGAGAGCCGGGGTTAGCTGAGAGGCTAGCAGAGGCGAACTGGTTGTGCTTCTTTCGGTCATGCTGCAGTTAACGCTCCGCTGCTGCCTGTTAGTTGTGTTCACCACGCTAGACTATTTTGTGTTTGTCCCGCTCGGGACTACTGTGTTTGTGCTGCCGTGAGTGAGAAAGTAAACTGATTTGTCGATCTTAAACCAGACAACGTGCGTTACAGACTGCCGTCCATACGTGCGCTCTCTGTGGAAAAAGAACCGCTTCTCTCTCTCTCACGATCGCTTTCCCTCCTTCCTCTCTTGCTATTAACACACACACACACACACACATATATATACATACATACATACACGCATTCCCCTGCAAGTGTCCAACCCTGTGCAAAGCTGTTTGTGTTTTGTTTGGTAGAATTAGATTTTAGAATAGCTATTTATTGAGTGAAGCATTTGTTAACTTTGTTAATTTTGCTAAGTTTCATAAACACTGTTATATCTGTAAAGAGAAGTTCTTTAGTCATTATTGGTAACATATTGTGAAAAGTGGCTGATTGAAGGAGTCAGAGCTCGAATTCAACCCTTCTTTGTTCACCCTTGAATGATTATCTCTCAGATATTAACATTCTAGGAGAACTCCCATTTATGAGACTACCTTGCTCGGTTACTGGTCCCGGTTTCGGGGTGGTGCTTCGTATCTGTTAGTTCATATTAATAATTCTGTTAATTGTTATAATTAATTATTATTGATGATTGATAATTATAGCAAATAATTAACTGTGTTCTTCGCAGACCCTACAGTTGGTACCTGAATTATTGATTAAGGTTAACAATATTTTGATTTCATAATTCATAATTGTCTGTGAACAGAGGGGTGGGCTCACAGAGAGACACTGGTTAGTATTGTGTGTCAAAAGACTCTCACACTAATCATCTCCAAACGTTTTCTTGGTTCCCACAAGCTCAACTGACTGCGCCGCGGCTCGCTGTGCGCAAGGGCGCGAAGGCCCGTCCAACGCTGCTTGCAGCTTTAATTAGGGCCTGAGCCCAAAGGGCGAAGACCCTATTGTTTTTCGTGTGTTTGTTTCTTTCTTCTTATTATTCTTTATTATTACGCCACTTTAAATCTAAATTTGACCCCCTAAACATGCTCAAAAACTCACCAAATTTGGCACGCACACCAGGTCTGGTGAAAAATTTGATAAAATGTAAAAATTAAACCCCAAAGTGCCAAAATGTGCTCTCTAGCGCCACCTATGTATCTAAAACGGCCACCACGGCCCGTAGGAATGTCGTAGAGAGATCGAACCAAAACTCAATTATTCGTCTCATCAAGACCTAGAAATCATACGCTGACACCCCTGACCTAAATCCAACAGGAAATCCGCAATGTCCATTTCAAAGTATGATTTTTTGCCAATTTTGGACCTTGAATGAACGCTATCTCCTCCTAGGGCGTTCATGATATCGGCTTCAAACTTTAATACATGACTTATCACACTGTGTTGAGCAAAAGTTATTAAAAACTTTGTAATAACTCGAACGGTTTAGATTTAGTAAGCCCTGAAAGTTGGAGTGCGACATTACACCTTACAATGTAAACCAATGGGGAGGCAAATTCTGGGCATGGACTTTGTGCCAAACTGGGGCATCTGGCGTCTAAACTATAAGTCCGACCACTTTCAAACCTGTATCAATGGATTCGTGACGAAAATTCCTACAAAAAAATGATATTTTTATGTAGGATTTGGCCAAAGTTATGGGATTTATGAGGATTTTCCACAAGAAGATCACTTTAAAATCTTTCCTTCCAACTGTGAGGGAGAGAGAGAGAATGGGAGGGGGGGGATGGGTAAAGTAAACATCTACTGCCTGTGACAGAAGCCCTTGGACTGCAGCAGTGACAGCAGTGTTCAATCCTTACTTTTTTTCAAGGAGTACATGTGCTCCTAAATGACAGAAATTAGGAGCATACATATAACTTTAGGAGCACACTGAAAAATGTTCAAGTAAGAGTTTCTTAAAGAAAACAATTCATTACATACATATTTACAATTTATCACATACATATTTAAACTGTGTGTGTGTGTGTGTGTGTGTGTATGTGTATGTAAATCACAATTTGCTGTTTTTAGGGGTGCTTGATTATGGCAAAAATTATAATCACAATCATTTTTGTTCAATATTGAGATCATGATTATTTAACATGATTACTTTTTGACTGTCATCTTCTCCAATTGCTGTTGTTCATACATGCACATACTTTTTCTAACTTGGCTGAGGAGACTATTACATATGTAATCATATATTGTAGTAATGATTAAGAAAAACTATAGCCTATATGAGGGAAAAACTCAGGAAGGCTGGAGTTCCGGAGCTCCGTATTAAAACTGTAATGGACCTGCCATGAGGGTGGAGCAAACTCCATTTCCAAGGATGCTTTGCGATTTTCACACTTCAGCAGGGAGCAGTCAACATCGGTCCCTCATTGGCGGAGACGCTCCTGCACAGCGGAGCGTCCTGAGGACGCAGCCATGACATCACCACCCCTTTATAAGCGAGCACGCCCAAACTACACGTCTTTCCCATGTCACTGAGCTAGGGGTAACCCCTGTTCCCCTGTGAGTTAGCTTGACTACCCCACGAACATGTTTTCCCCTCATCGAAGACTCCCCTCGTCGGACGAGACGAGACTTTGCCCGTGTTCACCCGAACACATTCCTGGACCCGAGAGAGACCGCTGCTGCAACCAGCGTCCTCAAATTCCCCCGAGAAAGAGGAAATGAAGTTACTTCGGGATAACGTGGACCGGCTCTGCCCTGCGCGTCTTCGCCGAGTTGTCTCTGCTGTTCTCTCCGCCATTCCACTCAGAGCCAGCTGCCGTGTTTTCGACGACGTGCGAGAACGGCACCGTCTGCCTCCGAGCCAGGAACAAAGATGGACATTAAGACGGACTACACACACACACAACCTGCGCACTTTCTGAAGCGACCAAGTAAGAGGCATAAGTCTGGGCATAGGCAGTGTTAGTTGTGTGTTCTTTTCAGCATCAGTTGCTGTTGTTTAGCATTTAGCCTTTTTAGCTTTATTGCTATTGTTCTTGTTGTGTGAGTTGACGGACCGCCGAGACCATTTTTCTCTGCTTTACTCTGAGGAGTATTTTAAGTTTGCTGCCTGTTAGTTGTGTTCACCACGCTAGACTATTTTGTGTTTTTCCCGGTCGGGACAACTGCTACTTTTGTGCCACCGTGAGTGAGAAAGTAAATTGATTTGTCGATCAGAAACCAGACAACGTACGTTACAGACTGCCGTCCGTACGTGCGCTCTCTGTGGTCAAAAGAGCCGCTTCTCTCCCTCTCACGATCGCTTTCCCTCCTTCTTCTCTTGCTACTAACACACACACACACACACACACACACACACACACACACACACACACACACACGCATTCCCCTGCAAGTGTCCAACTCTGTGCAAAGCTGTTTGTGTTTTGTTTGGTAGAATTAGATTTTAGAATAGCTGTTTATTGAATGAAGTATTTGTTAACTTTGTTAATTTTGCTAAGTTTAATAAACAATGTTATATCTTTAAAGAGAAGTTCTTTTGTCATTATTGTGTGTAACATATTGTGAGAAGTGGCTGATTAAAGGAGTCAGAGCTTGAATTCAACCCTTCTTTGTTCACCCTTGAATGTTGATATCTCGCAGATATTAGCATTCTAGGTGAAATCCCATTTATGAGATTACCTTGTTCGGTTATTGGTCCTGGTTTCCGGGTGGTGCTCCGTGCTTGTTAGTTCATATTAATAATTCTGTTAATTGTTATAGTTAATTATTATTGATAATTGATAATTATAGCAAATAATTAATTGTGTTCTTCGCAGATCCTACAGTTGGTACCTGAATTATTGATTAAGGTTAACAATATTTTGATTTCATAATTCATAATTGTCTGAACAGAGGGGTGGGCTCACAGAGAGACACTGGTTAGTATTGTGTGTCAAAAGACTCTCACACTAATCATCTCCAAACGTTTTCTTGGTTCCCACAAGCTCAACTGACTGCGCCGCGGCCCGACGTGCGCAAGGGCGCGAAGGCCCGTCCAACGCTGCTTGCAGCTTTAATTAGGGCCTGAGCCCAAAGGGCGAAGACCCTATTGTTTTTCGTGCGTTTGTTTCTTTATTATTATTATTATTCTTTCTTGTTACGCCACTTTAACTCTAAATTTGACCCCCTAAACATGCTCAAAAACTCACCAAATTTGGCACGCACATCAGGAATGGTGAAAAATTTGATAAAATGTAAAAATTAAACCCCAAAGTGCCAAAATGTGCTCTCTAGCGCCACCTATGTATCTAAAACGGCCACCACGGCCCGTAGGAACGTCGTAGAGAGATCGAACCAAAACTCAATTATTCGTCTCATCAAGACCTACAAATCATACGCTGACACCCCTGACCTAAATCCAACAGGAAATCCGCAATGTCCATTTCAAAGTACGATTTTTTGCCAATTTTGGACCTTGAATAAACGCTATCTCCTCCTAGGGCGTTAATGGTATCGGCTTCAAACTTGAATACATGACTTATCACACTGTGTTGAGCAAAAGTTATTAAAAACTTTGTAATAACTCGAACGGTTTAGATTTAGTAAGCCCTGAAAGTTGGAGTGCGACATTACACCTTACAATGCAAACCAATGGGGAGGCAAATTCTGGGCATGGACTTTGTGCCAAACTGGGGCATCTGGCGTCTAAACTATAAGTCCCACCACTTTCAAACCTGTATCAATGGATTCGCGACGAAAATTCCTACAAAAAAATGATATTTTTATGTAGGATTTGGCCAAAGTTATGGGATTTATGAGGATTTTTCACAAGAAGATCACTTTAAAATCTTTCCTTCCAACTGTGAGGGAGAGAGAGAGAATGGGAGGGGGGGGATGGGTAAAGTAAACATCTACTGCCTGTGACAGAAGCCCTTGGACTGCACTACACTCCAGTTACTTAATGCTTCTACATATCTGACAGCAGTGTTCAATCCTTACTTTTTTTCAAGGAGTACATGTGCTCCTAAACAACAGAAATTAGGAGCATACATATAACTTTAGGAGCACACTGAAAAATGTTCAAGTAAGAGTTTCTTAAAGAAAACAATTCATTACATACATATTTACAATTGATCACATACATATTTAAACTCTGTGTGCGTGTGTGTGTGTGTGTATGTAAATCACAATTTGCTATTTTTAGGGGTGCTTGATTATGGCAAAAAATATAATCACGATCATTTTTTTTCAATATTGAGATCATGATTATTTAACATGATTACTTTTTGACTGTCATCTTCTCCAATTGCTGTTGTTCATACATGCACATATTTTTTCTAACTTGGCTGAGGAGACTATTACATATGTAATCATATATTGTAGTAATGATTAAGAAAAACTATAGCTTATATGAGTGAAAAACTCAGGAAGAAGGCTGGAGTTCCGGAGCTCCGTATTAAAACTGTAATGGACCTGCCATGAGGGTGGAGCAAACTCCATTTCCAAGGATGCTTTGCGATTTTCACACTTCAGCAGG
The DNA here is from genome assembly GCF_914725855.1 of Thunnus albacares. Lineage (NCBI taxonomy): Eukaryota > Metazoa > Chordata > Actinopteri > Scombriformes > Scombridae > Thunnus > Thunnus albacares. The sequence continues at coordinate 20,195,165 of NC_058128.1, read as the reverse complement.
GAGCAGTCAACATCGGTCCCTCATTGGCGGAGACGCTCCTGCACAGCGGAGCGTCCTGAGGACGCAGCCATGACATCACCACCCCTTTATAAGCGAGCACGCCCAAACTACACGTCTTTTCCATGTCACTGAGCTAGGGGTAACTCCTGTTCCCCTGTGAGTTAGCTTGACTACCCCACGAACATGTTTTCCCCTCATCGAAGACTCCCCTCGTCGGACGAGACGAGACTTTGCCCGTGTTCACCCGAACACATTCCTGGACCCGAGAGAGACCGCTGCTGCAACCAGCGTCCTCAAATTCCCCCGAGAAAGAGGAAATGAAGTTACTTCGGGATAACGTGGACCGGCTCTGCCCCGCGCGTCTTCGCCGAGTCGTGTCTGCTGTTCTCTCCGCCACTCCACTCAGAGCCAGCTGCCGTGTTTTCGCCGACCTGTTTTACCGTGATGGTCACGGTGTTTTTTCCGCAGGTTTCACTTCACTCAGCTGGCCGACAGACCCGCTGATTATCTCCGCTTTAACCTAAATAGCAATTCGGGACTCGGTGCTCCGTTTGGATCTAAACAGAGAGCCGGGGTTAGCTGAGAGGCTAGCAGAGGCTAACTGGTTGTGCTTCTTTCGGTCATGCTGCAGTTAACGCTCCGCTGCTGCCTGTTTGCTGCCTGTTAGTTGTGTTCACCACGCTAGACTATTTTGTGTTTGTCCCGCTCGGGACTACTGTGTTTGTGCTGCCGTGAGTGAGAAAGTAAACTGATTTGTCGATCTTAAACCAGACAACGTGCGTTTCAGACTGCCGTCCATACGTGCGCTCTCTGTGGAAAAAGAACCGCTTCTCTCTCTCTCACGATCGCTTTCCCTCCTTCCTCTCTTGCTATTAACACACACACACACACACACATATATATACATACATACATACACGCATTACCCTGCAAGTGTCCAACTCTGTGCAAAGCTGTTTGTGTTTTGTTTGGTAGAATTAGATTTTAGAATAGCTATTTATTGAGAGAAGCATTTGTTAACTTTGTTAATTTTGCTAAGTTTCATAAACACTGTTATATCTTTAAAGAGAAGTTCTTTAGTCATTATTGGTAACATATTGTGAAAAGTGGCTGATTGAAGGAGTCAGAGCTCGAATTCAACCCTTCTTTGTTCACCCTTGAATGATTATCTCTCAGATATTAACATTCTAGGAGAACTCCCATTTATGAGACTAACTTGCTCGGTTACTGGTCCCGGTTTCGGGGTGGTGCTTCGTATCTGTTAGTTCATATTAATAATTCTGTTAATTGTTATACTTAATTATTGTTGATAATTGATAATTATAGCAAATAATTAACTGTGTTCTTCGCAGATTCCAACAGTTGGTACCTGAATTACTGATTAAGGTTAACAATATTTTGATGTCATAATTCATAATTGTCTGCGAACAGAGGGGTGGGCTCACAGAGAGACACTGCTTAGTATTGTGTGTCAAAAGACTCTCACACTGATCATCTCCAAACGTTTTCTTGGTTCCCACAAGCTCAACTGACTGCGCCGCGGCCCGACGTGCGCAAGGGCGCGAAGGCCCGTCCAACGCTGCTTGCAGCTTTAATTATTATTATTATTATTCTTTCTTTCTTGTTACGCCACTTTAACTCTAAATTTGACCCCCTAAACATGCTCAAAAACTCACCAAATTTGGCACGCACATCAGGAATGGTGAAAAATTTGATAAAATGTAAAAATTAAACCCCAAAGTGCCAAAATGTGCTCTCTAGCGCCACCTATGTATCTAAAACGGCCGCCACGGCCCGTAGGAATGTCGTAGAGAGATCGAACCAAAACCCAATTATTCGTCTCATCAAGACCTACAAATCATACGCTGACACCCCTGACCTAAATCCAACAGGAAATCTGCAATGTCCATTTCAAAGTATGATTTCTTGCCAATTTTGGACCTTGAATAAACGCTATCTCCTCCTAGGGCGTTAATGGTATCAGCTTCAAACTTGAACACATGACTTATCACACTGTGTTGAGCAAAAGTTATTAAAAACTTTGTAATAACTCGAACGGTTTAGATTTAGTAAGCCCTGAAAGTTGGAGTGCGACATTACACCTTACAATGTAAACCAATGGGGAGGCAAATTCTGGGCATGGCCTTTGTGCCAAACTGGGGCATCTGGCGTCTAAACTATAAGTCCGACCACTTTCAAACCTGTATCAATGGATTCGCGACGAAAATTCCTACAAAAAAATGATATTTTTATGTAGGATTTGGCCAAAGTTATGGGATTTATGAGCATATTTCACAAGTAGAGTACACTAAAATCTTCTCTGCAGCTGTGAGGGAGAGAGAGAGAATGGGAGGGGGGGGATGGGTAAAGTAAACATCTACTGCCTGTGACAGAAGCCCTTGGACTGCAGCAGTGACAGCAGTGTTCAATCCTTACTTTTTTTCAAGGAGTACATGTGCTCCTAAATGACAGAAATTAGGAGCATACATATAACTTTAGGAGCACACTGAAAAATGTTCAAGTAAGAGTTTCTTAAAGAAAACAATTCATTACATACATATTTACAATTTATCACATACATATTTAAACTGTGTGTGTGTGTGTGTGTGTGTGTGTATGTGTATGTAATTCACAATTTGCTGTTTTTAGGGGTGCTTGATTATGGCAAAAATTATAATCACAATCATTTTTGTTCAATATTGAGATCATGATTATTTAACATGATTACTTTTTGACTGTCATCTTCTCCAATTGCTGTTGTTCATACATGCACATACTTTTTCTAACTTGGCTGAGGAGACTATTACATATGTAATCATATATTGTAGTAATGATTAAGAAAAACTATAGCCTATATGAGGGAAAAACTCAGGAAGGCTGGAGTTCCGGAGCTCCGTATTAAAACTGTAATGGACCTGCCATGAGGGTGGAGCAAACTCCATTTCCAAGAATGCTTTGCGATTTTCACACTTCAGCAGGGAGCAGTCAACATCGGTCCCTCATTGGCGGAGACGCTCCTGCACAGCGGAGCGTCCTGAGGACGCAGCCATGACATCACCACCCCTTTATAAGCGAGCACGCCCAAACTACACGTCTTTCCCATGTCACTGAGCTAGGGTTAACTCCTGTTCCCCTGTGAGTTAGCTTGACTACCCCACGAACATGTTTTCCCCTCATCGAAGACTCCCCTCGTCGGACGAGACGAGACTTTGCCCGTGTTCACCCGAACACATTCCTGGACCCGAGAGAGACCGCTGCTGCAACCAGCGTCCTCAAATTCCCCCGAGAAAGAGGAAATGAAGTTACTTCGGGATAACGTGGACCGGCCCTGCCCCGCGCGTCTTCGCCGAGTCGTGTCTGCTGTTCTCTCCGCCACTCCACTCAGAGCCAGCTGCCATGTTTTCGCCGACCTGTTTTACCGTGATGGTCACGGTGTTTTTTCCGCAGGTTTCACTTCACTCAGCTGGCCGACAGACCCGCTGATTCTCTCCGCTTTAACCTAAATAGCAATTCGGGACTCGGTGCTCCGTTTGGATCTAAACAGAAAGCCGGGGTTAGCTGAGAGGCTAGCAGAGGCTAACTGGTTGTGCTTCTTTCGGTCATGCTGCAGTTAACGCTCCGCTGCTGCCTGTTTGCTGCCTGTTAGTTGTGTTCACCACGCTAGACTATTTTGTGTTTGTCCCGCTCGGGACTACTGTGTTTGTGCTGCCGTGAGTGAGAAAGTAAACTGATTTGTCGATCTTAAACCAGACAACGTGCGTTACAGACTGCCGTCCATACGTGCGCTCTCTGTGGAAAAAGAACCGCTTCTCTCTCTCTCACGATCGCTTTCCCTCCTTCCTCTCTTGCTATTAACACACACACACACACACACACATATATATACATACATACATACACGCATTCCCCTGCAAGTGTCCAACCCTGTGCAAAGCTGTTTGTGTTTTGTTTGGTAGAATTAGATTTTAGAATAGCTATTTATTGAGTGAAGCATTTGTTAACTTTGTTAATTTTGCTAAGTTTCATAAACACTGTTATATCTGTAAAGAGAAGTTCTTTAGTCATTATTGGTAACATATTGTGAAAAGTGGCTGATTGAAGGAGTCAGAGCTCGAATTCAACCCTTCTTTGTTCACCCTTGAATGATTATCTCTCAGATATTAACATTCTAGGAGAACTCCCATTTATGAGACTACCTTGCTCGGTTACTGGTCCCGGTTTTGGGGTGGTGCTTCGTATCTGTTAGTTCATATTAATAATTCTGTTAATTGTTATAATTAATTATTATTGATGATTGATAATTATAGCAAATAATTAACTGTGTTCTTCGTAGACCCTACAGTTGGTACCTGAATTATTGATTAAGGTTAACAATATTTTGATTTCATAATTCATAATTGTCTGTGAACAGAGGGGTGGGCTCACAGAGAGACACTGGTTAGTATTGTGTGTCAAAAGACTCTCACACTAATCATCTCCAAACGTTTTCTTGGTTCCCACAAGCTCAACTGACTGCGCCGCGGCTCGCTGTGCGCAAGGGCGCGAAGGCCCGTCCAACGCTGCTTGCAGCTTTAATTAGGGCCTGAGCCCAAAGGGCGAAGACCCTCTTGTTTTTCGTGTGTTTGTTTCTTTCTTATTATTAGGGCCTGAGCCCAAAGGGCGAAGACCCTATTGTTTTTCGTGTGTTTGTTTCTTTCTTATTATTATTATTCATTATTATTACGCCACTTTAACTCTAAATTTGACCCCCTAAACATGCTCAAAAACTCACCAAATTTGGCACTCACATCAGGAATGGTGAAAAATTTGATAAAATGTAAAAATTAAACCCCAAAGTGCCAAAATGTGCTCGAGAGCGCCACCTATGTATCTAAAACGGCCACCACGGCCCGTAGGAATGTCGTAGAGAGATCGAACCAAAACCCAATTATTTGTCTCATCAAGACCTACAAATCATACGCTGACACCCCTGACCTAAATCCAACAGGAAATCTGCAATGTCCATTTCAAAGTATGATTTTTTGCCAATTTTGGACCTTGAATAAACGCTATCTCCTCCTAGGGCGTTAATGGTATCGGCTTCAAACTTTAATACATGACTTATCACACTGTGTTGAGCAAAAGTTATTAAAAACTTTGTAATAACTCGAACGGTTTAGATTTAGTAAGCCCTGAAAGTTGGAGTGCGACATTACACCTTACAATGTAAACCAATGGGGAGGCAAATTCTGGGCATGGACTTTGTGCCAAACTGGGGCATCTGGCGTCTAAACTATAAGTCCCACCACTTTCAAACCTGTATCAATGGATTCGCGACGAAAATTCCTACAAAAAAATGATATTTTTATGTAGGATTTGGCCAAAGTTATGGGATTTATGAGGATTTTCCACAAGAAGATCACTTTGAAATCTTTCCTTCCAACTGTGAGGGAGAGAGAGAGAATGGGAGGGGGGGGATGGGTAAAGTAAACATCTACTGCCTGTGACAGAGGGTGGAGCAAACTCCATTTCCAAGGATGCTTTGCGATTTTCACACCTCAGCAGGGAGCAGTCCACATTGGTCCCTCATTGGCGGAGACGCTCCTGTACAGCGGAGCGTCTCGAGGACACAGCCATGACATCACCACCCCTTTATAAGCGAGCACGCCCAAACTACACGTCTTTCCCATGTCACTGAGCTAGGGGTAACTCCTGTTCCCCTGTGAGTTAGCTTAACTACCCCACGAACATGTTTTCCCCTCATCGAAGACTCCCCTCGTCGGACGAGACGAGACTTTGCCCGTGTTCACCCGAACACATTCCTGGATCCGAGAGAGACCGCTGCTGCAACCAGCGTCCTCAAATTCCCCCGAGAAAGAAGAAATGAAGTTACTTCGGGATAACGTGGACCGGCTCTGCCCTGCGCGTCTTCGCCGAGTTGTCTCTGCTGTTCTCTCCGCCACTCCACTCAGAGCCAGCTGCCGTGTTTTCGCCGACGTGCGAGAACGGCACTGTCTGCCTCCGAGCCAAGAACAAAGATGGACATTAAGACGGACTACACACACACACACAACCTGCGCACTTTCTGAAGCGACCAAGTAAGAGGCATAAGTCTGGGCATAGGCAGTGTTAGTTGTGTGTTCTTTTCAACATCAGTTGCTGTTGTTTAGCATTTAGCCTTTTTAGCTTTATTGCTATTGTTCTTGTTGTGTGAGTTGACGGACCGCCGAGTCCATTTTTCTCTGCTTTACTCTGAGGAGTATTTTAAGTTTGCTTCCTGTTAGTTGTGTTCACCGCGCTAGACTATTTTGTGTTTTTCCCGGTCGGGACACCTGCTACTTTTGTGCCACCGTGAGTGAGAAAGTAAATTGATTTGTCGATCAGAAACCAGACAACGTGCGTTACAGACTGCCGTCCGTACGTGCGCTCTCTGTGGAAAAAGAGCCGCTTCTCTCCCTCTCACGATCGCTTTCCCTCCTTCCTCTCTTGCTACTAACACACACACACACACACACACACACACACACACACACACACACACACATACATACATACATACATACACATACATACATACACGCATTCCCCTGCAAGTGTCCAACTCTGTGCAAAGCTGTTTGTGTTTTGTTTGGTAGAATTAGATTTTAGAATAGCTGTTTATTGAATGAAGTATTTGTTAATTTTGTTAATTTTGCTAAGTTTAATAAACAATGTTATATCTTTAAAGAGAAGTTCTTTTGTCATTATTGTGTGTAACATATTGTGAGAAGTGGCTGATTGAAGGAGTCAGAGCTCGAATTCAACCCTTCTTTGTTCACCCTTGAATGTTGATATCTCGCAGATATTAACATTCTAGGTGAACTCCCATTTATGAGATTACCTTGTTCGGTTATTGGTCCTGGTTTCCGGGTGGTGCTCCGTGCTTGTTAGTTCATATTAATAATTCTGTTAATTGTTATAGTTAATTATTATTGATAATTGATAATTATAGCAAATAATTAATTGTGTTCTTCGCAGATCCTACAGTTGGTACCTGAATTATTGATTAAGGTTAACAATATTTTGATTTCATAATTCATAATTGTCTGTGAACAGAGGGGTGGGCTCACAGAGAGACACTGGTTAGTATTGTGTGTAAAAAGACTCTCACGCTGATCATCTCCAAACGTTTTCTTGGTTCCCACAAGCTCAACTGACTGCGCCGCGGCCTGACGTGCGCAAGGGCGCGAAGGCCCGTCCAACGCTGCTTGCAGCTTTAATTATTAGGGCCTGAGCCCAAAGGGCGAAGACCCTATTGTTTTTCGTGCGTTTGTTTCTTTATTATTATTCTTTCTTTCTTGTTACGCGACTTTAACTCTAAATTTGACCCCCTAAACATGCTCAAAAACTCACCAAATTTGGCATGCACATCAGGAATGGTGAAAAATTTGATAAAATGTAAAAATTAAACCCCAAAGTGCCAAAATGTGCTCTCTAGCGCCACCTATGTATCTAAAACGGCCACCACGGCCCGTAGGAATGTCGTAGAGAGATCGAACCAAAACCCAATTATTCGTCTCATCAAGACCTACAAATCATATGCTGACACCCCTGACCTAAATCCAACAGGAAATCTGCTATGTCATTTTCAAAGTACGCTTTTTTGCCAATTTTGGACTTTGAATAAACGCTATCTCCTCCTAGGGCGTTAATGGTATCGGCTTCAAACTTTAATACATGACTTATCACACTGTGTTGAGCAAAAGTTATTAAAAACTTTGTAATAACTCGAACGGTTTAGATTTAGTAAGCCCTGAAAGTTGGAGTGCGACATTACACCTTACAATGTAAACCAATGGGGAGGCAAATTCTGGGCATGGACTTTGTGCCAAACTGGGGCATCTGGCGTCTAAACTATGAGTCCCACCACTTTCAAACCTGTATCAATGGATTCGCGACGAAAATTCCTACAAAAAAATGATATTTTTATGTAGGATTTGGCCAAAGTTATGGGATTTATGAGGATTTTCCACAAGAAGATCACTTTGAAATCTTTCCTTCCAACTGTGAGGGAGAGAGAGAGAATGGGAGGGGGGGATGGGTAAAGTAAACATCTACTGCCTGTGACAGAAGCCCTTGGACTGTACCACACTCCACTTAGTTAATGCTTCTATATATCTGACAGCAGTGTTCAATCATTACTTCTTTTCAAGGAGTACATGTGCTCCTAAATGACAGAAATTAGGAGCATACATATAACTTTAGGAGCACACTGAAAAATGTTCAAGTAAGAGTTTCTTAAAGAAAAAAATTCATTACATACATATTTACAATTGATCACATACATATTTAAACTCTGTGTGTGTGTGTGTGTGTGTGTGTGTGTGTGTGTGTGTGTGTGTGTGTATGTAAATCACAATTTGCTGTTTTTAGGGGTGCTTGATTATGGCAAAAATTATAATCACAATCATTTTTGTTCAATATTGAGATCATGATTATTTAACATGATTACTTTTTGCCTGTCATCTTCTCCAATTGCTGTTGTTCATACATGCACATATTTTTTCTAACTTGGCTGAGGAGACTATTATATATGTAATCATATATTGTAGTAATGATTAAGAAAAACTATAGCCTATATGAGGGAAAAACTCAGGAAGGCTGGAGTTCCGGAGCTCCGTATTAAAACTGTAATGGACCTGCCATGAGGGTGGATCAAACTCCATTTCCAAGGATGCTTTGCGATTTTCACACCTCAGCAGGGAGCAGTCAACATCGGTTCCTCATTGGCGGAGACGCTCCTGCACAGCGGAGCGTCCTGAGGACGCAGCCATGACATCACCACCCCTTTATAAGCGAGCACGCCCAAACTACACGTCTTTCCCATGTCACTGAGCTAGGGGTAACTCCTGTTCCCCTGTGAGTTAGCTTGACTACCCCACGAACATGTTTTCCCCTCATCGAAGACTCCCCTCGTCGGACGAGACGAGACTTTGCCCGTGTTCACCCGAACACATTCCTGGATCCGAGAGAGACCGCTGCTGCAACCAGCGTCCTCAAATTCCCCCGAGAAAGAAGAAATGAAGTTACTTCGGGATAACGTGGACCGGCTCTGCCCTGCGCGTCTTCGCCGAGTTGTCTCTGCTGTTCTCTCCGCCATTCCACTCAGAGCCAGCTGCCGTGTTTTCGACGACGTGCGAGAACGGCACCGTCTGCCTCCGAGCCAAGAACAAAGATGGACATTAAGACGGATTACACACACACACAACCTGCGCACTTTCTGAAGCGACCAAGTAAGAGGCATAAGTCTGGGCATAGGCAGTGTTAGTTGTGTGTTCTTTTCAGCATCAGTTGCTGTTGTTTAGCATTTAGCCTTTTTAGCTTTATTGCTATTGTTCTTGTTGTGTGAGTTGACGGACCGCCGAGTCCATTTTTCTCTGCTTTACTGTGAGGAGTATTTTAAGTTTGCTGCCTGTTAGTTGTGTTCACCACGCTAGACTATTTTGTGTTTTTCCCGGTCGGGACAACTGCTTCTTTTGTGCCACCGTGAGTGTGAAAGTAAATTGATTTGTCGATCAGAAACCAGACAACGTACGTTACAGACTGCCGTCCGTACGTGCGCTCTCTGTGGACAAAAGCTTCTCTCCCTCTCACGATCGCTTTCCCTCCTCCCTCTCTTGCGACTAACACACACACTCACACGCGCGCACAGACACACGCACCGACATCTTTTTGCACATCTGATGGTCAGTTAACATCAGACAAAGCTTTGCTTTGTCTTTCGTTATCCGCCATCAGACACGTGTGTTTTTCACGGAATTGGGTGAGGGCAAGACGCCGACCACCAGTCACCTTGTAAGACACCGCCGTACTAATGCCATCGAGTCTCGCGTGACGTGACATACTCCCACAGTCACGTCCGCGTCGCAGACCTTCGACGTCATCACGTCAGGCCCCGTCGTCATCTCTCTCACACACACATCTTTACATACATACATATACGCATTCGCCTGCAAGTGTCCAACCCAGTGCAAAGCTGTTTGTGTTTTGTTTGGTAGAATTAGATTTTAGAATAGCTATTTATTGAATGAAGTATTTGTTAACTTTGTTAATTTTGCTAAGTTTAATAAACAATGTTATATCTTTAAAGAGAAGTTCTTTTGTCATTATTGTGTGTAACATATTGTGAGATGTGGCTAATTGAAGGAGTCAGAGCTTGAATTCAACCCTTCTTTGTTCACCCTTGAAAGTTGATAAGGTTGTTAAGGTTAACAATATTTTGATTTCGTAATCCATAATTGTCTGTGAACAGAGGGGTGGGCTCACAGAGAGACACTGGTTAGTATTGTGCGTCAAAAGACTCTCACACTGATCATCTCCAAACGTTTTCTTGGTTCCCAGGAGCTTAGGTGACTGCGCCGCGGCCCGCTGTGCGCAAGGGCGCGAAGGCCCGTCCAACGCTGCTTGCAGCTTTAATTAGGGCCCGAGCACCGACCGGTGCGAAGCCCTATTGAAACTGAAGGAGTTATTATTATTATTATTATTATTATTATTATTATTATTATTATTATTATTCCTCCGAAACAAACGCATTTTTGAGGGCCTAAACATGCACGAAAACTCATGAAAATTTGCACAGATGTCAGGACTGGCGAAAATTTCGATATTTTATGGGTCTCGAAATAAAGCGGGACAAAATGGCTCGACAGCGCCACCTAGAAAGTCAAGAAAATTGAGCCCCTCGATACAGATTGTCGTAGGAGAACGAAATTCGGTATGCATATGTATCATGACCAGACGCACCAAAAAGTCTCAAGGACACATAGCCTAACTCCAACAGGAAGTCGGCCATTTTGTATCAAAGTTGAAATTTTGCACCGATTTTGTCATTTCCAGCCCGCATACTTTAACGAACTCCTCCTAGAGATTTGACCCCAGGACTTTCAAATTCGGTCCGTATCATCTACAGGCATAGGAGATTAAAAGTTATCAAAACAATTCTCATTAGTCTTTCCTAGGGGGCGTGGCTGGGCGGCGAATTTCGATCCTTCGCCATGAAAAATGAAACGGCTATAACTCCGGCATACATGATCCTAAGAGAGCCAAAGACTTTAAAACTCACACTCTAATATCTCAAAAACAATAAAAGATAGAAAAAACATGTAAATTCAAGATTTGTAGGTCAAAGTCTCGTGGCTCATTTAAAGTTCAAATGAAGTTTGTATCTAAAATTATGTGGAAGCAGTAAATGTTCAAAAAGGTGTGGGTTCGCTCACACCCTCCATTCAAATATATGAGTATTTTTCTGTGTCCAGCTGCAGTTACTTATTGTCTCTACACACCTGACAGTACACATGTCAATCAAACTTTCAAAATAAAAGCACACCACACTTGTAAGAAATATCCCTCATATATATAATTGTCTGTGAACAGAGGGGTGGGCTCACAGAGAGACACTGGTTAGCATTGTGTGTCAAAATACTCTCACACTGATCATCTCCAAACGTTTTCTTGGTTCCCAGAAGCTTAGCTGACTGCGCCGCGGCCCGATGTGCGCAAGGGCGCGAAGGCCCGTCCAACGCTGCTTGCAGCTTTAATTATTATTATTCTTTCTTGTTACGCCACTTTAACTCTAAATTTGACCTCCTAAACATGCTCAAAAACTCACCAAATTTGGCACGCACATCAGGAATGGTGAAAAATTTGATAAAATGTAAAAATTAAACCCCAAAGTGCCAAAATGTGCTCTCTAGCGCCACCTATGTATCTAAAACGGCCGCCACGGCCCGTAGGAATGTCGTAGAGAGATCGAACCAAAACCCAATTATTCGTCTCATCAAGACCTACAAATCATACGCTGACACCCCTGACCTAAATCCAACAGGAAATCTGCAATGTCCATTTCAAAGTATGATTTTTTGCCAATTTTGGACCTTGAATAAACGCTATCTCCTCCTAGGGCGTTAATGGTATCGGCTTCAAACTTGAATACATGACTTATCACACTGTGTTGAGCAAAAGTTATTAAAAACTTTGTAATAACTCGAACGGTTTAGATTTAGTAAGCCCTGAAAGTTGGAGTGCGACATTACACCTTACAATGTAAACCAATGGGGAGGCAAATTCTGGGCATGGCCTTTGTGCCAAACTGGGGCATCTGGCGTCTAAACTATAAGTCCGACCACTTTCAAACCTGTATCAATGGATTCGCGACGAAAATTCCTACAAAAAAATGATATTTTTATGTAGGATTTGGCCAAAGTTATGGGATTTATGAGCATATTTCACAAGTAGAGTACACTAAAATCTTCTCTGCAGCTGTGAGGGAGAGAGAGAGAATGGGAGGGGGGGGATGGGTAAAGTAAACATCTACTGCCTGTGACAGAAGCCCTTGGACTGCAGCAGTGACAGCAGTGTTCAATCATTACTTCTTTTCAAGGAGTACATGTGCTCCTAAATGACAGAAATTAGGAGCATACATATAACTTTAGGAGCACACTGAAAAATGTTCAAGTAAGAGTTTCTTAAATAAAACAATTCATTACATACATATTTACAATTGATCACATACATATTTAAACTCTGTGTGTGTGTGTGTGTGTGTGTGTGTGTGTGTGTGTGTGTGTGTGTGTGTGTATGTAAATCACAATTTGCTGTTTTTAGGGGTGCTTGATTATGGCAAAAATTATAATCACAATCATTTTTGTTCAATATTGAGATCATGATTATTTAACATGATTACTTTTTGACTGTCATCTTCTCCAATTGCTGTTGTTCATACATGCACATATTTTTTGTAACTTGGCTGAGGAGACTATTACATATGTAATCATATATTGTAGTAATGATTAAGAAAAACTATAGCCTTTATGAGGGAAAAACTCAGGAAGGCTGGAGTTCCGGAGCTCCGTATTAAAACTGTAATGGACCTGCCATGAGGGTGGAGCAAACTCCATTTCCAAGAATGCTTTGCGATTTTCACACCTCAGCAGGGAGCAGTCAACATCGGTCCCTCATTGGCGGAGACGCTCCTGCACAGCGGAGCGTCCTGAGGACGCAGCCATGACATCACCACCCCTTTATAAGCGAGCACGCCCAAACTACACGTCTTTCCCATGTCACTGAGCTAGGGGTAACTCCTGTTCCCCTGTGAGTTAGCTTGACTACCCCACGAACATGTTTTCCCCTCATCGAAGACTCCCCTCGTCGGACGAGACGAGACTTTGCCCGTGTTCACCCGAACACATTCCTGGACCCGAGAGAGACCGCTGCTGCAACCAGCGTCCTCAAATTCCCCCGAGAAAGAGGAAATGAAGTTACTTCGGGATAACGTGGACCGGCTCTGCCCCGCGCGTCTTCGCCGAGTCGTGTCTGCTGTTCTCTCCGCCACTCCACTCAGAGCCAGCTGCCGTGTTTTCGCCGACCTGTTTTACCGTGATGGTCACGGTGTTTTTTCCGCAGGTTTCACTTCACTCAGCTGGCCGACAGACCCGCTGATTCTCTCCGCTTTAACCTAAATAGCAATTCGGGACTCGGTGCTCCGTTTGGATCTAAACAGAGAGCCGGGGTTAGCTGAGAGGCTAGCAGAGGCGAACTGGTTGTGCTTCTTTCGGTCATGCTGCAGTTAACGCTCCGCTGCTGCCTGTTTGCTGCCTGTTAGTTGTGTTCACCACGCTAGACTATTTTGTGTTTGTCCCGCTCGGGACTACTGTGTTTGTGCTGCCGTGAGTGAGAAAGTAAACTGATTTGTCGATCTTAAACCAGACAACGTGCGTTACAGACTGCCGTCCATACGTGCGCTCTCTGTGGAAAAAGAACCGCTTCTCTCTCTCTCACGATCGCTTTCCCTCCTTCCTCTCTTGCTATTAACACACACACACACACACATATATATACATACATACATACACGCATTCCCCTGCAAGTGTCCAACTCTGTGCAAAGCTGTTTGTGTTTTGTTTGGTAGAATTAGATTTTAGAATAGCTATTTATTGAGTGAAGCATTTGTTAACTTTGTTAATTTTGCTAAGTTTCATAAACACTGTTATATCTTTAAAGAGAAGTTCTTTAGTCATTATTGGTAACATATTGTGAAAAGTGGCTGATTGAAGGAGTCAGAGCTCGAATTCAACCCTTCTTTGTTCACCCTTGAATGATTATCTCTCAGATATTAACATTCTAGGAGAACTCCCATTTATGAGACTACCTTGCTCGGTTACTGGTCCCGGTTTCGGGGTGGTGCTTCGTATCTGTTAGTTCATATTAATAATTCTGTTAATTGTTATAATTAATTATTATTGATAATTGATAATTATAGCAAATAATTAACTGTGTTCTTCGCAGACCCTACAGTTGGTACCTGAATTATTGATTAAGGTTAACAATATTTTGATTTCATAATTCATAATTGTCTGTGAACAGAGGGGTGGGCTCACAGAGAGACACTGGTTAGTATTGTGTGTCAAAAGACTCTCACACTGATCATCTCCAAACGTTTTCTTGGTTCCCACAAGCTCAACTGACTGCGCCGCGGCTCGCTGTGCGCAAGGGCGCGAAGGCCCGTCCAACGCTGCTTGCAGCTTTAATTATTATTATTCTTTCTTTCTTGTTACGCGACTTTAACTCTAAATTTGACCCCCTAAACATGCTCAAAAACTCACCAAATTAGGCACGCACATCAGGAATGGTGAAAAATTTGATAAAATGTAAAAATTAAACCCCAAAGTGCCAAAATGTGCTCTCTAGCGCCACCTATGTATCTAAAACGGCCGCCACGGCCCGTAGGAATGTCGTAGAGAGATCGAACCAAAACCCAATTATTCGTCTCATCAAGACCTACAAATCATACGCTGACACCCCTGACCTAAATCCAACAGGAAATCTGCAATGTGCATTTCAAAGTACGATTTTTTGCCAATTTTGGACCTTGAATAAACGCTATCTCCTCCTAGGGCGTTAACGGTATCGGCTTCAAACTTTAATACATGACTTATCACACTGTGTTGAGCAAAAGTTATTAAAAACTTTGTAATAACTCGAACGGTTTAGATTTAGTAAGCCCTGAAAGTTGGAGTGCGACATTACACCTTACAATGTAAACCAATGGGGAGGCAAATTCTGGGCATGGACTTTGTGCCAAACTGGGGCATCTGGCGTCTAAACTATAAGTCCCACCACTTTCAAACCTGTATCAATGGATTCGCAACAAAAATTCCTACAAAAAAATGATATTTTTATGTAGGATTTGGCCAAAGTTATGGGATTTATGAGCATATTTCACAAGTAGAGTACACTAAAATCTTCTCTGCAGCTGTGAGGGAGAGACACATACATATTTAAACTGTGTGTGTGTGTATGTGTGTGTGTGTGTGTTTGTGTATGTGTATGTAAATCACAATTTGCTGTTTTTAGGGGTGCTTGATTATGGCAAAAATTATAATCACAATCATTTTTGTTCAATATTGAGATCATGATTATTTAACATGATTACTTTTTGACTGTCATCTTCTCCAATTGCTGTTGTTCATACATGCACATACTTTTTCTAACTTGGCTGAGGAGACTATTACATATGTAATCATATATTGTAGTAATGATTAAGAAAAACTATAGCCTATATGAGGGAAAAACTCAGGAAGGCTGGAGTTCCGGAGCTCCGTATTAAAACTGTAATGGACCTGCCATGAGGGTGGAGCAAACTCCATTTCCAAGGATGCTTTGCGATTTTCACACTTCAGCAGGGAGCAGTCAACATCGGTCCCTCATTGGCGGAGACGCTCCTGCACAGCGGAGCGTCCTGAGGACGCAGCCATGACATCACCACCCCTTTATAAGCGAGCACGCCCAAACTACACGTCTTTCCCATGTCACTGAGCTAGGGGTAACTCCTGTTCCCCTGTGAGTTAGCTTGACTACCCCACGAACATGTTTTCCCCTCATCGAAGACTCCCCTCGTCGGACGAGACGAGACTTTGCCCGTGTTCACCCGAACACATTCCTGGACCCGAGAGAGACCGCTGCTGCAACCAGCGTCCTCAAATTCCCCCGAGAAAGAGGAAATGAAGTTACTTCGGGATAACGTGGACCGGCTCTGCCCTGCGCGTCTTCGCCGAGTTGTCTCTGCTGTTCTCTCCGCCATTCCACTCAGAGCCAGCTGCCGTGTTTTCGACGACGTGCGAGAACGGCACCGTCTGCCTCCGAGCCAAGAACAAAGATGGACATTAAGACGGACTACACACACACACAACCTGCGCACTTTCTGAAGCGACCAAGTAAGAGGCATAACTCTGGGCATAGGCAGTGTTAGTTGTGTGTTCTTTTCAGCATCAGTTGCTGTTGTTTAGCATTTAGCCTTTTTAGCTTTATTGCTGTTGTTCTTGTTGTGTGAGTTGACGGACCGCCGAGTCCATTTTTCTCTGCTTTACTCTGAGGAGTATTTTAAGTTTGCTGCCTGTTAGTTGTGTTCACCACGCTAGACTATTTTGTGTTTTTCCCGGTCGGGACAACTGCTACTTTTGTGCCACCGTGAGATCAGAAACCAGACAACGTACGTTACAGACTGCCGTCCGTACGTGCGCTCTCTGTGGTCAAAAGAGCCGCTTCTCTCCCTCTCACGATCGCTTTCCCTCCTTCCTCTCTTGCTACTAACACACACACACACACACACACACACACACACACGCATTCCCCTGCAAGTGTCCAACTCTGTGCAAAGCTGTTTGTGTTTTGTTTGGTAGAATTAGATTTTAGAATAGCTGTTTATTGAATGAAGTATTTGTTAACTTTGTTAATTTTGCTAAGTTTAATAAACAATGTTATATCTTTAAAGAGAAGTGCTTTTGTCATTATTGTGTGTAACATATTGTGAGAAGTGGCTGATTAAAGGAGTCAGAGCTTGAATTCAACCCTTCTTTGTTCACCCTTGAATGTTGATATCTCGCAGATATTAACATTCTAGGTGAACTCCCATTTATGAGATTACCTTGTTCGGTTATTGGTCCTGGTTTCCGGGTGGTGCTTCGTATCTGTTAGTTCATATTAATAATTCTATTAGTTATTATAATTAGTTAATTATCTTAGATAATTGATAATTATGGCAAATAATCAACTGTGTTCCTCACAGATCCGACAGTGGGTGCCTGAATTATTGATTAAGGTTAACAATATTTTGATTTCATAATTCATAATTATCTGTGATAAACAGAGGGGTGGGCTCACAGAGAGACACTGGTTAGTATTGTGTGTAAAAAGACTCTCACACTGATCATCTCCAAACGTTTTCTTGGTTCCCACAAGCTCAACTGACTGCGCCGCGGCCCGACGTGCGCAAGGGCGCGAAGGCCCGTTCAACGCTGCTTGCAGCTTTAATTAGGGCCTGAGCCCAAAGGGCGAAGACCCTATTGTTTTTCGTGTGTTTGTTTCTTTCTTTATTATTACGCCACTTTAACTCTAAATTTGACCCCCTAAACATGCTCAAAAACTCACCAAATTTGGCACGCACATCAGGAATGGTGAAAAATTTGATAAAATGTAAAAATTAAACCCCAAAGTGCCCAAATGTGCTCTCTAGCGCCACCTATGTATCTAAAACGGCCACCATGGGCCGTAGGAATGTCGTAGAGAGATCGAACCAAAACCCAATTATTCGTCTCATCAAGACCTACAAATCATACGCTGACACCCCTGACCTAAATCCAACAGGAAATCTGCTATGTCAATTTCAAAGTATGCTTTTTTGCCAATTTTGGACTTTGAATAAACGCTATCTCCTCCTAGGGCGTTAATGGTATCGGCTTCAAACTTGAATACATGACTTATCACACTGTGTTGAGCAAAAGTTATTAAAAACTTTGTAATAACTCGAACGGTTTAGATTTAGTAAGCCCTGAAAGTTGGAGTGCGACATTACACCTTACAATGTAAACCAATGGGGAGGCAAATTCTGGGCATGGACTTTGTGCCAAACTGGGGCATCTGGCGTCTAAACTATGAGTCCCACCACTTTCAAACCTGTATCAATGGATTCGCGACGAAAATTCCTACAAAAAAATGATATTTTTATGTAGGATTTGGCCAAAGTTATGGGATTTATGAGGATTTTCCACAAGAAGATCACTTTGAAATCTTTCCTTCCAACTGTGAGGGAGAGAGAGAGAATGGGAGGGGGGGGATGGGTAAAGTAAACATCTACTGCCTGTGACAGAGGGTGGAGCAAACTCCATTTCCAAGGATGCTTTGCGATTTTCACACCTCAGCAGGGAGCAGTCCACATTGGTCCCTCATTGGCGGAGACGCTCCTGTACAGCGGAGCGTCTCGAGGACACAGCCATGACATCACCACCCCTTTATAAGCGAGCACGCCCAAACTACACGTCTTTCCCATGTCACTGAGCTAGGGGTAACTCCTGTTCCCCTGTGAGTTAGCTTAACTACCCCACGAACATGTTTTCCCCTCATCGAAGACTCCCCTCGTCGGACGAGACGAGACTTTGCCCGTGTTCACCCGAACACATTCCTGGATCCGAGAGAGACCGCTGCTGCAACCAGCGTCCTCAAATTCCCCCGAGAAAGAAGAAATGAAGTTACTTCGGGATAACGTGGACCGGCTCTGCCCTGCGCGTCTTCGCCGAGTTGTCTCTGCTGTTCTCTCCGCCATTCCACTCAGAGCCAGCTGCCGTGTTTTCGCCGACGTGCGAGAACGGCACTGTCTGCCTCCGAGCCAAGAACAAAGATGGACATTAAGACGGACTACACACACACACACAACCTGCGCACTTTCTGAAGCGACCAAGTAAGAGGCATAAGTCTGGGCATAGGCAGTGTTAGTTGTGTGTTCTTTTCAACATCAGTTGCTGTTGTTTAGCATTTAGCCTTTTTAGCTTTATTGCTATTGTTCTTGTTGTGTGAGTTGACGGACCGCCGAGTCCATTTTTCTCTGCTTTACTCTGAGGAGTATTTTAAGTTTGCTTCCTGTTAGTTGTGTTCACCGCGCTAGACTATTTTGTGTTTTTCCCGGTCGGGACACCTGCTACTTTTGTGCCACCGTGAGTGAGAAAGTAAATTGATTTGTCGATCAGAAACCAGACAACGTGCGTTACAGACTGCCGTCCGTACGTGCGCTCTCTGTGGACAAAAGAGCCGCTTCTCTCCCTCTCACGATCGCTTTCCCTCCTTCCTCTCTTGCTACTAACACACACACACACACACACACACATACATACATACACGCATTCCCCTGCAAGTGTCCAACTCTGTGCAAAGCTGTTTGTGTTTTATTTGTTAGAATTAGATTTTAGAATAGCTGTTTATTGAATGAAGTATTTGTTAACTTTGTTAAGTTTGCTAAGTTTAATAAACAATGTTATATCTTTAAAGAGCAGTTCTCTGTCATTATTGTGTATAACATATTGTGAGAAGTGGCTGCTTGAAGGAGTCAGAGCTTGAATTCAACCCTTCTTTATTCGCTCTTGAATGTTGATATCTCGCAGATATTAACATTCTAGGTGAAGTCCCATTTATGAGATTACCTTGTTCGGTTATTGGTCCTGGTTTCCGGGTGGTGCTCCGTGTTTGTTAGTTCATATTTATAATTCTAATAATTATTATAATTAGTTAATTATCTTAGATAATTGATAATTATGGCAAATAATCAACTGTGTTCCTCATAGATTCTACAGTTGGTGCCTGAATTATTGATTAAGGTTAACATTATTTTGATTTCATAATCCATAATTATCTGTGATAAACAGAGGGGTGCGCTCACGGAGAGAAAGTAGTTAGTATTGTGTGTCAAAAGCCTCTCACACTGATCATCTCCAAACGTTTTCTTGGTTCCCACAAGCTCAACTGACTGCGCCGCGGCCCGCTGTGCGCAAGGGCGCGAAGGCCCGTCCAACGCTGCTTGCAGCTTTAATTAGGGCCTGAGCCCAAAGGGCGAAGACCCTATTGTTTTTCGTCCGTTTGTTTCTTTATTATTATTCTTTCTTGTTACGCCACTTTAACTCTAAATTTGACCCCCTAAACATGCTCAAAAACTCACCAAATTTGGCACGCACATCAGGAATGGTGAAAAATTTGATAAAATGTAAAAGTTAAACCCCAAAGTGCCAAAATGTGCTCGAGAGCGCCACCTATGTATCTAAAACGGCCGCCACGGCCCGTAGGAATGTCGTAGAGAGATCGAACCAAAACTCAATTATTCGTCTCATCAAGACCTACAAATCATACGCTGACACCCCTGACCTAAATCCAACAGGAAATCTGCAATGTCCATTTCAAAGTATGATTTTTTGCCAATTTTGGACCTTGAATAAACGCTATCTCCTCCTAGGGCGTTAATGGTATCGGCTTCAAACTTTAATACATGACTTATCACACTGTGTTGAGCAAAAGTTATTAAAAACTTTGTAATAACTCGAACGGTTTAGATTTAGTAAGCCCTGAAAGTTGGAGTGCGACATTACACCTTACAATGTAAACCAATGGGGAGGCAAATTCTGGGCATGGACTTTGTGCCAAACTGGGGCATCTGGCGTCTAAACTATGAGTCCCACCACTTTCAAACCTGTATCAATGGATTCGCGACGAAAATTCCTACAAAAAAATGATATTTTTATGTAGGATTGGGCCAAAGTTATGGGATTTATGAGGATTTTCCACACTTTGAAATCTTTCCTTCCAACTGTGAGGGAGAGAGAGAGAATGGGAGGGGGGGATGGGTAAAGTAAACATCTACTGCCTGTGACAGAGGGTGGAGCAAACTCCATTTCCAAGGATGCTTTGCGATTTTCACACCTCAGCAGGGAGCAGTCCACATTGGTCCCTCATTGGCGGAGACGCTCCTGTACAGCGGAGCGTCTCGAGGACACAGCCATGACATCACCACCCCTTTATAAGCGAGCACGCCCAAACTACACGTCTTTCCCATGTCACTGAGCTAGGGGTGACTCCTGTTCCCCTGTGAGTTAGCTTAACTACCCCACGAACATGTTTTCCCCTCATCGAAGACTCCCCTCGTCGGACGAGACGAGACTTTGCCCGTGTTCACCCGAACACATTCCTGGATCCGAGAGAGACCGCTGCTGCAACCAGCGTCCTCAAATTCCCCCGAGAAAGAAGAAATGAAGTTACTTCGGGATAACGTGGACCGGCTCTGCCCTGCGCGTCTTCGCCGAGTTGTCTCTGCTGTTCTCTCCGCCATTCCACTCAGAGCCAGCTGCCGTGTTTTCGACGACGTGCGAGAACGGCACCGTCTGCCTCCGAGCCAAGAACAAAGATGGACATTAAGACGGACTACACACACACACACAACCTGCGCACTTTCTGAAGCGACCAAGTAAGAGGCATAAGTCTGGGCATAGGCAGTGTTAGTTGTGTGTTCTTTTCAGCATCAGTTGCTGTTGTTTAGCATTTAGCCTTTTTAGCTTTATTGCTGTTGTTCTTGTTGTGTGAGTTGACGGACCGCCGAGTCCATTTTTCTCTGCTTTACTCTGAGGAGTATTTTAAGTTTGCTGCCTGTTAGTTGTGTTCACCACGCTAGACTATTTTGTGTTTTTCCCGGTCGGGACAACTGCTACTTTTGTGCCACCGTGAGTGAGAAAGTAAATTGATTTGTCGATCAGAAACCAGACAACGTACGTTACAGACTGCCGTCCGTACGTGCGCTCTCTGTGGTCAAAAGTGCCGCTTCTCTCCCTCTCACGATCGCTTTCCCTCCTTCCTCTCTTGCTACTAACACACACACACACACACACACACACGCATTCCCCTGCAAGTGTCCAACTCTGTGCAAAGCTGTTTGTGTTTTGTTTGGTAGAATTAGATTTTAGAATAGCTGTTTATTGAATGAAGTATTTGTTAACTTCGTTAATTTTGCTAAGTTTAATAAACAATGTTATATCTTTAAAGAGAAGTTCTTTTGTCATTATTGTGTGTAACATATTGTGAGAAGTGGCTGATTAAAGGAGTCAGAGCTTGAATTCAACCCTTCTTTGTTCACCCTTGAATGTTGATATCTCGCAGATATTAGCATTCTAGGTGAAATCCCATTTATGAGATTACCTTGTTCGGTTATTGGTCCTGGTTTCCGGGTGGTGCTCCGTGCTTGTTAGTTCATATTAATAATTCTATTAATTATTATAATTAGTTAATTATCTTAGATAATTGATAATTATGGCAAATAATCAACTGTGTTCCTCATACATGCTACAGTTGGTGCCTGAATTATTGATTAAGGTTAACAATATTTTAATTTCATAAGCCATAATTATCTGTGATAAACAGAGGCGTGCGCTCACGGAGAGAAAGTAGTTAGTATTGTGTGTCAAAAGCCTCTCACACTGATCATCTCCAAACGTTTTCTTGGTTCCCACAAGCTCAACTGACTGCGCCGCGGCCCGACGTGCGCAAGGGCGCGAAGGCCCGTTCAACGCTGCTTGCAGCTTTAATTCTTTATTAATACGCCACTTCAATCCTTAATTTGACCCCCTAAACATGCTCAAAAACTCACCAAATTTGGCACGCACATCAGGTCTGGTGAAAAATTTGATAAAATGTAAAAATTAACCCCCGAAGTGCCAAAATGTGCTCGAGAGCGCCACCTATGTATCTAAAATGGCCGCCACGGCCCGTAGGAATGTCATAGAGAGATCAAACCAAAACTCAATTATTCGTCTCATCAAGACCTACAAATCATACGCTGACACCCCTGACCTAAATCCAACAGGAAGTCTGCAATCAGCTTTTCAAAATAAGACTTTGCCCCAATTTTGGCCCCCGAACAAACGCTATCTCCTCCGAGGGCGTTAATGGTATCGGCTTCAAACTTGAATACATGACTTATCACACTGTGTTGAGCAAAAGTTATTAAAAACGTTGTAATAACTCGAACGGTTTAGATTTAGTAAGCCCTGAAAGTTGGAGTGCGACATTACACCTTACAATGTAAACCAATGGGGAGGCAATCTCTGGGCATGGACTTTGTGCCAAACTGGGGCATCTGGCGTCTAAACTATAAGTCCGACCACTTTCAAACCTGTATCAATGGATTCGCGACGAAAATTCCTACAAAAAAATGTGATTTTTATGTAGGATTTGGCCAAAGTCATGGGATTTATGAGGATATTTCACAAGAAGCGTTCTCTAAAATCCTCCTCTCCAACTGCTCCTGGTGATGTCACTCCCTCAGTGCTCTGAAACATTCCGCAATACACACTCATTATAAAATCACAGGAGGAGCAAGAAAAGACTTTAAAACTCACACTCTAATATCTCAAAAACAATAAAAGATAGAAAACACATGTAAATTCAAGATTTGTAGGTCAAAGTCTCGTGGCTCATATAAAGTTCAAATGAAGTTTGTATCTAAAATTATGTGGAAGCAGTAAATGTTCAAAAAGGTGTGGGTTCGCTCACACCCTCCATTCAAATATATGAGTATTTTTCTGTGTCCAGCTGCAGTTACTTATTGTCTCTACACACCTGACAGTACACATGTCAATCAAACTTTCAAAATAAAAGCACACCACACTTGTAAGAAATATCCCTCATATATATAATTGTCTGTGAACAGAGGGGTGGGCTCACAGAGAGACACTGGTTAGCATTGTGTGTCAAAATACTCTCACACTGATCATCTCCAAACGTTTTCTTGGTTCCCAGAAGCTTAGCTGACTGCGCCGCGGCCCGATGTGCGCAAGGGCGCGAAGGCCCGTCCAACGCTGCTTGCAGCTTTAATTATTATTATTATTCCTCCGAAACAAACGCATTTTTGAGGGCCTAAACATGCACGAAAACTCATGAAAATTTGCACAGATGTCAGGACTGGCGAAAATTTCGATATTTTATGGGTCTCGAAATAAAGCGGGACAAAATGGCTCGACAGCGCCACCTAGACAGTCAAGAAAATTGAGCCCCTCGATACAGATTGTCGTAGGAGAACGAAATTCGGTATGCATATGTATCATGACCAGACGCACCAAAAAGTCTCAAGGACACATAGCCTAACTCCAACAGGAAGTCGGCCATTTTGTATCAAAGTTGAAATTTTGCACCGATTTTGTCATTTCCAGCCCGCATACTTTAACGAACTCCTCCTAGAGATTTGACCCCAGGACTTTCAAATTCGGTCCGTATCATCTACAGGCATAGGAGATTAAAAGTTGCTAAAACAATTCTCATTAGTCTTTCCTAGGGGGCGTGGCTGGGCGGCGAATTTCGATCCTTCGCCATGAAAAATGAAACGGCTATAACTCCGGCATACATGATCCTAAGAGAGCCAAACCTTTTGTGCTTCATAAGAGTCCCGCCCTGAACGGGTCCATGTGACAATACAGGATATGAGTCATAGCGCCACCTCCTGGCAACAGGAAGTTACATGTTTTACGCTCTGACGCCCTGTGGGCAGCACGGTGATGGAATCCAGCTGAAATTTACTGAGAATAGCCTCAAGACCTTGGAGATCTTATATTATGAAGTTGGTGACCCTTCGTTGAAAGGTGTTGCCATGGCGACGCGGCGAATTTTGATGTGACGCCATGAAATTTCAATGCCTTATAACTTGGTCTACACGTGGTCTGATCTTTTCCAAATTTCATATGCTTGTTAAGAGTCTCGGTCTGAACACATGTTCAGTCTCATATTTAGCGAAAGTCATAGTGCCACCTACTGGCAACATGAAGTAACACGTGTCGTACTTTGTCTAATTACTCCTAGGAAATTTGGCTGATGCACCTGAAATTAAGTCAGCTAATAAACGAGACTTTGGTGATGCTACATTTGGCAGCTCATGACCCAAAACTGAATGCTGTTACCATGGCGACACATCCTTCGCCATGAAATACAATACTGTTTTACAGGGAGAATGGATTGCTCTACAGTCACGAAACTTGACACACATGTCTGGAGAGACACCAGCTAAAAACCTATGTAGTTCCTCTTAATGGGCGTAACAAAATGGCTCAATAGCGCCCCCTTTAAAATTTCAAAATTGAAGCCCCGCCTTCCAGATTAACGTAGAGAGATGAAATTCACAGGGCACATGTATAATGTCAAGACGCACAAAAAAGTCTGTTGACGCCTTATTGTAAGTTGAACAGGAAGTCGGCCATCTTGAAAAACTGGTCAATTTTCGCCTTTTTTTGGCCATTTCGCATACCTTGTATTTTAACGCACTCCTCCTACAGATTTCATCGTAAGGACTTCAAAATCAGTGTGTGTCATCTAGAGTAGTGTATGATCATGATGGTTTGGCCGTGGCGTGGCGTTGAGTTTTGATGTTTCGCCATGACAGAGGAAATTGATATAACTTGAGTGTACATGGTTGGATATGCCTCAAACTTTACACAACAAGTCACTGACAAAAGCCCTTCGACTGAGCGTCACTTCGACATGCGCTGGGGTTGCGAGGGCCCGATCATCGCTGCTTGCAGCTTTAATGTTATCTTGTTCTTCACCTAGAGATAACTCAGGATTCATCTTTGCCTTCTTTGTCTTAGCTGAGCCGTTCTTTGCTGGTGTGTTGGGGCAAGAGTCACATTCACCACCTTCGTTTGATTTGCAGAAATAGGAATGAGTCATACTTGTTTCTCCTTTCTCTTGAATTGTCCATTTCCATTTCTATCATCGGGTCTTCCATGATGAAGGTTTGTTTTTGGTCTTCCATTTTTTAAGCTAATGCTAGCTTCAAAAAGTTGATGCTAAGACGTGTTACAAGAGAAGGAGGTTTTTCCAAAAAATACAGTCGGTAGCTGGTAGTTGGCAACTTTGGTAATTAATTTGACATTTAAGTACGCGTATTTGCAACCTAAATAAACTTAAACAAAATATTAGTGAGGAAAACCCGAAGAGTCGTTCCTCAGCTGAGGTCCATACAACCGCTCACTCCAGTGCCATCTTGGCTCTTTCTTCAATTCTCTACCACTGTAACGTGCATGGATGTGATGAACTACAGAGAAGAAGACCAGTGAGATATAGATAAATTGATAGAGTAGCATATTATAAAATAAATTTACATGTGCAAATTGCAAACTATATTTTTAAACACATCAGTAAAACATTACATGTTATTTAGGCCCTTTCAACAACCAAATTTCCTTTTATCAGATTTAGAGGTTACATTTCACTTCTTTTATTAAGCACTAGATAGCTGCTTCTGTTAGCCAATACAACAGTTGGCTTGTTGTAGCAGCCTTGAAGGACTGTTAAGGATACCACTGCCCTGAAGTGAGCTCCTCTCAACAACAATAGAAAGTTAACGACATAAAACCCTCAACAGGCAACGATTTATCCCCAAACACAGGAACCTTAGAAACAGCTGTAAAACCTGACATATATTTGGACTGTTTTTTTCTTTCCTGAGCTAAATTCAATGATTTGTTCAGCTAAACCATCAACCTGTCTCTTAGACCTCATCCCAACTAGATTGCCTAAGGAAGCCTTACCCTTATTTAGCGCTTCTTTACTAGATATGATCAATCTGTCATTAGTAACAGGCTATGTGTCACACTCTTTTAAAGTAGCTGTAATTAAACCTCTTCTTAAGAAGCCTTCTCTTGATTCAGGCATTTTAGCCAACTATAGACCTATATCTAATCTTCTCTTTCTCTCTAAGATCCTTGAGAAAGCAGTCTTTAATCAGTTATGTGTCTCTCTACATAACAATAGTTTATTTGAGGATTTTCGGTCAGGATTTAGAGCGCATCATAGCACAGAGACAGCACTGGTGAAAGTCACAAATGATCTCCTAACTGCATCAGACAAAGGATTTCTCTCAATACTTGTCTTGTTAGATCTTAGTGCCGCATTCGACACAACTTACCATCACATCCTATTACAGAGACTGGAACATTTAATTGGCATTAAATGAACTACATTAAGCTGGTTTAAGTCCTATTTGTCAGACCAATTTCAGTTTGTACATGTTAATGATGAATCCTCCATCAAGGCAAAAGTTAGACACAGAGTTCCACAAGGTTCTGTGCTTGGACCAATACTATTTGCCTTGTATATGCTTCCTTTAGGTAGTATTATTAGGTAACACTCCATAAATTTTCATTGTTGATACCCAATTATATTTATCAATGAAGCCTGATGAAACCAATCAGTTAAACAAACTCCAAGCATGCCTTAAGGACATACAGACCTGGGTGACCTGCAACTTTTTACTACTAAACCCAGATAAAACTAAAATTATTGTGCTTGGCCCTAAACACCTTAGAAACACATTATCTAATGATATAGCTACTCTGGATGGCATTACCCTGGCCTCCAGCACCACCGTAAGGCATCTGGGAGTTATCTTTGATCAGGATATGTCCTTTAACTCCCACATAAATCAAATTTCAAGGACTGCCTTTTTTCACTTACCTAATATTGCAAAAATCAGGCACATCCTGTCCCAAAAAGATGCAGAAAAACTAGTCCATGCATTTGATACTTCTAGGCTGGATTATTGCAATTCCTTATTATCAGGCTGCTCTAACAAGTCCCTAAAGACTCTCCAGCTGGTCCAGAATGCAGCTGCATGTGTACTAACAAAAACTAGAAAAAGAGATCACATTTCTCCCATTTTAGCTTCGCTACATTGGCTTCCTGTAAAATCTAGAATAGAATTTAAAATCCTTCTCTTAACTTACAAAGCCCTTAATGGTCAGGCACCATCATATCTTGAAGAGCTCATAGTACCGTATTACTCCACTAGAACACTGCACTCCCAGAATGCAGACTTACTGGTGTCCTACAGTCTTTAAAAGTAGAATGGGAAGCAGAGCCTTCAGCTATCAGGTTCCTCTCTTATGGAACCATCTTCCAGATTTGGTCCTGGGGACAGACACCCTCTCTGTGTTTAAGAGTAGGCTTAAAACTTTCCTTTTTGATAAAGCTCATAATTAGAGCCGGTCAGGTCGCCTCCTCCTCAACATCTGTATGCATTCATGTACCATCATTACATGTTACTAACTTGGCTTCTTCCCCGGAGTTTTTTTGTCCTTTCTTTCTTTCTCAACCCAAAGCAGATGGCCTCCCAACAAGAGCTGGGTTCTGCTTGAGGTTTCTACCCGTTAAAGGGGAGTTTTTCCTTATCACTGTCGCCAAGTGCTTGCTCATGGAGGAATTGTTGGGTCTCTGTAAATTAAAGAGTATGGTCTAGAGCTGCTCTATGTGAAAAGTGCCCTGAGATGACTTTTGTTGTGATTTGGCACTATATAAATAATAATTGATTGATTGATTGATTGACTTTGTGCCAGGGAGCTGGTAAGGTAAAGTCCATTTGGTGTCTGGTCCAACTGGATGTGTGTATATATATATATATATATATATATATATATATATATAGTATGTATGTATATGCATGAGAGTATGCATGTATGTGTAAGTGGTTAGAACCTGTATATACTGTATGTATGTGCAAGTGAAGTTTTTAATTTTGGCCGAGGTGGCCTCTCATAGATTTTCCACCTCACACTCACACACCATTTGTTATTGTAGCAAGGCGACCCTAGAACCCATGCAGTGGTGATATAAGGGTAGTGGTAGGAATTCAAAAACAGTGATATATTGTACTTATAATTAAATAATAATTAAATGGGGTTGCTTTAACTTTTATTATAGGATGAGAAGCTGTAAAAAAGATACCTGATACATAACATATTAATTTAAAATATCGCAAATTCATCTTTATGTTGCACCTAATTTGTAATAGTGCTCTTGTGGTTATTTTAGTATTGTTTTGTTATGATTCATAGCAGTTATTGACAGGTGTGGTCTGTGTACTGGGAGTCCTGTCACTGTTGATAGTGGTATGGTTTGATAGCATTGTGTTTTTATTTGAATTATTGGTTTTACTTTGGTTTTTTTTAACCCCTTTCACAGATAGGATACTCCCAGCACTCAACCAATGGGTGGTTGGATTCCCTGGCTGTGGTGCAACTGTCTGTCCTCTCCTCTTCCACCCTTACTAGAAGTATTAGTTCCTGTTTTTGATAAATAGCCATTTATGGCAGCTAACCCACAGATATCGTGTAAGATTGCAAAAGATTGCAGAAGTATTTACATTATGTTTCAACGGGTAAATGACTGGGCCACCTGGGGATGAATCCTCATGTTAAACTGCAAGGGGAGTGATGCTGCTGACTTTGGTTATGGCCTTGGTCGATGGTTAATCAATCAGGAATGTCCTGGGTGACTGGATTAAGTTTAGTAAAAAAGATTGAAAGGCAAACATACCACACTATTTGCATAGAGATCATTTCACTACTCAGGTTATGTTTTTGCAAGTAATCACTAACAAAAATACAGCTAAACAAGGTGTCAATTAACACTGTTTCTTTGTTTTATAGCCACAGATTAAGACTGATCATCAATCATGAAGGCCAGAGCTTGTAGAAAAACAGTGGTCAGCTTTTGCTGTTTGAAGTTTGCTGCCATCTCCTTTTTCCTGGCTGCGTTTGTCCTCATCTTTTTTCTTTTTAACATGGATGCTCTGGAGGTGAGAATTTGGTCTTGAGTGGGACTGCTTGAAGGGTGGACCCTGTTTGAAACAGTCAGATTTAAGGACATTGTTTTCATATGCAATATGGCTTTGGATAACAGTAATGTCCTTCATTCATATTTCTAAACAAATGCAATTCGAGGAAAATAGTTCTTTTGCTAACAATCATGCATTTGGCTGACAGCAGAAACTCCTTCAAATAATTATACTTTTATATATTTTCATTTTATTATTCCCATCTATATTTTTTTCTTATTGTCAATAAATCCTTTCAAAAGACCAAAACCAACAATGTGTTAGTCCATTTCTCAAAATATTCCCTACCCTGTCTATGGCTCTGAGCCCCAAGCACATTAGTTTCTACTGAAGACGTACATGTAAATCTTTAAAAACAGGTCAAAAACATGTACAGCTTTTTTCCCCTTATGCAGGGTAGTCACACTGAGCTAAAGCTGATGCTGTTACTCTTAAATGCCCTTCTCTATTGTTGCTTGCATAAAGACATATTTTTGAGACAATCAGGTACTGATGGCATGGCTCTGTTGGTGGGAGTTGCTGCCCTTGTAGTATGCATTACCAAAGTGGTGCGGTTTGCCCCTGCTGTGAGGGTGTAGTGGAAACGCGTGTCATCATGGCACGGCTAAATCATAACAACCCAGGCCCATTGCAAAACTGCTTTAGTTTGTTGGGGACTATTCTCAACCATAGATAGATATGCATTTGCTGCACTGCTGAGTATTTATGGCAGCAGAACAGTGTATGACGTGCACATGAAGATGTTAATTCAAAATGAACTACATGGCCCATGTTAATGGTAATAAAAGAACATGTCACCCAGTGCAACAGTTTGGCTCACTGATGTGTTTTTAATCGTTTTTGGGCAACAACTGAGCTCTATGAAACAGAGGAATAATCCACATATATCAGGCCAAGGCTACACGGACAATACTTGTTAGTAGGATCAATTCATTGTTGGGTTTGGTCTTTTCATGAGTTCAGTGCAGAAATGTTTGTTTTTTGCAACATTCTTTAGTGGAAACAAATACAGTACTTCCACAATGAAAACCCAATGCATAGAAAGAATATTGTTACAGACATTTCAGACCAGTTTAACATTATATTTGTACCTTCACTTCTGAGATTTATATGAGGAGGAAAATCAAAACTACATTAGTTTTCCACCAGAATAACCAGTATGAACACTTAAGTTGCGTTAAATATTAACAGTAACATTGTCCTCATTTGAAAATTCATTATGAAGGT
This sequence comes from Thunnus albacares, assembly GCF_914725855.1. Taxonomy (NCBI): domain Eukaryota; kingdom Metazoa; phylum Chordata; class Actinopteri; order Scombriformes; family Scombridae; genus Thunnus; species Thunnus albacares. Next base: position 20,164,459 of record NC_058128.1, on the reverse strand, counting down.
TTTTTTTAAAGGAGAAAAATTGCTCTCTGATAAATAGCACACCTTAAATTCATCAACCTGTATAACTGTCTGTAACAAGAAATATGAAAAGTAACATTTATTTATTGCTACAGTTGTTACTGAAATGGACTGTAAGGACATTCTGACTGTAGTTTTCCTTCCTTTCTCTTTTTCATGTTGCTGTTATCACTGAGTGTTTGATCAACTTCTTTCATCAACCCCTACAAATATTCAGTGATTTTCTGATGAGGGGCAGGAAAAACAGTCTTTTTGTTTCATTTAGTTCATTTGTCTTACATTATAATTTTTTTGATATACAACTTTGTCACATCACTCTCTTGACCCCCCTCCCAGTTTCAGCATAAGGTGATCACCACCTTTCCTGTCACGAGACCTCACCTGCAACACCACTTCTACAACTTTCAGCCACAGTCCCCTGAAGATGCTCTCGAGGAACGCCTATTATTAGACTCCATTGCTTGGCCTGAAACTCCATCCCTGCCAGATCCTCTTTCCCTGGAGCAGACCAGCGATCCTGCCCACAGTACCTTCACTATTCTCCCAGAGGAGAGTGGACGACAGTGGCATGTAGGGGATCAGCTGGAAGTTATGATCAAAATGTATGACTTCCAGGGTCGTCCTAAGATGTCTGGGGGAGATGTCTTACTCGCCCGTCTGCACAACCGAGCACTTGGTGCAGGTGTGGTTGGGCAAGTGCTGGATCATCTCGATGGCTCCTACTCTGCTGTATTTTCTTTACTCTGGGAGGGAAACGCTCATGTTGAGGTGATGCTAAAAAATATGATGTTAAATATGATTGTGACTGTTACTCAGCTACTGTTGCTAGGCCTGTCAACTTTTTGTTCTTGTATGAAACATATGCAGTTTGCAATAATACCCGGGGCAGATTTACTACTCAAAATCCTTAGTAATTTCCAAAACAGCGGGTCCTTTATTTCATGCAGTGGTTAGATTCTTCTGTATGCTGTCAATCATTCTTATCAAAGATAACCACTCTACTATAGTCTAGATTTGATTGCTAGCACAGGATTGAGAAGTGCTAAACGAATTCAGCAATCAAAGATTTGATCTGAGAAATATTATCCTGTTTAGCATCATTTAATATGTTAGTGGAAAATTTAAACTTATGTATGTATGTCCAAGAGTAATAAATGCCATTGACATATTGAGAAAAAGGTTTCTTCCATCAAGTGGCAACTATTGGCAGCGTATAAACCAACTAACATAATACAGCAATGAGAAACAGATGGATCTAAACCTTTGTCATCATTTAACAAAAGCAGAGCAGGAGAAAAGCTATCAACCTCTGTGGACTTCCACATCATACCTGTGTGCCTGGAGTTTGGGAAAATTTGAGCATTTAGAAGAATCATTCAATGAGACCCTGGCAAGCCTTTTTAGGTGCATCCTCATGAAAAAATTGTAGTGGATCACTTGATGATTAGGATTTTTATATGCCAGCTTGATGTGCCATACTCTGGACCAGCTGATATGAATTACTGTTTATTCTAGACTTTTTGACAAATATTACAAACTGTATGGTGAGTTGTATTACAAAGCAGTAAAAATTGGAAACATTTTCAAACAAAGATAACAAAATTACAAATATTAGTGGGAGGCTTTGCTGCAGCTGGCATCATGTTCAGTGAACTTTTTTAATGTAACCTGCAACCCCCAAAAGTAATGTAGTATGACATGCTCCTTGTCCTTTAGTTAATGCTGGGTTACTACTGTAGGTAGTAAGCTCATTAGCCGGACATGCTAACATTTGCAAATTACATTAGAGCAGACAAACACACTAATTCATTTCTTAAGCTTTTACTCTAAAAGAGAGAGCACTTTGCAAACTCTTTAAATGTCAAGTATAGCTCTCACTACAACCCCATGCACACCACTTCACCATGTGGAGAAATTCAAAGATTGACAGGTCCTCTGTGCCTAGTTATGGTTGCTGAACTATGATTTGGACAATCGCTGCTAAGGGGAGAGGTAAGTGAATGGTTAGTTCTCCAGACATGAGCATCTGGAGATCAATCTGGTTTACACCTGAAATGAAATGTGCAACTTTAAGTAGTGTTCACTTTAATTATCTTTACTGCTATGACATGGTTTCAAGGAATGGGTATGAAATTTGAACTCTGGTTCTCTGTCCTATCAGGTGACACTGGTTCACCCCAGTGAGGCTGTCACAGTGCTGCAAAGGTTGACCAGAGAACAGCCGGATAGGGTTTATTTCCACAGTGTCTTCCGCTCAGGCACAGTGTCTGAAACTACCACCTGTAATGTCTTCTTGCGTCCAACCCAGCAGCCACTGTGCAACTACACTGACCTCCACACAGGTGATCCGTGGTTCTGCTACAAGCCAAAGAAGCTAAGCTGTGACGCCAGGATCAACCACTCCAAGGGAGGATTCAATCAAAAACTCAAGGCCAAGGAGGAAAAACTCTTTAAAAGGTAAAGGAGCAAAGAGACAGGACTGGCATTTTGTTTGACTTATAATAAATAAATACTATGTATCTCCTTGGTGGAAATCTCAAGAGTGCGTATGATACAAATCAAATAATAAGCCTGATTCACTTAAGTTTATGTTCATGGTGTGAGAGCTGCAGCTCTCACAATGTTATCTTTGCTTTCTTTAGTATTATTTCGCTTTTGTTTTTTGGCATACAAACTTTGTTTCAATGTCAAAATGTACATCTTGGTAAGGAGATGTATGCTGTACGTGTTTTATGTTTTGGCTAATAACTCATAAACCGTGTGGCGTGGCAAAACAATATTTGTACAGCATGTTACTTGGATAAAGCTGATTCGAATGACATAGGCCACGCTCATTTGCACCTGGAAAAATCTTCCGCCATTTTTGATTTTTTGGTAGACACATCTTTTGCTTCTTTTGGCACATATTTCATGTAATGTTTACCAAACTTGGTACATACCATATTTAGATGACCCTGAACAAAACTTATGAGCTTGTTTTAGGATATCACTTACAGTTTGTCTGGAATTGGTTATCAAACTTTCGAAGGCATGACTCTGATGCCCTTAGCGGGCCATAACTCTTCAATGCTAAATTGGATTGCAACTAAATTAGGGAATGTTGTACATACAGCCATAATACACAAATGTGTAACATTTGATACAGTTCTACCAACATGGGGTATATATATTATAATATGATATTTCTGCAATTCTGTTGTCTTTAATAAAATTAAACCTGGTACACAAGTTCTTCATGAGAATGTCCATGACATATTGAAGCATGGCACCAATACCCCTACTTTGTGGCCATAAGTGAAACAACACCATACTACTTATTTACTGCCATATCTCCTAAATGTAATATTCCATGGTAATCAAATTTAGCAAAGTTGTACAGATGGGTGTGCTGAGCAAGTCTGTTGCATTTGATACAATTTCACCTGTAGGTGGCGCTACAAGATTTTTTAAAATTGCTGCTGGAGCAGCAGCTTGCAGCCGCAGCAGCTAACAGCCTCCAGCTCTCACACGCATTTTCTTCAGAAAATGCAAATATTCCAGTTTAATGTTGTTATTTTGTTGTTATTCAGTTATATTCTAATTCACATTTTAACCATGTATTTAGGATGTGGTCTTTTAAAAAACATAAAGATACACATTTCAAAGCTGTAGCAGATGTCAACTTTTCTTCTTTTGTGACACGAATGCAGCATCTCTGCATGTACTGGACCATTTTAGGAATATACATTAGTCTCTGCATGAAAAATGGTTTGGTTATTACATTTTATTTCTAAACCTTGTTGACATGGTGTACTTGTCAGCAAACAATTGTGTATTTACACAGAGCAACATAAGCAATCATTTAGAGTTTCTATATATATATAAATATATATTCAATAGGTGCTAGGCAAATAGTGTGCAATTGGTTTATCAATGCTTTTTGCTGAAAACAGCTGTCTGCTACATATGAGTATTTCATTATGCATGTTTTTTTCTTCAGTGGTGTCAACATGAAAGTCTCCATTAAGGCTTCAGGATTGGCAAATGTCAACGTGTTGCCAAAAATGAAAGGTAAAGCAGAATTTTCACTACTTCAACCTCTGCCTGTAACAATAATTCAAACTTTAATGTGCTACAGACAATTACAAGTAAAAAAAGGCGAGAAGAAACATTTACAAACAACCTACCATTACCTTTACAAGCCTAATGTTGGTTTTAATCTTTTAATGGGATGTTCTGACAATAGGAAAAATATAGAATAATGCCAGCTATAATGCCTTAACTTCTTCTCAGGTCAACCAGAGGTAAAGAGCAGCAGTGTGAAGTCTGGACCCTCTGGCTATTACTACCAGGATACGTGGCAAGCCTTAGGTGGCACCCCAGTCCGCCAGTTCAACACATCCCCTGCTATCAGTCAATGTCTGAAAGGCAAGGTGGTCCACCTGTATGGAGACTCTACCATCAGGCAGTGGTTTGAACACCTCAATGCAGCACTACCAGGTAGTTAATAAAAAGAAATCTCTGACAACAGTTCAAGCTGCAGTGTGAACATTATTAATGTGTCCCAACTGTGTTTCCTCTTTAATACTTTTAGATCTCAAGGAGTTTAACCTGCACAACCTGAAGCAAGTTGGGCCCTTTATGGCCTTAGACTATGCAAACAACATTCTGGTGACGTACCGCTGCCACGGTCCCCCTATCCGTTTTGTCAATGTCCCAACCAAAGAGTTGCGCTACATTGCCAATGAACTAGATGATTTAGTTGGAGGTATGAACACCGTTGTTGTTTTTGGCATCTGGTCTCACTTCAGCACTTTCCCCATCAAGCTCTATATCCAGCGGCTGCGGAGCATCCGCAGGGCGGTGGTGCGCCTGCTGGACAGGGCTCCAGGTACGCTGGTCGTCATCCGTACTGCAAATCTCAAAGCATTGTCGCTTTATGAGACGCTGACCAACAGTGACTGGTACTCGCTGCAGCGTGACAAGGTGCTCAGGGCCATGTTCAAAGGACTGAATGTTCGTGTGCTGGACGCCTGGGAGATGGTCTTGGCCCACCACCTGCCACACAGCCTCCATCCACAACCTCCCATTATTAAGAATATGATCGATGTCCTCTTATCCTACATATGCCCCCAAAAGGCCGGCTAGACTGGAAGACTACACAAGTTTAAGCTAACAAATAAACTCACAACCATAATTTAACAGGAAGACTGCAATGTCGCTTACCTCTCCCATGGAGTACAATAAAAAAAGGGAGAGGTAAGGGCGGAGACATCATTTATAGGGGAGGGGGACCCACAGAAGTGAACGTCGGGACACAGAAACTGAGACTCAATCCACATATTGACCCAGGCGGAGTAGCACATCAGGTTATAACTATTTACAGATTTCTTGTAGTTACATAATACTGCTGTACAATTGTCTCTGTTACATTGTTATGGGGAATTTATCTGTTTTTCGGGTTCTAGCATACATCCATGCTACAACTGAGTGGTGCGCTGCCAAAACGTTCTGGTTGGAACACGTGCTCTAGAATTATTGTTCTGCATTTCTGAGTATGTGGATTATTAAACTATTTTGACAGTAATTGTTTGGGTTGTTGTGTATTCTTTGAATGACTGCATGCACCAAACGGTGACATCCATACTATGACGCTTCGGGACAAATACATGGTTCTAGGAGAGACTCTTAATTAGGATATTGTATGAAGAGACAGGTGGTAGGAATGGTAGGAATGTTGGAGACATGACTGAGGTCTCCTCTGTCAAGACAGGGCAAACTACTGATTTGTCACAATTTTGCAGCATTTTTGCCTTACTGAATTCCATTCGTGGATTGTACAAGGAATCTGTTGTACTTCTCTAATAAATAATGGAGCAGCCCATGTCCCAGACTGCAGCAGTACATTTCTGCCCAGCACAGAATTAAATACAGAATTTAAAATCTTATGTACAGATGGGTCACCTTTCTCCATTAAACACACACACACACACACACACACATATACACACATACACACATATATAAATGTAGTATACATACAGTACGGTACTAGTGAACATACACTCTCTACACAAACAGATATGAAATAATCACATGTAAAGTTTGGCATTTATGTTTTATTAGATGTAGATCTCTTTCTCTACACAAACAATAGCACAATTAAAATTTGCTCATTTAAATGGAGGTCTGCGGCTCAAACACATGGCATCCTTACACTTTCTGACCTACAGTTGATTGTAATGTGTGAGGTCATCTGTAAACGATCTGGTGGACCGAGCCAAACTGGTCCCTATACTGGTTCTCGTGACAACGACCACGAGGAGAGGTTGACCTGACCCGGAGAAGGTAGAACAGCTGGCTGCTCTCTCTATCTGCCTTGTCTAAGAAGTGATGTATGAATAGAGGATTATGATATATATATATATATATATATTTGTACATAGTATATATATGTGAAAATTTTACACAGGTCCATTTTCAGCTACTAGCAAGAAAGCAGCAAGAAAGCAGCAAGAAAGCAGCAAGAAAGCAGCAAGAAAGCTATGGATATTCAAGACACTCGTGGATGGAGTCAAGATGAGACCAAGTGTCTGCTCTCAATTTGTAAACAAAAGTATACAAGCAAAACTTGGCAATTATATCGCAACCGTGCCATTTATGAAGCAATAGCTAAGCAATTGGTGGAAAACAGCTACAACCAGTCCTGGCTGCAATGTCACGAATGAATGAAAACGAAATATTAAACACATTAAACTGGCATACAGAAATGCCAAGGACAACAAGAAGAAAAGTGGCAGGGGCAGGGTAACTTGTCCCTTTTTTAATGAACTGGACGCAGTGCTGGGTGATCGACTCACGTTTTGCCCTGGTGAAGCTTGTCTTCGATTCTGATGATGCTAATGTTGGCATGGACTCCACCAACTGTGCCAGTGACGAGAACAGGAGTGGAATCGACGACGATAAAGATGGCATGTTGTTATCCACCTTCAACTTGCCTAAAAATACCAGTAACGTTAATACAATGTTGACTTGTTTTTGTGTGTAGATGATGAGGACCATGATGCTGCTATGTCATCTGCAACCTCCAACATGCCACAGCTCATTGGTCACGATGGTTATTTATTGATAATCACCTGTAAATTGATTTCACTCGCCTGTTCTTTGCTATCAAATGTTTGTGATACAATAATACATTAGTTGACTGATTTTGTGTAAGGGAGCATAATACCTGCCAAATAGTTAGTAACATAGCCTATCTACAAGTGTCAGATATCTGTATGTAAATTTTTTTTTCTTCACCTTTACAATCATACACACACACACACACACACACACACACACGTTTCTAGCATTTGCCTCAGAATAAGTCTGGGTGGGACTTTTCTTAATATTGTTTTTGTGTGTAGATAATGAGGACCATGATGCTACTATGTCATCTGCAGTAGAGCCCTGCAAGGGCCAAAAACTCCAGCTCTAGCCCGGTTCTGGCTAGGTGTGTACAAGCCCTAGCCTGGCCCCAGCCCGACAAAGTCTGCAATTTTCCAGCCCAAGCCCAACCCGAGACCAACACCAATATCACTTTAAGCTCTCTCTGATGCGCGCTCTCTGATCAACACAAACATGTGGATACTCTGTTGAGCCACACATATTTTGTCTGCATTGTCATAGAAACATGAAGCATTATTAATGCAAAATGTCATACTTTATTTAATCAAACTTTTGAAATAAACTTATTATAGGCCTCAAACATAACAACCAGTGCCACTGACAATCATGCCCACAAATATTATATCGACTGTCCATTACAGATAAGCATAAGCATGCGGTAGAGAATAAAACAAAGCTACGTAATCCAGCAGCAAATAAGTATATAAAGATTTATGGCCTACCTTTCTTTAATGTAAATTTACAGAAAATGAAGAACAATGCTCCAACTTCTCCCTGATTTTCTGCATAGTCCTAGAACTGTAGAACTATAATGTATGCACATGTACTTCTGTGTATGGGCACAGTGAAAGGAGAGGAGTTAAATGAGCCTGAGTCCGACCCGAGCCTGATCTAATAAAAAAAAAAAATTGGTGCGAGCCTGACCTGAATCAACTCAGTGTGTTGGGACCCGCTGGGACCAAACAGGCTTGCAGACCTCTAATCTGCAGAAGCTGATAGCCGGAGGAAGCAATGCCCTACCACCAATACAGGAGGTACTTGTTAATATTCTCATGATGTGTCGTTCCATACAATATTGCACAGAGCCATAATTTATTATTTTGTTTTAAAAGTCTGTGTTTTGTCTACTTTTGTGAAGTGAAAGTCATAATAACAAAAATGATTATATTGTAAACTATTAATCTACAATTCTTCTTTCACGTTTCCATCATTCATTTGTTGAATCTATTAAATGCATGTAATAAACTCTAAGTTTGTAACTGTAACTGGCATGTGTACTGTGTTATGTGCAGTGTAGAGCAATGTGTGCTCTCAAACTTCTATGCAAGTGGTACCTTAAGGGTGTTTGTTTTATTTATTAATTTATTTTGTTAGTGTTGGGCAATGTAGCCACCTAAAACTATTACTTAATCAAAGAAAAATATTGTTAAAGTCAGCTAAAAATACAGTTCACTGTTTTTAAGGGTTGTAAGTTAAGACAAAACATTAGTCATGAGTAAACATAAACAGTAGTCATGAGTAAACATATAGAGGCCATATGCAGTGTGAAAATTAAAGGTGGGTTAGCTATGAACTAGAATTGTCTATGAGCAGGAATTGTTAGGTGATCAGTACAGTCACAACATCTGAAGCTTGTGACTTGTAATAAACTCTGCTTGAAATGTGATGATTTGTTAAATCAGACTGTTAAATTAGATGTTTTATTATATTTGAATGTTAGATGTTTTGTTATACTTGAATGTAGGTTTATCACAGGATCACCTGTGAGAAACCTCACTGCTAATGTTTTAGAAAAATCATACAAATGTAGGAACAGTGACATCTAGTGGCAGTATACAAATATAGAAATAGGAATAACATGATTCACATGACGAGATTCAAATTTCAGCTTAAAAAACAAATAATAAAAAATATAACATAAATCTTCATTAACAAAAATAAATCAGTATTTTCTTGACATTGGAGGTTTTCTCATCCATCTTTATTAGCATTTGTTAGCCACAGTTGTCAATGTCCATCATGTCTGAAAGACAAATATACAGAAAAGGATCTGTCAGATAATGAAAATTCAAGTCTTTATGTACTTGATTCATAGTTTATGATGCACGTTTTCTGTATGCTTTTTGATGTTTACTCTTAGTATCATTGGAAAAGCACTGTGTACATTCTGTATTATTTGCCATGAAAGTCCTCAGCCTCACACCCATTAGCCTGAACATTAAACCACACTCCCTTTAAATGTTTCAAAAGATTCCCATGACAACACAACAAGGCCTGTGAGTTAGATAGATCTCATATTACTAAGCAAGCAGATGTCAAAATACTATCACTGTCATTCAGTAACCTTTGACCTACACATTTTTGTTACTAACCCCACCTTGACCCCCTTTTATTGTAGGTTCCAGTAAAAACTTCCTCCCCTCTGACTAACAGAGTTAAAGCGTAATTTTTAGGCAGTAGGGCTTTGCCTTCAAAGTGTGGCATAGCTGTGACTTGGAAATTTGAAGGAAGAGTAATGTGATTTTATACATTTTTACAGCCACACAAGTAAGAAAAGTGTGATAAAAATGGCTTAGCTTACTTATTCCAGGCATTAGATGAATTTTCCACAAGAAATAATTTGAGGCACTTTAATCCTAAATTATTGGTAAGAGAAGCCCAACTTTATGTGTCAGTATACTTTTTCTGTGTTAGTTTCAGAACACCCACCATTTCATTTAAATGCCAAAGATAGGATGGAAATTATTATTTCCTCCTCTAAAGGCAAAAATAATGAATAATTATAAAAACACTGCAAAAAAAGTGACTTTATTGTATGAATATGAAAGTAATATCAAAGAGTTTAACAAAGAGGAACAGCAGTCATAAAGTGAAACTAACAACAAGGATGTGACTGACATGTCCAGAGATTGACTAACTAAAAAAAGGTTTGGGCTAAGCCCTGAATGTTTACAACGTTTGGCTCTGCCCCTGACTGGAGATGAGGACAGAGGAGCAGATTAAGGAAAATCAAGACCACTGAGGCAATTGTTGTGACAAAAAAAAGCACCATGTTTGAGGAGTGGCCTATGTGAGTGATTAAGTAGAAAAGGCATCAAAAAGAATCATTACCCAATGTCAAGCAAAGAAAACAGACTTCCCTGTGTCGTGGAAAAATCTTCAAATGGCCCAATAAATCTTCAGGTCACCCACAACTTAGTATTAAACTCAAAACTTATAAGAGAAAAACTCAAAAAATACACTGGAAGCTGGTAGAGTTCAATGTGAATAGGTTTACTGTACATAAAGAGATACAGAGCAACCCACGGCTTCTTTGTCCTGGGACAAAAAAAAAAACCTGATGCAAAATCATAAAACCTCATATTATATACTTTTCATAACTCCTCCTATCGTGGAGCTTATTTTCTAGTCTCCACCTCCTTTTTCATTATATTCAACCATCTGGTCATTATTTCTGAGGTTCATAAGTGACCTTGACGCTTTGGTGATAATACAAGTGTGACTTATCTTAAAAATTACTGTCTCAGCATCTTCCACCTTTTTCTTTTCTTTTTTTTTTCACTAAAAATGGACCTGGCAGCCTTTAATCATTTCACACAGAAAACCAAAATGCTATAACACAGATTAGCTGTCTTGCTAACTCCCTGGGAACTGTCTGTTCACTAACTGAGACCACACCGAGAACATTAGATTTCAATAGTTTAATTGAGATAATGAAAGAGAGCTGATATGTTGATGGATGGGTTGGAGAACCTGATGAAGGATTAGGGATGGAGGGATGAAGTGATGGGGAGAGGAAAGGGGTGAGGTGTGAGAGTTGAGGAACATAGAATGGAGGGTTAAGGGACGATGATGGATGTATGGTATGTCGACTGGACGACGACTGCCGACAGTAGGGAGGTAGGAGGGAACAGGGGGGAGAGGTTGAGACTCTGAGTGGGGAAACTGTCTCTCCGATCCATCGCCTGGATAGAGCCCCCAAAAAGAACTTCATGCAGAGATGTGTTCAAGAATGTGGCTGGAGTATGGTTCTGGAGAAATCGCCGACTTGTGCAAAACTTGCAGGTTTGCAACCAGGAACATGTGGCAACTCGCCTGGTTTGGCGGTGGAGAGCGGGTCTTGTGGATATGCGTGGTGGGCTAGCCTCTGGTTTATGTAGGTTTGAATTGTTCTGAAGGCTCGAATAAGAATTTACGTGAAAAGAAAAGTGGGGCAAGAGAAGCCGAGCTGGTTGGTTTGCTTGCTTAAGGTTAAATATGAGGGTGTCTGGGAGTGGCGTCATTGTCTCCGAAGAATGAATAGGAATATCAGACGTCGTTGCATGCTGTAGAATGTCTGTAGAGACGTGGATTCTACGACTTTGTCAGGGTAGGGAGGCAGGTGGCCTGTACGGGGAATTCTGGCATAGCAGGCCAGGATGATGATGAAGTCGGGGGCAAGTGCTTCGACTTAAGGCTGGGTTTGGCCTTACTGACCTTTGGATAACATGCCGAAGTGTGGAGCGAGGCTGGATATGATGTCCTTGAGGATTTCTTGTTTATAATGGTTAGCAACGATATAGCGTGGGAACAAGGATGACTAAGACCTCTTTTGCCCCCAAAGAAGGGCTTCGATGATGACTTGACGTGGTTCATCGAGCAGGGTGGGGGAGGGGGGGGGCAGTTGAGGTGGCCGACTGGAGGTGAACCACCTAAACTGCTGTAACCCCGGAAACAGAGAGAGACGCTGAGTCAGTGCAGCTGTATGTTGCGAGAACAGGCAATGTGGTTGTCTCCGGAAGGGTTGAGTGTCAGGACTTGGTGGAAACTGTGGGGCAATCACGTACGAAATGGATGAAAATGGATGGTCTGGCGGTTGAGATGGTTCTTTGGAGTTAATGGCAATTAGTGCTTTAGGATATAGTGGTGTCATGGACCGTGCTTGGTGGGGTTCTGAGGGCCACTGCACCTAACATAGGCACCACTGAAGGAAGGATACTGTACGTGGGTATCGACGGGCGTGATGCACCTGGATGGGTACGATGGCCGTTGGAAGCGAGAAGAGAAGTGTGTGGCCTGCGATGAGCTTTAGCTGTCAAGACTTTAGTAGCCTGTGATGGGGCTTGAGACTGTCAGGACCTGCAAAGCCTGCTGCATGAAGGGAGTCGAAGAAAGGGGGAAAAAGGGGGAGATGGTTGGGTGTGGGGGCGAACTGTGGGATAACCGTTTAAAGGAAAACTGATGGTCTGGATGGCTCTTTGGAGTTAACCGAATGGAGTGGGTCGGAAGAAGGAAGCTCTGTGGCCCGCTGATGTCATGAACTAGTGGTGGGGGAATAGAAGCTGACTGGAGCACTGAATTGATGATGAATGGTTGTATTGGAGGTGATTCGTTGTGTTGAAGCATTTTATATAGGCAGTTGACGGCAATGAAAGAGTGAGGGCGCACCCTCCATGGTGCCTTGAGATTCAGATGAAGGTAGAATGGATGAAAAGAAAATGGATGGATTTGAGTGAGCCATGTCGGCTGTGGCTAGAAAGCGAAGAACAAAGAGGTGCTGTTTTATGGATAATATGGGAGGATGGAAGCCGAAGTGATATATGAAGAAAAGATAGAAAGTCTGGCGGGAGGCACGGGGGATGAAGGGGTGAGGGTTGGAGGGATGAAGGGTGGGGAACTCAATTCAATTCTATAATATAGCGCCGAATGACGACAAGGTCGTCACGTGGCACTTTAGCATAAAGCAGGTCTAGACCATTCTCTTTAATTAACGGAAACCCAAAAATTGCCCCGTGAGCAAGCACTTGGCGACGGCGGTGAGGAAAAACTCCCCTTTAATGGGAAGAAACCTCAAGCAGAACCTGGCTCTAGGTGGGCGGCCATTTGCTTTGACCGGCTGGGTTAGAAAAAACAAACAAACAAACAAGAACAAACCAAAACGAGGGGGGGTGAAGGAGATAAGGATGAAAAATGAAAGGGTGAGGGTAAAAGTAGGGTGGAAAAGGAGGAAGGATAGAGTTAGAGAGATGGGGGGGGGGGAGGGATGGAGGGGGAAGGGAGAGGGTCGGGGGTGTGAGGATGAGGGGGTAAGGGTCGAGTTTGTGGGATGCGAGATGAAGGGATGAGGGTCGCGCGATGAAGGGAATACTTACCACGCATGAGGAATTGGGGGGGGGGGGGTGAGGGATGTTTATTGGGTGAGTGGTGGAAGAGCAGGTGTGGAAAAGGAGGAAGGATAGACTTAGAGGGATGAGGGGAGGGGGAAGGGATGGAGGGGGAAGGGAGAGGGTTGGGGGTGTGAGGATGAGGGGGTGAGGGTCGAGGTCGTAGGATGTGGGATGAGGGGATGAGGGTCGAGGGATGAAGGGATGGGGGAAGAAGGAAATATTTAGCATACTGGTCGAGAGAGAAAGGGAGGAAAAGAAGAGAGAGAAAGGGAGGAAAGGAAGGGAAAGGAGAGAGAGATGATAGTGATGGGGGTTGAAGGAAGAAGGGTCGAGGGATAAAGGATGAGGGGATGCATGTATGGCTGTGGGCATGAGGTCGCTCGACCTGGCCCTCGGGGGAGCCGTCCGCTGCTCTGCTGTAGTGGGCGGTGTGGTGCCGTGGGTGTGCCCGGTATAAGACGTTGGGCAGGGAACCCGGAGGTGAGCAGCTGGATACATCGGTGATGAGCTGGAGGCTGTATGGAGCGGGAAAAGCACGGCTTTTGAGACAAGGAGATGGTGTCTGAGTCGGGTAGAATGCGTGTATGATACGCTGGGGATGATCGATGGTCTGTTCTTTGGAGAGAAGAGGATGAGAGTTCCTGAAGAGAAGTAGAAGCATTAACGAAGAAACATGAAAACAGAAAAGTGAGTTAGTATGAACCATGGAGCTACGCGAGCACTTAATAAATAAGCAGGAAAATGAGATGAAGGGTTAATTCGGAAAATAAAATTTAAAAAAAGGAGGGAAGAAAGGAAAGTGGAGTGTGCCCTGGCCGGAGCTGGAGAGTCAGGTCTCCGTTGTAGCGGGCAGCGTGGTGACGACATCGGTGTGCGGCGTGCGTTGGGTTAGCGTTAGGCGGTGAACCCGGAAGAGCGGGACGATTTGAGCTGCCGGCTGGATAGGTGAGGAAAACGTTTCCGTAGAGTTGGAAAAGTTTGGCAACGCTATTGTTTCGCTGGAACGGTGTGTCCGTCTGTTTGGGGGCACTCTGTAGGTGATTGAGTGTCCGGTTGAAGATGTTGCTTGAAGGAAAACGAGCTGGGTCAGAATCGGCTATAACGTGGGTGTGTATGGGTCCCAGCTGATCAGCAGTGTGGCGTCTGAGGGAGTAGCTTTTCTTCCGAGGAGCAGCGGTGTAAACGGCCTCTGCGTGGATGTGGTGGTGAAGGAGGTATCTTGTTGGTACTGCGGAATCGAGTCATGGATGGTATTGCTGGGGAACGTGGTCCAAGGAATGCGGGCGAGGGGTAAGTGTTTGCGATGCGACCCTGTCACGGGTCACTTGCAACTGAGACGAGGGGAGAAGAACGGATGGGGTGTGCTTAAATACTTTGTAGTGCGGAAGTGGGATGTGTACTCGGCGTGGTCTCTGTTCCCGAACCTTATTTATAAATCTATAAACTTCATTTATTGGCATAATGCTATCTTTGCAGTCTCACTGGCACATTCATCATGGGAAGGCAGTTTTCCACCACACCTGCTGACCAGGAGGATACACTTCAGGGGTCTATTCCAGAAAGCAGTTTTAACAAACTATGATCCCAACCCTGAACTCTGAGTCGATGAACCCTTAGATGGAAAACTCAGAGTTTTAGACATCTATTTGGATCTTGGCTCAACAGCATTCAGTGACTTTTTTTCAAGTATTTTAACAAATGTAGTAAATTTAAACAGTCACTGAAATGCTGTTGAAACACGTACAGATTATAGGCATTTAAAATACTCACTTTCAAATTACATTTAGTTTGCAGATGCACCACAATCCTGCTCACTCACATTAATATAATCTCCAAAATGACATGAAAACTGTAATCGAAATGTTCAATTATTGCGAACAATCACATCATGAGTGACAGAGAAAATTATTCATTGATCTTCTGTCTAAAGCTTCATGCATTTTTTTATCATTATTTAAACTGAGATTACACATTATGGGCCCTACCGCACGCACGGCACAAAGCAGTGCCAAGCGCGACGCAAGTGTCTTTGTTAGTTTAAGACCAACGCAGTTGGTTAAATAGCAAATGCACTTGCACCCATCAGAGCGCCCATGGGCATGTTGAGGTGTGGTCAGGCTCATTGTTGGCGCATTGCTAACTTGAGGCAGCAGAGAGCAATTGCACTATGGACCAACAAAAACCTGGTCTGAAGTCAATGGCGCAGTGTTTCACTGTTATTTTAAAGGCACATTATCAAGACAGTAATATGCGCCTACATAGGCGGGTGAACAACATACACTCTGCTTTTACACACAGGAGGCGCAGCAGCACACAGACATGCAAAAGATTACAAATAAAAGAATTACAATGTGAAAGATTATTATTGTGTACATCAAAATATTTTAAAAAATACATGTCATAATGGTTAGGCATAATATTTATCAGAATTAACTAATCACAGTAATGACGGATAAAATTGTCTAATTATTTGACCAAATTGTGGCAATACACGTGGACAGATGGACAACAACGGATCAGACACAAATCAACTTTCCTGCTGCATCAATACATGATGACATGAGGAACACCTGAGGAAATAAATGAGGTGAAAACAATGATTAAACTAAAGAAGGAAATAAATCTGGACAGCTTCTAGCTGCTGCTAGCAGCAGCACCACCACCTTGGAGAGCTGACCAAGTCCTGATAACTGTGTTGATGATTCTTTACATGATTAAAATTAATTATTTAATTTTTGAACAATATATAAGAAACATTCTTTAACATTTTTGAGAGTACAGTGATCAGGTTTCCATACTTTCAACAATTAATACCCTGGTGATTTTACCTGTTACTCCATGACTGAACAAAACAATTTTAAAGACCTGTAATCTGTAATTCAAAAAATAAACCTTTTCAAAAACCAAACAAAAATACAAATTACAAAAACAAATTAATGAACAGAATTTTAAACTGGTGGTCTGGGGCCATGGGAGGGTTCAGGAGCAGCAGGGGCCAGTGCTTTGAATCATGCAGAGCTACTCTAGTGGAGTCCAAAAATAAAAATTTACAGCTGAAATGAGCATAATAGGTCCTCTTTAACATTTCTCAACACAAAAACATGAACGTCAGTTACATTTCAATCTACCTGAACCCAATGTGCATAAATTAATTTTCAAAATAAAGAGACCCAACCAGAGGAGGACCCAAGCAGCCAGATCCAACCCTAATCGACCTGAACAGAGAGAGAGAACACAAACACTGTTGTATTGTTTAACATTGCTGCTCTTTCACTGCGGTGGGAGATTAATAAATCCCTGCTTTTGTTACAACAAAATGTTCTGAATAAATAAAAATGTTTAAATTGAAAAGTTTGGACTTCTCGTACTGTTTATTGTTTATTGTTTATACAGTATGGACATACAGTATACAGTATGTCTCTGAGGTTTGTTTCCATATAGCCTGTCTACTGAGGTTACACCTTGATAATGTAACCTGCATATCGTCTCTCCTTCATTCCACCACTCGCATGAATACTCACACAGCCTGCCCTGCACTTCCTGTTCTCCACCCACATGGCGCCAGACACACCTGGCAGAGATCTGCACTCTATCGAGTGCACTCTTCTTGACTGATAAAAGAGGTAAAACTGGATTACTATTTATGTATGTAGGAGTCAGGTGACATGGACCAGTGGAGAAGTCTGAGGGCATGTGGTGAGCAAGTAAAGATCAACAGAATACTCATACATGAATAGGCCAGGGGGAAGTAAACAGTGGCTGGGGATAAGTACAGAGGGGCAGTTTGATGAAAATCAAAACCACTAAGGCAACTGTTGTGACAACAAGAGGAATCCTTACCCGATGTCAAGATAAGAAAACAGATTTCCTGCAAACCAGCAAGGTACACTCCAGGATCAGTCTGAGTTTATTGTGTTTCCTCGAACTGAATCTTTGCTAAGGTAAGATACATGATTTGCTTAAATGTATTTAAGTATACATGTATTTGATGACATTTGAAGTTTCAATTCATAGACATCATGAAAACTAAATGTGGCTGCTAACCATTTTCAGAGTTTTAACAAGTTTAATTGCTTTAACTTGCAGCAGAAAGCCTGCCTCCTTATGTAATAAGTGATTACATTTCCCACAAATTGTTTTTGGTGAAAGAAATTTTTGTAGAAAAAAAATGTCTAGGTTTGCCAACATAACATGCTCACATTTTCTTTTGTTTGTGAACCAAATGATATTTGGATATTCCTATATTGTATGTTTCCTTAACTTTACTAAGCCTTCCTGGTTTAACTAAAGTGCAAACTAAAGCTGAAATAAACTCTCTCTTCTTTATGTTTGTTCCTGGCACATTTCTGCACTTACACTTTATTTGGATTTGATATCCTCTCTTTGCTGTATGTCTGCAGAACACTTCCTTAAATTAACTCTATCCTAAATGATACATTCAAGCATACAGTACATTAAATCAAACATATTATCAGATCTCTCTCTCGTCATGGCTGTACTCTTTCAGATAAAAGTAAACAACCCGGAATCTGAAACTCAGACTTTGAATTTGACTGTTAACTATATTTGTTTACATCTGGTAAATATTCAGCATCCACTATGCGTCCAAAAGACAAACATATTTACAGCCTCCCAAGGGGCTGAGTGCCCAAACAAGCTAACGAATCAATTACGTCATAAAGTCATACATTCAACAAGTATAAGTCATACAAGTCAACATGAGGATTGCTTGCTGACCCCTGGGGTTAGCTAGAGATATCTTTGTCTTAAGCCTACTGTTTTAGAGACCATACTTGTTTGTAAGAAGGTGTAACGGTTTGTGGAAGTGTCCATTTAGGGACCAGACTGTTTTTAGCTTTGCTTCTGGAGAGGTATAAAGCTGTTTAGTTTTAGTTCACAATCTTTAGAGAAAGGGCTGGCTTTAGGGAAAGGGCCAGCTGAACAACATGCTTTCTCTCCAAAAATACAAGATGATTGTATTTTTGTTTGTGTTTGGACATTTGTATAATTGTTACTGATGATGTGACAATTATACAAATGTCACATCATCATTTGTATGATGATGTGACATATGTGACATATGGATTGTACAGTGTTTACAACTGCTTCAACAAGTAACAATGTTTAATGCTTTCTTTATGTCTCCATGTGCCTCTTTCTCGAGAGAAAATTTCCACACCACCACACCACACCTACTGGGGAATTCTTTCCCGGTTAGTTAACCTGTATAACAACAACAATAATAATAATGATAATGATAATAATAATAATAATAATAATAATAATAATAACTTCATTTATATAGCACCTTTTAAGAACAAAGTTTACAAAGTGCTTTGACAGATAAAGCAAAAGCAGTACAATGCAAAGCAAAGACATGAAACAGAAGACAATAACAGATCTGACCTTAAAAAGATGGTGGCCAAAGGCAAAGAAAGACAATAAAGAGATGATAAAAAGTTTAAAAGAAAAATGAAAAGTAAAAAAAAAGAAGTTTAACAGAAAGATGATCTAAAGACAACATTACATAAAAGCAAGTCTGTAAAAATGGGTTTTAAGAAGTGATTTAAAAGAAGTTACTGATTCTGCAAGCCTTATCTCCTCAGGCAGGCTGTTCCAAAGTCAAGGGGCCCTGATGGAAAAACCATGGCCACCTTTAGATTTAAGCCACGACTTTGGAACAGCCAGAAGGGCCCCACCTGAGGATCTAAGGCTGCGGGCTGGCTCGTACGGGGTCAGCATATCTGTTATGTAGCTTGGAGCCAGACCCAGACGTGCTTTAAAAGTGATCAGTAAAATCTTAAAATCAATTCTAAAACAATAACAACAAACAATAAATATTTGAGTGACAGACACATTGTGTACCTGCAGTGACATTATAACAGGTTAAGTCTAAGACCTGAATGTGACTGCAACTGTTGATTGAATTTGAATTTACATTAGACAATGTAGATTTTCACAGCTCACACTCACACACCATTTTCTATTGTAGCAAGGAGACACTAAGACCCATGCAGTGGTGATGTAAGGGTTGAACGGGCCTTCGCGCCCTTGCACGCGTCGGGCTGCGGCGCAATCGAAGGGCTTCTGTGACGGGCATGTAGATGTCTTCAGACCCGGGCTGTTTTCAGACAGTGTGAGAAGGAGATAAACATCACTTCCTTTGTCCACTATACAGGTTTGAAAGTGGTCAGACTTATAGTTTAGACGTCAGACGCCCCAGTTTGGCACAAAGTCCATGCCCAGAGATTGCCTCCCCATTGGTTTACATTGTAAGGTGTGATGTTGCGCTCCAACTTTCAGGGCTTACTAGATCTAAACCGTTCGAGTTATTACAAAGTTTTTAATAACTTTTGTTCAGCACAGTGTGATGAGTCATGTATTAAAGTTTGAAGCCGATACCATTAACGCCCTAAGAGGAGATAGCGTTTATTCAAGGTCCAAAATTGGCAAAAACTCGTACTTTGAAATTGAGATTGCGGACTTCCTGTTGGATTTAGGTCAGGGGTGTTAGCATATGATTTGTAGGTCTTGATGAGACGAATAATTGAGTTTTGGTTTGATCTCTCTACAACATTCCTACCGGCCGTGGCGGCCGTTTTAGATACATAGGTGGTGCTCTCGAGCACATTTTGGCACTTTGGGGGTTTATTTTTACATTTTATCAAATATTTCACCAGACCTGATGTGCTTGCCAAATTTGGTGAGTTTTTGAGCATGTTTAGGGGGTCAAATTTAGGGTTGAAGTGGCGTATAAATAAAGAAAGAATAATAAGAAACAAACAGACGAAAAACAATAGGGTCTTCGTCCTTTGGGCTCAGGCCCTATTTAAATAATTACTTAATTACTTAATAATCACTTACCCCTTCCCTCCTCTTTTATTCTTGTGTTCTGTGCTTCAAATGCATGCAGTCTGAGTCTTACTTCTCGCAGTCACTCCAGAAACAAACTCAAGCTGCCACCAGATATTAGCCATTTTGTCTCAGATTTATCAACAGACAAACCGTACTTCCTGCCTAATCGCATGATTGCATTATCTAAACTTGGACAAACACTGAAATTTCGATTCTAAAAAGTCAACTCACCTTGGATCACAAACTGCTGATCAACCCGTCCAATTCAGATGATTTATTTGAAACTGGTTCTGCTCCATCCACAACACAGCAGGCAGACCACAGCCAAGCACCCCAGCGGACCTGCTGCGCTCAGTGGTTTGCGTACTGGCCTCGGAAGCACCTCCATTCAAGCTCCCTTAACATGACTCTCCAAGTCCTGGTAGATCTCAGACCTCCTTTCCTCTGTCAGCGAGCAAACCATGGACACAACAGGCATAGACGTGGGGGCACGCGGCTTCAACTCTCTCCTCACCAGCTGCCTCTCTACAGTCCGGGATACTAGCCACCATCGTGAACCCATGGTGCACCCTCCTCTTGATTCGGCAAATCTTTACATCCATAAACGGAGCCTGACATCTGAGACTGAACTGTCGCCCGCATCCAACAATTACTGTAAGACATTCCCTTCGACCACAGTGACAATAAAGCCAGACTGTTTCATCTCTACTCAGTGGCAACAATGATCACCGAGTCTCCCGCACCTCCGGCTTTTTCGCCAGAGCAAATCACTGCCATAATTGGCAAGTGGGACGTCACAGAGCCCCACTGCCTCCATGGCCACAGCCTGCATCATCAGCAGTCCCTGGTGGGGGCCAGGTTGTATTTCCCCCTGTGCAGCAAACATCGCCAAAACTTTTCCAGCAGCTTCAAGTCCCTCACTCTACACAAACTTCCCAGTAAACAAACCATTGGCACTGGGATGCCAGGTTTTCATCATCCCTCATTCACCTCAACAACTCTTTTCTTACCAGATAAACTTAAAGCCATTACTGGCAGCGGGATACCAGGCTCGAATTATTCCTGCCCCATTAACCTCTGGTTTCTGTGAGTGGCACCGGGTTGCCACTTTCTTATTCTATTCTCCATCAGTTTCATTTTAGAAGAGAAAAGTCAGTTATTCTCGCCACACTTTGGAAACATCCTGGCATTTCCACCATAGACACCGGGGTGCCAATTACCTGGTCATTCTCACTAACGTCACTTAAGTAATGCCTGCCTTTACATGCACAGGGCTGCCAGTTATTAATACAAACGGGTTGCCAGCAAATTACCAATACAACTAATCTAATGTCACTTCAGTAACGTCTACCGTTACGTACATTGGGATTGCAAGTTACTATACAACTAATCTAGAGTCCCTTCAGTAATGTCCACCATTACACACACTGGGTTGCCAAATACTATTACAACTAATCTAACATCACATCAGTAACGTCCATTGTTATGTGCACTAGGTTGCAGGTTAATAATGCAACTAACCAAATGTCATTTGAGTAATGTCTGCCGTTACATGTATGGGGTTGCAAGTTACTAATGGAACTAATCTAACGTAACTTCAGTAACTTCTATTGTTACATGCACCCAGTTGCCTATAACTAAAACTGATCTATCATCATCCTTGTTACGTCTGCCATTACATGCACTGGGTTGCAAGTTATTAATACAGCTAATATAATATCACTTCAGTAACGTCTACCGTTACGTACATTGGGATTGCAAGTTACTATACAACTAATCTAGAGTCCCCTCAGTAATGTCCACCATTACACACACTGGGTTGCCTAACACTATTACAACTAATCTAACATCACATCAGTAATGCCCATTGTTATGTGCACCAGGTTGCAAGTTAATAATGCAACTAATCAAATGTCATTTGAGTAACGTTGGCTGTTACATGTACGGGGTTGCAAGTTACAAATGGAACTAATCTAACGTAACTTCAGTAACTTCTATTGTTACATGCACCCGGTTGCCTATAACTAAAACTGATCTATTATCACCCTAGTTACATCTGCCATTACATGCACTGGGTTGCAAGTTAATAGAACTAATTTAATGTCACTTCGGTAATGCCTACCGTTACTTACACCAGGTTCCAAGTTACTACTACAACTAATATAACATCACCTCAGTAACATCAATAGCTACTGGCACCTCTAACATGGCTTTAGTAACATCCAGTTGCCAGTTACTAATACAACTAATCTAACATCACCTCAATAAGGTCTGCCATTACATGTACTGGGTTGCAAGTTACTAACAAAACCAATTTAACGTTACTTCAGTAACTTCACACTGTTTCCATTATTCTGCACCAGGTTGCCAGTTGCCCATTCTCGCCTCACTTTAGTACTTCAGATGGAGCATTCAACACCAGAATTCCAGGGCCCTCCACCTCCCCTCAGGTTTTTCAACACCAGCACCAGCAGCCTACATCATCCAGGGTGAACAGTACTAGGATGCCAGCGCCCCCCGTCATTCAGCTCCAGCAATCACAACAGCCAGCCTTAGCAGGGGAACCTGGCATCAGGATGCCAGTGCCCCCTGCCATCCAGCCCCAGCAATCACAACAGCCAGCCTTAGCAGGGAAACCTGGCATGGGGATCACAGTGCCCCCTGCCACCCACTTCCAACAACCACAGCAACCAGCTTTAGTTGGGGCATCTGGCACTGGGATGCCAGTGCCCTCTTCGGCCTATGTCCAGCAGCCACAGCAGCTCGCTCTAGCCGGGGCTATAGGCACTGGGATGCCAGGATTCCCCATCTCCCAGCTTCACTGATCCCTGCAGCTCATTTCACCTGGGACCATTGGCACTGGGATGCCAGTGCCCCCTGCTGCCCACTCCCAGCAACCGCAGCAGACACAGACCCAGACAACGTCACCTTGACATAGATGTTTTTCTTCCTGTCGGTTTTGGGGGTTTCCATGGTGGATGATGGTTTTCCACCAAATGGCCAAGCGAGATCACACAGTTCTTGCTTGCAGAAAATTCTTCAAACATCTCCAGCTGTTCATGAGATTTACCCAGTCATCATTCCTTCACAACAAGTAAAACATAACCTACCCATCATTCAATCTCATCATCATGCTTGTTTTGTTACCTGCGCCCCTTCAGTGGTGGCCATGAAAACACATACCATTCATGTTTACCTTAGCGGCATCAACTTCTTCTCTAAACTCCTTAGCGGTATCTGCTTCTTCTCCAAACTCCTAACCGACAGCTGGGCCTGGTCTCCAGCCGTTCTCATTTAATTTCACTCCTCAGAGGACTTCAACGCCAAGAGCCAGATAAAAATCCTCACTGCCTTCCTCTTACTGCTATCTTGCTGTCGTCAGTATCCATACCATCTGCTCCAGATATTCAGACATTTCTCACGTTGCTCGAAATTTAGAGGTCACATTCTCACTTGCATTCTTCGGTTTTCTCATATGCTCTGAATTCACTGCCTCAACTCTTCACCCCAACCCAAGCCACCACACCTGCTTTTCAGACATGTATGTATTTCTCAGATAACACCGGTCAAGGCAGATGGCCACCCACCTAGAGGCAAGTTCTGTACAAGGTTTCTTCCTGTTAAAGGGGAGTTTTTCCTTGCTGCCATCACCAAGTGTTTGCTCATGGGGGGGGGGCTGACTTGACTACTTAACTAAAACCGATTAATCTGGTCAGCCATACCCACTTCAAAGTTCAATCTCTGCTTAATCCTTCTGGGACAAACGCAAAATTCTTACAATTCCAGAAATCCTACCACATACTCTACTTGTCTGGTATTTCTCCTGTTCATTACCCCAGACACTTCTTAAGGATCAGAGCCACCACTTCAGCCTCCCATAATGGCATCCCAAAGCACTTCATACAACTCATTGGCCAATCCTCCCAAACATATCATCGCTACGCCCATTCAGAACTCAAATATCTCAGTTCTGCTCAATCTTATCTTAAGTAACTGGAGGTTTTTGGCGATCCGTTGTGCGCTAGAGCGGATTTCCTATAAGCTTCCCCACAACGCAGTCAGCAAGTGGAAGAATTACGCACATTAATTGTTTTTCTTAATAAATCATTGAAATGCATCTTGCTGATGGTGTAGTCCTTGCTAGTGAATTGAAGCTCATCCAGTGAAGTTTCAGGACCACACCTCAACTACGCCACTTCCAGCATTCCTATAAATACCACTTAATCCTCTCCTCACTCTTGTATTCTGCTCTTGTTGATGGTGTGGTCCTCGCTAGTGAATTTAGTATTGTTTTGCTATGATTCATAGCAGTTATTCACATGTGTGGTCTGTGTTGATGTCACTGTTGATAGTGGAATGGTTTGTTAGTGTTGTGTTTTTATTTGAATTATTGGTTTGGTTTGTTTTATCCTTTTTCACAGATAGGATACTCCCAGCACTCAACCAATGGGTGGTTGGATTCCCTGGCTGTGATACAACTGTCTGTCCTCTCCTCTTCCACCCTTACTAGAAGTATTAGTTCCTGTTTTTAATAGCCATTTATGGCAGCTAACCCACAGATATTGTGTAAGATTGCAAAAGATTGCAGAAGTATTTACATTATGTTTCAATGGGTAAATGACTGGGCCACCTGGGGATGAATCCTCATGTTAAACTGCAAAGGGAATGACGCTGCTGACTTTGGCTATGGCCTTGGTTGATGTTGATCAATCAGAGGAATGTCTTGGGTGACTGGATTAAGTTCAGTAGAAATGAGTGATAGGGAATCCTACCATACTATTTGCATAGAGATCATTTCACTGATCAGGTTAAATTTTTGCAAGTAATCACTAACAAAAATACAGCTAAACCAAGTGTTAATTAACGCTGTTTGTTTGTGTCATTTTATAGTCACAGATGAATGGCTCTCACTTCCTTGCTCTATATGCAAATAAACATGTACATCATTTCTGTTTGAAAAGACCCAATTCATTTGTGGGAGGACTGGGGGTCTGTGAACCTTCTGTCCAAAGTTGTGTTGAACTTGTTTGATAAAAAGATAAACTAATATACAGTGCATGTGCCCCCTCACAAAAAACTAATGCCCATCCTATGGATTTGCTCTAGCGCCGTGTCGGAACATATATGTGTAACAAATACAGTTATATGCAGCGATCTCCCTGCAACTGTGTCTCCCCTTTGAGAGACACTGTGCACATTTACGCACAAGAAGCAGCAGCATAACAGCATAACCGATTATTTAAATCTCCGACACACAGACAGGATCGGTCAG
This sequence comes from Thunnus albacares, assembly GCF_914725855.1. Lineage (NCBI taxonomy): Eukaryota > Metazoa > Chordata > Actinopteri > Scombriformes > Scombridae > Thunnus > Thunnus albacares. The sequence goes on along the minus strand of NC_058128.1, from coordinate 20,139,019 downwards.
GACCTAATGTTAATTAATGTTCTGTGTTCTTCTAACCATCCAAAAAGTCACACACACAGTCCAGGTTCATACTGTTTTTGGTAAAGCAGCCATCCTCTTGATAAATCCTGAGCTCATTATGTGGAGCAGCGCAGCAAAACTAAAAACTGTAGTTATCAAAAGGTTAGAGGAAACTATTCAGCAAGGTTTAGCTTCTAAAATACTTTTTAGACAGACTAGCAGAAAACAAGTTATTTTCTGGTTTTGGTTTAATTTCTATTCCAATTGTCGATTTGATGAGGAAGATGGGTTAGGGGAATGTGAAAGAGGAAAAAAATGGGAGGTGGATTATATATTTCTTTAATTCACATGAAAAACAAAATAATGCATTACTTAATCTTGTTATCAAATACATTGAACACAGCTTTGGACCAGGGGGAAGCAATGCAATTCCCTTGTCTAGTTTGTAGGAAGGCTTAGGGTTTCTGTGGTTGTTCCACAGAAACTGTTATAAATTGACTTTTATTCCGTTTTAAGCCACATTTTCATGATAAATTTAGGTCACTTTTAACTATATCTTTTAGCCGGAAGAAGGATTTTAGTCATTGGACGTCTGGATCTTAAGTTATCAGAGAAATAAGCTGGGCAAACGTTAGCAGCAGCTCAGCTAACAACCCCTCCAGGAAGTCCGGTGGTCGCTGAACATCGTCGGAGAAATATTGACTTTTTAGGTGAAACAGCTTTAATTAGTATTTTAACAATTTTAATCTGCATGTACGTTTGTTTTTGGAGATGAAGAGACCTCTGTGGATAATTTGGCTCCCGGGATTAACCAGCCGAACGTCTGGATCTAATGTTATAAGACAAATAAACGGAACGAGTGTCAGCAGCAGCTCGGCTAAAAGCCTGTACCGGACATCCGGTGGTCGCCGTACATCATCAGAGAAACACTGATTTTTTAGGTGAAACAGTTTATTCAGTGTTTTTCCCTGTAATCACCAGGTTGGTTTGTTCTGGGGAGGAGGCGACCTCTGCGGGTAATTCAGCTCCTGGTAAAAACATCCCGACTGATTAACACTGGAGTAATCCTATCCCGGTGAAGCTGGTTATTTAACAACAAAGACAATAACTCCCATGATCCCTTGCTACTTCACACCGTCATAACACTCCGTCTTTTGTTGTTGTTTTGATTGAGAGACCCCTAGCGGCTGAAATTACATATTGTGCGTTTAATACCTGCTATTACCTGCTATTAAATATATTGGTGGCTCTCACTGCCATAGATCAAAGAATCTGTCCAGCTGGACATCTTATACCAGTTGATGAGATGACAACATATCAGCACACACAATTGTCAAACCTTCCAGGTTTTATGATTTGCATGTGACCGCTACAGTGGGCAGGTCTGTGCCCATTAGGAGTGACTTGGATTTGTATTGGATTTTCATTTGATCCTTGATGGCGAGTTTGTGGAATTTAACTATTTTCAGTGCAACACCTATGGAATAATGAAGGCTGCTGCCTCTTTGCTGCCTACATCAGACTCGTTTCGCCAGATGGAAATACTACAGGCTCCAAGCAAGCATTATGGACTTGGAGTGGAAGGGCCGGAAATGACAGTGTTTAGGCAACTGATCAAACAATAGGTGAATGGTGGTCACTCATACCATCCCTAATTGAAGTCTTAGACTTATGTAATAAACATGTATTTGCCAATGTGAACAGTTTACATTGTGTTTTGATCATAGTGCTTGCTACAAGCTGCTCCATTGAGTGCTTGTTTTCAACAGTCAACAAGTTACCATCCAGCAGAGCAACCATGCTCACAGGAAGATTAAATTGCCTCATTGCTGGCATTTGAAAGTAAATTTCTAATCTTGTGTTTCGTTTTTAGTCAAATGAAATAATTTAATCATTTAAGGCCAAGCCACATCATCTTGCCCTTTAAACCGTCAACTTGCACAGGTAGGCTGTATCTCAATGAATTTTCATGTAAATGTCATGTGGGGGAATGTTGTGTAGACCTATGAGCCTTGGTAATTCATCAGATTCAGTTCTAGTCTTGTCTACTTGCTGTTGCACTATTGAAGGCCTTTTTAGTTTTACTTGATAATGACTGCACTCATTTAAAGTATCCATTAAATGAATGGATGTTTTATGGTTATGTTATAGACAAGCCTATATTGAGAGTGACAGATGGTTATGGCTCGGGGTCAGAGTAGGCTAATTTATTGCACTGAAAGTCAAAATAGACAACAACAGCATGGCGGCTACTTCACAAAGGTGCTGTTTAGCGTTGTTAGCCTAATCTTTGTTGTAGAAAAAATTAGATGTGGCACACCCAGTTTTTCTAATGCACACCCACAGTCGTTTTCCTGTAATAATAGTAGATAGACTGTATCTATCTACTGTATATCTTAATCTAAAATAACGCAAATTCATGTACCTTGCACCTACTTTGTAATTATGTGCTCAGACAGAATATGAAGCAAATTTTCACATTGGCCTAACATGTGCAAGTTTGACTGCTGGACCATTTGTGTTTATTTGCCCCAAAAAGCCAAAAAACATTACTGCACATTAGCTGTAAGCTACCTCGTAATGGAAGGCACTAGGATGTGCAGGGAGCCCAGTATTTGTGTTTGTATCTATATTTGTTGAGTCAGCAAAATTATTTATATTTGTGTTTGTATTTGAATAAAAGTGGAAAAATCCAGCTATTGTTTTATTACGCTTTTAATTTTAGGATATTAAGGTGTTTAAGTGTTTATGAATAAACTATCTTATGAAGTAGGTCCCCACACCGGGTCTCAAATTTGAGTCTCCCAAATCATACATGACTGCGCTGACTACTGAGCTAAAACCAAGTGCATCACAAATGCGCAGACAGACCTCTACTTATCTATACACCCATAACACAGAGACTGTACAGCATGTAACGTGTTGAGAAACTTTGTGGAAAGGAGAAAGGGAACAACAGGATATGGAGAGTCCCTTGAAAGCACTTTGCTTGTGTCAGTAGCTCAGCTTTATCTCTGGGGAACACCCCCAACTTTGGGAGTGATGTCCAAATAAGGAAATGTGCTTCATGGAGCAGGTGGATGTGACTCCCTTCATTGAGACTTGCTGATAGACGTGACAGCAGAGCAGAGGAGAGAGACTGAGATAGCAACGTAAACGACCTACACACTGGTATTTGACATGGGTTCTTTTCCAATCGAAAACAAATACTTTTTAAAATATTTGTACTAAATAAATGTTCGTAAAAAACCCATTATTTGTGCTTTGCTTAATAACATCATTGGATTCAGGCCCACCCCTAGAAGGCACGGGCTGTTTCTGTGGGAGTGTGCCTGTCTGTTTGTGTTCAATTCAGCCTCTGACCTAACTGACTCCAGTACTTTCTATTATTTCCCTCAAGTCTATCTCCTTTCTGTATGTTTTATGGGGTACATTCATAAAGGACTGGGATAGATCTTTTGCTCAAGTTGCTCTAATATTTTCAACCCAGACAGAAATGTATTTGCATCAGTTTGTATGTAACACACGTAAACACTTGTTGCTTATGGCCTTTGTGACAGTTGATCAATCTGAGGAATTTCCTGGATGACTGGATTAAGTTTAGTTGAAATGATGGAAAGGCAAAGGTATCACACCATTTATATAGAGATGAATTCAAAAGTCAGTTTCTGTCTTCGCAAGTAATCATTAACATAAATGCAGCCAAACAAGTTGTTAATTTTTTTGTGTTTGTGTGTCATTTTATAGTCACAGATGAAGACTGATCATCAATCATGAAGGCCAGAGCTTGTAAAGAAAGGATGGTCCGCATTTGCTGTTCAAAGTATGCTGCCATCTCCCTTTTCCTGGTTATGTTTGTCTTCATCCTTGTGCTTTTTAACATGGACGTCCTGGAGGTGAGCATTAGGTCTTGAGTGGGACTGCTTGAACGGTGGACCCTGTCTGAAATAGTCAGATTTCAGGATATTGTTTTCATATGCAATGTGGGTTTGGATAACAGTAATATTCTTCATCAACATTTGTAAACAAATGCAATTTAAGGCAAATGGTACTTTTGCTAACAATCCTGCATTTGGCTGACAGCACCAACTCCTCTAATTAAAATATTTATATTTTTATATACTTTTATTAGTGTAATTGCTGCCCAGCAGTCACACTCATGTTCTTTTGCATACTCATTATTGTTATTATTGTTGTTGTTGTTGTTGTTGTTGTTGTTATTATTATTATTATTATTATTTTATTCTGTGCATTTCTTTGCACAATGCTCATCTGCAACTCAAAAACCGTTCATACCATACCATTCTTATATCAAACTGTGCAGAATTATGTGTAGATTATGCAAAGTTGATGACTTTGCATATTTAATGACTTATTGCAGAAAAACATGATTTTTAAACTTATTTTTGTCACCTATCTCCTACAATTTTTATGCGTCAAAGACATTCCATATGTCAAACCGTGTGGAATTCTTTGTAGATTTATGCTATGCTATAAGTTAGTTATTAGTCACTGTGCACAGTCGAAACTCCATTCGAATTTCAAAATGCTCAGACAATTATGGTTTATGAGTTATACATGGAAGTCAATGAAGCCCAATCTGCTCCCATTGTATTAATAATACAGCAACTGTATACAGCAGAATCTCCATTCAAATTTCTTAACGCTCAGTATGGGATGCTGATCAAACATGCACCCTTTCGTAATGATGACATGTATTAGTGAATTTGTTGAGGACTCTTTGTCTTACATTTTGATTGTCTTCATCATTATTATCTTTATCACATCACTCTCTTGACCCCCTGCCAGTTTCAGCATGAAGTGATTACAACCTTCCCTGCTCCAAGACCTCACCTACAACACCACTTCTGCAGCTTCCAACCACGGTCCCCTGAAGATGCTCTGGAGGAACGCCTCCTATTAGACTCCATTGCTTGGCCTGAAACTCCGTCCTTGCCAGTTCCTCTTTCCCTGGAGCAGACCACCAATCCTGCCCACAGCACCTTCACTATTCTCCCAGAGAAGGGTGGACGACAGTGGCATGTAGGGGATCAGCTGGAAGTTATCATCAAAATGTATGACTTCAAGGGCTGTCCTAAGAAATCTGGGGGAGATGTCTTACTCGCCCGCCTGCACAACCAAGTACTTGGTGCAGGTGTGGTTGGGCAAGTGCTGGATCATCTCGATGGCTCCTACTCTGCTGTATTTTCTTTACTCTGGGAGGGAAGAGCACATGTTGAGGTGATGCTAAAAAATATGATGTTAAATGTGATTGTGTCAATCTTCTAACTGACCATTAGCTAAGCCCTACCCCCCAGTTAGTATTGCTGGGCTGGCCTATCGACTTTTTGGTTTTGCATGGCACATATGCAGTTTACAATGATATCGGGGGCAGATTTATGACTCAAAATCCCTAGTAATTTTCAAAACAGTGGGTTCTTTATATCATACAGTGGTTGGATTATTCTGTATGTTGTCAGTAATTCTCATCAAAATCAAGATGACACTCTACCTATGATGGCACATCTGCCAAAATCCATGAGCGCAAATGAGATCCACGCCTGCGGATGTAGAGGAGTTGCGCACAAAACTTAAACAGCTGTGCATACATATTATTTTTGCAAGTGCTGTCACAGCACTCGTGTGCAAAATATAGTTTGCACAAGCAATATTGTAGAGAAAACAATGCTTTGAGTGCAAGCAGAATCCAAAAGAGAGCGTGACTGTTATCCCCGAGTGCACAGCTACTATCACTGCTCTCCTGCTCGCAAGTGTTTTTTCTTTTTGGCAGTAAGTGGGCGGACTCAGTCACCATTGTATCCCTAACTATAATTGTTTGAGCAGGTCTGCCATCTTGGACAGCTAGGTACAGCAATACCAAGTCAATACTTATAAATTGAAGCAGAAGAGAAGTTATTTTACGTTATTTTAATTTTTTGTTTTTGTTTTTGTTGGCTGAAAAGCTTGAAATTCATTTGGAGGAAGATACATTCCAGTCCACTACTTGATTCTTTGGACATAGGTAGCATACTACTACCAGACCCAGAATAGATTTTCAGCTGTAGTACCAAAATCTGGTCTCATCTTGATTTTTCTCTATGTAAAGAGAGGCAAATAAATACTTGGTTACACTCAGGCTAGCAGAGATATTCTGCTGTGAAAGTGCTTGCAAAAATAATATGTGTGCTGTTTTAGTTGCACATGTGGCTTTTCTACTTCTGTGCGCATGGATCTCATTTGCGCACATGGATTTTGGCAGAGATATGTTGTCATATCTACCATAGTCCAGATTCGATTACTAGAAATCTATCTAGAAAAGAAGTATTAGCCTGTTTAGCATCATTTAATGTGACAGTGGAAATTTTAAACTTAGTATATCCAAGAGTAATAAATACTATTGACATATTGAGAAATTGGTTTCTCCCATCAAATGGCAGCTAATTTACTGGCAGCATATAATCAAGCTATTATAATCAAACATAATACAGTGGTGAGAAACAGATGCATCTAAATCTGTGTCATCATTTAACAAACAGAGCAGGAGTTTCTGGTGTTGGATCTAGCAGGAGTGCGTTTGGTTATTAGTAATAACTAAAAATTATCAGAGATAATTATGAATTATAAGATCAAGAAATTATTAATTAATAATGCAGGGCACCAACTGTTAGAGAGCCTCACGTGGCAACACCAACTTTTGGATCTGTGAGGAGCATGCCTGGTTATTAGCAATAATTAATAATTATCAGAGATAATTGGGGAGGGAGAGAAACGGTTGCTTTGCGCACAGAGAGAGCGCGTATGGACAGCAGACGGTAACACACGTTATCTCATTTCCAATTGACAAAGCAAGTTACTTTCACACTCACGTTGGCACAAACACAGTAGTCCTGAGCAGGACAAACACGAAACAGTCTAGCATGGTGAACACAACTAAACAGGCAGAAAACTTCATAATTCTCAGCGGGTGTGTCATTGAGTGGGGAGAACCTGTTAGAAATATGAACTGGTTGGTGGTGAATCATGGGCTTCTGCTATGCTTCCTTTCGACAGTCACTTAGCCACCCTAGCTTCCCGACTGTTTGGGAACTACTGGGGGAGTAGGAGCCACTCTAGGTCGGCCCGCACCAGCTACTGGGGACTGGCTAACTACAGTAGCTAATGACTGGTTTTCCATGGTGTGGTGACGCGTTTCCCATTCGCTGAACCTTACCTCCAACACTGCAAATAAACTACATTTATTACGTGTACCATTATCACTAAAAGACGCAGAGGAATAGCTAAACATGTGACACACCGAGTAAGAGAGAGCGGGAGAGGGAGAGAGAGAAGCCATTGCTCACTGCTACTGCTCACACCTTTGCTCGTTGTGTTTTCCTGTTTGGAGAAGCTAAAAAAGAGAACACCCTTCAAACTCTTTAAATGCCAAATATAGCTCTCACTACAACCCGTGCACACCACCATGTGGAGAAACCAAAGATTGACAGATCTGCTGTGCCAAGTTATGGTGGCTAAACTATGATTGGACAATCGCTGCTTGGGGGAGGGGTTTAGTGAATGGTTAGTTCTTCACACATGGGTATGTGTAGATCAATCTGGTTTACACTTTAAACGAAATGTTCAACTTTAACTAATGTTCAGTTTATTTGTCTTTACTGCTATGACAGTTTCAAGTAACGGGGCTGAAATTTGAACTCTGGTTCTCTGTCCTATCAGGTGACACTGGTTCACCCCAGTGAGGCTGTCACGGTGCTGCAAAGGTTGACCAGAGAACAGCCAGACAGGGTTTATTTCAAGAGCGTCTTTCGCTCAGGTTTACTGTCTAAAACTACCACCTGTAATGTCTTCCTGCGTCCAACCCAGCAGCCACTGTGCAACTACACTGACCTCCACACAGGTGATCCCTGGTTCTGCTACAAGCCAAAGAAGCTGAGCTGTGATACCAGGATCAAACACTCCAAGGGAGGATTCAATCGAAAACTCAAGGCAAAGGAGGAAATGCTCTTTAAAAGGTGAAGGGGCAGAGAGACAGGACCGGCACTTCTAATAAATGTATGTATCTCCTTGGTGGAAATCTCAGGAGTTTGTAAGCTGGTAAAGATCGAGTCTAAAGGTGTTTTAAGGACCATTTTAGCAAAATACATTAGTCTCTGCATGAAAAAACGGTTTGGTTATTACACTGTTTGCGTACTTGTCAGCAAACAGTGGCATATTTACACAGAGCAATATTAGCAGTCATTTAGAGTTTCTATATACACTCACTGGCCACTTCATTGAGTACACCTGTGCAATCTAATGCAATCCAGTACAACAGCTCTGCCATAAATTCTACATTTATGAAGCTTATACATTTTCAGTTTTTGTAGACATTATCAGAAAGTTGATAATTCTACTTTATGTTTATTATTGAGGTTGTAGTGGGAGGTGGTCATGTACTGGAGTGTATTATATTGAAAAGTGTTCCTAATATTTTGCCCCCCTCATGTATGTTAATGGGGTGGACAAAATATTAGGAACACCATTCAGTATACCTCAATAATAAACATAAAGTATAATTATTGTTTATCAATGCTTTTTTTGCTGAAAACAGCTGTCTGATACATATGTGTATTTTATTATGCACGTTTTATTCTTCAGTGGTGTCAACATGAAAGTCTCCATTAACGCTTCAGGATCAGCCAATGTCAACGTGTTGCCAAAAATGAAAGGTAAAGCAGAATTTTCACTAATTCAACCTCTGCCTGTAACAATAACTCAAACTTTAATGTGCTACAGACAATTACAAGTAAAAAAAGACAGGAAGAAAAATTTACAAACAACCTACCATTACCTTTATTGGCACACTATTGGTTTTAGTCTTTTAATGGGATTTGTTTATAATAGGAAAAATATACAATAATGCCAGCTATATCCATTAATTTCTTTTCAGGTCAACCAGAGGTAAAGAGCAGCAGTGTGAAGTCTGGACCTTCTGGCTATTACTATCAGGATGTGTGGCGGGCCCTAGATGGCACCACAGTCCGCCAGTTCAACACATCCTCTGCTATAAGTCAGTGTCTGAAAGGCAAGGTGGTCCACCTGTATGGAGACTCTACCATCAGGCAGTGGTTTGAACACCTCACTGCAGCACTACCAGGTAGTTAATAAACAGAAATCTGAAGCAACAGTTTAAGCTGCAGTGTGAACATAATCAATGTGTCCCAATTTGTGTTCCCTTTGTGATAATTTTAGATCTCAAGGAGTTTAACCTGCACAACCTGAAGCAAGTTGGTCCCTTCATGGCCTTAGACTATGCAAACAACATTTTGGTGACATACCGCTGCCACGGTCCCCCTATCCGTTTTACCAACGTCCCAACCAATGAGCTGCGCTACATTGCCAATGAACTAGATGATTTAGTTGGAGGCATCAATACTGTTGTCGTTCTTGGCATCTGGGCACACTTCAGCACCTTCCCCATTGAGCTCTACATCCAGCGGCTGCAGAGTATCCGCAGGGCGGTGGTGCGGCTGCTGCACAGGGCTCCAGGTACGCTGGTTATCATCCGGACAGCAAACCTCAAAGCATTGTCGCTTTATGAGGCGCTGACCAACAGTGACTGGTACTCGCTGCAGCGTGACAAGGTGCTCAGGGCCATGTTCAAAGGACTGAATGTCCATCTAGTGGATGCCTGGGAGATGGTCTTGGCCCACCACCTGCCACACAGCCTCCATCCACAACCTCCCATTATTAAGAATATGATCGACGTCCTCTTGTCCCACATATGCCCTAAAAATGGCAGCTAGATGTGTGTTTGTTGGGAGAAAGGAGTGGGAATTCAAATACTCGTGCTAAGGTTACATGTTATCTCCGTGTTTTCGCCAGGTGCTGAAATGCACTTGATATTTTTCTATTTTTAATCAGGGAAGTCGACAGAGCCCAGAAAAAAAGAAATAGAACAGGATAAAAAGCAGCTGCATGACAGGTCGAAGTTTGAGCTGTAGTAAACTGCTGACGAACACAAACACAAGTACAACATTATGCCCTGTGTCATGGGATTGTCAAGCAGCATCCTGGGAGATGCAGGATCACTGACAGTAGAAGATTTAAATGAAGCAGTTTATGAGAAGTAATGCCTTGAAATATTGATGCAGAGGCCCAGTCCTTAATTAGTTCATCTATGATAAATAGTATAGGATTCTGAGCTAACCATCTACCTCCAAGAGTCATTGCTGCATCTCTGATTGGTACAATGTGATCAGTGTAGTTCACCACAGGTATCTTAATGTGAAATTAGTATTGTGGTTGCTGGAAACAATTTATGGAAAAGATCTACTATAAATACGGTGTATTTAATGGTAATGTTAATTTCTGGATCTGTCAACTCAACTACTCATCTTGACACTTCAGAATTGTCTTCTACAGGCCTGACTTAGACATCACCTGCAATTTTACATCATACCACTTAAAACTAATCAAGTGGAACTTGAACCATTTACTTTGGGAAAATATTACCTATACTTCTTCAATGAAAACTATGACATAAATTTTTGTTGCTGAAACTTTTTTCACAACAAAAACAGGACTAAAAGTAAATAAACAGAAAGGTTTGATGAAACTTATTACATTTTTCATCAACAAATATTACAAGGCCTCACAGGCTAAACTACATGTCCATTACTCTAAGCAACAAAGAAAGTCCTTAAAAGACTCAGTCTCCCAGAATCCACTAGGTACTTCACACCTGGATGTTAACTCCACCACTGGAACCAGCTTTCAGCTACCATTGGTCGAGTGTGGCCTGCGACTAATGACGTCAACTTAACAACAACACCAATAAACAATTTTAAATCCGTCTCTGTGCAATGTCCCATCACTGTTAAAAGGCCCTCTCTGTGCTGTACTTCTGCAAAGGTGACAGAGATACCCTTCTGATCAGACAAGAACAAAGAACAAAGGGACCATGTTTTTCTTATCCTAACCACTTGGCCATGTATAGTGTGAGATTAACTCAGCTTTGTTCAGTACTCGTGTGATTACAAGTTTATAACGGGTTAACCACTGCAAGTCACGCAGTGTTTTTGAAGAGTGAGAGGTGATCAAATCCCTTCTATCTTCTGACATCAACAAGATCTCTGCTTTCCGCTCCACTGCTACACACGGGACCAGAAAGAGATGTGACCCAGACCCAGCTGATGAGCCAGCACAACGAGGACCCACTTCACTATAGGATTGTGTGTTATTTTGATGCTTAACACTGATGGTAGATGGTAGATGCTTAAGCCTGATGTTAAATGTTTTGTGAGAGTTCCACCTGTTGAGCTGTGTTGTTTCGGTCAATCTAACTGTTGATTCAGTTTTCACATTGTTGTGGTTTCACCCAGTTAGACTTTGCATGCATTTCTCTCTCTCCCTCTATCTCTTTCTTTCTCTCTCTCTTACTAACATACACACACACACAAACAGAGTGAGTACCTATTGTTCGCGCTCAACTCTTTTCAAATCTTTCTACCTGTGTTAGCAGCTCCTTTGTGTCTGTCTGTTTCCACACACGTGATCTCATGCACCATATGTGGTTTGTCTGCCATATTGTTGTAGTTCTTCCTTCCTTTGTCTACTTCACCCACCTGACATGGTTGAGTCAGCCATAATGCTTTGTATTTCCCCTTTTGTCTTTCATGCCACATACACATACACACACACACACACACACACACACACACACACACATGCTATATATAATTACACCATTAGCTAGAATTTCCAGTTATATTGATGTTTGTTGTACTTGAATAGTTTTGGATGTAGTTGTTATTGTTGAAGTAGAATAAATCCTGTAGTATTGTAAGTTGCATTGGTGGTTTTCGCTTGAATATTGTTGAAGTCAACCTCTGCCGTACAGTAAATTGCCTTTATTGTGTTATTTTATTGATGCTACAGACTCAGCTATAATGATGTTATGACTGAATGTGGGTATTAATCATTTAATCATTTCATCCTCTTATTTGATTAATCTCAGTGAGTTGGTTGTCAGTTCCCTGTCTTCCAGGGTGGTGCCCCCAAGGTGGATTTAATGTGATATAGGAAAATGATGTAGGAACTACATTTTCATAATAACGTACTTGTATACACACTACAGCGACTTCTGGAGTTGTTTTTGAGAGAATTTTACTTTCGCTTCTAAAAAAGCTAAACCGGAAGTGACACAATAGAACGGAGTGCTGTCAAGTTGAACAATAAGAAAGGAATTTTATCACAGGTTCATGCTCACCGTTTAAAAAGGAGTCTAGAAGAGATAGTAAGTGAAAGCCAACATGGCTTCATGGCCAAACATCATATTAGCTCTACTATCTGATTAAAATTATTTAAAATTATTAAAATAATTCAAACTACATAAATTCAAGTGCACTGCTTGTGTTTCTGGACTTCTATAAGGCATTCGATTCAATTGAACATTCTTTGATTATACAAGCCCTGCAGATATTTGGTTTTGGAAATTATTTTATTAATAATATTGCCATGTTTATAAGGACATAAATAGCTCCTTAATTTTATATCTCAACATTTCCAAAAGGTTTCCTATTTCAAGAGGTATACGCCAAGGATTCCCTATTCCTTGTTTTCTGATTTTGATTGTTGCTGAACTTTTGTTTTTAAATATTTCACATAGTCCAGATATTCAAAGTTTAACAATTTTTAACAGAGAGATAAAAATTACACAGCTAGCTGATGAGACAGTATTATTTTTAGGTTAATATTTATTCAAACTACATAAATTCAAGTGCACTGCTTGTGTTTCTGGACTTCTATAAGGCATTCGATTCAATTGAACATTCTTTGATTATACAAGCCCTGCAGATATTTGGTTTTGGAAATTATTTTATTAATAATATTGCCATGTTTATAAGGACATAAATAGCTCCTTAATTTTATATCTCAACATTTCCAAAAGGTTTCCTATTTCAAGAGGTATACACCAAGGATTCCCTATTCCTTGTTTTCTGATTTTGATTGTTGCTGAACTTTTGTTTTTAAATATTTCACATAGTCCAGATATTCAAAGTTTAACAATTTTTGACAGAGAGATAAAAATTACACAGCTAGCTGATGAGACAGTATTATTTTTAGGTTAATATTTATTTTTGGAGAATTTTCAGAAGCTTCAAATATTAAACTCAACATCAACAAAAATGAAATTTTATGTTTATACGAGACTGAAGAGAAACTTATGTTTAATATCCCTGTGAAACGATGTGTAAAATATCTTGGCATTCATATTTCAAAAGATATGGCTCTCAGACAGCAGCTAAATTTTCTTCCAAAAATTAAGTTAATTCTCAACATGTGGCTTTAGAGGGACCTTTCCATTTTTAGAAGAGTGTTATTGACAAAGGCTGAAGGTATGTCAACATTTGTTTATCCTTCTCTGTCACTTTTTGTTAATGATGTACTCTGTAAGGACATTAATAATTTATTTATCGAATTTGTGTGGAAGAATTGGCACCATTATCTCAAACAAGAAATGCTAAGTTTCGAGAGAATGGAAGGGGGATTGAAAATCTTAAATTTTGTTCATTTATGCTGTGCCTTTAAGATTAAGTGGCTTAAAAAATGTTTGAAACTTCTGCAATCATTATGGCATTTAATACCACATAATATATTTAAATATTTAGGTGGCTTAAATTTTCTAATGGGGTGTAACTATACTGTTTCTAAATTGCCGGTAAAACTCTCAAACTTACTCTCAAGGTTATGTTCATTCAATATGTTAATGTTTTGTTGACAATGTTGAGGATATCATTAAAATTAACAGTGAGAAAAATATTTCCCAGCAGCAGATCTTCCTGTCTGCCCACTAGACTGACGCAGACCATTGACTGCACTGATAAAATTAAAATAAAGAAATGAAAACAAGAACAAAATCTCATGATTAAATGTTAAGTAACGGAGTGGTCAAATATAGGTTGAAAATGTATAATGCCCAATGATGTTCATTCTATGGGCAGAGGACATCCCTTTTGGACAGTCTGCTCTCAACCAATTAATGAATAAAAATAAAAGTAAATAAAACTTGTACAACTTGTTCCTCGTATCGATTCACTTCACCATTTACATTCCCCTCTCACTCAAAACACACTGTTTTCCCCTGCAGTGATTGTGACATAGGCTACTATATGATCAGAACTGATAACACCTACACTTGGGTCAGTTCGGTTCCACTCAGGTATTGAACATATTGATATACAGACCTGAGACCTGTGGCAGTAAAAGGGGACCCAACCCAACTCGATTAGACTGAGTAGAATTTGGCCCCGGTCCAACTGCGGTCCCAGGACGGGTCATTATATATTTTGACAGGTGCCGTTGCCCCAGAATTGGACAAGGAGGTAACAAACTTTTGCCAACATCAACCCTTTGGTGTCATGTGTGATGAGAGTACCAACTGAAGCACAAAGAAGGAGTTTGTGATATTGGCCAGATTTTTTGATGAGGAAACTCAAGAGTTTGTCACCAAATTCCTGCATATGCCAGTGTGCAACAATGGAACAGCAGAGCTATGTTTAGGTCTCTGACCACAGTGCTAAGGTAAATGTATACTGTCTATATAAATTACAATACTCTAGGAGGCTGACCACTGACCAGTAATGTTGTACTTTGATTTCTAGTGAGAGAAACATTGACTGGAACAACATGGTGGCCTTTAACACTGATAGCACCAGTCTAATGAAAGGAAGGCATAACTCTGTGGCCAGTGGGATCAAAAAGATTCAGCCATGCCAAATCAACATAGATTGTATTTGTCATCTGGTCCAGCTGGCAACAGGATGTGGCATCAAAGCTCTCCACCAGCAAACTGAAGAGGTCTTAAGTAGCACATATGCTCACTTTGACATCAGGTAAGCATATTGATATTTTGCACATTACACTTACACATAAGAGTGCATTATAGTCTGTGTGGCACATTTGACAGATATTGGATGTCATTTTTGTCCATTTAACCATTTATTTCCTCATTTTTTCTTTAATTTACCTCAACTTTAGTGCCAAGCGATGTGAGCTCTACATGGAGTTTGTTGAGATAATTCAGAGACTCTGAAGCTTCTCAGGTATTGTGCAGCGAGGTGGCTCATCCTGCTGGCCTCCATAAAGTGTGTGCTCAACCACTGGAATGCACTGTAGGCATATTTTGACAGTCACAAGAACGTGGAGAAGCCTGGCAAGGTGAAAATGCTGGCAGGCCATTTAGCCAGCAAGGACACAAAGTTCTTCATCCCCTTCCTCTCCTGCACTCTAAAACTACTGGCAGATTTCAAAGTTGCGTTTCAGGTGAGCTGATAAGATAAATTTATCGCATCTTATCACCAGTGAATACTTGTGTTGTGGATAGCTTAAAGGATAATTCCTGCGTGATACTCAGATGGTTCTTTGGCTTGAGAATTATATTTTAATGTCCATTCTATTCCCACATTCTCTCCCAAATTAATACATTTTTTATTAAAATATGTCTCATGTCTAGGACCCCTGCTTTTGTTAGTGTATTGTTTTCATACAATTGTGTATTTGGGGTTTCCATATGTTCAATTTTATATTACTCTTTATCATTACCAACTCCTCAAGAACCACCCTTGCTAATTACATCATATTTTATAACTGATAAATCCTTCATGTGTTTCTAGGCTGAAGGGGTGATGGTGCACAGGCTGCACAAGGAGATGACCAGCCTGGTAGGAAGATGCCTGGGAAGATTTCTCCCTGCCCACCTTAAGGCTGATGTCCCACTGAAGGACATCAAATTCAAGGAGACCAGCCTACAGTGTGGAATGGATGACCTTTCCTCTTCAGTTCCAAAGATGTGTAAGTAAGCATTATTGTGTAATCCAAATCAGTTTACCTGATAAAGAAATAACTGAAATTCCATCATACAATGGCTGTAATTGTGCATCTGATCATATGTTGTAGGGCAGTGAGAGGCTTCTTTGTAGCTGTGACCACAAAGATGATGACAACATTTCTTTTGAACATCATCCTCCAAAACCGTGTTGGATCCAGACTCACAGCACCAGTTTTCCCCAAGCTCAGGTGCAGTAATGAAACTATTTTTTTTTTTTTTTAATTTATGTCATTAGTTGTTTATTTTATTATAATTAGTTACAGAAGTTACAGAAATGAAAAAAAGGGCACCTCCTCCAAGCACATCAACGTGGGGCCCCACTGGGTTGAGTGAATATTAGTTTATGCCAGAGATTCACATGAGTTCACACCAGAGGGGCAAATTATTCTGTATTCTGTCCTGAAATTCTTAAAATTAAAAGTATTTAACATAAAAATGCTGTTGCAGTGTACTTATTATTTTGTTATTTTCTTTCTTTAAAAGTCACCAGTATGCAGGAAACAAAGTCTCTGAACCTTAGACTTTTAACAACCTCCTCCCCCTTTGGTTTCAAAATTATCCCTATTTTTGAGGTCTCAAGGTGGCAACTATGGGTCTTGGTTCCTCAGAACCGGGTGGACCTGTGAAGACCTCTAGTAGTAAGTCACAAACCTCAGAGCTAGCATATGAACATGGGCACAAAATGTGGTTAAAGTATCTCAAAGTAAAGCAAAGGAAGTGATTCTTGTGTGGGCGGTCCAAACTTTTTAAGTGTAAAATGTGGTGAAGATTGAAACAAATTTGAAGGCTGCAAAAAACTTTTACATGTTTTGGACTTAAAGAGGCAATAATATGCCCCTTTTCCAAGGCCTCAATAAAAGGTCTTAATAAAATGTGTTTGTATCAACTCATCCTGTCTAAACAACCCTGCTCAGAACAGCCAGTTTTAATGTAAATAAACTTAGATTTGGTGTGATTTAATTGCAATAAATGGATCAAAAGGATCCTGAAATAACTACATCATGTCCACATGACAACAAGCAAACAACTGTTGAAATGCTTGTTTTCTGAATGGAGTTCAGATTGATCAGAGCTACGCTAACATTGTCGCTCCCCCGTCAACACTCAAAATAACGTCATCTAAAGGCATAAATACAACAGCTTTGTTATTGTTTATACACATTGATATCTACAGACTGTGTAACATTAAAATCATATAAACTCACCAGCATTTAAGATGTTTATTATTGATGACAACAGCTGAAGTGGTGTGTGACTCTGGTGTTAGCTAGGCTGAGAAGCCAGTTTGAAGATAAATCCACTTAATCCCAAAAGTTTAAAAAACAAAGTCCCCCCGCCGGTAAACTGCTCTGGATCAAAGCAGAATCAGGTTTTTATTCCTCCAGAAGACAAGGAAGCAGCTGCAGCAGCAGTGACGCAGGACACTTTGTCTGCTCCTCGGCTGGCTCTCTCCTGCAGAGCTCACTTGAGCATGTGTTGACAAGCAGTGGCTCTGTCTCCCAGTCCAGCCCTGCCATACGGGTGAATTTTTTGCCCTTAGCTTAGCTTATTTTATCCTAGCTTCGCCCCATGTTACATAAGAAGGAGCAAGAAATCTGAATGGCCTGTTGAATCACATGAGGACAGAGCAAGCCAGCCCACACCAAACTGACAGGGACCCAAATACATATGCACAAGCACTGAGAAAGTGAGTTTTTCTTAATATGACCCCTTTAAGTCAAACTGGAGGGTGTTCAAAAATGGCTGTGGCCTGCAATGAGAGGTGTATTCATCCAAGAAATCCAAAGAAAAAAGGAGTTTAGTTTTTATCTCATTTATATTCAAAGTGTAAAATTGGCTGTTCAGAGTGCCACCATGGGGTCAGGTTTTTGTTATTATCTCTGCCAGGCGTAAGTCTGGAGGGGATCATGCATTTGGTTGTGTGTCCTTTGTGTGTCTGTCCCCAGCTAATCTCACCTACTACTGGACCCATCAGCCTAATATTTTTTGTGCACATTTATGACTGGACCTCTTGTGGTTGTGGTGATTCGCAGTTTTGGAAAAATTCTTTATGAGCCTAAGCTTAGACTTTCATCTTTTCAGTAGTCCTCGCCATTTTACGATATCTGTTATGACATAGATAAAGGCATTTCTGGCCAGGCTAAAAAACAAAGCTTTGGACTTATTTTCCTGTTTATTGTTGCCTTATTAAGTTTATACAGTATGGACATTGTGTCCAAGGTTTGTCTCCATGTCGGCCAGTCTTTCTGCCGACATGGGAGTTTATTTGAGGATTTTCAGTCAGGATTTAGAGCGCATCATAGCACAGAGACAGCACTGGTGAAAGTCACAAATGATCTCCTAACTGCATCAGACAAAGGATTTCTCTCAATACTTGTCTTGTTAGATCTTAGTGCCGCATTCGACACAACTTACCATCACATCCTATTACAGAGACTGGAACATTTAATTGGCATTAAAGGAACTACATTAAGCTGGTTTAAGTCCTATTTATCAGACCAATTTCAGTTTGTACACGTTAATGATGAATCCTCCATCAAGGCAAAAGTTAGACACAGAGTTCCACAAGGTTCTGTGCTTGGACCAATACTATTTGCCTTGTATATGCTTTCTTTAGGTAATATTATTAGGAAACACTCCATAAATTTTCATTGTTGATACCCAATTATATTTATCAATGAAACCTGATGAAACCAATCAGTTAAACAAACTCTAAGCATGCCTTAAGGACATAAAGACCCGGATGACCTGCAACTTTCTACCATTAAACCCAGATAAAACTGAAATTATTGTGCTTGGCCCTAAACACCTTAGAAACACATTATCTAATGATATTGCTACTCTGGATGGCATTACCCTGGCCTCCAGCACCACCGTAAGGCGTCTGGGAGTTATCTTTGATCAGGATATGTCCTTTAACTCCCACATAAATCAAATTTCAAAGACTACCTTTTTCATTTACCTAATATTGATGATTGAAAGATGCAGAAAAACGAGTCCATGCATTTGTTACTTCTAGGCCGGGTTATTGCAATTCCTTATTATCAGGCTGCCCTAACAAGTCCCTAAAGACTCTCCAGCTGGTCCAGAATGCAGCTGCATGTGTACTAACAAAAACTAGAAAAAGAGATCATATTACTCCCATTTTAGCTTCGCTACATTGGCTTCCTGTAAAATCTAGAATAGAATTTAAAATCCTTCTCTTAACTTACAAAGCCCTTAATGGTCAGGCACCATCATATCTTGAAGAGCTCATAGTACCGTATTACCCCACTAGAACACTGCACTCCCAGAATGCAGACTTGCTGCTGTCCTAGTCTTTAAAAGTAGAATGGGAGGCAGAGCTTTCAGCTATCAGGCTCCTCTCCTATGGAACCATCTTCCAGGTTTGGTCCGGGGGACAGACACCCTCTCTGCGTTTAAGAGTAGGCTTAAAACTTTCCTTTTTGATAAAGCTTGTAATTAGAGCCGGTCAGGTCGCCTCCTCCTCCTCCTCAACATCTGTATGCATTCATGTACCATCATTGTGTTGATGGCATGTTACTAACTTGGCTTCTTCCCCAGAGTTTTTTGTCCTTTCTTTCTTTCTCAACCCAAAGCAGATGGCCTCCCACCAAGAGCTGGGTTCTGCTTGAGGTTTCTACCCGTTAAAGGGGAGTTTTTCCTTACCACTGTCGCCAAGTGCTTGCTCATGGGGGAATTGTTGGTCTCTGTAAATTAAAGAGTACAAGAGTACAGTCTAGAGCTGCTCTATGTGAAAAGTGCCCTGAGATGACTTTTGTTGTGATTTGGCACTATATAAATAAAAATTGATTGATTGATTGATTGACTTTGTGCCAGGGAGCTGGTAAGGTAAAGTCCATTTGGTGTCTGGTCCAACTGGATGTGTGTGTATATATATATATATATATATATATATATACACAGTATTTATGTATATGCATGAGAGTATGCATGTTTGTGTAAGTGATTAGAACCTGTATATACTGTATGTATGTGCAAGTGAAGTTTTCAATTTTGGCTGAGGTGGCTTCTCATAGATTTTCCACCTCACATTCACACACCATTTGTTATTGTACCAAGGGGACACTAGGACCCATGCAGTGGTGATGTAAGGGTAGTGGTAGGTATTCAAACACAGTGAGATATTGTAATAATTAAATAATAATTAAATGGGTCTGTTTTAACTTTTATTGTAGGATGAGAAGCTGTAAAAAAGATACCTGGTACATAACATATTCATTTAAAATATCGCAAATTCATCTTTATGTTGCACCTAATTTGTAACAGTGCTCTTGTGGTTATTTTAGTATTGTTTTGTTATGATTCATAGCAGTTATTGACAGGTGTGGTCTGTGTACTGGGAGTCCTGTCACTGTTGATAGTGGTATGGTTTGATAGCACTGTGTTTTTATTTGAATTATTGTTTTTTTTTTTAATCCCTTTTCACAGGTAGGATACTCCCAGCACTCTACCATTGGGTGGTTGGTTCCCCGGCCGTGGTACACCTGTCTGCCCTCTCCTTTTCCTCCCTTTTTAGAGGTATTAATTCCTGTTTTTAATAAATTAAGTTTATACACTTATAAACAAAGTTCGGGAACCAAAGACCACGCCTTGTACGCAACCCATTTCTGCACCACAGGGTATTTAAACACACCATATCCGCAGCTTGCAAGCATCCTGTGACACACCAGCATAAACTTAAAAAACTTCTTACTCACATCATGGAGTCCCCCGGCGTCCGATCTTTCCGGCAGCCTCGCCTGCGCTCCTCGGTTTCCCTCATCCCGGCCTCTCGGCCCTCATCATCCGTCAACGACAGTATCGTCGAGCCCTCGATCCCCAGCGGCTCCAGGGGAAGGTCCCGTACTCGGCATATACATCCCACCACCCCAGCATCCCTTCCTCCTCAGTGGCTCCTATCTCTGCTGCCCCTTCCCTCCCGGCCATCTCAGCCGCTCCTCCACCTGCACCAACCTCGGCAGCCGGTCAGACAGCACAAACAACAGCTGGCCCCAACAGCTCCACGAGTTATACCCAACCTTTTCCCCCCCTTTCTTCTCTTCATCCTCCCTGCCACCTCCCCTACCTCCCTCCTCCCCACCACCCGCACTCTAGCATTACCTGTACTACAGCACCTGCACCTCCTTATCCAACTGCCTCACACACGGCCAGCCTCTGCCTTTTCCTGGCTCCCGCACATCCATCTAGCAACTACACCCTGGTCACCGCCCAGCCACCAGTGCGCCCCCCAGCATCCGCCCGGCCCTCCCCTGTGTCTCCCACCCTCAGGCAGCAGATCCTAACCGGTAATTACATTTATCTCGCTCAACTCATTCACCCTACATCAATCAATCCTCACATCCCTAGGGAACTGCTCACCTCATTCGGCCCCTTGGAACTTAAACAGCCACTTCCTGCCCGCTCCAAGGACCTCACAGTCGCCGAGTTCGCTTTTGCTTTCTCACTGTATAGGGACATAATTTGTTCAGCCTTCCCCGACCGCAGGTCCGAGCTCGATGATTACTTGTCATTAATTCTCGAACTGGCCTTGCGTTTCGGAGGCAACGGTTTCTATACCTATCATATCCTCTTCGCCTCCCAAGCCGCCGGTCGCCTCCAACAGTTCAACCAGGGCACGTACTGGGGAACACTGGACCACGAGCTATACTGCCGAGTTTTTGCAGCTCGCGATTCTCTGCACTGCGAAATGTGCGGCGCCCCTTCCCATCCCGCCGCAGCATGCACCCTCTCCGCCCCCCTGCCCCGCGCCTCGGTAACAGACAAGCGAAGCCCAGCCATGCCATACCACTTGCCATCGGCGGCTCCCCCACCATCCATCACCCCCAAACCTGCCTTAGATCACCCGTCCATCCTCGGCCCCCTCCCCAAAGGCATGGACAGGAGAGGGAGACCTTTCCTCTACCAGGGAGGACGGATGATCTGCAATAACTTCAACGACCTCGGTTGCAGCTCCTCCAGCTGCAAATTCCTCCACACTTGTTTATTCTGTGGGGGAGCCCATGCCAGAGCCACATGCCCACACAACCCGACAAAGCAACAGCTGTAGTCAGCCCAATCGGAGTGGCAACCAGGAAGTTGCTAGAGCAGCCCAAAAAAAAAAAAAAAAAAATTTCAACTCATTGTCCGAAGCCCCCGTCATACGGTCTCACCACAATGATTTCCGCATTCACTGATCTCGGCGTTCCCCTGTCTCCAGAGAAAATAGAAGGCCCAAGCACATCCTTGGAATTCCTCGGCATCACCCTCAACTCCATTACACTCCAAGCATCTCTGCCTACTGAGAAACTCCACCGCATTTCTCTACTCATTCAAAACTTTCTCATGGCCAACACATGCACCAAACGTCAATTACTCTCTCTGCTGGGCCATTTCAACTACGCCACCCGCATCATCCCTCAGGGCCAATCCTTCTTGTCACACCTTCTCTCCATAGCCACCGCCGTCCCATCCATCCATGACCACATCACGCTAGACAGCCGCCGACACCGCCCCTTCAGTCGGCTTTGGCGGTTACTACGGCGGCAGATGGTTCTCTGCCGAATGGCCACCCGACTCCTCTTCCCTGGCCCCTTCCTCCACCATTTCGGAAATGTACCCGATTATCATTGCTGTCATCCTTTGGGGGCATGAATGGTCCAAAAAGACCATCGCCATCCACTCTGACAACAGCGCCGTCGTCGACATCCTCAACAAAGGCCGGTCACACAATCTGGACATCATGCAGTTCGTGCGCAAGCTCACATTGGTTTCAGCCCAGCACCAGTTCATCATCCGATCACTCCACATTCCAGGCCACAAAACGCAATCGCTGATTCACTCTCTCATTTCCTGTTTCAGAAATTCAGACAACTAGCTCCAGTCTCCAACCCTCTTCCAACTCCAGTCCCACCGTTTTCAGCCACAATCTACAACTGAACCCGCAACTGGAACAACTGGTCACCTTTTCATGGGACAACATCATCAACAGCGTCGCCCCTCGAACACTATCTTCGTACCTCACTGGCTGGAATTCCTTTAAAGCCTTTCACGTCTCCCACGGATTCCCTTCACTGGACATTCTTAACCTCTCCTGCTTCATTACATTCTCCCACATTCAACTCAAGATCAAGTCTTCCACCATACAGACTTACCTCAGTGGAATCAATTTCTTTGTTAAATTGATTTCCGGAGCACCATGCCCAGCCTTGTCCCACTCTCATATTAATATGTTAATTAAAGGTCTCCGCAAGGCGGAACCGCACCCCGCACCAAAACGTTCACCCCTCACGTCGGACCTTCTGGTCCGATGCATTCACACACTCCGCACAGGCTACTTGTCTCCCCACATAGACAAAACCCTAGAGTCCATGTTTTTACTAGCCTTTTTTGGCTTCCTACGCTGCTCAGAAATCACAGCTCCTTCCTACTCCTTTGATCCATCACTACACGCCACATTGTCCGACATCTCTTTCCACTCTTCAGACACACTCATCTACCACCTCAAACGCAGCAAGACTAACCAGTCGGGTCAACCTCAACCCATCTACCTTTTCCGCCTAGATTCATACATAAGTCCTTACGAACCCATCCATGAGTACATCAACACAAGACTAGCCAACTGAGCTTCCCCTCAAGACCCTCTGTTCATCACGGAAACGGGAAGGGTAGCAACACATTTTTGGTTCCATCACCACATGCGCTCAGTACTTGCCAGATCCGGAATACCCCCAGACCATTTCTCAGGACACTCATTCCGCATTGGAGCCGCTTCCACTGCCTCTAGACAAGGCATTCCCAACAACGTCATCAAAATCCTCGGCCGTTGGTCATCCCCCGCCTATCATACCTACATCCATCACGACCTGGATAACATTAAGAAATCCCATTCTCACCTCTCTGGTTGAAGTCTCTTTGGGGGCCTCGTACAGATGCCGGATCATCGAGACAGCACCCCCACCCTGAGTCTCAACCCCCTGTTCCCACTTACCTCCCCGACGTCAACGCCTCTCCTCCTTTCATCTATCACTCTCCTATCCACTCCCTCCTTCCCCTCTTTCCCGCCTGCTCTTCTTTCTCCCCATCCCTCGACCCTCATCCCCTCGACCCCTACCCCCTCATCCCGCATCCCACGACCTCGACCCTCACCCCCGCATCCTCACACCCCCGACCCTCTCCCTTCCCCCATCCATCCTTCCCTCTCCAACCATCCCTTTAACTATCCTTCCTCCTTTTCACCCTGCCTTCCATCACACTCCCAACAAAATTAAATTTAAATTAAATCCATATTCTAGAAGGAGTGGTCTTGGTTAGTGAAATAGCCATTTATAGCAACTAACCCACAGAGATGGTGTCAGATTGCAAAAGACTGCAGTAGTATTTACTTTCTAAGTATTTACAATATGTTGCAACAGATAAATGACTTGGCCTCTTGGGGATGAATCCACATGTTAAACTGCAAGGGGAGTAACGCTGCTGACTGGTCTGTGTTGATGTCACTGTTGACAGTGGAATGGTTTGTTAGTGTTGTGTTTTCATTTGAATTATTGGTTTGGTTTGTTTTATTCTTTTTCACAGATAGGATACTCCCAGCACTCAACCAATGGGTGGTTGGATTCCCTGGCTGTGGTACAACTGTCTGTCCTCTCCTCTTCCACCCTTACTAGAAGTATTAGTTCCTGCTTTTAATAAATAGCCATTTATGGCAGCTAACCCACAGATATCCTGTAAGATTGCAAAAGACTGCAGAAGCATTTACATTATGTTTCAACGGGTAAATGACTGGGCCACCTGGGGATGAATCCTCATGTTAAACTGCGAGGGGAGTGATGCTGCTGACTTTGGTTATGGCCTTGGTCGATGGTCAATCAATCAGGAATGTCCTGGGTGACTGGATTAAGGTTAGTAAAAAAGATTGAAAGAAACATACCACGCTATTTGCATGGAGATCATTTCAATGCTCATGTTAAGTTTTTGCAAGTAATCACTAACAAAAATACAGCTAAACAAGGTGTCAATTAACACTGTTTCTTTGTTTTATAGCCACAGATTAAGACTGATCGTCAATCATGAAGGCCAGAGCTTGTAGAAAAACAGTGGTCAGCTTTTGCTGTTTGAAGTTTGCTGCCATCTCCCTTTTCCTGGCTGTGTTTGTCCTCATCTTTTTTCTTTTTAACATGGACGTCCTGGAGGTGAGAATTTGGTCTTGAGTGGGACTGCTTGAAGGGTGGACCCTGTTTGAAATAGTCAGATTTAAGGACATTGTTTTCATATGCAATATGGCTTTGGATGACAGTAATGTCCTTCATCCATATTTCTAAACAAATGCAATTCGAGGAAAATGGCCTCCTTCTCAATGGTAGAATAACGTTTCTGATGGCGATTCAATTTTTTAGAGAAGTAGGCAACCGGCCTATCTATCCCTGATACATCAGTCTGCAGTAACACTGCCCCCACTCCAACATCACAAGCATCCACTGCCAGCTTGAATGGGACAGAGAAGTCCGGAGCCACCAATACTGGTTCACTAGCTAGGATAGCTTTAACCATTTCCAGTGCTTTTTGACAGTCTGCCGACCAGCTAAACCTCACTCCCTTCTTCAGCAAGTTTGTTAGTGGTGTTGTCACCGCTGCGAAGTTGGGGACAAACCGCCTATAAAATCCACACATGCCTAAAAGGCGCATTAGCTGACGTTTCGTTTTTGGAACCGGCATGTCTAAAATGGCCTGCACCTTGGCAGTCCTTGGCCTCACTGAACCTTGACCAACCTGGTGCCCCAAGTATGTGACCTGCCCCTTTCCAATCTCACACTTGGGCAAGTTGACTACCAACCCTGCTTGCTCAAGCCGTTCAAACAACTGTCTCATATGTTGCACGTGATCAGACCATGAAGAGCTATAGCAAACCACATCATCTAAATAGGTTACAGTGTTCTGTAATCCGGAGGTTACCAGATTCATTAACCTCTGAAAGGTTGCTGGCGCGTTCTTCATGCCAAACGGGAGAGCTCGACAGCGATACAAACATTCCTGCGTCACAAAGGCAGATACATCTTTTGCCCTTTCTGTCAACGGCACTTGCCAGTAGCCTTTTAACAAGTCAAACTTTGAGACATATTGTGCCTTGCCGATCTTGTCAATGCAGTCTTCTAACCTGGGTATGGGATAAGCGTCAGTTTTGGTAACATTATTAACCTTTCGGTAATCAATGCAAGGTCGTACGCTTAAATCGGGTTTGGGAACAGGGACTAAGGGAGAACTCCATTCACTTGAGCCCTGTTCAATGACACCAATTTCTTCCATATAAAGCAACTCTGACTTCACCTGAGCCCATTTTTGTGGGTTAATGCGGTACGGATGTTGCTTAATGGGGGTTGCCTCACCAGTGTCTACATCATGGGTTATTAACTTCGTCAAGCCAGGGGTATCTTTAAACAAAGAACTATACTGGTCCACTAGATGTACTACATCCTCTCTCTGCTCTGTAGTGAGGTAACTGAGTGTCTCTCTGAGATTGGCCAGGGCGCTGGAATTCTTGAGCCTAGCTGTAACAGGCTCCACTGACCCATCATCATCATCATCATCCTCACTCGCCTCCTCTTCCACAGCAACTTGAGAGGTTATACACACGGTGGACGAAGTGTCACGGGTATAATAAGGTTTCAAGAGATTGATGTGACATACTCGTGATTTGTGCCTCCGGTCGGGGGTCTCAACAACATAATTGCAAGCACCCACTTTCTTAATAACCTTATACGGACCATAGAATTTCACCCCTAGCTTATCTCCACCCATGGGCAACAAAACCAGAACCTGGTCCCCTGCCTTGAAGGTACGTTTCACTGCCTTCTTGTCATACTGAGCCTTCATCTTTCCCTTAGCTGCTTCCAAGTTACTCCTGGCCAAGTCACAAGCTGTATGCAGCCGGTCCTTGAAGGATGCTACATACTGCAAAACTCCACTGGGAGCGTCTGTCTGCCCGGCTGACTGCAACAGCTGTTCTTTCACCATCCTCAGCGGTCCTCTCACTTGATGTCCATAAACCAACTCGAAAGGGCTAAAACCGGTAGCCTCATTCACAGAGTCTCTAATAGCGAACAACAGAAATGGCATAGCTACATCCCAGTCATTTGAGTAACCAACACAATAGGTTTTAATCATAGACTTTAAAGTCTGGTGGTACCTCTCGATTGCACCTTGGGACTGAGGATGATAGGCAGATGACATAATTTGTTTAATTCCCAGCTCATGCATCACTTCCTGAAATGCACCAGAAGTGAAGTTGGACCCACGATCATGTTGGACTTCTAGTGGTAAACCTACCCTAGAAAAGAAATGGAGCAAAGCCTCCACTATGACCCTGGTTTTAATTGACTTCAATGGCACAGCCTCTGGAAACCTCGTAGAAACATCCATAATAGTCAGGAGGTACTCATTCCCTTTCTTAGTTTTTGGCAAAGGGCCAACACAATCAATCATTACCCTTGAAAAGGGTTCCTCCATGACCGGTAGAGGGCAGAGGGGAGCAGCTGGGATGGTCTGGTTGGGCTTGCCTACAACCTGACAAGCATGACAACTACGGCAGTACGACACCACGTCCTTATGCATTTTGGGCCAGTAGAAATGTCTGCTGATTTTCTCCTGAGTTTTCCGGATGCCTAAATGACCAGCCATGGATACTTCATGGGCTAAACGCAGGACTTCCTCCCTAAAACTCTCAGGCAGCACAACTTGAGTCCTAACGGTCCATGTCTCCTCAGCAGGACGATCACGAGGCCGCCATTTCCTCAACAGGACTCCATCTTGGATAAAGAAGCCTTCAGCTACCTCTTTCATGTCCTCAGCACTAGCAGCTGTCTGTCTCAATGGAGCTACAGAAGGATCCTTTTCCTGCTCTAATATGAGGGCTTCCCGAGTGAACTGAGAGCAAGGTGACACTTCAGCTAGCCTAGCGAAAAAGGTATCAGCCAACCCACCAGACAGTTCCTCCTGCTCGCTGGAATTTCCTTTCTCAGCAGCCAGAGCCTGAGCACGTGTCACCACACAAGCTGTAAACACCTCGGGGTGTTCTCTCTCCAAAGCCATGGTCTCTGGGACTTCACAAGGTTTCTCACACACAACTGGTGTCACGCAAACCTGAGTACCGGCCAAATCATTTCCCAACACAAAGGCAACCCCTTCAACTGGCAAGGAAGGTACAACGCCGACCACTACCGGCCCATTTACAATGTTAGACTCCAGAAATATCCGGTGCAAAGGAGCACTAATAAAACCACCTCCCACACCCTTCACTGGGGTAGAAGCTTTTAAATAGGTGGCGGGCGAGAGATCTATAATACCCTGAACCAATAAAGACTGTGTGGCCCCTGTGTCCCTCAGGATGGATATAGGGACCATTTCCCTATCAGGTGCCCCAGAAACAGCCCCCCTTGACACAAAACCTTCAAACCCCTTTGCTACTGGGCAGGATGGCAGGTTCACGCTGTCCACTTCACAAAGACCAATCTGTGGGTGGGCATTTATCAACCCCACAACTTTCTCGTCCCCATTTCTTCTCCTGAGACCAGGACAACTGGACTTTATATGGCCAGGCTTTTTGCAATAATGACAGATGACATCACTTCTAGGAAGGAAAGGCTTCTCATACCTTTTCCCTGGTCCTTGAGACCGCAGGGAGGGAAGAGTAGGCTTAACCACGCTAGCCTCTGTAGGCCTGTCAGTGGTAGCCTGCCTCCTATCCTGTCTGCCAACCTTGCTTTTCCAAGGCGCCTCTCTGTGCGTTAACTCGTAAGAATCTGCTGCCATAGCAGCTCCTCTCAGCTCTGTAACGCCTCTCTCATTTAGATGTATTTCCATGTGCCGGGGTAAACTGGTTTTAAACTGCTCCACTAGTATAAGTTGTCGCAACTCTTGAAAGGTATGTGTGTTGGTACTTGCTAACCACCTGTCAAACACAACTTCCTGTTGCCTAGCCAAATCAAGGAAAGTCTCACCTTGTTTCCGCTGCAGAGACCTGAACTTCTGTCGGTAGGCTTCTGGCACCACCTCATAGGCTGCCAAAACCACCTTCCTCACAGCATCATAGTCTCGGCTGTCAGATGCATCTAAGGCTGCATAAGCTTCTTGAGCTTTACCCTCAAGCACACTCTGGATAAGCAGCGTCCACCTATTCTTAGGCCACTCTAGCTCTTTGGCTACTTTCTCAAAAGCTTCGAAGAAAGAGGCCACATCATCACCGTTAAATTTTGGCATGAGTCTTAAACAGCTGGAAACATCAAAACGAGCCTCGTGCTTGCGTTGTAGGACACTATGGTTAGCTTTAAGCTTCTCTTGCTCCAATGCCAACCTTGCCAACTCAAGTTTCTGCTCTTGCTCTCTTGCTGCCATTTTTGCCAGCTCAAGTTGAAACATCCGCTCCCCTTCTCTCGCTCTTTCTCTCTCTCTCTCCTCCCTCTCTCTCTCCTGTACCGGATCATGCAGGTGTAACGCTGAAATGAGGGTCTCCACAATTTCTGGCTTTCTAGCCTCTGGATTTATCTCGACCTCACAATACTGAGCTACCGCAAGCAAATCTTCTTTTCTAAGCTTACGCAACTCATTTCGCCCAAAATCGCTCCCACAAAACTCTTCTACTCTGAAAGTAGCCATAGCCACCGTTAGTGAGCGCTCACCGGTGGGGGTAACCAAAGGAGACAAGGGCCTCACAAAAATTACCTCTAAGGTAACTTATCAGATGGCCATAAACTAAACGTATAACCTGCTAACAGGAGGTAGCTCATAGGTCACTCTATTCTCAGAGATCGATGCAAACATAAGTCACACAGCACTCATGACAGTGCTACTTACACACGGACCGCAAACCAATGCACCCGTAAGTCGCACACAGCACTTATGACAATACAACTTACACACGGACCACAAACCAATGCACCCGTACGCCGCGCACAGCAGCAAAACACCAGCCGTCAACCAACCCGCTAAGCCACACTGTTATCGTCAACTTACAGACCTATCCTCGTTTTTAACCTCGACACACCCGATAAATTTTCCTTAACCTTTCGTCTAGCTAGCTGAGTTTTACATACATACACAACCATCTGTTTAAAACGAGAGTCTGGCACCGAGCAGCTGTTCTGCCCGTAGCTGTATGTCCATGGCCTACTTCTAAACCTAGCAACATACAACTTTTACCGAGCTGAATCCAACTCACTTGTGCCTCTTCCCGCAAACAGAATGCTTGGATGTAACTCACTAACTGAACTCTAATCGCTTCGAATCCATATCCCGGACGAGTCTCCCAAAATTATGTTACGGACTAGTCAAGTCTAGGGGATTCAGTATCAATGAACCAATACTAGTCCTAACCTGGAGGGTGTAGAAAAGGAGAAAACTAGGAAGAATACGGAGAAAGACGGACTGGTTTCCAGTGTTAGAGATAGACAGGCTGGAGGTGGGTTACCTTATCGGGTTGCCACGCCGACTAGCAGTGCAAGTCCCTCCGACTCGGCCTCGCCAGCTCTGGCGTTGCTCTCGTGAGCCGCGAGCTCCTTCTGGCGGTTCAGTTCAGGTTTTGGTGGTTGGGGGATGGGTCCCCGAAGACCGAAACTGGTTTTACTAAAGGGTCCGGGTGCAGGAAAGGTGTGAGGCTGTAATGTCTCGAACGCTTCTACAAAGGACGTCTCTCTGGGCTTTAACTCAACTCGTATCACTTTCAAAGGTTCGCGCTTTCCCAGCTGAGCTGCCTCACGTTACTCCAGTGGTTGCGCACGCACCTCACCGTGGCGTCCTTTTATCAGCCCGCAGCTTAACCACACCCCCTTGTTATCTTCTCAATGAAAACCAGTCCAGTTTAAGAAAGGGAAAGGAAGAAAGAGGAACTATAAACCCCGCCCCCTTTACTCCTAACAATATACTGTACACTATATACTATATGTGTGTGTGTGTGTGTGTGTGTGTGTGTGTGTGTATGCTGTGCATAAATGTCTTGCTGCAGTCTGGGACTAATATTTATTTGAACAAATATCAATGCCAATATTTACATCTAAAAAATACATATTTCTATAGATATAGATATCTTAATAATACAATACCAGATAGATATTCTTAATGTAGTGTTTAATATGTTTCATATATTTAATGTAGACACTGTCCCATCTGTACACAAGATGTTTTATTTTTTTAATTATTTAATTCTGTGCTGGGCATAAATGTACTGCTGCAGTCTAGGACATGGACTGCTCCATTATTAGAAAAAGTACAACAACAATTCCATGTACAATCCACAAATGGAATTCAGTAAGGCAAAAATGCTGCAAAACTGTGACAAATCAGTAGTTTGATCTGTCTTGATGGAGGAAACCTCAGTTGTGTCTCCAGCATTCAAATCGCCTACCAACTGACTCTTAATACAGTATCTCTAGATCCTAGAACCATGTATTCGTCACAAAGCATCACAGCATGGACGTTACAGTTCAGTGCATGCACTCGTACAAAGAATACACTATGACCAAAATAATTACAGACAAAATAGTTTAATAATCGACTTACTCAGACATGCAGTACAATAATTCTGGAGCACGAGTTCCACCTGGAACGTTCTGACAGCACACCAATTAGCTGTAGCATGGATGTATGCTAGAACCCGAAAAACAGATAAATTCCCCATGACAAGACATTAGCTAACTCCAAACAAACACAGCTCATGATATTTTAGCCAGTTAACCTTAGCTAACATAGCTAATGTTAGCTAACAAACAAAGACCACAAGAACATCAGCATTACTGTGCAGAACAAACAGCTAGGACCCTGAGCCGATCTGGCAAGCCAAGCCATTCTGGTATCTACACTGGCGCTAAAGTAAACAATCTTACAGCAAGGCATCTGTTATGACTTAAGCCAAGGCTACAAGGTCTCTGTTATGTTATGACTTGAGCCAAGGCTGTTGCCGAAACCAGTCTTCATCTGGACATGATGAGGAGATAATAAGGCATTGCTCACAAAACTTCCTTCAGAATTTGGGTAACATTTCAGTGTTAACTTCATGCATTGGAGTTATATATCCTATGGTCTTCTCAATCAATCAACTGTCAATAAATTATTTTTCTCAAGACATCGAAGGTCTCAAGGTATTTTTGAATTACCCACCTCCAAGATTTCCATCAGAAGTAACAGTGAGTTCACTTCACAGTGACTTAATCTTCAAACTACTATTACATAAATGCAACTTAAGAAAAATACTCTATATTCCATATGGTTGTTCCAGTTGTTTTTTACATATATGTCTTGTATACATAACATAAAAAATAAAGAAAAATGCAACAACTAAGAAATTACATTTCCCCATATTCCATCAACCCACAACCAGTAACATAACCCAAGAAACATTTCATACAATATCCATAATTCTGTCAACAACAACATCTTGTTTAAATTATATGTAATGTACATGTATTGCATCGATACTCTGATAAGCTCTGATAATTCTATGTTTCTGCTGTTTCTTGGAGCTGAGAAACACATTGATGTCTCTTCAGTAAAATGTTCATAAATATGTGGCTGTTGAGATAAAGTCAGATATTATTTAATATTATGGCTGTTATTATACATTCCTGAAAAGTTTATCCACTTGTAGTTTTATTCTTACTTGAGTAATTGTCAACTAAAAGAAAAATCCCACCATGCTGGTTAATATCAGTTTATGGTGCATAAACCATCCCATGAGTCATTTTGAGTCAAATTTACTTCTACTTCAAATTTCTGTCAGAAAGAATGAACCCTTGGCTGCGTGGCTGCTCACTAAGCTACAATTAGCTGAAATAGTGCAGGCTAGACTTTGTCTGCTGGTACAGAAATAGGATACAGCCTATTTTGACCTTTTGAACCATGTCTGCAAATATCAATACTCCTCAGTTCTTAAGGAACCATGCATGTAAAAGCTTGGGCAGAGTTTAAGAGAGTATTAGGGCCTTAATAAAGAGGGACAAATATTAATTTTTTATTGGGATAATGTGTTATTTAATTTGACTGAAATGTTATTATGTCTAACAAATCTATTCAATTAGAATCTTGTTGTAATCATTGGATGGTTCTTGAATATTCATGTTTATCTGTGTTTTCCTCATCATACCAAAAACAAATTTGAGTCCAACTGCAATTTCCTAAATGATTATTGCATTTTATTTATTTATTTTATTTTTTGCCTTTCTGTTTGCACAATGTTTTTTATCTGCATTTATTCATTTCCACATTTTTAGTGCTTATTGCTTTTGCATTATTTAATTAATGTGTATGCACTGTATTTGTATATATACATTATGGGAGCCAGCAGCCAATTAGCTTAGCATAAAGGCCGGGAATGGGGGTGAAGTTAACTTGGATCCTTCCAAAGGTAACAAAATTGGCCAGCCAGAACTTCTAAAGTGCATTAATTGACAGAGCCAGGCTAGCTGTTTCCCCCTGTTTCCATTCTTTATGCTAAGCTAAGCTAACCTTCTCCTGGCTCAAAATTCATATTGAAAGGACAGATAGAGTGGTATCGATCTTCTTATCTAACGCTTGACAAGAAAGTGAGTAAGTTCTTTTCCCAAAATGTCAAACTACTCGTTAAAGTAACTGTTAATTTTGGAACCTAATTTTTGTTTTGTCTTAGTCTTTTGACGAAAATGTATATTACTTTTCGTGAAATTTTAGTCTTTGGATTTGTTTGTTTTAGTCTAGTTTTTGTCAGTGACAATTTAGTCAAATTTTTATTTTATGTCTTCAAAGCATTTTGAGCATAGGTGTCAATTGAGGTATGGCAAGTATGGCAGCTGCCATACCTTGGAATGGTTTTTTTTTTGGTGTTGTTGTCTTTTTGGGGGTTTTTTTGTTTTGCTTTTTAATAGACTAAAAATAAGAAACTAATTTCACTTGTATTGCCTTAAAATTGATCATTTGCGCCCAACAAATCTTCCCTGGGTAAATAAAGATAAATGGATTTTTCACGAAATGTAATGATGTCACCACAACATCTGAAATGCAGTCAAGTGGGGCGGTGTTGCAACCTGTTGCTCCTGAGCAGCTGCCTAGCCAGGCGGTGAACACTACAACCAAGCCTACAGCAACATAATGAATGCTTTTCTTCCTGTTCTGTTTCTCTTTTTTCGAGGCATTTTGCGAGGCATTGCTCTGTCAACTTCCCTGGTTAAAAATAGAAAAATGGTAGAAAAATATCAGGTGCATTACAGCACCTGGCAGAAACACAGAGACAATGTGTAAACTGAACACAAGTACTTGAATTCACACTCCTTTCTCACAACAAACACACATCTAGCCGCCATTTTGGGGACACATGTAGGACAAGAGGACGTTGATCATATTCTTAATAATGGGAGGTTGTGGATGTAGGTTGTGCGGCAAGTGGTGGGCCAAGGCCATCTCCCAGGCATCCAGCAGACGAACATTCAGTCCTCTGAACATGGCCCTGAGCACCTTGTCACGCTGCAGTGAGTACCAGTCACTGTTGGTCAGCGACATATCAAGCGTCAAAGCTTTGAAGTTTGCAGTCCGGATGACAACCACCGTACCTGGAGCCCTGTCCAGCAGCCGCACCACCGCCCTGCGGATGCTCTGCAGCCGCCGGATGTACACCTCGATGGGGAAAGTGCTGAAGTGAGACCAGATGCCAAGAACGACAACAGTGTTAATGCCTCACACTAAGCTGTCTATTTCATTGGCAATGTAGCGCAGGTCATGGGTTGGGACATTGACAAAACGGATAGGGGGACCGTGGCACCGGTATGTCACCAAAATGTTGTTTGCATGGTCTAAGGCCATGAACGGTCCAACGTGCCTCAGGTTGTGCAGGTTAAACTCCTTGAGATCTAAAAGTATTAAAGAGGGAACACAATTAGGACACATTGATTATGTTCATACTGCAGCTTAAACTGTTGCCAGAGATTTCTGTTTATTAACTACCTGGTAGTGCTGCAGTGAGGTATTCAAACCACTGCCTGATGGTAGAGTCTCCATACAGGTGGACGGCCTTGCCTTTCAGACACTGACTAATGGCAGGGGACGTGCTGAACTGGCGGACTGGGGTGCCACCTAAGGCTTGCCACATATCCTGATAGTAATAGCCAGAGGGTCCAGATCTCACACTGCTGCTCATTACCTCTGGTTGACCTGAGAAGAAGTTAAGGCATTATAGCTGGCATTATTGTATATTTTTCCTATTGTCAACAAATCCCATTAAAAGACTGAAACCAACAAAGCGCTAGTAAAGGTAATGGTAGGTTGTTTGCAAATGTTTCTTTGCGATTGTTTTTACATTTAATTGTCTCTGGCACATTTAAGTTTGAATTATTGTTACAGGCAGAGGTTGAATTAGAGAAAATTCTGCTTTACCTTTAATTTTTGGCAACACGTTGACATTGGCTGATCCTGATGCCTTAATGGAGACTTTCATGTTGACACCACTGAAGAATAAAACATGCATAATAAATTATCCATATGTAGCAGACAGCTGTTTTCAGCAAAAAAAACATTGATAAACCAATTGTACATTTGCCTAGCACCTTATATATATATATATATATATATATATATATATATATATATATATAGACACTCTAAATAACTGCAAATGTTGCTCTGTATAAATTGCAAGTGTTTGCTGACAAGTACATCATGTGAACAAGGTTTAGAAATGTAATAACAAAACTGTTTTGTTTTTCTTCTCATGTAGAGACTAATGTATTTTGCTAAAATGGCCCAGTAAAAAGTGTAAAGCACATCTTTACATTTTTTAAAAGATCATATCCTAAATACATTGTAAAAATGTGAATTAGAATATAAATGAGTAACACTAAACAGTATTTTTCTTAATTTCATTTCTTTTCATTTATTTATTTATAAGGACAACACACATTAAACTAGAATATTTGCATTTTCTGAAGAAAATGCGTGTGAGAGCTTTTAGCTGCTACTGCTGCAAGCTGCTGCTCTAGCAGCATTTTTTTTTTTAAATCTTGTACAGCCACCCACAAATGAAATTGTATCAAATGCTACAGACTTGTTCAGCATCCCCAATTTTGCTGAATTTGTTTACCATGGAATATTACATTTAAGAGATATGAAAGTTAATTAGTATGGTGGTGAACTTGGAGAACTTGTGTACCAAGTTTAATTTTATTAAAGACAACAGAAATGTAGAAATACCATGTTGTGAAATTACAGTAGTGCCCCCTGTGGGTAGAATTGTATCAAATGTTACACACTTGTGCAGTGCGGCTGTATGTGCCACATTCCCAAATTTGGTTGCAATCCAATTTAGCATTGAAGAGTTACAGCCTGTTAAGGGCATCAGGTCATGCCTTTGAAAGTTTGGTAACCAATTACAAACAGTAAGTGATACCCAAAAACGAACTCATACATTTTGTTCAGGGTCATTTAAATACGGTATGTACCAAGTTTGGTGAAGATTAGATGAAATATGTGCCAAAGGAAGCAAAAGAAGTGTCTACCAAAAAATCAAAAATGGCCAAAAATCTTTCTGGGCGCAAATAGGCGTGGCTTATATTCGAGTCAGCTATTGGCTATTCGAGTCAGCTTCATCCAAGGAACACACGGCAAATATTGCCTCAAAGTTCATGAGTTAGTCAAAACATAAAACATGTAATAACTGACCACATGGTGGCACTATGGGTACCATGTTTTAATATGTTAAGCATTTCCACATGGCACACCTGTCCATGAAGTATGAATACTTCAGCATTCTTAGTTTTTGAGATATCAAATTCAAAATATTCCTCCCATAGACTTTCCATTATAATGTTTAATAAAAATGATATAAAATCACTGAAACATGTTACAATAAAGAAAAGTAACAGTTTACATCTCCTTAAGAAGATGTACGTTTTGACACTGAAACGAAGCTTGCATGACAAACAGTACAGAAGTAGAGAGAGGCCAAAAAACAGCAAAATAATAAAGAAAGAAAGCGAACATAACTGTGAGAGCTGGAGCTCTCACACCATGAACATAAACTAAAGCGAATCAGGGTGATTTTTTGATTTGTGTCATTTTAGATTGAAAACACCTTTAGATTTACCAGCTTACACACTCCTGAGATTTCCACCAAGGAGATACATATGTATTTATTAGAAGTCAAAGAAAATGCCAGTCCCGTTTCTCTGTCCCTTCACCTTTTAAAGAGCATTTCCTCCTTGGCCTTGAGGTTTTGATTGAATCCTCCTGTGGAGTGGCTGATCCTGGCATCACAGCTCAGATTCTTTGGCTTGTAGCAGAACCACGGCTCGCCTGTATTGATGTCAGTGTAGTTGCACAGTGGCTGCTGGGTCGGACGCAGGCAGACATTACAGGTGGTAGTTTCAGAGACTGAGCCTGAGTGGAAGACACTCTTGAAATAAACTCTATCCGGCTGTTCTCTGGTTAACCTTTGCAGCACCATGACAGCCTCACTGGGGTGAACCAGTGTCACCTGATAGGACATGAGAACCACAGTTCAAATTTCAGTCCCATTACTTGAAACTGTCATAGCAGTAAAGACAAATAAAGTGAACACTACTTAAAGTTGCACATTTCGTTTCAGGTGTAAACCAGATTGATCTCCAGATACCCATGTCCGGAGAACTAACCATTCACTAACCCCTCCCCCAAGCAGCGATTGTCCAATCATAAGCCCCTTTCACACATGCAGTCTGTCCCTGTTTAGGAACATTTCCTGCATGGCGTCATGTGTTAATGGGAGCAGGGATCAATATTCTGGGAAATCTGAACTGCAAGCACATAAAGGGTTACGTCCATCTGATGAAAGATGCTTTCACATGGAGGTTATTTACATAACCCCGGTTCTCTGAGTAATATGAGTGAGATGTCTCACTATGGGATGCATGCCTCGCTGCAGACCTCAGAAGCATTAATCTCATTACGCCAATCCTGATTGGCTGGTGAACATGTTCGTCCGCACCAGGTAGTGCCACCTACCTTAAATAGCTGCTGCAGACGACACAGTCTCATTCAAGATAAGCACCTCTTCTCACTCACCCAAGCAAGAAGGGTTGTCTGGTGAGACATCTCACTCATATTAGTCGGAGAACCGGGGTTATGTAAATAACCTAAAGTTCTCTGTCATAATATTCGTTTCGATGTCTCACTATGGGATGTGGTAGCTCCCGTATTGCCAGACAAGCTTATCTAGTGTCCACCAACCCACAGGGAGAGCCGCTCTGTTCCAGCTAGGACTCCAGAACCGCGCGTGCTACACATGGGGCGGAGACGTCCAGCATATAGACAAAAGTGAGAGGCGAAGACCAGCTCGCCGCAGCACATATATCCTGAACAGAAACTCCCCTGAATAAGGCCCAGGTTGTGGCCATGAGTAGCCACGAGTAGAGTGCGCTCGCAGACCCGCTGGTGGCTGCAGACCCTGACTCGTATAAGCCAAAGCAATCACCTCCACCACCCAGTGGGAGAGGCGTTGCTTAGTAACAGGTTTTCCTTTATGAGGATTAGCCCAGGAGACAAACAGCTGATCGCTCTTCCTGAAACCCCCAGTCCTATCCATGTAAGTGTGCACCGCACAAACCGGACATAACACACGCCACCGCTGCTCTCCAGGAGGGGCAGCAAAAGCCACAAGGTCGATAGGAGAACATGAACTAACCACCTTGGGCACAAAGGTGGGGTTTGGCCTCAGAGTCATCCTTACATCACCCGGGGCGAACTGAGCAGACAAGGGATGCACCGAAAGCGCATGGATGTCGCTAACTCGTTTAGCCGAAGCCAGCGGCAGTAGCAACATTGTCTTGAAGGACAGGTGTTTCAGGTCCGCTTCCTCCAGTGGTTCAAACAGAGGACCCTTAAGCCCCTCCAGAACCGCAGCTAAATCCCACGGAGGCAACAACGGTCAAGAGACGGGGAGAAGCCTGCGCGCTCCCTTCATAAAACGGCAAACCAGCGGGTGTTGGCTCGCTGTTCATCCCCCAAATCCGACATGACAGGCGGCGATGGCTGCCAAATACACTTTAAACAAGAATGACAATATCACTCCCATCGACACTGAAAAGAAATGTGTCCCTCTGTGAGACACCATTCCTCAAACACTCTCCACCTACAGCCATACAGAGACCTAGTGGAGGAGGCTCTAGCGTTTTGGATAGTGGCAATCACTGTCTGTGGGCCCCCCCCCACAGCGGTCAGATTGAACCACTCACGGGCCAGGCCCACAGCACGAGGCGCTCTGTGTGTGGGTGAAACACCGTCCCCCCTCCCTGCGACAGCAGATCCCTGCGCGGCGGGAGTTGCCAAGGCTAAGCGCGCAGCAACCGATAAATCTCCACTAGCCAATGCATCGCAGGCCAGTGCGGAGCTATCAGAAACAGCGCGTGGCCATGTTCCCTCACTCTGGACAGAGTGGGGGGTATCAGAGCCAGTGGAGGGAACGCGTAAAGAAGCTCGTGCGGCCAGGCGTGCGCTAGTGCGTCTACGCCCAGGAGAGCATCCATGCTGCGCAGGGAGAAGAACAGCGCACACTGCGCGTTTCCTCTTGACGCGAACAGATCCATCGCAGCACGCCCCTGGACAGCAGGTCTGCACCCATGTTCAGGGCCCCCGGAACGTGCGTCGCTCTCAGGGAGAGGAGACGCTCACTGCTCCAGAGGATCAGTTTGCATGCCAGCGTGTGTAACTGACGGGAGCGCAACCCCCCTTGACGATTGATATACGCCATTGTCGTCGTATTGTCCGTCCTCACCAAGACATGGTGACCGGCGAGAGACAGGAGGAAGCTCCAGAAAATTTATGTGAGACTGTTGGAGACCAGCGCTCCAACATCCTCTCACAGACCGGCCCTCGTGTATTCTGCCCCAGCCTGACAGACTCGCATCTGTAGTGACCACTTTCCTGGACAGGACGGAGCCCATGGGCCTCCCCCGGGTCAGGAAAGACGGGGCTCGCCAGTGACACAGCACTTTGACGCACTCTAATGTGACCAACACTCTCTGAGTGCCGTGACGCCCGGGATCTAGCCTGAGGGAAGCCACCCAATACTGGAAATCCCTCATGTGGAGGCGGCCAAGATGGACTATGAGAATGGCAGACGCCATCAGCCCGAGTAATCGAAGACATAATCTGAATTGAACAGATCTGTGTGGACGAAAAAATGCAAGGCACGTCCTGAGAGGCGAGCTGTGAAAGACACTGATATCCCAGAAAGATTACACTCTGTGCCGGAGACAGCACGCTCTTCTCCGCATTTACCACGAAACCCAAGTCGGATAGATGTCGTATGAGAGTACGAGTGTGCGCCCTGGCTTCCTGCTCCGATTGTGCTAACAGCAGCCAATCGTCCAGGTACGTGGCCAGGCAGATGCCT
Organism: Thunnus albacares; assembly: GCF_914725855.1. Lineage (NCBI taxonomy): Eukaryota > Metazoa > Chordata > Actinopteri > Scombriformes > Scombridae > Thunnus > Thunnus albacares. The sequence continues at coordinate 20,098,778 of NC_058128.1, read as the reverse complement.
TGCCACCTCAGCGGGGCTATTGCCTGACTCTCCCTGAGCCTGGGAATGCACTATGCCAGAGAATCGAGGGGGAACGACGGCAAATTGAAGCCTGTATCCCTGCGAAATCGTTCTTAGCACCCAGGATGAGGCTGCCAGCGCGGCCCATCTCTCTCGTCTGAGCGAGAGAGGAGACACACTCTGCAGCCCAACTTCCACCATGAGAGGCTCCTGCCACGGTCTTGCGGTGGCCTCTCGCGGTGGGTTTCGACCACTGCCCCCGAGCGGCACTGCGCCAGCCGGCAATGCAGTGGCGGGGGGCTTGTGACCCCTACCCCGCGGAAAGCCGCAGCTTTTTGCGGGGGAGGGACAGCAGGTGTTGCCACCGCACTGTTTATTTTGATCATTGTTTTGGCTTTGTTTATGTGCTGCGCCCTCTGCCTTTGGCCCGGATGCGTCAGCGGGACACTTTTTATTTCCTTTAGGAAAACGTGTGTGTGTGCGTGCTTTGAGACATGAAAGAGGGGCAACAACTGAACCCTCTGCAGCGTAGTCTCCTTTCCTCCCGGCCCGCTCCGACACTGTCCGCGGCAACTGAGAGTCAGGTGTGTGGGAGGGCCCCTGAAAGCACACATGAAAGCCGAACAGGTGGAGCTGGAGAACAGGGAACATCCAGCTGCATCACCGGTGGAGAGAGGTGCTGTCAAGCCGCTCTCTTCCTCTTCCTGGCCTGCAGGCTGGCAGCTTGAGCGGGTCGTGCCGGCGGAGCTGCAGCCGGAGCCAGGGCTTTTCTGGGCCAGCTGGTCCCGGCCTCCTGTCTGGGTGACAGAGAAGGGGCTGGCTGAGGTTTCGGCTGTTTAGGGATTTTAAACTGTGGAACCTGGGAAGCAGCCTGAGCGAAGGTTTTTCGCTGCACAGGTGGAGAGGGAACCGGGGCCTTCCGAGGGAGGCAAAGCTGGAGAGCTTCATCCTCCTTCTTCTTGGCTTCACACTGCTGCTGCATCGAAGCTAGCGCAGAGCTGAAGATACCCTCAGGGACGATGGGCATGTCCAGGACCATTGTTCCCATCGCTCTTCCCGTGGCCTGGACCACACAGCGTTGGATACGGAGACACAGGTCGGTAATAACCGGTATCTCCTCCCACGTAGCTGGGTCCTGTGTCCGCGCAAAATCCTCGCATATCTCCGCCTGGTATGCCGTGAGCAGATTGAGCGCTCTGGCCGAAAGCGCTGCCGCCTTCTCAGTCAGGGCTGACTGAAACCGGTCAGACTTAGACGGCAGTGCAGGGCTCCTGGAGGACCTCGTTGACAGCCGGGGATGAAGGTGGGCAGCAAGAGAACCTCCATCGTAGGCATACGGAGCAGACCCCGGCTCTCCATCACCTCACAGTCAAGGGACGAGGCACCAGGTATCAAGCTCCTGCTGCTGTGAGGGCGGTCCTTCCATGAATGCGCGACCTCATCCAGCAGCTCTGGAAAGACGGGGGGGGGGGGTTGCTTTGTCGCACTCTTGGCCAAGAGCAACTTCTTCTCGGGATCTGGTGGTCTCCGCTACGACAGCAGGCCAGGGGATGGCCAGTCGGTCTGCAGCACATTTGCACACGTCCAGCAAGTCCGAGCTGGGGAGAGGAGAAGCTGGTATGCTACTCTCATCTCCATCCCGAAAGGCAGCGGAGATCCCGGGCTGCACAGGAGTGATGAAAATGTCGTTGTCCTCTTCATCCTCTGATATGAGGATATCCGAGGCGTCATCTTCATCTTCTCCATAGTCCAATTCCAGGACATCCTCCTCAGGCGGGGGAACCAGAGCCATGTCCAGCTGTGAGCCCCAGCTGGCATTAGCTACCGGTGTCACCTCCGCAGTGACTTCCCTCTCTCCCTCGCTTTGAGCCAGGTGGGCGCCGGCAGGAAGGTAGGGGTCGAGTTCAGACAGACTAGCTTGGCATACTAGCCGTCTGCGGAGACTTTTGATGGTGAACACAGCGCAGTGTTGACACGAGCAGGGAACATCGATAGCTAGCCTAACATGTTCCAGCCCTAGGCAGCTTGAACAGACCTGGTGTGTGTCCTTGCTTGAAATCTTATTTCCGCAGCGACAGGGACGGGCCCCGGAGTCTCCGACACTTCTGGTGTGAGGAATTGTAGCCTCCATTCCTCATGAGCTGGTGTGCTGGCAAGGAGTCAAGGCAGCTAGCTGCTGTGCTAACTGTGCAGAAGTCGAGGGATTAGCTGGAATGCTAATACTCGACAAGCTCAAGCTGCCATGGTGAGGAGCCGAGAAACGATGACCAAGCCATGGAGGGCAAGGAAAACACCGAATCTGATCTGGTGTGATCGGAGAGAGAAGCAAATCTAAAGCTAGCTAGCACCCGGTGACAGAAGCTAAATAAGATCCGTCTGTGGACAGTTAAGCTACCTAGCTCCTGACGCAAGATATGCTCCGAATGAGAAGAGGTGTTTGAAAGAGACTGTGTTGTCCGCAGCAGCGATTTAAGGTAGGTGGCACTACCTGGTGCGGACGAACACGTTCACCAGCCAATCAGGATTGGCGTAATGAGATTAATGCTTCTGAGGTCTGCTGCGAGGCATGAGAAAAGAAACAAACCAAGTGAAAAATGGCACAAGGAACTGACACCTGAAGAGCTTAAAATGATGGAAGAGAAAGAAAGAGAAGGATGAGATTAATACAAAAAAGGCAACAAAATGGACAGTTAATATACTGAGCGATTTCTCTACCAAAAACAAAAGAACACTGATTACTCTGCAGTTATGCTTAATGACACCTTACCTCAATTTTATGCCTCAGTTCAGGCTGTCAGTGAGTAAAGTGTGGCAAGTTGTCATGACAACAGTAAGCTCTTCCTTCACAACCTTTCGATTTTTAGTGCAAAGCTTTCACCAAAAATTTGCGAATGCTTTTATTTTATATTGTTGGCAAATGACCATGGTATAAGTGGGATACTCAACTTATAAGTGTGCATTTAACAGTTTTAAGGCATTACGCCTCCACATTGTGCCTTAAAACCGTTTAATGCACACCTAGTCATTGATTATCCCTTATGTAATTCATATCAGTTGGTCCAGAGTATGGCACAACATCAAGCTGGCATACAGAAATCCTAATCCCAATCGTCAAATGATATATATAATTTTAATGAGGACGCACCTAAAAAGGCTTACTAGGGTCTCATTAAATCATTCTCATAAATGCTCAAATTTCCCTGAACTCAAGGTACACAGGTATGATGTGGAAGTGCACAAAGGCTGACAGATTTTGGCAGTCAATGACATCTGCCCAAACAAGTATTGTCAATAAAAATGTCCTTTCTCCTGTTTGTTAGATGACAACACAGGTTTAGATCCATCTGTTTCCCATTGCTGTATTATGTTAGTTGGTTAATATTAATAGTAACCACTCACTGGAAGAAATCTATTTCTCAATATGTCAATGGTATTTATTACTCTTGGACATACTAAGTTTAAAATTTCCACTGCCACATTAAATGATGCCAAACGGGATAATACTTTTCTAGATAGTGCTAGAGACCAGATCAAATCTTTGATTGCTGAATTGGTTTAACACTTCTCAATCCTATGCTAGCAATCGAATCTGGACTATGGTAGAGTGGTTATCTTGATTTTGATAAGAATGATTGACAGCATACAAATAATCCAACCACTGTATGAAATAAAGGACCCACTGTTTTGAAAATTACTAAGTATATTAAGTAGTATTATTGCAAACTGCATATGTGCTGTGTGAGAACAATAAGTTGACAGGCCTAGCAACAGTAACTGAGGGGGGTGGGGCTTAGCTAACAGTAAATTAGAAGATTGACACAATCACATTTAACATCGTTAAATAGTATAGGTTTTTAGCATCACCTCAACCTGTGCGCTTCCCTCCCAGAGTAAAGAAAATACAGCAGAGTAGGAGCCATTGAGATGATCCAGCACTTGTCCAGCCACACCTGCACCAAGTGCTCGGTTGTGCAGACGGGCAAGTAAGACGTCTCCCCCAGACTTCTTAGGACGGCCCTTGAAGTCATACATTTTGATCAGAACTTCCAGCTGATCCCCTACATGCCACTGTCGTCCACCCTTCTCTGGGAGAATAGTGAAGATGCTGTGGGCAGGATCGGTGGTCTGCTCCAGGGAAAGAGGATCTGGCAGGGATGGAGTTTCAGGCCAAGCAATGGAGTCTAATAGGAGGCGTTCCTCCAGAGCATCTTCAGGGGACAGTGGCTGGAAGCTGCAGAAGCGGTGTTGTAGGTGAGGTCTTGGAGCAGGGAAGGTGGTGATCGCTTTATGCTGAAAGTGGCAGGGGAGTCAAGAGAGTGATGTGACAAAGATATGTAAACAAATTTATAATGTAAGACAAATAAACTAAATAAAACAAAAGGAAGATTTTTCCTGCCCCATATCAGAAAATCACTGAATATTTTTAGGGGTTGATGAAAGAAGTTGATCAGTATTTGATCAACTTCTTTCATCAACGATAATGGCAACATGAAAAAGGGTAAAGAAGGAAAACTAAAGTCAGAATATCCTTACAGTCCATTTTAGTAATTACTGTAGCAATAATTTAAATATTACTTTTCATATTGCTTGTCTACAGTTACACAGGTTGATGAATTTAAGGTGCGCTATTTATCAGAGAGCATTTTTCCTCCTTTTTTAAAAAAAATAATTCTTGATGAATTTTCGAATGAGGACAATGTTACAATTTGATAATGATGTTAATATTTAACACAACTTAAGTGTTGATACTAGTTATTCAGGTGGAACCTAAAGTACTTTTGTGTTTCCTCTTCATATAAATCTCAAAAGTGAAGGTACAAATATAATGTTAAATTGGTCTAATACTGGTACAATACTCTTTCTATGCATTGGGTTTTCATTGAGGAATTATTTGTTTCCACTCCAGGATGTTGCAAAACAAAACAAACATTTCTGCACTGAACTCATGAAAAGACCTAGCCCAACAATGAATTGATCCTACTGACAAGTATTGTCTGTGTAGCAAAGGCCTGATATATGTGGATTGTTCCTCTGTGCCATAGAGCTCAATTGTTGCCCAGAAACGATTAAAAACACATCAGTGAGCCAAACTGTGCACTGGGTGACATTTTATTAAAATTTACATGGGCATTGTTGTTTATTTTGAGTCAATCCCACATACACTGTTCTACTGTCATAAATACCCAGTAGAGCAGCAAATCTATAATTATCTATGGTTGAGAATAGTCCCCAACAAATTTTCAACTGATTGACTAACATTGGCTAAAAACTACAGTAGCCAACTGTTTCAATAAATTACTTGGCTTTTAAAGAAAATGAAACAATAGTAGTTTTTCAATCGGCTGGGTTCTTATGCTTTAGCCACCATGATGATCCATGGTTCCACTACACCCTCGCAGCAGGGCCTAGCTGTGCCACTTTGGTCCTGCATACTACCATGGCGGCAACCCCCACCAACAGAGCCATGTCATCAGCACCTGACTGGCTCAAACGTTTGTTGTTATATGCCAGCACCGATAGAGAAGGGCATTTAAGAGTCACAGCATCAGCCTTAGCTCAACATGACTACCCTCCATGAAGGAAAAAAAGCAGTTCATATTTTTTTTTACCTGTTTAGGGAATGTATTGAGAGATGGACTAACACATTGTTGGTTTTGGTCTTTTCAAGGGATTTACTGATGATAAGAAAAATATAGATGAAAATAGTAATAAAATTAAAATATATACACGTATAATTATTTGAGGGAGTGTCTGCTGTCAGCCAAATGCATGATTGTTAGCAAAAGAACCATTTTCCTCAAATTGCATTTGTTTAGAAATATTGATGAAGGACTTTACTGTTATCCAAAGCCACACTGCATATGAAAACAATATCCTGAAATCTGACTATTTCAAACGGGGTCCACCCTTCAAGCAGTCCCACTCAAGACCTAATTCTCACCTCCAGAAAGTCCATGCAAAGCAAAAAGATAAAGACAAACACAGCCAGGAAAAGGAAGATGGCACCATACTTCAGACAGCAAAAGCTGACCACTGTTTCTCTACAAGCTCTGGCCTTCATGATTGATGATCAGTCTTCATCTGTGGCTGTAAAACAAAGAAACAGTGTTAATTGACACCTGAATGATCTCTATGCAAAATGTGGTATGTTTGCCTTTTAGTCATTTCTACTAAACTTAATCCAGTCACCCAGGACATTCCTCTGATTGATCAACCATCAACCGAGGCCATAACCAAAGTCAGCAGCGTCACTCCCCTTGCAGTTTAACATGAGGATTCATCCACAGGTGGCCCCAGGCCCGGACTGGCAATCGGGAGCACTGGGACTTTTCCCGGTGGCCTGGCCTGCTAAATGGCACCGCAGGCCACAGATTTTTTCATTTATTTATTTTTTGACCCTGAACGCAACACTGCCCTGCGCACTGTGACAGCCAGGCGGTAGAAGAAGAGAGAGAGAGAGACTAGCTGACAGTTACACGTTTAGTTTGGCAGCAAGTGCATTTATTGCAGCTAAATGACTTAGCCGCAAGATGGACGGTGGAAAAAAGAGGAAGGGTGGAGCAAAGAGGGAAAGAGAGAAAAAAAGAAAGGTAAATAAACATGCTAGCTGGCTAACATAGCTAATGTTACTGATGCGTCATCATCATACCCTGTCAATGTTAAAGCTGGCAAGAAACTGGATGATCAATAATAAAAGTAGTAGTTCCCTTTCTAATGTCTTCAAAAACATTGATGGCATAATTGGCATATCTAGTCTAAATAATGTGGTCAATATTATTTGAAAATTCATTTGTTTTGGTGAAAATTTCAGCCAGTGAGTTAATACTTTGAGCTCATAATTTAAATTTAGAGACAACACAATGTCTTCTGTCACACTATTCAGGCTAATGTAATTGGTTGAAACTTAAATATCTATGTTATATAATGTTTGTGTTTGTTAAAGGGCGATTTTACCTTTGATGGGTAGCATATATCAGTAAACTGAGTCGGGTATTGTGCTCTTGCTTTGTTCTTTGAATAGATGGAGAGAGTTGTTAACTGTATTATATTGGTACATTAGACGATATGCAGTGCTGTGCTATTGCTTTTTTTTTTTTTGAAGGTGGAGAGAGCACCATTGGTGCCACACTACTGCAGAGCAACCTGCAGTTACAAGACATGTTAGAAAAATCAAATGTATACAGTTTAGGGTAATTTTATGAAAAAAATAGTTTTAAACAGGTGTACTCAAACTTCTGATGGGTATACATCAGTAAACTGACTAGGGTATTGCACTCTTGCTCTGTTCTTTGAATAGGTGGAGAGAGTGGTTAACTATTATAATGGTACATTAAAAATATAGCATGCTCTTGTTTTTTTTTCTTTTTGAAGGTGAAGAGTGTAGCATTGGTGCTACAGTAGTAGTATTACTGTTGTCTCCCTTCTAAATGATATGCACCTTTGGTTTTATTTGAGGTTCATAACAGTACATTGTACTAAGCAGTTGTTGGTTCATTAGTTTGTTATTCACATGCACAAAAATTCAACAGAATGCGGGAAATCAAGTCTTTGTAACTAAAATTTTCCTAGTGGGGACCCTCCAGCTACTGGCTGGATAAGCCCCTGCTTTCGACCAGCAGCAGAGGGAGGAGGACAGGAGGAATGCCTGATTTTTATTTTTTTCAAGGGAAATATTGAATTTATATAGTAAATTTGCTGATGGAAACAATAGAAACTGTAGAACTGCTGTAGAAACAATATTTTGTCATATTTAAAATGTAAATCTATTCTAATCCAGTTCTGAATATATTCTTTTTTAAAATAATAATTCACAAACCCCCAATTCTTTAGTAATGAAAAAGAACCAATAAGAGTATTGATAAATACTTGTATTTCTTCCTCCTGGAGGTTCATTCATTCCACTAATGCGGTCAGCAAAGCAACACATCAGATCATTATCAGATCATTTTAACACCCGCTGACATAAACATGATGAAAACTGTTGGTTACATCACCTTTAGATGCTGAAAATAAGCTGAATCAAGCTGTCGAGTGAAAGTGAAATTAACCAGCAGCTTCAACCAGGAAACCAACCAGAAGAGGAACAAACATGTAACACACAGCAGGAGGTTTTTAAGGTTTGCTGATTCACAAACAGTCTCAACTCTCTGTATTCATGTTTAACCTGAAGTGTTCTTTAAAGAAATCTGATCACAGAACAGCAGCTCTGAATTAATACCTCTAAAAAGGTAGGAAGAGGAGAGGACAGACAGGTGTACCACGGCCGGGGAACCACACACCCACTGGTAGAGTGCTGGGAGTATCCTACCTGTGAAAAGGGATAAAAAAATAAACCATAACCAATAATTCAAATAAAACACAATGCTATCAAACCATACCACTATCAACAGTGACAGGACTCCCAGTACACAGACCACACCTGTGAATAACTGCTATGAATCATAGCAAAACAATACAAAAATAACCATAAGAGCACTGTTACAAATTAGGTGCAACATAAAGATGAATTTGCAATAGTCTAGATAAATATATTATGTACCTTGTACCAGGTATCTTTTTTTACAGCTTTTCATCCTACAATAAAAGTTGAAGCAGACCCACTTAATTATTATTCAATTATAAATACAAAATCTCATTGTGTTTGCACACACATATATATATATATATACCAGTTTGTTTCCACATGTCATCAAGAGTTTATATATATATATATATATGGCAGAGAGGACTTTCTGTGATTTCTCATAAAATAAAAGCCGTTTTATTTCTTTAAGCTCTTCCTGTTTAGAAAAGACAAACCTGAAAGTGTTCTTTTCTTCTAAATGTTATGATTTTATGTTAAATGCAAAGAATTAATAACAGATAATAAATAATCTTGTACATATATATTTACTAAGATCAGCTAGTTCATAGTTCTGACATTATATTGCCAATGAATAGTTTGCTGCAAAGAGCTTAACCTTATTCTTTTAGTAAGGTTGTGAGCGTGACTTGTCTTGTTAAGTAAAGCACAATCATGAGCTGTTTGAGGTGATTCGTGGCATGTTTGTCTATTCATGCCCTCTGGATCCATTGTGAGATTTACACATGCCTAAATGTTGAAAATCCATTATAAGCTGGTCAAATTGCCAAATAATTATTGTGCCATCCATTTTATCCTGTGTTTTGTCTTCAGCTTTAAAGGAAGATTGACATTTTATCGCTGGCCGGGCCATTACCACATCTTGTCCGTGGCGGTCCTCCACCAGGATTCACTGCACCAACAATGTATTCTCGTGCAGTTGGTGGCATTTCCTCAATAAAGCCTGTCTTGGAAGACATCGTTGATACAGACCTCTATGAGAAGGTTAAAAAGGTAAATACATTATAATATACACTCAGTAGCCAGTTTATTAGATCTACCTCACTAAAACTAATGTAGTCTAATCCAACAGTCCTTCAATAAATTCTACCTTCATGAAGGTTTTAATGTTCAATTTTTGTTGAAACTGTTTTAGAGAGGTGTTGATTCAACTGCATGATCATTTATGATAACCAAAACACTTCTCAGTATAGGTCAATCCAGTTCTACAACACCAAAACCTGCAGACTCCAAAATGATCATACAGTTGAATCAACTTCTTCCTAAAACAGTTAAAACTGTGAGGTGTTGTTTTCTAGCAGTAAAACACTTGTCAAAGGGAAGCTGTAGATTTATCACACATACTGTTTGTATTCTTGGTTGCTCAACTATGCTTTTGTTTATTGTTTCTCTCTTTCTATTGTGTGGTGCTTTTAGGTGTCCGAATGTACGTCTTTGGATGACCTGATAAATACCACTGAACCACTGCAAGATTACCTGGCAAATGCTGGGTGTCTGAGGCCACTGAAATGCATTAAAGACAGAGATCTGCTGGTTCAAGATATTGTCGTGTTTCAGGTGGTCCAGAGTCTGCAGGGCATTTGAAAGGTTTGTGTAACACTATTGTTCAGAAACCAAATAAGTAAAATTTTTGTTACATGGATGATAAGTGATATTTTCTACCATTTCCTCTGCACAAATACAAGAACGAAACATTTGAACATGTACTGTATGTTCTTAATTAAAAGCCACTTTATATCTGTATAAACTAGGCCTACAAGTGTCATGTAAGAATAACAATGAAAAACAACTCAGGCAGTAAGCAACTTATTACTATCTGTAAAGTATCCTGTAAAATAAGCTATTTGCACACATTACAACTATATTTTCACCATTGAGACTTATTACACATACAAAAACATTTTAAACACAACAATAAATTCAGTGTAGTTTTTCTCCTGGTTTTCTAGCTTTTATTCTACGTTGGTGAAGCAAGTCATCCCTTTCCCCCCGCAAGCCTAACAATATATGATTATCAAGCCAATTTGAAACAGACATTTTTGTCTTCATATGTGTCTCTTTTTTATAGATTTAGGGAGGGGCTGACGACCATTGGTGCTCTGACTGCAATCAAAGTGCATTCAGACAGTTTTAAACCCTTAATGTATCATGAACTATCCCCACTCATTGCTGATTTAATGGATCACCTTTTCCACATCCAGCTGTCTACAGTGGGAAGCAACAAGAGAGGGGCAGAGGAACGTGTTGTTCCATTCTGGAGGGATTACCTGCAGGATGTTAAAGGTAAATATTACTGCTAGATACGGCACTGCCTAAGTCATGTTTACAAAGTGTACAAATATTGGGCTAGGAGAAAAGACTTGCACTACTACTGTATCATTATTGTGAGAGGATGCATCAAAATGATTTGGGTTTTTACCTAAACTTTGCTTTAGCTCCACCATCTGGCCAATTTGTCAACTTCCGCTTCCATATTTGGCCTCTATTCCCTTCTTTCCTTTTTGTTTTTTTTTCCATTTATTGTTTCTTTTTATGTCTTACTCATCTTCCCTTCTTCTGTCTTCTTTACTCTTTGCTTCCTTTCTTTTTACAGTCCCCTATAGAGTTGACTGTCTGTCCATTATATACATTTTAAATAATTTTATATGCTATCTTTATAGTTCTATTAACTTTTTCTTGTTTTTTTCTTTCACTCCTTCTCTCCCCACATACTTTTCATCTGTCACTTTCCTTTCTGTCTTTTGGAGCTTTCTATATGGTACTTTTAACTTTCTGGTATAATTGCTGTAAATTCTCATTGCTCTCTTTGGTGTTTTCTTGCTTGTTTTTCTGTGTGTTAGTGAAAGTGGGATTTCAGGGAGAGTATGAACTTTGCATTAGGTAACACACAGGCTTTTGGTAGAGAATAATGTGGGAAACGTATGTTTGTTTAAAGTACCCTGTTGATGATGTTTCAGTTAGACAGGCTTAATATGTCAGACTATGAACATGCAAGCTTCTTTTTTTCTTTTTTTTTGTTGAAAGATTAGCCATTTGCAGAAAATATCTTGCATTTGATGCAAACTGTTACAGGTTGAAAAAAACCTTTACCTTTTTCAGTGATAAGCCAGGACTTTAGTTTTTTTTCTGTCAGATTCCTTTTTCGATCAACTAAAACTTTGAATATATCTGACTAGAACTGAGTAGTTGGGAGATTATTTTTATTTATTTTTGTTTTTTTAGGAAAATTTCAAATGTTAGTTACATTATTCAGTCTGTTGTGAGGCAAATTGTTTAGCGCTTTGCATAAAAGCACTATATAAATGCATTTATCTGACACAAAACAACCCACAGTGTTCTAGTGCTTAAGCAGCTTTGTTACTGTTCACTAAGAAAATTTACCAGGCCTAAAAATAATTGTATGCCATGGTTACCATCATCACTCACTGGATCTACTGTCTCTCGAATTCTGTTCATAACTTTGATTAACATTAAAGTCATTTACAGAAACAACAATAATAACAACATACATGCACACACAATAAATTAAAATGACAGTGCACCTTTTACATTATTAATATACACTTTATAACATCAATATGTACACTTTAATACAAAAGCTAGAATGGATTCCTTACAATAGAAAAGATGTGTCATTTAATTCCATGCTCTAAATGGCCATTGTTTTTGTTTTTTTAACAAGGGAATATGCAATACAATTAAAGCTGGCTTGTCCCAGTCATTAAGCATGATTGAACAGTCTTTACCTATTAAATGGCTGATATTACTACACTCTACTTCACATATTTGAACATAAAATCACCCAATAATAACACCCAATTGCATAGCCTACTCACAGCAACCTACCTACAGCAAAGGAGATTAGAACCTCCCCCTGCATGATATGATACTTCAATATCGATCTAGATTACTACAATGTGCTACGATGCCAAGTGGCTCATACCAGCTTACACATAGTTGATGCAACCCAGTCTATCTTTTTATGGTGATAGCTTTAGTCATTATTACTGATATTGGTCAGTGAAATTTCAGCACAATGCCTTACTTCCTAGGAAGGAGCAGCTACTAGATAGCTAGCTACTGGCTTGCCATTCAGTCTCATATCCTTCACTCTGTAACATTATCTGAGTCTAGCAGCTATTATAGTATTATTATCTAGCATTAGCTTTATTGCTACTCAGCTAGCTAGTTACTACAAACGAAACGTCTAACGTCTCACACAGAATGGCATTTAATGTTAACATAAGACGTCACACCTCTAGCTTTCTTTTCGCCTCATCTTTTCACTGTTTTCTTCCTTGCGCACCTGAAGGTTTGGACCTTTTCATTATGAAATAAAATGTGGATATCTGCCTCTTGACATCTCTTCACGGACTTGGGCTGTGATGGGCATCAAATAGTATCCCACACTCTCTTTCAATGCGCATCGTACAGGTGCAGGACAGGTGAAAAATTATGAGGAACAGGGGTGCAGAGTGTATTACTTTCTTTATCATACGTATCATATGAAAATGTCAACAAAATGTATTATGTCAACATTTCAACAAAACGTATTACATCAACATTTCCAAAATCCGTATCATCTCAACATTTCTGAAGTGACGTAGTTCGCATATGATCTATATGAGTTGATCCTTCCTATATGAGGAGGGGCAGATGGATGGTTAGTAAGTTTGTTGGCAGCAAGTTGGAAATCAGCTGAGAGAACGGTTCGAGACCACCTCGAAACATGCGCTTCCCGTTTCAACCGACTAAAGCGGGTGTTTTTAGCGAGACGTCAGGACATTTGCAGCCGTTTTTCTGGCGAGAAAACCGGCTTTTTTATGAGACATCGGCCGTTTTTATGTTGTTTTTTATTTTTATTTTAACACAAACCATGATCTTTCTCTAACCCTAACCAAGTGGTCTTTGTGTTTGTGTTGTGTGTTATGCTACGTTTGTAGAAATGTTGATATGATACGTAATTCACGTGTTGAAACGTATATTCAACGTTTCTGTGGTTTGCAGAAACGTTTAATGCCAACGTTTTCTTCTGGCGACTGGGTTGGCAGGACAGAGTCAAGAACAAATTTCTCTACGGGGACATTCAAGTATATCCCATCTTATGTATAGTTAAACCAAGATACAGATAAAAGTTATGAGATACTATTGTCTCCCATTGAGGGAAGGCTTAGTAAAGTTAAGGAAACACACAGTATAGGAATATCCAAATACCATCTGGTTCACAAACAAACAAAAGAAAATGTGAGGTTATGTGTTATATTGGCAAACCTAGATATTGTATTTATAGAATTTATAGAAATATAGAATTTGTGAGAAATGTTATCACGTATAACGTAAGGAGGCAGGGTTTCTGCTGCAAGTTACAGCAATTCAATTAATTGTTAAAACTATGAAAATGGTTAGCAGCCACATTTAGTTTTCATGATGTGTGTGAACTGAAACTCCAAATGTCATCAAATTTAATCTAAGCATACAAACATTTAATAAGCAACATTTAAGCATATCATGTCTTACCTCAGCAGAGATTCATTTTGAGGGAACACAGTAAACTCACATTGATCCAGGAGTGTATCTTGCTGGTTTGCAGGTTTTCCTTGTTCGATATCAGGATATAAATCTTGTTGAAGCCTTTTCTACTTAACCACTCCCACATGGCACTGTCCCAATGTGATTTTTTCACCCTGATCATGTAGATGCAGTATAATGTATGTTTAAGCTGAAGTAGACTGTTGTTATATTTAGTAAAGATACATTTTTTATAACCATTAGTTACAACCCTTCTCTGGAAACTGGAAGAACTACAAGTATGCTGGCTGATTTGTATGTTTACTAACAAATTTTAAGGCACGTCTCTAATGGGAATTGTACTTTTTAAATACATTGATATATTCCCCATGATTAGAAATTCAAGGTTCAAAGGGCAATATTTCAAAGCATGACCTTAGCAACTCTATAAGAAGAGATTGTTTTCCTGTTTTTGGTGTGACTGTATCCATGTATACACTGTGCCAAAGGCTTCTCTGAGCTCAGATATTGATGATTAATAAACTTCATATATTCAAGTAAGATTCAGCTGGAGCTTGTGTAGTTTCTTCAGCTTTATTTTTCATCAATGTATTATTCAACAATTATTCAACAACTACAAGATTTTCCCTATCAGCAGCTGAGACAAAGAGACCAGGCAGGTTGATGAGGGGATAGCGATATGCTGCTGGTGGCTCATCTTAGAAGAGGGAGACTGGATCTTCCTCCTTGTACACATGCTGGTCATCCTCTTCATTGTACTCGTTCCAGTGAGTGAGTGCCAAGATCTGCCACATGTGCCAAGGTACAGTCTCGGGGGGATAACACGAGTTCCAAGTCTGTTTTTACTGAGCCTTCACAGCTCTTTAGTCCGGTTTATGGCAGCAGATACTTCTGTATCACTTGCCAAATGGCGGCAGAATGACCAAGCTATGGCTTGGGTTGCCCTTGTCTTTTAGAATCCTTTCAATAACGTTGTTGGGTTAGTTTGCTTCTAGAAGCTCCTTTTATGTTAACCTATATGTTCTATAACACACGTTGATGAAAAGTTCAGTGATTTAGAACCTCTGTTTTCCTCAGAAAATTCCAATGATCCCCACAGTATGATAAAGTGACCCCTAAGGTGCCCCCACACTATGATAAAATGTCTTCTAAGGCAGTGGTACTCAACCTGGGGGTCGCGACCCTCATGTGGGTCGCGACCCCTGATACAGCCGGTAGAATGTAAAAAAAAACAGTTTCCAGTCTAAATTATGTTATTTTATTTTTTTTCACACAACCATCTGGCAACCCCCAGAAATCATCTCACAACCCTCGTGAGGGTCGCGACCACCAGGTTGAGAACCACTGGTCTAACATACTGAAGTGCAAAATCGGGTGCCCATTCAATGAAAAAATGTGCTCTATAGCATGCACTGTAGGGGAGAAAACATTGTGAAGTGGGGGTGCCCTTATATTTTTTGGCCCTCCCCCTGAGACAGCCTGAGTCCGCCACTGTGTACATGTACTTAATCTGTCCCCATTGTCTTTTATGCTGAGCGTCCGGAGACTTCAAACTACTTTTTGTTATTGTGTCAATGTAATAATCCCTTCATGGCATACAGTCTCTGCTGGACTAGTTTTATGACTTCTCTATCTTGGTACCACTAATACTCATTCCCAAAGGAACTTGACACTGCGACCTCACCACGTGAAGCAGCCACGTCTGCAGTCGCGCGTAAAGACCGCGACGTCAACCGCGACACGAGCCGAAATGGGTGATGGCGGAGGTGAGCTCGTGCAGGGGGTCAGGTTTGAATAAACAGCGTTCGAATTAAGTGTGCAGTGGGTAGATTTAAGGATGGTTTAGGTACAGGAGAAGTCGTTTCCTTCACACGCCGAAGCCATGCGTAATGGGCGTGACCGCCTGTGGGGAGGATGCTGCAGCATGAGGCAGGATCACACATGCGACTGATCCATCAGATCAACACAGGTATGAAGATCCAGGCCGGGAGCGAGCACATGGGCTGCAGTAAGGTCGGAGAAAATCACGAAAACCAGGTCATTGGTTTGCAATGTCAGGACGAGGTGGTGCGGGTTTGTCCGGGAAGTCCGTGCAGTCCTCGCCGCGCCATCGCGGCGCGCCTCTCCTCCGGATCCGCAGGTATCCTATGCAGTGTATGCAGCTAGAAAAAATAGCATACATAGTCTACAATAAGAATACTTGCCTGTTTATCTGATTAACACTGTTTTGGCAGTTCATATAATCAATTACCCCAATTTCAGGGTTGAGTGTGGGCTGAAAATGAGGGTGTGGTGTTCCAGTATGCTTCAAGTGACAGCTCGGGACAACTCAAGAATAAGTGAAACACCTTCTTTCTATCAAACAATAATGAATAATACAACATTAACAAATTAATGTATGAGTTTATGGCAGAAACGTTCATGCTATAATGAAAAATGAACAGTTTGATGTATTTTTAATTATCAGGAGCTACAGCCCCAAAGGCAGTCATGTTAAGTCTGCATAAAGTCTCTTAAATGAGCATCCAGGGTGGATCATCGATGTGTGAAAAATGTGCAAAGTTTATAGTTTATACTTTATAGTTGTAGGAGATATGTTGCTATGAATCAGACACAGTGGGGTTTGAATTTCCTTAATTTATCATCATGACACAAACTAGCTTTTTAAGCCTCCTCATTCTGTTTGCTAAACACACTAGTGCCTTTTATTTTCAAATCAACTTGCCTATTAGGCAAAAAAAAGAAAAAAACATCTAGAGACTGCCTCCAAGTATATTGTTTCTTATCACAATAAAACAGATGTCTAGCAGCTTGTGAAGTTGCTATGAACACTTGAGATTGTTTCACTCCTGGATGCTGAGGTGTAATTCATAAACAGCAGCAGATATTGACCTCACTGTGAATGAAATGTACTTGTGTACATTGTGCTCAATGCTGAAATGATGTTTGACATTTTTAAAATCCCATCTGATGATAAATTATGGATGTTACTGGAGGCTGCTCAGAGATTGATATAGTTTGCTTAGTCCACTTTCTATAGCTTTGGTAATAAATGGTACTTGCAGCTTTATCTCCAAACATGCAAGCAAATGTGAGTGCTTAAGCTGAAAAGACTCCCAGTCTGTGATAAATGTCTACTCTGTGCTGCAGTTGCTTTTCTTTGATGCAGCTGTAGGCATTAGATTAGAAAATAAGGAAATGGGAGTAAGTTTTCCAATTTGGTAAATGAGCAGGCTCTTTTGTCTTCAGTTCTCAGTGCAATGCCAAAATGTCAGTTGGTACCTGTCTGTAGTGACTGCAATGCCAGAGAAAGTCTTTTCCTCTGCTGAGACAGATTCATGATTTAAACTCTGTCTCCCCTGATAACTTGGAGTTCCAAATTAGGTTTTTACAGTAGTTTCCAGTGTCAAGCTTATTTTATTGATCATGCAACCTCATTGATAGCAAGCAGTGTTTCACATCAAGTGTTGTAGCTTTGTAACAACAAACAATCCAGTATTGTGTTTATGTGTTGTTGTTGTTGAGCTATGGACTTTCCATGATGGCAATGAACATAACACACAAGCCAGTTTTCATGCAGTTTGGCTGTATGAATAGGAACTTAATCAGAGCTGTACCTACTGTATACCTGATCACTCTCACGCAAATAAACTGAAAAGTTGTGCGCCACTAAGTTGCATGAAGTTGAATTGATACTTAGGTCAACTAATAGTGTAAACACCAAGACATTGGTTACACTCAGTGCAACACAATTTTGGGGAAATATTTCTGCCAGTATTATATATTATGTAGATCTGACTATTCTAGGTAAGTTAAAGCTGCATTGTTAATATTTTTGAATTAACAATGGACCAAATCACTATGTGTGATGTGTAAGGTGTCACTTCTAGTGACAAACCAACAAAAAATTATCACCCAACTCTGCAGTTCTTTTCAGCTCTACAAAGTGTTTTAGCATCTTTCTGGTTGTTGTTTTCATTTTTACAGGCTTGAGCTTTAATGGTTTGGTTCAGTCTCACCGTTCTCATCAATCCAATTTTCAGTCGCAAGAGGCAGCTTTAAAAAAAACGGGAGAAGAAAAAGCTCTGAAAAATACACAGTATGCTACCTGCCCATCACCAGACAGCAAAGTTAGCAAGTAGCAACATAGTGGAGCAATTAGCAGCTAAGAGTTGGTGGAGACCAAAACTGAGCTAAAAGAAGAGTGAGTATTGGGCTTTTAGTCAGGTGATCAGGAACATAACTTTAAATGAATGTTAATGTTGTACAACAGTGTCAAGATTAGGGGAGTTATGGGCTCATTCCCATAACACTGGTGCTAGTGTTATGAATTTCATTCACAATGTTCTACCACAGTGGATGATTTCATTGCCTCTATATATAAATTGGTACAGTATTCCTTCAACTCTGCCAAGGTCAAGGGTTTTATTCCCTGTGTAGCTCAATGTGTGGAGCGTGGCACTAATATTGCAGGATGAGGTGTTTCATTCCTGTAACGCTGCGGGGTCATGGCTTTTATCAAGCCCCTAGGAACAGAACTAGGCTTAGTGGCTTAATGGATGCAGTTGGAACTGCAAAATACATGATACTGTGGGACTCAGAAAAACTTTTGATTTTTTGCCATACACATCCATTGCAACAACAATGGCTATACAAATGACTAAAACTGTAATCTTCTCCTGTGCTAAAAATCGATGCATTTGTGGTACTGAGATGCTCTGGATAAGTGTGTGATGACTTTCCTCATATGAGATGCTTCCTTCTGTCATAGACCATGAGCCCAGCAGTGGCAGCAACAATGTCTCTACTGGAACTTTCTACAGCTGTGTCAGTCAAATCACTATCGGTGAGTACACTTTGTTCCAAATTGATTGAGCTTTTTTCATGAAGAAAGGTGGAAAATGCTTTGCTATGCTTGTTACAACCTGGTATCACACCAAAGCATGTGATACACCTGTCAGTCCACTGTGTCGGTGTCACTTTTTGCCTCATCAAGGCATGAAAGGTACATGTTTGTATGTTAGGAGAGTTTTCTTATATGGCAACTCTATCAGCAGTAATCGGTAGGACAGCATCATTTTTCTGTTTTCCAAAATCCTTACAAATCACTGTTAAAAAATAATGATGTTTTATGGTGTGAAAATGCTATGGTCAAGGTCTGGTTAGGTTTGGGCACAAAAACCACTTGGTTTTGGATAAAAAATTCACTTGAAATGTGGTGTGGGTTAAAGTTATGCAACCTTTGTCGTCAGGGGAACAGTGAACACCACAACAATCTTAAGTTATGTTTTTTAAAAAACTGTCCCGACTCACGGTTGGAAACAGGAAACTAAGAGCAGTCTCCTGCAGGTTAGTCCACTTTTTGTCATCTATCTATCTAGCCATCCACCCAACCCGCCTCCTAATATGGAAATTTAGATAGAGGAAATTGTTGGCATTGAGTATACATGTGTACTTTTCACACCTAGGCAAGGGAAAACATGGCACTGACACGGTATCCTCTAGTGGATCAGCAGGTGTATTACACGCTTTGGTGCGATACTGGGCTGTTATTTTAATAATATTTTGTACCTAAGAAGCTCAAGCCCTATATGATAGTATTATTAATTAATTTGTTTACTAGTTTTATATCATGCATTTATTTATGTATGTTTTGAAAGCTGTTGATTTCAGGTATAGTCATGAAAAAGTGATGCAAGTATGGTACCCAGTAAGGTACCCTGTGGAGTTTTTGACCACCAGTAAACCTATGGGCAATATTTTGGTGAGTGGAGAGTTTGTTGGAAGAAGACTGCAAGCTACCAATTATGTTTATAATGTTTTTAAAAAATTGACTTTGCAAATGCTTTACAAGGACAGAAATGCATTTGCTTTGTTTGGTAGACCTCAAGGAAACACAGAAAGTGTGTTGTTGAGATTTACTGAATATAAACTTCACTTTTAACTTAACAGTTGTAAAAGCAGTGCATGGATTGGCATAATACTAGTTTGGCTGGTAAGGGGCCAGTATACTCCACCAGAACTACTTGTTGTGTGGTGGAACAGCTTCAGAATGGTCTCACATCATGTGGTCAACAGAGTGCAACACTATGAATGTGAATATGAATATGAATTCCAGGTGAGACTGAGAAAATGTGCGCTGTTATCCTCGCATTTAAACATTATCATGTTTCCCTCTTCTCTCTATGATGGCTTACTTACTCTCCATTTCTGATTCCGAATGTACAGACTAGTTCTGATCAAGCATACATACACCAACCCTTAAAGGTAACATATATTACAGTACTGTCAAGTATACTTTGACCTTTGTAGACCTTAGTAGTGTATCACTGTAGGTGTGTTATGCAGTATACTGCAAAACAGTTATCTACAATATATCACATAATCTGTATAACTGGAGGTAAAACTAACAGCAAAATCATTTTTGAATAACAGGTATCACTCATATAATAATAATCCTAGTTGACATTGTGGGTGTACGTGATGTACTATTGTGTGTAGTTTTGTATTTTGTATTATGTGTCCTGTATGTTCTGTACTGTTTTTTATTGTGCTGTTATATGTTTTAATTGTGACCTGCTGAAGGGACTGCATATGAAAATGAGCTAAAAGCTAACTCTAGCTAACCATAGGATTTACTAAGTAGTAAGAACAGTAAAGATTTCCCCTGACATGTAACTTTGTTGTATGTCAGCATTTGTTGACAGCAAATTGTGCGTTGTTGACAAAGCTGTCTGCAATATTTTTCCTGTCTGTCACAAAACCGATTTTGATGAATATTACAGCCCTGCCTGGTTAGTCAGAGACACTGTGAGCTAGATGCTGTGACAATTAAGACTTGAGTTCAGCTCAGGCTGTGCTGCAGCTGCTGCTGCTGCATGCAGGTTTTCCTCTTCTCTCTCTGTGCTAAATAAAAAACTAATGAAGTGCTGATGGAGAGCTTTGGACCATTGAGACTCACCCTCTTCATTTTACAAAGGAAAAGATCTATAGTCCTACCCCACACTCTGACATTAACACACATCTGACTGTAAAAGCTCTTGCCTTTGTTTGAGAGGAAAATACTAGTCAGCATCACTGTAGGTTCTTAAAAGTTCTAATCGATTATAAACTTCCATTAATCCCACCCTCCTTCATTGTTGGGCATTTTTTTTGGCATCATCAGGGACACATTGCCAAGAGCTATGAACATGCTCAAACTTTCTGTTGTATCCCTGGGAATGATTCGATTCATGTGGCGGATAGTAACAGTGCTCGACCCAAAGTGTTTCTTTGGGTTGTGCTGACTCTGTGCTTTCTGGATATCAGGTGTGTTTAGTGAAAAGGATGTCAAGGAATTTCAGGTTGCACATAACAATTTTATATGTCAGCTAAAGTGTCTTTGTCTCCCTCTTTTGAAAAAACCCCACCTGCTACAGTAGTTGCATCCCAGCAAACGCTTACACTTTGAATGACCGTTGATTGAATGTCCCGTCAAGACGTCCCAAAATGAAAATAGTGCACATTACCTGGCCATCACTGGACATCCTCCCTGGGCGTTCCACCAACGTCAAAATATGTTGGTATCATCATCAACGGGCCTATTCAGTTATTCTACTGAGGTTTATGTATACAGTGTGTATTCTGTAGCTTTTACTGATGTGCAATCAGTGTGCAATATTTTATTAGGATAAACAACACAGAAAAAGGTGATCATCAAAAGTACAGCCACTTGTGGATAATTTATCATTTGAATTCTTAGCTCTTTTCAGTTTCCATTGAGGCGCTAATGCTAATGCTAACTCCAGGATGTCAAATAGCCACTGACAGTCCTTGTTGGAATTCTGTGAGAAAAACATGCACACTAATGACTTCCATCTCAAGTCTTTCTATGATTACTGTAGACTGTTAGCTCAGTGTGTGGCCCAGATTTCTGCACCTGCATCTGTTTTCTCACCTCTGACGGTGTCAGGAACTACAAGTATCTGGGCGTTGCTCTTCTCAGAGAGCCATGCGGGCATTTTTTTCTGATGACTGCAACATAGATATTGCTTAGAACACACTATGTCCCAACAGGCTGCACGCACAATGAGTTTTAAAGGTCGTCTGGATACATGCCAGGTGTAGATTACCACATCCGCCCCTCCCACCATTTCAGGTGACTTTCATGGGACACCCAATGCAGCTCTTAATGTCTGAAAATCATTCATTCACTAATGGCTGTTTTCAATTGTTTTCCTTAAGTTTCTGTACAAACCATTAAAGTTCCCAGATCACTCTGTCATGATGTATTTTTTTTACTAAAATCCTCCTAAAATCCATCAACCTCACTAGCTTTCATTGGTTGGTCAAAGCTCAGCAAGAAGCAATTTTTAATGTAGTTTTATTACTCTAGAGCACCAGTGAATGCATCATGGCCTTTCATGTTTTTAAAGCTTGTATACTGACTAAAACAAAGTGAAAGAATTACTTAAGAAATGACTTTGACTAGTAATGAGTAGTAGTAGTACTAGTACTTGTACAAGCAAAAGTAGTACTAGTTATTGTGATTTTATGTCCTTGGTTTACTGTACAGTCTTTTATCTTGCAGTAAGTTTTCATACCATGACTTTTAGTGTTAAACTAAAACCAAATCTCAGCGAGCATTCTTGGCCTACAAACTACAGTAAAATGTAATCCTAAAATCCTAAAAAAAGTAAAATCAAATTCAAAAATAAAAAAGGAAAATCTCCAAAACTAGATACTTAATACTACACTCTCAAATCAACACCACAGCTGCACTTTCACTGTGTCCAGCCTCATTTTGTCAAAGAAGAGAAGTTGTTTTGGGCATCTGTCCATCGCCCTGTTAAAATAATATCTGCTTGTGGGCATTTACTTAATGGATGAATGAGCTGTTGCTGGATATTTTCCAAATTTAGAAATTGAAAGAACAAAGTGTGTGTTGTGTCTGATACCAAAAAGAAGAGCATTTAGTCTTAGTTTATTTAAATATGTGGGCTATTTCTGCTCATTTTAATGTACAAATATCTTGGTAAACTGGTGTTGCTCTTCAGCCTGGACAATGAGCAGTGAAACGGAGTAAAAACATAAATAAAAATATTGCTGTAATTTTCTGTAAGTACTGTCATACACCAAAGATTCCCTCCCAGAGAGAGCAGTTGGATCTTTCTTTCCAAAACCTGCTGTAAAAGACTAATGCCCCTCAGAGAAATTAAAGACCTTTTCTGTGCTCTAGTTGTTGCAAGTGCTGACTTGATCACGTACATTATTTTAGGGATGTGGTCACACTCCATAGTGTGAAAAACCCGTTTTTCTTGTAGAGAATTCAAGGCTGTAAAACAGCTGAGGTTAGCTGTATCGCTTAGATTTATCTCATCCTTCCTCCTCATAATTTATCCTCATGCTGAATGTGCTGTGTGAGGAGCGAGCTGGGAGGCTTAGAGATTGCATGGTGTTCCACCACACTGCTATCGATCGGGCTGTGTTTGTCCATTGTTGATGTCCCTTTGAAATGTGCTGGGCTTTGTGTTTTTACAGTAGGAAGTAGGAAGTGCGGGTGAGTGTGTTCATTTGCCCCACATGCCCCCGGTGTGTTATGTAACGGCAGTGTGTAGGAAACAAGCAGAAGGAAGGGCATGACAGCACACTGTACTGTACGTTTGTGTTTAATAAATATCCAGTCAGGGATCATGTAAGCAGAATAAGACCTGTCAGTTTTAATCTCTTCACCCATAATGGATTCTGTCATTGTAACTTCTACACAATTTTCATAAGTTTCCAAAGATACCAAAAATATAAGGCTGAAAAAAGTAAAAGGTATATAAAATGCAGATATATTTTGTGTGGTTCATACTCAACATAGTCATGAGAGTAGAATGAGTTTGTTGTATAACTTGCTATTAAGAAGCATGACAAGCATGTTGATAATCCACTGTAAAGTTTATAATACACTGATGTTTTACACATGGATTCTAAACTTAAGCCACTTAGCAGCTGTCTGCAAGAGTGCTGGGAATCAGTTCAGGTTTAAAGTTATTTTTTACCTAATATTGTACACTATAGCAACGAAACTAGGTGAAAATAAAAGGTGTATAAATGAAGAGGAGACTACAAGAACAATTTGAAGGATAGGTCCACATTTCTTATTGTCTTAAAGCAACAGTCTGCCTGCATTAACACTAAAACAGGTTTTGCTAAATGTAATTGGGTATTAAGTGTTCTCCTCCAAATGAAATTCCAATGTAAACAAAAGGAGACAAAGTCCACAGTCCTTGTTTTGCACATACATGTATTTAAAGGTTTAAAGTGATAAATAAAGTGGATATCTTCCACAGTTACAGTCTTTTTAATAAAAAATTCTCTCTTTGTGTCTCGACGGACAGTGTTTTCCTGTTCAGCTGCAGTAGAGGGATTGTTAAAAAGCCTTTAACTTCGAAAGATATTGACTTAATTCGACTAATTTGGATGGCTGAAGCCTCATGTTATCTTCAAAATTATTTTGAAGTTATTACAGATAAACTTTTAAATACATTTTTGCATAGAGTGAGGACGGTGGATTTTGTCCCCCATCACTTACATTGAAAGTCTATTTGGAGATCTCTCAATGGTCAGTATGAACAGGAGGAGTGATTACAGCAAGAGAAACACATGTCAGTGTTCATTTGGGCACCTGACTGTTCACTATCTCTTGCTACTTTCACCATGCATGTGCATAAACAGATACTGTGGTGTGCAGAAATGTGAACCATGTGTTGTTTACAGATACATTCCACTGTATACAAGACGGAATGAAGTTCTGTGGCTCTGAAACATACGTCACTGCTCATGACCTGCCGGTTAGACAGGGCTGGACAGGACAAGAAAATGCACACGTATTGCTGTCAACCCTGTGATACAGAAGCGTCAGCTGCTGTACCACCAGACCATAGAGCAGCGTCCTTCCTCAGGCTGTGAGGCTCCTAACCTCCACCACATCCTCTGGACCTCTTCTGTTAATTTCACTGCATATGTGAAATTTACATTGAAACCTTCTGTACACATTACATACTTTTGCACTACCTGAAATCCCACTAATACCAAATTTTTTTGTACCATAACCTGCATATTACATTTATTTTGCACATATTGTAAAAACTTGTGGGTGTATACAGTGTATATACTACTTGTAGGTACAGTTTGTAAGTATGTAAAGTTTTTCCTTTTCATTTTCTTTTTTAGTGCTACTTTTATATACTTTTTTCTATTTTATTGCCAAATTGATTGTTTTATTCTATTCTAATTTAAAATATTCTAATATTTGTAAATACATTGTCTATGTGTGTAGCATGGAGTGGGCTACAACTGAATTTCAGTGTGCAATCCTGCATTGTGTAATGACAAGTAAAATATTCCCTAGAGCATGTTATGGGTTTGGCAACACCACACCAACACAAATCTGAAACCAGTTCTTTATGTTTATGTAACCCAGAGGCAAACCTAGTCAAACCTCTTGAAAGGACAGGACTTATAGTCCCTGAATCCTGAGTAGTAGAATTAATTCAGTCACATTTATACAAATGTTAATGTCTGTCAAAGGTATCAAAAGCTCTGGATAGTCATATACAAACACTCTTACCACCAAACCTCCACCTAATAATTTTTAATAATGTTGTCTTTTAAGTCATTACCTTGTTTGTTTGTATTACTGACTGGTTGTATAACACAAAGGGTACATTCTTATCAGACCCACTGTTATTGTGCTTTGATATATGGCAGTGAATGTCAAATACTTGAACATATATGTTGATTTTAGTCAGGAATATGCTTTCATCCTGTCAGTTTACATGTTTTGATCATCTGATCAAAATATGATTATGATTAGCCTGTAGAAGTTGTAACATTAGTGACAGTACAGTTGCTGAGTTTCTGAGTGCTTCATGTTCTCTGTAAACACCTTTATTTGCGACTGCAAGACTCAGTAAGGTACTGTATAATGCATGATGACATTTAAAGTTGGTATTTCAGCAGATAATTCAAAGGTGTGGAGATGTTATAATGATCCCACCACTAGAGGGCAACATTGCAGAGGAAATGACTAATACTTTGACTGTTGGTACTGTTAAGATGCTCACAGAGTCCTCATAGCAGATGCAACTATAATCATGTATGACAGAGGAGAAGTACAGTTTTCAGTTTCATATTCCACTGTGACTCTTGGAAAATGTATGTTTGTTTGCTGGCAGTAGGTTGGAGTGTGAATAACTGTCTCTTCATCAGTCTGTGTTCTTTTTGTGGTTTGACTCCGTCAGCAGGGTTTGACCTCGGGGGTCAAGTGGCCATCGGGTTCTCCCACTGGAACAGCCCTTTCCCAGCGAGTGGCCAGAATCTACCAAGTCCAGACTGCGTTCACTCTGAGTCCTCCGCCGTCCCACCCACCAGTGAGCATCTTGAGCCTGTGTCCTGCCCGGCATCGCTATCAATCACCCCACTGCCCACCTGCAGTGCCAGCCAGGAGACAATCCGCGACAGCAGCACTAGTATGTAGATAACAGTACAGCACAGGTTTAAACTATGAGCCCTCACTTTACTGGAGCAGCAGATTGAAGTTTAAAGTCCCCCTCAACTCAAAAATGTGTCTTTCTTCTTGTTTCTTCAGTTGGATGTTTGAGCTTCACTGTGCAGAATGATGTATGTGCAAAGTTTGTTTTCACATTCTAAAGGAGGAAAGTTTCCCTGTGATCACCTTAAATCTGAGTTAAAGGCGTGTACATATAAGCATGATTTGTGACATCACAACTAGTTTGAAAGCCAATCGTGGTCCAGTATGCAACTTACACAAGTGTGAAACATGAAGCTTCTCGTGCACACACACTGACAATGGACTTTCCAGTGAAGCAGGGGGCATCCTGATGCAGCAGATAAACTTTGAAAATTAAAAATATTTACATATTCATAGAATCTGGAATTTTCAATGATGGAGAGGAAGTAGATGTCATTTTAACAATTTGTAAGTACTTAATTGAACTTTTTTGTTGAAAGACCATATTCACATACAAATTATTATTCAAAGCAGACTATTTTTATACATTTTACAACATAAAACAATTCATAAAACGATTCAGTCTTGTGTTAGTTCCTGCATAAAAAGAGTTGTCAATTAATATGTGAGTGATAGCAGCTTCCCTGCGGTTTGAATGCCAGTGGTGGCTTGAGCTACACCTTTATTCAGATGATGTAATGTCACTTGCTGTTCTTAGGTATAATCAAACTCCTGTAGAAGAGAGCATGCTCACATCTTGTTCTTTATAATGGATAATAGTAAAATAGTAGACACGTGTAAATTACATCATTGTTTTTGCCGTGCTGTGTTTTTTATTTCCAACTTGGTCTACTGTATAGTATACTGACTACTATGTAGAGAGACACTTAAATTGGCAAAATCTACAGGTTTTCGCTGAAGCTAACAAATCTGTTGTTGAATTTGTTATCGCTCCTCTTTCTTTCTGTGTACAAAACATTCAGGTAGCAGCACCTCTTTAGCCGGCACTGATTGTTGCTTTTATTGGTTAAAATGACAAATGTCGCCGGCTGCAGGTCTAGTATTGCAGTGATGTGACAAAATTAAACTTGGCTGTTTGTGGCTTTCTGTGCTCTCTGAAAGCCAGTATGTTTACTTGGCCAAAGATGTTTGCGTGGGAAGAAACTCCACTCTCTAACACCACTGTCCAATTGCAAGTGGACTTTAGTGGAGTTTAGTTGCAGTTCCAACAACTCTTCTTAAGCTTCTCTAGGTGATCGCGTCACAACAAGTGCAGGAGTCATATTCTCCTAATTAACTTTTTCTCATATCCTAAAGACCTCCAACAGAATATAGCAAGTTGCAAGCGTTGCAAGTGCATAAGTGTTGTTTAATCTGTACAAAAACTGAAATGTAAAAACTTTTTAAAAATTCAGCATTCTATTTCTTGATCGAGACCAGCTGCCAGGAAACCAGTGGAGATTCCAGAAAGTTACTGGCTTCTTTCTAACGTAGTTTGCAATTCACAAAATGATGTTATGAGCTAATAATATGCTGTTACGCTTTTGGACGTACTGCAAGTTACCTGGGTTGGGTTGTGTAGTAAGCTAGTTAGCTGAACATGATAATGTTAGAGCTGACAAACACACAGTTTAATCCACTCCTTACAGTTTACACAATACAGCACCCTCCAAACCCCATGAGAGGAAATTCAAATCCTGGCAGTCCTGCCATGCCTAGATACAGTTGCTAAGCTTTGATTGGACAATCACTGTGCGTGGGAGGGGTTAAGCAAATCATCCCCTGCCAGGATCCTTTTCATGTTGAGTTTGTATGTTCTCTCTATGTCAGTTGGGTTTTCTCTGGTTATTCTGGTTTTCTCCCACAGAAACATGGATCTAGCCCACAAATATAAATTCAACCAAAAAAAAATCATTATTTCAAATTATACATCTACTTGTTTATAAGTGTGTGTGTGTGTTCTTTGCTGCATGTGTCTATGCCCTTGAGTCCTCATCAGAGGTACATACTGACACTGTCATCAGTGCCAACTGTCATTGTTTTGGGCTGCAGCAACACTGACACAGCCAGCCCTTTTTTCTGATTGGCTGCTGTCAGAGCAGCTTAACCTCTGATTGGCTGCCAAGGGAGACTGATTAAGAATGCCGATTAGAGGCACGCACCTCCTCTCTGCCTCTCTACCTCGCTCTCTCTCTCTCTCTCTCTCTCTCTCTCTCTCTCTCTCTCTCTCTCTCTCTCTCTCTCTCTCTCTCTCTCTCTCTCTCTCTCTCCCTCTCTCTCGCTCACTGTAAACATCCTGCTCATGCTTATGTTTTTTTTTTTTTCCTCAGAGAAGATCTTTGACAGCTTTTGTGAGCTTTTCTGCTGCCTGGTCGTAGCATCTACACTATGACAGATCCGTCTGTGTGAGTGCTTGTGTGTGCGTGTTTGTGTGTATAGTGATGTTGGATTGACCAATGCAGTGATGAGGAGTACGGAGTGAAAAGTGGGGATGCTGGTTTCCCTCGTGGGACGTCGTGTTTGTTTGTTTCCCTCAGCGAGGTCATTTGCACGCTGGGGCTGGGGGGGGGGAGGAGGGGTGACCGCTGTTTGTATGTGCGTGTGTGTGTGTATGGGGAAGAGTCTTCTAGCTGCTTTGGCGTCTGCTGCGGCTCAGCTGGGAAGCCCCCCCCCCCTCTCTCTCTCTCTTCTCCTCTGAGGGGTGAAGCTGCCTCCCTACCTCTCTCCACCTTCACACGGTGAGTGTTGTCAAGTTGTCCGCAAGCAAAGGCAGCTTGTTCTCCAGAGTGGATGTTTTTTTACCGCAATGCTCCCATGTGCTACAGTGTCCTACTCACACTCCGCTTTACGCTGCTCCATCATTCTTTCAGGCAGTTCTTTGTGACCATGCAAGCATTTGACCTTCACATACACTTGTTTTCTCTCCTCCTCACTCACCCAGTTGTTGTCCCTTCCCTTGGTTGTAAATGTGTTTTTTTTCATACACCACTTCTTTAGCCTCCATGATGTATTGGTTCTAAGACAGAGAACTGGGTCATGCCTCTGTGAGGAGTGTGTGTATGTGTGTGTGTGTGTGTGTGTGTGTGTGTGTGTGCTGCGACTTTGTCCAGGCACCAGTAGCAGGTTGGCAGGTGCAAAATCTTTGCTGTTCACCATCAGGTAGACCATACAACCCCCACCCTGTCCCCGCTAGGGCATGATGGGTGCATCCAGAAGGAATGAAGGAAAGATTCCTCCTCACAAGTGACTGACACGCGATCCCCTCGGCAACACATCTCACCCTACCACCTCCCATTCTTCTTCTGTCTCCCCCTGCAGTCTTCCACTCTATTCACTGTGTGAGCTGTCATCTCCAGACTGGGTTGTATTACGCAAGAAACCACTATGTTATTGACTGTTTTTTAGCTGTGTATTTTTTCAGTTTTGTTTTTGTCTCTCTCACCAACTAGAGGCAGAAATATAACAAATGTGGCTTCATTTATCATCAAATATGAAAAATACTAATGACTTGAGAAGAAACCTACAATTAAGTAGTTGTTCATAAAACCTAATTTGATGTGGCAATAGTCCTGTCTGTTTAATTTTAGACATAATGTCCTGCTGTTTATATTGTGGTACTGCAAGCTAATTACATGAGGAGTTAATAGCCAAACCAAATGTATTTTAAACACTCCAGGGGTTTAGTATTGCACTTCCATAAAGTTTGGGCTCCTCTGAGGGGCAGGTTTTAAAATATGGTTAAAATTGGGGTAGCAGAAACCAGGATATCCTGACTGTAGTATGAGTAAAGCTCCAAAAAACACCAGATCCTACACCTGCCATCATGCAACTCAGTAGTGTCTTTTGTTAGACCTTCCCTGCCAGGTGAGTGGCCAAATCTTTCAAACTAAAAGTCTCATTTTTAATGCAGGCTTTCTGTCAAAAATGTGTAGTCTCCAATCCTGAGCCAAGATAAACCCAATGACATCATAGGGATTATTTCCACATCAGAAAGCTCTATCCAGAGCCACAGAAGACATTATATACAACTGTTTTCACAGGCTGAGCAGCACTTCCAATAATGAGTAAGCTGATCTTGATGAGTAAAATAAATGGAGTGACCCTTTAAATCAAAACAGGATGAGATATGCGATAAATTGGTGGCTAAGTATGCAAGCATCAGAAGATTTTGTCAACTGTGCATTTACCAGTGTCAGTCACTGAATTTATTTCTTTCCCATAATAATGACTTTAATTAGAGTTAGGGTCTAATAGTAATTTTTCAAATTCAAATCCAGTGTACTTCCACTCATTGAATCAGAATACTTACAAATCCAGCAACTGATTTAGGCATCGCTTTCAACATAACATTACCTAACTTCACACTCAGTGATCCATTTTGGGATCTGTAATCACCTTTTGTTGACTGAGAAGGCACAAACTTTTTTAGTGGAAGTCTAATTAATGTTTGCCATCTGTAGCGACAACCTGAAAATCAGATGAGCAGCATAAGATATGAAATGATGAAATATGCATCCGGCACATTAAAGTAACTGGCGTAGCCTACTTAGTTTTGCATACATTAATTTTCATGAGCTACTTGCTCCAAATACTAAAGGTCCTGATTCAAAACTATTGGGTTGACAATATTTAATTATTGATACTGTACATAAAAGGAGAACCAGGCTACTGAAACTGACATAATGGGATCAGCTTGATCATTTTACTAGAGAAGAATCACCACCCTGTTTGTCTTTTTTGAACTGCAGAGATAAAATTACACAGGATTGTAAACTCAACTGAACAAAATGATTTAAATCAGTAAAGTGATAACCGCATCTAGCAAGCTAAGACATGAGTATTTGTTGTTGGAGTTGATTGACACCAAAACAGAGATAAGGAGAGTCAATGTAGGACTTTGGTTCATCAAGTGGACCGATGAATGCTAATGTTGCTAATGTCTGCTGAATGTGTTAATATGCAATTGTGTGCCAACTCATCAGCCACAACAACGTTAGCGATAAAATGTTAATCAGGGGTTTTCAGGTTGTTGTAGAGTAATCATCTGCCCCTGAGTAAACAAAGGTAAATGAATAAAATGAGTTAGACAATGCAGCTTTAATGTGTCTTATCATGCATTTTCCCTTTTTGTTACAATTCAAAGCAGCCGATATACTACACAACCATATACTACACTCTTTGTTGCAGCTCGAAGTCCCACTATTGGCCCTGGGAAGGTGTACTTAATACATGAAGGATGCCAACAAAAAATGTTAAAAGAGAAAGCATCCACTGAGTAATAATACGGCCTGTAGTGACTGTAAAAGTTTGATTATGTGCTGGCAAGTGGTCAGACTTCAAAGGTCACCAGCAAGTCAGAACTGTAAGTCTAATGGTAAGTCACACTTACCGTTAGCTTACATTAGTAATTCTTAGCTATTGTAAAATCTTGTTTGTAATTACAACTCATGGGACTGCTTGTGTGCAGCTTGAACAGCTAGTAGCCCTCTTAATTTTGTCTTTGTTTTCAAGAATGAAAATGAATAGGGGAAAAAACTATCAAACAGCTATTGAAACATATATACTGTAGCCGAGTTCAGAAGAGAACACGCTGCTGCACTTCTGTGTGTGTGTTGCCAAATCTTCAGTACCATGTGACCTCAGCTGTGGCTTGGGTTACAGACGTACCACAGGGCTGTTAAAGTTTGATGGATACATTGTTTGGTCACTGTCTCGGCATAGCAGCATGTAGGCTAATATGTAGTGTCTCTCCTCTGAGAGCCAATATTTATAGTAAGCAATTCTCTCTCCCTTTAATGAGACCGGTGTTGGGAGTGCTGCTGAGGAAACGGGGTCGGTGAGTTCTTTGAATACGGGGAGGTAAAGTTAACAAGCTAGTGTTGATGATCCCCATAGTCATTATATACATGTATGTGGAGGAAGTGCAAAATAACAGACCGAACAAGCCTCTTGTCTCAAGTCTTTTAATTACCAAGCTCTTTTTCATGTGCTGTATATACAGTACAGTACATCAAACCACAAGGGTTTGAGAAAAAAAAGATCTGTAGTTTACTTTAAAAATGAAAAAAGACTTAATTGAAATTCCGCTGCAATGATATCACCCTCATCTCTGGATGAATCCAGATTTTCTTGAACTTTTTCTCAGCCTGACCTCTTTAGCTCCTGGTTAGATATCCAAACCCCTCTTTGTCTCTCTTTGCTTGCTAATGGTCTGAGTAAAGGAAGAGGAAGCAGACTGCTGATCTCTCACTAGTATGAAATTTACTGTCTCTATTAGCTCTATCCATAGGCTTCAATTTTCCAAAGCATCAACGGCTGATTAAGAGCTGAGACGCTTCCCCTAACTTTATCTCTGTCCCTGGTACTACGACTCAGCAGAAAAATTTAGCTGAGTCACCTTTGCTGTCACAAATGAAAATTCAGTACGCAGACTTCTAAGACAGCCACCCCTGTTTTCTGAAGTCTTCCTGCTCTCCAGATGACTGAAAGTGAGAGATGCAGACCTTTTTAGATATAGGTGATTTAAGCTATTTTGCTAAGCTTTGAATAATTTCCCTCTCAGAGGGCACAGTCTGGTTGATAAATAGACCCAATTAGCTTATGTGTTCCCGTGGAGAGTGTCTGTCTTTTCAAGGTCTTTCAAGGTTAATCCTCATTAAGGACTCCAAAGGTCTTGAGCTGTCATATTCAGTTTCTATTCTTTTTTTTTGGGGGGGGGGGGGGGGTTGGTCTTCCCTCTTTGACTTTCACACATCTTGTCTTACACTATTCGTCTCTCTATTCATCCTCCTCCTCGTTCCATTTCAGCTTTTCTAAATGAGCTTTTACACAGAAAAAAAGTTTGCGTTTGTGTGAGTGGTTATCCATCCAACATCTGTGAACTGTTTCACAGACTACTTTTTGCTAAAATGGACTTAACCCTTGCTAGCAAAGAGTCAGATTTCCAATGTCTGTGTTCATCTGTTGCACAAAGCTTTGGAGTTTTGTCCTGTATGCATTTGAAACTATTATTTCTGGGTTACTTGAGACATTTCCAAACTAAAAAATATGGCAGGAACATCCAGTGGTGACTGAATGGGTCGTTTTCAGACACACTGGGCAGCCTTATTCTGTCCAGCATCATGTGGCAGACAGACAAAGTTAGCAACTAGTTGGGGAACATAGTGGTGCATTCAGCTAAAGAACCAGATATTTTCCAGGAGTTGGAGGAGGCCAAAACAGAGCTGAAAGGAGAGTGGGAATAATAAAGACTTACTTTTGATATAAATAAGCAACTGTTTTCTAATGTTCTACACTTTATGAAGTGATATTATTTCAATGTTGTGTTTACAGCTTGCTGTGCTGCCCTCAAGTATTAAGTCTAATTGTCTAATAATTTATCTTTCCAAAACTTTTTTGCCCCTCTCTATTTTTAATTATGTTATAAATGCTGCAAAACATAAAGAAAGAAAGTGAAATGAAGCTTTCTGTGTCCTACAGGTGTGAGTTTATTTCTACATGGGTCTGAACCCCAGCAGCAGAGCCTCCACAGACACAGAGTCTCGCTGCATCCTTCAGCCACTGGCTACCAGGCAGCGGACAGACCTCTCGCCTTCCCCTCTTGTGGGAAGGCAGACATCATGGAGGAATCCTCGGCTGAAGCCCCGGACTCCAGCACTCAAGACGATGTGCCTCCCCTCGGTGAGACCCACAGACACAATGACCTAGAAGTAAGGGAAGTCAGTCCCCAGATTGGCTGGCAACCTTGGGTGGGTAAAGAAACTCTCCAATCCTTCAGCAACTCCTAGACGAGTCTCTTGAGCAAAGCACAACACTTTCAATGGCAGTAATATTGGGCAGCTTCAAGTAATAAGTGTGTGATCTGAAAGTACCACTTAACCAAGCCGTGTATGTGTACACCACAAGTTGGGCTGCTGCATTGGCATGGTTAAAATGAATAGATCTAGATAGGGCAACAAAAAGCTAATCCCTGTTTAAACATAAAAAGCTATTCAGTATGTAATAGAAGGCTACTGTATAATCACAGTACATAAACTTGTTAAATATTTGTATTTACATTACAAATCTCTTCCCCCTACATCTAATTATTATCACAGCAAGTGCCACTGCCCCCTACTAAAAATGAACTGCACTATGAGAGACTTAAAAGACAGTTTTATGATGTACCTCACATGTAAAAAATTACATTTCCAGTCAACATTTACTAGAATATAAAGATCACTGATAGAAACCTAACAGGCAACAAATGAGTGTCACAAGGTCCAAGAAATCCAATCTGTATTCCTGTCTACATTTTAGCCGTACTAGTGGCATGGCTTTAGGGTTGACAATATCATTTTTTCAGTCAGTCTGACTGTCCATCACTTTGTTCCAGACTGAAATATCTCGACAGCTAGTGGACCAACCAACAGGCTGTCTTAACAGCTATTGGATGAATTACTATGGAATTTGGTAGAGGGAACCCTAATAACTCTGGACCACCAGCAGGTCAAATTTTCTCTACAGGGAAATATCTCAACATCTAGTGGATGGATTGTTACAAAATTTTATGCAGACAGTCATGGTTCCCAAATGATTTATCCTTAAGACTTTTGTGATGATTTCATCTACGCAAGCATTTGTGGTTTTGAGCAAAACGTCAGACAGTCATGTCCCCCTCAGGGTGAATCATGATGGTGATCCATTAACTTTTTATCTAGTGCTATCATATTGGCAGAATTTCAGTTTGTCCAATACTTTGGTTTATGACATTGCTGCAAGATTAATGGCAGTCCCATTGTCATGGAAATTGTCTGAAAACACTAAACACCTGAAATCATTTCAAACGCACAGTGAAATTTAACAGACCACTTAGAACACTGGATAAAATTATGGAGTTTATTGTATTGAGTAAATTTTAAAC